>NC_081319.1:13037500-14387000 GCF_026419965.1 Kogia breviceps | reverse complement strand
GTCATCCTTATTCTGATCACCAAGCACAGTGCTTTCCTTCCTTTACTGTCCTTGCATTCCCTATCCACTTCTCACACACCTTACATCTTGTATTTCTCTACTAAGAACATAACATACATAGAAATTTATTTATATACAAACATATCTGCATACCTCTATCTCTAACTCTGTCTCTAATCTATATGTATATAGTTAATCCTCATTATTCACAGATTCCATATTTGTGAATTCACCTATATGCTACAATTTATTTTCACCCCCAAATTGATATACTCACTGTACTTTCCTGGTCATTAGCAGACATGCACAGAGGTGAGAAATTTTTGAGTCACCCAACACACATGTTCCCAGCTGAGATAGAAAAGGTAATAGTCTACTTTCTTGTTTCAGGTCTCTTACTGTAAACAAGTATCCCTTTCAGACTATATTTAGTGCTCTCTCTTCACATTATTGTGATTTTTTTTCTTGGGGATTTTACTGTTTAAAAGGCCCCTAAGTGTAGGCCTGAAGTGCTGGCTAGTGCTCCCAAGCAGAAGAAGGCTGTGCTCTGCCTTACAGAGAAAGCATAGGAGTTACATAAGCTTTTTTCAGGCATGAGTTATAGTGCTGTTGGCCATGAGTTAGACGTTAATGAATAAACAGTATTTACTAAGTAAGATTTAATAAGGTGTGTTTAATCATACACGCATAAAACAAGATTATGTGCTGATCATCTGATAACAATGTTATGACCACAGGCTTTTAGAAACCTAACCTTGTATTTCTTCTGAGAGCAAGGTTCAGTGTTCACTAATTTATTGTTTTCAGTGATTTTCTAGAACATAACTACAGTAAATAACAAGAATCCACTGTAGGTAGACATATATATCCTTTGAGAGCAATGGGACCTCACTCTTCTTTTTATCTCTAGAGTCTAGTACGGTCCCGGATACATCACAAGTACCAGCTAAATACTTAAGAATTAAATGCACAAAGGCAAATGGGACATGAAGATGTTTTAGTTGGAGATGAGAAACATCGCCCTGGTAGATTTAAGGAAAAATCATAATTATTGGAAGACCCTCATCAGCTTAGAGAAGAGCTAGAAAGATTCAAAATGAGGCATGAAAAACAAGCAGGAGAAAATGGAAGGAGAGGCAGCCTGAGGCCAGCAAAGGTAGAGCCCCAGAAGCCACCCAGTGCAGACATCATGTTACATCATGAATATGGTGCTCACAGCTTGTACCACTTCCATCACTAGAATGTAATGCCACCACTTACATCTCTCCTCTGCTCTCCCCTAGGAAAGGAATTTGCCACAATCTCTTTTGTTTCACTATGAGATATAAATAACTAAATGGGTGTGGCTGAATGCTGAGACTGGTCACATGCCCATACCCTAGAGGCCTCTTTTTACTTTCATAGTAAGATAGCTGTCTTACCCTGGAATTCATTCAGTAATTCCAGAAACTTTAAGAAGGAATGGAGCATTTCAGATGCTGGTCAGTGAAAAGAATAATCAACAGGTCATGCAGAATGTTTTTGTTTAAATATAATTGTATTAGTCAAGTCTTTTTTTTTTTTTAATATTGAATAACAACAACAAAAATCTCCAGCACATAGTGGCTTACATGGGTAAGCATGTATTTCTCCTTCACAGCTTGTGGATCAGCTGTGACTCTGCTGGACTTGCATGGGACAGGTTAGGGATTGGATTCAGGTCTGTTCCATGTGTCTCTCATTCTGGTGCCAGTATCACACAAAATCTCAGAATTGATGGCAGAAGCACAAAAGGCCAGTCTGAACCCTGCAAGTTCTCTTAAAGCCTTGGCAGCATCAGCATATTCACTAAAGTTCATCAGCTAAAGAAAATCATATACCAAGCCAACATTAGTAGGCAGAAGATATTCTTTGCCTACTCTGGTGGGAGGTGCTGGAAATCCATATGGCAAACGTCTTGATGTTTAATTCTATCACAAAGAGGAAATTAATTGGGAAGATTAAGCCAACCTCCCCTGTAGTAAGAGAAATATTACAATTTAGTGTAAAACAATTGGAACATTGTGTTAGTGTTACTGGTATTATTTTGGTTTGTAACATTGCCATGTTGGCATTCATTTTCCCAAGTGAACTTCCCATTCTATCCTAATTGTAACATCTTTTTAAGGACACCTTCCCCCCCCCCACCAAATATCACTCCTCTTTTCCAGTTTTTCCTTCTTACTAAAAATCAAATCCCATATTAAGGACAAGGAGACTATGTACTTTATAATTTGAGTCATGGCCTAATTCTCATTGCTTTTTCTAAAGGATAAGGGATACATAAAAGGAACTTAGCCATACGTGCCCAAAGTGGGGGTTGTAATCAGGTCTGCACATTTAGAATCCCCTAGAAGAGACTCTCTGACACTAGAGGGCTACCCCATACCAATTATATCAGACTTTCTGAGGTGAGGGCCAGGTGTTTTAACAACATCTTCAAGTGAGTTGTGTGCATGTTAAGGTTTGAGAAGCACTGCCCTAAAGTCAAATGGCTTGATTTTTAAGCCTGATTTGAACACATGTCTGTGGGCCCCACTTCATATTTCTTAATATTTCTAAACTATCTCCTCATTTGAAAAACGAGGAGTAATCATAATGCCCAACTCACATACTTGTTCAGTGATTATCAAATGCAATAATGATGTAAAGCACGGTGGGAGATACATACTAAGTACTCAATAAATGATATGTGTTACTCTTACCAATATTCTCAATTTTGTCAGTATCTATGACCTTGGGAAATTTGAGTTTCCTCCCTGGGGGAAATATTCTCATGTAAAATAATGGATGAATAATTATCTGATTTTCCTTTCAATTCTAACATTCAATGACTTTCTAGTGTCACTTCAAAATTATTATTTCACCATTACAGAAGTAAGTTATCATTTTGCTTGCATGTGCTATGGTAAGGATTAAAAATAGTAGCAAAGGAAATCTTTGATCTCCCTTTCCATTGAGATCTCTTTTGTGAACGTTTTGCTCTGTTTTAGAATAAGTGTTTATAGATTTGCAATATTTAGGTGTGGCTTGACAGAATGTCAAAAAGAAAGGAGCAGTTTCTAGGTGCCTTAGTGTCCTAGTTTGGGTTTTCCAGAGGAACAAAACCAATAGAATGTGTGTGTGTGTGTGTGTGTATTTTATGTGTGTGTAGCTAGCTAGCTAGCTAGATGGATAAAGAGAGAGATTTATTATAAGGAAATAAGGATTTAAGGAAATGAATTGGCTCACACATTTATGGAGGCTGAGAAGTTCTACTCTCTGCAGTTGGCAAGCTGGAGACCCAGGAGTGCCAATGGTGTAAGTTCTAGTCCAAGTCCAAGTCCAAAGGCAGGAGAAGATCAGTGTCACAAGCTTGAAAATAACCAGGCAGAGAGAATGAATTCTTCCTTACTCCACCTTTTTGTTCTATTCAGGCCTTCAACAGATTGGATAATGCCCACCCATAATGGAGAGGTCAATTTGCTTTACTCAGCCTAGTGATTCAAATGTTAATCTTATCTAGAAACACCCTCACACACACACCCAGAATAATGTTTAACCAAATATCTGGGCACCCCATGGCCAGGCAAGCTGACACATAAAATTAACTATCATACTATGTGATGTCCATAAATTAAAATTACTTCCTCTTTAAGCTTCTCAGTTTTCGAAAACCTATAGAGTAAAATTGCTAAGTTCAAGACATATGTTTTGCCTCGTTGCAGTTTTCTTCCCTTACTATCCATCTCTGAACAAGCGCTTATTGGAATTTTTTAATCCCAAAATGTAGCTGTTGGGTATTCTATTTTCATCCTATACTACGGTTTCCCTTTTAAGCTTGTCATTCTCCATTACATCAACATGGAATAAAATTACTAACATTAATTAGTAGCACATTTTTTACATACTGTTAGTTATTGTCTTAGTATTCATTGCTATGCTTACCATTTTATGAATCCATGTTGTACCACATTATGAACATTCAAATATACACAGTACATCTAGAATGTGATCTTGAGGGCAGGAACGTTACCTCTCTGATCTCCCAAGCTTGTAGCAAAGGGTTTCCTTGGATAGCAAGCATTTAATATCCCTTAAATGAATAAATGTTCGATTTAGTTTTTTCAACAACTCTATGATTAAGAGGCAATCTTTATTCTCATTGCACCTATAAGAAAATTGTATCAATTCACTCTTACAGCAATAATGATGTGTAATAAATAATCACAATACCATAATGGTGTAAAATAGGCATTTATTTCTCATGTACATGGGAAGTCCACTAAGATAGTTCATCTAGGGTAGATTGGGTAGGAATAGCTCAACTTCACATGTATTGATCATGGGATTCAGGGTCAAAGACAAGCAGCTACCCAGGATAATACTTTCTCTTGGGGATGATAAAATGCAGGAGAGCAAGCAAAAAAACACAAGGCCTCTCGAGACCTAGGTCCAGAAATGGCACATTGTCCTCCTTCCACAGTTCTTTGGCTAAAACAACTCCCATGGTCAAGCTCCAAGTCAAAAGCATGAGTAATATGCTCCATCCACAATTAGGTCATGGTAATGGTATGAATACAGGGAGAGGTCAGGGGAGAACAGAGCCAGTGTTTCAATCTGGGTTAGAAACTGAGGCTAAGAGATCATTTGACTTGGCCAAGGTCATAGAGTTAGCAGGCTCTGGAGCCAAGATTTGACTTCAAGTTGCTGATTGTGGTGTTTTTAAACATTTCACTATGCTGTGATCAAGAAGTCATAGTGAAACCATTCTTAGTAACTTGGTGAATGTCATACACTCTTTTAATGCAGTGAGTTTAGTGTGAAAAACAACTAAATTAAAATACAGTGCATTTATCACCTTGTTGAATATGGGGATCTTACAGCTGCACAGGATTTAATTAAAAGTTGATGATTTAAGAGGCAGCTTCCATCTACTGTTTACTCTGGAGGGTGAGATTCAATTTAAAATTGGGTTCCAAATTTCATTTTGGAACAGCATCCTTGTCATCACAGGCAGAAAATGTCCCAAAGGAGGCAGACATGTCCCTGAATAGGGAATACTGAATCAGACCGCCGAGAGCAGCTAAAAAGTTAAACCACAAAGACATGATGTAGTTTGGTTCTATGAAGGGCTGGGCATTCAATTGTGATATTTAGTTGCATATTTTTCACACAGTTGTCCCATGCACATTGTTCTTTATGTGTGTGTGTGTGTATGTTTCTTTGGTAGGATGAACTTCATATTCATAATGTGAAATAATTTTATTTCTGCTTAATGCATTAAAATATTGTAAAGCTAAATCCTCTGTAATTTTTTGTCAACTACAGGTTGAGAGTGAAAAGAAAAAACTGGATCACTATTTAGGGTTAAAAATCTCAAAGAAACATGAGGTTAGGGGTTCAACTAGATGTCAGAAATGGCTTTGCCCTTGAGGATGCTGTTATTTCTCTTAGCATTACCTATATTATGTGGCAAATGCCCTCTGATTTTAGATTCATAGTCTGACGGACATTAGTACACATTCATAAAATTGTTATTCCGGCTGCCTGGCCTGACAGAAACTAGAGACCATTAACTTCTCCCAGTAGATGACTCTGAACATCCTTTCTCACCATGCATGTCCTTAAATGATAGAAGGTTTGAGTTTATGCATAGAAATTTGCCAAAATACATTCCTCCCCCCAAAGCAAAAATCACATTAAATGAACCAAATTCATATCAGTGTTTTGTGTGCAGATGTATGTTTACATGAACATTTACATTCCTCAGTATAGTGACAGAGTACTGACTGTCAATATTTTTAAATTAAAACTTTGTTTTCCTTGTAATTCAAATTTGGCAAGTATTTAAATTGATGGAAAAAAATGTTGATTTTCTACAAACCTGAAGCATATTAGTTTGTTTTATAGCCAGAGAAATGTAATTATATTAGAGGTAAAAGATAAAAAATGTCTTTTACAAACAAGCCAACCAGATTATCATGTTAGGACATGTTCATATCTGAAGGCTGCAGAGTCATTCATGATGGTCATGATTTGCCTGTGCTGACCGGCACCCACCACACTGAAAAAGTTGTTCTGTAGACTGGATCATTGCCGGCAATGCTGAAAATCATGTTCAGTCTTTCTATTAAGATTTCAGATTTCCAAAGTCCCATCATTAGAGCAAACATTTTAAAATCTCTCCAAATAAAGTGGCTCTGCATGTGTGAAATCATAGAGTAAGAAAGACCTTTGTGATGTCATCACTGAATTAGGTGTGAATTGGCCTGGCGTTGCTCATAAACTATCGTTATTTCAAGTATCCAGGTCTACAATTT
The DNA here is from genome assembly GCF_026419965.1 of Kogia breviceps. Lineage (NCBI taxonomy): Eukaryota > Metazoa > Chordata > Mammalia > Artiodactyla > Physeteridae > Kogia > Kogia breviceps. The sequence continues at coordinate 14,380,680 of NC_081319.1, read as the reverse complement.
GCGTCCCAGACGTGAGTCTCAAGAACTCCCGTTGTGAGCACTGGCCACATCTCAAAATAGCGGAGGCGACCTTTCAAAGCAGCCAATTGTGCTCTCTTTTAAAAAACAAACAAAAAAAGGCTTTTACCCTTGCAGAAAGAATATGAATCAAACCAATAGCTATAAAATGTCCAGAAAGAGTATATAAAAAGGAATGCAAGGTGATCGTTTAGGCCAAAAAACCCTGAGTTCAGAACTTGCTTCTGCTACTTTATAAAGCTGTGGATTCTTGAGTGAAAGATGTCAATGTTTATTTCCTCTGCTATTAAATGCATTGTGAATTTTAGAAGTCCACATTGAGTGCACACTTGCTGTACTGGGGCGGGGGGCAATATGCAGAGTGAATTGTAGGCATTTTCTAATTTACTCCATTCAATGATAGGAGTAAATAGAAGAAGTAACACTACTTTTCTCATGGTTTAGATGAAGGAACAGGCTTACAGAAATTAAATAAACTAGGAATAGCAGAACAGTACAACAGGAAAATGCCTAGTGTAGTAATTGGTTCATAGTAGGTGTTCAAAAAATACTAATTTCAGAGACTAACTTCCATTTTTCACTCCTTAAAATTCTTCTTTACCTGCTCATAAAGATGTCATTCATTCTGGGTCTTCTGAGTCTATTAATTCTTTCACAATTAGCTGACCTGTGCTTGTGGATCTGACTACTCCAATTACGTCCAATTCCCAAATGCCAGATAAAAGTTGCAGTACTAGACACATTGCACATTTATTTATCTCAAAAATAGTTATTGATCATCTACAGTTTGCCAGGTAAGGGAAACTGAGTGGAACAAGAGTCAGGTGAACACTTTACTCTCATAGAATTTAATTCTAGCAGGGAAAATAGAAATCAAACAAAATAAATGAGTATTGAGTAAAATAAGCAAGGCCAAGTGATAGAAATGGGGAGAGTGGTAATTGTAGATACACGTGATAAAGGAAGACCTCTCCAAGGGAGTATATTAGTTTTCTAGGGTTGTATGACAAAATAGCACAAACTCAATGGCTTAAACAACAGGAATTTATTGTCTCACAGCTGTGGAGCCTAGAAATCCAAAATCTAGGTGTCAGGAGTATTGGTTTCTTCTGAGGACTATGATAGAGAATCTGTCCCATGCCTTCTGTTTTAGCTTCAGGGAGCCTTCGCCATTACTTGGCTTCTAGATGGTATTCTCCCTGTCTTCACATTGTTTTCCATCTATGTTTATGTGAGTGTTCAAATTTCCCCTTTTTATTAGGACACAGTCATATTGTATTAGGATGTGCCCTAGTGCTCTGATTTTAACTTGACAATCAGAAAAGACCCAATATTCAAAAAAGGTCACATTCACAGCTACTGGTGGTTAGGACTTCAAGCTCCTATTGTGTGACACAATCCAAATCATAACGGGGTGAGATTTAAAATCTGCACTCGGGCTTCCCTGGTGGCGCAGTGGTTGAGAGTCCGCCTGCCGATGCAGGGGACACGGGTTCGTGCCCCGATCCGGGAGGATCCCACATGCCACGGAGCAGCTGGGCCCGTGAGCCATGGTCACTGAGCCTGCGCGTCCAGAGCCTGTGCTCCTCAACGGGAGGGGCCGCAACAGTGAGAGGCCCGTGTACAGCAAATAAATAAATAAATAAAAAATCTGTGCTCAAGGATAAATGCCTGAACAGGGGGAAGCATGCCAGATAGAAGAAAATCAAGAAGAGAATTACAAATATTCATGAAAAATGTGAACTAAATGTTCACGTAGCACTAATAATATCCCAAAGTAGAGAGTATTCAAGTGCCTATCAACAGGAAGAGGAATAGACATGGGATAGTCTAGTCACACAGTGGAAAACCAAACATCAGAAGTTGGCAAACTACAGACCACGGACCAAATATATCCCACTGCCTGTTTTTGTAAATAAAGTTTTCTTTTTTTGAACACAGCTACTACACTCATTCATTTATATATTGACTTTGGATATTTTCACTCTACAACAGCAGTTAAGTAGTTGTGACAAATGTAATTTGTTTAATTTAGCCACCTGTGGATGGCAGCTACCATGTACGAGCACACAGCTGTCTCTATCATAATGGCGCAACTCTCGATATCCCCAGCCCTCTGCTGCTCCACCCTCATCTACCCCCACATCCTTACGCAGGCTCATGCTGTGGAACACCCAGAAAAAGTACAACCTCAATTTTCGTCCTAGTCCAAATAGGTGTGCATCTAATGTTTTCAGGAAGGCTAAAATTGCTTTCCTTATTTGAATAAGTTTTATGTTGGTAGGGTGTAAACTGGAAGGCTAGTAAAGAGCACAGATTTAACGGCTCTGCAGGTTTATTAGATGAAACACTTGACTTTGAGATTGTCTTACCTATTATGACGTTATAAAGCTTTTTAATAGGATGTTGTTTTAATATTGTGCACCTGAAAAGATATAGGAAGTAGAAAAAATTTACTTTCCGAATCAGTTGTGTCCCCAATTACAACAATGTTAATTTGAGGCATCTTCTCTTTGGTGCTGAGAAAATACCAGACAATGTATATTGCAAATAAAGTTAGGGTGCTCAGAAAGGTGAAATCAGTAGAAAATTCTAAGCTTTAGGTGGGTGTTATACCTCAAACTCACCTTTCAGGGACATGTTTTGAGTATTTTAATGACATTTTTAGACATTTCATATTTCAAAACATACAGCAACTGTAAGATAGTTCATTCAAACATCATTTCTAATATGGACACAAACACATTTATGAAAGCAAGGAAACACAGCTGTTCAAATTTAGAAGAGCTATAATAATCATGGTTCTGGGAGGGTTTACTGCTTACTTTGAAGTTGTCAGTGTAAAGAAACATTACAGATTTGCTAGAGTTCTTGAATCAATATGTAAGCTTTAGTATAATCTAGTAAATGATCATTTACCTGATATCTAAACAAACAAAAAAATCAAATGAAATCACCTTTGGAATATCATCTTTTGCTTGTCAGGTTAAAGACAAAATGACCAAAAAACCCAAAAAAACTAATAATTACCGTGAATATATTGAAACAATGAACTCTTTCCTGAATTATGGTTCATTATACACTTTGAAAGGGTACAGTGATAATATATAGCAATCAGTTTGGTAATTCTTTTTCTGGTACCCTGCAATATTTAAATGCCCTTTTAAAAAAGGAGGATTAAAACCTGCACTATAAATTTTCAGTTATAGATGTATTTTACTGCGCTTATGTTTTTAAAAATCAGCCAGTTCTTTGTGTGGTGCTCATTATAGCTAAGAACAGGGATGTATGTCGAATTACGTAACCATCTATCGACCATCACGTCCCAACAGGAATGTGGTGTGAAGAGTGTGTGTTTGTGTGTTCACTCTGGGATCCCATGTGCTTATCTGTAGTTTTATGTGAATAGTGATTACACTCTGTATTTTTAGGTCAGGTGGAAAAAAATGATGAATGATCTGTCTCCAGAAATTCTGATAATGCTTGCAGTCTGTTGATGGAGAAGTGTTTCCCAGATGAACGGAAGCATTTTGTAGCAACATCTTCTAATTCTCTGGCTGCATTTTCGAGCACACTTAGGTAGAATACATTGAATGCAATTGAACCCCATTATATAATCCATTAGTGATGAAAAATGGGTTAGTGTGGTCCTTCTTTTTTTTTCTGGTGTGACCAAATAGCTATTATGAACTGTTCAAGGAATGCTGATGAACATCTTGGAGTGAGGATACATGCCAAGTATGTATCAGAGTCCAGGGCTGCTAAGAGGGTGGTGCACTGCCAAGCCAAATACAACACTGATTTTTTTTTTTTTTTTTACTTTGTTTCCTTTATTTTCCTAGTGCCATCAAGGAACACACACAGTGATTCTATATAACATGGTGACCCCTAGTTTACGCCCTATAAATGGATGTGTCAAAATAAAATGACAAATTCTGATATATATATATATATATATATATATTCACGCCATTGTTATATAATTCAGTCACTTATTTTAGCATTTATTTCATTTAAGCATATGCACATCTGTTAAGACCCACAGGCCAAACAAGTCAGAGAATTAAAACTTTGGAAAGATTCATTTGGGATGAGACCATTAAGGATAAGGAATTGGAGTGTTCCCTAAGGTAAAACACTGAGAATATGTCATCTCTATGGAGAGTCATGTCCACTTTGTTGTTTTCCATCTAGGCTAGTCAAAAGCAGGGATATTTGCCTGAACCATTCCTTTCAGAGAGCAGAATTCCAAGCTTTCCTTTCTGATTGGGCTTCACTTGGACTACTCCACACCCTCTCTCCGGTAATGGCTCTCTGTGCCCTCTTCCCTTCACCTCTTCAAATCTTATCCACATTTGCATTTCAAGTGAATCCTACTAAAAGTGTTTTGTAATCCTTTGACTTCCTGCTCTCTTATTTGTATTATACATTCTGGGCACATAATCTAGTTTATGTATTAACTTCAGTCAAACTATTCTGAAAACATTGGATTTCTCATGCATACTAAATTATGAACTCTGAGATTCTAATGCCAAAATAATTGTTATCTGATATATGTATGTTATTGTTATTTATTTATGTTTGTTTTTTGCTTATCTCTTTATTTTTCCTAAAGAAGCTAAGTATGACCACACATACTTGTCCCCTTTCATAGCACCTAGTAGTGCTCGGATCAGAACAACAATCAGTAAAAATGAAACAATCACAAATAATAATATTCCCATGGAAAGAGACAGAGCAGAATATTAGCACCAAAATCTCACCAGGCTTCATCTGTGAGAAGCCATTGGAGACAACTTGGCCCAGTGGAGAAAACTGCGGCAAACTTTGAAGTATTTGAACTGTGCAAAAATGCCTTAGTCCCTTTGTGCCAAACGGAGTCTTGAATTATTTACATAACCATCATATAACAACTTAGTGACTCAAGATTGTGAAGTACCCTATTAATGTTTTAAGCATTTCCCTTTATTTTAACACAAGTAAATTATTTAGGCAGTGTTAAAATGTTTTATGCTGTTTACCTTATCCTGTGGAAATCATACTTTTATTATTTCAGACATAATTAACTATGCATATACTCCCTGATGGATCTGCATGCCATTTTTACACTCGATTTAGTCATTCAGACACATAGCTGTGCAGATAATTGTTACTTGAAAAAAATGTCACTTTTTCTTCAATAAGGAGCTATGTTTCCACCTAGAGGCAATGACAAATTTTTACCATATCTCCTTACTCCATGTCATTCACTTGGCCGTATCTAAAGACGCCCTATAATGAGTTTCTTATCACGTTACACTCTGTCAGTAGATTCTGGCAGTATAAAGTGTAGACCATGGTTAACAATGGGTTCATAGCATTAAGCCAGTACCTCCCTGGTCAGGCTGTATTTTCCATAGTGTTGTGGACCCTCAAGGAAAGGAATGACTCCAAAGCAATACCCCCATGTAACAACCTCATAATTCATTAGTCTAATCTATCCTATCAGCTAAAGGAATGCTCTGTGATAAACTGGACCCTGACTGATTCAGAAGTTCAAACTATTTCTCGGTTATATTAGTAGAGTATAAAATTAAAGGTCACTCAGAATTCTCTTTGATATTTGTGTAAAACATAAAGGCTTTATTTAACTTCTGTATGTTTCATAAACCTGTTGTGAAATGGGCGTATTGTGAAATGTTGTAGCTGTTTTCTACAAGATTCAGACCAAAACCAGGCATTCTAAGGCTATTGCCTAGCCCTTAGGAGAATATACTTAGAAAAACATGTCTAAAGAAAAGTATTCTATAATCTCCTGTAGGAAACTAATGAAAGTCAGGGGTTTCTTTCTTAGGGATCCTCAGTCCAGTTTCCTGAAATCAAAGGTGAATTAAAATAATTACAGTTTATGGGCTTCCCTGGTGGCGCAGTGGTTGAGAGTCCGCCTGCCGATGCAGGGGACACGGGTTCGTGCCCCGGTCCGGGAAGATCCCACATGCCGCGCAGCGGCTAGGCCCGTGTGCCATGGCCGCTGAGCCTGCGTGTCCGGAGCCTGTGCTCCACAACAGGAGAGGCCACAACAGTGAGAGGCCCACATACCGCAAAAAAAAAAAAAAAATTACAATTTATGTATGAAATTTTTTTTTCAGATGAAAAATGCATCTCTCTTACCATAAAATAAATAAACCCCCTTTATTGTAGATGAATACCAAAAATCAAAGCAAGTAACACAAATAAGTAAGAGGGCATGATATAATAATATAGAGAATGTTGGCATTCATAATAAACTAGAGAAAACAAGTCTCATCTAAAATTGTCCACAGTTAAATTTCTTTAAAAATGCTGCACAATTGAGTTCCTTGGTATTTGCTCAAATGAGTTGAAAGTTTATGTCCACATAAAACCTGCACACAGATGTTTATAGAAACCTCATTCATAATTGCCAGAACTTGAAAGCAATGCAGATGTCCTTTAATATGTAAATGGATAAATAAAACGTGGTACATCCAGCCAATGGAATATTATTCAGTGCTAAAAGAAATGAGCTATCAAGGCATGAAAAGACATGGAGGAATCTTAAGTGCATGTTATTGAGTAAAAGAAGCCAACCTGAAAAGTCCATGTTCTGTGTAATTGTATCTATATGACATTCCAGAAAAGGTAAAACTATGGAGGCAGTAAAAGGATCAGTGGTTGACGTGGGTTAGAGAGCAGGGATGGATGAATAAGCAGAGAACAGAGGACTTTTAGGGCAATGAAACCATGCTGTATGATTCCATCATGGTAGACACATGTCATTATACATTTTTCAAAACCCACAGAATGTACAAAACCAAGAGTGAATCCTAAGGTTAACTGTGGACTTTGGATGATTGTGATGTGTCAGTGTATGTTCATCAGTTGGAACAAAGGTACCACTCTGGTGGGGGTTGTTGGTAGTGGGAGAGTCTGTGCCTATGTTGGGGCAGGGGTACATGGGGACTCTATCTAATTTCTGCCACATTTTTCTGTGTGAACCTAAAAATCTTCTAAAAAGTAAGGTCTGTTTAAAAAGAAACAAAACAAAACAAAACACTGTAGTCACCAACAAGAACCTGGCTTTCAACCTGTAGCTAGAAACTAAATCCAGATTGTTTTTGGTCTTACCTCAGGATAGAATAATTCATCTTTTTCTTACTCCTTCTATTTAATAGGCATAAAATATTGAAGAAATATTTTACAGAATTTTAAAGACAATTTATAGGTAAAGTTATTTGGGAGTAAAACAGAGTAGCTCTGAAAAACTACAAAGTAATATATGTTTTAAAAATGAGGTTCCCATATGTCAATGTATATATGCATATATTCATTTATATTTTATTTTTAACTCCTTCCTGTATAGTTTTTGTGGGGTTTTTTTTTGCGGTACACGGGTCTCTAACTGTCGTGGCCTCTCCCATAGCGGAGCACAGGCTCCGGACGCGCAGGCTCGGCGGCCATGGCTCGCGGGCCTAGCCGCTGCGTGGCATGTGGGATCTTCCTGGACCAGGGCATGAACCCGTGTCCCCTGCATTGGCAGGCGGACTCTGAACCACTGTGCCACCAGGGAAGCCCGGGAAGCCCCTTCCTGTATATTCTTATGTTTTCTTCATCAACCTTGGTTTATTTGTTTTTTCCTTGACTGGTTTTGCCTGGAGATCATCTTTTTCTACCTTTTATATTCATATGTTGTCGGATCCCCTCACTCCCCAAAACTATCTGTTAAATTTAACAATACTATTTTTCATTAAAAAATGGTGGGTTTGGGCTGTATCTCTGTCACTTTCTTCTTCTATTTTAATTTTGTTTTATTACTCTTTTTCTTATTTCCTAAGATGAATTTTTTATTTTTCATTCCTCAAAGAAGAAAAATATTAAATACATGAGTAGTTCTCTGAATATAATTTTGGCTTCTGCCTCTATATTTTGATAATTCTTCTTCTCAATGTTACTATTTTTAATGGATTATATTATTTAAATGTGGAACCATTTTTATATCCTCACCACTTGCAGAAAGCTTATAACTTTGTAACCTTTAAGCAAATATTTGTTGAATGAAGGGATTTCCAATCTAGTTGTTGTTTAAGTTCAAATATGCAAACACTTCCCAGACATAGATGTACTCTCAAATAAAAGTGATTTAATTAAATGCCAGTGAGGAAGGGAAAGTTTTTCCTTTTTTTCAATATGAAAAAAATGTTTAAGCAGATAAAAAATTTAATATCCAATAGTTGCCCATACTTATGAAATTTTACACTATATAAAAATTTTTAACAAAGTGTATGCTATATAACAAGGGTATTAATCAACAGTGGCACATTTACTCTTGTAATATTTTATATTGAAGCTACCACCGGAATAGAAGTTTACTTTCTAAATACCTCCTATTTTACATTGAAAGATGGTCTATTTTTAATAGTAGATTTTTATTTTAGTACTTTAATGTGTTTCTGCACCATAAAATAAATGAATCTGGGATTGCAAATATTTGCACATGAATGGTAAGGAAATTGACAAGAGCTTTACCAATGAGTACTTACCTGAGTAGCAAAAGCATAAGCAAAGAAAGGGTCAAAGTTGGGGCAGGGGGCGCTAGAGTGAAGACTTCACAGAGGCTCAGGGGAAGAGGATTCGGCCTTTATGGTCTGGCTTTTAGAGGCATTCCCAGATCTTATCACATTTTATGGACCCTGAAATCCTAATGTGAGGACATCTGTTTAACAGTCAATGAATCAAATAAATGACTCCCAGAGGGCTTTAAAACTCAAAGTTTGCCTTGCAATTTGTTTCACATGACTCTAAGTGATTCACTACCTAAATTCAAGACCCTGTAAGAAGGCATAATGACTCTGCATGCCTTTTGGGGGGAGTTTTGGCTCTCCTGACCTTATAACCAAATTCTGTCTTCTTCATTTCAAAGTCAACTGGACCCTTTGGGACAATTGCAGAAAGAGAGCAAAACAGTTTTTACAAGTTTTACTAAGTCTACATTTTAAAAAAATTTTTTAATATTTTTTTTAGTACGCGGGCCTCGCACTGTTGTGGCCTCTCCCGTTGCGGAGCACAGGGTCCGGACGCGCAGGCTCAGAGGCCATGGCTCACAGGCCTAGCTACTCTACGGCATGTGGGATCTTCCCAGACCGGGGCACAAACCCGTGTCCCCTGCATCGGCAGGTGGACTCTTAACCACTGTGCCACCAGGGAAGCCCCTAAGTCTAAATTTAAATCATACAATATAATAATAATTTCCTACAATATGATAATAATAATTCCCAAGGGCTTTCTTTTAGAGTAGTGGTCAGCAAACTTTTCCAGTAAAAGGCTAGATAGTAAATATTTTCAGCTTTGCAAGCCATAGGTCTTTCCCACAGCTACTCAGTTCTGTCTCAGCGTAAAAGCAACCACAGACAACATGTTTTTGTTTTTTTTTTTAAAAAAAGGATGTGTCTGTGTTCCAATAAAACTTTATTTGAAAACAACGGTGGGCCGAATTTGACCCCTGAGATGTAATGTCATCCCTGTTTTCGACAATAGTATGATTTATTCACAAGTAAAGTTAGTTATTGTTAGAATTTCACTAAAACCTATAATCGTGGAAAAACAAGGGTGTTTCAACGTGTCTTATTCAGATTTCAGATCTGTATTTCTCAACATTTCCTCTTCTTTACACATGTACATTCAGGTGGCATAGCTCTAAAATAAGAAGAAAGAGAGAGAAGTGACAGCAACTGTGCTCTCATTATTTGATTAGAAATAAAGACTCCTGAAATCCTGTGTTTATGGACGAATGTAGCTCCTTCATTTTTGAAGGAGCGACATTGGTTTCCCAGAAAGTTTCTAGTACTGAATATGTTCAAGCAGCGTTAAAGCATTCTTTCTAAGATGTTTCAAGTAATTTATACAGTCTACCAATATTTCTTTGGTCATTTTTGCTACCAATTATTTCCATAAAAAACTTGCATAGTTATGTCTGTCTTAGCAAATTTCTCACATTTTCAAGAGGTAAATATGTGTGCTGTAGCAACCTATAACTGTACTGGAAGCTCTAGGCCATTTCTAACATTCCTCATCTTCTGCTATCTTGACCTCTTAATCCCTATAAACAAGGATTGTAGTCCCTTCCCACAGTAAATAAATTTTAGTACAGCCACTAAAGTCAGAGTACCTGGGTTCAAATACAATTTCCATCATTTATAAGCTGTGAATCTGGACAAGATGCTTATCTCCTTGTGCCACAGTTTTGTTCAGTGAAAACTGGTGATAATGAGAATATGTTTCATAGTGTTGTTATAAGGCTTAACTATGAAAATACCTAATGTTCTTTGAAGAATGCTAGGGCATGGAATAAGTTCTTAATAAATACTAGGTATTATATTTCTTATTAATTAAAATATCTGTACAGTGCAGGATAAATATTGCACATGTAAGTTAGTTTCTTTCCCCAGTTAAAAAAAATCTATAAAAGAAAATAAAAAGAAATCCATTCATTCATTGAACAAATATTTATTTCCTTACTTTTATTTTTTTCCTGTTTTAGGAAATCATTGGGCATTTTGAAGAGAACAGAGCAGTGACATGATTTGCTTTGACAGAATCTCATTGTGGCCTGCTGTAGGAACAAGAAACTGTAGAGCAGAGGCTAAAGGCACAGAGACCTGCTGAGAGGCTGTTGGAGTTTATCTGGAAATAGGTGATAGTGGCTTGGACCATATTTTAGTAGTGCTGGTAGGTATTGGTCATATTATGGGTGTAATTTAAGATAGAACTAACAAGTTTTGCTAGTATACTAGATGCAAGGTGTAAGAGTACAAAATGATTGATGGGTACTCTAATGGTTCTAGTGGGAGGAACTCATAAGATGGAGTTGGCATAAATGGAGATGGGTGAACTATGTGAGGAGAAGCCTTGAGAGCTGAGGAAAAAGGAAGTAAGATGTTGATTTGAGATATATCAATAGTTAGTAACTATGGTGGTTTTATGTATCAACTTGACTAGAGTCTCCAGTTAGTTAAACATGAATCTAGGTTTTGCTGTGAAGGTATTTTGTAGATATGATTAAAGTGCATAATCATTTGACTTCAAGTAAGGGAGATTATAACCTGGGTAGGCCTCATTCAATCACCTGAGAGATAGAGCTGAGGCTTCCATGAAGAAGAAGAAATTGCTCCTGTGGATAACAGCTTCAGCCTTTGCCTGAGAGTTCATGCCTGCCCTTCCTGACAGCCTGACTACAGATTTCTGATTTTCTAAGCAGAGTCCACCATCACTTAAGTCAATTAACAATTAATTATTTTAACATATAACTCCTACTGGTTCTGTGTCTCCAGTGGAACTCTGCCTCGTTCATGATTTAGTGAGAACTTAGATGGTTCCTGTCTAGAGTTAGAGGAAGAGTCCTGGTTGGAGATAGAACTTTGGGGCTCTTGAGCATGTAAGCATTAATTGTAACCTTGAGGTTGGAAGAGATTTCTTGTGCAATGAGTGGCAATAGGAAATAAAAGATTGAAGATGGAGCTCTTGTACATGCTAAGAGGAAGAACTGTAGAGATTAAGAAGAAAAATAAAAGGAGTCTGATGATTAGCCAGAGTCATGGAAAACGACCCCAAAGGAAGTAAAGTCCTGGAAGCGAAACGAATAAGTTATTTTAAAGAGGAAGGAATGAGAACCTTAAAAATAATGGCAAAGTGAAAATTTTATGGATTTAATCAGATCAAAATTATGGACTTTTTTTCTACATAAGACATCATGGATAATATTAGAACTCTGTAAGAATATATTTTTAATATCTAAAACCAGAAAAGCCATAACTGTGTAGAACACATAAACCATACCGTCAAACCCCCAACAACAAATACATTAAACTTGATTTTTTAAGGTGTAAAAAAAATCTTGGTAAAGAGGAAACTATATAAGAAAAGGTATTTCATGTTTCTCGTAATCAGAAAAAAAATGGGTATTAAAACAACCATGAGATATTACTTTATACCATCACGTTGACGAAAACTGGAAAGTGAGATCATTTCAATGGCTGATCGTGGTTGATAAATGGGACTTCCTGGGGCTTTTGGGGAGATATAAACTGGGACAGACTTTCTGGAGAGCAATCCATCACAAATTAATGAAATCAAGTATGCATTAATCCAATACCATCTTGGTATTACTCCCCACCCTGCAGCCAGCCAGCCCAAAGGAAAACTCATGCATAGAGCACATACAGAATTTTCTTTGCAGCATTGTTGTACAAAACAAGAGAATTGAAAGCAGCAATATGCTCTGCAAAGGTGATAAATAAAATAAATGCATTGGATTCTTTCAATGATGTAGCAGAAATAATGAACACGAGTTATATATAGCAAAAAGAATAAATCAAAAAGACAGTGTTTAATGGAAAAAAATAAGAATGCTAGCTCAATGCTCTTCATGTGAATTAAGCCTGCAAAAGAAAAACTATACTAAACTATACTATATGTTTTTAAGGAAGCATGCAGGTCTCAAGTCATGTATTAAACACTTTACAGTGGCTATCTGTGCATGAGTGAGGAAGAAAAATGAAGAGACAATAATTTTTTTAAATAATGAAAAGAAACTAATCTTGCACAGATGATGATTATGATTTCTCATGAACGTCAAAGTATCTTAAGTTTAAGAACTGTTTTAAAAAATTTTTAAATAGCATACCCATAATCACCATTCCAGAGCTCTAGTCTATGATTATTTTTTTTTTTTTTTTTTTTTTTTTTTTTTTTTTTTTTTTTTTTGCGGTAAGCGGGCCTCTCACTGTTGTGGCCTCTCCCGTTGCGGAGCACAGGCTCCGGACGCGCAGGCTCAGCGGCCATGGCTCACGGGCCCACCTGCTCCGCGGCACGTGGGATCTTCCCGGACCGGGGCACGAACCCGTGTCCCCTGCATCGGCAGGCGGACTCTCAACCACTGCGCCACCAGGGAAGCCCTATGATTATTTTTGATCACTCAATGTCCCTTTGCTGCAAATCACAGCAAAATGAAACTTCAGTTCTTCATCCTTGTTGGCAAAAGATTTCTCTGTTCAGCTAGTAAGAAAAGCAGGCTTCTCAATAACGTCCAAGCTGATCTCTGTTTACTCTCTACTCTCTGATCATTAAGTGGTATCTTACTCTTTCTAATTAAAGCTTTCCCTAATGGAGTTGCTTTAGAGCAGGTTGACTGAAGTTCCTTTAACAGGATGAAATATAAGAAGCAAATAAGACTTTATATTTTACTTTTTAAATTGTTACTGTTCCCTCAAATTTTCAAATGGCAAGCTTATACATCTCTGTATTTTTACTAAATAATGTGTAATCCCAAGTAATATATGAAACTAATACTTGAAAAGGCAAAACTCCAGAGCAATCCAACTCAGTCTCACAAAATTCTGGTACCAATTGGGGTTCCTTTACCATCTTAACTTACTCTTCTTTTATATTTCCAGTGCACACTAAACTAGCCATAGTATGCAAAACCTGGTACAGGAGGAAACGTAGTTTTCAAAATATTGACCAAATCAGAGGGCTGTCATGTAACATTTCTCTTCTAGTGACCTCTAAATGTGTTTTTTTCCTAAAACCATTTCATTTGTTATCTGAAATGCTGCTTCCTTCCTCCAGCCTTCTCTCTTAGCTTTGTGACTGTCAAGGGCAGGGATTTACTTTGAATGTCTCTACAATTTGATTGATTACTACGATGATATAGTCTAGGTCAGAAACTGCCACACAGTCTGATGTATTGATTGCACTATCTGCTGAAATACTGAAATAACATTATGTACAAAAACCCAGTTAGATTTCTTTTTATCTGAAAACATAGTACAGTGAAACAATTTCATATGGCTCAGCTAATGAAAACTGGGCCTTTAATAAATCATTTATACTTTTCATATTCATAGGTAACAATTCTTTAAAATTCCATATTATTTTCATTTTAGTAAAAAAGAATAACAAAGAGACATCACAAATATCATGAAGATTAGAATATGAGAAAATTGATTTCATCATAATTAAGACTCATTACATGATCGGTTAGACTTGATATTTCCCCAAACTTGTGCTTATTCATCACTCTTATGATGCTAACTAGGTTAGCTGATATTCAATACGTAAAATACATTACTTACCACCTAGTATATTGTATATTGAGGGCATTCTTGAAATGGCGCTAAAAGCCGATTATTAGAAGAATCTGAAAATCAAATACACAGAGAATATATAAAGTGTTACAGCAAAGTTCAAGAGCTTAAAATACCAAGAAAATGGTATTCTGGGGGGAAGGTCGGTAAGAACTCAAGAACAGCTTCATATCTTTGAATTTAATCACATAAATATTTACATCTATGTGTGTGTGTTGTCCCACATTTCATTAACAAAATCCTTCAGTCCATAGATCCTCAGAGGTATGAGGTCACCTTCTTGGTTTAGTAGTTCAGTATAGTTTTATAGACTCTGAACAAATACAGAGTCCTACAAAATACGAAAGTAAATACAACAGTCAGTAAAATGACAGTGTTGAAAAGTAATACAGTCAATAAAGTGAATTTAAATGAAATGACAGCCACTTTTAATATTTCATGGGGCTTCACATTAACCTATTTTCTTGAATTTACCAAGATGCTCAAACTAATTATATTATTAGAGGAAACATGTACATTTACTGTTGTGTAAACTAAAATGTGTATAGTCCTGTTGAATCTGAGTACAAAGAATGATTTTCCCTCCTGCAATTAATACTATGAACTACAAAACATGCACTCATTTTCTCTGATTGACAGCCCCAATTTTGGATATATCTTCTAACTAATGGAATGAAAATTGCAATACATGAATCAATTACAGTTGTTCGATTGTCTATTTTATAAAGTGAGAACAGTTTAAACTTTATATGATTTCATTGTCTATATATATCATAGTATTTTAACTGACAATACTACCATTGATAAATTTGGTTCTAATAAGGAACTTATTTGCACGTGCATGGCCCTATCCAATTGCTCGTTTCCTATCTATTGTTATTTTTGGAAGAAATTGATCTTTATTAATATTCAAATGTCTTCATGCTTGCATGGGACACAAGACTACTTGGGATTGAATAGGGTCTTCAACTGAAGGCACACAGGCTGTTTCTATGTGTTACTAAACAAATGAATTCAAGCTCTATCCCTAATACAATCTCCCAACCCACCAAAAAAAAAAAATTTAAAGAAAATAAGAAAGCAGTTTCATTGACTTAATGAAAAAAAATGCTTCAAATATTCCATTTCAACCTAGTCTATATTCAAGGACGCTGCCATATTTTACATAGCAATTTTAAGGAAACTAAAGTGAATTGACAGATTTTAATTCTTTTATGCATCCTGTTGCTCATGCCAACTGATACGAATCAGGCAAGCCCAAAACTAAATGCTGCACAAATGATCCCAGCCAGTTTTTCATTAGCCAGTGCTAATGAAATAGCACTGTAAAGGCCTTGGTCTTTATTTTTCTAAAGAGTCAAAATGCTGCACTGACAAAAATTTTTCTATAGTCAGAGGAGCAAGGACTGAATATTTTCACCATGATAATGGTCCTTTGCATTCTTTCTTTTGCATTCTGAAGGTTTAATATTGTGACTGATAAAGGATAGCTCTAATTATTCATAATTAAACAGGTCCCTTATAGAAAATAACTGACTCTTTCTGAGTGATAACATTATGGAATTTTTTTTCTTTGAGTCTGTAGATTTTCTAAATTTACTGTGTGTATTTATTTAATGAAAACTGGAGAAATAACAAATCATATAACCATAAACTAGAGAATGGAAATGTGTTTTAAAAAAAGAAAGAAAGAAAAGAAGAGAGAGAATGCGGGAGGGCAGTGAGAGAGGAAAAAGGAAAAAAGAGTATTAGAATGTTTGTTGAAGACATCAGTTTTTCATCTGTTAATTACTGTTGTCTTACTACTTAGCCGTATGAATTTATGCTACTTACCCTCCTTGGGACTCAGTTTAGTTTCCTCATATCTAAAAGAAAGAAATCAGATATCATGATCCCTGGAATCCTTGAACTCTAACGTTATCTGAGTGCATTGGTTCGACTTTCTGCTATTTCATTAAAGCTGACTCTTCTAATTTCTATGTCATTCAAGTGATTTCTTAGAGACTTCAGGGACATAAGTTCTACGTTATTTTCTAAGGACAATAATTGACACTATGAATTGATATTTACATAGCATTTCGGACCTACTTAGAACCAAGTGTAGTTGCATTAATGATAGTTCACTTAGGGTTACAAAGATAAATATTGGCTGAAAAGTTATTTCAATCCAAGATTTCTGTCAGCCAGTGCCATTTCTAATACACCGCACTACCGTTCTTTCATAATAAGCAATCAAGAACTACCTGAATATTACTTGCTCTTGCAAATACTGCTTTTCAAACTAAAGTTAATTAGAAAAATATTTTTTTCGTCATTTGGGGCAAAAGATTAAGCTACAATGCAACTGAAAAAATAAAATATTTGGGGGTTTACTGAGTTATATTTAGTTTTTTAGCATGTAATCACAAAAATCCCTTCTAAACATGTTCAGAAATCCATTATGTATGCATGCAATTTGCTGCTATTCATAGCCAAATTCACAATGATATGTATTTTGCTACTCTCTAGGTAAGCTGCATTGCTGAATTGATATAACCATAAGAAAACTCCATTGACTTCATACGATTTTGATAATGCAGTACCTAAAATAAATAACTAGATAGATCATAACTAGCAAAAATATTGGCCATCTGTATAGAAAACTATTTGTTTTTTTGGTTTTTTTTGCGGTACACGGGCCTCTCACGGCTGTGGCCTCTCCCACTGCGGAGCACAGACGCGCAGCCTCAGCGGCCTCGGCCCACGGGCCCAGCCGCTCCACGGCATGTGGGATCTTCCCGGATCGGGGCACGAACCCGTGTCCCCTGCATCGGCAGGCAGACTCTTAACCACTGCGCCACCAGGGAAGCCCCTGTATTTGTTTTTGAATATTAGTATTCAACATTAAATTCTCATATGGACCTATAAACCATGATGGGCCACCAGTCAGGAAAATATTATACAGATCACATTTATTTAACAGTGTCAGTGGGCACACACAATTTTGATATATTACAAAATCTCCAGCATATTGTGAAGCATCAGAACATCTTTTTCTCAGTGTCTTCATGCTCTCCAGCAATCATGTAACATGAATTCATATAGGCAAATGGAATGCCTTTGAGAGTTAATAATTGTAGAAATTACTTACAAATGTCTCCCTCATTAACTTTAGTATAGGTCTTATGTGATTTAAGGAGGACCTTTAAATTCAACTGGAACCCTTAGAAATCTAACCATATTTTTAAAATATCTGTTTTTCAAGTGAATTTCATTTACTTTTCTAAGGCATAAAGGAAGATTAAATTCTAATGGGAGGGTAAAAATCTTTAAAAAATATTCTTATTCCCTTAACCATTTTCAGTTTATTTTTGTGAAAGTAAGTTAGCATTCAAATATGAACTTAAAAAAAAGCTTTTATTATATTGGCTAATTTATTTATGATATTAAAGTAGTATCTGCAATCAAAATCCATGCATTATTCAAAATAATTTATTAATTCAGGCATTTACATTCATTCATTCATCCATTCATTACTCAATCATTTAACATTATTTTTGATCATCAGCTACATGATAGATATTATCACAAAATAGGAAGATAGAAGTGAACAAAACAGTCAAATCCTCATTCTTATGGAATTTACAATCTAGTAGATGGAGACAGAAGACAAACAGGAGCATCTTGAGGTGATAAATTTTATCAACAAAAATAAAGCAGGGTTAGAGCAGAGAGGATGATGGAGTTGGAATGCCATTTTTCACAGGGAGACAAAAGAAGACTTTTCCAGTAAGATGATATTTGAAAAGAGCCCTGAATGAAGTGAGGCAACAAGCTATGACAAACCTATGAATAACATCTACAAGATACTGCTAGTCAGTGTCTATATGATACCAAAGAATAAGTAAGAAGTTAATTTTTTGCTGGTCAATGAAATAAATAGATCACTTGTTATGAGATTCTATACATTGAAAAATAAAATTGAGTGCTTACATATATTTTACTTCGTTGATTATTTCAGATTTTCATAATATCTAGTTAATTCAGATTCAAGATACAATTAAAACAAGAATGTAATTTTGTGTCATAATCAGAGAATCAAATTGTGTTACCTGAATGAATGAATGAATAGATTGAATTTCAGAGATGGAAGAGCCCATCAAGGATCATCTGCAAACTCTTCATCAACAATGGTCACTCAGTCTTTTTTTTAACATGTGCAAGAACCAGAAATTCATATCATAAAATAGCACTTTCAGTTTTTCAACAGCTTCATTAACCAGAAAGATACCCTTTATATTAAACTAAAATTTACCTTTCTAAAGGTGGAGCAAGTGTCGATGCTTTGGATTCATACAAATACAATCCTGGTGACCTGGCTAAGGAATGCTCACCTTTAGGCTGTGAGATTCCTAAATCTGACACTGCATACTAACTGCTGTCATGAGTATCCATTGACTCCCTGGCAAGCAGCATGGGTTATTTGAGAAGTAGGCTGTTCACCAAGTTAAGCCATAGTTCTGATTTGCCTCTGGTTCATATTCCATTTCATCCTCCATAGGTCAATCCCAGCTGTCCTCATTATGTGTCAAATAGCTCTTGATGCCAATGACATCAGGGCTCAAATGTTGGTAGTTCAACCCAGATCATGACAGTACGCTTAAAAAGAACTTTTTTTACCTCATTTTTTCCTACCCTCTTGATCCCAATTCTGAAAGCTCTAATGCCATTTTGCACATTCATAGACATAATGTCTTTCTCATTCACCTTACAACAACAAAGCAGATGCTTTGCAGTGATGAGCTCTGGTTTGGCTTTTAAATTCAGTGTCATTAGGCTTCATTTTTATCTCATGGACAAGCAAGGAGCTGATGTATACAGTAAAATCTTCTAGAACACTAATGCTTTGTTCCCAAAATATTGTTAAATGTGTCAAATTTTAAATAAATATCAGTTTAAATGTAGCTCATAAATAAGCCCCTTTCTTCTTAGAGCATAATGATTTCTTTGCAAAATAATTATTGGGGACACTTTTGGATCTACTTTACCTATGGATTCCTATACTATTGTATCCAGTTCTGCTGTCTCTCTGTTATGGGGTGCCTGGAAAGATAGTGAATCCCTCAACCCTGGAGGCATTTTACAGTATGTGGTAAAATCACAGTAGAAGAAACACAAGCATCAGATGAAGGATTGAACCCAATGACATTTAATATCACTCATCACTTTAAGATGATGACAGACACCACTGTCAATATGTCATGATGTGTTTTGGAGGGGAGGAAGTAACAGCTGCCAGATTTTACATGAGCTTCATAATAATCCTTTGACTCCTTGAAAACCTGTTTATGTTTCAGCTTATTTTGCTTCTATGTCACTAACTTTGTTTCATTAGTTTGATATTGTCTCTATAACTATTAATAAAACCATATCTGAGCTGTTGGTAAACAAACTGAGGGGTTCTCAGAGCTTCACTATACTTTGCCAACATGACTTCATTATCATAATGTTTTTCATTCATGTTTGGTACATTTAATAAGAGTTAGATCCATTGATTTCGCTGGCACATAATCATTTATGTTATTGACTTGTGGCTCACATGTTCCAACCATTATCCTTGGGAAAATGAATGCCATTGATAGTTATATGTCGATCCAAGAACATGGAGGTTTTGATCTGTAAAGTACCAGGTAACACATCTTAAAATAATTACCTATGTTAGCACTCCTTCAAGGTAGAAACTCTTATAAACTAATTTGAAAGAAAAATGAGTAATGGGATATTTTTGCATAAATACAAATTGCTCTCTGTGTTGCCATCTCAGTGAAATGTGGCAATTTGCAGCTTTGTTTTTAAGAAAGATCACAGAAAGCAATGAGCAAGAAATTGTTTCCAGAAATGGTCAGTAAGCAGTGTTACCACTTTGATTTTCTGTGGTAATGAGCAACATAACTTTTAATCACAGATTTTCTAGGCAGTCATATTGACAAGCATATCTTCTTTTTGTTCAGTTCTGCAATACAGAATATAGGCCATTCTATATGCTAACAAGGGAGCAAAAGCAATGTGAACAAGATCAAAATATAAAAAGAAAGAGATTTATACAAATTCTGGAATAAATATGATGAATTCATGGTACAAATCTCTTTGATTTGAGGACCTATAAAGCAGGAGCGGGGTTATGTGGGAAAACAAAAAAAATGGTCTATGCAATATATGCTTTAGAATATGTTGAGAAAGAGGTACATAAGGACTTTCATCTATTCAGTAAACCTCTGATCTCCTTGAGATTATGATTCTCTTTGCCAAGTGATTTAGACTCTCAGTAATGTCTCTCCATAAACCATAGGATAATGCAACACAGAAGTCAATTTATCCCTAATGAACCACTGAAAGACAGTTAATAACACTATATCCTAATGTCAGTGCTTTGATAATTATTTAAGCTAAGGTCTACTGAGATATTCTATCTATCTAAAGGCAAGCAAAAATAAGGCCCGTTTGAAAGTGACCAAATAAAACATTGCAAAATTGAAAAGAGCCCTCTATTCTAAGGTATGTTGAAAAGCATAAAGAGAAGTTACTGTGAACAATTTACCATAGACTGAACTTATTTTAGGGCTCTGAGAGATGGCTTTTATATTGAACATTAAGAAGAACAAGGAAGATGGGAGTATGGCAGGTTGAGAGTATTGACTAAGTGACACTCTCTCCATTTGGGGGCAAATTTGCTTAGAGAATGTGACAGGAAAGAATAGAAAGACGTGCAAAAAACTTCTCAGATATATTCTTCTTTTCATCAATCTTCTATTGTTTTCTCTTCTTAACTCTATCATTATCCTATATCAAATGATCTAGTCATGTAAGTGTAAAACCTGGTCTGAAACAAAAGCTTCTCTTGGCTTTCAGTTATGGCATTTTTTGTGTGTGTACATTCATCATAAGAGAGCATGAAAGGAGAGAAACATACTGTGTCCCGGAAGAGGAAATACAAGAGCACATTCAATAATGAATACAAATAATTCATTGTGATTTCTCTTCTAAAACTTCCTCGGAACTACCTAATTTTGTTATGGAGAAATAATTCATTGAAAACAGTAGCTGTTACCAGTAAATATAGAATTAAAAGTTACAGAAAGGCAGAATAACCTTTAGGTACAGTGCACCTGCTTTGAAGTCCCACAGCTGTAGGCTGAATACTGGATAGATCATTAATTATGTTTGTAGGCAAGTTATCTTAAAAATTCTCTGAGTCTCCTCTTCCTCATGTGTAAAATGGAGATAATAATCATGTTTTGCAAATATTAAGTGAGATAAGAGAGGTGAAGCATTTCATAAAGTGTTTGCACTTCTTAAATTCTTGATCAGGGATAGCTGCCAGGAGATGTAGAAGTAGTGGTGGGAGTAACAGTAGTTGGAGGAGGAGGAGGAAAAGGTAGGAGTCTTTTCTTGCAGGAGATAGTAAAGTGTTTTGGTGTCACAATTTTAAGATTCAAAATTAAACGTGAAATAATTCAGCTAAAATGCAAAGGAAGATGACGAATTATAAGGTTGAGTTTAAGTACTGCCAAATTGCCCTGCTTCTGGGAAAAGAAAGCCATATAAAAAACTGTGTCCTGGAGCAGCCAGTAATCCAGGAAAGCCAGAGCAATCAATGCCTTTCACCACAGGCCAACCAACTCACTAGGTAACAGAAGCCTGTTCCTTTGCCATCACCATGTCGTAAATGACAGGAACAAGAAGTATAATTTTCATGACAGATTGGACCCCAAGGAGACATAATACATGTAAATTAAAGATGGTAATTTAATACTGTTTCCCTGTCATTCAACAAAATAAATAAAAACGCTAGCCTGTTTCTGTATAACCCAATGGTTGATTTTCAAATACCACTGAGCTCTTTTCAATCAACAACAGAGAAATTTATTTCACTGGCTTTTTTTTTTTTTTTTTTTTGCAAACTTCACATTCTCTCTTATTTTCTCTTTAACAAATGTACATACCTCTTTTGATGACCTCAGCCTCATTAAGTGCACCATGTTTTTTTTTATTTTTTCATTTCTGCTATGAATCACAAATACACTTATCAGCAAAACCTGCTTAGCTTTAACTTTAACTATCTGTCTCATGACAATGAATATAGAAGGTGTTGTTAACTGGGTTAGATGCTTTCTCACTAAGTCAAAACTTATTTGCTTCCTCTTTAAAGAAATACGCATGACGTCTATTATTTGGAGAAAAAAAAAACTTGGTAAAGCAGAAATGTGAAGTAAAACTGCACTTGTTGGGGCTTCCCTGGTGGCACAGTGGTTGAGAATCCGCCTGCCAATGCAGGGGACACGGGTTCGTGCCCCGGTCCGGGAAGATCCCACATGCCGCAGAGCGGCTAGGCCCATGAGCCATGGCCGCTGAGCCTGCGCGTCCGGAGCCTATGCTCCGCAACGGGAGAGGCCACAACAGTGAGAGGCCCACGTACCACAAAAAAAAAAAAAAAAAACCTGCACTTGCTGGCTTAGTTACTTATTCAGGAAACATATGGGAATAGTCACATAGATGAGCATCTTTATGGTTTTGTATTGTTGCATAAGAGGCAGACTCAGAGTTCCAGGCAGTGGAAGAAAAGTAGGAGAGAGGGGAGATTTTAAACTGTCACTGAAAAATAACTTCTCAATCTTGAGAGGAGTGCATTTATCTCCATTTAACAATGTGAAGGTGGATATGAGACCTTGGGAGACATGCTGAATACCTTTATGTCCATGGTACATTATATATCAACAGGAACTTCTTCATTTGAATTATCAAAAAAAAATAGCAGCTGAATCCATATATTAAAGAATGAATCACTATTATTTTCTTACTATACTTTCTTTTAAATAAATTTCAGCTTCATGCAGTCAAACTCTCTAAATCATTTTTGAATCCTTTTTTAGAACACTTCCCCCCAAAATATCTACTCTCTGAAGAGAGAGGTACCTCCAGTTTGTGGGGAATGATTATCCTATATTTTGTATAGCTCATCTTTTTAGTTTGTTCTTTGTATTAGTTTCCTGTGGCTGCTGTAACAAATTACCGTAAACTTAGTGGCTTAAAAAAACACAGATTTATTGCCCTACAGTTCTGTAAGTCAGAAGCCTGTAATGGATCTCGCTGAACTAAAGTCAAGATGTTGCCTGTGCTTCATTTCTTTTTGGAATTTCTGGAGTAAAATTTTTTATTTTTTACTTTTCCACCTTCTAAAGGCCACCCACATCCCTTAGCTCACGATCCCTTCCACCTTCAAAGCC
Organism: Kogia breviceps; assembly: GCF_026419965.1. Lineage (NCBI taxonomy): Eukaryota > Metazoa > Chordata > Mammalia > Artiodactyla > Physeteridae > Kogia > Kogia breviceps. The sequence continues at coordinate 14,357,261 of NC_081319.1, read as the reverse complement.
AGCAGTAGCTGGCCAAGTCTATCTCATGTCATATAACTCTCAACCTGATTATTTTACCTCCATCTTCCACATTTAAGTACCTTTGTGATTACATTCAGCCCGTATGAAGAATCCAGGATAATTTCTTTATCTTAAGGTCAGCTGATTAGCAACCTTAATTCCACCTGCAACCTAAATTCCTAGTGATGTAACCACTAAAAATAATGTTTAAAAAAGAAGAAAGGTTGATACGCTAAGAAAGGAGAGAAAGTTGAATCATATAAAATGATTGATTAAAATCACACAGACTCACACACACACATACAGAAAAAAAAAAAAGAGTTAAAGACAAAAGTAGGAACAAAGAACAAGGGCAACAAACAACAAACAGGAAAAAATATGATAGATATTAATCCAAGTTTGTCAATAATCGCTTTAAATATCAATTGTCTAAATACACTAATTAAAAGACAGAGAAAGACCCAATTATATGTTTTCTACAAGAAACCCACTTTAAAAACAAATTACTAGTATCAGAAATTAAACAGGGGACAAGACTACAGATCCCATGGACATTAAAAGTATAATAAAGGAATATGAACAACCCTATGCCCACAAATTTGATAATTTAGTTGAAGTGAACCAATCCCTTGAAATTACACAAACTGCCAAAAGTCAGACAAGAAGAAACAGACAGTTTGAATAAGCCTGTAACTATTAAAGAAATTGAACCAATAGTTAACAATCTTTCAAAATAAAAAGCACCAGGCCTGGATGGGTCCATATGTGAATTCTACCTTAAAGAATACATTATACCAATCTCTAGAATCTCTTCCAGAAGACAGAAGCAGAGGGAATACTTCCTAACTCATTCTATGAAGCTAGTAGTACTCTGATTACCAAAGCAGACAAAGACATTACAAGAAAAGAAAACTACAGACCAATATCTTTCATGAACATAGATGCTAATGTCTTCAACAAAATATTAGAAGATCAAATCCAATGAAGTATAAAGACAATTATTCACAACAAAGTGGAATTTATCCCAGTTTTTCCAGTCTGGTTCAAACCTTGAAAATCAATTAATGAAATCCGTCATACTAATAGACTTATAATTCACATGATCATTTCAAGTGATGCAGAAAAAGCATTTGATAAAATCCAGGACTCATTCATAATAAAATCTTTCAGTAAACAAGGTGTAGAAGGGAACTTCCTCAACTTGATAAAAAATATTTACCAAAAGAACCCTACAGCTAACACAATACTGAATGCTGAGTAACTTGAAGGTTTCTCACTAATTTCAGTCACAGGACAAGGATGTCCCTCTTATCACTAAATTAATATCCTGGACCTCATTAAAATTAAACACTCTCTGTGAAAGACAAAGTCAACAGAATAAAAAGATAAGCCACAGACTGGGAGAAAATATTTGCAAAAGACACTTCTGACAAAATAGTGTTATTCAAAAATGTACAGACAGCCCTTAAAACTCAATAAAAGACAATAAACAACCTGATGGGCCAAAGAACTTAACAGATATCTCACCAAAGAAGATATACACATAATGAATAAGCTTATGAAAAGATGTTCTGCACAATATGTCATCAGGGGATTGCAGATTAAAACGAGATACAACTACACACCTATTGGAATGGCCAAAATCCGAACACTACCAACACAAAATGCTTGTGAGGCTATGAAGGAATAGGAACTTTCATTCATTGCCCGTAGGAATGCAAGATGGTTCAGCCACTTTGAAAGATGGACATTTTCTTACAGAACTAAACATATTCTTACTATACAATTTAGCAATTGCACTCCTTGGTATTTTCTCAAAGGATTTGAAAACATATATCTACACAAAACCTTCCACATGTGTGTTTATAGCAGCTTTGTTAATAATTACCAAAACCTGGATGCATCCAAGATGTCTTTCAGATAGTGAATGGATAAATAAACTGTGGTACATCCAGACAATTAGTATTATTCAGTGATAAAAAGATATGGACTATCAAGCCATGAAGAGACAAGGAAGAGCTATAAATATATATTCCTTACTAAAAGAAGCCAGTCCAAAAGGGCCACATACTGAATGATTCCAACTGTATGACACCTTGGAGGGGCAGAACTACAGAGACGTTAAAAAGATCACTGGTTGTTAGGTATTAGGGGCAAGGAAGCACAGAGAGTTTTAGGGTACTTAAACTATTCTGCATGAAAACCTAATGGTGGGTATATATCATTAATCATTTGCAAAATGCCATAGATTGTACAACATCAGGAGTGAACCGTAATGTAAACTATGGAGTTTGGATGATAATGATATATCAGTGTAGGTTCATTGAATGTAACAAATGTACCAATCTGGTGATAGGTGTCGATAGTAGGGGATGCTGTGCATGTGTGGGGACAGGGTAGATATAGAAACTCCCTGTACTTTACACTTTATTTTTTTGTGAACCTAAAACTGCTCTAAAAACTAAAGTTTATTTTTTAAAAAATCTTTTGTAAGGTTTAATCAACTTTCAATTTTTTAACGTATTTAAAAAATACATGTCAGTTAGAAAGCATCATTTGTAGTTGTTCAAATAACAAAACTAAGAAATTGGAGAAGTAGAATAGAGCCATGAAAACATTGGTTTTGGGTCTGAACAAAAAATGTTTCACTAATATGATAACATTAAGTTATATAAATCTGTTTTTTTAGTTTACAAAGCTGATCTCATTTACTTTACCTTATTTCATGAACATTGTCTATGAGGTTCATGGCTAATCATTTATTTTTTTTATTCAAGGTGAGGAAACTGAGGCTCAGTGATTTTCTCAAGTTGCAAAATAGTAAGTAATAATTTTTTTTGATCTATAGTATGTTCATTATTCCTTTGCCTACAAGATAGAAGACGGAAGACCTGATCTAAAAGTAAAAGACTGCTATTACTCCTAAGGTACTTTTGATACTCAAAAGAACAATTTGTATAAAATAGTCCATTATTTTAAAAATCTTCCACTTATTTACTAGTGAGACTATTTAGTTACCAACTATAGTCTGTAATGCAAAATAGTTATTTCAATGTTCTTGATAAGAAAAGGATAATCAATCATGTTATAAAATCAAGTTTGAATTTAATTTTGAAACCTTATCATGGGAGCAAAATGGTAGCTCAAAGAGAATTAACAGTGAACTAGAAACTTAAAATTCACAATCTGACTCACTATTTCACAGTCTGGCATTCATCATATGCCTCAGTTTCTACTCTAAAATGACAAGGTTGAGACTAAATGATCTCAAGCTTTAAAATTCTCTGATTCCATGCACATATAGCACTATATTTTAAAGCACATATATCTCCTGTGTAGTGAAATAAAGTCAATAAGCACACATAAATTGCACAGTGATTAAATTTACTGAGAGCTAAAAGTCATAGCTTATTAGCCTTATGTATTAAAAACTTGCCTAATGAATCAAACCTGAAGGATTCGTCAGTGTGTCGCCGTTTGACAGAGAACAAGAACTGTGAAACTGCTGATTTTATCCTAGTGATTCTTGTTCTGTCGGTCACACACAGAAGAAAGAGGGGGTCAGTAACTTTCTCATTAATACATATCAGCTTGTAAAAGAAAAAAAAAAAGAGTTTCTTTTGACATTGCAACGAACCATAATAGTTTTAATGAATATTACTGCTAAAGAACTCATGCAAATTAGCATTTCCTCATATGCCTTAGCTTGAAAGAAATTAAATTTGGTCTAAATGAATTAACCCATTGGACCCAAGAGACATCTGATCATTTCTGCCTCTCAATTATTTCACTTTTGGTCAGTTTTTCTTGGAAACAATTATTTGCTTTGAAACAATGCTATTGTGTTTGGATCTATTTCTATACTGTATTTATGCAGCTCAAGAAGTTGTAGACTGTGGATTCCAAGTTCAGTACCTACTGTGAAACACTATATGTTCATGGGGATAATTTCAGAATCAGATTTATCCTGAAGGTTGATAATCCTACTACTCCTACTAAGTGTTGCAGTTCTTTTAGGTATGATAAACAGTGTTTAAATTACAAGGGAATCCAGGAGTCAGTGGGAAAAAAAGAATTTGTGGGAGTTGTCCAAGGATAATGCGCTACAAAGCAATTCTTGTTTAAGTATCAATAACCAGATTAAAATTAAGGCAAAAATGAAATCATATAGTTCATATGGGTATGTTGTAAAACATATGCTCTTCATATGTTGTGACAGCATATGCACAACAGGACAGTTATTAAAACAAATATCAGTGTTCAGGATTATGGTGAACAGTTGGTTACACTGGACAACTGTTGCCAACCAAATGAGGAAACATATGCAAAAGAAGATGATGTAAACCACTGTTTCTCACTCTTGCTGGTATTGACATTTGGGGCCAGGTAATTTGATGTAAGGAGATCACCTGTGCAATGGGGGATGTTTAGTGGCATCCCTGACCCCTATCCATTAGATGACAGTAGCACCATCATGCCCAAGTTGTAGAAACCAAAAATGTCTCTAGACAGTGCCAAATGTCCCAAGAAGGGCAAATTCTCCCCCCAGTGGCATAAACAAAGATTTCAGAGAACTAAGATACTCACCATAAGTGAAAGCTTCTTCCATCTTATATTTCAATAAGCCAGTGAGGGATCGCTAGTCTGACACTGGTTGTGTCACTAACATGACTAAGAAAAAGTGTATTGGAATGTACTGGTGTATTTGTGCCTGTTGTTGCTTGTCTTAAGCCCTAACATTATAAATGAGAGTGGTGGTTTTATTTATTTTGAATTTGCCTTTGTTTTGACACCATCCATAAAAAATCATCGTGGAAAGATTTAGAATTTCAGACCAGTAACTCTCTCTTGCATGCCTAACAGATTGGTGCAATATATAAGGTACAGTGGTTCATTGCACACTTAAGGAAGCATAACGTATACTGGAGGGGGAGTGGGTGGAGGGTATGTCACATTGTTACTCTAAGGATAAATAGTACAAATCCTTTCTCTCCAGAGTGCTCCAATAGAAAAAATAAATATTTAGACAAAACGGAAAGGAATAGCTGTCAACTATTGAGTTTAGTAAGCCTTTTGCAATGTATTAAACTCCCTCGTACATTTATCAAACCCTATTTCCCTCTACCCTAGAACTGAATGTTAGAGGGCAGGTATTTTCATGAATATACACCTACATAACACAAACAAAGAAAACAAAGAGAAGGGGTAGCTTATCAATTTTATGGATGGAGAATTGTTTGCAGTAGGGTACCTGGGAATAAACACTGTGCCTAGCCTTTTTTCACATTTTGATAAAGTTCAGATTGTCACATAATTGATCTAAAAGAAAGAGTACAGGGCTTCCCTGGTGGCGCAGTGGTTGAGAATTCTCCTGCTGATGCAGGGGACACGGGTTTGTGCCCCGGTCCGGGAAGATCCCACATGCCGCGGAGCGGCTGGGCCCGTGAGCCATGGCCACTGAGCCTGTGCCTCCGGAGCCTGTGCTCCACAACGGGAGAGGCCACAACAGTGAGAGGTCCGCCTAGCACAAAAAAAAGAAAGAGTACAAAATGGAATATGTATGTTTGCAGATGATGCTAAGCTTATCTGAGTAGTTACAAGCTGATGAAGATAAGCTGTGGAAAGAACTCACAAGGATTTCAGAGACACCTCAGAAAGAGACTATAAACCTCTGTTACTGCAGTTATTGAGTGGTATGTTTAAGAGGAAATTCAAATTATTCTTATGAAATAATGGATGCTAAACTATCAGTCTTCACTCTAAAGAAAAGCTAGAAGTGACTTTTTAAAACTGAAATTATGGGACCAATGATTTCCAAAGATAGAAAACATTACAAATATATTTTTTCGACAGATGAATGGATAAAGAAGATGTGGCACATATATACAATTGAATATTACTGAGCCATAAAAAGAAATGAAATTGAGTTATTTGTAGTGAGGTGGATGGACCTAGAGTCTGTCATACAGAGTGAAGTAAGTCAGAAAGAGAAAAACAAATACCGTATGCTAACACATATATATGGAATCTAAAAAAAAAAGAAAAAGAAAATGGTTATGAAGAACCTAGAGGCAGGAGGACAGGAATAAAGATGCAGACGTAGAGAATGGACTTGAGGACATGGGGAGGGGAAGGGTAAGCTGGGATGAAGTGAGAGAGTGGCATGGACATATATACACTACCAAATGTAAAATAGATAGGTAGTAGGAAGCAGCCACATGGCACAGGGAGATCAGCTCGGTGCTTTGTGACCACCTAGAGGGGTGGGATAGGGAGGGTGGGAGGGAGACGCAAGAGGGAAGAGAAATGGGGATGTATGTATACGTATAGCTGATTCACTTTGTTATAAAGTAGAAACTAACACACCATTGTAAAGCAATTATACTCCAATAAAGATATTAAAATATATATATATATTTTAGTAGGATAAAATACAGGTAGTAATAACAATACAAAAATAACAAAGGCAATATTCTCCTAACATCCAGTTAAATTATGGTAAATCTAAACATATAAGCTTGTTTTGTTATAACTGCCCCTTCAACAAAGATATAGTGAAAGGTAAAATGGCTTTGCATCAAGCAATAAATGTGATCAGTAAATTTAAGCCTCACTTATGTAAGAATAAACTACAAGTAAGAACTCTTTCCATCTGCACAGAGGATATATTCATCATTTATAAAGTCATGGAAAATGTGATTAAAATAGACGTGGGCTTTTTCAACAAAACCTAGAATAAAATAACTGGAAGATACTAATTATTCTTGGGAAGGTAACAAAGAATAAAAACATCAGGTCTTATAGCTAACACTTCAGTGAACCTGGAAAAAGTCCTAATATAATGCATATCAAAACTTTACCTATACATTTACTTGTGTGACTGTTTGTTTCAATGTCAACATATAAGTTATATTTGGACTAGCCATAAACATATTGAATTTTTTATCAGAGAGGACAATTATGCCTTCCCACATATCAAACATAAGATATTCATAAAAACAAATGAAGTGGGCTTCCCTGGCGGTGCAGTGGTTGAGAGTCCGCCTGCCAATGCAGGGGACACGGGTTCGTGCACCAGTCCAGGAAGATCCCATATGCCGTGGAGCGGCTAGGCCCATGAGCCATGGCCGCTGAGCCTGTGTGTCTGGAGCCTGTGCTCCTCAATGGGAGAGGCCACAACAGTTAGAGGCCCACGTACTGCAAAAAAAAAAAAAAAAAAAAAGAAGTAATAGTGCTTCCCTGGTGGCACAGTGGTTGAGAGTGTGCCTGCCGATGCAGGGGATGCGGGTTTGTGCCCCGGTCCGGGAGGATCCCACATGCCGCAGAGCTGCTGGGCCCGTGGGCCATGGCCACTGAGCCTGCACATCCGGAGCCTGTGCTCCGCAAAGGGAGAGGCCACAGCAGTGAGAGGCCCGCATACCACAAAAAAAAAAAAAAAAAAAAAAGTAATAGATATAATGATATAATAGACATTATAAATTATAAAAGTAATGCAAATAGGAGCTAACTTGTGAATATTTATGGCTCAGACCTTGATTGTGGGCATGGTAGATTGTTCAGTGGCCACAAATTCTTCCTCTCCTTATATCTGCATTCTTTAGGAGTCACCACCTGCACTGACCCTGAGCTTAGGCTTATGACTTGCTTTGACTGATGAGACAAGAGCAAACACAGAGCAAGCAGAGATTTGAAAAGTGTTTTTTGTTGGGGCCTGCCCTTTCTTGTTCTGTTTGGAATCCTTCCACTACCATGAGAAGAAGACTGAGAAAGCCTGTCAAAAGAAGATATGTGACCTCATATCTCCATGACACCAGCCAACATCCAACAACTATAAGACATGTGAGTGAGGCTGTTCAAGATATTTCAGACCTAATGAATGACCACAGACACATTAGTAGGTCCAGTAGAGATCAGCCAACTTGGCCGAAATCAGAATCGTCCAATTCACCCACAGAATCATGAGCTGAATAGGTGATTTTTTTAATCTAGTAAGTTTTGGGGTGTTTTGTTTTATAGTAGAAGCTTTATTTTTTAACTTTTTGCTGCCTAGAAGTTAGATACATTTACATTTGATCCCAACCCTTTGAATTTTACCTCTTGGAGTCACACTTTCACAAGAGCAAGCCCCACAGAGCTTTGCGGAGGAACAAGTGAGATGACAGACATGAGAGTGTATTGCAGATTGTAAAAAGTAATTCAGGGAACAGGATGGAATAGATTCAATTTTCTCTACTTCTCCCCTCTGAATAAAACTATATGCTCTAGAAAAAAATTTCACAGCAAATAATAAAAAGACTGAATGGTGGAAATAAGAAGTTGGACTGTCAAGGAACCTCAAAACTTGAAGTATGACACCATAGAAAATTTCTTGGATTTTCTTTTTATCTATCATATATCTTAGACTGGGCACTGGAGAGTGCTGCAATCTGGAACTGCCTACAGGCATAGGAAGAAAACAAAAACAAAATGAAACAAAAAAAACAAGTAAAGCCTGATTTCTCTGGGCAAAGGATTAGCAAAGGGAAGACTAGCTACCCTGCCCCAGAGGCACCAGCAAAGATAGCATAGTATACCCACTGGCACTGGATTACTAGAGAATAGGTCAGAGGAAGCACTCTCCATATCATGAGTCTACTGTCCCCCACACAATGGCCTATGGAAATACCATCCATCCCCAAAGTGATTCCTGGAAGAAGTCAGTGGGAATGCAAAATAGAACTAGAAAGACAAAGCAGACCAGATTAGCATTGCAAGAGATCAGAAAACTAAAATTCTCCTTGGAATATAACCCAGAAAAGTAGGCCATAACCTACATGCTAAAGTTAAACAGACTTCCTACTAGAATAAAAGATTTAAATAATATCAATAGTCTCCTAACATAACATGTAAAATGTCCAAAATACAACCAAAAATGACTCATTATACCAAGACCAGGAAATGCATGGTTTTAATGAGAAAAGACTATCAGATAATGCTAATATTGAGATGAATCAGATGTTGTAACTATTTGACAGAAACTTTAACACAGCCATTATAACATAGCTTCAATAAGTGATTAGAAATTCCCAACAGAAGTGAAAAAATACAAAATATGGGCATTATTATTTGCTAATATCTGTTATATAACTTATTCAAAAGAATATATATTCCAAGTAGGAATTATAGAACTGAAAGATACACTAAGCAAAATAGAAAACTCACTGGATAGACTCAGTAGTAAAATAGAGTTGAAAGAAGACAGAACCAAGAAACTTAGAACAATGGAATTTACTCAATCTGAACAGCAGAAAGAAAAATAGAAAATCCCTCCTCTCCCTTCCCCTCACCACAAAAAAAGAGAGACAGAACAGAGCCTTAGGAAAATGTGATACAATAACAAAAGATCTAAGATTCATATTATTCAAGTCCCAGAAAAAGAGGAGAGAGAACTGCGGGCTGAAAAGTTATTCAAATAAATGGCTAAAAATTACCCACATTTGGTGGAATAGATAAGCCTATAGATTCAAAAGCTGAGCAAATCTAAGTGAGGTAAACATAAAGGAATCCATCCAAGACACGTCATAATTAAACATCTGAAATGATATAAACAATTTACATTTATTGTAAAGACAATAAAAAGTTTTACAAGCAACCAAGGGGATACCAAATCAAGTGACAGCTGATTTCTCATCTGAAACTATGGAGACTAGAAGGAATTCACATAATATTTTTCTATGCAAGAAGAAAAGAACTGTCAGATGTGAATTCTATACCTGGAAAAACCATCTATCAAGAATAAGTGGAAAGTAAAGACATTTTCAATGGAAAATGAAGACATTCTCAGAGTGAAAAAAAAAAAAAAAACTAAGAAAATATGTTGCAAATATACCTTTAAAGAATATCTATAGGAAGCTCTTCGGCATAAAACAAATGATAGGGCTTCCTTGGTGGCGCAGTAGTTGAGAGTCCACCCGCCGATGCAGGGAACACGGGTTCCTGCCCCGGTCTGGGAAGATCCCGCATTCTGCGGAGCGGCTAGGCCCGTGAGCCATGGCTGCTGAGCCTGCGCATCTGGAGCCTGTGCTCCACAACGAGAGAAGCCACAACAGTGAGAGGCCCGTGTACCGCCAAAAAAAAACCCCAAAAAACAAAAAAACAAATGATAACAGAAGAAGGCATAAACTTCAGAAAGAAAATAATAATGGAATGGTAATAATAATAGAATAATAGTAGAATAGAGTAGTAAAATAATAATAGAAGGGCATATAATAGACTTATCCTGATGAATCTCTTAGATCATATTAGTTGGTGGAAATAAAAAAAAACCTGTTCTGTTAATGTATGGAGAGGCAATACTTGGAACAACTAGATAGATAGATAGATAGATAGATAGATTTTTTTAAATTGGGAGAGTAAAAGACCTAAATGGAAGTAAGTTTTAAATACTCCACTGTGGAAGTAGTTAAAGGATGACACCAGTAGACTATGATAATTTACATTTGCATATTGTAATACCCAGAGCAACCACAAAAAAATATTCAAAGCAATAGGGTCAAAAATGCTATAAATAAATCAAGATGGAATCCTAAATATATGTTCGAATAACACACTTAAAGGAAAGAAATGGAAACAGAAGGAAAGAAAAACAGAAGAAAAAAACAAAACAAATCACAAGCTGTAAATGATGCAAATATAACAAAATATAATCTGGAATGCAGTTGTATGGGACAGAACATGAATGCGGACTACTACCTTTGGAACTCATAGACCAGATATCTGAATTTGCCTTTACTATCCTTAAACATGGCTCTATGATTTAAATATTTTTTTGTGACTATATAAGGTATTATACATTTTGGAAAGAACTCTGGCTCATTTAGCCAAGAGTAAGTGATTCTTGATGGAAAACTCCATTAAAAAATTAAATTTTCTTCCAAATATATGGACACAGTTGATGGCTTTCAGATTTCAGAGAGTGTGTGTGTGTGTGTGTGTGTGTGTGTGTGTGTGTGTATATATCACTGCATACCTTAGTGATTTCAAGTTCAATCCTGTAGTGTAAGGTACACAAGAAAATGTAATGAAAACAGTAAATGGAGATTAAAACAACGAAATTTCATTTTTCACCCAAGTGAATAGGTACGCATTTAAAAGCTTGATAATACCTGTGTCTATGGGAGTTTGAGGATATAGATACCCTCTTCCAATGCTAATCATAATGTCATTTGATACAGGAAAATTTAGTAATATCTATTAAAATGCAAACAAGCAGGCCCTGTGACCCAACATTGCCACTCACTGCTCATCTATCCTAGAATAACAAATAATTACAATGCTCAGTGATATACATTACAAAACTGTTTATAAAAACAAACATTTTGAAACAACGTAAATGTTCATGAATAAGGTGATGACTAAATAAATAATGATTTATCTGTACTAAAGAATAAGATATCATATATTTCAAAAGCAATAAAGACCTATACACACTCACATAGGAAAGTATTGGAGTGAATAAATCAAAGTGAAGGACAAAATATATGATTGGATACTATTTATATTTTTACACACATCAAAAATACTGTATTTCTTGGACTTCCCTGGTGGCGCAGTGGTTGAGAGTCCGCCTGCCGATGCAAGGGACACAGGTTCGTGCCCCGGTCCGGGAAGATCCCACATGCCACGGAGCAGCTGGGCCCATGAGCCATGGCCACTGAGCCTGCACTTCCGGAGCCTGTGCTCTGCAATGGGGGAGGCCACAACAGTGCGAGGCCTGCATACCGAAAAAAAAAAAAAAAGAAACTATATTTCTTAACAGATATACATAGATAATTGCATAGAGAAGAAGGCCTGGAATGCTACACCTCAAATGAGATGGCTGGCAATTTTAAATATGGGAAAAAGAACCAAGATTCAGGATGGTAGCCAATGAAAGATTTTTGTCTTATCTGTAATATTAAGGAGAAAGTATTAATGTATAACAAATATTTTTAAAATGTGTTCAAACACAACACAAATAGTTTTTAAATGTGTTCAGACACCATAAAGGTTTTAAAAACTACAGACCATTATTAAGGTCTAAAATATGTGCTTTGAATATTTAAAAATCTCTTTGTTTTCAGTACACAAATGTCTTGACAGCAGACTGCCAGGAGGCTGCAAGCAGGAACTAGGTCATTTTCAGGAAGGCAATGCCATGCCTGTAGGGTTTTCTAGGACACAATTTATAAGGCCAACTCAGAAAAGTAGTATCAGTGAACTGTAAGTCTTTGCATGAAGAATCTGTTTGGAAGAAGATAAGACAGAAAATAGGGCATTGAGTCAAAGGTCAAAAGAACAGATCAAATGAAACTTAAGAATGAGTGAAAGTGACAGGTTGCCAGAGAGATAGAACCGTATCTTGTACAGAGAGACTGACGCAGAGATGCAGACCAGAGCCCTTCAAGGGTGACTTACAAATATACCATCATGGATAGCAAATGATGTGGCAGCCTCCCAGCAAACAATTATATAAATTAATTGTGGTCACCAGTCCTGGTTTTTAAAATTTTCTCTGGAAACTTTTAGGATTTTTATTCCAATCTTAATGTTCTGAAATTTCAGATATATGCAAACATATTTGGAACCAATTGATTTGGAGGTTTTTGGGTTTTTTTACTTTCTTTTGTTTTCTTTTTGAGTTGCTTTGCTTTGTTTTTGTAAATCCTGCCCAACACTGAGTGTGCCCTTTTTTATCTCATATTTTCTTTACTTAGAGAATAATTTCCTTTTCTTATCTCTTTAATTATTGCCTACTTTGTAGTATATATTATTCTTTTGAAGCTCCATTTAGATGGTTTTCTTTTAATCACCTGAACCTATTTTATAAGTCTCTTAACTTTTTCATGATTTATCTCTCCCTTTATTTTCCAGCTTTCTCACTCTACAGCCATGCCCATTTTGTACATTAGCTTATCAATCTCTACGATTTTTTTTATTTTGATGACTCTAGTTAGTTCTTTGTTATATCCACCTAGTCTTACAATTGAGTAAAATATAGTTTCACTCTTAAAACATTATATTTAATTTTTCAAAATCTTGTTCTCTTGCTTTTGTTTCCATGTGTGTAAGTTTATGCCAGTGTTGTTTGCTCTTCCTCTTCAATGGTGTAAGTTCTCTGCAAGTGTTGAGAAGGAATTGTGTATTCATCTTAGTAGTTGAGAATTCCTATTAGGCTATCTCTTTTATCCTCTGCACAACTAACCAGCTCCAGCCATGGCCTTAACTTTTGCCATTTATTAGCAATAATGGGTATGGCATAGAACTAGACACTGACCGAACAGCTGGTTTTCTGTAATGCTCCTCATTCCTCTCAGTCATTTATTGCCAAATAACCAGGTACTGCCCTGAATCTCTGATGTAAACTCACTTATTCACTGCTCTTTCCTGGAAACAAATACATAGATCTTGGCTGCCTATTCCAAGAGGCATTTAACAGAGGTTGAACTATCAGGTTGTTTCAATGATCCAGGAAATTGCTTCTGGAACTTCTACTTTTCTATACTGTAGCAGTATCCTTTCTAAATAAGTGGTATCCCTTGATCTTTGGAGCTACAATTTCCCTTTTCAATTTCTATCTGCCAATGATTGCTTACAGCTTCTATCTCCCAATGAGATAGAATTCCCTCAAAATTCCCTTGTTCCAACTATCTTTTTAGGGGAGTGACTTTTAGGAATGGGGTGCTGTGGACTTGCCACATTTTCGTATTTTGCCACCTTGAAATGAAAATCTACCATCTAATCTTTATTGATGTCTACAGATCAAAAGCTAGGGCATCAGGGGTCTTAGCTTCTAACAGCGAAGGCCTTTATAGGATCTTTGTTAAAAGTAGTTAAAATGATGCATTTGTATGTATTAAAATTTCAAATAAACATAACCTTTGACTCAGTAATTTAAATTCTAAGTATTTGACCAGTATTGTTAATGATACCATTAAGTCAAGATGCTTAGTTAAGGACATTTACTACAGAATTTTTTGAAATTACAAAACACTGAAAGCCATCTGGATGTCCTTCAAAACAGCTGACTACATTTTTGTCTACTTATACTGTGGTATATTATGCAGCTATTATGAAGAATGAAGAAAACATACATGCACTGATTCCAGGTCTGGCAATGATTCACCTTTAAATGAAAATATCAAGTTATTGAGAAGTCCAGGAGAGACTGAATAAGGAAACAGACAATGGCCAGACCAGATAGATAGACAGACAGACAGATAGATAGATAGATAGATAGATAGATAGATAGATAGATAGATAGATGTCTGACCCACAACAAATAATCCAGGAAATCAACTCATTATCTACCTACATATAGCCAACCTATTTATAAGTCAGACTTATAGGTAGTCAGACTGATATCTCTAGTTACCAGTTCAGGAAGCCAAACAATAACTTTTCTAACAGTTGGCCCCACATGGCCAGGATTTGATTAATAACTGACAGCTTCCCTAATTTTTGTCCCACTTCCAACTTAAGACAAACCAGAGAACCCCAAATATGCACCCCTAACCAATCACATAGGATGTCCCACTATTAATTAGCTTGACTACCTACAGCTTCCCCATGCCAACCACCTCCAATCAGGGCATACCTGAAGCTTTCCATGTTCTCCATTAGAAAGCTCTCCCATTCCCCTGCCTGCCTTTGAGTGCCCAAACAAGTGATGGTGGCTGGCTCCCTCACTGTAGCAAATTCTACGTAAATATTCCCTGTTCATTCTCATTTGATTGGTCTTCATTTATTCTTACATATATAAAGTACAATATTGTTTGTAAACATAAAGTATATGGTACATAAACAAGTGTACATGTTTAAATGAACAACAAAAAAGGATACATGTGATTTTGTTAAGGACAGGGGATAGCATGTGTTAGTTTTGTAATTCAAAGTACTAAAATAGATAACATTCATTAACCCACTCATTTATGCACATAACTTATTTCATACAACAAATTATTCTAATAGTCATATTTAATATGATTTTAAACTATCTTTATAAACATATTTATTTTACTGAGTGCTCCTTGTGGCTATTTTGGGAGACACCTGACAATTGCTCTTCTTTGTGAATGAGAGTTCAAAACTAGAGAGTCCTTAAAATGACTTGAAAATAATTTATGTTTGAACCACAAATGTTTAGCTTAGTGTGAAAATTTTTTAATGCTTTCCTTCTGTTCTTTTCAATATTCACCCCATGTTTTATTCTCAAGTTAGACTCAGGCACTCTAAAATGTACTCGAGTTTTATCTTAAGTATTACTATATCCAAAGGAACACAGAATATTCTTTATCAGCCCCTTCCTGCTGGACTTCCTAATGCATTTGATTCCCAACTATTAACCCAGGAGACCTATTTTCACAATCACTTTGTGCTTCTTAAGACCCTACAGGTTTACTCGTGTATAGACATTCTTATAAAGATTATTACTTTTTTTGGTACCGAACAGCGTTTGCCAACATACTCTTGGCTTGTGGCTAAAAGATGAATAGAAGTTCAACCAGTCAAATCACTGGGGATCTCAACTGTTCTCTGGAAACACTTTGCTTGGGGGAGAACCACCCTGAGAAAGTGAACTTCTAACGGTATCATGTAGCCTTTTGTTAGGAAAGTGGAAAAAGACCCATCATTTAGTCAACCATCAAGACTGAAACTGCCTCAAAATATTTTCCAACAGCTCTTGACAAATGAAAATGTGTAATTATAACAAAATAACTGCCATCAATTAAGATATATTTCGGTTCTTGGTGAAATGTTTAAGGAAACTCATAAATTAACCTAGTTTCCCAAACCTTTCACTATCTACATCGGTAATAGAACCCATGTGTTGATAGAATTAAAAAGAGGAAATTGTTTTGTTTTAACGTTTTCTTTCCTCTTAAGGGCCTTCTAAATTGTAAATTGCAAGTTTTCTAAGTGAAAGAAAGCCAGTTTATAGGTCTTGTCAAGCTATCTTATTTCAATGGTTTTACTTAAGTTTTAAAAATCATTTTAGGCAGAACAGTCTTCAATTCATAAATAACTTTTGGCATGTACTCTTGTCTCTATAATTTTTTTTTAAATACAAGGTTCTATCTCCTACAAGAACTTGGGGAACTCACTTGTAAATGATGTATTTTAATCTTACTTAGGTCACTTGCATCAATTATATTAGTAACTATGAATAAAAGTTACAAAATGGCTAATCAAACAACAAAGGCCAAATGGACAAGAAAATATACCAAGGCTTTGAATTATATATAAAATAGTTTTTCATAATAAACAAACATATAGTTATTCTTTAAAATTTTGCATTGCTTATTACAAAGTATACTGAGGTAAAATTGGGAGTGAAGGCAAAAGCAGTGACTACATGCCAAGTGAAGTATATACAGAAAGATATAGATATAGATATTTAGATATAAATCTATCCCATTATTGAGAAAATATGATTTCTAATTGTATTAATTAGTTATCCCTTTCAATTTTTTTCAGTGTACAATTACTCAAAATTTCACTGGTTTTTGCCAGAAAAGACAAAGGATTAGTTGTCTGTGGCCACGGAATTCTGATAGCCATTTATCCATTTGTCAAAAAATCCATGATTAAAAGAAATACATAAAATGTCACCATAACTTTTTGCAGTGACTGTGTTGGATTCAAGTAACCAGAAATGCATATTTTAGGAGCATAACTTTTTTAGGACAGATTGTTTGGATTGACTTCCATTTATGAAGATGGTGGGGAGAGAAAAAGTACTTGTTTGAAATGAAAGTGTTGCATGGATTCTGAGTTTATCTGGTGTTGATTCCATTCCAACTTAATCTACACATTCCTGAGTCATTTATTGCCATGGTAACTGGATACTCATTTTAAAAATCACATCAAAATGTGAGTGGGAAAAGATTCGATATTTAAATGGATATAAACTCTTAACATGATGTGAAACGTTTTAATGATAAATGAATATTTAAGCAAAATCCATATCTGATATAATAAAACTAATAGGTTTAAATTAATGATTGCTAGTTTGTCCCCATATTCATGGAATATAAACATTACTGTAGCTTTCTTCATATAACATTAATTATTTTGTGCTGATTTTTTAAAGTAATATATACCATTGATAGAAACAGCTTGGAACCTTACCCAGAAAAAGGTCCATAAGGTATTGTTCTGGGTTTCTGTCATGACTTACAGGGAGACGTTCACAATGTCTGGAGCCCCTGATGTCCTGAAAATTAAGGAGGAGTATGTCCTCAAATTCCTTGCAGCAGGAACCCACTTAGGTGGCACCAACCTTGACTTCCAAATGGAACAGTACATCTACAGAAAGTTAAGTGATGTCATCTACATAATAAATCTAAAGAAAACCTGGAGCAGTTTCTGCTAACAGCTTTCACCCTTATTGCCATTGAAAACCTGACTGATGTCAGTGTCATATCCTCCAGGAATTATCCCAGTAAACTGTGCTGAAGTTTGCTGATGGCCCTGGAGCCACTGCTGTTGCTAACCACTTCACTCTGGGAAACTTCACTAATTAGATCCAGTCAGTCTCTGGGAGCTGTAATTTCCAGTGGTTACTGGTTCCAGGGATGACCACCACCATCTCACAGAGGTGTCTTGGTTAGCCTACTACCATCACTGTGTGAAACACAGATTCTTGTCTGTGCCATGTGGACATTGCCATCCAGTGCAACAACAAGGGAGCTCACTCAGCAGGCCTAATGTAGTGGATGCTGGCCCCAAAGTTCTGCACATGTGTAGCACTAATTCCTTGTGAACACCCATGGGACGTCAGGCCCAATCTCTGTTTCTATAGAAATTCTGATGAGATTGAAAAGGAAGAGCAGGTTCCTGCTGAAAATGTCACGACCAAGGAGGTATTTCAGGGGGAATGGACTGCTCCAGCTCCTGAGATTACTGCTACTCAACCCAGAGGTGCAGACTGGTCTGAAAGTGTGCAGGTTCCCCAGTGCCAATCCAGCAGTTCATTACTGAAGACTGAGTGCTTAGCTTGCCTCAGAAGACTGGTCTGCAGCTCCCACTGCTCAAGCCACTGAGTGTCTTAAGCTGTACTTCCACAGACGCCTAAACAGAAAATGGAAATAAGGTCTATGGAAAATAATATTTCTTTAAAAAAACCCAAAACCAAACTTGGAACATACAGAATACATAAGGAAAAAAAGTACCCATATTTCCCATATGCAAGGATAACTTTTGCCATTATTTTGAGGTATTTAATTTTAGCTTTAATAAGTAGATTAATTTATTCATTTGTATTTACTTATTATATGTGAAGAGCCTTCTGAAGGAATGACAAGTGTGATGAAAGCATGGATGAGTAAAAAGAATAAAATAAAAGATCTATATTTATTTCATTGGAAAAAGACTCTAGCAGGGTGTATCAGAAGAACCATTGATTGCAGCTTACATATGGCTAACTAATAGTGCTTTTTATATTACAAATTAATTTTTGCCATATCAAGGGCACTCTGGAGTCAGTAAAGTATTCATTCAGCTACTCAATGATATTATTATCAAGGACATTTGCATACTACCACTCCAATATCCTTAGTGTGCTTACTTCTCACCTCATGCTGCCAAGGTGGCAGCTGAAGCCCCTGACTGCTTGTCTAATTCATGGACAGATAAAAATAGGAAGGACTCTGCCCACCAGAGCAACACCCAGCTCTACCCACCATCAGTCCCTCTGATCAGGAAACTTGCACAAGCCACTTAGATAGCCTCATCCACCAGGGGCAAGACAGCAGAAGCAAGAAGAACAGTAGCCTATGGAACAAAAACCACATTCACAGAAAGATAAACAAGATGAAAAGGCAGAGAGCTATGTACCAGATGAAGGAACAAGATAAACTCCAGAAAATAAAAAATAAGTGAAGTGGACATAGGCAACCTTCCAGAAAAGAATTCAGAATAATTATAATGATGATGATCCAGGACCTCAGAAAAAGAATGGAGGCAAAGATTGAGAAGATGCATGAAATGCTTAACAAAGACCTAGAAGAATTAAAGAACAGCTAGAAGAATTAAAGAACAAACAAAGAGAGATGAACAATACAATAACTGAAATGAAAACTATACTAGAAGGACTCAACAGCAGAATAACTGAGGCAGAAAACGGATAAGTGACCTGGAAGACAGAATGGGGGAATTCACTGCTGCAGAACAGAATAAAGAAAAAAGAATGAAAAGAAATGAAAACATCCTAAGAGACCTCTGGGACAACATTAAATGCACCAACATTCGCATTATAGGAGTCCCAGAAGGAGAAGAGAGAGAGAGAGAAAGAACCCGAGAAAATATTTGATGAGATTATAGTCGAAAACTTCCCTAACAGGGGAAAGGAAATAGCCACCCAAGTCCAGGAAGTGCAGAGAGTCCCAGGCAGGAGAAACACGCCAAAACACGTAGTAATCAAATTGACAAAAAATAAAGACAAAGAAAAATTGTTGAAAGTCACAATGAAAAAAACGACAAATAACATATAAGGAACTCCCTTAAGGTTAACAGCTGATTTCTCGGCAGAAACTCTACAAGCCAGAAGGGAGTGGCATGATAGATTTAAAGTGATAGAAGGGAAGAACCTACAACTAAGATTACTCTACCTGGCAAGGATCTCATTCAGATTCAACGGAGAAATCAAAAGCTTTACAGACAAGCAAAAGCTAAGAGAATTCAGCACCACCAAACCAGCTCTAAGACAAATGATAAAGGAACTTCTCTAAGTGGGAAACACAAGAGAAGAAAAGGACCTACAAAAGCAAACCCATAACAATTCAGAAAATGGTCATAGGAACATACATATTGATAATTACCTTAGACATGAATGGATTAAATCCTCCAACTAAAAGACACAGGCTTGCTGAATGGTTACAAAAACAAGACCCATATATATGCTGTCCACAAGAGACCCACTTCAGACCTAGGGACACATACAGACTGAAAGTGAGGGGATGGAAAAAGATATTCCATGCAAATGGAAATCAAAAGAAAGCTGGAGTAGCAATACTCATATCAGAAAAAAATAGACTTTAAAATAAAGAATGTTATGAGAGACAAGAAAGGACACTACATAATGATCAAGGGATCAATCCAAGAAGAAGATATAACAATTATAAATATATATGCACCCAACATAGGACCACCTCAATACATAAGGCAATGGGTAACTGCTATAAAAGAGGAAATCAGCAGTAACACAATAATAGTGGGAGACTTTAACACCTCACTTACACCAATTGACAGATCATCCAAACAGAAAATTAGTAAGGAAACACAAGCTTTAAATGACACAATAGACCCGATAGATTTAATTGGTATTTATAGGACATTCCATCCAAAAACAGCAATTACACTTCCTTCTCAAGTGCACATGGAAGTCTCTAGGATAGATCACATCTTGGGTCACAAATCAAGCCTCAGTAAATTTAAGAAAATTGAAATCATATCAAGCATCTTTTCTGATGACAACGCTATGAGATTAGAAATGAATTACAGGGAGAAATACCTAAAAAACACAAACACATGGAAGCTAAACAATATGTTACTAAATAAGCAAGAGATTGCTGAAGAAATCAAAGAGGAATTTAAAAAAAATACCTAGAGACAAATGACAATGAAAACACGATGATCCAAAACCTATGGGATGCATCAAAAACAGTTCAAAGAGTTAAGTTTATAGCAATACAAGCCTACCTCAAGAAACAAGAAAAATCTCAAATAAACAATCTAACCTTACACTTAAAGGAACTAGAGAAAGAAGAACAAATAAAACGCAAAGTTAGTAAGGGAAAGAAATCATAAAGATCAGAGCAGAAGTAAATGAAATAGAAACAAAGAAAACAATAGCAAATATCAATAAAACTAAAAGATGGTTCCTTGAGAAGGTAAACAAATTTGATAAAACATTAGCCAGACTCATCAAGAAAAAGAGGGAGAGGATTCAAATCAACAAAATTAGAAATGAAAAAGAAGAAGTTACAACAGACAACGCAAAAACACAAAGCATCCTAAAAGACTACTACAAGCAACTCTATGCCAATAAAATGGACAACTTGGAATAAATGGAATAATTCTTAGAAAGGTATAGTCTTCCAAGACTGAACCAGGAAGAAATAGAAAATATGAACAGACCAATCACAAGTAATGAAATTGACACTGATTAAAAATCTTCCAACAAACAAAAGTCCAGGACCAGATGGCTTCACAGGTGAATTCTATCAAACGTTAAGAAAAGAGCTAACACCCATCCTTCTCAAACTCTTCAAAAAAATTGCAGAGGAAGGAACACTCCCAAACTCATTCTATGAGGCCACCATCACCCTGATACCAAGACCAGATAAAGATACTACAAAAAAAAAAAATTACAGACCAATATCACTGAGAATATAGATGCAAGAAAACTCAACAAAACACTAGCAATCAGAATCCAGCAATACACTAAAAGGATCATACACCATGATCAAGTGGAATTTATCCCAGAGATGCAAGGATTCCTCAATATACACAAAACAATCAATGTGATACACCATATTAACAAATTGAAGAAGAAAAACCATATGATATGTCAATAGATGCAGAAAAAGCTTTTGACAAAATTCAACACCCATTTATGATAAAAACCCTGCAGAAAGTAGGCATAGAGGGAAACCACCTCAACATAATAAAGGCCATATGTGACAAACCCACAGCAAACATCATTCTCAATGGTGAAAAACTGAAAGCATTTCCTCTAAGATCAGGAAAAAGACAAGGATGTCCACTCTCGCTACTATGTTTCAACATAGTTTTGGAAGTCCTGTCCACGGCAATCAGAGAAGAAAAGGAAATAAAAGGAATTCAATAGGAAAAGGAGAAGTAAAACTGTAACTGTTTGCAGATGACATGATACTATACATAAAGAATGCTAAAGATGCCACCAGAAAAGTACTAGAGCTAATCAATGAATTTGGTAAAGTTGCAGGATACAAAATTAATGCACAGAAATCTCTTGCATTCCTATACATCACTGATGAAAAATCTGAAAGAGAAATTAAGGAAACACTCCCATTTACCACTGCCACAAAAAGAATAAAATACCTAGGAATAAACCTACCTAGGGAGACAAAAGACCTGTATGCAGAAAGCTATAAGACACTGATGAAAGAAATTAAAGATGATACCAACAGATGGAGAGATATACCATGTTCTTGGATTGGAAGAATCAATATTGTGAAAATGACTCTACTATCCAAAGCAATCTACAGATTCAGTGCAATCCCTATCAAATTACCATTGGCATTTTTTACAGAACTAGAACAAAAAAAAAATCTTAAAATTTGTATGGAGACACAAAAGACCCCGAATAGCCAAAGCAGTCTTGAGAGAAAAAAACGGAGCTAGAGGAATCAGACTCCCTGACTTCAGACTATATTACAAAGCTACAGTAATCAAGACTGTATGGTATTGGAACAAAAACAGAAACATAGATCAATGGAACAGGATAGAAAGCCCAGAGATTAACCCACACACCTATGGTCAACTAATCTATGGCAGAGGAGGCAAGGGTATACAATGGAGAAAAGACAGTCTCTTCAGTAAGTGGTGCTGGGCAAACTGGATAGCTACATGTAAAAGAATGAAATCAGAACAGTCCCTAACACCATACACAAAAATAAACTCAAAATGGATTAGAGACCTAAGTATAAGACCGGACATGATCAAACTCTTAGAGGAAAATATAGGAAGAACACTCTGACATAAATCACAGCAAGATCTTTTTTGATCTACCTCCTAGCGTAATGGAAATAAAAACAAAAATAAGCAAATGGGACCTAATGAAACTTAAAATCTTTTGCACAGCAAAGGAAACCATAAACAAGATGAAAAGACAACCCTTAACATGGGAGAAAATATTTGCAAACGAATCAATGGACAAAGGATTAATCTCCAAAATATATAAACAGCTCATGCAGCTCAATATTAAAAAAATAAACAACCCCATCAAAAAATGGGCAGAAGACCTAAATAGACATTTCTCCAAAGAAAACATGCAGATGGCCAAGAAGCACATGAAAATCTGCTCAACCACACTAATTATTAGAGAAATGCAAATCAAAACTACAACGAGGTATCACCTCACACCAGTTAGAATGGGCATCATCAGAAAATCTACAAACAACAAATGCTGGAGATGGTATGGAAAAAAGGTATCCCTCTTGCACTGTTGGTGGGAACCTAAATTGTTACAGCCACTATGGAGAACAGTATGTAGGTTCCTTAAAAAACTAAAAGTTGATTTACCATATGACCCAGCAATCCCACTACTGGGCATATACCCAGAGAAAACCATAATTCAAAAAGACACTTGCACCCCAATGTTCACTGCAGCAGTATTTACAATAGCCTGGTCATGGAAGCAACCTATATGCCCATCAACAGAGGAATGGATAAAGAAGAAGTGGTACATATATACAATGGAATATTACTTGGCCATAAAATGGAATGGAATTGGGTCATTTATAGAGACGTCAGTGCATCTGGAGACTGTCCTACAGAGTGAAGTAAGTCAGAAAGAGAAAAACAAATATCTATATTAACGCATATATGTGGAACCTAGAAAAATGGTACAGATGAACCGCTTTGAAGGGCAGAAATAGAGACACAGATGTAGAGAACAAATACATGGACACCAAGGGGGGGAAAGTGGCAGGGGGAGGGGTGGTAGTGTGATGAATTGAGAGATTGGGATTGACATATGTACAATAAAATGTATAAAATGGATAACTAATAAGAACCTGCTGTATTAAAAAATAAATAAAATAAAATTCAAAAAAAAAAAAAAAGAATAGAAAGCACAGAGGCTAGTCACATGTGTTCTTTTTGTTAGGAAAGCTAAACTTTTCCATAAAGCTTTCCCCAAAGCTTTCCATTTAATTTTCCTGAAGAAGTTAAGTTTATATTTGTATCTTTTCAGTAGAAATTAATCATTATTGACCAATGCTGTCTCCTCTACCATAATGAGGACTAAGAAAATGAATATTTAAGTTTAGGGGTTTCTTCCCCCAGTGTCTCTGGGGAAAACGGACAAAGGAGACAAGGGTTTAGAATTGTATTAGTTTGCTAGGGCTGCCATATCAAAATGCCGCAAACTGCGTGGCTTAAACAACAGAGATTTATTGTCTCAGTTCTGGTGACTAGCAGTCAAGATTGATGTGTCCACAGGGTTGGTTCCTTCTGAGGGCTGTGAGCGAAGGAAGGATCTGTTCTAGGCCCCTTTCATTGACTTGTGTATGGACATCTTTTATCCATCTCTTTTCACATTATCTTTCCTCTATGCTTATCTGTGTATCCAATTTTCTCCTTTTTACAAGGATGTGAGTTACACTGGATTAGGGCTCACTCTAATGAACTCACTTTAACTTGACTACCTCTGCAAAGAAACTATCTCCAAACAAGGTCACATTATGAGAAACTAGAGGTTAGGACTTCAACATATAAATCTTGAGGGGACATAATTCAACCATTTAACCACAAAAAAAAATGAAATAAGTGAGGTTCACTATAGATGTCTCCTTATGGAGACCACAGGCCCAGAAATGACTGAGCTGACTATCCTCTTCACCTATTATTCTCAGAGCATATGTGATGATGGCAGTTCAGGAAAATAGGCTGAGGTGGCCATAACCCAGAATTCAAAGCTGAATCTTCCCTCCAGGTCTCTACCTCAGAATGATGTCCAGTCTCACTATGTACTAGTTCCTATGAGTCTCCATGGTATACCTTGGTACAGCTGATAGGATTGCTTCTTTAATGATCCAAAGAATACCTAGTTAGAAGAATTCAATAATTAATTGTAAATGTCTCTTTTGAATACTTACTGATCAAGAAAATCATGTTGAATATCCTAATGTACCTATTATGAATTTCGAATATTGTCCAACAGGGAATGCTGTGGTTACTGAAGGTTGAGATAAGAAATTAAATTGGCAAATCTCTTTGTAGTACAGTAAATCTTCTCTCAGCCTAAAAAGGAAAGAACATTCTCACTCTCTAAAGACAAACAGACAGCTGGCACTGACTGGTGGTGTACTGTTTAAGCAATATATATTTTTACATAACCAGTATATACAGTAAATTTCTTATCCTACATTTTATTTATTTTTAAGAGACTTATTCAGTGTTTTTATCAATCAAATTAAATATTGTTGTCCAGAGGAATAAGAACCATAAGTTTTGACAATAATTTATTGAGGTGAATTTCACATAACCTAAAATTAACTATTTTAAAGTCAACAATTCAGTGGCATTTTGTATATTCACAATGTTGTAAAACTGCCACCTTTAATTAATTCCAAAACAGTCATCGCTCCAAAGTAAAATCTTTTATACATTAAGAAGTTTTTCCCAACCTCTTCTTCCTCTAGCTCCCAGCAACTGCCAATCTGTATTCTGTCTCTCTCAATTTATATATTCTGAATATTTCATGCAAATGGAATCATATTACATGTGACCTTTGGTGTCTGCTTTCACTTAGAATAATGTTTTTGAAGTTCATTCATTAAAGGCATTTGGGCTGTTTCTGCCTTATAATAATTGTAAAAGGTGCTGTTAAAAATGTACATGTACTTGTTTGAGTACCTTTTTTCAACTTTTTTGGGTATATACCTAAGAATAGAATCATGAGGTCATATGATAATTCTATGTGTAACTTTTTGAAGAATCTGCCAAACTGTTTTTTACAGTGGCTGAACCATTCTACAGTCGCACCAGCAATGTATGAGGCTTGTATGAGGCTTGTCGACTTCCTTGCCAACACTTATTATTCATTTTTTAAACTATTATTTTTATTTCCCTACTAGTGGTTATGGAGTGGTACATCATTGTCGTTTTGATTGGATTTCCGTGAGGACCAATAATGTAAAGAATCTTTTCATGTTCTTGTTAGCCATTTTCATACCTCTTCGAGAAATGTCTAATTAAACTACTTTGCCCATTTTTTTAATCGGGTTGTCTTTTTACTGATGAGTTTTAAGTGTCGTTTATATTTATTAAAGACTAGACCTGTAGTCAAACATATAATTTTTAAATATGTTCTCCCATTCTACAAGCTCTATTTTCACTTTTTATTTATTTATTTGTTTGTTTGTTTTTTGTGGTACGCGGGCCTCTCGCTGTTGTGGCCTCTCCCGTTGCGAGCACAGGCTCCAGACGCGCAGGCTCAGTGGCCATGGCACACGGGCCTAGCCGCTCTGAGGCATGTGGGATCTTTCCCGACCGGGGCACGAGCCCGTGTCCCCTGCATCGGCAGGCGGACTCTCAACCACTGCGCCACCAGGGAAGCCCTCACTTTTTAAATAATGTCCTTTGATGCACAAAAGTTTAAATTTGGATGAAGTCTGATGTATCTGTTTTTTGTTGTTATTACTTGTGCTTTTGGTGCATAAGTATTTTTCAATGAAACACATACACACAGGCAGACACACACACACAAATAGTAAGCAGGCAATTATTTCATATCCATGAGGGTAATCCAGAGTATTAAGATGCATGTTCATGAAAGTATTATCAGTTTTCCATCTTGCTTGAATGGACATGATCTTCACTAATTAAATAAAATCTATACCATTGTTACTTTGAGAACACGTTTTTCATCAAAATGAAATAAAAATAGAAGGATATGTCTTCTTTACTGAGGTGCACAATAGCATGAAATATAAGCTTCTTTGATTCATTCACTCATCAAACATTTTTTGAGTTCCTATAATATACTGTTTTTGACAATGGAGATAAACTAATAAAAAGATAGTTTCCTGCCCTCTTGGAGCTTGCATTCTAGTATATAAATGTAAATAAATAAATAAATTCAAGTAGTAATAAATACCCTGAAATAATAAATCAAACTGATGCATTAACAGGAAAACAATTTTAACTAAGGGGATTTGGAATAGACTAATGAAGATATAACAATTGAACTGAGACATGGGTTAAAATTAGGGTGAAATGCTAGGAGGAATGCATTCCAGGCTGAGGAAATCACAAATGCAAGGTCTTGAAGTATAAATGAATTTTGAGTTTTCCAGGGACTGAAAAAAAGCCACCATGGATCATGGAGAGCATGATGTTTACCTTGCAGTGAGGCAATGCTAGATTTAATATGTAGAAAGCAAATGCCTGTTTTGGGTCACTTTAATCAGTAATGATACATTGGGCCTGAGGCTGAACATTAAAAACTATGATACTTATCCAGGGTTAAGGAGAAAAATTGGGAAAGGGGGATGGATCAGAGAGTGGCAATGTAAAAGTAAAAAAAGATACAACCTTTATCTCTATGAAATTACAGTCTAGTAAGGATATTATAAAAACACAGCTAACTATAATACAAGGCAGAAGAAAGGTCAATTAATTACAGAGGGTTGAGTCAAGGAAGCTTCTTAATTTTGAATTTGAAGCATATGTTATATTTCTATAGGTGTGGAAAAACTTTTAAGTCAAGGGGGAAAAGGAGATATGAATGAGTAAAGCATGTTTGGGAAATGGAGTAGTGTACTATAGATTAGAAAGTATTTAAGAAATATGTAGTATACAAAGATAGTGGCATTAAAGCTGAAACCTGTATGCATCTGGCCCTTCTACACTAGAACCAAGTATTTAAAGAAAGATGGAGCAAATTTCACCACCCCTCTAATTTTATTCAGAACCTTAGCAGAAACTAAATGTGCTCTATAAAAATAATGAGGAAATTGATGCAAGTAACTTCGTTATGACCTTCCATTTGAAATTTGATATAAAATATTCTTAAGCAACAGTGAGAAAATAAATACATTTGCTAGGTATTATGGGCTGAATTGATTTCTCTCCCAAATTCCTAGGTTAAAACCCTAACCCTCAGTACCTCAGAATATGACTGTATTTGAAGGTAAGGTATTTAAAGAGGTAATTAATGTACAGTGAGGTCATACAGGTGGGCCCTAATATATCTGAATGGTGTCTGTAAAAGAAGAGATTAGAGTATAGACGTGCACAGAGGAAAGAACGTGAAGGCACAAGAAGACAGCCATCTATCTACATGCTAAGGGGAGATGCCCTTGGAAGACACTAGTCCTTCCTTCCTAAACCTGATGTCAGACTTTTAGCCTCCAGAACTATGAGAAAATTAACTTCTGTCATTTAATCCACCCAGTCTGTGGAAGTTTGTAATGGCAGTTCTAGAAAACCAATACACTGAGAAAAAATTTTTAATGACAGTTATTCTCTGTACCATCCATACTAGATGTGAGGAGTTTGAAGTCTCAAAAAATGAAGTAACTTGGTCACATATACCTTGCCATAAAATAGAAAACACTTAATTTTTAACTAGAGTAAGCATGCAATCTATTATCCTAACTGGGACATTTTCAAGAGGGTATTTGGTATTATGAATAATTATGTTGAGACAATAGGTGTAAAACAGGTCATCCGTGTGAAAAATAGTATCTTAAGCTCCCTGAAAAAGCAAACAATTCTCTCTTTAGTGGATTTTCTTGATATATTCTAGCTGAAATGGAAGATGTTTAATAAATTCTTGACAGAATGTTGCCAAGTCATACATTGCCTCTTTCATGAGTATCCACAGAAGAAATTTCTAATTTTAGTGCGAAGAATAGTTGTGCTTCTTCTAAGCTTAATTGGCTTGGTTTGTCTTTTGGAGACTATGAACTATATGACTGACTGCATCTCCCTCTTCCAGTTAGGCTACTGGAAACCTTAGCTCAAATTTGCATGCTGATGCAAGTGGAAAAATGAGCATAACATGCCATTTTCTTAGTCTCATTTCATTTTTCTCTACTAATCTGTGTTTTCTTATTTCCCTTCCACCTTTGCCTTTTAAAAGATCTTGTTATACTTTATGTATCCTTGTAAGCTACCTTAAATCTTCTTCTGGAATATGGTTATATAAGTTAATCTGTCATTCAAAAGATGACCTGGTTCTCTGCCACTGTTCAAGACTTTCTTTTGCTATTCAGTGCCAGTTACAAAATCTGCATCCTGATTCGCTCTTAATAGATCATCTTATTCATGCCCTAGATGTTTAGAACTTGTGGGATTCCAAGCCAGTATGCAGTCATGTGGAGATTCCAAGGCTGGATAAAAATGTGAAAACATAGGGACCATCTGGAAGAAACCCACATTAGGTGTGATACCGCACATGTTCTTTAGTTGAAGTAGAGGAAAAGTATCAATAATTTTCCTTCTCCAACATAAAAACTGTACAATTATATGGTTTTAAAAAAGAGAACATTTTCTAAACTACAGCAGCACTATAGGTTGTCTATAATAATTATGTGCCACTTTACTGAAATTACCCTAGAACAAAAGAATAATTCTGTTTATCACATTGTACTCTGTGTACCATTAATAAATATAGAATTTCATATGGCCTACTCTAAATATACAATCATTGAAACATGGGAAAAAGAAGAGCAGTTCACTGGCATGGATTCAGCAGAGTTCTTGCTGTGTTATTCTTTCTGGGTACATTTTTTCCCAGACATTTAATTGTAACACACCTGCCTTATTTCTCAAAGATACATAGAAATAGTGTGTCCTAGTGTGTTTGGCTCTGTATAAAACTAAATGAGCAGCTGTATCTCCATTGCAAGTCTCCCTCAGATAGTTCCCCCTACTTCTTTAGAAAGACAAAGGAAGAGAAAGAAACCTTAGTATACCTTTGCCTTCATTCAGCAATACATAAGTTTTAAGACTTTCTTATAATCAGTGCACGGGGGAAATATGTGATGCTTATATGCTTGAATGTAGAGTACACACTGAACAATATGAGTATCAAAGAGGGTGTTTATGTACTAAATTTTGCCCCTTCCAGACCCCCAATCCATATGTAGAATCCTTAACCCCCAATGTGTCTGCTTTGGAAATGGGCCTTTAAAGAGGCAGTAGAGATCATAAGGGTGAGGCCCTAAACCAATACCACTGGTGTCTTTGTAAGAGTCATCAGGGGGCAACACAGGAAAGGTCATGTGAGGACTCAGTGAGAAATCCAACATCTGCAAGCCAAAGAGAGAGGCCTCAGGAGGAGCCAACGTTGCTGACATTTTGATCTTGGCCCTCCAGCCCCCACAACTGAGAAATAAATTCCTCTTGTTTAAATTACCCACTTTGTGGTATTTTGTTATGGCAACCCAACAGAGGGGAATGAGGACTGATGAAATATATGTATGTATATTATGCTTTTGTCCAATCCTATCCAAGTTATATTCTATTTGAACTGTACTACAGACCGAAGAGTAGTCAGGCTGCATGTTCTTGTATCCATTCTGTAGATAAGAACATAGAAGAGGGTTTAACCTCATACAAGTTAGTTATTGACTGGGAGCTATAAATATAAGAGAAAAAAATTGAAATCATTTTCATGTATATTTCTCATCTTCTAACACTTCTACTCATTTTGAACATAGCTTTAGCAAATATATATGCTTTATATACATAGAACATGATAGTTTTTACTGGGCCCTTTGTAGTTTTCCAGATCACTTTTCTACCCAGATGTAGCATAGAAGAATTGGCACTGGAAAAATATATTAGCTCCTGTGCTGCTCCAATAAAGTAGGTTTAAAATAATGCCAATTACCTAGACTATCCCAGTGGTATAACAGAGCCTCACTTGAAGGACTTCAGAGTATTCCAAGAATTATACAGTGATTTTTTTTTAATTCCCACAAGATAGAGTATAAGTAAAAGATAAATTTTCATAGCAGTATCAAGACAGGAAAGTAAAAACTTTGAAAACAGTGCAACAGAGTAAAACAAAATGCTGTAAGATGTATACCAACATACTATATAAATGATTGCTAATTTACTAACAGCATTCTAGATATGTTTGTATTAATTTATTCAAAAACATGTATTAAAATTTATGCAATTTAAATGCTGTTTTGGATAACCAGCCACTTGCGGAGGATTCAGTGAGTTTTAACAATTTGCATTTTTTAAAAGATGCTTGTGGGGCTTCCCTGGTGGTGCAGTGGTTGAGAGTCCACCTGCCGGTGCAGGGGACACGGGTTCATGCCCCGGTCCGGCAAGATCCCACATGCCACGGAGCGGCTGGGCCCGTGAGCCGTGGCCACCAAGCCTGCGCGTCTGGAGCCTGTGCTCCGCAACAACGGGAGAGGCCACAACAGTGAGAGGCCCGCGTACCTCAAAAAAAAAAAAAAAAGATGCTTGTGGAACAATTTTTAATTGTATTGTACAAAGATATAATTTGGCCCAGACAGCAATAGAAATACCACTTCCGAAAGATGTTAAAAGTAGATTAACCTTGAAACGAGGTTTTTTTTTTTGGTACGCGGGCCTCTCACTGTTGCGGCCTCTCCCGCTGCGGAGCACAGGCTCCGGACGCGCAGAACCAGCAGCTATGGCTCAAGGGCCTAACCGTTCTGCGGCATGTGGGATCTTCCCGGACCGGGGCACGAACCCGTGTCCCCTGCATCGGCAGGCGGACCCCCAACCACTGCACCACCAGGGAAGCCCGAAACGAGATTTGTATCCTCTTTGACACCAGGTATTTTAGAATCAAGTGAGAAGAAGCCTGGGTTGCCTAAGGCATAGTACTGCTATTTCTAAGTGTTTCCTAGAAAGGCAGATTAAAATACTAGAAAACAGGAAGCTACTTGTGACACCTCCTGACGCCCCAACTCACATCTAATCCATCAACAAATCCGGCTGGTTTGCATTTTCTTTGCCGAGACAACATTATTTTTTACCTAGACTACTACAATAGACACATTGATCCCCCTATTTCTTCTGTTGTTTTTACCTTGACCTATTACTGGACTGAATCCAGATTAAAATGCAAATCTGTTCACCCGCTACTAAAATCTTTCCAGGGATTCCCAATGTCTTAGGACAAACACTAAAATCGTTAACATAACCACCGGGACTTTGTACAGCCTTATCCCCATCTCCCTCTTGCCTTCCTTCGTAAAAAACTCCTTCCCTCTCTCTGTGATACAAGCACATGCAACTTTTTCAGTTCTTCTAATTAACCTTGCTTCCTTCTGCTGTTGAACTTATCAATTCAGTTCCTGCTCTTAAAATACCATTCACCAGCCCCCTTTGCCTAATTCACTTGAACTTTTCATGTCTCCATTCAATTATCATTTCCTCAGGGAAGCCTTCTACAATCTAAGTAGGTCAATTTCTTCCTACCATGTGCTTTCAAAGAACCTTGCCCTTCATTGTCATACTGCTTTTCCCAGCTGTAGTTTTACTTTTATATGAATGACTATGTCATGCCTGTTCATCTACCCTACTATAAATTCCACAGCAGCCTGGACAGTGTCTGTGTTTGCACACTGTCCTAGATCAGGACTTAACACAGTAAATATAACATAGTTGGTTCTCGGTCATTTCATTAAAAGCTAATAAATTTTATCTTTGTACACTGAGTGATTCATTAAAATTTTAAAACCTTTACCTTTGTTCCCTCTCATTGTCACACAGTTTTGTATGTACCCACTGTTTCTTTAATTTTGATGTACTGAAGAAACATGGTAAGATTTTAATTTATGTCTGGAAAGCACCAGTGGTATGATGTACTGTGGTACTTAGAAATATCTTATGGTACTTTTATATGTGTATATTTCTTTTAAGTATTATTTTATTTGTCTTTCTTATTGATTCCCCACGTCTTTGTGGGTTAAATATTCATTAAAATATTAATTAAATATAAATTAAAAGATTATTTTGTCAGAAAAAGATCAAAGCTTAAATTTTATCAGTAATGTATTATGTCTTATATACACATGAAGCTCCAAGAAACATAACCATGCTTTCAAAGATGTGCCTGACCAATTCAGCTTCTTTTTAATGTTAGTAAATGTTATATATAGATGAGTTTTTTTTAATAATGGCCTTATACATCTGGAAATATATACTCTCATAGAAGATGAAAAGGCAAAAAGTATCCTTAATAATATAGAGAATATTAAAAAATAGATGAGTATGAGTTTGCAATGCTCCCAGTTAATGTATATTCCACTTGAGTTATGTTTATTTGAGCATGATTAAGCCACCTAGAGTAGAATACAGTATAATTACTTAGATTGGTTAAAAATAAATAGCACAAAGGTGTTGAATAGATTTAGGTTTTCAGAAAGTAAATCAAATGGACCAGTTCTCTGGGTTCCACATTAATTTTGTATGTTAGACCTGAACGGTCTCCGAGGGATCCCAGCTCGCCCAAGAACCGCCAAGAGTCGAGAGTCGTTGCAACACTCAAGAGGTTTATTAGGAGCCGGTGCACCGGGGTTCCTTGGTCCTCACGCAGGAGGCCGAAGAGGAACCCCCCCAAGCGGAATCACATACATTTTATAGCTTTCATTTTTCATTATGCAAAGTGTGGATATATCAAGGGTTTTTTTCTCATTGGTTTGTTTGTTCCGGACCGGAGTGGGGACTTGGCTCTAGTTCCTTGATTGGTTAGCTGTTGGATGCCTACTTTACATTTTCGTGTTTTTGTGGTGGGGGGTTGAGTCACATGAGTTATGGTTGGCTGGGGCGACCTTTAAACTCTTTGGCTTAATCATTCTTATCCCCCGCCGTAGTTGTTTGCTCGCGGTTAGGGCATGTCTCAGACATGTCCTGTTTTCCAGGCCTTTGTTGTTTGCTCGGAACGGTTTCTGCCCAGAGGAGTAGGGGTGTAAGTATAGTTAAGGTCCTACATGTATAAGCCAGGTTGACTTGTGTAGTTGTTTGTTTTGTTTTGTTATGGTACGCATCTTATACCTTCCTCTTATTATGCCTTAAGCCTTGCTTCTCCCTCAAGTGTTATTTCTGTAGTCCATTCATCATAATTATTTCTAAATCAAGTCATATATTATGTACTCACTTTGATTATTTGGCATTTGGGACTTTGTATTTTTACCTCTACTTACAGTGTTCATAAAATAGTGTTTTATTCATACATTGTGGCAAATAGAATAAATTATAGTAGTCCACCTTACTAGAATTTCACAAGGTAGTTAAAACTTACATACAAAACTCACAATAACCAAACATTCTGATTTGTGTTTGAAATCAGGGCCAGAATTCCCCTGGTTTTCATTAGTCTAATATTCATGTCTCCATGTCTAGGGGAAAACTACATTTTCTCTTCAATGTAGAGCTCATGCTACTGAACTTAGTAATTTCAGATAATTCAGAGAGTTCATTATAGCACGCCCACCTTGGCCTGAGTTGGGTTAACTTAATTGTGGCTAACTTTCCCCATGTTAACAGCAACACTGAAAATAATTTAATACAGTCTGGGGCACTTTACCCATTCGGTGAACTCCAGATAAGTCCCAGTTGAGCTACAAAAAGGAAGCAATACAGGATCAGGTAGGAGGTCTACACTTACTAGCAGCAAGTGCTAGACTTCCACTGGGTAGCGGAAGCCAGGCTGCATAAGCAATCCCTCCTCTCACTCACTTCCAGGCTGTCTAAATGTGCCTATAGCTCCAGTGCATCTGTAATAGCCACTCGCATGACCAAAAAGTCCATTATTATTAATTCCTAAAGTTAACAGTGTTTGATGTCTTTCCCTTTATAAGCATTTGTCTACCCAAGAGGCTGGCATTATTATTCTCATTTTATAAATAACCAAAATGGGTTCATTTTGACGCTTGGTAGATGTTAGTTGTAGGAGTCTTAACCTTGGAACCATTAACATCTAAGTGTGAAGAGACCATCAACCTAAGAATCCGGAGACTTGAGTTCTTCCTGCTTGGTTACTGTGAGGGAGAGCAGATCTGAGACAGGTTGGGACCTGGGACCTTTTGCTGCAGCGCTGCAATGCTTGCACCTGGACAAACCTGTCCTCCAGCAACAAAATACAAAGAAACTATATGGCACTAAAAATAACTGTGTGCATGAACAGTTGGGGCAAATACTGCACAAAAAGATACAAAAAGACTCAAAAAACGAACTGCTACCTTTGAAGAGCCGGGAGCAAAAACAGGGTATCAGGAATGAAAGCAGGGTACTGTGCATGCCCGCTGCATGCACACCACTTGAGGGGTGGGTAAAACACATAAGCCACCCCTCCAGCCCAACCCCTGAATACACCCCCACCCTCACCCCATATAAGGAACCAGCTCGCCTGCCTTGGGGAGCGAGCAAGGGAACCTGTTACTTGTTTTCACTCCCTCCTGCGACTGTAGGGGCCCCAATACAGCCTTGCCTGAATTTCTTGGCTGGCCTCTAGTCAATTTCCATTGATTGGGGAAGGCCAAGAACCCTGGTCAGTATCAGATCCTTCAACTCATTATTTATTCCCTCTTCTAAGATTGCTCTCAGTGGTCCCGAAGACCCCTCCACTTCTAACAATCCTTATTCCTATAAGGCAGTTGGCATTTTTTAAAATAACATAGGTGTTGTGTAATATTTTTCAAAGTCTGTAGGCTATTTCTGTTCCATCTAAGCCTTTGTTTAGATGTTTCTCCTTTAATTCGACCTTGTCTCATAAAATAATCAGTGCTGTATATGTCTTCTAATAGCTCCATTTGCTTTATTAATGTTACTGTTGCTCCTAAACCAACAGTAAAGTAATCATAGCTTTTTCCTCATTTTTTCCTCCTATCGCTATTGGCGACAGTTGTCTCAAAAGTCAAGTTAACTACTAAATTAGTTTGGCAAACGTTGTATCTATCTGTCATTTAAAAGAAGCACCAATATCTCTACCTGAAGAACAAAACTGGGTCACCAGGTACATTAGTGCATCACAGGCAATTTTTCTTTCACAAGCTGGAAAAGCAGAGGGGAGCAAGAGGCAGTAGAAATGCAAAATATTCCATGATTAGTTTGTGTTCAGAAAAGGAAAATGTGCACCTCTGAAGTGATTAGTTTGTGAAACACTAGCTTTTAAAGCTCTGTGTATTGTGGCAAATTTTGCAGATGCTCCTTAGTACTACTACCTCAAAATAGTCATAGAAGTTATGGATTTTATAATGCCTGAACATTAGAGTGGAAACAATTCTCCAAGTTCACAGCTGAGTGTCTCCCATGCAGGCTCATGCTTTGTCAGGACCCTGAGTATCCTCCCCATTCATGAAATAAGAGCAAGGAATTCCTAAATCCCACCCTTGATTCACTGCTGATTTCAAACTGCTCAAACTTTCAGTGCTCAAAATTTCAATGATGATGAGTTTAATAAAACAAACAAATGAAAAATCTTATACCGTTAATAGGGCAGGTTAAGGTAGAGTCCAGTTTTTGGAGTTGCACAGTATTTTCAGGCATTTGCTTTCTTTTCTGCCTAATAAATTTTATGAGTTTATTTTTTATTATCAACGAGCAGCGTTAGCCTCCTGGAGAAAGTACCATCCTTTTTTGTACTCAGAGGGGAGAGGTTAAAAACCTACTGGAATTTAATCTATTAAAAAGACAAAAAATTGAGTGAGACAAAGAAAGAACAGTTTTAACAACAGCTGAAACTTAGGAAGGAAGTACCTAAATTTCTCCAAAAAAATGAAAAAGAATCCACAGGTACTCCCAACTTAATGGAAAATATGGCTAGAAAATGTAAAAGGAAGTGTGTGTATATATATATATATATATATATATATATATATATATATATATATATATATATAATATGTATACTATATATAATATGTAGTTATTATATGATTATATATGTATATATATTATATGATTTATATCATATATAAATTATAAATGATATAATTTTAATGTAATATATGTTAATTGCTAGTCACCAAATAATAATGGCACTTAAACAAAGTAGTAAATAGGAAAACAGAAGCAAAACTAATAATTTTGAAATAAGGACCAAGATAAGATTTTGAAGGAAAAGATTCATTTATTTTAATATTCCTATTGACTAGTTTAGTGCATAGCAACATAGTAAGGTCTCAATTAACACAAGAATTAATGAATGATTGAATTAAATGAATGAATATTTGTGACCTAAGCTAAAGAGATACTTTATTTAAAATATTAGGCAATTCTATGCCTTAAGACCAAAAAATAAACACCTGCCCATATATTTTGAGAAAATGCATACTGTTGCTCCTAAAGTTCTCTACAATGCACAAACCAAGGATGGTTGATATTTGTAGCAGAAAGTCTGTATTTTATTTAACTAAGAAGAAGAGGAAGAAAGTGAGGTAGAAAGTAGTAAAGATCACAGTGAGATCATGAAGGTAGATGCTAGTAAACTACCCCTTTGACTTTCAGCTCCTTCAGTTCAGTGGTTGTCAGGTGTTAGGCAAGGCTTCTGCTGCTTATTTCTTCCTGGAATGTGCTATGGTTTCCCTTCATAAGACCCATGTCAATTGGTGATCAGAGTTAGTCAATTCAAAGTAAGATCAAACCAAAACAAGTAAACAACTCAGCTTGTTATGGTAAGAATATTCTGTTCTATGAAAATCTGACTACACACTCTAGCCCTTGCTCGTGTAAGACACAAAACTACTCACAAAACTAAGTTTCTCAAAGAAGTTCCTTTCCACCGTTGAGAAAATCTCTATTACCGGTTGAATCTTCCTCACGCACAGATGAGGTGAGAGGGTGGCTGGTTGGAAGTATTGACTCTAAAACCAGATTGCCTGCCGTCAAATTCCTGTGAGGATTAAATGAGTGAATAGCTGGAGGCATGTACAGTAGTGCACAGCACAGAGAAAGACTGCAATAAATATTAGAACTTATCATGATTGTACTAACTCAGTCTTCATGCACAATATGTGCTGATTAGGTATATATGTCACTTTAGGTTCTGGTGGTACTCTTCCTTTAAAGAGCACTTTCACATGCATCGTTGCATTTGGGAAGCGGGGATGCATTGTGGCTAGTAGCCTAGCCCCAGATACCTCTGGTTTGACCTCTAATTCAGTTTATCTGCGTGACATTTATCCAAGGTCACTCTTTCCAAACCTCAGTTTTCTTATACGTAAACTGACAGAGTTTTAACCATTCTTTCCTTATACAGTCATTGTAAAGTTAATGCAAAAAATCCTTAGCATAATACCTGTCTGTATATACTGTGGTGTGTGCTGAATAAATTGTTATTGAATTCTCGTATTAAACCTTACAATCTTCATAGTCTCCAACCCTAAAAGGATGTCTCTACTTGGATACATCAACACTTTTATAACACAATGAATCTACACTGAATTTATCAGCTTTCCCCCCGTAGAAACTTCTTCCTAAATTTGTATTTCCATTATCTTTGCAAATACCCATACTTGGTGGGACTCTATACCTATGACTCTGCCATATTCACTTTTTATATGGATGAGCATATCACAGAGGTTATGTGGCTTGCCTGTGGATGCACAGTGGGTAAAAGACAGAGAATGTCACAGGTTTGAATGCAGAGCTTTTTTTTTTCCTTCTCTGCTGAGATTTCAAAACTGTTACTTTTAAAAGTTGCATAATTCAAAGTAAGTCATCTACCAAAGACATCCTTTAACTGTGAGTAAATGTCTGTAAGATTTACACATATTCTTCATCTATTTTGCACTGACAAATTGTCCAGTCTAACAAAATCTATCCCGTGGCCTTGCAATAAAATACGCTTTAAAATAAGTACCACGGGGGCTTCCCTGGTGGCGCAGTGGTTGAGAATCCGCCTGCCGATGCAGGGGACACGGGTTCGTG
Source organism: Kogia breviceps (assembly GCF_026419965.1). NCBI lineage: Eukaryota > Metazoa > Chordata > Mammalia > Artiodactyla > Physeteridae > Kogia > Kogia breviceps. The sequence continues at coordinate 14,318,603 of NC_081319.1, read as the reverse complement.
CCCCGGTCCGGGAAGATCCCACATGCTGCGGAGCGGCTGGGCCCGTGAGCCATGGCCGCTGAGCCTGCGCGTCCGGAGCCTGTGCTCCGCCACGGGAGAGGCCACAACAGTGAGAGGCCCGCGTATCACACAAAATAAATAAATAAATAAATAAAATAAAATAAGTACCACGTAACCATTCATTTTAGGATATGAAGTAAATATACCGCTGGTACCTGCAGAGTAAATTGGTGTTTTTCTTAGTGCTATGCTTTTGTTACTTTTCTCTGGGGAACCCAAAGGTTGCACTTTCAGGCAATGATGCTAACCAAAATGTGTAAGTAAACAAGAAATGCAAAGCACACTCCTAAGTGGTACACATAAAATCTCTTAAACTAGAATGCAATTACCTTCCCCCAGAGTCTGAGCATTTCCCACATGAATTTCTCTTCTGTTCAAAGAGATTCCTTGCACTGATGTCTGAAATTCATCAGTCATCTGGCACATAGACAAAAAGCTGTGACTTAACCCAAACACTACCTTCCAGATACACACACACACACACACACGCAGGAGCCTCATAATTTAATGCTTGGGAAACTAACTGAAAATAATTAACTCTATATATCACTCATGGTGGCTGTTTATTGTTCTTTGCAAAATCGATGTTTAAGCATTTGAGACAAAGCCCATTTTATCCAAACACTGAACTAGTATTTTGAATTGTATGTTGAACTGATGTTGTGTTCCTAGGATTTAATTAATTAGCAGTTGTTTGTTTGTTTGTTTTTCAATAAAGCATAAAACTCCAAGGGTAATAGTCTTCTGAAAAAAAGAAAATAAAATTCTGTCATACATAGCCCATATCCTGGATATCATAGACAGAAAAAGTTCTGGTTTGAAAAGTTAGAATAAATCCTCAGAATATTAGAGTGTAAACAATAGAATGATTTACCAAATGGTCTTAATCCTGCCCATTCTCATTTCTTCTGAATCTGGTCTCTCAAAGATCAGGAACAACCTCCTGAATTCAAAATACACTTTCCTCTACAGACTTCATCTTCTCTTCCTCCTAGGCAGTATTCCACACTCTTCACAAATCTCTTTCTCTTTAAACCCTTTCTTTTATACATTAATTAATTAAACAATACTTATCAAGACATTGTGTAAGTCAGGTACAATTTCAGGTATTGGGAATGCAGCAATGAATAAAACAGGCAAATATGCCCTCTTATCCCTATGACTATTTACCCCTCAAACTTCTTTAATATACTTACCTTTCTAAGGTTCTACCCTTGATCTTCTCTTTTTTTTCTCAGAGCTATCCACCAATTTTACTGCATCCTTCTATTCTTTCATGCTTCAATATTGCCCATTTGCTGAAGACACCCAGAATTATATCTGTATGTCCATCATCTCTCCATAGTCTATACCTCCAAAATGATGCCACTTCTGAGATACATGAACAAGTCTGTAACTCAGCAAATCTAAACCAAACCTTTTCCCCCTATGCTAATCTTCTTCCAGTTTCCATTTCCATTATCTTTCAAAATAGTCCTATTTGAGAGCACTCTGTCTCTTGTCTGCCATAGCCAGTCATGTGTCATAGTTTTGGTCCTACATCTGCAACAATTCCAGAATTAATTTTCATTCTCTAGCCCCAATTTCATCTTCATTAATGCAATAATTCCTGAGTGGCTTTTCTGTCCACAATGTTCATTTTCCAGTCCAATCCATGTTTTTTTACACACTAAATTGCAACTGTGATGATTTTTTTTAAATTAATTTATTTTTTTAACATCTTTGAGTATAACTGTTTTACAATAGTGTGTTAGTTTCTCCTTTACAACAAAGTGATTCAGTTATACCAACTGTGATGATTTTTGTAGGCTTTCTAAAAAAGTTCTATTGCTTCTTGCAACCTCTTAAATAAATGTCTTCCCTCCCAATTAAGACTTTCTATGATGGATTCTTTTCTAGTTTTTCCTCACAAATTCCATAGCCCACAGTCTAGGGACGTGTGAGTATTTTCCTATAGTCCATATTGGGGTCATATGTTACCACTCTTAATTTTAGTAACCTTATTGTTTCCCTGGCTGGAAATGCCACTTTCTCTACCGTCTCTATTGAAATTATCCTTTTACTCTCTAGATAAAATGGTATTCTTTCACAAATATTTTCATCATTTTCCCCACTCACAAGGTGTGTCTTTCTCCTTAAACTCATAACACCCAGGGAATCTACTCTATTGAGATTTACAGTGATCTTTGTCTACTCAGCTGAACTAAGAGCATATACCTACATTTAAAATACGATATGTTTGGTGCACTTAGAAGAGTAAATGAAAAAAATATTGCAAAGATGAGAGAGTCTTACCAGAAATCAGAACGGTGTTGCTAGGATTACACTACGAATTTCTTATTTTTGCCCTCATCATGGGGTTCCAATGCCACCCCTCTCATGTAGCAAGTGACCATAAATCGTGGTAAGATGTTCCATTATATCTGGGACAAAATTAATTTGGGTTTCCAGTCAAACTTCCTGTGGTGAAATAACCAAAACCCATGACCTGCTTACAGAGCTTCTAAATAAACATGGGGCTTCCCTGGTGGCGCAGTGGTTAAGAAACTGCCTGCCAACGCAGGGGACACAGTTTGAGCCCTGGCCCGGGAAGATCCCACACGCTGCGGAGCAACTAAGCCTGTGCACCACAACTACTGAGCTTGCACTCTAGAGCCCGCAAGCCACAACTACTCAGCCCTCGTGCCACAGCTACTGGAGACCACGCGCCTAGAACCTGTGCTCTGCAACAGAAACCACTGCAAGGAGAAGCCCGTGCACCACAACGAAGTATAGACCCCGCTTGCCGCAACTAGAGAAAGGCTGTGTGCAGCAACAAAGACCCAATACAGCCAAATTTTTTTTTTTAATAATACAATAAATATAAATAAATAAATAAACATGGTTTCAGCAATATGGCAATGATAGGTGTTACTAAGGAGGAAAAGACCCTCCCAAGGATCCTCTGAAGAATGGCATCATTTCCTGTTATTCTCAAATATGGAAATAGCATTACTATTTTACATTATAAAACTCTTGCCTATTTATTGTAAAAAATCTGAAAGTACATAAATATGAAAATGAAAATTATCTATAATCCCACCAGGCTGCTAAAATTCCTCTGAAAGTTTGATATATTTTTCTAGGATTTTTACACTGCATATACATTTAATAATGAAGGTTTTATCTTTTTAATTAACTCATTATTATTCAGGTATAGTTGATTTACAATGTTGTGTTATTTTCAGGTGTATACCAAAGTGATTCAGTTGTATGTATTTATATTTACATATATATATTTGTTTTCAGATTCTTTTCCATTAAAGGTTATTATAAGATATTGAATATAGTTCCCTGTGCTATACAGTAGGTCCATGTTGTTTATCCGTTTCATATATAGTAGTGTGAATCTGTTAATCCCAAATTTCTAATTTACCCCCAACTTTCCCCTTTGGTAACCATAAGTTTGTTTTCTATGTCTGTCAGTTTGTTTCTGTTTTGTAAATAAGTTCATTTCTATCATTTTTTTAGATTCAACATATAAGTGATATTATATGATGTTTGTCTTTCTCGATCTGACTTACTTCAGTTAGTAGGATAATCTCTAGGTCCATTCATGTTGCTGCAAATTACATTATTTCATTCCTTTTCATGGCTGAGTAATATTCTTCTGTATATATATAGCACATCTTCTTTATCCATTCATCTGTCAGTGGACACTTAGGTTGCTTCCATGTTTGGCTATTGTAAATAGCATTACTATGAACGTTGGGGTGTCTTTTCAAATTACAGTTTTCATCTTTTCCAGATATATGCCCAGGAGTGGGATTGCTGGATCTAATAATCAAAGTTTTAAATGATAAAGGAAGTCCAACAATGCCTACTTTTTCACTTAAGTTAAATTAGGAGCATATTTTCATATCAGTATATATAAATCTACACCTTCATATGAGACCTTTATTGTGAATATCTACATTTTAATTTTTCAAATTGCACTATGTTTTTATTTTCTTCAGATTTTTTTTCAAATTCAACTATTACAAACCTTTCATTAACATGCTTGGACACATACTAGAACTGGAGTTGTTACATGAACACTTACCCATTTTTTAAGAGTTTGATATGGCTTTTCTTCCAAATTATTCAGTAATCATTTTGTATCTGACAATGAACACAATTTAATGTGTTTACTGACCACTTCAGGTTTGTTTTTTTTCTTTTCCTTTGATAATTTCTTGTTCTTGTGCCTTGGTCCTCTTCCTACTGGTTGATTCTCTTTTTCTACTTGATTTATAAAAGCCCTTTATAGAGTCATTACTAATTCACTTTAATGCAAGTATAGCAGAAGCATAGGTAAAAGTGTTGCCACATAAATGCTTTATTTTTAAAGTTGTTGTGTCTCTTAATCTTATTCTTAATGGTTTTGCCACTGATGCCCTCCTTAGAAAGACCTCCCTAGTAATGATATTATAAAAGTATTCACCTGTATTTCCTTCTATTACTTTTTTTTTTTTTTTTTTTTTTTTTGGTGGTATGCAGCCCTCTCACTGTTGTGGCCTCTCCCGTTGCGGAGCACATGCTCCGGACACGCAGGCTCAGCTGCCATGAGTCACGGGCCCAGCTGCTCCGCGGCATGTGGGATCTTCCCGGACGAGGGCACAAACCTGTGTCCCCTGCATCGGCAGGCGGACTCTCAACCACTGCGCCACCAGGGAAGCCCCTTCTATTACTTTTATGATTTCATTATTTAACTCATATAATACCCATTTTGGAATAAAATGTGGAATAAGAATTTAATTCTGTTTATTTTTAAATTATTTGCCAGTTGTCCTACATTATTATACCTACCCAATCTTTCTCTGTTTAGTTTACAATGTCATATTTTATCTATTCATTTTTTTAAACTTTTAGTTAACTTTCTATACACTGAGCTATGTTGTATATAGTGACATAGATACTGGAATATTTGGTTATTGTATCTTCATAATGCATTTTAATATCTGATAGGACAAATTTCTTCACCTCACCTCATTTAACAAAAATCTGTTTTCTATCCTAATTTTTTTTTCCAAATGAACTTTATAGCCATTTTGGTCTAGGATCAACTATCAGCTTTTCAGACTAAGAACTGCTTGTTTCATACCCCAGAGTGGATCCATTTTGCATGATTCCACATCAGCCAAGACTGTGATACTGACCAAATTCCATTGTGATAATTTTCAATAAAAATTTTGAGTCAGAGGCTTCCCTGGTGGTACAGTGGTTAAGAATCTGCCTGCTGGGCTTCCCTGGTGGCGCACTGGTTGTGAGTCTGCCTGCCGATGCAGGGGACGTGGGTTCGTGCCCTGGTCTTGGAGGATCCCACATGCCACGGAGCAGATAAGCCCGTGAGCCATGGCTGCTGGGCCTGTGCGTCCGGAGCCTGTGCCCCGCAAAGGGAGAGGCCACAATGGTGAGAGGCCCGCGTATCACAAAAAAAAAAAAAAAAAAAAAAAAAAAAAGAATCTGCCTGCCAATGCAGGGGACACGGGTTCGAGCCCTGGTCCGGGAAGATCCCACATGCCGCGGAGCAACTAAGCCCGTGCACCACAACTACTGAGCCTGTGCTCTAGAGCCCTCGAGCCACAACTCCTGAAGCCCACACATCTAGAGCCTGTGCTATGCAACAAGAGAAGCCACCACAATGAGAGGCCCACGCACCACAACGAGGAGTAGCCCCCACTTGCGACAACTAGAGAAAGCCCGCGCGCAGCAACGAAGACCCAATGCAGCCAAAAATAGATAAAATAAATTTTAAAACAATTTACAATCAGAGATATTGGAATACCCAACATTCTTTGATCAGCATATTCCCTTCCTATTGTAAGTCAGTAATTTTCAATGAGAAAATCTCATCTTATTACTTAAACTTCATTAACCTTATTCTCTCTTCTTAAGTAGTCCAACATGAGAGGATAAATTATAATTGAAAAATTTCCTAGTGAGCGGACAATCAGATGATGATAAAACAAATAAACAAAATGTTTAACTGCATTAGAGTTACCCTGATGCAACCATCACACAATATAGATGGTCTTGGCAATGGAACCAGAGTTTGTGGGGTGTATGAAACAAAATTCGCTGGGCAGTAGACAGGGCTTGGATGGGCATTAATGATAGTAACTGCAGTGGCCTGCTCTTCTTCTAATCCATGCTTATTTGCCCAATGAATCCTTTTCTGATGGGCTTTTTCAACAGACAGCCCTGTCTTGCTATTCCAGGGAATTTCTTCTCTCTTTGTATGGCTTTGGTCACATAAGGTCTACTTCCTTTCTTTTCGAGGATGACCAGCAGCATCAGCATTACTTAAGAGCTTGTTATGAACACCAACTCCCAGGCCCCACCCCAGCATACTGAACCCAAATCTACATCCCATCGGGTGATTTGTGTGCACTTTAAAGTTTCAGAAACACTGACTAGTCTATATTGAATGTATCTTATAGTTTGACATTCATAACAATAATCACAGGAACTGCTTGCAGCTTCATAGGAGCGCCTCACGGTGGCTTCCATGTTATGACAATGCCAAGTACCATATTATGTGGATTATTAATGACTATAAATAGCAGTACCCTTACTAAAGAGTCAAAATGCAAACCAGCCATCTGTGCCCAGCAGTGGGTCTTAAAACTCTAGTTACCCTTACAATTAACCGTATAAGGACATTATCCATGCTAAAAAAAAATGAGGAAAACATACTCACACTTGTTCCATGTTTGTAAATATCTTTTTTTCCTATTTCTGCTAAAAATAGTTTAAGACAGATCTTTCATTTTGCATTTCTTGTCAAGCTTCTGAAGTTGTCATATTCTATCATACAGCTTCCCTAAGCTTGGCGTGACTAATCCAACATGTGTTAACAACACTGACTTCAATTTTAATAAGTTCTTACATTCTTAAAAAAAAAGAAAAAAGAATGGCTAAAGAAAGCAAGTCTTCCAGGAGGGAAAAATGACATGATTCTTAAACAAGGTCTTGCTACAATAACCTCTATGTTATTTAGTGGATCAGAGACTCTGAAATTCTGCCAAAGAATTCTACGTATCTCTAATTCACTTGGTTGGCTTTCAGAAATGCTAACAACTATTGACTAGACTTTCACAGTACGTCAGTCTTTCCAAATGAGGAAAATGGAGGGAAAGTGGGCTGAACGTGTTCTTTCCCTAGGGATGACTGTAGTATGTTTATTGACCATTTATGTCATTAATCACTTTTTATTTCGAGTGAATAAGTTCTTCTACAGTGTATGAATTAAAAGGCAAGTTTGCTTAAGAGTATTCAGGGAGGAGAAAAAAAGGAAATAAATGCCTAGCAGTGGTCTGCAGATGAAGTTATTTCTATAATTGCAGAGTAAAGCACATTGTTTCAAAATGTTCTGAGAATATAGGCACCATGGATTCTTTGCAAAATCATAGGTCCAAAAATCAAAAACTTTTGCAAACCCTACACCTTGAATTGCTGAAGCAAAAATAGCCACACAGAAACATACTTGTTTTTTGGTTTTTGGTTTTTTTTTTACTCTTGGCGGGGAATCCGACTTTAAAGGGAAACCTATAGGTAATTCGAAGCACATACCTGTAACATCGTGATAGGGCTTTGGAGTAGAAAGCAGACAGTATCCCTGTGGAAAAAAGATTCCTATTTAAGTTCCTTCACATCAGGGAGCATATCTAACCCATCTTTGTCAAACTCCATTGTACCTAGCATAGTGATTTGTACACAATAAATTTTTAAGTAATAATATGTTACAGGAAGGGAAAAAAAGGAAAGATATGAAGGAATGAGGAAAAAAGGTGGTCAAAATGTCTTATTAAATAAATGTGAGTGCTCCTGTAAAGTGAGAAAGTCATTCCTGCTTCTTACAGGAATGTCTCCTGTTACAGACACCATGGAATTTCTCAGTTGTCCACAGTTAATGCAAACTGTCTACAGAGACCAGGCTGGCTTGCAGAATTATGGGAAAACTTATTGATATCATGAGGCTCATTGACCTCATTTTCAAGAGCAGCAAATAAAATATCTCCAGTCCATTCAAAGGAGCAAAGTTAAAAGAAGATTTACATTGAGATGAAGATCATGCTGTCACCACACTACACAACCTCCGAGTTCTGCAGTATGACCTTCCACTTTCTCCTTCTCCCATCAGTCAGGGCACGATCACTGGATACAGAATGAGCCTGGCTACAAATGTGAATTTTGCTCTGAGTGCAGGGATATTTGTTCTGAAGGTCTCACCTGATAGTCTCATCTTCTTTTGATGTGTTCTTGGCATTTTTGTGTCTCATGGAACATTGCTGTTAAGGCTATGAATGTCCCCAGAGGGATTTGGGAACTCTCATCCCATTAGAATTTAGAAGAATTATACCAGCTTCTCCTCTATACCCGGCGTGAATAGTTGAATAAATTTTAAAACAACACGAGTGAACACCACATTTTGAATAACTAGTAAAAAAGGGTATCGCTCTATGTAGCTCATGTAATCTTGAAAGAAGACAGTTTAAATGTCTTAAGGCTAAAGGAATTTATCATTAGCAAGTGAATTAATCAACAAAATATACTAATCCAAGGTTATTACCGAGTCCAAGCTCGCTCTGCTCGCCACACTAAATCGGGAGACTAGGTGTTGAGGCAAGGAATACCACTTTATTCGGAGAGCTGGCAGACCCAGAAGATGGTAGACTAATATCTCAAAAAAAACATCTTATTGGGGTTTGGATGCCAGTTTCTTTTATAGAACAGAGAGGGAGAGGAGATAAGTAAAGTAAGAAGGCCATAAGTTATGCCAATATCCCCTGGAATGGCCAGCCTCGGGGAGGGGGATGTGTTCATTTCTTCTTTCTTGCAGCTATCCAGAGGTGGACAGGGTCAGGATGCTTCCCTGAACAAAGGCAATTTGGTTTAACATTCAGGCAGAGAGGCAGGGTTCCCTGAGGCAGGGCATTGTGTGTAGACAGTATCCTTTTAGTGAACAAAAACACCGGAAAGCAAAGGTTAAAGTAAAAGAAACAGATCCAACATGCAGTCAGATTTGGCTCTTCCGTTACAATTAAAAGTAAAAAGAAAAGGCGTATATTAAATGCAGATTCTTGCCCTATACCGAATATATCTAACATTCTTTTTGCAGAAGTGATCTTCATCAACATATTGTATATGACTAAGTGGATCAGTGTTTTCTCAACAGTGTACCAATGACCAAAGTTGCTATAACTCCATTTCTCCTACTTCATTTCACCAGGATTGGAAAGATTTAAATTGTGCATGAATAAATAACATCTGTACCACTAGCAGTTGGTAAATTACGTTTCAACTCCGAGTACCTATCCTATAGAATACCCACCGTATCCTAATATCTGTTCTTCACTAACAGTCACACACACATGCCATGACCTTCATACACTCCAGGATTTTTACCTTACCTGTATGTGGTACACAGCACTAGTTCTCGCCAATGATTTGAGTTCTACTGCATTGAAAATATATTCCCCAGTGGCTTTACAATACCTAGTTCCGGAAAAAAGGTTGAGAATGGCCAATATGTATAAATGGCCAATATATGTAAATGCCAGTATCTATCTCTGCAGGGTTTCCTCTCCTGCCACAGCAGGATGTAAAAGCTTTATGCAACGTGGAGATGCCACAAGCCTGGAATTCTTAGTACCTCATGCAGGAGAGCTGCCCTGGAGATTCATTCAGACCCAAAGAACACTTTGAAAGAGACTTTGATTGTGTTCAGCCACGGAGATTTTGGTGTTTGTTACCCCAGTGCAACCTAGGGTAACAAACACCAAACTAACTAAGATGTAGTAGTATTAATCTTTTCCTTTACTATACTCTGTTCTCATATCTATCCCCATAATGCCAAACTTCTGAAGTAACTGGCCAGGATTTTGAGAATAGTCTGTATTGATAGAACATAATTTTCTTCTTATATTAGGCAAACTCTTTCATCCTTGACCTCTTTTCTAGACTCTCAGCAATTGAGTTAACCTGCCCAAAGTAGAAGAATATTACATTTAGAGATGGGAAAAAACATATCTGGGCGCTGACTTATAGTATGTGAATATGTTGGCAATATTAGGATATTTCAGTTAACATATTTTCATGAGGTTGTTTTCCTTTGTCCAAGTAGGGTTTTTGAATTCAGCATTTCACTGATATTGTTCTAACATGATTTGTGCTGCCCACTTGCGCTCTGATGTAAAAATGGATCACTCCCTAGGAACTCTAAAGTGGACCTGTTTACAGACTTTGATATTAGCAATCAGCTCTTCCCTGCTCCTGTGACAGTGTGACAGGTTTATTCAGGGATGATAGATTGAGTGCATTTGTTTGTATTTCACACATAAATCCCCTAAATGTGAAGTATAGCAATTCATTTTTTGAATAGAGGGTGGCTTGGAAAGAATGTGTTCGTGTATTTTTAAGGGTTTCTGGTACTTTAAATTCCCTCAGAGGACATTCTGAACTGGATATCAGTGTTTAGAGGTGAACTCTTTGGCGTTGTTTTTGTTGTTATTGTTTTTAAACACAGCTAAGAAGTGGGATTCGAGTAGATCCTATTAGCAATTTCCAATGACAACGCTCTTTCTACTTCCTTTCTAGCAATTTCCAGTGACAACCCTCTTTCTGCTTCCTTTCTAAGGCCAAATATACATATTTTTTAATAAATATATATATTTTTAAAATATATATATATAATTTTTTGATATGGGTATGCAGGAGTGAGTAGTGGAAATAGTGTTCTTTGAAGAAGACTATGATGCTCATTATTGATCTGAACCAGGTAAAGTTATCCATAGAATCTTGCTCCCTCCAAACTCTGAAGGGCCATTTATTCCCAAGAAAGATCAATTGACAGAGACTTTTATCCCTCTAGGAAAAACTAGCTTCACAGCCTAAAGGGAGAATTGTGCAAGATCTGGAAAGATGAGACCCATGGTGTCTTTGTGCCTCTCTGTTCCAGCTTCTAACATTGCTGGCACCTTACAGGGAAGAATAGAAAAGCAGACTTGATCAAGCTCTAGGAAAGGGGAATATTTTCATAGCTGTAAGATGAGAAAGATGGACAGAATTGAAAACACATCTCTTCGATGTTTAGAAAATTATCTTACTGTGAGGTTGGCCTTTACAGTGTTTCCTATTTGTTGTCTAGTCTTGTACTTGATCTTAGTCTGTATTTACCAGGTTCTAAGCTTCCTACCCTGAGGTAGGCAGAAAAAATGGCTTCACAAAGATGTCCATGTCTTAATGTGAGAAGCTGTGAATATTTTCTGCTACATGGCAAAAAGGACTTTTCAGATGTGATTAAATTAAGAGCCTTGCCTTGGGGAGACTAGCTGGGATTAGCAACCTGGACCCAATATAATCACGCGAGTCCTTAAAATCACAGAACTTTTTCTGGCTGTGGTCAGAGGGAGATGTGACCATGGAAAAATGGTCAGAGACATGCAATATTGCTAGCTGTGAATATGGAGATTAAGAATCATGAGGCAAGGAAAGTACAAATGGCAGATTCTCTTCTAGAGGCTCTAGAAAGCCTGTGACATCTTGATTTTAACCCACTGAGATCTGTATCAGATATCTAACCTACAGAACTATCATATAATAAAATTTTGCTATTTCAGCCATAATTATTACATAATTTGTTACATTAACAATAGAAAACTAATATAATACAACAACGTGTGTCAGGCTTTAAGAGTTCTGGCTATTCTACCAGAAAGCATGGTCCTTTGGGTTATATTTTTTGGTCAGTTTCCCTTTATAGGAGAAGGAATTCCAGTTTGTCAGATTCCAAAGCCCATGTTTATTTATTTCTTTTTTGTTGTTGTTTTTGTTTTGTTTTCTCTACTTCACCCTGCTGCATCTGATGTGGTATATAACATTAAGTGTGAATTGGTTCCAAGAACTTATGCATCATCATTCAGATACCATACATTTGTTCATTTGTTCAGATAGTGAAGCAATGTAATGCTCCCGCTAAAAACAGGAGGCTTCATTTTTTTATAGTTGATTTACAATATTATATTAGCTTCAGGTATACAACATAGTGATTCAATATATTTAAAGATTATATTCCATTTAATGTTTTTTACAAAACAATGGCTATAATTCCCTATGCTGTACAATATATCCTTGTTGCTTATCTCTTTTATACATAGTCGTTTGTATCTCTTAATCTCATGTGCCTATCTTGCCCCTCCACCAAGAGCAGGAGTTGTTGAATGAGGCAGACCTCCCTGGAATCCTAGCTCTTCCAATTACTGTCTGAATGTCATTTAACTAGTTATTCAACTTCTTTAACTTCACTTCCCTCATCTGTAAAATGAGGACAATATTAGTAATTGCTTCATAGGGTTAGTGTGAAAATTAATGTGCTCATAAATACTTTTCAGAATTCTTAGCACAGCACTCAATAATAGGTAACTGTTTCTATGATGGTGGTTATTGTCATATGATTCCAGTCATGGGTGATGGTCTCCCCCAGATAAGCAGATGAAGGGAAAATCTTTGATTAATCACAGCTTAGGACCTCAATATGGGCTCTCTTTTTCGAGAACTACTTGTCCTTAAAAACTATCTGACTGCTGTTTCATGAACATACAGATCATCTCTCTACACATTCACAAGTTATTTTATGTTCATCATCCTCCTTTCTCATCACATACCTCCAGAGTCCAATTTCTGAAAAATGTTACATGCTTCACCCAAGGTAATACAATAAATGCTTTTGCCAAGAACCGCTACTTCTTGGTGAATCTCCACCGACACAGGCAAACCCAGAATCCTCCATAAACACAAAGTTTCTGATATCTTCTAAATTTTTTGCAACTATCTAGACCACAACCAATAATTATGGCACTTGCAACATTATAACCAATATATTCAACTGCAAACCTGTGGGAAAAGTGCCTTTTCCTCTAAGGGGCAGATAAATACCAGACTCAGAACAAATCTGCTTAGTTTGATGAGGATGGAGTGTCAGTGTAATGGCAAAAGTCAAACATCATTTCCATGAGGAGTTAGAAACTCTCTAGACATGACTTTTGTTTTGAAATCACATTAGCAAACACTTTTGACTGACAGCCTCAGGAAGTGATCCATATATTATAAATCTGTTATTACTGTGGAGTGCAATGCTTAACAAAGCTCTATGTAGTTAAAAGGATATGAAGATATCAGTATGGTGGCAAATGCAGAAGACTGTGAACTCACTCTTCTTTTCCTTGAGCAGGGTACAGAAACTCTCCCTCCTCCCCCCTGATATTTAATTATATCCCTCTAATACCCATTCTGCAATTTGGGCTTGCAGAACAATTATACATTTGCTGGTTAGGCCAAATTGCATTTTGAAAAAATAAATTTAAAACGTAATAATATGATTTACATTTACAGCAGAAAACTGAACTTTAGTAAGCACAGCACAAGAAAGAAAGAAGAGAACAGGTAGGCTTCTGAGCATATTTCATTTTTTATACAACAAGATCAGCACAACACTTATAAATCCATCAATGTAATTCATCATATTAATACACTGAACCATTACCAGTAGGGAGAGAAAAGAAGGGAGGAGCAAGGTACTGGTAGGGGAATTTTTTTTGTTGTTAACATCTTTATTTGAGTATAATTGCTTTACAATGTTGCATTATTTTCTGCTATATAACAAAGTGAATCAACTATATGTATGGCAGGGGATTAAGAGGTAAAAACTACTATGTAAAAAACTAGTAGTAAAAAAAACCTACTATGTAAATAAGCTACAAGGATATATTGTATGGCACAGGTAATATAGCCAATATTTTATAATAACTTTAAATGGAGTAGAATCTATAAAAATATTGAGTCACTAAGTTGTACACCTGGAACTAATATAATATTGTAAATCAAGTAACTTTTATAAAAAGAATAGACTGAAAAACAAAGGATCATACTAATATATGCAGTAAAAGAATTTGACAAAATTCAAACCCATTCATGACAAAAACTCTCAAAAAACCAAAAATAAAGGGTGTGATTGTTAATTTTATGTATCAACTTGACTAGGCCATGGTGTCCAGGTATTTCATCAGCTATTACTCTGGATGTTTCTGTAAGGGTGTTTCTTGGATAAGATAACATTTAAAACAGTGGATTTTAAGTAAAGTAAATTGCCCTCCATAATGTGGGTGGGCCTCATCCCATCAGTTGATGGGATGTTCTCCCCTAGGCAAGAACAAATTCTGCCAACAAAAGTCCTTCATACTTGAACGGCAACATTTAGCTCTTCCCTGGGTCTCCAGCCTGTACTCCAGTTGGTAAGATTCTTTCCTGCAGACCACAGCTGACAATTCTGAAACCATTATACATGTACACTGAAATAGAAAAATTAAGTAAATTGATGGTGGATGGTGAGAGACAGATTTTTTTTTTTAATTGTTAGCATGGATTCACGGATCATTTATTCCCGGCTTTGCTAATCTGTAATGTCCCACTCCAACAGTGAAACACCTGTCTCCCACCATCCAGTGTTTGAGACATCAGTGTAAACTCATATTAACGTACTATAGGTACAGATGGGGAAGCACATAGAAATATTTATAAATTTGTACATATATAGAGATAGAAAACCATATATAAACATAGAGAATTTTATATATGTATATGTATATACATATATATATATATCGAGAGAGAGAGAGAGAGAGATTACTATATACAAAAATATTTCCCTGCTCTATCGCTAAGTCCTAGAAGCAACCACACCACACCTAGGAGCAATGGAAATGGAAACCTGGTGTCCAGACCTTAGTTTCCAATACCATTCTCCAATAAAAGGTATTAGAATTCTTTGGAGAAATATCTGACTCTAGGGCCAGAGCAAGGATTATACTATACTAATCAAAACTGTAAAGATGATCAAAAACAAGGAAAATCTCATAAACTGTCACAGACAAGAGAAGGCCTAAGGATATATAACAACTCCATGTAATGTGGTATCTTCAGAGGGATCCTGGAAAAGAAAAGGGAGGTTAGGTAAAAACTAAGAAAATTAAAATACAGACTTTAGATAATAATAATAATGTATGAATGTTGGTTCATTTGTTGTGATAAATGTTCTATACTAACATAAAAGTTAATAGTTGTGGAACCTGGGTGTAGGATATATGGGAATTCTGTGTACTATCTTCACAATTTTTCTAGCACTATCCTAAAATGTAGTACTTATTTTAAAATCATACATGCTCTGCACCACTTACTAACTGTGTGTTATCAATCATGTTACTGCAAGTGTCTGAGAATCATTTTCTTACATGTAAAATGAGATAATATCTCAGACCTGCTGCTGAAGATTATATGTGTAAATTCCCTGTCACAGTACTTGGCACATTATAGACTTAACAAACATTAGCTTTTTTCCTTCTCCTTTTCAGAATGCATTTGTTTCATCTTTTTAAAGGAGTCACTATTCTTCATTATTTTAAAGAAAATTACTTTTCTTGACAAGAGTATTTAATATTGTAGACTAATTTTAAAATAGCTTTGTGAGAACTTTAGGATATTACAATAATAGCAGTAATTGCAGGGATCAAATGTAATCTGTCCCTATCTTATGAGAAGTTTTCTATAGTATAATATAGACTGTTCATTGAATAACACATGTTATAGTTTATCAAATTAGGTCATCAATATTAAGCCTATGATCAATTCCCTTGTTTGGAGACTGGAGCAGTAACATTGAGGGACTTATATAGAGCTGGCTGAAGCTAAAAAAGATAAGTAGGAATTACATAGGGACTGAACACTTAGAGAAAAATTCAATCAGAGAAAAACATAAAATATGGAAAGATACAATTTTAAGCATTGCCTGGAGAATTCCATGGTATACAACCACAGAACATTGTTTTAGCAAAGGGAGCAGTAACATGATACAGTTAAATAATAGAATAATTAGCTAGAAATAATTTCAAACTGCCTAAGGTAATACTGCCAGAAGTTCATAATAATGCAGAAATAATTTCATTTTAAAAAAGTCATCAAATTTGCAAGAGGAAAATCCAAGGTTGAAAAAATCACCTGGTTTTAATGTCAATTTTTTTTTCTAATATCTACTACAACCAATCCTCTCCAGGTGAAGAATGTATGTATTTTACATATGGCTGCTATAAATAATGAAGAAGGAGAAATACTTGTAAAGTGACAAGTTTAAGAGTAGCCTTTTTAAAAATACATTCACATACAGAATCTCAATTTTCTTCTCAACAACCACATGTTGAGTTATATTTAGTCCATTCCTATTTTACAGATAAATACATGGACCCTGAGAAAAGTTAAGATTCAGTAAATCTCATTCCACAAATATTCATCGTGAATCTGCTATTTGCCATGCACTGTGCTAGTAGCCAGATATGTATGCATTGCTAAATAATCCTGATATGGTCCCCCCCACTATGGAGCTTATGAACCATTGGGGTTCAAGACGAAGATTACATGGAGGGTAAGTGGCTTGTCTGGGAAGGAAAACTCGACACTAGGGGTCTTTAGTTTTATCATTTTGTAAACCACGCTGGCAGATTACTACTTGCCAGGTTAGTGGCAGCAGCACATCTATCTGACGTAGTTTCCAAGAGAGGAATCTGCTTCCAAAGACTTGGACATGTCACAATTTACCTTTATGAAGGGTGTCTGGCATACTGACGACTGTGTCCCAGAAATTGGTATCTTTCACATTTGCTTTTTTTTTTTTCTAAATCAAGCAAATGTGTTTTACTTAATCAGCCATGAAACATTTATAAAAATGGACTATATACAATGCTACAAAGTAAACCTCCAGAACATCTAAAGTAAGATATTTTATACTCCCCATGTTATATTAATACATTTGCATTCTCTCACATTTTCCTCCATAGGATAAATATCCTAGTTCTTTCTTCCTAGGTCTTAACTGCAAAATCTCAGATCTCTTAATCTTAATCTTTCTTTCTTAATCTTTCTTCTCTCCACCATGGAATCCTGGTAGTGAGGTCAATGGTTTAGGTTTATTATTTGCAAAGCACTACCTTGGCCAATTTTTGCAAAAGCCATACAATGGCAATTTGAAAGTAGTACTGCAGTCATTCCCTTTGCCCTAAAATGAGAAAGAATAAATGTATGTATTTACAGAAATACATGTTTTTATAATGGTGTTTTGAAACTCACGTTTTCATTTTAAGCATATATTTAAATTATAGCAATTCATTTGATCTTTAACATAAACATTTCAGGATAATAGGTTTTACATTTGATAAAGTGTTGACCTTTTGTAACACATGTCTATATTCACAAAATAATAGAAAGATATTGACACACTGCAGGTATTTTAAGCAATCATTTAGCCTATTCATTATTCCAAATAACTGGTTTGATTTATTTCATTTATATTTGGCTGGTCAATTCAATCAAAATGGTTGAATTATTCCCAGTGTGCAAGCAAGAAATGGTGTCATTGACTTATTCAGGTTCATGAGTGTATGGTAAACAACTGAAAATGGGCTTCATGGACCTTTCACAAACTAGAGTATTAAGTGTCCACATGGGAGAAGTGGTTTGAAAATCAAAGCACAGCCAAGCAAAAAATGTGTTTTGATTTTTTAGTGCAAAGTCCAAATTTGTTTTTAGTTTGCCTCTAAAACGCCTTCAGAATTTTCCTCCGAAAACCCTCCTTCCCTTGTGGGACCATACAGAACAATGTTTTGACATCTTAGTCATGTCCATAACAACAAATTACAGAAACAAAACAAGCAGTCAAAGTAAAATGGTCTGAATTTAGAAACTGTTCTGGATTACTATAAAGAATGGCATGGAATTTTATCCTGCTTGTAGAGAGAAAAACTGTGGATCTTTTTGCTATTGATAATCTGTTGAAGGAAAAATCACTACAACTTCTAAATGTACTTTCACCATTCACTGCAACTTCTAAATGTACTTTCACCATGCTTTTTTAAAAAAAATGTTTTGTTGTTCCTTATATCATGATACATTTTTAAATTCCTTTCCCACCTGTCCCTTCTTCCTGCCATTCCATCCCCTCGTGGTTCCTGCTAAATTTGTTAGTTGTGATGTGAATGTTAAAATATCCTGTCAACATCACTAAGAGAAGAAGGTGCCAAAACTTCAGTCTAGCAGTCATCCCCATAAAAAACACACTAAACTGAAAAACACAAAAACAAAAAGTTTTATTATGCAAAAGCTCTACTGAGATAATTGGCTATTTGTACTTTAAAAAAAAAAATTCAGTATAACCAACGCATTAGGGGAAGTAAACATTTGATTCAATTTATTCAAGTACAGTCAATTTATTCACAATGGCTGACCCTGCTTGAGTGTGTAAGCAGCCTCAACAATTTACCCATATTGGGAAGAGCCTGTGTTCTGGTGTGTAATAGACTACAATTCAAACTCCTGTCTGAAATTTACACACTGACTATACTGACTATAAGCAAGATACTTCACCTCTTTGAGCTTTACTTACTTCATTGATAAGATAGAAATAATATCTACTTCCAAAGGTCACAGTGGTATGCTATTAAACCAGAAATTTGAAAAGCCCTTATTTGTAGTATTTGTCCATTTTCGTGATATCATACTTTCACCATGGCCAATCAGGCGATCACTGCAA
Organism: Kogia breviceps; assembly: GCF_026419965.1. Lineage (NCBI taxonomy): Eukaryota > Metazoa > Chordata > Mammalia > Artiodactyla > Physeteridae > Kogia > Kogia breviceps. The sequence goes on along the minus strand of NC_081319.1, from coordinate 14,299,891 downwards.
TATCAGTGAATGTGGACTTGGGAAGACATGAGTGGAATCAGCTCTCAAGAGCCAGTATGAACCATTTCCAACACATAAGGCTCTTAGAATTCGTAAAACGAGATAGTTAATATTAAACAACTGGCACAGTAATAGGCACTCAATAAATAGTTCTTATTAAGATAATTTTTTATCCAAATGAACAGTGATAAGTAGTCTATCTAGGCATCTCTGATCAAAAAATCAGAATGGAGGATCTTGACAATAACTTGAGATCTATAACATATCTACATATGAAATGGTACTGACGTTGGGTAACTTTGTCACTGGAAGCCCAAAGCTAGATTCCTTCCTCCTTTGCACATAGCAGAGCAGTTAGGTGGGTCTCAGATTCTCTCAGCTAATGTTTCCAAAGTAATGGTCCTGGACTATCAAGACCTATTGAGTTGAATAATTGCAAGTCGTAGAGCTAGAGCCATCAGATTATCGAAGATATTATTCAGTGGTTGATAGCTCACTTACTTATATCACAGTTAGTGTGGCAGGCAATTCTTGCATATAGAATCAGCATCGTGTCAAAGTATATTGGCTAACCCAGGTTTACACACAGTTTATCATAAACCATAGCCTTATTATGGGAACAAATTAATGTCTAAACAACTGTATATAGCTAGAGTGTTTTTTCTCCCCTTTACAGTGTACTTGATGAATCATTTATTATATTATGCCAGTAGAGATAAAGTAACATTTATGTGTCCCACAAGTATTGTTTTCTGTAGCAAATAATGCAGATTGAACTATGCATCAAAAAAAAGATCAAGGTTTATAACCTCTTGGAATACATGCAACTTTCTCTGCATGAAAAATGGAAGGTTATAAATCATAGATAACCACATTGTGCAATAAAATATGCAACAGTCACTTATATTGGATGGAATTCTGTCCTATTTATCTGCTTGATTGTATTTTGACAACTGTAGTCTTTGTGACATAGCTGGTAAGGCCTTTCATGAAGGACTCAGCTCCAAAAGTATATCAAGAATTTATTTTAGTCACCTATAATTCTCTTCTACTTGGGGCAGAGGATTCATAAATATGGACCATCTGTATTTTGAATTGCATAGTGAGTTAAGCTGAGAAAAGGAAAAACCAACTCATGTGCCATTAAATTCCATAAAATCTATTAAATCAGACCAAGGAGGATAACATTAGGAAAAGAGTTGATGGTAGCACTGATTTTTTTTGCTTTTGATTTCAATTAAGGAGAAAAATATGAATGCAAGAGCTAGTTTTGCTGAAAAAGTTCTCTGTGTTCCATAAACAGATGGAAGAAAACATTCATTGTAAGGAAAGAACATACTTTCATCTTTTAATCCTGCTTCTTGATTTTAATAAGCCTGACCAGAGTGCTTGATATTAGGCACTCATTAGGAGATATTTGTGAAATACATCCTACACAAAAAGCCCAAACCTCTGCTAAGTAGAGGCAGGGTAAGATGGTAGATAAGACATAATCCCAGAACTCATGGAGTTGTAAAACTGGGTAAGGAAATAGGGGAGTGTATCTAAAACAAGGCAGAAGATAAACTTTGCAAGAGGCCTACAAGTAGCCCTGTATAATCAGTAGATGTAACTATCAGATTGTGCTTGTGGTATCTTGTTAGGCTTTTGAAAGAGTTGACTGTTGCTGGGCCACAAAAAATGACATAGAATTTTAACAAATGACAATAGAGTAGGAGATCATTAAAGTTCGAGATTATAGCAAAAGAAAACTCCTAAATGGGAGACATGAAGGGAATTTTAAGTTTTATGTGGCAATTTTAATGATTTTCTTCCTTTGGCCCTCTCTCGTTTCAGCATTTTATCTGTGACTTAACTCTCTATAGAGGGGGAGCTTGTCACATCTGCACATGATATACAACACAGCAGAATACCAAACACCTGATTAGTAGAGCAGGATCTGAAAAGGTCTTTGCAGATTACAATAATGGCCTCAATATTTGAAAATGAAATGCAACAGGGCAAGTGCAGGGTTCTGCACCTTGACTTAAAAATTCTTTTGCAGGGGTTCTGAACGAGAGTGTGATTTACTGAGACCCATGACTGTCTCTGGTGGCTCAGCTTTAGCATTTTTCTTAACTAGTTTCTGTGTCCACTGCCTTCCTTGCAGCTGCTTCCAAATTAGAGGCCTGCGCTATTTTCCTTTGATAGCTGTCTCTGTCCTGTACTGCATTCCTTGGGGTTCTCACCATATCCCAGCCTTGTTTAAGTCATGGTCTTTCCTGTTGCTTCTTCAATGATACTGTTCTGAAAGTGGTCACTATGGACCTTTGTGGTTTTTTAAAAAATATAACACATGTGCTTTATGAAGGAAATTGTTGCAGAATGAGAAGTTGCCCAATGAGAGTGAACTCCAGAGTAGATCAGACCCAAAGGCTGGTTCAGGGTCTTGTATGACAGGTTAATGAATCAATAAATAATTAACTAAAACTAGGAAACCAGCCACACATGGTATGAACGATATAGCTAAAAAAGGAACTTGCCTAACAGTCCCCTACCCGTCTTGGGCTTTCAGAACTCTTTCTTGACCCTAACTCGCTAATTAGTAGGTCAAGAGATTTAGCTGCCATAAAGAGTGTAAGCAGGTTCGTTGTTCACTTGAGTGAAACGCTGGAATACAGTGTCTATAGGAAGTAATGAGAGCCTCCTTGCCCAATTACCATTATTCTCCCCATATGAAAAAGCTTTCTTCCTCCTTGCCTGGAGCCTGTACTTCTGATAACGTTTCCAAGTGTCAAACAGCAAGGCATAACTCCATTACTCCTGGAACTATTCTTATATATTTATCCCTGCTGATAGTTGTGATCTGGAAGAAGTAGTATGAATACAGATGGGGTATATGATATGAACATAGGTTTTCCTTGTTTTGTATTGTTTGACCAAATTAAATTCTATGTGAAATAGCAAAACTCCATTATAAAGTGCTGTACTTGACCACAGATTTGGCTTGGTGATCATGTAGGTCGGATCATGTTGCCCATAAATACATATAAACTGCTAATTATCTCATGCCTTCCTAAATGCCTGGCTGGTTAGGATAATCTAGTGAGAAAAGATATACAAAAATTCTGTAAAGTTCTTCACCAGTATTAGGGTCAATAAAGCAAAAGTTATCCTAGGTTTTGAAGGTTCAATGGCAAGTATATTATTAGTTTTAATAAGATACATTCAGTGTGAAAATTCCAAATGAAGAGAGATATGAAACTTATGTCATCTGTATCTGTATGATTTCAGAGTTTGCCCATGTAAATAAAAGTTTATGACTTGCCCAGATTCACACAAGTGATTATGCAAAGAACTGGGTTCTGACTCTTCTTTCTACTAAAACATTTGTCTTTTTGTCCTACCATAAAAATCTTACCAGATTAATAGTACAAAACACTATTTTCCGTGCTTCATTTGTGTTCAGATTCCATTGTGCCAGGTACCAAAACACATTAATGAGGTCATCTAGAAAATGGCCATTGTTTAAGGCTGCAAAATAGTATTTCATTTTCCTTTTAAGTATTCTACAGAACTTTATAGACTTTTATAAAATTTCCTTTTTCTAGAGTGCAGAAGCCTTAAGGAAAAATATTACTCAGTGAAGTTAAGCTGTCTACATTTTACTTGATGTTACCAAGACACCAACCTCACACTCAATCATATGATCTTGTCATTTTTAATATTATTCAGAGAAAAATTTGGTTGTTTATGTTTTTGCAAGTGTGTTTTTAAAAATAAAAATAGCAAAATTCCATTGTGAACTATATATCAATTGGTTATTTTCTTAATTTCTACTGACTCCTTGTACAATGCTTTTGTATCACTTCCAAACTTTTATTCTTAAGAATGATTGCTTTCACTTTAAAGTTAAGTAAATCAAGAGGAAGGATGAAAACTTTTGTTTATTAAACTATGAAATCTGTAATACTATCAAATAATCTAATTAGGCTGAAAAATGATCATGCATAAATATATGGTAATGATTTTATAATAGAGTAGCATTTCACAATGCTAGTGAAAAATATATGTTGGGATGATGAAAATATGTAAATAGAAATACTATGTTTATATATAATATATAAATAAATATAAAATAATGAAATTATATAAAATATTTACATATAGAATATTATTCATGTGTACAATATCGTATATCAATGTTATAATGTTATTTAGAGCTATAAATTTCCCTCTGAACAATGATTTTCTGCATCCCTCAATTTTAATGTTACATATTATGTGTAATTTACCTTAAAATATTTTCCAGTTTCTACTGTGATTTATTCTGTGATCTACAGGTGATTCAGAATTAAGCTGTTTAATTTCCAAAAATTGGGGATTTTCTAGTTATTTTTCATATTAATTTCTAATTTAATTCCACCAAGATTAGTATTGACAGTTAGCTAGTGATAGAATTTCTCATTTTTTGTCTTATTTATTCCATGTTCATTTTGCCGGTTAATTATTTTAAATTTTTCATTGGCTCTTTTCATCTTTTTTTTCAGCATTATAAGTATACCATTACATTGTCTTCTGCCTTCCACAATTTCTTTTGAAAAGTCAGCTGTTAGTCTTATTGTTGAAACTTTGAAGGTAGTGCTTTTTTCCTGTTAGCTTTTAACTTTTCCTTTTCATTGACTTTATTGTTATGTGTAGTTTTCTAATATTTATTGGGCTTCTCATTCAGTAGGTTTCTTGGATCTGTGGTCTGGGTTGGTATATGTCACCAGATTTGAAAAACTCTAGATATTATCCCTGTAAATATCTTTTCTGCTGTAGTCTCTCTCCTTTACATCTGGACTCCAAATATACATATTACACTTTTTTGTTGTTGTTCTCTTCTGGTCTCTTGTTTACTTCCCTTCTAATTTTTCTCCATATACTATAATTTGGAGAATTTCTAGTGACATGTCTAAGGTCACTAATTTATTTTTCTCTTATTTCAAGTTCAATTAATGAGCTCTTACTTTCAGATATTAATTTTTCAACTTCTAGAATTATATTTTGATTATTTTTATAGATTACAGTTTTAAAATTCCTCATACTTTTATTTTGTCCATCTTTTCTATTCTTTTATTTCCCATATTCATCAAAATTATTGTCAATCTCGTGGCTCCTAACTCCAATCACATTTTCATTTGTGAGTATATTTCCATGGCTTGTGTTATTTCTTGATTATGAGTCACATTTACCTCACTCTTTTTTTAAAAAAAAATTATTTATTTATTTATTTATTTTTGGCTGCGTTGGGTCTTCGTTGCTGCACATGGGCTTTTCTCTAGTTGTGGCGAGCAGGTGTTACTCTTCGTTGCAGTGTGTGGGCTTCTCATTGCAGTGTCTTCTCTTGTTGCAGAACATGGGCTTTAGGTGCACGGGCTTCAGTAGTTGTGGCTCATGGGCTCTAGAGTGCAGGCTCAGTAGTTGTGGCATGTGGGCTTAGTTGCTCCACGGCATGTGGGATCTTCCTGGACCAGGGCTCGAACCCGTGTCCCCTGCATTGGCAGGTGGATTCTCAACCACCGCACCACAAGGGAAGCCCTACCTCACTCTTTTCATGTCTAGAAACTTTAAAAATTTTATGCCACATGCTATGTATAAATGAATCACAGAAGCTTCAGATGTTACCTTCCACCAGCTAATATTCATCCTTTCCTCCCTTAATCAGTTAAGAGAGGTGATTTGTCAATCTATCCTAGTCAAAGATTGAGTTGGGTCAGAGCTGGGTTGCAATTAGTAAGTCTTAGTCCACCACTAGTTTGTCTCTGTTCCTCAGGTATGGCAGTGCTTTTGATTGAGAATCTGGCTTTTCTCTGTCCCTTAAACTCTAAAAGACAAGGATGCCTTTACAGATTGGAGCTCAGCTCTTTTTCTCTGCCCAAGTAGCCTCAAGATAGTTGAACACTGATTTGTGGAAAATATCTGCTGTCTGTCGGAACCATGTCTCCTAAGTACCATGATACAGCAGCAGATTTTACTCTGCTTTGCTCTTTGTAGCCCCAGCCTACCAGAATTCAACAAATGTCTTGTTTGGGGCTCCTCTGTTTTTGAATTCATCAAGCCAGTCTCTTATTGGTTTCTCTTTTGCATGGTAGGTGCCATCTTTATGGACTAAGACTTAAATCCTTAGTCAATCTCAGAATCACTAAATGCCCACAAGTAAAAGTAGCTGATGATTCTCAATTCATACATTAATTTCTTCTCTCATTGAATGTTTTGGTAATCAGAATATTAAGGTATCCTCGAAGATTATCTACCCCTGGGATAATTGCTCTGCATAGTCCTGAATATGAAGAAATTTACTATTAGGACTAGATTATGTTATATGGCATAATTAGATCCAGGTAGACCTAATCTACTCACAAGGGCCCTTTAAAATCAGAGTTTCTGGCTTGTTGAAGAAGAGGAAATCATAGATAAGCACTCTATCTGACTTGAAGAGGGCAGATATCCATGTTGTGAAGTGCCAATAGAGAGGGGTTCCCTGTGGGGTTGAAGGTGGTCCATAGCCAAGAGCTACAGCAAAACGAGGACCTCATTTCTGCAACCACCATAAAATAAAATAAATCCTCCCAACAACCAGTGAGGTTGGGAAAGTATTCTGTGCCTCAGATAAGAACTACATCCCCAGGTGACAGGTTGACTTCAGTCTTGTAAGACCCCAAAGAGCCTTGACGTGTTGGGCACAGATTTCTGAACTAAAGAACTATGAGCTAAAAATGGTGCTGGTTTAAACCACTAAATTTAAGATAGTAATTTGTTACACAGCTGTAGTAAACTAATAAAGAAATTTAATATATATAGTCCTCCTTATATATTCAGTTCCTTAATACCTGTAAGAATATATATTTTTTCAATTTAATCTGATTTTTCTATTTATTACAGCAGTAAAATTGGCCTGCTTCTACTTAATACATTTTATTCAGTACATTTTATTCTCACTGCTTCTTTGTAAAGCATATAAATAAGAAGTCGAAGACAATCACTCCTTCATACACAACCCACCAAATATCCTATCTCTAAACTAAATTACAGAAAGTGGAGAACTGTACTAAATGCTTAGCATATTTCTTAAAGGTTTTTTTCATGCTTTTATAAATGTAGATTTGTAGATGGATGAATGATGGAAAATTTCATTGTTAGAAAAGTTAATAGAAAGTAAAAATTTGGAAAATGACCATATAGGCTTAAATCATAATTTAATAGCATAGATACAAACCAAATGATGAAATAATATCATAAGTTGGCCATGCCAAAGTAAGTGTATGTGCTATATGGGAATTTCAAGTCATGAATAGAAATATTTGTTCATTCAATAAGTAAACATAAAACTATGGCATATAAATATTTTTGGAATAAATGTTTAAGAGAAACAAAATGAGGTTTCTAAGGTTCCCTGGAGATGATATAAATGGCTGAACTATCACAAAATTGAGCCGTCTTGATTTTTATCAGTAACACTACATTGTTGTAAAATAGATACCAAGTAGTAGTAAAAGTCATTGCCACAATATATTGCTCTGTCAAGAAAGTTTTGACTGCTTGCATGAAAATGACACAAAATCCTTAACAAATTGATTTCTTGAAGTTGTACTTCAATGAATAGTTCTCATGACTATATGAAAAAATAACCATGCCTATTATATTTTATTCACTGCCCACATGAAGTTTGGCAGAATTTGCTTTGTTGTTGACATATTTAAAATGACACACTTAACATATGTGTTCAATAATTTAAAATGGGAAAGGGGGCAGGTATTAGCATTTATTAAGGGAAATTCTTTTGTGTAATCAACTCTTAAACTTAACTTAGCCCAGAAAAATAGTCCATCAGTCAGCAATATCTATCTCATTCTTACTATGTGACAAGCAGTTATTAGCACCAGGATTCAGAAATTGAAAGACATTCACACAGTCCTTGGCCTTGAGAAGGTTTCAGTATGTGGTTGTTAATAGGCAACAAATTATCACAAACAGAATTTATAGGTAAAGGAAATGTAAAGGAGAAGTACGGTGTGTAATGAGAACCTATAACAAAGTAACATAACTGAGTCTGAGAGTTCAAGAAGGGTTTCCTGAAGAAGTGAAGTATAATTGGGAATTTAAAGGAGAAGATGGTATCATCAAGGCAAAGCATGGTGGTAGGATCGTGCCAGACAAAGGAAGCAGCACGCTCAAGTCTTGGTGGTCTTGATGTTGAGAGTGAGGGTGACATCTTCAAAGAACGGTGAGAAGACCAGCACTGAGAGTAATCAGGGGCCAGGTTTTGTAGTCTTGTAACCCTGTTAAGTACCATATTGTGTGGTCCCCAAGTCCAGTGCTACTAAAAGTGTGATCAGAACAGTACTGGTCTCTGAAAAGTTAATAACCAATTCACAATGAAATAAATGCAGTCATGAGGAGGAAGAGTTTATAAACTTTTATAGCAACTCAGCACATTAATTTTATGCCCATTGGATTTAATGGCAACTAATTGAAATTTGTATTTTTAATATTTCTTTTTATTTATATTATTTTAATAATTAATTTCTTTGCTATGTGTAAAATTATCAGTTCACAATGGATGAAAAAAGTGTTGTTTTTTTATTGTGATTTAAATATACATAACAAAGTGTACCATTTTTCTTTTAATGTTTCTTTAGTCTCTTATTTTTTTTTAACATCTTTATTGGAGTATAATTGCTTTACAATGGTGTGTTAGTTTCTGCTGTATAACAAAGTGAATCAGCTATACATATACATATATCCCCATATCCCCTCCCTCAGGCGTCTCCCTCCCATCTTCCCCATCCCATCCCTCTAGGTGGTCACAAAGTACCGACCTGATCTCCCTGTGCTATGTGGCTGCTTCCGACTAGCTATCTGTTTTACAGTTGGTAGTGTATCTATGTCCATGCCAAAGTTTTAATGGTCCTTTATGACAAACCATTTGTTTGTCATGTTGCCTTAAAATAATTCTAATTCTCAGTGATACTGACACTATAATTAACCTGATCAAATGAACTGTAAATTGATAATGGCACGTAGGAAAAGAAAATGCTAATATATAGGTGCTTTACAACTTATAAGACACTTTCCAGTTTATAAAACACAAATACATTTTTTAATACACACAGAAACCTTGTAAGATTGGCAGTGTTCATATTTAATCTAAGGCCACACATCTAGTAAATGACAGACACTGCCATCTTGGTTTTGTTGATGACTAACCTTCAGGATTTATGTAGCTGTGTAGTCTGCTCACAATCACATAGTTCTTATTCATTTTCATCCATCTAAGCTCTTCAAGAGCTGCTAACAAGCTGAAAAATTAAGTGAAGGTATATCTTTTCACTTTCAAGTTGTTCATTGTCCAAGTACTAAAGATCTCAAATGTGTTGCAGGGGCCTCACACCAGCAAAGAAAGAGAGAAAGAACCAAACAATCAGCACCTAGATAACTGAAAATTGACAGTACAAATTTGTCTTCTGCTCCCTCTGGAGCAAAATAAAACATGTCCTTAATCAGCGACAAGGAGATCTACCTGTTAGCTTTTTAATACAGTACACCAATTATATTTTATGTCTCCAAGGATGTGAAATTGGGGGACTTTCATTCGTCATCTGTGCAGAAGATCCTGATGTAAATCCTTCACACATTGCCTGATTAAGAACTACAGAAATACATTTTGTTTAGGGAATCCTTACAACACTTGGACTTCATCCCACAGTCAGTACTATATCCCCTTGGCATCTTGTTAAAAAGAATGAAAGAAAACAAGCCAATTTACTAACAGAGAAAAATGATTAGCCATGAGTATGAAAAATACATGTAGAATAGGATACTCTGGAGATTTCATTCCAATTCACCAGTGTTTAGGATGCAAACCAAGTAATCCAAACATAATTAATTTCTACAGTTAGAAGTGCCTGCTTTTGGAAGAAATACACCACACCTAGATTATAGTGTACTTACTTAAAATAATCACTCTACAGAGTCTAATAGAGTTGGATCTACCAGATTCTACAGCCTTGGGAAAATTGCTATTTTTCTCTAATCCTTCATTTTATGTTCATAAAATAGAACCATCTACCTCATGGTATAAATGAGAGCATGCTTGTAAGACAGCGTAAGAGTTATAGTAGTATTAGCACTGTTTCTGTGGTTATTATTATCTCTTACTTCAGTAACTTATCAATTCTAAGACACTCTTTACTTACCTTATTTGTATTTCTGAAATCAGGATATATCTTACAGTCAGTCATAGTTTAATTGGCATCTTTTTCTTAGTGCTACAAAAATGATGCATTATAACACTTGGTATTATAATTGTTATTATTATTATTTGGAAACCACATTAATCCTTTTAGGCCATGAAAGTGTTAACTAGAACCTTTAAGCAGTATATTACTAAATAGCACCTTAGTTGCTTAAAATTTCAAAGCAATCTGTTTTTGAATTTTATCGCTCACGTTTCATGCACTAAATTTTACTACGTATTGAGAAGACTAAGGTCCATCTTCTTACCATGAATTAAGTAAAGTTTGAAAAGTATTTAATGAGCCTTATTGTTAGATGCTATGAGGAATACAAAATGTAGGCACATGCCTACTTATGACATACAAGCTAAACTAGTTTTATAATCGCATTAGGCACTAAATCAAGGTTTGTGAAAAATATCCAAAGGGAGAAAGTAAAATTACCTACATGGGTGAGTAACTTTGAAAAAGTTTAAACCGAGGCTGTGTATGTTCATTAGAACCACATAATTTTAAAGCTGGAAGGGATACTAGAAACCAGCCATTGCATGAAGGCAATGGGCAAGGCATCTGCTCTATTCACTATCCTTCAAGAGGACGCCTCTGAGGCCAGGAGAACTAGGTGAGATTCACTATGCCATCTGCCTTAGATCTGACAGACCCAGAGAGCAAACCCCTATCTTCTGACTCTGATCCAGAGCAGAGCACAAAGGACATTAATGCTGTGTGTGGGTATGCTAGATGCCATGCTGGAAGCATAGAAGCAAAGCTAGTCTCTGTGTAGCTGTGTCTAATTAAAATTAAAGGGGGCTCAATTGCTACAAGGAAGAATAAAAAGAGAATGAACGGTGGAGGAATGTTAGGAATTAGCCACAGGGCCTCTGGGGTTCAGGCTCAAAGATGAGAAAAAGAATGTCATTATGTCAAAGCATGTGAAAATTGCTGATTTTTGTATGTAAACAGTGGCTGAGTATTGATAAATTTGTATGGTGGATCCTAGTACATTATTGCAGAAAGAAAAGCGTCAAGGAAAAGAAATGGATTTATTAGCGCCTGGTCGCTCATCTGACCTCATTTTTTTTTTTTGTATTTGTATGAGGTCCCTATAAACAGGGTGGTTAGAGAGAGAATCTTAAGGAGGTGCCTCCATGAATGACTGTGTGACTCACAGAGGCCAGGAGATCCCACATGGTCAGCTCCTGGTGACAACATAGACTACAGAGTAGGGGAGAGGAGTGGTCTTCCTAAATCCACATGGAGCCAACATCAGGCAGGAACTCTTGGCACAGACACACATATTCTCACGTCGGACTGTATCAGAAGTGGCAGCAGCAAAGGGGTTTTGAACAGAAAATATTTAAGACTGGGAAGCTGAAACAACAGAGGAATCAAAGCAAATGCTAGTTGTTCCAAAAATAATGGGGACTCTGCAACAGGTGGAGTGTTCTTGAAGACTATGAGGGAGCAGGAGACATTGCATTTGGATTATCAGTGTCATTGCCAACATATCCTCGTCTACATATTGGAATATGCTCAAATTCTCTCTCTCTCTTTCTCTCTCTCTCTCTCTCTCTCTCTCTCTCTCTCTCTCACAGACACACACACACACACACACATATGCACACGCACCCCTACCCTACACAAGACAGGAAGGAGATATACTCAAATGTTGCCAATGGTTATTTTGAATTGTAGAATTATAGGATTCCATCCTGTTGCTTGTCAGTGTTTCGTATATTTTATATAGTGACTCTATGGTACTTTTAATCTTAAACTATACATATTAACATTTTAATAGAGTTGTACCCACCATTACAGGATTTTTTTTTAATTCTATTTTTAAAATTACAAAGGCTATAATGTAAAGACTCTACTAACATCTGAATTTCTGTTCACATTTGAATGCCACTATATCCTGAGAGGATTGAACACAGGTTATTATACCTGCCTAATACATTTACAATTTTATTGCTGATATACATTCTCTATGCTAATCTGCAGGAGGCATTATTACTGCCGTATTTTGTAAATAATGCTCTTATTTGTAGCATTGTTGAGCTGAAATATAAGAACTTGAAAAATATTTTAGTTTTTAAATTTTTCTTCTTTTAATGCTGCTTTTGGTGCTTTATAAAGATCTCAACTGCGTTTTATTTTAGCATTCACTACACATAAATATGGAAGAGTGCAAGAAATCTAATTAGATGTGCTATGTTATATTTAGAGTGCTTGCAGCTATAGTGTGCATGCTATAACAACACGTTGGTCAGGTAAATCATGAAAGTTTATGCAGTCATTCAACAAATATAAACAGTGAGCACCTACTATGAGCAAGCAATAATGACCTTAATTGGAAAAGAAGATTTATATTTAAACGGAATTCTAGCTGTCTAAAACAATGAGAAGCAGCACAGAATGCTAGTTAAGAGCACAGAACAGAAGAGTAAGTCTACCTAGCTTCCAAATATTAGCTACATCACTTACAGGCAATGCGAGAACATGAGCATAGTACTTAATCTCTATATGTCTCAGGTTGTGTATATGTAAAATGAGGATAATAATATTATCTACATGGTTGGGTTGTAATGATCAAATTAGATAAACTGTCTGTCTTGCATATGGTAAAAGCTATGTTATTATCTTTCTTTTTCCCTGATGGACTTAAGTTTTTGTTGAATTTCTATACAGACCTACCTGTTATCCAGAAGAAATAATGATGAAGGGAGAAATGTAATTAGAGAATCATGGCATTTCAGAGCTAGAAGAGAACTTATTAATTACGTACCTAAATCCCCCCAAAGTACAACTGAGAACACAAGGGCACAGAGCTACAAAATCAAATAATTCGGAAGTTTCCAAGCATGATAAAATCCCAGTTTTATAACTCCCTGATCAATATATCAATAAATACCAACTGTAAGTCCATTCATTCATTCTGCAAACATTTATTAAACAGCACTTCCTCTATGCCAAGCACTATGGTAAATGCACATGACACTAGGACAAATCATGTAGGTTACTTCCCTTCTAAATAGCTACAGTCTAGTAGGGGAGAACATGTAAAAGCAATTGAGTTTCATCTGTGCTCCGATAAAATATGTGTTGGTACCAGTGGTAGTAGAATGGAGATATTGAACAATTCTATCTAGGAGTTCTAGAAATGCTTTATATAAAATGAAAATCTTGATTATGAATGTTGAATAAGGAGTCAGAAAGCAGGTCTATGTGTCTAAAGCATCAGGTGTGGAGTTGAAAGGATTCACTAAAAGATAAATGTAAAAGGTAGTGAGTGACTGGGTCATAAAAGGCCTTGTATTCCATGATGAATAGTTTTGATTTTTTTTCTAGAATAATAATTAGGGAATAAATTAAGTGGAAAATAAGTGAGTATTTAAAGATATAGTAGAAGTAATGCCATATAAAGAGGAAAGAAGTGTAGTTTAGATTTAAAAGACTCACTGTAGGGCTTCCCTGGTGGTGCAGTGGTTAAGAATCCACCTGCCAATGTGGGGGACTTGGGCTTGAACCCTGGTCCTGGAAATCCCACATGCTGCGGAGCAACAAAGTCCATGCGCCAAAGCTACTGAAGCCCACGCACCTAGAGCCCATGCTCCGCAACAAGAGAAGCCACTGCAATGAGAAGCCCTTCGCACAACGAAGAGTAGCCCCCACTCGCCGCAACTAGAGAAAACCCGCGCACAGCAACAAAGACCCAATGCAGCCAAAAATAAATAAAATAAAATAAATAAATTCCAAAAAAAATTTTAAGAAATAGAACTCACTGTATAGGAGGCAAAGTGAATAGATAGAGATAAAAATTATAAACAACCTTAATGAAATTATCTCATTTCAAGGATTTAAAAACTACAATAAAGGCATCAGGGCAGAAAACAAATGTAAGGTTACTAACAACAGCAAAAAGTATAGGTTATCATGATTCTACAGCTCTGCAACCGTAACGCTACAAAACACGAGGCTAGGTGTTCAGGGTGAAGACTGAAAAGTTGTATCAGCAAAGGCTGTACTCAAACATATTATTGTTATAGTCTGAAGGCAGAACAAGACAAAACAAAAAATCTTGGATATATAAAAATGCAAGAAATAAATTAGGAATTGTTCTTGATAAAAATTACCCAGGGGAAAATTTCAAGTAATCCAAAAATGAATCAAAATAAAGAACACACAAAGAAGCAACTTAAATATAAAGTTAACTGTAATGACTTGTATAATTATGGATATAAATTAGAACTCATCTAAATGAAAAAAGAAAAACGTACTATATTTAAATATAAGATAATCAGATAAATATATAAACTAAACAGTGAATATCACACCAAAAAACTGGTAGTTCAACAAAAGCAGAGTGAAGACTGAGAGGGAAGAGTGCATTCATCCTGACACTGATAGGGATATATAATAGTAATAATTAGTAAAATTTAAAACAGGCTTTATACTGTTAAAGGATGACACGTCCATCACTGAGGAGCTAAAAAAAAATTCTGAAGATGATTTTATTGCTTATTACAGTATAGAAGAATGTTGATAATCAGGCACAGCCTCTCCAGGCAGAGCAGACTACTAATCATACATGAGAATTTTAAAAATCATAGAGTTCAGAGATGGTTGGAATCTCAGAGGTGCACGTGGGGTGACATCATTGGTAAAAGCATAGTTACTTGGATGAAACTGTTTTTGCGTGGCACTTAGTGGCATATATATTAGAGTGAATGTGTTTCCGATTGACTGACTTTTGGAAGGAAGGGGCTGTCACGGATACATTGGCTTTTAATATATTATTGATCAACTGAACAGCTTTAAAATGATTGTTATGCTACTTAGACCATGACTACCAAACAGTCCATCTTTTCCTTTTTTATTCTGTGTCTATCAAGTTATCAAAGGGAAAAAATTAGATTGAAAAATATAAACATTATCAAAAAAGTGTGGAAAACAGAAAATGTAAGATAAAGTAACAGATCAAATATTTTTGTTACTTTCACTGGTAATGAAATGAATATTCTTATTGAAAGAAAATTCTCATCAGAAGGGGAATGCCAGTTCTGAAAATGGCAGAACAGGTTGTGTTACATTAACCCTGTGACCACTGTGTATAAATTCTGCACAAAATATCAAAATAAATACCTAAAGCTACCAATAAACAAACAGCCAGAAACTGTAGATGACATAATTATTGAGAGAAAGAATACCATGGTTAAATAGCTTTTTCCTTAAAAGCATTTCCTAGTGTTCTACCACGGAGTGAGATTACAGTTCAAACAGAAATGGGCTGAAGAGAAAAAAGTTAGAGCTTAATGCTATCAGAGTAACTGGGAATTGGAGGAAATTCCTGGAAAGGAAGGAGCAATAGAGGGGAAATTCTAAACTCTGCATGTAACTGCTTCAGATTCTTGGACAATATTTTTAAATATGTATGCAGAGGGAGGATTCAAGAAGCCTAGAAGAAAGCAGTATGCAAGAGGCAGCGATTTCAGCAGTTGCCTGCATCTAGGAACACAGAGTTTACAAACCAAGTTCCAACAAGTTTGTTGAATGCTGTGGGCTTTCCCTTAATACCTCAGTAGAACCGTATCCTACAGGTTAGCGTGATAAAGAAATTACTACACATACAAAGCATAAGAAATTTTTTTTATAATTGCATTTACTATAAATGGACAAAACATTTTTATCAAAGGCAGTGATTGTCAGACTGAGTAGAAATATCAGGAACCATCTCTAAGCTATTTACAAGATATGCTTAAATATATAGACACAAAAATGTTGGAAGTATATGAAAAAGTATATACCATGAAAACATTAAGAAAGCTGGTGCGGTTTTAGTTATAGCAGATGAAGGAAACTTCAGGACAAGGAATATTGTGAGATAAAGAGAACATTTTCATAATGATAAAAAGCATCAGTTCAACACAAAGGCATAACAATTCTAAACGTGTGTGCAATTCAGAAGAGAAACTCTTAAACGTATTAGGCAAACTGACAGAACTAGGGGAGACATAAACAAATTTAAAATTAAATGTGGAAGTTTTCATACTTCTCTCTTCATTTTTTATAAAAGAAGTAGACAAAAAAAGAAAATTTGAAAGCCTAGAGAACATGTAAATAACATTCCTAACAAAATAATCTAAGAAATATTTATGTAAGTCATAGACAGGACATGACATTTGAAGGTCTTGAGTGTGAGAATTTACAAGGTGTGTGAGGAAGAAAAGGTACTCAAAAGTACAGGAAGTGGGATTGGAAAGGTACAGAAGAATGAATGAGATGGCATGTTCTAGGAACAGCCCCAAAAGCTCAGGTAACAAAATTAGACATGAATCTGGAAAAGTAGGTAAAGATCCCCATAGAATTTGGCATTAGAGAGCCATGAGTGATTTTTAAGGAAGGGTGGGTCATCATCAGACCTCTTTTAGGAAAGTGTGGAGTAATTACTGGAGGAAGGAGAGATGCAACCAAACAAGCAAATCTTCACAGTACACATTCTTTTTTTTAACATCTTTATTGGAGTATAAATGCTTTACAATGTTGTGTTAGTTGCTGCTGTATAACAAAGTGAATCAGCTATACATATACATATATCCCCATATCCCCTCCCTCTTGTGTCTCCCTCCCACCCTTCCTATCCTGCACTTCTGGGTGGTCACAAAGCCCAGAGCTGATCTCACTTTGCTATGTAGCTGCTTCCCACTAGCTAGCTGTTTTACATTTGGTAGTATATATATGTCCATGCCATTCTCTCACTTCGTCCCAGTTTACCCTCCCCCATCCCCGTGTCCTCAAGTCCATTCTCTACATCTGCGTCTTTATTTCTGTCCTGCCCGCAGGTTCTTCAGAACCATTTTTTTTTTTTAGATTCCATATATATGTGTTACCACATGGTATTTATTTTTCTCTTGCTGACTTACTTCACTTTGTATGACAGACTCTAGGTCCATCCACCTCACTACAAATAACTCAATTTCGTTTCTTTTTATGGCTGAGTAATATTCCATTGTATATATGTGCCACAGCTTCTTTATCTATTCATCTGTCCATGGACACTTAGGTAGCTTCCATGTCCTGGCTATTGTAAATAGTGCTGCAGTGAACATTGTGGTACATGACTCTTTTTGAATTATGGTTTTCTCAGGGTATTTGCCCAGTAGTGGGATTGCTAGGTCATATGGTAGTTCTACACATTCTTTTAAACTAAATATGGAACATTTATCTAGATAGACCATAGACAAGGCCACAAAATAAGTCTCTAAATTTGAAAGAATGAAATTATACAGAATATGTTCTCTGATGATAACATAAATCAATTAAAAATCAATGAGATATATACAGTTGACCCTTGAACAACATGGATTTGAACTGCACTGATCCACTTACATGCAGATTCTTTTCAATAAATACGTACTACAGTACTACATGATCTGAGTTTGGTTGAATCTACAGATGCAGAACTGAGGATATGAAAGGCCAACTATAAAGGGGGAGGGGTTTGCACTCCTAACCTCTGCATTGTTCAAGAGTAAACTCTCTCTATATAAATATATATCTCAATTTTTTAAAAATTAAGCAGCACATTTAATGTGTTGATTAGGTCAAAGAAAATATTACAAGGAATTAGAATAAGCTGCATTTTTTTCAAAAAAGGCATATGGATTAACCAGTACAGTACTCAACATCACTGTCATCAAGGTAAGGCAAACTAAAACCACAATGAGATACTATTCCTTAGCCACTACAGTCGCAAAATTTTAAAAGATTGACGACAAATTTTGTAAAGGACGTAGAGCAGTGGTTTTCAAACTTTGTAATCTCAGAATTACTTTACCCTCTTAAAAATTATTGAAAACCCCAAAGAGCTTCCATAATGTGGATTTTCATATCATATTTACCACATTAGCAAATAAAACAGAAATTTTTAAAAACACATAATTTATTAATGAATTTAAAATTATGATAATTTACCAGTAACAGTTAAGATAAACAACAAATTTTCTTGAAAAATTACAATGTTTTCCAAAATAAAAATAATACTTGGTGACAAGTATAGCACAGTTTTCTGGTTTTGTAAATCTTTTAAATGTTTGGCTTAATAGACGCTGCAGTCTTATATTTGCTGATTCATTCATTCTATTGTGACAAGTTGTATTTGCCGAGGTAGCTGAAGAAAATCCAGCTTCAAACAGAAATGTAACTATAAAAGGAAGGAATATCTTTTAAAGACTTTTCAGCTAATGTGTATATTCTTTTATAATATACCAAACCTCAAAACGCGGTAGTACCTTAAATGTTAGTTACAATATGGAATACGAAACCACCTGGTAGCAGGCTGAACGATGGCCTCCCAAAAAATATTCCCATGCCCTAATCCCTGGAACCTGTGAATATTACTTTCTATGAAAAAAGATGTGATTGAGTTAAGGATTTTGAGAGGAGGAGCCTATCCTGGATTATCTAGGTGAGCCCTAAATGCAATGTTATGTATCCTTGTAAGAGAGGGGCAAAACTTTGAGGCAGAGCAGAGAAGTTAGTGTGACCATGGAGGCAGAGATTGGAAAGATATGGACACAAACCAAAGAATGCCTGGAGCTGCCAGAAGCTGAAAGAAGCAATGCATTAACTCAATGGCTTAAAATAGCATAAAGTTATTCTCCCCTAAAGTCTTGAAATGGAACTCCGCCTTGCCAACACCTTGGTCTTGGATTTATGGCCTCTAAAAATCTGGGAGAATAACTTTATGCTATTTTAAGCCATCAAGTTTTTGGTAATTCTTTACAGCAGTTTTAGAAACTAAAACAAGTATCAGTAAGTTTTTCTCATTCTGTTACATTAAAATCAAATGGTCTCTGAAACTTTGGATAGATCTATCACTCAAGCATGATTTTATAACATTGTACATTGTTTATTTGCAAAACATTGGTTTTACTAAGTTATTGAGATCTTCTAAATGTTGACATATTTCATTATGCAGTATCACATTCATTTTTATCACCACCAAATTTATCAACTACATCTTTAAATATTGAGAAGCCAGCGCATATAAGTTTTTACATTCTAATTTTTGCTTAAAAGCTCAATTTTCGTCACTGGTAACACGTACAGTCAGTTTTTCTTGGAGTGACAGACACAATTAGTTAATTTTTGAAAAATGTTTAACAAATACCCACTCTGAATAATCATAGAGTGTCAGTCATTTTTTAAGTAAAAATGGTGTTCCATGAAAAAGGCAGCCAGTTTCCCTCACAATTAAGGTGCTGTTTGTCAAGATAGCCGTTATACTTCAGAATACAACAGTAGAGATTTACGTGCACTTCCTATTTGTCACAAAGAATATTAAAATTAAGTGTACTTATATATATGGAATCTAAAAAAAAATGGCTCTGATGAATCTAGGGGCAGGACAGGAATAAAGATGCAGACATAGAGAATGGACTTGAGGACACGGGGAAGGGGAAGAGGAAGCTGGGACAAGGTGAGAGAGTAACATTGACATATATACACTACCAAATGTAAAATAGATAGCTAGTGGGAAGCAGCCACATGGCACAGGGAGATCAGCTCGGTGGTTTGTGACCACCTAGAGGGGTGGGATAGGGAGGGTGGGAGGGAGACGCAAGAGGGAGGGGATATGGGGATATATCTATACATTTAGCTGATTCACTTTGTTATACAGCAGAAACTAACACAACTCCAAAGCAATTATACTCCAATAAAGATGTTAAAAAAAAAAAAAAAAAAACTGTGTACTAAAGGGTGAAAATTTAGTAAAATTAGCGATTTTTACTGCTTCACCAAGGACATTCTTCTGTAGTACTGACACCTTTTCTTTCTTTCTTTGTTTTCCTTTCTTCCTTTCTTCCTTCCTTCCTTTCTTTCTTTCTTTCTTTCTTTCTTTCTTTCTTTCTTTCTTTCTTTCTTTCTTTCTTTCTTTCTTTCTTTCTTTTTTTCTTTCTTTCTTTCTTTCTTTCTTTCATCTCTCTCTCTTGACTCTAAGTGTATAGCAGTGAAGAAAACAATGACTATGTACAGTTTGGTGCTACTGCTCTGACTGTGCTATAATAAACATCAGATTTATTTTTACCTCCTCCCTTGCCCCCATTGCTTTTCTTCCAAAAGTGCAGATATCAACATGGTAGAAAAGACAAATACCATCTTAATATTTTTAGGAAAATAGTTTGAATTTTTCAAACCTCCTGAAAAGGTCTCAGGAACTCCAGGTGTATACACACTCTGTTTCAACTACTGCTGTTGTAGAGCAACTTGTTCCATTGCAGGTGGGGTTAAAAATGGTATAATCACTTTGTAAACTTATGTGGCAATTTCATACATAAGCTTTAAATATGTATACTCATATCAAAAGACTCATCTAAGAATTTTCATAGTAGCTTCTTATTCATAATAAGTGAACAGTGGCAGTAACCTAAATGACAATGGAAATAACCTAAATGACAGTGGAAACAACCTAAATAACACTGGAATAAACCTAAGTATTCTCCATCAAAAGGAGAATAGTATAGTATAAAAATTATGGTATATCTGTATAATGAAATGCTTCTCAAAAATGAGTAAAAGGAATTACTGATTCAAGCAACAAAATAGATGAATCTTGAAAACACCATTTGGAGTAAAATAAGCCAGACTACATATCAGTATGTTAGGTATGGTCACGTTTATAGAAAGGTTGATGACAGGAAAAATTAATCTGTGATTATAAAGATCAGAAGATTGGTTCTTCTGGGAACAGATTTTACTAGAGAAGGACGTGAGGGGGCTGTTTCTGCAGTAAAGAAAATATTCTCTTTCTTGAATGATGTATTCATTACACACCAAAATCGCCAAATTATATATTTAAGAAGTGTGTTTCACTACATGTAAATTATACTTCAGTGAAAGCACTTAACTTAATCTTGGATATAGTCTACAGTAAGTAAGTAGACATACACATAAGTAAACTATATACTTTCAACAAGGTGCAGGGTGAAACAAAGTACACCTGAAAGACTAAAAGGAAAAAGATGGGCAAATATATATTATACAAATACAATAAAAGTAAGACAAGGATTCCAATAACAACATGAAAGTGGAGTTCAAGGTGAGCTTTTAAGCAGATAAAGGTTAAACATATACAATCCATGGAGAGTGTCCAACTGTCATGAGACTTCAAAAAGTGATCATCTATTATCTAAATATATAAAATAAGTACTAAGACATAGGAAAAATAGAAACAGTCATAGAATTTTTTAATATAACCTTTCAGCCTTTGACAGATGAAATAATCCAAAAAAGAAAAGAATTACTATATTATATATGTAATTTTTATAGTTCACATTTGTATGCTAAAAACACATGCCCCAGTGTACAGAAAGTAGAAATAGTAGTAAACTTTTAAGCATTTAACCTAGAATTTAAATACTTAAAACATATGCTAAGAAATATATAGAGAAATAGCCAGAGACACAAATTTAATTGAAAATTTTTAACACTCTTTGATAGAGCAAGTAAACAAAAAGAAAGGCCTGAGTAATATATTAACAGGATATGTTTTATGTATAACTGTATTTCACATCCTAAATCCTATGTAAGTACTTCTCCCTTTCAAGAGCCAATGGTACGTTTAAAATGATTGCTTATATATCAAGCCATAAAGAAAACACCAATAAATCCCTAAAAGTAGATATAAATCCAGACACATTCAGTGCAATGTACAACTATACAACTACAAACTAATAACAAAAGTTATATCTTAACTTGATTTATTTTAAGATATACACCTTCAAAGCAATTTTCAAAATAAAGAACATGCCCTTGCTCCAGTATATTGTAGTTACTGCAGAACACAAAATATGAATTTTGAAAATATATCTAAGAAACAAAAGGACTCAATTCAAGATAGGAAAATAGGAATTTATCATTGGGATTAAAATTATATCTCTTATTTTCTTAGTTGACTCTTTGCTCAAAAGTTTATTCTACCATTAATTAAAACTTATTTTTTACAGATAAAAATAATGATGAAACTTAGCTGAAATGATTAGACTGTCTGACTCTGAGGAATCTTCTACCCACTTTTGCCTGACTTTGAAGCCACAGGAAATAATTAATACTCAGTTTTAAAAATTCTAAGAGAGGAAGTCAGTTTATTGCCAGGACCTAAAAGTTTGGTTTAGATCCAAATTCTAGTTCCAAAAGTTTGATAGGTCTAGGACAGGGGGTAAAATTATAATCATTTATGACCCAGCAATTCTATGATGTTCTGAGAGTAATAACAAGACTCTGGTGACTTTTGATAATGAACGTAAAATAGTAAGAACAGTACCTGATACAGAGCAGGAGCCCAGTAAGTATTTGAGGGAACTCCCTGGCAGTCCAGTGGTTAGGACTCCGTGCTTTCACTGACGAGGGCCCGGGTTCGATCCCTGGTTGGGGAACTAAGATCCCACAAGCTGGCCAGTGTGGCCAAAATAAATAAATAAATATAAATATAAATATAAATAAATAGATAAATAAATAAATATTTGGGAACAAACAAAAAAGACTCTTGTGCCTTTCTTTACTACCTGTCCTTCTTAGTTAAAAAAACAAATCTATGCCAATAGGCATATAGGACTTAGTTATCTCTCTAATGTACAGACAATGATCTGGAGCATCTCCAAGCATTCAGTGACTAAACACCCCCCCAAAAAAAAATAACTGTACAAGGAGGGGAAAACTGTAAAGGCAATTTGAATACTGGGAAGTGGAATCTTGTGAGCACATCCTGCAGGAAGAGTCAGAAAGTTCTCCCCATATAAAACATACCTCAGGTAGCCAGCATGAGGTAAAGATTCAGACCTCAACTCAGTCTAACATAGAAGCATTAGAATGATTAGGAGCACTGCACTAAGGCAAGTCTTCTATTAACAAATGGCAGACTAGCTTGCCCTCTCATTCTTTTTGGATGAGTCAGCAGTTTCATAGGTGAGAATGAAAACAAAATACTGCAGTATATGACAAGAAAAGAAACACTATCTGAAAACTCACAGAAAGGAAAACCTCTGATAATGACTTACTAAGAAGTGTTAGATGAAGCTGGCATCTTCTTTTGGATGCAGGTAGAAAAAGACTCTAAGAAAAAGTAGGAGCAAGATTTTCAGAAAATAGGTTGAGCTGAAATATAAAATGATAACAGAGAGGTTTAGGGAAAGGATCTATGCAGCAGTAGAATCCTTAATTTTAACAGTGTGGAAATAAAATCAGTGATTTGGAGAACCATCTTGAAAAGAGCCACTAGAAGGCAGAAAGTTAGGGCAAAAATATGTTTAAATATATTCATTAAAAATGAAAGAGAAATATACAAAGTATGTGGGATGGGTAATGACATTAAAAATATAAGAAAAGTACTTGTTCCCATGGTGGAAAAGAAGAATGAGAACATTTGGAAAAGAGACATTAAAAAATGATATCGTTAAAAAAATCCTCCATGTGCTGAGGAAAGGCCCTAATCACAGATTAAGATCAATCCATTTATGAAGAGAATCTCTCCTAAGTCAACAGCAGAAAAAAAATTTAGATTATTTAGATTATTTTTGTTATGTTTTTGAATTTTTCACTTTGAAAAAAATTTAAACCTTAAAATTCACAAGAATAATTCAATGAATACCCATATATCCTTCAGAAATTGGTACCTTTCACTGCATTTGTGATATGCTTCTCTCTCAAAACAAGGTCATTAATTTTCTTACATTACCAAAGTGAAACAAATGATCACATTCAGAAAATTTGACATTAAGAATACTAATAATAAAGTCCTTATTCAATTTCACTAATTGTCCTTAATAGGATTTTCACCCATTTATGAACTAATCTAGGATGATGCATGACATTCAGTTCTCATGGTTGTTTAGCCTTTAATCTGGAATAATTTCTCATTTTTTTTTTTTTTTTTAATTTCATGACACTGACATTTGAAGAGTACAGGTCGGTTGTTTTGTAGAATGTTCCTCAGTTGGGTTTGTCTCATGTAAGACCATGTGAGTAATGCTGTGTCCTTTTCAGTGAATCACATGAAGAAGTGAATGTTATCAGTTTGTCCCATTACTAGTGTTGTTTACTTTGATCTCTTGGTTAAAGGTAGAGTCTGCCAGATTCTTTCACTTTAAAGTTACCATTGTTCATTCATAATTCATAAGTAACCTGAGCATAGATATATCAGACCGTGTGAATATCCTCTCTTATTTAAATTTCACCCACAGATATTAGCACCTATTGATGGCTTGCCTACAATAATTATCCCTAAGATAGCTGCAGAATAATGGGTCTCAATTTTATCATCACTTCTTCTTTTATTGGTTGCCATTCTACTATTAGAACCATGTTACTACCCCCATGTACTTTATTTATTTACTTATTTATCAGTAGTTTCACGGATCATTTTTACTTAAACGATTATAATCCATTACTCATTAATTGTAAGGTTCACATTGTCCCCAGTTAGGCTAGTGGGAGCCCATTCAAGCTAACTCTCTGTTGTTTGACTATTTATCTACTTACACTTAATAAATTTTATGCATGTTTTCATTTCAAAGTTGTGAGGTTTTTTTTTTAATGAGTAGAAGTATTTAGTTTTGAGGAAATCTAACTTTATCATTTTTTCTTTTATGGTTTTGACTCTTATGTCCTAAGAAATCTTTGCTTACACCCAGCTCACAAAGATTTTCTCCTATATTTTTCTCTAAAAGCTCTATAGTTTTTCTATTTATATTTAAGTCTATAATGGATCTCAAATAAATGTTTGTGTTTATTGTTGGGTAGGTGTCTAGGTGTATTGTTTTCTCTAGGGATATCCAGTTTTTCCAACACCATTTGTTGACTATTGTATCTCCCATTGGATGGTTTTCATGTCTTTGTCTAAAAATATAAAATAGACAAATAAGTGCATATCGAATTCTTAGCTCTCTATCCTATTAATTTAACACATTTATTGATCTTTGTGCCAGTAAAATAATTATTTGATCACCGTATGTTAATCTTGAAATTATGTAGCATAATCTTCCAACTTTATCTTTCTCAAGTTTGCTCTGGATATTCTAGGTCCTTAACATTTCCATATGAATTTTAAAACCAAGTTTGCTGGAATTATGATAGGGAGTACATAAAACATAGAGATCAATTTGTGGTAAGATTGATATCAACAATATTTGATATTGTCTTCTGAAACAATACCATGGTTATACTTCTGTATTTTTTTCAGTCTTGTTAATTCCTTTCAGTAGATGACTACACTGAGCACTATGCATTTTTTTCTTAAACTCATTCCCCTAAGGGAAGCAACTAAAATGTCAGCTCCTTCATCCTTAGCTGAGTTTCTGGCAGTGTGGTCCACACAGGCACGTTTCAGAGGTCAGCCTAGGATGTCAGTAGAGTTAAATCACAGACTTGGGGCTCCCCTTTCTGAATATCTCCTTCGCAGGAAGGACTACCGTCTGACTTTCGAGGGGAAGTAGTTCCTCAAACTCTAACCCCCCAGTGCATCTTGCCAAAAACACTGAGTTTTCTTTTGGAGTTTTAATTGCCTGTGTGACACTGACTATGACTTACCCTCAGACTAATAACCGTAGCCACCAGAAATTCACCTTGTGCTCTTCCTCTTTACAAGTGTCAGTTCCCCTCTAGAATATCATCGCTTTTGCTCACTCCCCAGTGTCTTCTCATAGTTGTTTGTATTTTATCTGGAGTTCACGCTTAGTGTCTGCAAGATCATTAGTCCTACACAAGCTTACTTGGCCCAGCTGCTTGAATTCATTTTTGAATTATGACCCTATAAACACACAGGGAGGAAATGTAAGAGGTTATCTAACTACAAATGAAAACAAAGTCCAGCCAAGGTAGTAATGCAGTAATAAGTTATAAATGTGCTCACTGTGCTCTAGAATGTCACGATTGGAATACAAGAAATATGTGTAAGAAAAAAGACAAATATTCAATATTGATGGTTGAATGAGCTGAATAAATTAGATGACTCTCCTTTCAATTAAAAAAACAAAACAAAACAAAGTCCAGTGTCCTTAGGCTTCTCTTCTAAATGACAGAAATGTCAGAAAAGAATGGACTTTCTAAAGAATTTTCAGAGAATAACACATAAACCTAAAAAATGCATATCCAATCATGATGTCTTTCCTGGATGGCAGAAACATTGTGTTCTCGGATATGCATGGACTTTGAAATATTTCTACCACTCACACATTTAGGAAATAATCACTAGCATCTTCCAATCAAAGTGTGGGGCAAGGATCAGCAGCATCAGCAGCACTTGCAACCTTGTTAGAATGCAGAATCTCAGGCCCCATCTGATTCCTACCAAATCAGAATTTCACTTTTCAAAACAATCTCCAAATACTTCAAGCACACTTTAAATTTAATAAGTGCCACTCTAGCCATATGAGATTTTAAACTCTAGGATGTGAATATCATTTTTAAAATATTAACCATTTATTTGCCCAATTTAGAAGTCAACTCAAAATCATCTGAAATGGAAAAATTATGCACCACGATACTCCTTGATGCTCCTATGACAATGTTTGTCATAATAATCATGAAAAATGAGTCCAGAATTAGGAGAAATGATGTGCAGTCATCAAAATTTTACTTATGAGTGTTGTGATGATATAGTAAAACATTGGTTTTGTCACGTTGAACTGTAAAGCGGGAAACAGAAGAGTGTAGGCAATAACATCTCAACCCCAGAAACAATAATCACAGAAAAAATATTGGTTGACAATCGGTAATGATATTTCCTCCTCATTTCTTCATATATTTTTGTACTTTCCAAATATTAATGCATTTTGAAATGAGAGAATATATTTTGAATAAGTGAGGAAATATCATTGGAGAATTGCCGAGGATAGATAGTGTGAAGATATTTTATTAAGCCATTTACTTCATGCAGATTGTATCATTCTGCCTTAGATGCTATTTTCTTCCTTTCTAGCCCAAGGACAGTACATAAGTGACTCAGTTTTACACAAAATAATCAGTGAGAGCTAGTGATTAAAAGCATTCTTTGCATTTCTTAATAGTTTTGTGAAAAACAGTAAATTCTGCAACGATTCTGTGTGGCATTTCTCATGTTTAGGTAATAATAAAGTTTGATATGTACAGCATAAGCACATTATAAAAATTAATGAGCCAGGGACCCATGAAACCCTTAGAGATCAAAAATGGAAAAGAACTATATAAACAAGTATCAAAACTGTGACAGAAGTCCTAGCGTTGTACAATTTTTTCTGTTTAAAATTATTTCTAAAATCTCTCCCAAACAAGAATAAGTTTGTGCTGTCCCAAAGGGAGCGCCAATGGCATGTTCCTTATCCCTAGGAGTTTAAAATCTTAGGTATATATTAAGGATTATACTTATAATGGTTTATGCCCAATCTTCTAATCCTATTTTCTAAATTTACCCATTGTTTCTCATTTTTATTATGTTCATAATCACAGTCCAATGCTTTTTCCTCTGTCTTCTACTCTTGTGTCTTTCAGAATCATAGACATCAGTTACAGCCTACTCTATTGTCAATTAAAATTATTGCTTGCTGCTATTAAAGTACAAAAGATCTAATTGTTATCAATTTGCAGTTCCAATTACCTGGCCATATCTTTGCCTTAAGGTACCTCATCTCACTGGCAGCTATGAAGTTAGCAGGAAAGAGGGATTTTACAGGATATTTCTTAATATATAATACAGAAATACTGCCACTAGATAATACTATTGCAATAGTCCCAGATGTTCAACAGTTCAAGTCTTTAAATGTTTTCACAATATCACCAAAACTATGCAGCTTTTTATCCTGAGAAGCTTTCTGGTATGTCCTATGGATTTTAACTGTAGAGCTGCCAAACCTATTTCAAAGGGAAGCCATATTGCTTAGTGTTTAAGAGAAACAGCTTTGGAATCAGGCAAACCTGGGTTACATTTGGCACTTCCATATACTAGCTGTAAGAAAACAAACTATCTGTGCCTCAGGTTCTTAATTATTTCTGTTTTCAAGAAATGCCAGGTTCTTTCATGCCCAGAGAATTTCAGTCGTTTTCTCCAGGAGCATTCCCCTCTCATTACACAGATCTCAGCTCAAGTGTTCTCTACTCAGATTTTTCCCAACAACTCTCTCAAATGTAACTTTTCTTCTCCTCCAACTCCACCCTCATCATGCTCTATTCCATTGCCCTCTTTATTTTTTTTAGAGATGTCTGATTATCTTTAGTAAGAGTGATGAAACGTCTCTATCTAAAAGTATATTTTCTAATATTTATTTATTTGGTTGCACTGGGTCTTAGCTGCGGCAGGCGGGCTCCTTAGTTGCAGCACGTGGGCTTCTCAGTTGTGGCATGTGAACTCTTAGATGCTGCATGCATGTGGGATCTAGTCCCCTGACCAGGGGTCAAACTTGGACCCCTGCATGGGGAGCACAGAATCTTATCTACTGCCCAACCAGGGAAATCCCTCAAAGTATGTTATGAATTTATTTATCTGGTTTTTTTTTTCTGTCCCCACCACTCAACTCTCATATTAGTGCCATGAAAGCATGGAGTTTGTATGTCTTTACTTTCATATTCATTGCCCAATTCCATTGAATGTTAACAAGGATATATAGATGCTCAATAAACATTTTGATTGAAGAGATATAAAAAGGAAAGAGAATTGTATCTACTTTATAGTGCTGCTGTATTTTATCAGTTTTTTTAAAATTTCTTAGTAAAATACGTGGTAAAAGGTAACTGCAGATATGTCAACATCACACACACACATCAAACACTTATGAGAATATTTATTTATTTTTTCTGATTAGTAGAATACATACATGAGGTTTCTAGATACAGAACAATACAGGACCAGCTTACTATTGCAATTCCTGTTACTATAAGGGTTATTATAACTCTTTTTCTACCAATTCTTGACTAAACAATCCAGATTCTTAACAATGCTTACAGGGTTTTTAACCACTTACTACAAAGCTAAGATAGAGAGAAACATGCTGTTGTCTTTTCTGGTTATAGACCAGCCTATCTCAAGAAGACCTAAGAAAACTTAGAGATATTCTCCCCAATTGTGTGCTCTGTGTGTGTGTGTGTGTGTGTGTGTGTGTGTGTGTGTGTGTGTGTTTGTAAGCTACAGACACACTCTTCAAATGTTAAGCCTAATATTTAAAATAAATTAATCTTGTTCTTAATGAGTTAGAAACTAGAGGTACTAAGCCTGCCCACTGCACACATTCTCTAATCCTATCCTGTCCTCGAAAATATCTGCAGAGCAAGGACATTTCATAAATCACTGATTTAAATCTAATCATTCCATTTTGCAGAAGAACTGAAGTTCTGAAAAGGTTATGACTTGCCAAGGTCACACATAATTAGTGAATAGATAAGGATTATACCTAGAACACCTAAATCCCACACTAGGGCTCTTTCTGTTATAATTAGATATGAGCCTTATGTGTTTATGTGTGTGTAAATAATTTGAGCATTCATTCATTAAAGTTATCTACTCAACATTCACTATGCACCAGGCACTCTGCTTGGCTTAGGAATAGAGTGGTAAACAGGCAACCATAATTCTTCCTCTCAAGGTGCTTTCAGTCTTTTGGGGAGTGAGTCATTAAAAATATAATTACATAAAATAATTTAATTAAATTCATGAGAAAGAAAGTATCAGGAGATTCAAGGTCAATGGCACTCTAAAGTTAATTGCTGAATCCACCTTCCTCTCACTTCCATTAGACACCAAAAAAGTGATCATGATTTCCCATTGGGACCTCTAGGTAACCCCAATACAGGTGATATGTAGAATTCTATTCTTTGTAGTGCCACAGGGAGCACAGGGTAGTTTAAAGCCCCCAAATTTGTTTTTGTTTTTATCTTTGTTTTGTGGGCAAAAGCCCATACACGTCTCTACAGGTTCATTGACTTCTTTTTTTTTCCTTTATTCCCTCAAATATTTTTGTTCTTGTTGTTTTGTCTTTTTTTTTTTTTTTTGGTACAGCAGGTTCTTATTAGTTATCTATTTTATACATATTAATGTGTATATGTCAATCCCAATCTCCCAATTCATCCCACCACCACCATCACCAACCCTGCTTTCCCCCCTTGGTGTCCGTAGGTTTGTTCTCTACATCTATGTCTCTATTTCTGCCTTGCAAACTGGTTCATCTGTACCATTTTTCTAGATTCCACATATATGCGTTAATGTACGATATTTGTTTTTCTCTTTCTGACTTACTTCACTCTGTATGAGAGTCTCTAGGTCCATCCATGTCTACAAATGACCCAATTTCATTCCTTTTTATGGCTGAGTAATATTCCATTGTATATATGTACCACATTTCTTTATCCATTCGTCTGTCATTGGGCATTTAGTTTGCTTCCATGAGCTGGCTATTGTAAATAGTGCTGCAAGGAACATTGGGGTGCATGTGTCTTTTTGAATTATGGTTTTCCCTAGGTATATGCCCAGTAGTGGGATTGCTAGGTCATATGGTAATTCTATTTTTAGTCTTTTAAGGAACCTCCATGCTGTTCTCCGTAGTGTCTGTATCAATTTACATTCCCACCAACAGTGCAAGAGGGTCCTCTTTTCTCTACACCCTCTCCAGCTTTTGTTGTTTGTACATTTTCTCATGATGCCCATTCTGACTGACATGAGGTGATACCTCATTGTAGTTTTGATTTGCATTTCTCTAATAATTAGTGATGTTGAGCAGCTTTTCATGTGCCTCTTGGCCATCTGTATGTCTTCTTTGGAGAAATGTCTATTTAGGTCTTCTGCACGTTTTTTGATTAGGTTGTTTATTTTTTTAATATTGAGCTGCATGAGCTATTTATATATTTTGGAGATTAATCCTCTGTCCATTGATTCATTTGCAAATATTTTCTCCCATTCTGATGGTTGTCTTTTTGTCTTGTTTATAGTTTCCTTTGCTGTGCAAAACCTTGTAAGTTTCATTAGTCCCCATTTGTTTATTTTTGTTTTTATTTCCATTACTCTAGGAGGTGGGTCAAAAAAGTTCTTGCTGTAATTTATGTCAGAGTGTTCTTCCTATGTTTTCCTCTAAGAGTTTGATCATGTCCGGTCTTATACTTAGGTCTCTAATCCATTTTGAGTTTATTTTTGTGTATGGTGTTAGGGACTGTTCTAATTTCATTCTTTTACATGTAGCTGTCCAGTTTTCCCAGCACCACTTATTGAAGGGGTATATCCTTGTATAGACTTGCCTCCTTTGTCATAGATTAGTTGACCATAGGTGTGTGGGTTTATCTCTGGGTTTTCTCTCCTCTTCCCTTGATCTATATTTCTGTTTTGGTGCCAGTACCATATTGTGTTGATTACTGTAGCTTTGTAGTATAGTCTGAAGTCAGAGAATCTGATTCCTCCAGCTCCATTTTTTCCCCTCAAGATTGCTTTGGCTATTTGGGGTCTTTTGTGTCTCAATACAAATTTTGAGATGTTTTATTCTAGTTCTGTAAAAAATGCCATTGGTAATTTGATAGGGATTGCATTGAATCTGTAGATTGCTTTGGGTAGTAGAGTCATTTTCACAGTATTGATTCTTTCAATCCAAGAACATGGTATATCTCTCCACCAGCAAGCAAAAGTCCAGGGCCAGATGGCTCCACAATTTCATTGACTTCTACCTATTCAGAAGGTACCTCTGGCTACCAAGGCCAAAAAATCTTGCAGTTCTATTGCTGCAAAGAGGCTGTGGGGAACTTAGTTAATTTTTCTAAGTCCTTCAACAACTTCCATACTGTTCCTGAGCACATGGGAACTCATTTACTGTTCCTGTTCAATTCTGGAGACCTGGGAAACTTTGTAAGGGTTGCAGGGCCCATTGTCCTAGAGACGTAAATAGAATCATTTTTCGTTTACTATTCTAATTACACACTGGGAATGAATGAAATTTAGAATATTTATGCTACCATAGGGTCTGCTTGGGGATTCCTTTGCAAACTCCAAGTCTATCTGATGTTTCTTTCATCTCTTATTACCACTGCTCCCCTCAACCCCCACCAAGAAGAGGGCTAAGAGAAACTGAGCTTCAGTGGCCCTTCCCTGGGAACCCACCACTAAACAGTCTTCACTTCATATTTACTCAAATTCCAGCCCTTGGAATATACATAATCTATAGCGGGTGGTGGGAGGTATGGAGAAAACAGAAGGTTCTTATTACTAAGGTATAATTTCAAAAATTTTTCTTGCGCCTTCTCCTCCCTCTGGGCCTAGGCTAAATCTTTGATCTTGCTGTTCATAGAATCAGTTTGGTCATCGGTTCTCTGGGTCATCCCTGCTGCCAGGCAATGAATGTGAAGCTCATTCGCTATTGTACCTTGATAGCGAAAAACGAGCAGGCTAAAAATTCTTAGGGTTATATACTGAAAAACTTTTTTTCCAACACATAGTATTTGATAAACATAGAAAAAAAGTCTGATTATGCCAAGAGTTTGTCCCACTATAAACAAATACACATGTTAGAAACAAAAAATTAAAACATTTTTAATAGGAATGGCTTAGTATCAAGAAATCTAGCTAATAATTCTTTAAATAACATCTAATAATTAAAAGAGTGTGGCAGTAGTGGAGAGATGTAAAATAGAAAAGAAGGACAGAAAAATAGACCAGTTGAATCTAATGGAGAGCCAAGAAAAATGTGCTGAACATATGGGAATTTAGGATAACACAAATCTGACATTTTTTTTTTAAAGTTGTAAAGGAATAAATGATGCTGGGACAATTGGCTATTCGTGTGGAAAAAGAAAAAGAAAACTGCATCTCTGTTACTCAATACACAAATATAGATTCTGGACAGATTAAAGGTCTAAATGTCAAAAAGCTAAGCTTCAAAACTTTCCAAAGAGAAAGTAAAAAATATTTACAATGGGCAAAAGATGAGAAATTTGACTACCTTAAGATTAAAGATACCATAAACAGAGTAAGTATAAACTGCATACTAGAGGAAATATTTATAATGTAAATATCCAAGAAATAAGTTATATCAAGAATAAATAGTGGAGCTTCCCTGGTGGCGCAGTGGTTGAGAGTCCGCCTGCCGATGCAGGGGACACGGGTTCGTGCCGCGGTCCGGGAAGATCCTACATGCCGCACAGCGGCTGGGCCCGTGAGCCATGGCCGCTGAGCTTGTGCTTCCGGAGCCTGTGCTCCGCAATGGGAGAGGCCACAACAGTGAGAGGCCCGCGTACCGAAAAAAAAAAAAAAAAAAAAAAGAAAAGAAAGGAAAAAAAAAGAAAAGAAAAGAATAAATAGTGAACAAAACAATTAGAAAAACAGATGACCCAATAGAAAAATAAGCAAAGGATAGTTTATGAGAAAGTAAAGCCAAATCACCCACCAACATATCAAAAAAGATAAATATTCTTAAAAATGTCGAAGGAAGCCAAACTAAAATTATTAAGAGATACGCTTGGGAAAATTTCAGTGTCTGACCAGGACAGTAGTTAGTGAATATGCAAGAAAGAGGAAAACTCTTAAGCTTTTACAGTGAGAGTGGCAACTGATACAGCTAATTTAGAGAATAATTTAATGATACCTCGTGAATTTTAAGATGCACTGATACTACAACCCAGAAAGTATGTGTTTAGGTCTTTACCCTGGAGCAAGCCTTTCATGAGTACTTGAGGCAACATGAACAAAGATTTTCATTTTGTCCTCCTTTGTAATAGCAATTTACACAACCTGAAAATCTGTCAACGAAAGATGAGTGAATAAAATATCATTTAATTATACTATTGAAAAATATACATAAATTAAAATCAATGAGCAAGAATTACATGAGTTAAAATGGGGATATCTCAAAAAAAATGAGAAGGGGGAAATGAAGTTATATAATAATGTGTTCAGTAAGACGCCAGTTTTGTAAACTTAAAAAATACACAAAACAATAGCATATATTGATTATGGACATATATATATATATATATATTATATATATATATATATATATAATATATATATATATATATATATATGTACAAAAGTTACCAAAACACATATGAGGATGCTATACACCAAGCATCAGATTCTGAGGTTTCTGCCAATCCTTGTTCCCTGTGAACAGGTCTGTTCTGAAACAGTCCAG
Organism: Kogia breviceps; assembly: GCF_026419965.1. Classification (NCBI taxonomy): domain Eukaryota; kingdom Metazoa; phylum Chordata; class Mammalia; order Artiodactyla; family Physeteridae; genus Kogia; species Kogia breviceps. Next base: position 14,265,507 of record NC_081319.1, on the reverse strand, counting down.
AGGGAGAGCCTTGACAGAGGTGATGGCTGAGGGCAGCAAAGAGAGAGATTGGATAAGAAGCCATGGGTCTGAAGTTTTAGTGAATCTATAGTGCTTTATTTCTCTTTAAGCACAGAGGAATCTGATGCAAATATAGAAGAATATTAACACATGTCAAATCTGGACACTGGATAACTTGATATATTTTTATTTAAACAAAAGTTTAATAGTGCTTACTATATGCCAGGCACTGATTAGAACACTTAACTTATATTAACTCAGTCATTAATTTTTTGTGTATGTTTGAAATATCCCATATTTAAACATTTTAATAAAGTTTTTAAATGTAGAAGGACAACTTAACTAGAAGGATAACTTAATATGATTTCCAAAAATGGGAAGAAATTTGAGGGTAGGAAGAAAAGATTATTTTTATTTTCTATTCCTCTATTCTTTTTTAATTGTTACAACTAGCTTACATTTCTCTGTAGTTTTTTTTAAAAAGACAAAAATTAATGTAATTACAATTATGATAAGTATTATTGAGTGTTTGAGCATTAAAATAGGGACAAAAAGCATACTCTGTAAGAAAACCAAAAAGAACAAGAGCATGGTCAGAACTTATTTGTCCAAAAGAAAGTATGGAATTGCAACAGTAGTTCAAAAAAGCAGATGGATGATCACATGGTGTCATAAATGGTTGTGAAATATGGATAAGTCCACATTTCTTAAAAGGTTGGCTTGTCATTTGAGTTGTATTCATGATCAAAAAGAAAGAAGAGTCTTTAAGCAGAATGTCTGTTTGACAAGAATTAGAGACTAGAAATTTCTAGAGGACAAGAAGGATAGAAGTAACTTAATGGAGCAATCTTTGATATTTTGCCAAGCAGCTCGAAATAGGTCCAGTGGGACTGCAGCATGGGACTCCAACTGTACTGGAAGCCTAGATTGTCTTGCCCTCTGGAATTCGTCCTAAATGATATGATCATCAAGGAAAAGAGTTGACAAAATCTTTATTCCCAGCTCTGTTGTGATGATACTTGGACTCCCACTGAGCCAACGTGAAGTGAAAACTCAGAGAAGGAAATCTGTTAGCATCAAATAAGCGATAAAGCAGTCAGACTTACTGAGAATGTGTGAGCATGTCTAACACATTCCATCTTAATGAGGCGATCTTAGTTAATGCATTAATTAATCCTCTTAGGTTTTGTGTTGTAATGATAACAATATCCCCCATTGGAATGTTTCTCTTGGTCCACGTAGGGTGTTTCGCCGATAAAATTAAAAGCAATCAAAGCAATCTTTTCAGACTATCAAGAGACACACACACTATTTATGTGAGTTCAATTCAAGTGATATTTTCAAAGGTCTTTTCTGAAACTTGTATTAGTCACTGAAGATGAATTGTAGGCTTAATTGTCAGTGCTGTTGTGTACGGTATTGCTAATCTGCACCTACCTTTCCTCCATGCTAACAAAACCCACTTTTGTTCAGGTATTTGTCTCTTACCCACATAGCCCATGTGCTTCAGGGCAGCTGATACCTGCTATAATCGTACCCTCACTTGCCATCCTCCTCGGTTTCATGTGCAGGATTATTTGGTCTGAAAGCATGCTAATTATTTGTCTGTAGACCCTTAGCCCAGAATCATTCTTGCAAATGACTTTTCTTAGACTATCACGCAGATGGGTATTGCCAGTGTGAGTCACCGGATGGGAAATAAGGAGTAAGAAGAGCAAAGCTGTTGTCTTTCTTCTGGCAAAGAGAACCTGCAGATGACAATGGGTTCTAGCAAAGGGAGTGGAGCAGAGGTCTCTTGGGTTGTTCTTACCCAGTGACAGGCAAGTCTATCAAGAGCAGCATTGGATTACACTGCTCGCCCCGCTTTTTGTTCTCCAGGTATAGAGTCAATAGTGGCTTCTTGCAGTTACCCATCTCTGGGTCACTTCCCTGACCCCACTGCTCACTCTGCCCTTGTAATAGCTTCATTACCAGCAACCTGTATTTCTTTTTTCTCTTGGGCACTGATAGATTCTAAGAGTAATTCCACCCTACTGCCAGTGATAGGCTCAAGCATGAACATATATTGTGCAATTTATGCCAGTGAGAGTACAGGAAACATTTGCTGTTTGTTTGGAGTAATTTTTCTTCTGTTTCCTGGAATGGTTTCTTTCCAGTAGCTTCTGTTTCTCATGCTTTATCTAAACACAGTCATGTGCTCAAATCCTATAGTCATTCCACTGCCTTCCTGACAACTGAGTCCATACACAGAGGAAAGCAGTTTCCAGAGAACTCCAGAGAAAGAACACCTGAGCAAGGTCATCCTGATATGTGCCCTACTTCTAGACTCCCAGTTATGGGAAGCCATAGTATCCTTATTTTCCAAGTCAGTATGAAATGGGGTGTCTGTTATTTTCTGCTAGCTAATACAGCCCTAATCTGCTAGAACGTTTGCAAAGAAATTTCTGGAGCTAGATGGCTCAATAGACTAACATGTTGAATTGCTCTACAAGTCTTATAGCAAAGACACAAGTATTGTCTGTGTGCTCCACCTCAGGGTATTTAGAGACTATGGATACATTTGGGGCTTCTTCAGGAGTTCACTTGAATTCTAAAAATTTTTCATATAGAAGAGACCTTGAGAAAACATAACTGATTATGTTTGAATGTTCAGGATAGCTGATGCCAGATAGTCTATCTTTTTTAGGTAAAGAAGACTGCTCTAGAATTTCGGATTAAGTGGCTCAGGAAATGTCTTAGACACTTAATAGTCAAAACCCTGAGGAATTTGGGACACATGCTTTTTTGTTGGTCTACTCATTGTGAAGTTTGAGAATTTAAAACCCGATTTTTTCTGCTTCTAACCCTGAAACTTATCACATTAATGGCTAGACTTTCTTCCCAGACACACTTCAAAGTCCAAGGTTACTATTCTACTCTATTCCTCTCTCTGAAGCATCACCTTGATTCTATCAGTCATTAATGCTGTTGATTCACTTTCTGTATCTACTTCCATTCAGTCACTTCCATTCCAGCCATCAGCTTTTTGATAGAAAACTTCATCTCACCCTCCAACTAACCCTTTTCCTAATTCATGTTGGACTTGATAATCTACCAACATAGGTCAGGTCATATGTTCATTGCCTCCCCCACTGACTTTGAATCAAGTTCAAGTAAAAACCAATTTATAATCAAAAGGCAACTTGCCTTTCCAGTTTTCTCTCTCTCTTTTCCTGACCTCTCCTCCAGTTATAATCCTTACACCCTATATTTAACTGGGGGTATACTCATTTTTACTCAAATAACACAATTACATTCATATCTCTGTGCCAAGTTTAATGCTGTTCTGTTTTTCTGGAAATCTCTCTTTACTACATCTAATGAAATCTTGCTCATGTATGCATTCAAAATAAATGTATTGAAAACTTTCTCTGTCTTGAACACAGTTCAAGGCATTGGGCATTCAAAATGGTGCCTGTAAAGATGTAACTCCATGAGGAATATATAAATATACAACAATTAAACAAAATATAATATATTAAGTACTGTAACAGAATTGTTTTAGAATTTCTATGGAAGCATGGATGAGATTGCAATTTGTCTTTCAAAATGAAATCTAAATACTACTCATCCTTTGAAGTATGTAGTCTAAACCTCAGTCAGAATCAATCACTCCTGCTTCTGCATTCTTACAGCATTTGCCCCACTATGCTATAGTTTTTAGCAGTAAATACCACTTCTAGGGATCAGTTTCTTCATCTGAGAATGAAGATTAGAATAGTATATACCTGATAAAGGTGTTGTGAGGATGAAATAAAACAATCCATCTAGTGTTGGAGAGGAAGTGGAGAAAAGAGAACCCTTATACACTGTTGGTGGGAATGTCAGTTGGTGCAGCCACTATGGAAAATAGTAAGGAAGTTCCTCAAAAAATTAAGAATAGAACTATCATATGATCCAGGTATTCTACTTCTGGGCATTTATCCAAAGACTATGGAAATACTAATTTGAAAACATACATGCAACCCTATGTCCATTGCAGCATTTTAAAAAATAGCCAAGATATGAAAACAATCTAACTGTTCATCAGTGGATAAATGGATAAAGAAAATGTGATATATACGTAGATATAGATATATACATAATGGAGTACTATTGGGCCTTTAAAAAGAAGAGCATCTTGCCATTTGTGATAACACGGATAGACCTTGAAGGTATTACACTAAGTGAAATAAGTCAGAAAAAGACAAATACTGTACGATTTCACTTATATGTAAAACCTAAAAAACACAACAAAGAAACAAAACAAACTCATAGACACAGAGAACAGATTGGTGGTTACCAGAGGAGAAGGGGATTGGGTGTCAGGTGAAATGAGTAAGGGGGTCATTTGTATAGTGATGATGGTAACTAGACTTATTGTCATGATCACTCTGTAATGCATACAAAAATCAGAGTATTATGTTGTACATCTGAAACTAACATAATCTTATATACCAATTTTACCTCGATTAAAAAAAAACACCAAAAATCCTTTAAATAGCATTCAGCAAATTATTAAGTAAATGTTCAATACATCTTTGACAGTATTATCTATCAGTCTATATCATTAATTTCTTAAAGTTAGGAAGTCTATCATAATCATTTTGTATTCCCATCCTTATCCTAGAACCCACAGGGAATAGTTTGAATAACAGAATAAATGAGTGAACAAATGAATGAATGAATGAGTCATTTTGTAATGTACACAGAGCAAGCCTTCTAAAACTGATCCAGCTACACTGTTCTGTGTCTGAATTATTGACATTTTATTTTAGCATGAGAGTTATTTTCCTATTCACCAACTCTTGCAGTAGAAAATGACTCTGACTTTAGGAACTGCTTACAAGGGAGAATGTTAGCAGACCTTTCAGTAGCTGCAGTTTCCTTGCTGCCCATTGATGGATCAAGAGCTAATTCCCAAACTACTTTCAAGCCAAACTGGTAAGTGCACAATATTTACTCAAGCGACACTAAGCCATTTGGCGTGATTTCAACAGAACAAAAAGGATGCTTTGAGGAAGAACTTGTGCTATAAATAGGGTTTGCACATAATTGTATGGGCAATGCTTCTGTTCATCTCCTGACATAGAGGCTAGGAAACAGTTCTTTAGAACGAACTCTGTTTAATATTTTGCTTATTCTTTCTGCTGTTCTCATTGCAGATCTGAATGACAGTATAATCAGGCAGAACTAAAGTATAATTCCAGCCAGGAAGGGACAGAGGCGATTATGCTCTATAGATAAAGCAAATGAATTCTAGTTCATCCAGGGGAAAAAATGTTCAGGCTACAAGACAATGGCCACTTTTTTTTCAAACAAGTGGAAGGTTTATCAGTGACAAATGCTTGCTTAGGTTTATTTTCTGAATCCATTTTCCTACATTCATAAAGGAGAAATGCTGAGAAATGGAATTCTCATATTCTGTTCATAATGACCTTCCAAGATGATTCCATCTTCTAAAATCTGTCCCTCTGGTTGGTGGAAAACATTTACCTCTCTTAGGCACCGGAGTGAGACAGCAGTTTCTCTTGCATGTTGTGGGAACAGAGAAATGGTTTTAAATTATAGCTTTTTAATTTCAAGTGGAATTTGTTTTGAAATTTGGTAAATGCCTTAATTCTTTTTGTTTATGGGTCATACCACTTTCATTCCACTGGTGCAGGTACCCAGTGAAAGGACACTTGTCCAAAATAGCCATTGCATTGAAACCCAAAGAATTGGAGCGAGGGCCTGGAAGTCGGAGGTAACATGCTCTGGCCTCAACTCTAAGAAATGGAGATGAGAACAAAGAGCCTGGGAAAAGGCTGTGGAAGGGATGTTGGGAAGGATTACATTACACGTTTACTCCAGTCACATACTAAGAGCTCATAAATGTTTATGACAAGCCAACATAAATGATGGTTAACTGCTTAAGGCTCTCAGACTAGACCCTGCCTTAGTATAGTAATCAATATATTATTTGAGAGCTGCCTAGCCTTGGACATGATCTTTTAATTTCATTTTATTTTTTGTTCTTATTCTATTTGTGCATATTTCAGGGTGTATTTCTTTTTTCAATTAACTTTTATGGAGTATAATTGATTTACAATGTTGTGTTAGTTTCTGCTGTACAGCAAAGTGAATCAGTTATACATATACATATATCCACTCTTTTTTTAGATTCTAATCCCATATAGGTCATTACAGAGTATTGAGCAGAGTTTCCTGTGCTATACGGTAGGTTCAGATAAGGACACTTTTAAAACTTAGACATAATAGTATTGTTGAACCTAAATGAAATGACAGTGTTTCATGAATAACTTCAAATAGCTAGTCAGTGTTCAAATTTTTTCCATTGTCTAGTAATTTTCTAAAAATGTGTTTGAATCAGGATACAAATAATCTCCTATCTGTTGTGATTAGTTAATACAACTTTACCATGTCTTTTAACCTATAAATTACTTCTCCCTTTGCTTTCTTGCAAAAGAGCTTGATTGTTGTTCCTGAACCAAAGCACACTCCTTGCACATAGTAAGGATTAATAACTGTTCATAGAATAAACGATAAAGGACTCAGAAAAAACATCCTCCACAGCCCTGGCTCGTGTTTGGAATATAATTTTTTCCAGGATGAATGCCTTTTTGTTTTTTCCTTTCACTCTCCTGCAGCCTCTCATTCAGCTCTTTTCTAAAATTAATTTTTTATTATTTTTCTGTGATGGAAATTGAAGATTATACAAGAAATAGAAAGATATCCCATGTCCATGAATTGGAAGAATTAATATTGTTAAAATGTCCAAACTATACAAAACAATCTACAGATTTAATGCAACCCCTATCAAAATACCCATGACATTTTTCACAGAACTAGAACAAATAATCCTAAAATTTATATGGAACCACAAAAGATCCCTAATAGCCAAAGTAATCTTGAGAGAGAAGAACAGAACTGGAAATACATGCTCCCTGACTTCAGGCTATACTACAAAGCTACATTAATCAAAGCAGTATGGTACTATCACAAAAACAGGCATATAGATCAATGGAATGGAATAGAGAGGTCATTCAACTCTCTTATTCAGTTCCACGTGCTGAGGAGGCAAAAGAGTCCCCTTAATGTATGCTCACCATAGAGAATGTGAATCCCTTCTCTATGCTCCTTTCAAGTCTCTCAACTTCTCATAATTTACTGAATAAACCACTTTGCTTTTTCCTCCCCCAAATGAGGACACTGTAGCAACTTGAAATAACCATTCTTTTGTTTGTTTGTTTGTTTGTTTAAAAAACAACTTCACATTTTATTTTAAGGAATATGGTCATTTGTTGAGTTGAAGGCATGAAGTACAAGAGCTGCTCTGACACACTCTGAGCAGAAGCCCCTCCCATGTGCAATTTTAATAACTCCCTCATCATTTTATACGCAAGACGTTTCACCCATCAGAGCTGAAGATGCTTAACAACACTGGTAACTTTAAAAATTCTGCAGAAAAGGCCTATGTAGGCAAAGTATAAGATTTTTACTAAATTGGTATGCACACAAAAAAGGTGTCCAGGAGGCAACCCACCACTGTTGACTACAAATCACTACATGTAAGAAAGTACCTCCAAAGGAGAATGAACTTACTAAGTTTGGAGCACGCTTAACATGTAACCAACCTTGAGTTAGAAAAGCCACGCTTTGGAAGGCACAGTTTGTTTCCAGGTCGACCGTGGAAATCTAGATCTGTCTTCCGGGCCCCATGTGGCAAGAAAGACAACCCGGGCTGGGCACCCCTGTGTCTCCCTGACACGTGCGTCCAGAGGGCAGAGAGCTTTCCTCTGTGCACAGTCACCATGGGCAGGTCCTGGAGGCTCCTCTGGTCCTCCTTTGTTCTCTGAGAGTGCAAGGGGCTCCGCTGTGTCAAGCAGCAGCCACCGGCGCTCGGTGGGTGCAGGAGCAGGTGGGGACCTGGCAGAGCTGCCAACCAGCAAGAGGCTGAGGCAGGCCCTCAGCCCGGGCCTTAGAATGAGGGATGTGAACAAGAACAGAACCAAATATACGGGGAGACATGGGTGAGGGAAACGTTTCTAGAAGAGTGAGGGCAACTCTCCCTCCACAGATTGGGGTAAAAAGGGGGGGTGGGGGCGGTGACCGGCTTTATCAATCCAACAAAAGACACAGAATAAGGTGTGCTTCTTTGCTTCAAGTCAGTTAAATCACTAACCCCCTTATGAGAGAGGAGGGCTGCAGACAGTGTTTGGCAGTGGCCTTTGCGTGTATTTATTTGAACACAAAAGCTCAGGTCTAGGTGTGCTGACTAATCTCCGCGTGTCCACGCCTGAGGACGAGGAGCAGGAACAGTTATCATGACACCCGCGGAGAAAGGCATCAGGGAGGAAAAACCAGGAACGATGCTGGGTGAACAGGCACCCCCGGGTTGCCCTGCGTCCTAGCGTCATGCTTCAGAGCAGCCTTTTTGCTGGAGGCCCTGTGAACTCATTCGTGTGGGCTGGCTGGAAGTTTAAAGTTTTTCCTTTCTCCAGTTACCAGGAGAGCAACCATGATGGGCTCCTTATAAGCACATGTGGGTCTGATTACCTTCCACAGCGTCCGCATGCCCTGCGACATTCCCAGTGACCTGGGTTAGACTTGCGGGGCGGCTGGAACATGACAGAAAGTTGTGTCTGCCCATGGAGGCTGTCAGTGTTTTTAGGAAAGTCAGGCATTACGAGATGGAAGTTTTATATTTGAATTGCTACATGAACGTGGCTGCATTGCTGCAGCCCCTTAAAGACTTTGCTTTGCATTAAGGAACTCTGTTTATATTCTACTGAACCAAAGTGGTGAAGGTCACCGTGCCGGGTCCAGGTTTCAAGGTGAAAGGCACTGTGATTTTAAAGTTTCTGACCTAAGCTGTCTTATTAAAATCAGTCCCTTACACCATCCTTAAAATATTTTAATTAATTTGCTTTTTAAAAGACCAGGACCTTGTGGCTTCAATTATTTTGTTGGAGGTACCACAAAGTTCCTTTACAGAAATCAATTTTAATTAGTACTTTTAAATTATAGTATTTTTTTTTTTTTTGTAAAATAATAAGAGAGAACAAGCTTGGCCAGGTAGAATGATAAAGTCTGGGATTTTTTTTAAAGCCAAATCCTTCTATGCACAGTCAGCGCCATTTGTGGAGTTCCAGTCCTAAAACTGGGGCCAGAGAACCAAATGATGGGTCAAAGCATGTCGCCAGCAGCGCAGAAGAGTGGGTGGGAATCCTGGATGGGCCAGGGGACCCCAAGAACCGAGTAAACACTGCTGGATGGGGGGCCTAGTCCAGGAGACCTGTGGGTGGAGAATTCGGTGGAGCACATCTGTGTGGTGCTCCTCTCCCACGCTCTGCAGGCCCCGGCTGGCCAGGGAGCCTCCAGCCAGGGCAGAGCATGTTCCTGACCCCGCGCAGGGGCAGCAAGGCTCACCCAGCTCCCTATGTATTTCCAGGCGTCACAGTGAGCAGGGCTGGTCTGAACTCCCTCCTAGTATTCTTAATTGATCTCCCTGTCTCCAAGTCCTAAAACCCTTTCTCTCACTCAGTACACTCACTGAACATCTATTATTGCTGATTAAATTCATAACTAGTGTCAGTCCTTATGGAAGATCTGAAGATTAAAGATAAAAGGCCATAGAAATAATTGACCAAGGTTAGCATTTTTTCTCACATATAGTTTCTAGTTTTCACCAAATAAGCGATGCCTATTTGAACCACCATGTACTTTCAGTTAAGAATGTCGGCGATTTCTTTTGGACCTATGTGCATGCCACAGCTTTCTAGTGCTTTTTAATTAACTAACTCCAATTTTACCTTTTGCACAAAGGATAGTACTGTGGAATGTGGAGCAAAATGTGTTCCCAGACTGTGTATCATCACCAATGTCTCAGAGGAGAGGGCTGAGTACAACTGCAATTCTAAATTGGAGTTTGCTACCAAACTGTGCAGGAGTAAAAATAAATTTGCAATCTGAGAAGAAAGACTACAAGTCCATTTCTGATCAATAGCAAAGAGCTTCCCCAAAGCATGGCTAAGGAGTCAAGTTACTGTTTTTAAACATATCCTATCTCTCCAGTTGTTGCTCTCAGTGAGAGGCTGATGCTGGAGACACAGTGGTACAAAATAGGACATATTTTTAAGTGACAGGGCAATCTTCCATGGACCTCCCTTACTTCAGCTGCAAACTCCCATCCCAACTGAAGTCAGATCAACTTTAAAACTCCAAACAGTACTTTAACTTTCTCACCTGAGCCTCTGAGATAGGCATTTATATCCCAATTAATATTTAGATTTCTGAAAACCTAAGGGTTCAGGGCACAACCTTTATTTCTTGTCAGCAGGCCCAAAGAGTGAAAATAGAAATAGATTAACCTTCCAGATGAGAACAATGGGGTAATGGTGCAGACTCTAGCAAGTGCAGAGCTAAAAATTAGGTGCTTGAGCTCCTCAGAGATGGCTGGTGTAAAATGAATTGGGATTCAGCTGAGGAAAATAAATACTAATGGACTTGAGCAAGAAGGATTAGTGAAAAAAAAAACAAGTGTTTGGTGATAAGAGGGTAACTGAAAAAGGGATGACCTAAAAACCCCTTTGGATACTAACAGTTATGAACCATTTGTTGATCTTTCTTCTATTTTTCCTTGCAAATATCTATTTTGCCTCTCATCCCTGATTTTCAGAATTAAATTTTAGCCTATGATGTGGAAATATTCATGGTCATATTGAATATATGAGTATCAACTCATCACCTTCCAATTTCCTCAAGCACCATTTATAATACAAAATGCAAAATGAATAGAATTAGATTCTTGTTGATCCAGTCTAGTTGTAGAGGAGATAGCTTGGTTAATAAATTTACCTCATTTATACTATATTGGGATGGATAAGTTTTCCAGAATTAGAATACAATTTTAAAATTACTCTGGAAATCAAGGCGTGTTACTGGTCACTTAAAAACCATTTAAAATCAATTCTATAGCATTTAGAGTAATGGTTGTAGCAGATGCTGTCAGGGCATCTCCCGTGTCTTTTGCCTCTACTGGAGGTATAGGCGAGGTCCCTACACCACGTAACATTTCCCATATCTCTGCCAAAAATCACCTGGTCCCCTCAGGGTAGGACAAAAAAACCAGAGGCCTGATGTCCCCAGGAGTGACCATCAACCAGAGATAGATGGAAAGTTGTGGACAAACACCCCAGCATCCATGCCTTTCAGTGGGACAATTCTTTAGTGTGTTCTACACCATCTATCAGAATGTCCCCAGTGGGACTGGACTGAAATTGCCCACAATATTAATGCACACTGAATGGTTTTTCCCACCTTCATGTCTCTCTTCCCCACTACCTCACTGTACTGTCTGGAATTACCTCCTAATAAACTGCCAGGATCCAAATTCTTGTCTTGAGGTTTGATTTGGGGAGAACTCAAACTTGGATAATGGTTACCCACTGTTTTGATCGAGTCCTATCAGAAATAGTAATTCACTAAGGTTAAAATAGTGTTTCTCTGATGTCATTAAGTCACATATAAACATCATGATTTTGTCCTGTCAGCATTAGCATCTGTACTGTGATTTACTCAGTAACCTTTCTAAGTGAGTTTAAAATTGATTCACTTTTTTTATCTAGTCTTTACCATGGTAAAATCATATGTGAAATCACATTGTAATTTGATATCAATACATTATTTTCTAACAGGTAGTTAAAATTACATATTTTATTAAATATTTGCTCATGTGTCATCTAAAATGATGCTACATACCAAGCTTTGCAAAACACTGGGCTACAGTATAGATAAAAAATATGCATGGTTTTTCTGTCACTGGTCCATGACACCACAGTTGAGAATTGTTAAGGTAAAAATCAGCAGAATTTTTGACTAGACAGCTCCCTTGGGGTGTTTAAGAATTCCATATTTCGTGTTGGATGATTTTGTCCAGATTGAAAGTGTCCATTTTGAGTTATGAGCACCTACCCAGAAGGAACCCTATCTAGCATTCTTTCATATTAGCATCCAGTTCAATGGCACCTAAAGAGAGAGGCAAATGAGGTGATAATAACAATAATAGGAACTCATTTTATGTCCATGGAATTTCCTTCAGAATGTATAAGATACAGAAAGCAGAGAATGCTGATATTTTGGGTTCATTGTCAAAGGACAAAAAATTTATTCTGTTGCTGTCTAGTAAATGTTTTTTTCATTTATTTGGAAAAAGTGTTCTGTGTCTTAAAAGATATTGGTCCTCCGAACACAACTCCTGACCTAAAACTCATAAATCACTTTTCAAAAGAAAATAAGTAAGTATCTCATTTTTTTCTAAAGAAGCACTCCAAATTTCTTTTAAGTGGGAAAATTTGATTCTCAGGGATTTAATTGTCATTACTAATTTGTAAACCACATGTTGCTTGTTACTAACAAATACAATCTATCTTATTCATGGAAGAGTCTGTGGCTCTATTCCAGGAGAGGTGTGTGTGTGTGTGTGTGTGTGTGTGTGTGTGTGTGTGTTAGTGACAGAGAGAGATCTAATAGAATCATCAGCAGCATCCACTGAAGTCACTGTGTGTGCAGACCTACAGAGACATGTGCAGACAGGATATAAAATTGTATAGATTATGAACATCTCTGGTTGATGAAATGGAATTTAAATAAATTTTCCCTTTCATATTGGAAGAGGCTTAACATTAAAAAACTAATCTTTTTTGAGATAAAGTTCATTAACACAATGATTATTCATTTGGCTTTTATAATGATATTGCTGCTTAATCATCAGAACATTGCTTCCTGTGCTCTGTGGGAACCAGCAGGAAACATTTGAAGAGCAAGTCTTGCTGCTAATATGACGGGAGAGGGAATTGTATTCTCACTGCTCTTCATTTCGAAGTATAGTACGTTTCTGCTCAAAAGTCTAAAACCTCTTGTCCGAGGTTTAAAGCATGAGCTTTAAACCCCACATTAAATATAGTATAAAGTTAATATAACCCTGAAGACTAAATCTTTGCCTCAGGTCTGCTGTTTCTCTTTGGATTATATATAAAGTCTCTCCAGGGGGGATATTTTTTATTATAAATCAAGATTTGAGGTGGTTTCATCTTGGTAGTGGCAATACTATGGTAATGAATTTGATTCTTCATTTGACTATTTAGCTCAGTAAACAAACACATGAACAAGATAGAACCAAATTATAAATCTTTAAAACTATATCCTCCCTGATGCAAGTTCAGCCCATGGTGCACCACTAAATCTAAAGACTGGGATCTCTGCAGTGGAATCAAAATGAAAATATAATAATACAATGTCATAAAAAAGAAAACAGTGATTTTTTTAAATTCACTAAAGATTCCTGTGAATGTAGGAATTGATAAACTCCCTGTAGGGAGTTAAATTATCAACAAAATGTAAAATGCATAATTATCCACTAATATGTATGGCACAGTATAACAACAGTACTCAGGGCTATAAATTGCAAGCAGTAGAAACAAACTTTGGATGATTTAAGCAGGCAGTGAATGTATTGGAAGGATAGTGGCTAATTCACAAATTGTCCAGTCAATCAGCTTCAAAACCTGGGCATGAACAAGGAATATCGGTAATGGTTAGGGCCAACACCAACATTATACCATGGAACCATTTAAATGGGGACAGCTTGCACTAGGTGTCCAGCTAGAATGACCCTAGAAATGTGACATGACTGCTAACAAGGCAGCCGCTAGCCACCAAAATGGGTTCTCTACTGCCTCTGCTTCTTCAATTCAAAAGCTGGAGAGTCCAATTCTCAAGTAGGTGCATCTGCCCAACTGAACTGTGTAATATGCTCAGGTTTTTCCAGTAACGGGACCAAGTCATCTCTGGCTTTGCCAAGACTCTCAAGATGGTGAATTTCTCCAAAATATAAAATTATTACAAATCTCAGTCAGCCAAAATGTGGCATGCCCATTATCCACCATCAGATAGGGTCTGATACAAATACAGATTCATAACATAGAGATGCTTAGAACATATATTTACATGACTGACGACCTATAGCTAATTTAATAGGATTATTCAAAATCTGGTTTACAACTTCGCAAGCAGCATAACTTTTTGGTCAAGAACCTAGCTATATGTTCTTGACAGAAGCTGAACACTGTTCTTTAACTAACCACGTCACTCTTTTGGCCTCCTTCAGTTGGCCCACAGCCTTGAGGTAAACAGAGCTGTAGAAAGAAAGAAAAGAAAAAGGAGATTATTAAATGTCCTTTAATAACCTCATATGCTACCTCGTATGTTGGTAGCATACCAGATTATGAAAGGACATTTCCAAGGCCTTAAGTGTGCCTTTACAATGTTAAGTCACATTTCTAAAGAGAGGAGGGACATTTTAGAAAGTGAGCATTTAAAAAGGAGTAAGTGTCTGTGAGTGTACTGATCCCCATTTAATCACATCCAAGGCACTTCTAAACCTCAGTCACTGAACTAAATGATTTTGGAATTCATAAAGAAACCTGACACCAGGGATGTGCACTTTCATTACAGTGTTCCATTTCATTATTTTGCAAAACCCTGGTGAATATATCTGACTCCCACAGAGATCAGATCTGAAAAACTCACACACAGAGATGAGAGTGCATAGTCTGAAAATCAGAGACAGGTCACTAGTAGAAAGTGAGAATCTATGTTTTGACATTTGTCAAATGTTAACAAACAATCCACAGGCTTCCCTGGTGGCGCAGTGGTTGAGAATCTGCCTGCTAATGCAGGGGACACGGGTTCGAGCCCTGGTCTGGGAGGATCCCACATGCCACGGAACAACTAGGCCCGTGAACCACAACTACTGAGCCTGCGCGTCTGGAGCCTGTGCTCGCAACAAGAGAGGCTGCGATAGTGAGAGGCCCGCACACCGCGATGAAGAGTGGCCCCCGCTTGCCACGACTAGAGAAAGCGCTCTCACAGAAACGAAGACCCAACACAGCAATAATTAATTAATTAATTAATAAACTCCTACCCCCAACATCTTCAAAAAAAAAAAAAAACCACAATCCGCATTGATCTCACATCTAAGGATAGTAAAAGTTAACAGCAGGAGCCAATGGAGCATGTATAATCCAAAGAATGAGCTAATGTAAAATTAATTTACATTTGATTAGTGGAGACATTATGTAATTTTTGCAGCATCTCTTTGCTCTTATGTTTTCTTCTGCTTATGTTATAATTGGGTTCAACTCCCTGAGTACATCCTAGTTGGTGATGCACAATTAAACCTTTTCCATGAATAATGATTAGAAACACTTTCATAAGCAGCAGAAATCTTATCCAGGCACAAATACCTCAGAGTACATACCATGTGAAATCATAGAAAGTCTCTTGACTAAGAGAATCTTTTGAGCAAGGACATATGCAAAATAAACAGCCAGCAGTATTGGAAAAAAGTATGTGCATTAGAAGATTTGGGAACATAGTGTTTGGTGATAAGGAATCACTAAATTTGAAAGGAATTTTGATGAGAATTTTAGCTGGGAAACAAAATGTTACTTGGTTGGGACACAGCCACCAAGCCAGTCTGAGGCAAACATCTCAAGCAGAAATTGCAGCCCTGGCCCTGACGCCAGACTGTTAAAGAGGCTGCTGTGCAGAGCATTTACTTCAACACCACATTTACAGAGGATGCTCAATAACTTTGGAAGATGATGAGGTTCCATATTGATTTTTCAGTCATATCCAGACCCCCAGATAATAAGAAATGGAGCAGTGCCATTGCCTGACCTTAAATGACAAATTTGAACTGACTCCTGCAGGATTTACATGTTAGATTTGTTTTCCCCTTTTACATGGAATCTCCCTTTGAAATGTTATCCATAGTAAACTTTCTGCCCATGATTTCAGATTGGCTACACTTCAGTGTAACTTAGATAGGCACTTTGAAATAAAGAACACATAACTACATTCTGTCTCTGACTCGCATGGAAAACTTGTACCACCCCAGGTCAAGTCATTTACTGTTTCTTGGTCTCAATTACTTCATTTGCTTGATGAATGGTGGGTAGGAGAAAATGTCATCTATGAATTGGAGCAGAAACACTCTGTCACCTCACATAATATGAGCCCCTCATTACGTTAGAGTATGATATTTTGGACTTGAACTATAAGAAGAGTTTTAGATCAGACCAAAGAAAGGGCTTTATTTTTTTTCTTCCAGTTCTATTGAGATTATAATCAACATGCAGCACTAAGTTTAAGGTGTACTGCATAATGATTTGATTTACATACATCATGAGATGATTACCACAATAAGTTTAGTGAACATTCCTCATCTCATATAAATACAAAATTAAGTAAATAGAAACATTTTTTTCCTTGTGGTGAGGACTCTTGGGATTCACTCTCTTGACATCCTTCACGTGTAACACACAGCAGTGTTAACCATACTCACCATGCCACACACTACATCCCTACCACTCTCCCATCAGACAACTGGAAGTTTGTAACTTTTGACCACTTTCCTCCAATTCCCCTTCCCCACACCACCTGCCTCTGGTAACTGCAAATCTGATCTCTTTTTCTGTGAGTTTATTTGTTTGTTTGTTTTTGATGTATAATTGACCTACAACACTATGTTAGTTCCTATTACACAATATAGTGATTTGTTATTTCCATACATTCCAAAAGGATCACTGTGATAAAGTCTACTTATGATATGTCACCATACAAATATATTACATAGTTATTGACTGTATTGCCCACACTATACATTTCATACCATTGACTCATTTATTTAACAACTGGCAGTTTGCACCTCTTAATCTCCCTCACCTATTTCTTTCCTTCTGCCACCGTCCTTCCCTCTAGCAACCACCTGCTTGTTCTCTGTATCTATAACTGTATTTCTATTTTGTTATGTTTATTCATTTGTTTTGTTTTTTAGATTCCACATATAAGTGAAATCATACAGTGTATGTCTGTCTGACTTATTTCACTTAGCGTAATACCCTCTAGGTCCATCCATGTTGTCACAAAAGGCAAAATTTCATTCTTTTTATGGCTTAGTAATATTCCATTGTGTGTGTGTGTGTGTATATATATATATATATATATATATATATATATATATATATATTCTCCATCTATTGATAGGCACTTGGGTTCTTTCCATATCTTGGTTGTTATAAGTAATGAAACAATGAACATAGGAGAGCATATATCTTTTTGAATTAGTGGTGTGTTCTTCAGATAAATACCCAGGAATGGAATTGCTGCATCATATGGTAGTTCTGTTTTTAATTTTTTAAGGAAGGTCCATATTGTTTTCCATAGGGGTTGCACCAATTTACACTCCCACCAATAAGAAGCATTCATAAGTATGTAACTAAAAGTAAGGCTTCTACGGCAAATGACAGAATCACCACCCCAAAATATTACATGAACATCTCTACCCTGAAAAGCTGGTAACTAATCTAGATAAACTTCTGAGATACAAACAAGATCTTGATATCTCAGTGTTGCTTTTATTTCTGGAAAGGGAGATGTTTAGCTGCTCTGAATTCTGCATTTAAAAGTATTTGGGGCTAATATCTGTCAATGCAAAAAAAAAATATATATATATATATATAAAAGCTGTGAGTTAAGTTTATTCAGTGTCTTACCGATGACTATAGCCAGAGAGACAGCCTCTCAGATAGCTCTGACGAACTGTTCTGAAGAGATAGCGGGAAGATCAGTATTATATATGATTTTGGCAAAGGGATATGTGCAATCAAGCACACATCTTAATAGAAGGTTGCTGCTAATCACGAGGAACAGATAATTTTAGTTAATGGTTTTAGTGCTTTTCTAAGTATGGGATACAAGGGTCCAGGTTCATAAAAAAATTTCTCCTGAAATATTTCTAACTATCTAAGAGCCTGTTTTGCCGGTATTCTCAGAACACAGAGTGCCTCATCCCAATCTTTGCCTTGAATTCCTTTCAGTGTGTATTGTAGGTCATCACTGTAGTGGTTTATAGAACTGGATGGTGGGCAACATTCTCTGTTTTATATATCCTTCCATTGCTATTATGAAGCATTAGAAACTAAGTTTTTTTCTCCTTTTAAATTGTATATGTGGAACAATTCAATAAAAACTATTGACATTAAAGAAATTTTAATAATAGATATGGACAACCTCATGTACTTAATAGGTGGACTACTCAATGTATTATCATAGCCATTTGAACTGTGCATATCTAAAGCCATCATCCTGTCCCTCGCCCCTTTTGTATAATCATGGTGAAGGAGAAATGCAATTCAGCAAATCTTGAGTCTTGGGAGAGCTGGTGTTTCTGGTAATAACCCAAAAGTTAAAGTTGCTTCATTCTCAGCTAATAGATAAAAGTCTCCTGAAGAAGTTAAATACTGTCATTATGTATACTCTCTAAGATTAACTAGGAAAACTCAACTTTCATTCTTTGTATAAACCAAAAAATAGTAACATATATAAACTGTGAGAGATTTGGAAAGTGTGCTTAAATATCAGATGTATTAGACCATTGTTGCATAGAAAATTTATTCCTCACAGCAGCATTCAATATGAGAGGTTAAAATCTCAGATGTCAGATTACAAATGTGCTATGTGCAACACACTATGATAGGAAGGATATTGTGTTGGTATCAGAGAGACAGGTTTGGAGAATCTTAGAGTCTAGTAGAAAAGAATAGTAGAAATTCAAGTCAAGATTTGAGATGTTTTCCATCTAACCCTGACATGATCCTGCCTCCTTTGGATTCCTAATACATGAGGCTGTCACATAGGTTTATGTGTTCTTTTACTTTCTCTAAATTACTAAGTCATTTGTACAGGAGCATCAGTCTCTTCAGGCCTCTTCCTCAGTCATCTGAATAAAGAGGGCTTCTCTGATCACCCCGTGTAAATTAGCAAGACTCATTACTTGACTAGCCCTGCTTTTTCTCCAAGGCTTTTATCATCATCAATTGAATTATGAATTTGCTTGCCGATTTTTTTTTTTTCTGTCTCCTCACTCTAGATTATAAATCCTACCAGTGCATGGTCTTTTCTGGTTTTTTTTTTTTTTTCACTATCCTCAATGACTAGAATATGGAATGATACCCAGAATTGCATTATAAGCATTTGCTGAAGGAATAAATGTACACATATCACAACTTAAACAAAAACACACCATGTAAACATTGTGCATTATGTTTTATTCAGGGATCTTTCTAAGGACTATAGCCCAGGAAACAGCCTGTCAGTATCTCTGAAGAGGTTGGGGAGGAGCCAGTATATATACGATGGTTTTTTTTTGGGGGGTGCTTGGAAATACATGTAGTCAAGCATACATCTTGGTAAAAGATTACTGCTAATCACAAAAAAAAAACCCCAGATACCTCAAGTTAATGATTTTAATGTTTTTCCATATATGGGAAGATGTAACAATCTGGGGTCACTGAAATTCTTCCTTAGATTTGCATCTTAACTATCTAGGGGCCTTATGCAAAACACCTAATTCTTCATACTGTTTTTCTCCATCCTGAATTTCCCTCAGGGTGCAATGCTGGTGGGCAATTACAATGGATCATGACTTAACCCTTTGTATAACAGGATAATGAGCAACATACTTCATGGTTTTTTTGTTTACATGTGGAGTAATGAATGAATTAATGAATATACTTGTATTTGGGGGCATGGATGAAATGCAATAAAATATGCAAAGTAGTACTCTACTATAGAATTCCAAGTTTGCTTTACTTTTCAGTTAAATTTATTTTCTATTGTAAGTTTATAAGTACATTTTATTTCTATAAGCAAAAAGTTTAAAGTATTTCCATTAAAAAATAAAAATCACTGCCCTTCCTTGAAATAGAATGACATAGACGACCCACAGAGAGATTCATGCATGTCCTATTTCTAATCATTTTCAGAGAAAATAATTCCAACTTTATCACCAAAGTAACCTGTTCCAGCATTCAGCATTTCTCGTTATAAAAAATTTGCTTTTAGCTCATGTACATTTTCTATGTTTTATTTTCCATATAGTCTGTGTTTTTGATCTTTGGTAATAGAAATAGTTTAATCACAAGAAAAGATGCCAACCATTTACTCCAAAAAAATTGAAAGAATATGAGATATGTAAACATTAAAACCATGGAACAGCCCATATGTATCCAAAGTATCATACATATGACAGGTAAAATAATTTTTTTAAGTTCCATGAATTAAGGAGTAAGAAATTGGATTTTCTCAAAAGTCTAAATACTAATCCACATTTCAGCAGGTAAGACTTTTCATACAAGTTATTTAACAATACAGATGTGTGTGTGTTTATAAAATTTAAAAGATAATGGCTATATCTTTGCCTCTACCTTCAAGGAAGATAATGGTGATTATTTATGATACTATTTTATTTCAAGCAGAACAAAGATATTATTTATACAATTATCATGTTTTCACCACTCATTTTTCTGAAGTAATGACAGCTTAGAGTTAGTTGAATTGTACATATATTCAAATCAAAACAAAATATTGCTCAAAGAAATTACATCATTTTTTCCTTCCTTAATAGAATAATTTCATTTTAATTGGTATATTCCTTATGGAATGCTAAACTACTATGATAGGAAGGATGAAGTTAGATAGATAGATAGATAGATAGATAGATAGATAGATAGATAGATCTCCAGCTGATTTTAATACCTTGTGCAAAGAAAAGAAATATCCTAGTAGCCAAGATCAGGACATATATCTATATGTATATGTCCATATGTATATATAAATATCCATATTATTACCAAACTCAGGGTTGGCTGCTCGCCCCTCAAAAGCCAGTAATCAAGAAGCAAGTGTCAGTAGAAAGGAAAGATGCTTTAATCCGAAAAGCTAGCAATCTGGGGAGAAGGTGGACTCATGTCCTGAGAGCAACTTCAAGGATTCTGCTCAGCCATGACAGTTTTTAAAAGAAAAAAGGGGGAAGAATCTCAGTGCATCATCGGGGCAGGAGGTTGCATTCTGCATCATTCTCTACTGCATGCAGACTGACTAATTCTTTCTTCAGATGTTATCTTGCCCACATGATCTGCCTACAGGATTGCTAAGGGGACAGCTGGGAGTAGAGAGCTAGTCATTCCTTAACTACTTAATCCTTCATTCTTACTTATTTTAATCTAGGAAAAGAATCAACAGGTTAGGCAAGTTGGGATGCTCATTCAGGAGAGCATAAGTCATGAGTTAAGTTAAACTACCTAGTGATCTCATTCCTTTAATTAGGTTCTTTTAAGGTTACAGGGGAACAGAAATAGGCAAACAAAAAAAGGGCAAAAGAGCTGCTATCAATATGTGTATATTCATATATATACAGTTATATATCCATATAGATATATAAAATCCATTTTAGATTTCCAAGAAGAAAACAGCTTTTGACTAATAAAAGCATTGTTCTATTATCTTAAGTATCTTAATGAAATGGAGAAAAATATTTTAAGCTCAGTCACTGGAATACATAGTGAATTAATGCTGGAAAGAAGATATGGGGAAATTATACGATTATATGTAAATAGTTGATATGGCTAAACTCTAAAATAAAACATTTCACGCTGTGCTATGCCTAGCAACCTAATAACTGAAACTCTACAGCAGAGATTCAAATGCAAATTATCCATGATGCTTTTTGCTTTTGTATTAAAAAGTGAGAACTGCATGAGTCCAACTTTTAAACTAGCAAAATTTTTCTCATCAAACATTCAGATAAAATAGCAAAAATTATTCCACTATCTTGAAAATTATTTACATATGAAAAAATTATTCCAAAAATCTATTCCTACAAATGAGAGCTTTAATTTTTTTCTTTATCTTTTCTTTTGCTGATAGGCTTTAAAAATAGGAATTGATTGGATGACAAGAGACTACTTCCTGCTAAATGGTTAGAATTAAGATTTGCAAGTAATTTTTTAAAACATTGACTTTACATAGTTTTCACTGACCAAAATCACTTTTAACAACATCCTCTTCCAAACTATAATATTTTACACCTCTATCACTAAGACTTACCCTTGTGAATGTGGATTTTTCATTAGTCATAACAAAATGCACATAATATTGAATCATTATTTCAACTATTTATTGTGTTGTAGTCAGAAATGGGTTTGCCTCCTCACTCACTTCCTGTTAATTAGCTGTGTTACCCTTGGCAATTTGTTCTCTTTCTCTAAAATTGGATTTGTATCCTGTGAATGGGGACAGCCAATAAGATCTCCTTTAACCGTTGCTGTGAGAATTAAATAAAATAGCATTTATTTATTTATTTATATATACACTACCAAACGTAGGGTGGATAGCTAGTGGGAAGCAGCCGCATGGCACAGGGAGATCAGCTAGGTGGTTTGTGACTACCTAGAGGGGTGGGATAGGGAGGGTGGGAGGGAAGGAGACGCAAGAGGGAAGAGATATGGGAACATATGTATATGTATAATTGATTCACTTTGTTGTAAAGCAGAAACGAACACACCATTGTAAAGCAATTATACTCCAATAAAGATGTTAAATAAAAATAGCATATGTAAACCATCTAGCATAGTGCTTACACACAGCAGTCATGCAAAAATTTTTAATCATTTTCTCTTCCAAGTCTTCTCCTCCAACCATACTTTGAGCGGTGTGGATCTTGGCCAAATTACTCAAAATTTTATGAGTCTCAATTTGTTTATTGGTAAAATGAGGATCATTTTATATGTCTTTCTATGTGATATAGGGAGTCAAATGAGAAAAAGTACATACGTATACACTCGTCTGTGTGTGTGTGTGTGTGTGTGTGTGTGTGTGTGTGTGTGTATACAAATGAAAATGCTCTGAATAGTATAACAACAAATCGTGCAACTATTTGGGATGTTGAATGAGATGATTTTTAAGGTCATTTAAAATTTTAGATTATGTAATTCTATAAAATGTATATTGTTATAAATCTTGCTATTCTTAGAAATTTATTTTAAAATAGATTAACTATTTTCTGTAACTTTAAATTTATTTCGGGATATTATTAGTTTGTGCATTATAAATGACTCCACCTTATGACATTTTTGGAGCACTTAGGTATCTTGTCAACTATATTAGAACTTAATGACCATGGGGTTAATATTGATATCTTGAGAGTTTTCTTTCTTTGGTTCCTCCCACACTCTCAGTTAATATGAGTAATTCCAGTCAGATGACCTGAAAAGGTATGTACCATGTAGATGCATCAGCATAAGTTTGTTTAAACTTCTAGAAATGCAGTGCACTTCAGTAAATACATGGCTGTGTATGTGTTCCTATAAATGTATGAACATATTGTATAAATGTATATGTTCCTATGTGTTAATTAGTTCATTGATTTCTTCAGCCCACATTCATTGTGCTATTGTCTTCTAGACCCAGAAGTTATGGGTTCAAGTCCTAGTTCTGTTACCTGTTGTATAACTTTAGAGAAATGCCTAGCCTCTCTTCCTCAGTTTTCTCATCTGCAAAGTGGGAACAATAATAGTACCTGTTTTAGTCCATTTGAGCCACTATAACATAATACCATGGACTGGTTGGCTCATGAAGAACAAAAGTTTATTGCTCACAGTTTTGGATTCTGAGAAGTTCAAGATCAAGCATATTCCAGGTATGGTGAGGTATGGTGAGGGCATACTGAATCATAGACAGCTATCTTCTCACTGTAATCACACATGGCAGAAGGGACAGTCTAGCACTCTGGGGTCTCTTTCATAAGACGCTAATCTCAAACAAGAGTGTTCTACCCTCATGAGCTAATCACCACCCAAATATCATGAACCTAATTTTTTCCAGGATCTCTCCTCATATGGTGAGCAAAGCAGATAAACTCTCTGCTCTTAACGGAACTTACAGTTTAGTAGTCTAGTGGTCAGAGTGGAGGGATACATCAAAAATAAACATGAACAAATAATTTCACATGTTAATAAGTACTACAAGAAGGAAAGGAAACAGTTCTACAGTTGCATTGAAGGCTGACTCTAGCTACCATGATCAGTGAAGACTCCTCTGAGGAGAGGACCCTTGAGTTGAATTTGCGTGATAAGAAGGAGCCAATCATGAAACAATCTGGTGGAGAAGCAGTCCAGGGAAAGGGAAAGCATATTGAGAAGTCCAAAAGCATGCACAAGTCTCAGAGTTAAAGAATCAGAAAGGCTGAACCACGTAATCAATGGATAAACTAATAAGAGAAGAAAGAGTCTTTCTGAGACATAGAAGCCACGGTTAGAAATTTTAAATATATTCTAAGTGGAATCACTTGTGTATTTGCATGGGACTATCTGTAAATGCTTTTCCTTGTAATGGGAACACTTGTATTAAGTAGTATCCAACATAGATCTGTTGTGTATCTGCGTGTGACAATGACCTTGTTATAATGAGAATCCTGTGTAGTGTTGTTGCTATTGTTGTTTCTAGACCGTGGAATGTCTTTTAAGTAAGCCATCTGGGGAATCTGACAGTGGTGCTTTGCATGCAAAGCTGAATCTCCTGCAGCACATTTTCCCAGCATCCTAAGACACTATAGTGTGAATGTGATTTAAACCATTTTTTCATACTTATAGATCGACGGTCGTCATTTTCAGCTCCTTGGGGTTCAGGCCATTTGACAAGATGACAATAGCATTAAACTTATCACTATTATTGGTATTAATAGCTCTAATAATATCTGCCTGATGACTTCAGTGCTGAATTACCACAGGGCTAGTGAGAAGTAATGGGCTGAAATGATCATAAAGCCCTTTTCAAATATCTCAGGTAATGCTAAATTATTACAAATGGAAGAGTACATGTTGCACATTCCTATGAAACACTTGGTGTCATCCAGATGAGAAGAGAAGCAACACTAGCTTTGAAAGAGGTCCAGGGGCTCTGACTCTCCCTGAAGTTTATTTTCAAAATCAATGTTACTAGCTCCACTTTTGAAAATGAAACGGGAGTCATTTCTCCAAGGATGAGAGAGCGGGAAGATGTTGCCATTCCAAACCTGAACAATGCCTTATTAGGTTTATCTGGCTGCTCTTACTACCTTTAACAATTCTTCTCACCTGCCAAATAGCATGGCTCAGATGTCATCACCAAATGCTTTCAAATAGGCCAAATGCTTACTAACAGCTCAGCAGCCAGCTAGCTACTAAAGGTAAAGCAAAATAGTGCCTGGTTTAAAGACAGTAACAAAAAGCTCTTGGCCTGCTAGATATGGGAAGGATACAAATAAGCTGCCAGAAACTAAGGTGATAGAAATATGAAGATTTGGTCTTACCAAAACCAATTCCTGGATGTGGGAACACTCTAAAGCTGCCTGTCAGATGGAACTGTTAATACCTACCTCGTTCATTCAGTTCTGATGCAAATCAAAATGTCATGTATGTAAACCTGTATAAGGAAAAACTCGTTGTTGCTCTTTACTCTCACACTCAAAATACTTCTGATACCACGTATGTGGACTTTCCCACACTAAGCAACTCTGACACTAACTGCCTGGAGTTAGTGCAGATCCCACAGGTTACAGGCTCAGTCCCACAAAACTGCTCCCCACTTCCGAAGCCAAGCATAAATAGTGGGTCCCCAGGCTGCCCACACTTTTGACTGACTTGGCTACAGATCAGAAATTCCCATGACCCCTCCTCAGGTTCAGTCATTTGCTGGAACAGCTCACAGATCTCAGGAAAACATGGACCTGCATTTACCAGTTTATTATGTAATAAAGGATACTGTCAGGGAAGGGGAAATTTCCTCCTCCACCTCTCTTGAGTTCCTGTGGCTAGACTAATAGTAAAACTGAAACTACAGAGCTTAACAGGAGAAAAGAAATTTTAATTTGTGCACATGGAGGTCTCATAGAAATAGGACCTAAAAATTCACCAAAGAAGGAAGATTTTTATACTTTTTAGACAAAGAAACAATAAATTTGTGAGGAATTGAGAGGACAAAGAAACTTAGGCTTTTGGGTGTTTAATGAGTGAAGAATCTAAACAGAATTTGGTCTTGGGGTAAAGTACCAAGACCAAGTCAGCTGAAGTACCAAGGACTGTTCATACAGGCTTCTTGCCCCCAGATTCCCTGTCTCTGGCAATAAGGATGTCCTTCTACCTACAGATGCAGGGAGTGCACCACTCACATGAGAAGTTTATTTTCTGCTTTCAAGGAGACAGAAAGGAGGGTAAGAGTGTTCATACTGTATTAGCCATTTTTAAGTAACTTTAAGTCAAAATAATGAATGTGCCTTGAGGCGCATTTTGGGGCAGCCTCCCCTGGGCCCCAACAAAATAATAAAGGATACAGATGAACAGCCAGATGAAGATATATGTAAGGCAAGATCTGCAAGGATCCCAAGCGCAGGAGCTTCTGTCCCCGTGGAGTTGGGGTGCACCACCCTCCTGGTAAAAGGATGTGTTCATCAAACTGGAAACACTCCAAATCCCATACTTTAGGGATTTTTATGGAAACTTCATCATGTAGGCATGCTCGTTATTAACTCATCTTCCAGCGCCTCTCCCCTGGGAGGGAGGTGCTGCTGAAAGTTCCAAGCTTCTAATCATGACTTTGTCTTTCTGGTGACCAGCCCACATCTAGGAGCCCAACAGGAGTCACCTCATTAGAACAAAAGACACCTCTCACTAAGGAAATTACAGAGGTTGTAGCTTAACGCATATACGTGGAATCTACAAAGGTGGTAGGAACTTGTATCAGGAATCAGGGTCAAAGACCAAATATTAGCAGGAAACTGGGACAGATATATATATATATATATATATATATATATATATATATATATATATATAGAGAGAGAGAGAGAGAGAGAGAGAGAGATAATTTCATAAAGCTCTTCTTAATTAATAAATTGTCAAGTGTTTTAAAATGTGAGCTGTTTATGTGGAGTATAGCATTTAAGGGTATGGTTTCAGGAGTCTTGCAGTCCCTGGTCCCAGCGTCACCTCTCCTGTGGATTAGCTCTGGGACATTGGACGGGTCCTACAACTCTTCTCAGTGTCAGTTTTCTTGCCTGTAAATGAGAAACAAAATTGGCTATAGTGTTGTAAGAATTCAGAGGAACATATAGCACTTAGCATATACCCATCTGGCCTATAGTATGCAATGGAAAAAATCTGACAACTTCTGTTGCTGATTTTGTTGTTTTAATGAATAGTCTTAACAGAAAAGCAAAACATGGCATCCTGATGGCTGCCTTACACTGTTCACAAAAAGAAGTATTAATAATATGCATCAACTGTCAGTGCAGGGGAGCCCAAATTTGAGTATGCATTAAAAATGCAAAAATTCCCAGAAATCATGATTCATTTGTGTGGAGGAACCTAAGAATTTTCACTTTTAACACACACTACAGGTGATTCTGGTGTTTAGGAAATAATGTTTTGGAGTTAATGCCAAACTTCACTTCCTGCATCCTTCCTAAGGCTTTCAAAGCAGACTCCTTACCATCAAAATGTATTTTAGAAAAAGGGCTTGGCAGTGAGGTTTGAGTGTGAATGGCATCCTCACTATTAACTCCAGTAACTTCATCTAGAGTTTATTTCTGCAGTCTGCACACATTTTTAGCTTGTGGCTATCATGACTGAAGTACAAAACCGACCAACTTAAGAGCTTCTTGAATTTCTCTGAAGACAAGGCCCCCTGTTCATTAGAAGGTAAAAAGTGATGGCTCTTTGACTAAAGGGGACTGGGAGAGAGGCCAAGAGGGACATATATTCGTGTGGAGTTTGGTTTAAAGAAAAAGAGAAAGAGACCAAAAATAATGAGTTTCAGCCTCATGTGTTCCTCACCCATACAGCTTAGAGCCATGCTCTGTTTTTTGGTAACAAGAATGCCCGTGACAGGAAAGAACTGCATACAGTAATCTACTTGGCATGAACACAGTAAGGTTTTACCATGATTTACGCAGTCAAGGTTACAATTCTACCTTGCATACACCATAACAAGGGGTAGTAGTGGACCCTCCATTTCTTTCAGTTTTTCTCTTTCCCACACCATAATGGATTAAAGATGAGCATTGTGTAAGTGTTTACATAGTATTAAAATCTCTTAGTGGCATCTAGTGTTCAGATAAAGTTTTCTTCTTTTACGTATTCTTCTCCCAAAGCTAACATTCGTCACTTAATAATCTTTTTTCTGGTACATTATTTTGAATTTCATCAGTGACTTATGTGTTCATGAACCTCCACTGAGCACACTCACTAACGAGGAGTCAGCATGGGACTACACCCATGGAATAAAGATTGACACTGAGCCTCAGCCATTCTGAGGCTGTTCACTGCAGCCACAGCACCGCTCTGTCTGCTGTGAGGAATTCCTAAGTCCGTGGCTTTGCCTCCTGAAATTAAGGCGGCAGGCTAGCACAGAGCTGGGAGCACTGTTGGACAGAACTGGGTTAGCATCCTAAATCTGCCTCTTGCTGGCTAGATGACCAAGAGCAAAACATGGATTTCTCCAAGTCTCAGGTTACTCACCATACAACGTAATAATAGTACCTGATTCATAGGGTTATGGCAAGGAATAAATGAGATAATGGCAGATACCTTTTTAATATTACTAGTAATGTCTGTTAGCGTCTGTTAGAAGTCCTAATAGCTCTAAGCACCTAGAAGTGTTTATTAAACATGTGTCTTCCTGAGCCCAGTCAAGACAACAGGATCAGGACCTCTGTGAGTGATTTCTCTGCATACTATCAGAGCAGGAGGTCATGATTTCTACACACACATAGGTTCAGGCCAACTCTGTTTAAATACTTTGTTTCACTGATGTATCCCCTCTGCTTAGAACAGTGCTTGACATATAGTAAGTATTCAACAAATAATGGATAAATAATAAGCAATGAATTAATGAATGAACATTTGTCTAGTATTTCTTTTTCCTTCTTTTTTTTTTTTTTTTTTTTTTTTTTTTTTTTTTTTTTTTTTTTTTTTTTTCGGTATGCGGGCCTCTCACTGTTGTGGCCTCTCCCGTTGCGGAGCACAGGCTCCGGACGCACAGGCCTAGCGGCCATGGCTCACGGGCTTAGTTGCTCCGCGGCATGTGGGATCTTCCCGGACCAGGGCACGAACCCGTGTTTCCTGCATCGGCAGGCGGATTCTCAACCACTGCGCCACCAGGGAAGCCCTCTTTTTCCTTCTTGTTCATGATTGCCCCATTACAGTTTCCTGGATCATGAGAATTCGCCATCTTCTCTGTGTGTGTGTGTGTGTGTGTGTGTGTGTGTGTGTGTTGTACATATTACATACGTCTTAAAACCAGCAGAGGTGAATTCTTCTGTGTTCTTCCAACTCTTTCACTGCAGTCATATTTATTTCATTTACAACCACCCAGAGCCCTGGCTGTTAGTACTCTTATTATCCCATTTCACGTATAAAGACCCCAAGGCTTGGAAATGAATTTTCCTGTCTAGACTTACACATCACTGAAGTTCACAACCAGGATTGTAACCCAGGCATCCTCTCTTCAGGATCTGTGTCCTTAGCCATTGTGCAAATCACGATCAGTATTGTCTCCCTCACGAGGGCAGCCATAGACTAAGGATTGCTTTTTGCTACCTAAATAAGAACAAAAACATTCTAAGTACAGATTCACCTACTGTCAAGTCGTTTGATTCTTGAGCATTTCATGAGGAAGTACTATTTATCTCGCCATTCACAGATCTATTTAACAGGTATTTATTGAGCCCAGATAGAAGTATACAAGATATACAGTGTTTCTGCCTTTGCAGAAACTTTAAGATTATGTAAAATCCCATTACTCATACCACTTTTACCCCCTGGTTTTAGCATCTATTGGAAGTTCTTCCCTGAATTGATTTTATCATGGTAGTTGTCCTTCTTAATACATTTATTAGTTGGCATCCTACTCAAAGGAAGAACTTTCTCTTCATCCCCTTTATTCAATTTATATAATATAGGACCATTTATTTAATAGATTACAATGCATTGCTATCATTATTTTATTGTTCTGGTTGTTATTGCTCAGATTGTCCCAGATTTGGGTCTGCCTTCTGTGTCCTTTGGCACATCTCCATCATCTTTGGACATGTCCCTACTTTCTGACACAACAAAGTGCTGCAGCTCATTTTGTTCTTCTGCTATTGCAGTCCTGGTATCAGCCATTTCACCAGGGATCCTTGGCTCCTCTATGGGATAATGGTTTCTAGAAACGAAGATATGGATGCTAAGCAGGCTCATTTCTGCTGGAATATTGCTGTCCCCAGGTCCTCCAAGTGGACACTAACATTTATACCTATATGTATTTCTGTATCTAACTGTATGTATTGAAAATAGAAATTCATACCACTATGTCTCATTTCAATCCAATGAAAGGAGCTTTTTTCTAGTTTTTTCCATTTTCATAATTGTATCTCCCTTCCCCAACAGTGAGAAAACCATCTCCTATTATCATTCAAAATATGTGTGCATTTGCTCAGTCCCCTGTATACAGTCAGTCTCCACCCCACTAGGCTACCACACAGGTAGGACATCCTCTTCACACAGCTCTCAAACAAGATGGTTGCTGCTCCAACCTGATAGTGGCCTCACCTGGGCTCAGACCTGGCTGCTTTCCAAGAAGGGAAAAAGGAAGAAGTGATAAGGGGAACCTGAAACAGTATTATTGTTTATAAAAACAAAATGCTAGAGGAGGGACCTTCAAGATGGCAGAGGAGTAAGACGTGGAGATCATCTTTCTCCCCACAAATACATCAGAAATACATCTACATGTGGAACAACTCCTACAGAACACCTACTGAATGCTGGCAGAAGACCTAAGACTTCCCTAAAGGAAAGAAACTCCCCACGTACCAAAAGAAAAAAGGAAAATCAGAGACAAAATAATAGGGATAGGACTTGCCCCTCTGGGAGGGAGATGGGAAGGAGGAAAAGTTTCCACACACTAGGAAGCCCCTTCACTGGTAAAGTTGGTAGCTTGCCAGGGGGGAAGCTTCAGAGCCACAGAGGAGAGAGCAGCAACAGGGGTGCAGAGAGATTCCCGCACAGAGGATCACTGCCGACCAGCACTCACCAACCTGAGAGGCTTGTCTGCTCACCTGCTGGGGCAGGTGGGGGCTGGGAGCTGAGGCTCGGGATTTGGAGGTCAGATACCAGGGAAAGGACTGCGGTTGGCTGTGTGAACACAGCCTGAAGGGGACTAGTCTGCCACAGGTAGCTGGGAGGGACTCCGGGAAAAAGTCTGGACCTGCCTAAGAGGCAAGAGACCATTGTTTCAGGGTGCGTGAGGAGAGGGGATTCAGAGCACCACCTAAACGAGCTCCAGAGAAGGGTGCAAGCCACGACTATCAAAATGGATAGCAGAGACGGGCATGAAATGCTAAGGCTGCTGCTGCAGTCACCAAGGAGCCTGTGAGCAAGCACAGGTCACTCTCCACAACTCCCCTCCCGGGAGCCTGTGCAGCCTGCCACTGCCAGGCCCGTGATCCACGGACAACTTCCCAGGGAGAACACGCAGCGCGCCTCAGGCTGTTGCAACATCATTCTGGCCTCTGCCGCCGCAGGCTTGTCCCGCATTCCGTACCCTCCCTCCCCCCGGCCTGAGTGAGCCAGAGCCCACGAATCAGCGGCTCCTTTAACTCCATCCCGTCTGAGCAAAGAAAAGATGCCCTCAGGTGACCTACACGCAGAAGCAGGGCCAAATCTAAAGCTGAACCCCAGGAGCTGTGCGAACAAAGAAGAGAAAGGGAAATTTCTCCCAGCAGCCTCAGGAGCAGTGGATTAAATCTCCACAGTCAACTTGATGTACCCTGCATCTCTGGAACACCTGAATAGACAACGTATCATCCCAAAATTGAAGCAGTGAACTTTGGGAGCAACTGAAGACTTGGGGTTTGCTTTCTGCATCTAATTTGTTTCTGGTTTTATGTTTATATTAGTTTAGTATTTAGAGCTTATTATTATTGGTAGATTTGTTTATTGATTTGGTTGCTTGCTTCCTTTTTTTTTCTTTATATATATATATATATATTTTTTTCCCTTTTTCTCTTTTTGTGAGTGTGTATGTGTATGCTTCTTTGTGTGATTTTGTCTGTATAGCTTTGCTTTTACCATTTGTCCTAGGTTTCTCTCTGTCTTTTTTTTTATTATTATAGTTTTTCGGCCTTGTTATCATTGGTGGATTTGTTTTTTGGTTTGGTTGCTCTCTTTCTTATTTTTAATTACTTTTTTTTCTTTTTAATAATTTAAATTTTTTTTACTTTAATAACTTTTATTATTTTTCCTTTCTTTCTTTCTTTCTTTCTTTCTTTCTTTCTTTCTTTCTTTCTTTCTTTCTTTCTTTCTTTCTTTCTTTCTTTCTCTCTTTCTCTCTTTCTCTCTTTCTTTCTTTCTTTCTTTCTTTCTTTCTTTCTTTCTTTCTTTTCTTCTCTCACTTTTCTTCTGAGCCGAGTGTCTGACAGGGTCTTGGTGCTCCGGCCGGGTGTCAGGTCTGAGCCTCTGAAGTGGGAGAACCGAGTTCAGGACCTTGGTCCACCAGAGACCTCCTGGGCCCACATAATAACAAACAGCAAAAGCTCTCCCAGAGATCTCCATCTCAACACTAAGACCCAGCTCCACTCAACAACCAGCAACCTACAATGCTGGCACCCTATGCCAAACAAGTAGCAAGACAGGAACACAGCCCCACCCATTAGCAGAGAGACTGCCTAAAATCATAATGACTTTACAGACATCCCGAAACAAACCACCAGACACGGTCCTCCCCTCCAGAAAAACAAAATCCAGCCTCATCCACCAGATCACAGGCACCAGTCCCCTCCACAAGGAAGCCTACACAACCCACTGAACCAGCCTTACCCACTGGGGGCAGACACCAAAAACAACGGGAACTAAGAACTTGCAGCCTGTGAAAAGGAGACCCCAAACACAGTAAGTTAAGCAAAATGAGAAGATAGAAATATGCAGCAGATGAAGGAGCAAGGTAAAAACCCACTAGACCAAACAAATGAAGAGGAACTAAGCAGCCTACATGAAAAATAATTCAGAATAATGATAGAAAAGATGATCCAAAATCTTGGAAATAGAATGGAGAAAATACAAGAAACGTTTAACGAGAACCTAGAAGAACTTTAACAATGATGAACAACACAATAAATGAAATGAAAACTTCTCTAGAAGGAATTAATAGCAGAATAACTGAGGCAGAAGAACAGATAAGTGACCTGGAAGATAAAATAGTGGAAATAAGTACCACAGAGCAGAATAGAGTAAAAAGAGTGAAAAGAATTGAGGACAGTCTGAGAGACCTCTGGGACAACATTAAATGGACCAACATTTGCATTATAGGGGTCCCAGAAGAAGAAGAGGAAAAAAAAGGGTCTGAGAAAATATTTGGAGAGATTATATTTGAAAACTTCCCTAATATGGGAAAGGAAATAGTCAATAAAGTCCAGGAAGCAGAGAGAGTCCCATTCAGGGTAAATCCACGGAGAAACATGCCAAGACACATATTAATCAAACTATCAAAAATTAAATACAGGGGCTTCCCTGGTGGCGCAGTGGTTGAGAATCTGCCTACCGATGCAGGGGATGCGGGTTTGTGCCCCAGTCTGGGAAGATCCCACGTGCTGCGGAGCGGCTGGGCCCGTGAGCCATGGCCGCTGGGCCTGCGCATCTGGAGCCTGTGCTCCGCAATGGGAGAAGCCACAACAGTGAGAGACCTGTGTACCGCAAAAAAAAAAAAAAAAAAAAAAAAAAAAAAAAAATTAAATACAAAGGAAAAATATTAAAAGCAGCAAGAGAAAAGCAACAAATACCATACAAGGGAAATCCCCATAAGGTGAACAGCTGATCTTTCAGCAGAAACTCTGCAAGCTAGAAGGGAGTGGCAGGACATATTTAAAGTCATGACAGGGAAAAACCTACAACCAAGATATCTCTAATCGGCAAGGACCTCATTCAGATTTGATAGAGATATCAAAACCTTTAAAGACAAGGAAAAGCTAAGAGAATTCAGCACTACCAAACCAGCTTTACAGCAAATACTAAAGGAATTTCTCTAGGCAGGAAACACAGAGAAGGAAAAGACCTACAATAACAACCCAAAACAATTAAGAATATGGTAAAAGGAACACACATATCAATAACTACCTTAAATGTTAAGTGGATTAAATGCTCCAACCAAAAGACATAGACTGGCTGAATGGATAAAAAAACCAAGACCCATATATATGCTGTCCACAAGAGACCCACTTCAGACCTAGGGACACATACAGACTGAAAGTGAGAGGATGGAAAACAATATTCCATGCAAAGGGAAATCAAAAGAAAGCTGGAGTAGCATTTCTCATATCAGACAAAATAGACTTTAAAATACAGACTATTACAAGAGACAAAGGAGGATACTACATAATGGCCAAGGGATCAATCCAAGAAGGAGATAAAACAATTGTAAATATTTATGCACCCAACATAGGAGCACCTCAATACATAAGGCAAATGCTAACAGCCATAAAAGGGGAAATTGACAGTAACACAATCATAGTAGGGGACTTTAACACCCCACTTTCACCAATGCACAGATCATCCCAAATGAAAATAAATAAGGAAACCCAAGCTTTTTTTTTTTTTGAATTTTTGAATTTTATTTTATTACTTTTTTATACAGCAGGTGCGTATTAGTTATCCATTTTATACATATTAGTGTATACATGTCAATCCAATCTCCCAAGTCATCACACCACCAACCCCACCCCCCACTGCTTTCCCCCCAATGGTGTCCATACGATTGTTCTCTACCTCTGTGTCTCACTTTCTGCCCTACAAACTGGTTCATCTGTACCATTTTTCTAGGTTCCACATTTATGCATTAATATATGATATTTGTTTTTCTCTTTCTGACTTACGTCACTCTGTAGGACACTCTCTAGATGCATCTACATCTCTACAAATGACCCAATTTCGTTCCTTTTTATGGGTGAGTAATATTCCATTCTATGTATGTACCACATGTTCTTTATCCATTCATCTGTCAATGGACATTTAGGTTGCTTTCATGTCCTTGGCTACTGTAAATAGTGGTGCAATGAACATTGGGGTGCATATGTCTTTCTGAATTATGGTTTTCTCTGGGTATATGCCCAGTAGTGGGATTGCTGGGTCATAGGGTAATTCTATTTTTAGTTTTTTAAGGAACCTCCATACTGTTCTCCATAGTGGCTGTATCAATTTACATTCCCACCAACAGTGCAAGAGGGTTCCCTTTTCTCCACACCCTTTCCAGCAGTTGTTGTTTGTAGATTTTCTGATGCTGCCCATTCTAACTGGTATGAGGTGATACCTCATTGTAGTTCTGATTTGCATTTCTCTAATAATTAGTGATGTTGAACAGCTTTTCATGTGCTTCTTTGCCACCTGTATGGCTGCTTTGGAGAAATGTCTATTTAGGTCTTCTGCCCATTTTTGGATTGGGTTGTTTGTTTTTTTAATATTGAGCTGCACGAGCTGTTTATATATTTTGCAGATTAATCCTTTGTCCATTGGTTCACTTGCAAATATTTTCTCCCATTCTAAGGGTTGCCGTTTCATCTTGCTTGTAGTTTCCTTTGTCTTGCAAAAGCTTTTAACTTACATTAGGTCCCATTTATTTATTTTTGTTTTTATTTCCATTACTCTAGGAGGTGGATCAAAAAAGATCTTGCTGTGATTTATGTCAAAGAGTGTTCTTCCTATGTTTTCCTCTAAGAGTTTTACAGTGTCCAGTTTTACATTTAGGTCTCTAATCCATTTTAAGTTTATTTTTGTGTATGGTGTTGGGAATGTTCTGATTTCATTATTTTACAAGTAGCTGTCCAGTTTTACCAGCACCACTTATCGAAGTAACTCTCTTTTTTCCATTGTATATCCTTGCTTCCTTTGTCATAGATTCATTGACCAAAGGTGTGTGGGTTTATCTCTGGGCTTTCTATCCTATTCCATTGATCTATATTTCTCTTTTTGTGCCAGTGCCATATTGTCTTGATTACTGTAGCTTTGTAGTATAGTGTGAAGTCAGGGAGTCTGATTCCTCCAGCTCCGTTTTTTTCCCTCAAGACCGCTTTGGCTTTTCAGGGTCTTTTGTGTCTCCATACAAATTTTAAGATTTTTTCTTCTAATTCTGTAAAAAATGCCATTGGTAATTTGATAGGGATTGCATTGAATCTGTAGATTGCTTTGAGTAGTATAGTCATTTTCACAGTATTTCTTCTTCCAATCCAAGAACATGGTATATCTCTCCATCTGTTTATATCATCTTTTATTTCTTTCAACAGTGTTTTATAGTTTTCTGCATACAGATCTTTTGTAGGTAGGTTTATTCCTAGGTATTTTATTCTTTTTGTTGCAATGGTAAATGGGAATGTTTCCTTAATTTCTCTCTCAGATTTTTCATCATTAGTGTATAGGAACACAAGAGATTTCTTTGCATTAATATTGTACCCTGCAACTTTACCAAAATCATTGATTAGCTCTAATAGTTTTCTGTTGGCATCTTTAGGATTCTCTAAGTATCGTGTCATGTCATCTGCAAACAGTGACTGTTTTACTTCTTGTTTTCCAATTTGGATTCCTTTTATTTCTTTTTCTTCCCTGATTGCCATGGCTAGGACTTCCGAAACTATGTTGAATAATAGTGGTGAGTGTGGACATCCTTGGCTTCTTCCTGATCTTAGAGGAAGTGATTTCAGTTTTTCACAATTGAGAATGATGTTTGTTGTGCACTTGTCATATATGGCCTTTAGTTGAGGTAGGTTCCCTCTATGCCCACTTTCTGGAGAGTTTTTTATCATAAATTGGTGTTGAATTTTGTCAAAAGTTTTTTCTGCATCTTTTGATATGATCATATGGTTTTTCTTCTTCAATTTGTTAATATGGTGTATCACATTGATTGATTTGCTTATACTGAAGAATCCTTGTATCCCTGGGGTAAATCCCACTTGATCCTGGTGTATGAACCTTTTAATGTGTTGTTGGATTCTGTTTGCTAGTATTTTGTTGAGGATTTTCGCATCTATATTCATGAGTGATATTGGTATGTGATTTTATTTTTATAGTATCTTTGTCTGGTTTTGGTATCAGGGTGATGATGGCCCCATAAAATGAGGCCATAAATGAGTTTGGGAGTGTTCCTTCCTCTGCAAATTTTTGGAAGAATTTGAGAAGGATGGGTGTTAGCACTTCTCTAAATGTTTGATAGAATTCACCTGTGAAGTCATCTGGTCCTGGGCTTTTGTTTTATGGAAGATTTTTAATCACAGTTTCAATTTCATTACTTGTGATTGGTCTGTTCATATTTTCTATGTCTTCCTGTTTCAGTCTTGGAACATTATACCTTTCTAAGAATTTGTCTATTTCTTCCAGGCTGTCCATTTTATTGGCATAGAGTTGCTTGTAGTAGTCTCTTAGGATGCTTTGTATTTCTGTGGTGTCTGTTGTAACTTCTCCTTTTTCAATTCTAATTGTATTGATTTGAGTCCTCTCCCTCTTTTTCTTGATGAGTCTGGCTAATGGTTTATCAATTTTGTTTATCTTCTCTAACAACCAGCTTTTAGTTTTATTGATCTTTGCTATTGCTTTCTTTGTTTCTATTTCATTTGCTTCTGCTCTGATATTTATTATTTCTTTCCTTCTACTAACTAGGTTTTGTTTGTTCTTCTTTCTCCAGTTCCTTTAGGTGTAACATTAGATTGTTTATTTGACATTTTATTTGTTTCTTGAGGTAAGCTTGTATAGCTATAAACTTCCCTCTTAGAACTGCTTTTGCTGCATCCAATAGATTTTGGATTGTTGTGTTTTCATTGTCGTTTTTCTCTAGGTATTTTTTTAATTTCCTCTTTGATTTCTTCAGTGATTTCTTGGTTATTTAGTAGTGTATTGTTTAACCTCCATGTGTTTGTGTTTTTTACATTTTTTCCCCATGTAATTGATTTCTGATCTCATAACGTTGTGGTCAGAAAAGATGCTTGATATGATTTTAATTTTCTTAAATTTACCAAGGCTTGTTTTGTGACCCAAGATGTGATCTATCCTGGAGAATGTTCCATGCACACTTGAGAAGGAAGTGTAATCTGCTGGTCTTGGATGAAATGTCCTGTAAATATCAATTAAATCTATCTGGTCTATTGTGTCATTTAAAGCTTCTGTTTCCTTATTTATTTTCATTTTGGATGATCTGTCCATTGGTGTAAGTGAGGTGTTAAAGTTCCCCACTATTATTGTGTTAGCGTCGATTTCCTCTTTTATAGCTGTTAGCCATTGCCTTATGTATTGAGGTGGTCCTATGTTGGGTGCATATAAATTTATAAATGTTATATCTTGTTCTCCAATTGATCCCTTGATCATTATATAGTGTACTTCCTTGTGTCTTGTAACATTCTTTATTTTAAAGTCTATTTTATCTGATACGGGTATTGCTACTCCAGCTTTCTTTTGATTTCCATTTGCATGGAATATCTTTTTCCAACCCCTCACTTTCAGTCTGTGTGTTTCCCTAGGTCTGAAATGGGTGTCTTATAGACAGCATATAGATGGGTCGTGTTGTTTTATCCATTCAGCAAGCCTGTGTCTGTTGGTTGGAGCATTTAATCCATTCACATTTAAAGTAATTATCGATATGTATGTTCCTATCACCATTTTCTCAATTGTTTTGGGTTTGTTTTTGTAGGTCCTTTTCTTCTCTTATGTTTCCCACTTAGAGAAGTTCCTTTAGCATTTGTTGTAGAGCTGGTTTGGTGGTGCTGAATTCTCTTAGCTTTTCCTTGTCTGTAAAGGTTTTGATATCTCCATCAAATCTGAATGAGATCCTTGCCGGGTAGAGTAATCTTGGTTGTAGGTTCTTCCCTTCCATCACTTTACGTATGTCATGCCACTCCCTTCTGGCTTGTAGAGTTTCTGCTGAGAAATCAGCTGTTAACCTTATGAGACTTCCCTTGCATGGTATTTGTCATTTTTCCCTTGCTGCTTTCAATAACTTTTCCTTGTCTTTAATTTTTGCCAGTTTGTTTACTATGTGTCTCAGCATGTTTCTCCTTGTGTATATCCTGTATGGGACTCCCTGCACTTCCTGGACTTGAGTGGCTCTTTTCTTTCCCATATTAGGGATGTTTTTTATTCTAATCTCTTCAAATATTTTCTCTGGTCCTTTCTCTCTCTCTTCTCCTCCTGGGATCCCTATAATGTGAATGTTGCTATGTTTAATGTTGTCCCAGAGGTCTCTTAAGCTGTCTTTATTTCTTTTCATTTTTTTTCTTTATTCTGTTCCACAGCAGTGAATTCCACCATTCTGCTTTCCTGGTCACTTATCCACTCTTCTGCCTCAGTTATTCTGCTATTGATTCCTTCTAGTGTATTTTTCATTTCAGTTATTGTATGGTTCATCTCTGTTTGTTTGCTCTTTAATTCTTCTAGGTCTTTGTTAAACATCCCTTGCATCTTCTTGATCTTTGCCTCCCTTCTTTTTCCGAGGTCCTGGATCATCTTCACTATCATTATTCTGAATTCTTTTTCTGGAAGGTTGCCTATCTCTACTTCATTTAGTTGTTTTTCTGAGGTTTTATGTGGTTCCTTTATCTGGTACATAGGCCTTTGCCTTTTCATTTTGTCTGTCTTTTCTGTGAATGTGCAAGTTTCCTAATGGGAGGGACTGGTGTTGGGTAGAGCTGGCTGTTGCTCTGGTAGGCAGAGCTCAGTAAAACTTTAATCTACTTGTCTGCTGATGGGTGGGGCTGGGTTCCCTCCCTGTTGGTTGTTTGGCCTGATGTGACCCAACAGTGGAGCCTACCCAGGCTCTCTGCTGGGCCTAATGGCAGACTCTAAGGGGGTTCACACCATGGCGTACTTTTCAGAACTTCTGCTGCAAGTGTCTTTGTCCTCATGGTGAGACACAGCTATCCCCCACCTCTTCAGGAGACCCTCCAACACTAGCAGGTAGATCTGGTTCAGTCTCCTAATGGGGTCACTGCTCCTTCCCCTGGGTCCCGATGTGCACACTACTTTGTGTGTGCCCTCCAAGAACGGAGTCTCTGTTTCCCCCAGTCCTGTTAAAGGCCTGCAGTCAAATCCCGCTAACCTTCAAAGTCTGATTTTCTAGGAATGCCTCCTCCCGTTGCCAGACCCCCAGGTTGGGAAGCCTGATGTGTGCCTCAGAACCTTCAATCCAGTGGGTGTACTTCTGTGGTATAACTGTTCTCCAGTTTGAGAGTCATCCAACCAGCAGTTAAGGGATTTGATTTTGTGATTGCACCCCTCCACTGTCTCATTGTAGTTTCTCCTTTGTTTTTGAATGTGGGCTACCTTTTTTGGTGAGTTCCAGTTTCTTCCTTTTGTCAGTTGTTCAGCAGTTGGAAACAAAAGCTTTAAATGACACATTACACAACATGGACTTAATTGATATTTATAGGACATTCCATCCAAAAAAAAACAGAATACACTTTCTTCTCACGTGCTCATGGAACATTCTGCAGGATAGATCATATGTTGGGACACAAATCAAGCCCTGGTAAATTTAAGAAAATTGAAATCATATCAAGCATCTTTTCCAACCACAAGGCTATGACACTAGATATCAATTACAGGAAAAAAACTAAAAACTACAAACACCTGGAAGCTAAACAATACCCTACTAAATACTCAACAGATCACTGAAGAAATCTAGAGGAAATCAGAAAATACCGAGAAACAAATGACAATGAAAACAAGACGACCCAAAACCTATGGGTTACAACAAAATGCAAAAGTTCTAAGAGAGAAGTTTATAACAATACAATCCTACCTCAAGAAACAAGACACATCTCAAATAAACAACCTAACCTTACATCTAAAGCAATTAGAGAAAGAGCAAAAAAAAACCCAAAGTTAGCAGAAGGCAAGAAATTATAAAGATCTGATAAGAAATAAATGAAAAAGAAATGAAGGAAACGATAGCAAAGATCAATAGAACTAAAAGCTGGTTCTTTGAGAAGATAAACAAAATTGATAAACCATTAGCCAGACTCATCAAGAAAAAAAGGGAGAAGCCTCAAATCAAGAGAATTAGAAATCAAAAAGCAAAAGTAACAACTGGCACTGCAGAAATACAAAGGATCATTAGAGATTACTATAAGTAACTCTATGCCAATAAAATGGACAACCTGGAAGAAATGGACAAATTCTTAGAAAACCACAACCTTCTGAGACTGAACCTAGAAGAAATAGAAAATATAAACAGACTAGTCACAAGCACTGAAATTGAAACTGTGAATAAAAATCTTCCAACAAACAAAAGCCCAGGACCAGATGACTTCACAGGTGAATTCTATCAAACATTTAGAGAAGAGCTAACACCTATCCTTCACAGAGTCTTCCAAAATGTAGCAGAGGAAGTAACACTCCCAAACTCACTCTACAAGGCCACCATCCCCCTGATACCACAACCAGACAAAGAGGTCACAAAGAAAGAAATCTATAGGCCAATATCATGGATGAACATAGATACAAAAATCCTCAACAAAATACTAGCAGACAGAATCCAATAGCACATTAAAAGAATCATACACCATGATCAAGTGGGATTTATTCCAGGAATGCAAGTATTCTTCAGTGTATGCAAATCAATCAATGTGATACACCATTTAAACAATCTGAAGGATAAAAACCATATGATCATCTAAATAGCTGCAGAAAAAGCTTTTGAGAAAATTCAACACCCATTTATGATAAAAACTCTCCAGAAAGTAGACATAGAGGAAACTTACCTCAACATAATAAAGGCCATATATGACAAACTCACAGCCAGCATCATTCTCAATGGTGAAAAACTGAAACCATTTCCACTAAGATCAGGAAAAAGACAAGCTTGCCCACTCTCACCACTATATTACTCAACATAGTTTTGGAAGTTTTAGCCACAGCAATCAGAGAAAAAAAAAGAAATAAAAGGAATCCAAATCAGAAAAGAAGAAGTGAAACTGTCACTGTTTGCAGATGACATGACACTGCATAGAGAATCCTAAAGCTACTACAGAAAACTGCTAGAGCTAATCAATGAATTTGTTGAAGTAGCAGGATATAAAATTAATGCACAGAAATCTCTTGCATTCTTTGTATACACTAATGATGAAAAATCTGAAAGAGAAATTAAGGAAACACTCCCATTTACCATTACAACAAAAAGAATAAAATACCTAGGAAGAAGCCTACCTAAGGAGACAAAAGACCTGTATGCAGAAAACTATAAGACACTGATGAAAGAAATTAAAGATGACACAAACAGATGGAGACATATACCATGTTCTTGAATGGGAAGAATCAACATTGTGAAAACGACTATTCTACCCAAAGCAATCTACCGATTCAGTGCAATCCCTATCAAACTACCACAGACATTTTTCACCAAACTAGAACAAAAAATTTCACAATTTGTATGGAAACACAAAAGACCGGGAATAAACAAAGCAATATTGAGAAAGAAACATGGAGCTGGAGGTATCAGGCTCCTGACTTCAGACTATACTACAAAACTACAGTAATCAAGTCAATATGGTACTGGCACAAAAACAGAAATATAGATCAATGGAACAGGATAGAAAGCCCAGAGATAAACCCATACACTTATGGTCACCTTATATTTGATAAAGGAGGCCAGAACATACAATGGAGAAAAGACAGCCTCTTCAATAAGTGATGCTGGGAAAACTGGACAGCTATATGTAAAAGAATGAAATTAGAACACTCCCTAACACCATACACAAAAATAAACTCAAAATGGAATAATGACATAAATGTAAGGCCAGACACTGTAAAACTCTTAGAGGAAAACTTAGGCAGAACACTATTTGACATAAATTACAGCAAGATCCTTTGTGACCCACCTCCTAGAGAAATGGAAATAAAAGCAAAAATAAACAAATGGCACCAAATGAAACTTAAAAGCCTTTGCACAGCAAAGGAAACCATAAGCAAGATGAAAAGACAGCCCTCAGAATGGGAGAAAATATTTGCAAGTGAAGCAACTGACAAAGGATTAATCTCCAAAATATACAAGCAGCTCATTGCAGCTCAATATCAAAAAAACAAGCAACCCAATCCAAAAATGGGCAGAAGACCTAAATAGACATTTCTCCAAAGAAGATATAAAGATTGTCAACAAATACATGAAAGGATGCTTAACATCACTAATCAGCAGAGAAATGTAAATCAAAACTACAATGAGATATCACCTCACACCAGTCAGAATGGCCATCATCAAAAAATCTGCAAACAATAAATGCTGGAGAGGGTGTGGAGAAAAGGGTACCTTCTTGCACTGTTGGTGGGAATGTAAATTGATACAGCCACTATGGAGAATAGTATGGAGGTTCCTTAAAAAACTACAAATAGAATTACCATATGACCCAGCAATCCCACTACTGGGCATATACCCTGAGAAAAGCATATTTCAAGAAGAGTCCACAATGTTCATAGCAGCACTATTTACAGTAGCCAAGGACATGGAAGCAACCTAATTGTCCATCAACAGATGAATGGATAAAGAAGATGTGGCACATGTATACAATGGAATATTACTCAGCCATAAAAAGAAATGAAATTGAGTTATATCTAGTGAGGCGGATGGACCTAGAGTTTGTCCTACAGAGTGAAGTAAGTCAGAAAGAAAAAAACAAATACCGTATGCTAACACATATGTATGGAATTAAAAACAAAAAAGTTCCGAAGAACCTGGGAGCAGGACAGGAATAATGATGGAGATGTAGAGAATGGACTTGAGGACACAGGGATGGGGAAGGGTAAGCTGGGACGAAGTGAGACAGTGGCATGGGCATAGATATACTACCAAATGTAAAATAGATAACTAGTGGGAAGCAGCTGCATAGCACAGGTAGATCAGCTCCATGCTTGTGACCACCTAGAGGGGTGGGATAGGGAAGGTGGGAGGGAGGATAAATGGGGACATATGTATATGTGTAGCTGATTCACTTTGTTATACAGCAGAATCTAACACACCATTTTAAAGCATTTATACTCTAATAAAGATGTTAAAATAAAAAATGTTATTATTCAATATTTCCTTTTAGGCAGACAAGCAAAAAACCTAAGGGGCAATACTTTTATGACTGCTAATCTGGCCCACCACAGATATTTGTTAGTAAAGATTAGAAGTCAGTAATCGCCTCTTTGTCTTGTAGGCCCTGTAAGATTTATGTGGGATGACTAATGTGAAAACAATGCATATTATTGTCCCAGGTGTTCCCCAAATTCTTAAATCACAAATGGTGGGGAAGGGTAAATTGCAAATCAAATTTGTTATGATCTGTATCATCTAATTTGAATCTACTAATTATATGAAAATCACTATGTTGCAATAATTTTCAATAATGCCTTTAAAGGACAGAGGGAAGAGAGAGCATCAGGGATTGCCTTTAGAGGTATAACTGGGCAGCTGTAATTAACTACACTCCACACAAAGGGTCCCTTCATTACATAATTATGTTTGCAATTATTCCTCCTGCTTTTTAAGTGAGACAGTACAAATGTTGGAAAGCAAGGTGGTAAACATGAAAGTTAGACTTGGAAAATGAGTTTGGGCTTTACGATGTTTTGCGAGTAGGTAGTTAGGTAGAGAATTTTTTAAGAAAACAAACGCGAACCATATAGTCTCCTTGTCAACTAATTGGCCCAAATTAAAAGAAAATCTGCTTAAATTGTGTGTCTGCTTACAAAACACCTTGTTTTCCCTCTTTCTTATTTTTTAAATGAGACAAGTATCTCACATTTAATGTGAACCAGACAGCTCCCAGTTGCAACTGTCTCCTGAGAGAAGAGAAATGAGATTCTTCAAGAAAATAAAAATGTTTCATGCCTCCCTTTCATCTTGTGAAAGGTTACTTTTAAAAGTTAACTGCTGAAG
The DNA here is from genome assembly GCF_026419965.1 of Kogia breviceps. NCBI lineage: Eukaryota > Metazoa > Chordata > Mammalia > Artiodactyla > Physeteridae > Kogia > Kogia breviceps. The sequence continues at coordinate 14,220,630 of NC_081319.1, read as the reverse complement.
AGGAACAGATGTGTCCAGAAATTAAGTATTCAAAGCCAGGCCAAGAGAAATTCTCTGTGCCCAGTATAGAAATGGAAGAGGTGGCTTTAGTTCCTTCAACAATCTCCAAGAATTATTTTTAAGGGGGGAAATGGGGGAGGGAGGGATAGGGCTGTTCTGCGTGGTTTTGTTTTCAGTCACAGTGACCCTGACGGACTGTTAGGTGTATTAGGACAAAACACCTGCTTCCTCTTGTTGATATTACCATTATGACACACTCTGATGAATGTATAGAACAAATGTGGCTTCTTTCTTTTTCTTTTTCTTTTTTTTTTCTTGAGCAAATGAGGTTTATTGCAAATGTATCTTCATTTTATTCGGGTGATGTTTCCTCATTTTTAGCCAATATTCCCCTGGAAATGAGACCACAATTTTCACTGGAAAATTGGGTCATTTTCAGATGAGATACTTTAAGAGCTAATTTTAAAGTGCACATGCGTGACAAAATAATCAGAAAAATACCTGAATCAAGAATCTGAATGATTATGCATGATGATTTTCTGTCTTAACAAAAACATCCATGTTTAATCTACTTCATCATGCATGACATGTGATAGAAAAAAGGAAGCAACAATTCACCCAATGACATATTTAAGGATCTTCTTTCACTTATCCCTTTATACATAAACATTCCCAAATGTCCCCAGTTCTCCATTTCCTGAGTTCTTTCCACCATTCTGCATGTCTGTTCCACACTTGAGCTCATACCTATTCGCTGGCTTTTACCTCCACACTGGTCATTTCTATATTACGGTGACCTTTCACCTGAGTCCAAACATTCTCGATGGATGCCCCCGCTGAGAAAAATGCATTTTCTCCTGTATTCACCAAGTTTACATTCACCAAGAATGTAAACCTCCAGGTCAGGTTGGATTTTCTTTGCAAGTCCTGTCAACTCCTACAAAATTTTCCAAAACTCCCTTCAGCTTTCTTAGATTAGTCCCACTGATATCATACTAGTTATAACCCTAATCATCTCAAAGATACTGTTGTATCTCCTCTATCTTATTTCTGCTTACTACCTCTGTGATGTAGGGGAAGTAATTCAAACACTCTGTGCCACAGTTTTCTCATGGGTAAAAACGGACTCCATAGTAGCCCTGTATAACATTTAGGCATGTAAACAGCTCTAAGAAAACCATTTGCTTAAACAAACATGGTGGTTATTGTTCCCACATCTCATCTCTCAGCTGGTACACTCCTCACATTTGCTGCCTCAGGTTTGTTTGTTTGTTTTTCCTAAAAGATGAATGTGGTTATTTTCCTTAACTGCCAAAAGAATCCTAATTTTATACTAAAGACTCTACTTCTTAACTTTCCCAAGAGTCTAAACTAGTGCATTTTTTCCAAACATTCTACAATTTAGTTTCAACAAACAATGAACACTTGCTAAGCATTCTCCATCCCTTGTTTGTACAATATACTATGCATTTCATGCCTATCTTTTCTCTGTTAACATCTGTTTATGCATAATGTACCCTTCAACCTCCAGCTCAAAAGAGAACACCTCTCTAAGAAATTTTACTACCCCTGAGCATAGTCGATCACTCACTTTTCTGAATTCCCATAATGCATCAATTATATCTTTATTTAAATCTTCCTAATATTAAAACTGAACAGATCTGAATCTTATGTAAAAGTAAAACATATGGTATGAACATACTATAACACATACTATCTCCTCCGTGGCTCAGAGATTATTCAAGGAAGAAATACTGTCTAATTCATCTAGCTGCTATCCATAAGATTTCATACATATAGGCATTCAGTAAATACTTGTTGAATCATCAGTGCTTTAGATTCTACCAAGGTAATATGTGTCATTAAATATGGCATTATAATCATACAATCTTGTGTGAAATTTTGAAATGAAGATACTTTCAAGTTATTTAGTTTCTTAAACTTAGATAAACCCAGTCAACTGACTGAATAGCAAATACGGGCTCTGTGTGTGTGTGTGTTTGCGTGTGTGTGTTTACGCATGCAGTGTTGTTTTTCACCTGAATCTTTGTTCCTGTTATTAGTCAATAAAAGATTTCCATACAAATGCACTCTAGCAGAGGACTTCGTTTAACCCACAGACAGCCAGTTTGGTTTGCTTGAAGACTGCACAGTGTTTTCATGATTATCATTATTTTATTAGTAACAACTAATTTTACTGAATGTTTTAAACATGCCAGCCATGCACTATGTTCTCTTCTGTATTATGTCATTAAAATATGAACCATAGTCCAACAACCAAGTAAATAAAGGCTATCTAAATCCGTACCCCAGTCTCTCTGAAAGAAATGCCAAAGGGAAAATATATTTACAAGAGAAAGCAAAATTTTCTTAAAAATCTTATTTCCCCACAATATCACTCTCAGCATCTCACATAATCTCTAGAGATGCTCTCCAAACACTTTTCTCGCCCAGTGCAAGCTCTAAAATCCATCTCTTCAAGTCAGCCCAGATAAGCCCCCTCATCAATCCTATCTCTGCTTTCTACCTGTGTGAACTTGGGCAAGTTACTTAAATTGACTGTAACACAGTTTTCTCAGCTGTGTAGTGAGGATGGCTACCAGTAGTATTTAACAATGAACTCAGCTGCAAGAAAAGGTAATCCATTGCTTATACAAGACTACTTATCTTTTTCTCATACAAGAAGTATGATAATAGATGGTGGTTGGCCTTGGTTTGGGAACTCAACAATGTCAAGGTCTATGCTTTGTAATTTTCTGGGCCATTCTCTCATCTTTACAAGATGGTTATTGCATCTTCAGCCATCATGTCTGTATTTAAGGCAAGGGAAGGAAAGAAGAAGGAAGGAGTTACACTGGTATCTAATGTGAAAGCTCTCCCCAAAGTCCCCAGCTGATGTTTATTTACACCTCATTGTCCAGAACTGCTGCAAAGGAAGCTTGTACAGTGAGTAATTTTCACTGCAATATTGCATCCCAAACAGAACTGAAGCACTCTTAATGAGAAAGAAGGGGGGAATAGAATATTGGGTATAACTAATATTGCCTCGTATCCTACCTTTAGGCTTGTCTTGAAAGTAAATGAACTGATACCTGTACAGTATTTACAAGCGTGCCAGGGAAATGGTAGTTGCTCAAAATGTGTCAGCTCCTTTTAATAATATCCACTTTCTTCCTCCTCCTTTCTCTTACCCTCAGTTTTCTGCCACAAGTTACCTTCTACTGTTGCAAATGTGATCTCACCCCTGGTTTGTTTCCCTTGTTCAGCCCTGGTTCCTTCCCTGTGTGCACAGTTAAGGCCTAGAGTAGACAGGATACGATACAGAGCATCCTGCAAATAATTTTTAACCAGGAAGAACCAAGGAGTTTTTGAAAACTCTTGTTATTTTTGTTGTTGTTGTTCCTGTCACACACTCAAAAAAAAAAGTGGCCTAGGAACCATCCGTTTAAGATGCTTGTTTATTTAATACCTTTAGCTAGCAGAGTTAAAATTTGTTCTTCCCCAGTGAAGGTAAAGATGTGCATAATAAGACATATTAAGGTCATCAGTGGTGCTTCTAAAATTTGAAAATAAAAGCTTTTTGAAGTCTATAATTAATAAGCACTATATTAATTATTTTGAGTGAATTTACTTCTTTACTTGAGTGAATCTTTGATGTGGAGGAGCAGGGGAATTCTCCTTGACTACTTTTTATTGTAAATTCCAGTTCAGCAAAACGGTTGTCTGTCACTACAACGATCAGTTTATTATTCAAATCTCTCTCTATTAATAAAATCAGGCTACCTGGTGTCATCAACAAAAAAACACATCTCCTATACATTTCCATGGCCACGTCTCCTTGATCACTGAGCACTAATGCCACTTGATACTCACCTGTGGAAACAATGTCATGCCAGGCCTTAGCACCATCCCTGTGCTTACAGGGAATTAAAGAACCTCCAGCTAAATATGTGAATGACTCACAATCAGCTGTACTATGCTGGTAACTCAGCATGTTCATATTCAGATAATTGGGGTTTGGTCTCATTCCTGAGTCTAAACCCTGCCCCCTAACAGATCTCCAAAAACTAGGTCATTTTTGATATTTCTCTGATTCATGAGTCATAGTTTTGCTAACTTGCTTAGAAATAAAAAAAAAAAAACATCTGTTTGGGTTTTGGCTTTTTTGGTTTGTTTGCTTTTATTTTTGTTTTCTGAGAACTATGTCCAGTCCTTGTATCTACCAGTTTAGCCATAGGATTAAAATTCTTTCATTCAACACCACCCCTGCAACCTGCTGGTGAACATCTCAGAGGCCAAGATCTAGCTTATAGATTTTGTCTGGCTTTGACAGAGGAGGTGATTCAAACTCATCACATCAGTATGAACAAATTTTAAAACTGTAAATATCAATAGAATGACTATTTGCTGGTATTAGACAGCAAGAAATGCAAGATTATAAATTCTTGTTAAGAACAAATGAACTAGTTTATCTGACTAGAACTCTTACATCCTTGTGCCACAATTATTATCACTATATCATGGTAACTTGCTGGGAAACATGTTTTGTCTCTTTTTGGCTTCTTGGTGTAACAGATGTGCCTACCTTAATTATCTGTACTCTGTGTGCTGTGTCCTTCATTATTTATTGAACAACTTCCTATACCCTCTACCTGGGTTTATCCCCAAGCCTAAGCTACCTTGAGCAGTCCTTCTTCCCCACTTGGCTGGCAATAAGAATCCTTAAGGGGTATATATCAAACATATAGATTACCCCTAGCAATTCATATTCAGTAGGTCTCAAGTGCAGCCAGTATTTTTTTTTTTCCTATTAAATGCTCCAGGTGATTCTTATCCTTAGCCAAATTTGGAAGCAGTGCCCTAGGTGGTATGATTAATTACTGGTATGATTAATTGCCACACCCTGACTTGTCCCACTTCTTCACCTCCCTTTCTGACTAGGTCTACCAGGCATCGTACTTATTTTCAAGGCTGAAAGTTTAAAAAAGAGGTCAGAGAAAACATTTAAGATAATTTCAGTTAAGGGAAAAGTTAAGGGAAATTGTTCTGTTGAAGAATTGATGTGGTTTTTCACCTTCAATGGAGAAAGAGCCATGATATGAAGAATTAAGCCTCTTTGATGTTTTTAGTGTTAAAAAAGAAAATTGATACACAGCCACTTTGTTGGCTAAGCATATTATCAAGTATTTAAGGCTGTTTTCTCAGATTTAGAGACGACTCTGTTACCACTTTTATAGCTACATGTATGTAATGGTGTTATGTGTTAGCAGAGGGTCTTCTAACATCTGTGCTGACGTTCTCAAGATTTTGCAAGTGTCTGATTTTTTGCCACTCCATTTTCATGTAGAAATGAAGGTGGAAAAGGAAAACTGTATGAAAAAGGAACCATATTGGTAATATTTTGTTAAAGACACACTTTATTCATTTGACAAACACATATTGAACATGTTATGTGAAAGGCACTGTATGAGGCTGTGGTTTCACAATAGTAAATAAGAAAAAAACATAATCATCTCCTTACTAGAATCTCTACTAGAATTTATGCTCTCATATGGAAGAGAGCCTTTTTAAGGTTTACTTAATTTTTTTATATCAATGTGGTAAACTATAGTAAGGAGAATTTCAAGACACAATGATGTGATATTTAATGGAGGGAAATGAGGTAGTTTAGGAGTGAATTAAGGTTGCTAACTGAGAGTTGGAACAAATATTTTACCTTTTCAGAGCAGCTAGCTATTTTCTTCCTTCTGTATTGAAACAAGTGCCCAACAGCAGTTGGCTTCTTTGCAGATAGACAATAGAAATAGACATGAAAACTTTAAAAAGAGAGAATGAGTGGATCTAAGTAGGCGTAGGTGTGACTTTTTTTTTTTCCCATTTTTATTGGCCTTGTTCTAGATACGTGACTCTGGAGAGCATCAGAAATAGCACAGTTGATCAGACAGTACCGTTTCCATTTTCTACGTGGACTCAGGGAGATGAGTTGTATTTTCTTACATATCCAGCTAGACACAGTGCTTCTATAAAAGCATATGTCTATAAGTAATATTCAGGAAGAAATAAAAGGTTGTTAGTATTTTCTCATGTGCCATAGCTGCTGGTATCATTTTATCAGGCAGTTTTGGACTAGGTCATACATCACAACCAAGATATATGATCATTTTTTGTAACTATTAAGATTTATTTTTTAAAATACCACCTCCATCAGAAGAAACCGCATTCCAAAGACAATTCTTTTGGGGAAAGAAGAGATATATACCCTAACTGCTAAATTTAATTTCCAAAGTCAAAACTCTAACATGACTTAGAATGTGGGCATGAACCTGGAAACTTGTGATAACTCTTCTGACAAGTTCAATTCTAACTTACACAGCTACTACCTATCAAAGGCAGAGGATGGTGACTTGAAAACTCGTTTTCTATTCTCTAAGGGGATAGAATGATTCCAAGTGCATACATGAATGGTCTGTTATGTTAATACATTAATTTAGTTAGTTAATTTAGTTATTCACCAATTAAAGGCTGCTGTGTTTCAGACATTGTGTTAGGAAATGTGAATACAGTTGAGAATAAGACAAGGTTAGGTCTCTGCCATGATAAATGTACATTTCAGTGAGTGAGATGGATAATAATATACTAAACAAAAAATAAATGTATTATAAGAATTTGGGTGCATGTTATAGAAGAAAAAAGGCAACCCAGCATAGACACCATTGGGAAGTTTGGAGGGGCCACATAGAAAGAAAGGGAAGGGAAGGAATGTTCTCTCATAAGTTGTGATATTTAAGTAAATATTCAAAAAGTGAAAAAGGAAGCCAGCCATGTAAATAACAGGAGGAAAGTGTCACATTGCCAACATCATGAGATGGAATAGAGTGCCATTTAAGGAGGTTTGAGGCTCGCTGAGGAGATCAGTATGTTTGGAATTTAGGCTGGGAGTGGAAGAAGATTAAAAAAAAGTCAAGTGAGGAAGTAGCCAGGAGTCAGATCTCAGCACCTCTTGATTTTATATAATGTACTGAATATATACCAAATAAAATCTTCTTAGCTGTTGGGGATATGTAGAAGAGAAAGTGAGAAAAGATTGTAGAGGTGTGGCTTATAAATAGATTAAGAAACATGATGCTAGGTGTTATCAGTTGGGCTTTAAGCAAAGAAGTAACATCATCGTGATGTCATGGGATGGAGTTACTACAAAGATTAGACCTTGGGCAATTATTGGAAACTGGTTAAGAGAACTACGTAAGGTTGTTGCCTTTGTAGTTGGTGTTGAGCTGGCAATGAGGGAGAGGAAGGACCAACTGAGACCGCTCCACTTGTCTCTCACTGCCTTCACCTTTGATGATGTGAGTAGTCTGTCAAGTGTGAGCACATCTGGCCCAGAGCTCAGAAAAACCAAAGGAGAAGAGGTTTAGGAGCTGGTTATCTGTGAGTCTGGGTGCTGCCTTACACCATCAATGTGAGCTGATAAATCAGCCACAGTATCTGGGTTGCTCCAGTGGCCTGTACCCTATGCTGACCTGCGCAGTGTAAAACTGGCTGCTGCTCCATTTCCACTTCCTAAATCTCCCATAAATTTCTCTTGTTCCAATCTGGAAATCACATAAGGGAATTTTGAGAAAGTAGCTGCCGTTTAACTAAATTGGCACAGAACAAAGCCATTGCATTAAGTGTAGCAAAAAAAAAAAAAAAAAAAAAAGCTTATATGGAAAGCACTTGTAATGATATGGCTAAATCTTTTGGTGGTGGTAATTTTGTATGAGTTTGTGTGTTTGGAGGAGCTTGTTTTGATTTTAAAAAATATCTGATTCTCACATACTCTTTGTTCTCTCCTCAAATTTTATTGGAAGACAAATTCTCATATTCATGTAAACTTTTGTTTTGATAATGTATGGTGCTGTTAATAATCTAAAAGTTGACTTTTATAAAGTCCTCACTTTGAGCTACATACAGCTCCAAGATATTGTAGCTAAAACTTTAAACATGATATTCAAGAACACACGAAACAAAGATCTCAAAATTATCATAGTTGGAGCAATCTGTAAACCCAGTGGTTTTCAAATAATGTCTGTCCTCATAGATGAGAGGGCTCTTTTATGTACAACATAAAAATAAGAGGAGAGAAAAGCCTAATAATAGCTCTGATTGAGGCAAGGGTAGGAGATTGAGGGGAACATGCCCTTTCCCCTTCTGTAGCCCATGAAAGGACTCTTACAGTATAAACAGAATGCGAATACGAGGTCTCTCAAGGCTGCCTCTGTCTCATTCTCTCTCCATTTGAAGCAAGACTCAGCACCTCTATTGTAGCCACAAGATACAGGCAACTACACAGCACGTAAATGGGAAATGGAAGTTTTATTGAAGATTCTGAGTGGAGAGAGGGAAAATTGTTAGTCCTGCACACCAACAGCAGTGTTGCATTAAAGTACTCTTTAAGGGGAGAGGGGCAAAAGAGGGGTAGGGGACTATGAGGTATAAACTACTATGTATAAAATAAATAAGCTACAAGGATATATTGTATGACACAGGGAATACAGCCAATACTTTCTAATAACTGTAAATGGAGAATAATCTATAAAAGTATTGAATCACTATGTCATACATCTGAAACTAGTATAATCAATTATACTTCAGTTTAAAAAATACTGTTTAAACATTTTTCCTCCAGTTTCTCTGCCATATACCCCTTTCATCACTTCTAACATGCCTCCTATCAAAATCCCTTTTATTGCCCTGAATAACAACTATGCTTATTAAGAATTTAGTGAAATAAATACTTAGAGTTAGTTTAAGCTATCCTTCTAAATAATAATATCAATCGTTTACTGAGTGCTTAGTATATTCCAGGCACTGTACTAATTGCTTTACATGAATTTTCCCTTTTTATTCTCAAAACAACTCCATTAAGTAGTTACTATTATTATCTCCTATTTCATAGGCAGGGAAGCTGAGGCAAAGAAAGGTTAAGTAATTTGTCCAAGGTTATTCAGGTAATAAGTGGTAGAGGCAGGATGCAAATCCCGTGCTGACCTCAGGCTGACTTCTTCCTAAGAAAGATAATTACCAAGAGATGTATTGTTATCAACCAGAGTTTTTGAAAACCTTATGCCCCACCAACCCAAAAAGATAATTGAAGTATACTCCAAACAAAACCAGTCACCTCCTGGGTGTTAGGGAGGAAGGGAATCATAATGTTTCTTGAAGAAATACAGTTATTTCCTATGATGTTACAGCTGCTTGGAAACCACTAATCTTCTGATCTTCATTTTTAAAAGTCAAAATTTTTCTTCACCAACCACTTATTAAACTTATTAACTGTATTTTCTAAAGACGTTTACAACATCTTCCATCTCACAGCTGCTCTTATAATGTGACTTTCACATTCCTTCCTAAAGAGATGGGCTTCATGGTTTACCATCCAGAATCTAGGTAGGCTTGTGTGACTGTGATTAAAGTAATATTACGCATCTTTCATGGGCAACTTTGACTTGGCTCTTGGGATGCTCGCTCTTGGAACTCAGCTGTTATTCTGTGAAGAAACCCAGACTGATCCACCTAGAGAGGCCATTTGGAGAGGCCATACACAGGTGTTCTGGTTAATAGTTGTGCTGACAGCCCAATCAACAGCCAGGGTCAACAACCAGACATATGACTAAACATGCCTCTGGAAGATTCCTGTCCTGAGTGTTTAAGTCATCCCTAGGCATTGAGACTACCCAGCTGAGACTTCTGGTACGGAGACAAGTAATACAGGCTATGTTTTGTCCAAACTCCTGACCCACGTCTGTGAGCAGGATGCCATGGTGTTTTATGCCACAAAGTGGTGTTGGGGTGGCTTGGTACACAACAATAGTCACTAGAACCTACAATGAGAAAAGAGGTTCAAGGAAGAAGTAAGGCTCTCCTAAGCCGTAGAACACATACTCAGTATGCTCTCAAAAACTTTCAGTGAATTTAACTGCAGCATAGCAACAAAGCCAGTACATCTCGATAGCACCCTGTCCGCTGTACTACAGTGCTTTCTCCAACTAGGCTTAAAAGTAATAAAAAATAAAAAGGGAGATTTTGCTATACCAGTTATTAAAATCCATGGTAACCAGGACTTTTAAAAATATATAATACATGCTGCTAAATTTCTTGAAAATAGTTTTCTCTCATGAATAATTTAAATACTCTTCCAGACATTTAATTTATACTTTCAAAGTATTTCTTGACTTTTTGTTCCCACTCTACATGCCTTCTACATTGATTTCTTACTCTATATTCTATATATTCCATCTCTCCCAGTCAGGAAGTTTTATCCAGCTTTTCTTTCTGGCTTATGTAAGAAATAAGTGTAGTGAATATACTTTTTCAAACCTGGCATGCTTCTGGGTTACAGATTCTGCTCTAGCTCCCTGTCCCCACTGAGAATCACTGCTTCATGGCACTGCTTCAGAAATCATTTTTATACTTGTAAAAAGATAAATACTAACTTACTCCCCATCCAAATTGTGATGATATTCTAATTACTTGAGTCCAAATTAGTCATCTATTATTCTCTCCCAGATTCCCTGCCATCCTCTACTATTTCTGAACAAACATCCATTGTGCCAATGTCTTGAGTAGTGTCGATCTAAACTGAAATGGTTCCAGCTTCCTTAACGTCATCACCAACTGTCTTATTAATTAATTAATGATGCTGTGAATAATAAAGTACTAGGGTTCTTAAAGCAGGCAAAAAGTACTAGGCAGGCAACAACAGCAACCACTCTGGCTTACCAGAGCATCTCTCCACTAGCTAGAAGGAGAAGGTTGACGTTCTCACCAGCCATTAGAACACCGGAAGCAGGAACATAAAATAATAATTCACCACAATTGGGGGCGACATCCCTGATGAAATTCTTTGGAGGTGAGATGCTCCTCAGGTTACTAGAGTGGACTTTCTTCAAGTGAAGGCTAAGGTTTCTGCCTACCGGTGATCTAATGAGGGATATGTGGGTTCCTCTTGTGTTTGTTTAGAGCACCTTCAAGAATTTGGGAATAAATATAATTCACTGGACAAGCCACACAATAAATAGGTTTTACCATATGCTCTGTCAGCTTCATGATGCTGAAAGTAAAGGTAGAACAAGAAGAGTGAGTATTGGGGGTAAAATAGAGTGAGTAATAAGAGAACAACAAAGCTATCCCTGTTGAAAAGAGCTTTTACTCAAGAGTATTGAATGGCAGACTTATTTTTTCCTCCTCTAGTCCAGGTGAACACAGTCTGAGGAGACAGTCATTGCTTGAAATGATTGATGTTATTTCTTTGAGTTTGTCACCATTACCACAAGTATAATCAGGATTACTTTGTTTGCTCAGCTGTTCCTGGCCCTGCTCCTCTTGCCTCAAACCAAGCATAATGAGAGGTGCACGGATCATAGGATCCATCAACTGCCTGATGGAGCCCCGCATTCAGGTCTCCCCCTCCTCTCCTCATCAATCTCCATTGTCCTGGCAAAAAGGTATCCATCTGCGACAGTATATGCCACCCTCAAGCTGTACAATACAGCAGTGTCTTTTGAGGATGCTGGCTTACTGTGATTAAAGATCTCTTTGTTCATTCAAGGAAAGGAGTGAGGGAGGCTAGGGAATGCAGCTGGCATTTTTTAGTATCTGTTCTGCAAAAGGCACAATGCTTTTTCTTTACATATATGATTGCTCTATTTAAATCTTGCAATAAATCTGTGATGTAGGTATCCTTTTTTTCCATTGTACAGATAAAGAAACTGAGGCTCAGAGATGATAAATAATTTGTCAAAGGCTAATTAGGCCCTAGTAACTGAACTCTAAGCTCCAAGTACACAGGCATCTTGCCTTTTTCTGCTCACCATTGTGTACCCAGTGTCTAGACTGATACCTGGCACACGGTAGGCACTAATATATGTTGAGTGATTCATGAATGAGTAAATAAATGAAAAAGTGAAGTGGGAAGACAAGCATTTGTACCCAGGGCTCTGATCCCCAATCCCATGATAGATTCATGCGACTACAAATAAAGCAAAAGCAACAACAGCACAAACTACATAATTAATGTACATTGGGGTGGGGGGAAAGAAATAGAATTCATTATGAGACGACTGCATTTAATGAATTTTTTGAGATTTACATCTTTTCGATGTGCGGAATAAGTATATGATTCATCAGTCTTGGTCTTTTTTTCTCTTGCGTTGTTTTTCTGTATGTGGTACTGTGGCTTGATGTTAGACATCTGGGCAGAAGAGTTGAGCTAATGTTGTAAGTAAAATACTTAAATTAAAACTTCAGATATCTCCTCAACTTATAATTAAATGTACCATATGGTCCTATTTTACTGAAAGTCAGAGCCTAATTTAATGTTTTCTGTTTCAGCAACAAATTTTATTGGCTCATTCTCAATCATTTTTATGTCAAGAAAACAATTACAACCAAGGCAATATTTTGAGATTATTAGACAGGAACAATCTCTTACCTCAGGATAAGAGTATTGTTTTTGGTGTGGATTTATCATTATTTAAGTTCATAAAAAAATACTTGCTTAGCTAACCAAGTGTTACGTCACTGTAAGAAAGGTTCACACTTTTCTCCAGTTTTCATTATCCTACTTTCTATTTAATTTGAATACAATCTGAAACAAAATGCTTATTTTTGCAGAATTTAACAAATATGGTTGAGCATTACTTGGGGTGTCTTAAAAATGTCCAGTAAGCAAGTTACAAACAAAAGGGCAACTCTTATCATCTGAGAAAATTCGTATGCTCTTGTCAACTTTCCTAAATGAGGAAAGTGGGATGTACAGAGAATTAATATTTAAAGATAATAGCATTTGAAAGAGGCAATTCCAGTTTTCTGTCCACCTTGTTCTAGATCTGCAGATATGTTCAGCAACTATAGTCGACTTAGTTCTAGGCCATCTGGCAAAAAAAATAAAAAAAAGTAGTTTTTATGACTATGTAATAAAAGTCATAGTACTTTTCCCCACCAAATATATTTTATGTACAACTGTTCCTCCAGACATCACTCACCAACTAAGCAGATATTGTGTCAATGTGCCTTATTGCCTAAACTTCACAGTTATTCATTTTAAAATGTCTGTTAGGCTTTCTCTGTTCCAAGGATAGCTTTTCTATCAAAGTAAGTGACACAGTCTCTTCCCTTCAGAAACACAGAATCTGGGCTTCCCTGGTGGCGCAGTGGTTGAGAATCCGCCTGCTGATGCAGGGGATATGGATTCATGTCCCGGTCCGGGAAGATTCCACATGCCGCGGAGCGGCTGGGCCCGTGAGCCATGGTCACTGAGCCTGTGCATCCGGAGCCTGTGCTCCGCAACGGGAGAGGCCACAACAGTGAGAGGCCCGCGTACCACACACACACACACACACACACACACACACACACACACACACAAAAGATACACAGAATCTAAGGCAAACACTTCCAAGGGTCTAATAACCCCAAAAGTTATCATGTAAATGAGGGACAAAATGACTGTATTGTCAGATACAATAACAAGACATTGTGCACAGAGAAGAATTCATTCAAAGGAGATGCTTGAACTTCAGAGTAAAAACCAGGATTTAGAGTGGGTAAATAATTTATCTTATACGCACATTGTAGAATCCTATGCATATGTGTGAAAAAATGAATAAAGTGGATCCAACTCCAGGTGCTGACATGGGAGTCACCAAGGCAGTAAGTTGAAAAAGCAAGTTATATTCACCTGACAAATATTTAAGGAGCACTTGCTATGTACCAAGCACTCCTCTGACTTCTGGATATATCAAGAGTGAATAAAGTCCATGCTTTCATGGAACTTACATTCTACTAGAATCCAATTTATGTAAAAAAAAAAATACAAAGGTTGTGTATGTACCTATAAGTAAATTTATTCATATAACTGAGTAGTAAGGGCCCTGGAGGACACAGATTATACAGCTAAGTGGTGGTCTCTGGACAGCAAAGTAGGAATGAGGAGGTGGTGATGGGAACTTTGACATTGTTTGTATATTGATGTATTGTTTGAATATTTTAAAGTAATAATATATTCTTGTCTCACTTGTACTTGAAAATAAAACAATAAGGAGAAAAGTAAAGCAAAAAAAGAAGCAGAGAGGGGGCATTTTGTGCATAGGGAACAATTTGATTTGAAGATGGAAATGAGGGCTAGCAGCTTGTCAGTTTTCAAGGGATATGTCCTGAAACTCCATAATCCCCAAATTGCTAACACAGTTAAGTTTACCGTGATTCATGGATCCATAGAGAGACACGTGCCATCCACAGTGTGTAACATCATACCCCTAGCTTGTTGCCATTTCAGTTTTCATTGTTTTATATCTCACTTGATGGACCTTTAAAAACAAAAGAAAATAGGGCTTCCCTGGTGGCGCAGTGGTTGAGAGTCCGCCTAATGATGCAGGGGACACGGGTTCGTGCCCCGGTCGGGGAAGATCCCTCATGTCGCGGAGCGGCTGGGCCCGTGAGCCATGGCCGCTGAGCCTGCGCGTCCGGAACCTGTGCTCCTCAACGGGAGAGGCCACAACAGTGAGAGGCCCGCATACCGCAAAAAAAAAAAAAAAAAAAAAAGAAAAGAAAGACTATCATCTTAAAAGGGTGACAGGGTGACAACACAGGCAGTGAGAGAAGCAGCCAACATTGCTGAACTGAGAGGATGTTTTTCAGGCTATTGACCAGGTTTGCTGCTGGATAAATGACTGGCTTGGAACACATGCCTTGTAAGAAGTAACAGGAATGATTCAGATTTATACTATGTATCAGTGATCATTCAAGAATAGTTGAAATGATGCATGTTAAATTTGCCAAGTCACATGTCCACTCTGTTTAAAAAAAAGAAGAAGAAGAAGAAGAAGACAGATTGTGTCTGGAAGGCCTGACAATAGGGTGGAAGCATGCAGGCACCATCAATAGATAGCCCAGTGCAAAAGCAAGTTAAAAAAATTTAAAAACGTGTCAATCACCCAGGTGATATTGGTAGACCACACCATCTGTGGAAACACCTTCATGTCAGTGTTGGAAAGGAAAACCTGTGGATTTTCTGGCTTTATGATGTTCCATTTTGACTTTTTGCTCTGGCGTTATTGAAGTGAAGCATGAGATATAAGATTAGATGGCAGTGATAAGCTTTCTATGTTCCTGATTAATACAGAATTCTTTCCAGCAGGCCAGTGCTCAATACGTGGAACTTGCCACAGAATGAGGGGTGGAATAGTCTCTCCACAGTAGGGAAGGTCTGTCTCAGGGCTCATTCCTAAGTGATTTGAATGCAGGAGCATGGAGCAGCCCTGGTAAGAAGTGGTCTAATTCATGAGGCCAGCCCAGGGCACCGAGCACTGTGATGTACTCAGTGAGTAAAGTTCCAGTTCACTTGTACTCTGTGTGGGGAGAACCTAATATAAATATCCAAAATACAACATGTTCCTAGTTGTCTTGTGTCAACATATAGGTATTTGAACTGTTTCCTAAAGCTCAAAGTTACCATTTAGCCACCATGCACATTTTCCTTTACAGGAGGCAAGGGTTTATGTTTCTTTCCTCACTTAAACCATCATAATAGATGCATTATAAATTTTTGATAATTTTTGAGGAGATGCTTTTGAACTGTGGGATAAGTTTAAGAACATTTTTAAAATTGATTTTACAATAGTACCTCACATATAGTGTATGGACAATTGGAAAACTGAAAGGAAAGCATTTGAAAGGCACTTGGGGATGTTGGAAAATGAGGGGGAAAAATGGCAGTTTAAATACTCACTCAGTGTATTCTCAAAACTGACTGGTACTTCATGAAATGTTCACCAAATTTTAAAACATTGTTTATTTCCTCATTTGGTCCTCTCAGTTCTTCTGCCCTGTTCCCAGAGTATAAGGCGTTTCTTTACCAGTAATGTGTTATTTGAATAGGCAATATTTTTTAAATTCACACTATCAGCTCCAGCAATTCAGTTCCTCACCAGCCACACATAAATGGTTGAGATAAGAGAATTAGAAGATCTAGTACGTGCTTTTTTAGTGTGTAAAGTACAGGTGTATAAGTCCATAATCAAAATAGACTGGGAAGTCACAGCAGTACACCATTGTGAAAGCCTCGAATATTCCATTAAAATACTTCTTGTGGCTCAATCGGCCTGTTTGCCTTCTCTTTCCAGATCAGATTTCAGACCATTTATATACAAAAACACTTCACACAGCACACTTTCTTCTAGACACAGAAAACGTTACTCACCTTATACATTTTCTTACCTCCATGGTAATTTTTGAAATGGTTTGAATCTTTTTTGGTTGTCATTGTCCTAGTAGAGAAAAAAATTTATAGCATGTGAAAAATAAGAAGTTGATGTAATTATGAAAAGGCCTTTAAAATTTGATGGTGCAAGAACTCAAGAAAAAAAAAAGTCTTCTTAATATGATAAATATATAATATGGATAAATATATAAACTAGCAAGATCATACTACTGGTGAGGAAATGACCATAAATCTTACTGAATATTTCTAAGATGTGACAGAATATTAATAGGATATTTTATTTCATTTGTTTAAAAATCAGAATATTGAGCGATAGAGTTTCCTCTTCAACTGCTAAAATGTTTCAATAGCTTGAAGATGTTACTGCTCTTATGTAAAGTACAATTTTAAAGCACTTTATCTTTGCATTTATACAAGATAATATGCTCACTAATGAGCAAAGTTATGCAGAAAATGAAACCCACTACATTTTCTTAATTTGACTGGGTTACTGAGAGCAGTAAGAAATATTTGTTGCAAATGATAAAACAGATTATCTTTGTTAAAAATTTCCCATGGACTAAAGTGAATTAACCTAAATATCTGCATGTTGAATCAAGCTGAGAGATCAAACAATTTTCTCAAAACCTGGGGCCCTTGCTAAAATGAGAATATTCACTTTGGGCATTTACTGATTAAAATTGCCAAAGTATCTTTCACAGCTGTTATTTCAGTTAATCCATAAAAGTAGATATAAGTATACAAAGCAGAACAAGCATGTCAGGAGTCCTGACAAGTGACCTGGGTTGAGCTATTTTCTTTTTCCATAAGGTCTTCTGATTTAATTTAATCACTGGAAAATAATTTTGTTTGTCAAGGGAATTTTGTGCATAATTATATTTAAGTATCAAATAGTTTCCTTTTTAGAGACACACAAAGATTATTTAATAATTTATTTTCATACTTAAAATGGAGGATTAGCACGTCAAAAGGGCAGTCTTGCTGTACAATGATTTTCCAGGAGCAGTTTTAATGCCATTTTGTTAAAATTTATCTTATTTATTTATTTTTGGCTGCATTGGGTGTTGGTTGCTGTGTGCAGGCTTTCTCTAGTTGCGGTGAGCGGGGGCTACTCTTTGTTGAGGTGTGCAGGCTTCTCATTGTGGTGGCTTCTCTTGCTGCAGAGCACGGGCTCTAGGCATTCAGGCTTCAGTAGTTGTGGCTCGTGGTCTCTAGAGCTCAGGCTCAGTAGTTGTGGCACACGGGCTTAGTTGCTCCGCGGCATGTGGGATCTTCCCAGATTAGGCTCGAACTGGTGTCCCCTTCATTGGCAGGTGGATTCTTTTTTTTTTTTTTTTTTTTTTTTGATTTAATAAGCTTTTGCCAAACGTTGGACAGGTGGATTCTTAACCACTGCGCCACCAGGGAAGCCCCAATGCCATTTTTTCAATTAAACAGGCATGTATCATAAGCACTTATTCTGTGTAACAGACACGCCATGATCATATGAAAAGAAGGAAGGAATAGCTATAAAGGTGGATAAGACCTAGCACCGGTCCCAACATAAAGAATGTTTTAAGAATAGGACAGTTCTAAGAACCACCGTGGTTGCAAACTCAATTCTTAGTATGAAACAATTTCAAAATGTAAATTCAGTTTCCTTTGAACTATATGTATACTTAACAATTTGTGAAGAACCCTGCTAGTTCTGTAGCTTGTTAGCTAACTTCCTTGAAATTAAGGCTTTGTGAAAGCACATTTGCACTCTCTCTTTAGTCTCTGAAGTGCTTCCCGTGATATATGTAGTGAAAGTATTAATACAGAAGAAGGGATGCTTGCAGCACATATTTATTGAGCACCTACTGTGTGCCAGGAACATGGTGTTCAGTTTTCAATGAAGTCATTTGCAACCTGGAATCTCTCTACCACTAATTAACTGTTTGAAATTAAAAATAAATCAGCACACACAGGATATCCTGTTGTCGCTAGTTTCATTCTCTTCAAATTAATGAATATTTGAATATAGCTAGATATCACTGAAATAATAAATTCCAGTTCTTACACTATTGCAAATTGCATCATTTGATCAAGCAATCTTTGGGGGAGATGTGAATAAGATTAAGCTGGGGAATGCATCTGTTTGCAGTAGGAAGCTCAAGATTATTTGAATACATTATTGACATTGTTTCCGATCAAATAGTTGTGATGATTACATTGGACAGTTGGGACTGTTCCAATGTTGTTATCTTATTAACTTCACTGTATCCAAATCTAGTTACTCTCCAGTATTTTCTTTAATACACTATAATGTATCTTTCCCTCTTTTTCAGCAGCTATGTTTTATACAAGTATGAACATGATCTACGGATCAGTTTTATTAATTGAGCCGCTTTCCCATTTTAAGTACTTAATTAAATCATCATGAAGTACACTGCTTTCTTCCAAGAATCAGATCCCTTTCCTTAGCCTTTCTCCTCAACATACTAGATCTCTGCAACAGTCACCTTCAGGGTGTTCCCTAAACGGTATATTTTCCAAATCTGTTTTCTTTTCCTTAAGGAATTCCATAATGAGCAATCCAATACTTCCTCTAGGTCAGGTCAAATTGATAACAATGACCTGAATTTGATTTATTATCTGTTTTGCTAGAAACACAGCCAAGAATTCTCCTTTCTTTGTTCCTGCCACCTCAAGCTGCCTTGTAAACATTGGAAATTTCCCTACTATTTGGTTGTATGTTACCTTTCTTTTTTTTTTTTTTTTTTTTTTTTTGGTCGTATTCTGACTTTCCAGTTAATTATCTTGCTCTAAGCCTGTTTACACTGCATTATAAATATGTTTGTTGCTTCTTGGTCCAATAACCGAGTGACACATACTTGTGGCTCCCCTGAAGCCACCATTTCTCATTAAGAAAAAAGAATAACCTAAGCAAAATTAGATGACAGTATAGAAACAAAGGCTTAGTTTCACTTCAGAAATGACAGTTTGTTCTTTTTTTTTAGACTCTGTAATTCTTAAGCTTTCTTTTCATAAACTGAATCGCTGACTTTATTTAAAAACAAGTTAACAGCAACAACAGCAACAAAAATCAGTCATTTCAGGAAGAAAACTGAAACTAACCAATAATTACAACATCTATAAATATAGTTCAATATTTTTGTCCTGTATTTGTCAACAATAATTTTTATCTATATGATCAAGAGCAATGATGGAAATATTCTTTGTCTGCCCTGGTTAATGTGGTAACCACTGCCCGTATGTGGCTACTGAGAAATTGAAATGTGGCTTGTGTACATGAGGAACCAAATTTTAATTATATGTGATTTTAATTAATTTAAATTTAAACAGCCACATGTGGCTAGTGACTGCTATGTTGGACAACACAGGTCTAGAATATGAACATAATGGGTAATTTTGAAATCATTATTCAAATTATAATTCTGAGTGCTATTTTTGTTTGTCTTTTTTTTTTTTTTTCGCTACACGGGCCTCTCACTGTTGTGGCCTCTCCCGTTGCGGAGCACAGGCTCCGGACGCCCACGCTCAGTGGCCACGGCTCACGGGCCCAGCCGCTCCGCGGCACGTGGGATCTTCCCGGACCGGGCACGAACCCGTGTCCCCTGCATCGGCAGGCGGACTCCCAACCACTGCGCCACCAGGGAAGCCCGAATATTCACTTTTCTGTCAGCAATTTCACTCATAGCTATATGTACGCCCAAGAGAAACTTGTGCTCCTATGTACCTGTTCATATCATTAGGTATTTCATTAGAGATTTTAATGGGAATTGTGAGAAGGTTTATTGAATGACTAGGTAAAAGAAAGCATCAAAGGTTTTATCTAGTTTTGCCAAAATTTTGTGGTACATTTCAGTAAATTGTTGTGTTTTGGGAAATATTCTAATCTTTTGCAGAGATAAGGGGCATACTTATTCACTCTCCACCATAAGACACTATATCTTGCTACGGATAAACATCAACCTGAACTTTCTGGAGACATCAATCTATTGCCTTTGCAATTAAACTTTTTTTTTTTAAGGGATCAGTGCTCTCCTTTATACATTAAAAGATTCAATGGCAACATTTGAAAGTGTCACAAAATTAGTTACTTTCACTAAAGTCTCTGACACTGTTTTTTCCCAAATATTACAGCACACGTGGTACATGTTTGTTCTAGAGTAATTTTTTAAAGTTCAGGTGCACAAAAAGGAAAACCAAAGAAACATTTCTCCTAATTCTGTAATTTTAATAAGCATATTTTTCTACACAAGCATGTCAATGCACATGTTTCTACATAGCATTGATAACAAAACTGGAATTGAATTAAAACAGGAAGAGCTGAGGCACAATGGTTAGGAGAAGGGGCCTACAGAAAACTTTCTCCCACACCAAGCTGAAGAAGCGTTTGCACTGCTCATGGCCCCAACCTGCTATTTTTTTTAACATCTTTATGCAATTCAACTTTAAATGTAAAAAAGCATGATATTACGTTAAAGGAAGTTATCCCAGAAATTGCACATGCCAAGGAGAGGGAGTGGGTTAAGACACTAGGGGAAGAAAAGGAAATTATAAGTTTTGTGATGTTGGCAGTGGCCTAAGAGATCTTAGAGCAGCCAATGAACAAGCCAAATAAAGCTTAATTTTACTTCTTGGGGCAACAGAATGATTATCATGGGAACAGAGAGGAGGTAAGTAGGAGAACAGATGAAGAACAATGCCAGCTACAGGTATTTCTTGAAATTAAGAGAGGTGAGAAAGTGAGTATGAGCACCTTGCATCCTAACCAAGCCACCGGAAAGCAGTAAGCCATGTGACCGAGTTTTTTTATTTTACTGCCCCTCACCCTTACTTTATATAGGAAAACAAAAATACTCTTTTGTTTAAGAAGCTTGAAGCTTGTAGTTTCGCTAGAGTAAGAAGTTCTAAGAAGAGAGGGTGACAGACCCCCTTATATATTCAAAATATTGTGATCTAACTTCTAAATATGATGTAACTAACTTAAATGTAACATTATTTGTATCTTAAGTGTATACATATCGGAAATTATAAAAGATGCAGGAGAATAATGTGGACTACTTTTAAGATAGTGGTTACTCTGAGGTTTTTGGAAAAGAGAGTGATAGAACTCTAACATTTAGGGTACATACACACATGTGTACTCATGAAGGAAGGAAGGAAGGAAGGGAGAGAGGGAGGAGGGAGGAAGGGAAAAGGGGAGGGAGAGAGTTAACAGTAGGGGGAAAGAAACAGAAATGAAAAGATATCTACTACAAGAAAATAAAAGTTCAGATGGAGGTGAGGGATATTTTGTAGTGACCTGAGTCTTAGAAACCACAATAGCTTCCAATTTTAGTTATGTGTCTTGGCTTCCTAGTAATTGAAACTGATGAACCTTCAGTATGGTTTTTTTTTGTTTTTGTTTGTTTGTTTTTTGTGGTATGCAGGCCTCTCACTGTTGTGGCCTCTCCCGTTGCGGAGCACAGGCTCCGGACGCCCACGCTCAGCGGCCATGGCTCACGGGCCCAGCCGCTCCGCGGCATGTGGGATCTTCCCGGACCGGGGTACGAACCCTTGTCCCCTGCATCGGCAGGCGGATTCTCAACCACTGCGCCACCAGGGAAGCCCTTCAGTTTGTTTTTATAGTCAATGTAATACAAAGATTAATGAAGCAATCTCATCTAGAAGACTGAATGGCTTAAATATTTATCCATCCCTTGTAAAATTCCCCTAATTTCATTCCCTTTTTCCTAAATAATTAAACAATATTGGCTTATTTTTTAGTATAAAGAGTTTACTGCCTTTGTCAACTCAGTAATGTGCCCCATTCTTAAAAACATGATGAAATACTCAAATTAAACAACTTTGAGAAAGCTCTTCCACTGTCGTATGAACATATGAGCATTTTTCAATATTAGTAGGATTCAAAATCATTGAAAACATTTTGCATGTTTCTAAAAAAATACCATGTAATTTTGTTATTTAGGTTTGCCCCTGTAAATTTATAATTAATATATCTTTCTCCTTATTTTTAATTGTAAAGATAAATAGTTTAAATTTAGTAATTGGATATCTCTTGACTTTTGTACATTGATTCATAATATTTACCTATCAGGATTCTTCCTTCCTTTTTTACTTTCCAGATATTTCATTTGATTCAAGGTCTACTTCAAGCCCCCACTTCTCAGACTGAAAAGACGTTTCTGTGGTCTGAACTCTTATTAATATGCACAATATCTGTTATATTTGGTCTTATACCTAATATACTGCATAGAGACATCTTTTCTGGTGGGTTTTAGTTTTAGTGTCCATATCTCATCTCCCTTAATAGATATGATTTTTAAATGCACAGTCCTCTTAATGTGCTCTGAACTGAAACAAAATGTATAAGTTCTTCGCTCAGTTCTTACAGGTAAATGATGTATAATTCCACACTTTTGTATAATAGAACTAAGGGGTTCTTACCATTAACCTAATCAATGTACTGTTAAATGTAACTCAGATTTGGTATTCTTAAACTCAAATTGACATACTGCTAGAGCTTATTGAACTAGAACTCTAATTCAGTATTTTGCTAAGAACTTTGGCTGCCACATGACATTTGGCAACCCTCTAAACAAGCAAAGTTGGAATTCCAGCAATTCTGTAGTATGCTTGTTACCATTATACTACCAATGTTGTCTTGAGTTAGTTGATGTTTTCATTTTCTATTTTTCACTTTTCATTATATATCATTATAAGTAAATCAGTATCAATTTAATTATGATATTTTAGATTAATGAGTCATGTTCCATATTAGCATTAATGGGATTTTAGCAGATTATTCCCCAATAACTATACTTTAAGACATATAATACATTGCAATTCAAAACAGAACCTATAAAACCCAGTTTCTGGACAGTTGTACATATAATGTCATCCCCCTTCCCAAATTATATTGAATGGAGACACTTCATTGAATATTCTGCAAATTTGATCTATTTTAATATCTTCCAATATACTATCCAGGTAACGATAACAAAAAATACTGGTCTATAATTATCTTTATAGGCTTAATTTATATTCAAAAATGTATAAATGCACATTTTTCTCTCATTGAGATATAAAAGAAGATTCCTGTACGTTGCTAGCAACAAATTTACAATTTATTTTTTTCTTCTCCAGTTCTTGGCTACCCATGAGCATAATTTTCACTGAAAAGCTCCCAAGATCTTTTGCTCTATCTGAAGTGGAGGTGACCAAAGATCTTTTAGAGCCCTGTATTTTAAATTACAAGAAAGGATTGTACTACAGGACAAGGACTAAGTTCAAGGTGTTTTTTTTTTATATATGTCTAAAACTATACGATGACGTATTAGGTGCTCCATAAATTCTTACTGTAGATTCAATTTGATCCCAAGTACAGTAACAATACCTGTCCATATATTGTCATTATTTCTAAATTAACTCTGTATTTGAAGGACTTAGAATCAAACATAATTGTTCACAGTTATCCAGCACACTTGCTGTACAGTAAAATTGTTAATTTGGATGGACTTGTTTAGATAGATCAGATGTGGCAGGTGAAAAAGGGGTTTAATTTTCTGTACAGAAATAAGAATTAATAATTGTTTAGATCATCCTCATTTTCTTTGTGCAGATTATTGACATATATTCTAAATTTATACTATATTTATATTACAATGGATTTAAGGTGGGATCTTCTACAAAAAAAGAAAAAAATCTTTATATTCAAAATATGATCAGGTCCCTTGTTTTATACATATCAAAGTCACAGATCTACTTAAGAGTTGTAGTAAAAGGAAAGTGAGTCATATGATCATTCACTCACAAAAATGGGCATCAGAAACATTTTAAATATTGCAGGTTAGTCCTAATCTTCATTTTAAAATGAAATAAAGAGTAAAGATGCATCATCCCATGCAAAAGGGTACGTTTGTCCTGGTGTGTTTTAGCAATTAATGTTAATTGGGTTCATTAAACCACTGCAGTGCTCCTCATACTCTGGCATGCTTAAGAATCACCTGGGCAGCTTGTTAATACAGATTCCTGTCCCCAATCCCAGAAATTCTAAAGGGTGTAGCCCAAAATTTGCACTTATAACAAGCTCCAAAGTGATGCTGATGCTGCTGCTAAAAGGACCACAACAAAGTAACATTTGAAGTCTCCTGACCTGCAAGATATCATAAATTACAGATGTTATGGAAGAAAACCTGCTTTGGTCATGAGATTAGATGATTAATTAATAGCGATTGATGGTATCAAAGGCATTATTTCTGTGTAACTCAAAAGCAAGTGATGACCATTTATAGGTACATGAAATGATAAGGACAGAAATATAATAGTACGGTTCTCATTTCAGAACTCAATGTTTTTAAAATTAATTTTTTCTACCACTATGCTCTCAACATATGTTATTAAGTATTTATTAACTGCAATAGCTAGTTAGAGGTGGAACGTATATATTTTCCACAAAAATATAAACTATAAAGAAGTAGAGAGCCAGATAATTTTGGATAGGTTTTAGAGACAGTTTGGTAAATGTGCTACTTTTTAGAATTTAACAATGCAATTTCTCAAGAAAAAAGAAAAAAAAAATATCTGAGTATTAAACAGCTGTCCCTGGCATCTATTTCACATTTTTTTCCTGGGAAATGGCACCAATAGCTGTTTCCCCAGTTATTACATTAGGGCTTTAAGATTTGTACAATAGATAGAAAGAAAGAGCGCCACCTACTGAATAAGCCAAATGCTTCCTCCAGCATAGTGGTCACATCTTGGCTGCCCTGACTTAACCTTAATACCTTAAGAAAAAATTGGTGCAAATTGGTCCATCAGACATTAAGATCAAAAAGCTCTGAAGTAACAGCCATTTGGGTTTTGACTTCTAAATCAAAGAACTTCAAGTTGTTAATTTGTTTAAATCACTGTTGAGTAGTTATGTGTTATAATTATACAAGAATATTGGGATGTCCCACCTGTTGTTGAATTCAAGGCCAGATGAGATATGAAAATTATGACCATATTCTCCTGAATCTGCAGAAGAAGGGTAAGAGAATACACCCTAACCAAAATAAATTCTGTTTATTTTTTTTTATTTGAAATTGTAAAATCACATCATCTCCCTAGCCAGGTGAGAGTTTGTAGTATTCTATTTAAATTTAATCTCTCAATTCAATTCAATCTCTCAAATTCAATCTCTCAAATTCTCCAAATCCATTCTTAGTTCCATTAATTAATGGGATCTAGTAAACAAACAGGAAAGGTTTTTCACCTAAAAATCTGATTAAATATATATCAAAGGTAGTATAGAATAGCTTTCAAGAGCACAGAATCTGGAAACAATCCATGGATTCAAATCTAAGAGCTGCTATTTACTAGCTATGTGTTCTCACTCACTTACTTGTACCTTAGTTTTCTAATCTGTAAAATGCGGATCATAATCTCATAGTTATTAGGAGGAAAACCAGATAATAAAATAAGTGCAAGTACCTTGAGTAAGTATTCAATAAAAATAAGTTGCCACTAACATTCATTGGAAGTGTCTTAAAAGTTATGTAACACTGAGGAAATTCCTAAGGGAGTAGAGCTAACTAGCAGAGAAACTGAAAGTCAAGCTTAGGTATAATTAAATTTTGAAACTAGAATAAAATTTTTAAAAGCTTTTCTCCACATTACATACAAAGTTACTAACACTAAATTCAATAGTACTTTCATAAAAGCTTTGCCGATATGTTGTTAGTCAAATTGGAGAAGCTATTAATCATTTAATATGTTTACTTCTAGGGTCAAAAATTAATATGAGTTAATAAGAAACTTCACTATTTGCCCCCCAAACATTTCTTGCACAGGATGCTCTTTCCTTTCAAGCAGTGAAATCAAACTGAATGACCTAAATAATATTTATTTTCTGAGAAAACGTCCATGATTGCTTGGTTTGTGGAAGTTGTGCTTGTGTTATTTTAAATTAAATCATGCTACATAATGTTGCACTCTGTTAAACTGATCAGAGTTTAGCTGAAATTCATTCGATAAAATTATAGGAATTGCTTTATTATTTTATAAACAGTCATATTCAGAAACAGAGAGAGAATTTTGAAATGGAAGTTTTATGCTTTAATGTAAATAATTGCAGGCTGCCAACAATCCAGGTGCTTTCCAAAAAACAAGATCAAGAGATAGCTATGAGAGCAATTAAGATATTTATTAGGTTTCACCCTATTTGTCATAACTGATTATGCAGACTAACATGAATCACCTTGCTTTCTGATTGGTTTATTCTTTGTTATCTGAAACTAACTTTAACATACTTTAGCATAGACTCTGTGCATGTGTGTGTGTTTCTGTATCTAGAAACAGTTACCCAAATGAGAAATTTAGTCTTCAGATGGTTAGCTTACATTTAGAAGACCCCGTCCAATCAAAAGTCACACACCAGAGGTAGCTACAATAACCAGTATATTATGTCCAATCATCATGTAATCAGCATTAAAGGTGTTAAAGTTGGCCTTTCACTTGTTAAATTGGTAGAATTCAACAAAAGTGGACTGTATGGAAATCATGTAGAGATTCTCCCATCCTTGCATGAATATGGTATAAGAACCTAGAAGGATCAGTGTTCTGAACAATGTCTTAAGCTTGATGCATAAATGCTACTTAGGACAGTTTTGTTACCCTAATCTCACCAGATGATTAAATTACCCTGCCATTAGAAGATTGTTATGAACATGATGTCATGTCAGTCCTAAATGGACAGAGAGCTAGGACTTCACTGACCTTACAGGAAAAGTGGGATGGGTAATTTTATGTCTGTTTGCTATAAACACTTGAACACGTTCACTCTGACACTTCCTTTCTGACCTGGGAGGAAAGTTAAAGGGATGAGACCTTCTTAGCTCTCTCCCCTATCTCTGACAATTGGAAAATATGGATTTTTACCAGTCGTAATCTAGTATTTATGAATTGCCATACTTGATTACGTTAATTAATAACAGTTGATTGTACATTCCAATGTGCAACTATCTCAGATTTAGGTTCTTGTAGGGATTTCAATAATCTGAATTTTTTCCATAATTAAATGCTGACATTAAACCAAACTGTCAGTGTAATAGACAGTTTAGTACTGAAAACTATAAGTCAAATTTGACATTTTAATTTGGGGAGAAGATAGGTTTGTTTTTATCACGTGTTCTTTGAATTGGGTTAACTTAGTTCACCGACAATATCTTTGAGTTTTAATCTATTCCTGATTTTAATTCAGATTTTAAGAGTTTTACTTTCGAACAGATGAAATGCTTCAGCGTCAGCTTTGTTCCTCCGTAAGAACATCATCTGTCCAGAATGTTTAACTGATAGTTCTTTCAGCCATTTTATAGAGTTATTTGGTGGTTAATCTCCTTTTGAGGACAGAGTGAGAGTGAGAGAGAGAAGAGGAGGAAGAGGAAGGAGGAGGGGGACAAAGACAACAAGGACGGAGGGGGGATTGGACAAAGAAACAGAGAAAAAGAGACTGAGAGAGATATTGATAAACATCTCTAGGTTGAGGTGATTATGAAGCATAGGGACGATTTGGTGGTGGATACTCAGGAGAGAAAGAAACTGGAATACGAGAAACCATAGTCCCTCCCCAACTCCCGCATCCTTGGGCCCATATAGACTGTTACAAGTTACAGGTACTGGTCCTGTTCTTTTTTGCACCTATATAATAATGATTATTTTATATGTCTTATAATTTGCATAGTACTTTTTCTGCATGATCCTTCTTGTTTCTCATAGTCATGCAGTGAGGACTGTCAAAAGGTTATTACTGTTTCTAACTTCTGTAAGAGGAAACTAGGTTCCTGTGTGACTTGCCTACATGACCACATTGCCTCTTATATTAGTTTCCGCAGGCATCTTGATCTATCATGTGTGAACTGGTGTTGAAACATTTTCAGGATCTTTATGCTTTTGTTTCTGCTAAGCCAGCCATAATTCCATCTTTATATCTTCATTAAAGACATAAATTATCATGCCTTATTTCAGTTCAGGATTCTATTCTGTTTCTGAAAGGACTTGAAGATTTTCTAGTTTAATAACATTACTTCTGAGTAAATTTTGTCTGCATTAACTATTTTGCAATGGCCACAAAGATTCCAGTAAGTCAAATCATCTGTATACACAAACTTATATTTATCCTTTTACCTATAACTTGTCCCAGCAACTGTCATTTGATGAGTGCCTGGTTGTTCAGCTGCAGGAAAATGAACACTACTTAGATAAAATACACCACTCATTGGATGTTTTACCTGTCAGATTAGACTTTGTTAAGTACAGTATCATTTGTTTTTAATTAAGGTGTTCTGTATGCCTACTGGTGTACAGCTTTTTTGCTAAGGTCATGAGGAATAACCTAATGAAATGTCTAAAACACTATTAGTTGTGCTAATTCCATTCATAGCACATAGGAGTCTTCATTATAATTTATGAATCTGTTGTTTTTCTTCTTTTAAGAAATTGTGATATCTAGTATTTCATTCCTAGAGGTTCTGGTGGTTATGAAGTCTCTTAAAAGACTGATTGCACAGAATATGTGTCCCTGAACTCCAGTGTTTCATTGAAACTTTTTGTTGTTGTTGTTTCAGAATCATCATAAGAACCTGAGTAATTTCTTAGTGTATGCTTTTCCCAAATTTGCTGACTGCCTTCCAACAGAAATAGGAATGTTTTATTTAAAAATTTTAAAAGACAGTAAATATTCAGTCTTCTGGTAATTTGAAGCATTCTGTTATATATAGCAAATTACTTCATCTTTCAGAGTCCAAGTGTCCTTATCTCCTCCTCTTAGTTGAATCTGAATCTCATTCATCTTTATAATTGGATTTTTTCTCTCTCTTTTTCCTTGGGCAAACTCTTGTGCTAAAAAAATAAATAAATAATTTTTTTAAAAATGGGAATACACTTGCTAATCAAGGCCATATGAGGGCAGCCTTCTATGTCCCTATATAGGCATTTTGTCCCAAATTGAGGTTTGCAGACAGAGACAAAGCCCAACCTAATGGATGTGGACTGCCTGTGTTGGAATTCCTGCTCCACCCTTCACCATTTGAGTGACCTTGGGCCAGTTATTTTAAGCTCTCTGTGCTTCTATTGTCTCATCTATAACAAAGGTATAATAATAGTAGTTACTTCATAGAAATGTTTCTAGAATAACATTGCTTTTAAAAAATTGGTCACATGAAGTTCTTAGGATAGATATCTGGCATATAGTAAGTGTTTAATTAATGTCAGCTAATATTACTACCATTATCACTTTTCCACTGCTGAATTCTCTATATGTAACATACTTTATTTTCTAAACACTCATGATATGGCCTATTTTGACACCATTGGGAGTGCTGCCATCTTCTCAAATAGAAAGCAATTGAGAACAATTCAGAATAAATTAGACCTCTGAGGATATGTCAGCACCTTCACTGGAGACTCGTTTTCAAAGTGCCTGCTACATCTAGGGCACTGCTGCCATGGAAGGAGGCATTCTTTGAAAATCTATTTGTTTTCACATTTCTTATTTTCTTTTAATCTGTCTATTCAAATATGAAGGAGAATTTTGTTCAAACACAATTAAATTCACCACCAATTTATTGGGGCAAGCCCATGACAAGGTGGGAAGTACTTCAGCTGCTGGAATAGCCTGAGTCCTTCCACCTGGTTTTTGACAAGGCAGCATGGCATAATGACTGAATTGAGAGCAAGGCTTGGGAATCCTGCTCCCGGGTTCAAACTTTGGCTTTGCTGCTTTCTACCTGGGCCACCGCAGTTTCCTCACCTAAAAAATAGAGATAATGATGGCAGTTATCTGTCTTCAGGATTGTTGTGAGGTTATGATGCAGGACAATCACTTAACACAGAGCCAGGAACACAGCAAGTTGTTCATATTTTGTGGCTACGATTATGTTAAGGATGATATATACTGTGCTGAATCTGGCCGGTGACTAACGATACACAATTAGTGGAATATGCCAACCAGGCCACTATATTTTAGAGATGAGAGCACCTTTAGACAGTCTATCATCAAATTCATTTACAGAGTACAAAGAAAAAAGAAGTCCTAAAAATTGAGATAAGTGGCCCAAGGATGAGGGTAACGCTAGTTTGACCACAAGTAAAGTTTTTTCACCTCTTTCACTTCACTGTTATCTGTATGTGTGCTGCAACCTTATCTGATTATGTCAGGCTGCCTTAGACTGCCATGAAGAGCCTCAATTACCAGTGAACAATAAAGGTTAGGAAAACAACAACAACAACAACAACTTGAGGACAGAATGAGAGAGATAATTCAACTTCCAATGTAGCTGTTCTTGCAATTTTAAAAGTTGAGGAACTAGTCCCAAATTTTTCTGTATATTATTTTCTATGGCAGTTTTCCAGGAATTGCATGAATCAAAATGTCATACATGGATAGTTAGTGCAAGGTTTCAACATACAGTTACTAGGCTTCAGTGAAATGGAAATGTGGATTATCTAAACTTCCTTTCCTTTTTAAAAACACAGGATTAAAGAACTTTCTAGATCTGTGCTGTCCATTATGGTAGCCACTAGCCACATGCGCTTATTTACATTTAACTTTAATTCAATTAAATGCTTTAAAATTAAAAAGTAGGTTCCCCGGTTGTGCTAGGCACATTACACATGTGGCTAGTGGCTACCATACTGGATAGCTCAGATGAAAATTTCTGCCATCACAGAAAGGTCTGTTAGATGGTGCTGCTCTACAGCAACTGAGAAGTACTTATAATTATAGTTGGTAGAGTAGGCTGTACAATGGTTGGAAATATCATAGAGATGTGTTTTCACAAAATGCAAAAATGGGCTTGCACAGATGTTAAACAAAATAACAGCCCAAACTCGTTAGAGAATTTAGTCAAATGCAAGCATTCACTCTGCAAAGAAGAGTCTATAATTTGTGATATGAGAAAGATCCAGAAGAAAAAAGGATCAAGCAGACTGTAAGGGGGAAAAAAAGGCAAGCATTAAGCTAATTCTGATGAAGGCTCACCTGATTTTCCAATTTATTTATAAGCATCTTTGAAGTGTTTTCAACTTTCAGAGTCACAACAGGGGTTTTTCCAATCAATATTGATGTTACTTACATTACACTTGGAAAACAGGTAACACTTTCAAATGCTGATGTATGTGGAAGAAGATCATGTTGGCTCTTGACTGAGTCTATCCATGTAAAATGTCCATGTTGATGATATTCTACCAGTCACCATGATGAATTTTAAACAGAACATACATTTTTATCTGCTTAGATTTTATTTTGGCAGTAAAATATCTAATGATTATTCAGTTTGGTCTGAAGTATAAAATATCATTAGGAGTTCAGCGTAAGTGCTTTGAAATCCAATTTTAATTCTGCCTGTTGCCCTTTACTGTAGATTGAACTAATTAGTTAACAGTAGTTTCCAGCCTTGAAGTCAGGAAGAATTGGCACTTTGCCCGCACACTTATGACCTTTCACAATAACAATAATCCTTATTTTGGAATTGTGCTTTAGAGTTTGCAAAATGCTTTCAGGCAAAGTGTTTTCACATAGGGTAGCCCCGAAACAGACAGGAGAGTTTTAGCATTCTTAACTTAGAACCGTGGAAACCAATATGCACAGAATTAAGTCATCTGGCCAAAAGACACAGATATGAGCAGAATGCAGGTTTGTTTCTGCTATGCTATGCTGCCTTTCTAAGCACCTTTTGATCAACATCAGTTGCTACCACCATATTTTGGCCAAGACTTGGAAGGAGAGTAAAGAGGAATGGAAAAAGAAGAAAGAGAGGAAATGAGCAAACATGGAAGTCAAGAGATAACAATTTATGCCCTTAAAAATAATTGGTATAGGGACTTCCCTGGTTGTCCAGTGGGTAAGACTCCACACTCCCAATGCAGGGGGCCCTGGTTTGATCCCTGGTCAGGGAACCAGATCCTGCATACAGCAACTAAGAGTTCGCATGCCGCAACTAAGAAGCCTGCATGCCGCAACAAAGATCCTGCACGCTGCAACTAAGACCTGGAGCAGCCAAAATAAATAAATATTTTTTAAAAATAATTGGTATAAAGGCTCATGATTATGAAATGTGATGTGGCACCCAGGATGGGATTCTGAAGCAGAGAAAGTGCAATAGATTAAAAACTAAGGAAATCTGAATAAAGTATGTACTTTAGTTAATAATAATACATTAATATTGGTTCTTCAGTCATAACAAATGAACCATAATGGGAAAATTGGGTGCAGGTTATAATGGAATTTGCTATATTACTTTTGTAATTTTTATGTCAATCTAAACTCTTCTAAAATAAAAAGTTTATTTAAGAAAGCATTGTAGGGTTTCCCTGGTGGCGCAGTGGTTGAGAG
Organism: Kogia breviceps; assembly: GCF_026419965.1. Lineage (NCBI taxonomy): Eukaryota > Metazoa > Chordata > Mammalia > Artiodactyla > Physeteridae > Kogia > Kogia breviceps. The sequence continues at coordinate 14,188,006 of NC_081319.1, read as the reverse complement.
TCCGCCTGCCGATGCAGGGGACACGGGTTCGTGCCCCGGTCCGGGAGGATACCACGTGCCGCAGAGCGGCTGGGCCCGTGAGCCATGGCCGCGGAGCCTGTGCGTCCGGAGCCTGTGCTCCGCAACGGGAGAGGCCACTGCAGTGAGAGGCCCACGTACTGCAAAAAAAAAAAAAAGTATTGTAATTGGTAGTAGGGCATATCCAAGACACCTCAAGGATCACGGTGCTCTGTGGAGGTCATGTTGCACTTGGCTCACATCTTTGATGAAGGGAACTAGTTTTCATCTCAATTTATGATGTTTGTCCAACTATGACTTGTGAGCCAAATCCAGCCCATGTCCTCTTTCTGTAACTAAAGTTTTATTGTAACACAGTCATGTTCATAATTTGACATATTCTCGCTGGCTGCTTTTGCACTACCCCTGGCAGAGATGCATAACGATGAAAGAAACCATGTGGAGCACAAAACCTAAAAGATTTACATTCCAGCTCTTTATAGAATAGGTTTGCCAAATGCTGGTACAGAACATCAAATTCTCTGTTTTTCATCAACATCTGTTTATTAATGGGGCAGGCATTCTTCTGTGTGGTAGGAACACAGTGGCAATCAAGACAGAGCCGCTGCCTTTTCTGGAACTCACTTTCCAGAATAAGATAATAAATAAACAAACAAGAAAAGAGCATCAACAATAAAGTGTGTAAGATTACTTCCAATAGCACTAAATCTCACAAAGACAATGAAATGAATATAGTTGCTTTAGAGAGTGATGTTTGGGGTGAAGCTGTTAATTTACAATGGGTACTCATGTAAACCCTGAGGTGGATTCTGAATAATAAGAAGGAACCAGCTATGGAAAGATAAGGGGAAGAGCATTCCAAGTGGAAGGACTAGATGTGCAAAAATGATCAGTCAGAAACAAGCTTAAAGTTTAGAGCAAGAAAATTTTAAGATTTTTCTAAACCTCAACTACTTCCAAATTTAAATAGAACAAAATTAAATTAAATCCACATCCCATATTTCTTCTTTTCTATAAATTTTTGAAAGGTTTTTTTCAAGAGAATAACCAAGATTTTCATATTCCATGGGGACTTTGCTAATGAAATCAATGATTATTTTATGAACATTCCCCATGGGAAAAGAGCAGCACTAAATCTTATTTATTACAACATTATTTGGCATGTTACAATTTTCCATTAAGCTTTAATTTTTTTTCCCTTTTTATTCATCCCAAAGAAAAGAAGCTTCAAAGGTTTGATTACTATAATACCAACTTGAAATATGATCTATTCCCTTTCTCTGTTTGACCCAACAAGGAAGGAGCTAGAATGTTTCACAAAGGATGATTCATAGGACAGCAGTTTTGAATGATGTTTTTGGTAAACATCTAATTAACTGATAAGATCAGGTATTTCTTGATACCTGGAAACATTAAACTATCTTGGTTAAAAAAGTTCACTTACTGTTAGACCTCTTAGCATCCTTAGTACAATAAGTTGTGAATCCACAAGCTGAAGCTTTAAGGGCATAGAAAATATCTACTTGTCAAGGACTCTGGAGAACTCTATTTGAAAAATGATGCTTTTGAAATAATCATTTGCTTCTTTGGAGAATCCAGTGAAATCTGGTATTCTTTTTAACTTTGGAGATATATGTATGTGTAGATAGATAGATAGATAGATAGAGATATAAATTGGTCTGACATACCAAAAATGTATTAGCTGGGCTTCCTTGGTGGTGCAGTGGTTGAGAGTCGACCTGCCGATGCAGAGGACACGGGTTCGTGCCTGGTCTGGGAAGATCCCACGTGCCGCGGAGCGGCTGGGCCCTTGAGCCATGGCCGCTGAGCCTGCGCGTCCGGAGCCTGTGCTCCGCAACGGGAGAGGCCAAAGCAGTGAGAAGCCCGTGTACCACAAAAAATTAAAAAAAAAAAAATGTATTAGCTGAAAATAAATCCGTCCCTTTAGCATGAAAAAAAAAATCACCAGGAGGGCCTTTTTTTCCGGTTTTATTGAGATATAATTGGCATATAACATTGTGCAAGGTTTAGGTGTGCAACATGTTGATTTGATACACATGTATATTGCAAAGTGATTACCACCATAGAGTTAACGCCTCTATCGCATAACATATTTTCCATTTCAGTTTTGTGGTGAGAATATTTAAGACCTACTCTCTTAGAAACTTTCAAGCATATAATCCAGTATTATTAACTATAATCACCATGCTGTGTATTTGATCCCCAGAACTTACTCATTTTATAACTGGAAGTTGGCATCCTCTGCCCAATATCTCACCTTTCCTCCACCCCCCTCCCCCAGCCCTTGGTAATCAATATTCTACTCTCTGTTTCCATAAGTTCTGCTTTTTTAGATTTTAAATGTAAGTGATATCATGCAGTATTTGTCTTTCTGTGTCTGACTTATTTTAATTGGCATAATACACTCAAGGTCCATCCATGTTCTTGCAGATAGCAGGATTTCCTTCTTTCTCATGGTTGAATAATATTCCATTGAGTGTGTGTACATGTGTGTACATCTTACATCTTCTTTATCCATTCATCCATTGATGGGTACTTAGGTGGCTTCCATATTTTGGCCATTGTAAATAATGCTGCAATGTACATGAAAGTGAAGACATCTCTTTGAGATTCTGTTTTCATTTCTGTTGGATATATATCCAGAAGTGGGATTGCTGAGTAATATGGTTGTTCTATTTTTACTTTTTTAAGGAACGTCCATAATGTGGCTGCACCAATTTACATTCCCACCAACAGGGCACAAGGGTTTCATTTTTCATTTTCTCCATATCCTCACCGACATTTGTTGTTTTGTCTTTTTGATGATAGCCATTCTAACAGATGTGAGATGATACCTCATTGTGATTTTGATTTGCATTTCTCTGATGATTCGTGATGCTGAGAACCTTTTCGTGTACCTGTACCTGTTGGTCATTTGTATGCCTTCCTTGGAAAAATGTCTATTTAGTTCCTTGGCCCATTTTTTAATGGCACAGTTTCTTGTTGTTGTTATTTTTCCTGGAGGCTTTTTAAAACACTGACTGCTGGACCCAACTCCCAGAGTTTCTGATTCAGTAGGCGTGAGTGGGGCTTGAGAATTTGTATTTCTAACAAATCCCCATGTGATGCTGTTGCTGGTCTCGGGATCACACTTTGAGAACCACTGACCTAGGTAACATTTCAGTTTCTAGGGTTGTATTAATATGCACAATTTCAGGGACCTGGAATCATTAGGAGTTGTGATGTATTAGCAATTTCAGCATCTCCATTAGTGCAAGTCTCATTTTTGACCCGTACAATGTGTTACTTGCTTTAAATCAACCATATAAGACAGAGTGAAAGATAGAAAAAAAATGAGATGGTCTCTAACACTAAGGGGTTGGCACTCTCAATCTAGATACACAGTCTTGCTCATGTGTTCTTTAAAGACATCTTCAGTTATGGTCCTCTAAGGCTTTCAATCTTACTAAGTGGAAGGTGATATCAAGTCCCCTTCAGGCACTGTCATATCTGGAATATACACTGTGCTGTCAACGTATAGAGTTTGGAGAGGCAAGTAACTGTTTTTCCCTCCACTCCAACCTCAGCCAACAGAAGAATTTTACATTCAGCCTCCCGGTTTCACATGTTCTATTATCTCTGCTGAGTACCATCTGCTCCTATCCCAATCATACACACACATGCACATATATACATTCCAGCTCTTTACAGAATAGTTCCTGATGTTAATGAACATCAGTTCCTGATGTTAATGAACAACTCATGCTCATTTGAGAATACGATTTTTAAAATATAGAAAAGTATAAGCAAGACAAAATGGTACCAAAAACTCCACAAATTAAAATAATCCATAACCCCAACACCCAGAGAAAACCACTAGTAATACTTTGGTATATTTCCTTTTAATTTTTTTTTAACCTAAAATATATGTTAAGCTGAAGTGTTTTTATGTTTACTGACCTTTTCTATTTCTTCTAGAAATTGACTCTTATTGTCCACCTATTTTTTTTGGTTAGGGTGTTACTGTATTTGTTTGTCTTTTTATTGAAGTATGGTTGATTTAAAACATTACATTAGTTTTAGGTGTACAACATAGTGATTCAAAATTTTTATAGATTATACTCCATTTAAAGTTATCATAAAATATTGGCTATATTTCCTGTGCTGTACAATATATCCTTGTAGCTTATTTATTTTATACATAGTAATTTATACCTCTTAATCTCCATGTATTTTTTAAAATGTATAGATATTTAATCAATCAAGGATATTCAACTTTTAATTTTCATATTATTTAAACTTTCTCCCAATATCCTTATAGACTGCCAATACTTGGCAATGTTGACCCGCAGAAATAGTGATACCTTATGGTTCAACCAATTTCTGGCTTTTAATTTCGTTGTGTTTGTGATGCTCAGAAATTTTAACTTCTCACTTGGTTAAAAGTTTTCTTTTGTGTTTTTTTCCCAGTGTTTTAATAATTAGTCCTAATCATCCAAGATCATTTAAATATTCACTTTCATTTTCTTTGGTCTTTTTTTATATCAGTTTTATATCTAACCAAATATACTTGTCCAGTGAATACTAGTGACATTTTTATCAAAGATGCATTTTTCCTTCATATCATTTACTGTATACTCTATATCTTTCCAATCAGTTTGTTAGGCTTCTTTTAGGCTATCATATTATGAATTAAAGTTCTTATAGGGTGTATTAAGATATTATTCATGCAATCATTTATTTCAAGGGTATTTGTGCTGTCACATTTCTGTTTTCATATTTTGTGCCTAGCTTGATGCTATTTTAATCATGAAAGGTTTATCATACTGTAATTCATCAATTCTAATTTGCACACTTAATCATATGCAAACATTTCTGAAAGTAGGATGATTCTTACAAGATAACATATAAAATTATTTTTTTCTTTTTAGTGGTACATAAAAATGGTGTTTATTACAATCAATGATTTTTATATTCATTGTAATACATAATATTTTAATACATGGTAGGACAAGTTTTCTCTCATTACTCCTTACCAAATTGTATCTGTGCTCATTTATAGTTTTATTGGTTTTTCTTTGCTATAGATACTCCAGATGTTTACATTATTGTGAAAAGACCTTTTTAGTCTCTTATAAGGCTTTTGCTTTCTACTTTATCTGAAATTGTTTCCCATTGCCTTATTGTTTACTGGGTAAATTATTATCATTCCTTGTTTTTTCAATATTTTAGTGTAATTTCATCATTTTTTGTGTGTGGCTCATATAGTTATATATTAGATTACCAGCCAAATCCACTTGTCTTAATTTTCTTATAGAAGAGTTAAACATTTAATACTTATATTCATAAGTAAAACTTATTTTATGCTTTCTGGAATTTGCCTCAGTTTTCTATCTTTTTCTACAGGAACTTTTTTTTTCTCACCCTTTTCAGGGATTTGAAAGTGATTCTTCCAGTTTTAAATTTCTTTTCTTTTTTTTTTTTTTTTTTTTTTGTGGTACGCGGGCCTCTCACTGTTGCGGCCTCTCCTGTTGCGGAGCACAGGCTCCGGATGCGCAGGCTCAGCGGCCATGGCTCACAGGCCCAGCCGCTCCACAGCATGTGGGATCTTCCCGGACCGAGGCACGAACCCGTGTCCCCTGCATCGGCAGGCGGATTCTCAACCACTGCGCCACCAGGGAACCCCCGATTTAAATTTCTTAGATGGTTGCTTGTTGTTTTCCTGATAACCTTCAGTAATCAGTTTTTCTCTATAGTGTCATGAAATTATTACAGTTTATTAATTTATTATCTCTGATCACAAAAAATAAAGAAACGTAACAAGCTTGTAGTTCTCTGCCTTTTTAAAACTTACTTCTGTTCACTTGAGAAATTTGGTTTTAGACCCAAATTGTTATTAAATTATTATTATATTAAACATCTCCTTTTATCAACTGTTTTTGACTTTACAATACTTGAAATAATTTAAATGTTTTCAAAATTTATTAAATCTCTTATAATTTTCCTTATTCCTGAGTTTTAAACTTTATTCTCAGTTAGCTGGAGTATGTACTAAATCACATTTTAAATTAAGATACCTGTAATATATACATAGAGAAATATATAGAGAGATACATATAAATATATATAGAAAATGTATATTTATGGGCAAATAAAATATACGTTTTTAAGCACTTCCTTATTTGAGAATGTTCTTATGTTGACTTAATATATGGAGGAATATTTGCTTTACATTTTTAGGTCTCAGATTTACCACATCAAAATTCTGAGGGTTTTATGCAATAATTTTTGCCTTTGTGAAATATGTGTGCCTTTATGCATAAATATGGCCTTTATGCAGTAACTGTTGAAGTGGAGAAGTCTGAGACTAATTCAAGTTGTTTTGTTGTTTATTTTTAATGGGCGCCTGTTTTGTTTTCTGCATTCTCCTAAGAATATTTATCTTGATTATTCTCATGAGAATTTTCAGTTTGGTGTGGGTTCTTTTCATGTCCCTTTCTTGGAATATTATGGAGCATTTTTATCAGAAGACTCATGCTTTTATCAGTTATGGAAATTTTCATCTTTTTGTGTGTGTGTGTGTGTCCTTTAATGATTACTTCCATTTCAGTTGTTCTGGTTTCTTCTTTGAGACAATCCAAAATACTTATTTTAGATTCCCATTCTCTAACTTCCATATACTTCACTTTTTCTTTAGCAGGTTTTTTTTTTAATCCCTTGGTGTTTCTCCTTTGTTTGCAGGAAAGAATCTCAATTGTGTGCTTCACACGAATGATTTCATTTGCTGCCAACAGTAATTCTTATCTTTACTGTCTCTGATGCAAATTTTAATTATGCCTTTGTAGTTTAATTTCTTCTACCTTATTTTGATCAACTCCTTAACTTCTCAGCCATTGGTCTATGTGTCTCATCTTGTTTTATTTCCGGTCCATCCCCCTTTTGTTTCATAAATCTCTCCATGCTTACTGTTCATGTATTCATAGATACTATTTTTTCTTGCATATTGGGTTTAATTCAAGGTGAAGTATTTTAACACTTTCTTCTGGTTTCTTTGATAAATATTTTTTTTTAATGAGGCTTCATAACAATATTCTATTTTCCCCCTTCCTGTATTGCAATTAGACTTTAATAGGACACATGTTGTTTTGTTTTCCTTCTTGTATGAATGGAGATGTATCCTATTTACAGTATATACCAATTAACAGGATGCCCTTGGCCCCAGCTACTGTCCATTTGGTTATAAATCGAATCATCCTCTCAGGTATATACATTAAAAGTAAATTGATGTGCACAGTTCTTGGCCCATTTCCCAGGGTCTTTTCTGCTGAAATTAAGAGAGGTGGCCTTCATCCCACACTCTGAAGTTCTTACCCTCTAAATTAAAGCTGTACCTGAAAGTCCCCTGCATGCATTTCTGTATCAAACCACACTGCTTTGTTAGGATGCCGTGAATCCCTGTTTAAAAGCTCTCATACTCCCATTTCCTACTCCATTGTGTTCTTGCTATAGGAAAGGAGACACGAACATTATTGAGATTACCTATAAAAGCAACAAGTATATAGAGAAAGGGAAAGTGGCTGTCCAAGGTCCTAGAAATTTGATATAGAGGGCAGACTGTGTAACAAAAGAAAGCAAAGGAGAAAAGAAACAAAGGAAGAGACTTAAGGACAATAAAGTATCTTCCTATCTTTTTCAGTAATGGCTATTCTCTTTCATGAAGCCACCATTTTTTTTTCTCAATCGAATTCCAATGGCTTTATAGTTAGTGGAAATTCCTTCCATTTTCTAGCAATAGGTTCTGTCAGTCTTAATATTTTGTGATGTTGTGAGTTTTCCTGTATCTTAATAAGTATTTTAGAGAGAAGTTGGAAGAGACTGCCTCAGGGACAACTAGCCAGATGCCATTTTAAACGGAAGCCTGTGGTTTAGTTATAAACACAAAGAAGACAATTGCCCACACCAGAAGATAACAGTACTCTTGATTTTTTTTCCATTCTGGATTGACGTCAGCCATAACAGTGCTGTTTTTTCAGGATCAAATATTGAACAAAAGGAATTATTCTAACTCCGTGATTAATTCCTAAATATGAGGTTTTGCACTGATTTAAGTTTATTTTATATGTCACATAGCCTGGCATAATAGTGGCTCAAACCTGAGATTTTTTTTTTTTTTTGCAGTACGCGGGCCTCTCACTGTTGTGGCCTCTCCCGTTGCAGAGCACAGGCTCCAGACACACAGGCTCAGTGGCCATGGCTCACGGGCCCAGCCACTCCACGGCATGTGGGATCTTCCCGGATCGGGGCACGAACCCGCATCCCCTACATCGGCAGGCGGACTCTCAACCACTGCGCCACCAGGGAAGCCCCTCAAACCTGAGATTTTTGTGTACTTAATTATGATAGTAAAAGTTCATATTACTGCTATAAGATTTTGGATGTTTTCCTCATCTCTTCATGATGGCAAAACACTTGATTTCATTCCAACTTTAAATTTAAAGATTCACACAAGGCAGTGGTTGTAAAACTACATTGTGCATAGTTTTCACAGAAAGCCCTCATAAAAAATTTCACATTTCCAGACAATGCCTCTGAATCTAGACTGAAAAGGACCACAGAGTCTTCGTTTGTAATGCACTCTCAAATAATATAAGCGATTGGTCCATCCATACTTTGAGGAATGTTGGCGAAAATCAGGGAAGTAGTTAAGGTAGGATGTTTCTCTTATTTGCCTTGATATACTGCAGCCTCAGAAATGCCTACCTATACATTTCCTATATTGAAGACTCTCTGCCCATAGACTAGATATTTATGAAAACAATATGATTATCACTTCAAGAATTTGTGAAAGCATACGCTCATCAATCTCCAGGTTGGCTAGAGAATTCATCACAATTTACTCTTACAGAAAAAAAAAATCTTTCCATAATGTTCCTCAAATGAGTTTTATGAACTGCTTATAAAGATATTAATAAACTGATAAACAGAGAAAGCATACTGTAGTAGAAAGCTTAGTGAACTTGAGTCAGAATAAATTAACATCCATCTATGTGACCTCTAACCCGTTCTAAATGTCAATTTCTTAATCTATCAAATAAGTCTAATCCTACCTGCTTTACTCACTCAACAGGTTTTAGAAAGGTCTAATAACAGTATGTGAAAATGTAAAATACTTTGTGATCTGTAACCACTGAACACATGAAAAATATTATATTAAATGAAAAATATTTTATCATCATACCTACATAGCATCAACAGAAGTTTTAGCAATTCTTTTATTCATTGAAAACCAAATAATCAACATGGTTTTATTGATGATTATACCAAGAACAAAACTTAGGTACTTAACATATAATAAAGAAATGTCTTGTTTGCTTTTCTACTCTCAGTTAAGTATGTTGGCATTTAATAGTCCAAAAGTATAGTATGAGTATTCTCTAAACCTATTAAAACTGTGTGCTAGGGCTTCCCTGGTTGTGCAGTGGTTAAGAATCCCCCTGCCAGTGCAGGGGACACGGGTTCGATCCCTGGTCCGGGAAGATACCACATGCTGCAGAGCAACTAAGCCCGTGCGCCATGACTACTGAGCCTGCGCTCTAGAGCCCATGACCCACAACTTAAGGAAAGCCTGCATGCCTAGAGCCCGTGCTCCACAACAAGAGAAGCCACTGCAATGAGAAGCCTGCACACCACAACAAAACGTAGCCCCCACTTGCTGCAACTACAGAAAGCCCGCACGCAGCAACGAAGACCCGATGCAGCCAAAAATTTTAAAAATAATAAAATAAAATTTTAAAAATCTGTGTACTATTCCTTCCTAGACAGTGTAGACTCATTAGTCTAATAGAATACTATAGGTAACAGTTTTCCCTTGGTAAAATTTCCCATTAATATCCATCAACCATACTTCACTCTTTCAATACTACCTTAATGACTTGTAAACTTTTACTCAGCTACTTCCTAATTAGGTGTATTTGTAATAGCTATAGCTTTTATTATCAAATTATTCTTGATTCAGACTCTACGCTGACGGTTGTTTCTTAATTGCTCAGATTTTTAAAAATTTAATTAGCTTAGATGGCAGAACAGATGGTCTCTGAATCTGCTGGTGCTATAGCTATGTGATAATATATTTTGGTTCTGTCTAATGCGGTGACTCCAGCTCCTCCAAGGAGCTGGAATTTGTATATTTGTATAAAGCAGCCACACTGGCTGCCCTGCCCTCCATTTAAAAGGGCCTAGACAAATTCTAATACCTGGCCAAAGAAGCTACATAAAAAAATTAATGTAAAACCACTTATCAGACACTTCCACAAATACCATGTATGCACGACTTTCATCATAAAAGACACAATCTCAATTTAAAGGAACTTAAAATCTTTTTAAAAACAAGTTAACAACCTCTAATGAGGGACTAATGCAACCAACTGGATAAAATAACTTAAATAACAGAATTATTTGGAAAAAAAATAGCAAAAAATGAGGTTTAAAATTAAAAATTATAGAAGGACTAGAAATCACAAAAAGTAGTTTAGCATGGAAAAATAACAGATGCACTTGAAAATGAATGGAACATAACAGGTATTAAATTGAAAACAAAAAAATTAAACAGCAGGTTATAAATTATAGAAGAAAGAGTTTTAAACTATAAGATAGGTCAGAAGATCTATACAGATCAAAGAGAGAATATGAAATTGAAAATAGGAAAAAGACAAGGAGACCAGAATAAGTAGAGATCCCAACTAGGAAATAAAGGGAGAATTAAGAAGAAAATACTTGGTGATAATTGCTGTTAATTTTCTAGAATATTCATAGAATGAACACTTAATTTAGTGAAGAACACCAAAGCCAGATTAAAACAAATGGAAACCAATAGCATAACTACAATATGAGTAAACTTGAAGAGCAGTACAGACAAAAGATGATTCCTTGGTTTTTGGCTTGTCCAAAGTAATAGATGTTGGGGCAACCCACTGAGACAGAGAGCAGTGGGTGCACAGGAGATGAGGGCTGGTAAGGTCAGTCTTCAATGTATTCATTTTTATGTGCCTTAATACCGGTCATCTGGTGAACGCTACTAGGCAGCTGAATATACAAGTACGGATCTCAAAAGAGAGGTCTGGGCTACAGATATTTAGTTCTCACATGAGTACATGTCAAATGAAGTTGTTTCTGTGGGTCTAGCTGCCTAGGAAAAGAACTGCAATAAAGTCCAGGACTTTCTGGAACTATATGTAATGACTGATAGAAGTAGATACACATGCAAAAGAAACATGAAAAGATTGCCAGAAAAGAGGAAGAAATAAAAAGGGAAATACTCCTACAAAAGCCAGAGCAAAATACTAAGAGAAGATATTATTATTTATTCTCCTAAATTTGCAATGTGTAATGCCACCTGTATGTATAATAGCATTATATTAGTCTGACATTCTTCTCCTAGCATTAAATGTTAAGAGGAACACACAATCTTAAATATGTTATCATATGTGGGCATCAGGGATCCTTCAGAGATGATGTGTATTGCTTAGATTCACTTTATTTCTCTACAAGTTTTAGTAATTATAATCCTCTGCAAACTTTTCTTTAGCTGACCAGATAGTAAATATTTTAGGTGTTAGGATCCATTGATCTCTGTTGAACTACTCAACTCTGCTGTTATAGCATTAAAGCAGCCATAGACAATACATATATGTTAAGAATAGCTATATTTCAATAAAACTATTTACAAAAACAGCATTGATCTAGAGATGCTAAATATATAAGAGCATCAGGATTTGCTATAGAACAGATCCTGAGTTGTTGTTAATCTTTTTACTATATGTAAGTAACACATACACAGTATTTATTTTTATTCTCTGTATTTCTGTTAGGTCAAAAAATGCTTTGATTTTAACCAGAATAAACTAGACAAAATATTATTGGATGCAAATAGTGTGATAGGAAAACATATTTAATTAGAGAATAACTGCAAACTATATAAAGAGTAATGAGAGAATATAAATAGTAATTTTTGATTAAGGACTATGCCTTATATATGCCAGAAGGGAAATGACATAGATAATCAATCTGACAGAAGAAGAGAAACTATAAAAGAATTCATGATCTGTGTAATAAACTGAAGTGTCATTTTTGGGGGGAAGTATCAAGACATTCACATGAATACTTGTGAATAATTCAGTGGTGGAAGAATAATAATAAAAAAAGAGATATTCCCCCAAAATAAAAATGTATGTGCGTATGCATACAGGTACACACACACACACACACACACACACACACGAAACTATAGAAATCTCTGTAGCACAATACACTTAAAACTTAAAAATAAAAATTTATGGTTATGTCATTATTTTAAAATATACTTTCAAATATATATGTAAAATAAGGCTAAATATGTTAATATATACTGTTTTGTCTCCCTGCTACAACTAGAGTAATTTCAGATTTTTTTTTTTAAAGAAACTGATTTCCAGGAAGAAGGAGTAGACATACATTTCCCTATTCCTTTCACTATGTGCAATCAATATCCTGCTAACTATACATGAAACAAGTAAAAGGAGACTCTTAAGGGTGGAGGGAGAGGGCCGACTGGTTGTGGACCTTAGGATCCAAGGGATAACATGATAACGAGGTTTCTGGGTTTTCTCTCTGTCTCATATAGCCCAGACTTCTTTGGGCTGAAGAAGCTAGTAGCTGAAAGAACAAGTACAGACAAGCAAACAAAACAAAACCTCTTCAAAAGTCGAAGGACCAGGGAAGGGGCAGCCTAACAAGACAGAGAAATTTTAGATAATGCCCGCTCTACTTCTGCAGCTTCAGGTACACACACACCAGCAAAGTTGGAGTGGGTCTTCTGTGGTCATTGCACTGTAACACAGCACCCCGACACCCCTTCCACCACTGCCACCAGGAGAAGGCCGAGTAGGGAGCCTGGAATTTCATCCCCATCAGGCGGTAAGGAGGTCCACTGCAATATCAGTAGAGGCCATGTGGGAAGTCTACTTGCACCTCTACCCAGAAATAATGAGATGCCCCATTCACTGGCTTGAGTGGTATCAGAAGACGCCTACTGCACAGTGTCAAGAGACCATCTCACTGTGGTTTCAGTGAGATGGCACTCTAACACCTCAAAGCCAGGGAGTTACCAGTGGACACCTAGAGGGGAACCTGTGCCCCTGCCCCCACCCAACAATAAAGATACTGCCACTCCATCAGGTGTCAACAGAGAGCAAGGGGAATCTATACTTTTACTTCTCTTAGTTAAAATTAGGAAGTGTCACCCCTTCTCCTGCCACTATAGTATCAGAGGAAACTAGCTAAAACAGAAGGTTTAAATAAGATCCCATCTCATAATCGAAGGAAAATATGTGAAGGTTTCAGTTGAAAATAATCCAACACATCAAGAACCAAAAAGATTTCAAACTGAGTGAAGAAAGGCAACCAATAAATGCCAATACGTAGATGACGGAGTTGTTAGAATTACCTGGCAAAAATTCAACGAATCCGTAATAAAATGTAAACATTTTATTTTTGTAAAAAAATATTTTTTAATTTTTAAATGTCCCACTGAGGAATTAGAATTCTCACTTTAAACAAATGAAAGTCTCAACAAAGAAATGGAAAGCCTCAGCAAAGAAATAAAAGGTATAAAGAACCAAATGGAAATGTTTGAACTGTAAAGTAAAACAACTGAAATAAAAACTCAGTAGATAGATTCAACAGCAGGTTGGAAAGAATACAGAAAATAATGAATGAACTGAAAGATAGAGCAAAAGATATTAGCCAAAACAGAGAGAATATGAACAAACAAAAATAACTAAATAAATATTGCAAATTTTGAAGAACTGCATATTCAAATATTAAGTTTTGGTATTGGTGTTCCAAATCTCTAAGTTAGATACTTGATCTCTTTTGTTCATTGCTTAACCTTTAGATCCTAGAACAACGCCTGGCACTTTAGGTGCTTGGTAAATAAGTGTTAAGAGTATGAATAGAAAATCAGTAATCCTTAATTATTTTAAATCCCATAGTACATCATCAAAATATTTCAAGATAATTATTTCTTATTCACAAAAGCATGAAGGTATAAGATTCTTTCTTATTTATGTCACATGGTCACCAAATTATGGCATCTTAAGAAATTCAGTGAAAAGTATGTTTCCCCCAATCTCTTTCATTGGTCTGCTGAAAAAAAGCCTTCAGGATCTGTTGTTTATTAATATGAATTCTCAGTAAAGCTGTTAAGTAAAGGCAGCCTGTAGATTAGACTTGAGCTCCATGAAAAATGCAAAAGTCAACCACCAATAATTAGCAGCCTCACATAAGCTTTGTAGCATCTGCTTTAAGTCTCATCTAATTGTATCTAATCCCATATCAGTAGGCTTCCCAAGCCTTTGTCTAATGAAAGATTTTATCATAGTCCATCAAAATGGACTGTGAGAGAGTTATTTGTTTCTTCCTCATCCCTTCAAGGCATTTTAATCCTTTCCCTTTTTAAGAAATGACATTTTGCTTTGTCTTTCTTTGATATTTGTCTAAGTGATGACCATTAACTAAACTAGACAATAGCAGGAGCTAAGACAAAACTAAGTGCTCAGTAAATATACCAAGTGATATTTTGATTTATTGCAGTCTTAACTATGCTGCACCTAACTACTGCTTTTCTCTTCCAGGTTTTCCAGATATTATAAAACTTTTAAAATGACAGTGTCTATAGAAGAAATGATTTCATTTAAGAGTGACTTACTGGGAAAATCCAGTAATGTTATTATGCTCCTATTTTAATATTTTTAAAATGTTAATAACTGTAATTATATTTTATATTTTTAATACATACATAGTGAATTCTAGCATAGGGTAAATGGACATACTGTGATCTGAAATAGGGGAAATTTAATTTAGGAAGATCGAATAATTTAGGAAACTGGTTATAATCCAATTTCTAGATAGCAATCTTTAATCTTATAATTATTTTTCTTTTAGTTATTGTTTAAAGATTTGTCACTGTTGTGGGATACTGAGCCCGTAACAGTAACAACCCAAGTGTTATAGGGAATTCTTCAGTATTCCATAGTGAACTTTGAAGGTATGGAAACAAAACAAAAAAATAATAAGCACAAATTACCATATTACTTACTTTGTTATGCCAATAAACTAGGGTATCAAGAACTAAGCTTTCAAAGGTACTATAATAATATGTCTAAATATCCAAAATTTTTAAATTTTATTATATAACAGATGGATTCCATTACTTTTTTAAATTGCAGATAAATTTGTTTTGTTTCTCCCAGTGGAGAGTTTTGAGTATTTAATTAAAGGCCTCATTGCCCCATCATTAAATTCAAAGAAGCATATCTAATGTGAACACTTAAATGTAATGTCACTCATTAGTCTTTAATGAAGAGAAACTTATTCTTTCTCTAAAGAACAGGTGTAAAAATAGTATCTGTCACCTACAAAATTATATATTCCCAAGATTATTAATGTGCATTTAATGACTTTGAAATATTTCTTTGCAATAGTTATTATGCATGTTTCTTTCTTTTTGGCTTCACTTGTAAAAGAGGTTAATTGAAGTCAGAAAGACTGGAATTCTCATGCACCCCAGGACACCAAGCAGAAGCAGAAGCTGAATTTTCCCAAATACCTGTACTAGATGTGGCATAAAGCTCTTTGGCTTTTTATACCACGCATTCTCTCATTGGTCCTATACCTTGATAGCAGTTTTCATAATGCCTTAGTCATAAAATCTGTCATTAGACAGTTAAAATTCACCTGGAGCTCTTTTTCCTAGGATCTAGTCAACAAGAAAATTGATTTTAATGTCTGTGCCATTACCTGACTCTGCAAGATGAAAAGCAGAATAAAGTAAGGTGGATTGCAGTTAAGATTCACTAGTGTCAAGTCACAATCCTTATCACCATTATCATTATCATCACCATACTCACAGTCACCACTCACTCGGCCATTCCTGAAAAGTGTATTTAGATTTATTATATACCGAATTCCTACATTCTCCATATTTGACCACTGGGCCATGTTAGCACTCTGAATCTCTTTACTTTTCTTTTAAAAGAGAAAGTGCTAAATGGTCCTGATGATACTCAGCAAAACATCTAGACAAATTGTTTTTAAAAAGGCAATCAATTATCCATGCCTATTCAAATATCCTTATGTCTGGCTATGGTAAACTATGCGTCTCTATTTGTTTTTGAACTTTTTAGAATTTATCTAGGATATTTAGTGTCATGTAAGTACAGCTTTGTTATGTTTTCAAGTATATTACCACCTTGTTAAAACACAATTCATCACAAGGCAAAATTCAATATTCAGTGCCTCCTTAAAGTGTATCCAACATGTTTTAATTACGGAAGCAACCAAAAGATTTCATTGTAGACACATTTGCATACATACTGTTTCCATGGCGTAAGTCCAAGATTTACAAAATAGCATTATTTTATTTATTTATGCATTCAACAAATATTTGTTTAGTCTCTCTTGTGGTAGACGTAGTGCTGTGTTCTTAGAGGTACAGTAGTATAGACTCTTGCATTTGTGTATATAAATACGTAGACTTCACAAGTAGAATTATGTGTTTTTGCCTGTAGTGGGAAAGTATTCTTTATGTGCTTCATACTCCATACATTTTTCTCACAATGAGAATCTTAACTAGTACAATAACATAAGCAAGTGTGTTACTTCTGAATACTACTAACATTTAACAAAGGGTTAGATCCTGACTCTTACATGACTTTCATAATCCACCTACTCCACCACACTGCACAGGACTATACATAAGGGGGTGCCCCAAAACATTATCCTTTGTTTGGTTGAAAGAAGACAAAGTCCCTTTATTTTTAAAGTAATTTGGGTGTTTATTTTTTTAAGCCATTTTGATACATAGAATTTTCATTAAAAATGTAAAACATGTTTATAACTACTTTAATTTATTAGATATTTTAGAAATGTATACTCTGTGCAAGGCTGATCATCCTGAAGCCTTCCCAACATCCCTAGACACAACCCATACACATCAGATGGCCTGATATCTGCAAAATATACACTCATCTTTCAAGACTCTGCTCAAAATCTACTTTCCCTACTCAACTTCTCCTGATACTTTCCTCCTGCACAATTGACTGCCCACTATTTTTTTATATTTATTTCTTTATTGAGGTGTAGTCGATTTACAACATTATATGTTTCAGGTGTACAACATAGTGGATCACAATTTTTAAAGATTATACTCCATTTATAGTTATTATAAAATATTGGCTATATTCCCTGTGTTGTACAATGTATCCTTGTAGCTTATTTACTTTATACATAGTAGTTTATACCTCTTAATCCCTTACCCGCATCTTGCCCCTCGCCACTGAAAACCACTAGTTTGTTCTCTGTATCTGTGAGTCTGTTTATTTTTTATTATATTTACTAGTTTGTTTTATTTTTTAGATTCCACATGAAAGTGATAACATACAGTATCTGTCTTTCTCTGTCTGACTTATCTCATTAAGCATAAACCCTCCAAGTCCATCCATGTTGTTGCAAATTGCCCACTATTTCATTTCCCCACTGTATCTTCTTTTCATTTTATATGAAAACAGTGGTATCATTTAATTACATTTATTTGTTTATAAGTACAACCTATATAAAAGCCATGTAGCCTCATTGTGCTGCCTCAAATATAGTTGCATTCAAAACATAATCTTACACATAAAAGATAATTAAAAATAAGTCAGTTTTATACTCCATCTCCTGGGGATCATGTCAAAAGGAAAGTTATATGTCTAAAACATATAGGATTTTGTTTTTTTTTAATCTGTTGCTCTACTCTTTTGCAGTATTCAGTGTCCTATATACAGGATTGACAATGTCAAAGATTGTTTTGGTCAAAAGTCAAATAAGTGAGACATTCTAGGTTGCTAGAGGTGATGAGAATGTAGCTGAAATGACTGATCAGAGGGTTGCAAAATAGTAAGGTGGTTGATAAAAAAAATACAATGAGTTTGCAGCCATAAAAAAATGAAATAATGCCATTTGCAGCAACATGGTTGGAACTAGAGATTATCATACAAGTGAAGTAAGTCATAAAGAGAAAGACAAATACCATAAGATATCACTAATATGTAGAATCTCAAATATGACACAAATGAACTTATCTATGAAACAGAAACCAACTCACAGACATAGAGAAGAGATATGTGTTCGCCAAGGGGAGGTGGGGAGGGATGGAATGGGAGTTTGGGCTTAGCAGATGCAAACTATTTTATATAGAATAGATAAACAAAAAGGTCCTACTGTATAGCACAGGGAACTATATTCAATGTCCTGTGATAAAGCATACTGGAAAATAATATTTTAAAAAGGATGTATATATATGTAAAACTGAATCACTTTGCTGTACAGCAGAAATTAACACAACATTGTAAATCAACTGTACTTCAATTTTTTTAAAACTCAAAAAAAATGCAATGAGTTTGTATGGTTTGGAAACCAGAATTTGTACTCTCACTTATTAGTAAATATTCTTTGTTTGCAAATGATATAAATTTAATTCAAACTGATTTGGCCATATCACTGATAAGTGTAGGGACATTCTTCAGGCAGAGCTGAATCCAGATGCTCCAACAAATTTATGAAGAATTATGTGCTGACTTTATTCTCAGCAAGGCTTTTTTCCTATGGTAGCTCCTACAATTTGAGTTCTACATTCAACCAGCTTAACACTTCCGTAGAGTGTTAAACCTCTTTGCCAAAAGTTCTAGCAAGAGTTAAAGGAATAAATCTTATTCCCAAACTTGAGACATCAAATTAGGACTATGTCTAGCTAAAATTGGGTTTTATGAATATCCTAGGAGGTAGGGATTTGATCAACCCCCTGTGAACTGCAGGACTGAGAATAAGGTGGAAACCAAGGAGCTGTCCCTAAAAATAGGATATATGGAGGCTGATCAGGCAAAATAACAAATGAGCACTACACCTCACATAAAATAAAGTATACTGTAGATGGATGTTCTTGTTTTACAAAGGTTTTCATGCTAAAATACAAAATGGAGTCCATAAGATAAAATGACACATCATCAATCATTTACAGAAACTTTTCACATTTCAAATTTTCAGAAATCCACTTTCCCTTCAGTTACATTTTCATATCAACAGTGTGAATTACATCTTTTGAAATCTTAGTTGCCCTGCTCTATTGACTAAAAAAGAGCAAATTTCTCTATTGACTAAAAAAGAGCAAATAATTCACATGAAATAGGTTTTCTGTCCATCTTTCTATGCTATATATCTCTATATGCATATAGATCATAAATATGATGCACTTGAAATCTTCTCAGTGTGCCCATTAAGGAGAGTGAATATACATGGCACCGCTTCAGAGAGCTCAGTGAATTTACTGAACTTTTCACCTGGCTTAATTCATTTTCCATCGCTTTACTTCCTCAGTGTTCTTCCAAGAGTGGATGTATGTACAGGTAGGGTCTTTGCATGTGTCACCATTTCCCCCGACACCTCATTGGTGTGGAAATTGCTTTAGGTCTGTAGGCATTTCCTCCTCCCCTGCTCTCCTCTCATTTAACTTCAAACTCTCCCTCTGCTGGGGCTCTGCTCTACATTCTCAAAGATATTCTTAAGTCTTTGTCAGAATTTGTAAATGGACTCCAGTTCAGCCCTTCTTCATAAACTCACCATTTTCTTTCTTATTCTCCCGAACATCAAAATTCTTTAGAGGCAGTTTTCTCTCAGGGTCTGTTACTCCTACCCCATTCATTTTTTTAAAAAAAATGCATAATTAATTAATTTGTTTGTTTATTTTTGGCTGCATTGGGTCTTTGTTGCTGCATTTGGGCTTTCTCTAGTTGAGGCAAGTGGGGGCTACTCTTCTTTGCAGTGCATGGGCTTCTCATTGTGGTGGCTTCTCGTTGCAGAGCACGGGCTCTAGGCACTCAGGCTTCAGTAATTGTGGTGTGAGGGCTCCATAGTTGTGGCTCATGGGCTCTAGAGTGCAGGCTCAGTAGTTGTGGCGCATGGCCTTAGTTGCTCCACGGCATGTGAGATCTTCCCGGACCAGGGCTCTAACCTGTGTCCCCCACATCGGCAGGCAGATTCTTGACTACTGAGCCACCAGGGAAGTCCCTACCCTGTTCGTTTTTAAAATATATCTTACAGTCTGACTTTTGGGCCCATCTATTCTCCTGAGCCTACAATTGTATTAACACTGATTACAAATACCCAAGTATTGATATAATGCCTTCGTCTTTGTCGTAATGTCATATCTTAACAGTTATAACAAGAACAACTAACATTAATGAAACACAGGTGCCAGGCACCATGCTAAATTTTTATAAGAATTATTTCAGTATCTCATTTAATTTTCACAACATCTCTTAGTGGTGGGCTCTATTTTTATTCGTAACCAGATTCTATTCTGGTTCGCATGTTCACCTTCTACATTAGAAATATGACCCACTTACTAAACACTGACAGGTGTGTAGCCAGTGTGATGATACTTGTGATTCTGATAGGACATCTAGCCCCTGAAATGTTGTGAATGAAGCAAATAATTTATATTCTCTTTATTAAGCAGTTGCATAGGCACTGTGCTTTGTAAATTTCAACCTTAGCAGTTGTAGAAAAAATAATCGCGTTCTCTATCTATCTACCTTAAAATTTTGTTTGCCAGAACTTTACTGTGATGCTCTGGTGTTTTCAGCTGTAGAGGACATGGGACACAGGTTACTGAGTTGGCACAAGTTTTATGCTGTTTTCCTCAGAACACTAGAAGTGCACGCCTTTCAATCCATCAGCAAAATACCGAGCATACTGCACTGTGTAGGTGAACACACTATGAAGATTCTTCCACCCTCCAATGGAATTGAAATGTTGTTGGGAAGTTGAGCACTATACATATAAGAAAGAAACTCAGTAACAACACTAGGCAGTAGACCAAGTGCTGAGAAGTGATAGGAAGACTAAGCGCTCTTGGACCTCACAAAGGAAAGAGCCAGTTTTGAATATGTAGTGACCAGAAACAAGAGTCCAAAGTGCAGTTTGACGGACAGGTCAGATCGTGATTAAGCAGAAGGAAGAGAACATCATAGGTTCATGAAACAGTGTGAACAAAGGAAAGAGATGGAAATAGCAATTCTAACAGCTCACTTTTATTGAGTATTGACTCTGTGCCAGGTAAAATACTAAATGTTTTGTTTGTAAACTCATTCACGGAGAAATTAGAGATGTACTTGGAAAAACTTTAAGCAGTCAGTAAGGTTATTCATTGTTCTGACACTATGTGATCTTACCGTGCGTGCTAAGATCTTTTCCCCTGGGGGCCTCAGTTTATTCACTTGGCAAATGAATAGTACACACTGGGCAATCTTGAAGTTTCTTCCTGGTCCACATTCTATGTGAAGAGGTCAACATAGGAAAAATGATTATGGAACTGGAAACTGCAAAATGATTGTTAGACTTGGGGGTTTTAGCTCAGAGACACTAGGATCATTTAGTTGTTAATAGTATTTATGTTCAAGGCATTTTGCCAAGTCGCCTCATTTTCTATTCACTTGAATTTTGTAAAAACTAAGGTCCTGATCAACGTTTATGATTTTACATAAGGGTAACTCATTCATATGCCTATAGGAAATAGGTAGGTAATGTAAATGAATTAATAACATCACATAGTAACGGTGGTAATCTGGAGAGCAAAGGCTCTAAACAGGAAAGTCAGTAGCCTGCAACGGTTAGTTCTGTGGGAATGATATTATGTCCTCTGCTTCACAGTAATTAGGAGAGGATTCAGAAGGATGAAAACCGTAATCATGATTAACCTGTTCCTATTTTCTATGTTTT
Organism: Kogia breviceps; assembly: GCF_026419965.1. Taxonomy (NCBI): domain Eukaryota; kingdom Metazoa; phylum Chordata; class Mammalia; order Artiodactyla; family Physeteridae; genus Kogia; species Kogia breviceps. The sequence continues at coordinate 14,166,136 of NC_081319.1, read as the reverse complement.
CTTCCAGGCACTTATCATACACCATCATATGACTCTTAATGCTGGACATATATCTCTTGTTTCCTATTTCAGGTAAGAAAAACTTGAAACTTAAAGAAGCTAAGTAACACCCAATTTTTACCAACAGTAAGAAAGGGAGAAGGTGATAAGTTTCAAACTCAGGATAATCTAGTTGCAAAGCTCATTTCCTCCACCCCACCCCCCTCTCCAGTAGCCGGTGCAGCCTGGTGAGACAACAAAGCTTTGAACACAACAGTTGCTTCTGGGAGCTTATCTTCAGGACTGTAGCAACTTTATAATTTGAACAACTTTAATCAAGATTCTTACCTTGGCAGATGCCATCTTTTTGCTTCAATTTTATACTAGGCTTTTCTGACTATCTGTTGAAGTTTTTTGCCCTTTATTTGATCCCCAATGATTTCTTGTTTCCTGAGTTCCTCTAGATTAATATCTAACAGCCGTTTGTCTATCATGTGGAACTCATATAATTAAGACTTTACCACTCTACAGCATTCATTATCAAACCTGGACCATGTTAACATGTTCAGCAGTTTGAAGAAAGTTTCTTCACTGTCATTTCTTATGCATGCTCTAAAATAAGATCTGGGGGCTTCCCTGGTGGCGCAGTGGTTGAGAGTCCGCCTGCCGATGCAGGGGATACGGGTTCGTGCCCCGGTCCGGGAGGATCCCACATGCCGCGGAGCGGCTGGGCCCGTGAGCCATGGCCGCTGAGCCTGCGAGTCCGGAGCCTGTGCTCCGCCAAGGGAGAGGCCACAACAGTGAGAGGCCCGCGTACCACAAAAAAAAAAAAAAAAAAAAAAAAAAAAACCTTAAAATAAAGATCTGCTTAATGGACAATGTTATCCCATGCCCCCAAAATATTAACATGAATGCCGTTAGTTAGAGTGGAATGTGCTCAGTTGTGAATGTTTTCAAAGAATATAATTGCTGATTTATTTTTACATTAGAGGATGTATTCTTAGCATTTGGAATCATTTGTGCTTAATTGGTATCAGCTATTCTCACATCAATAAATGAATAAATGAAATTCACATTACTAGCCCCCAGCGACACAGGAGAAGTTGACTTCTGGTGCCTTTCTAGACCTTGTCACTGATTACTACACTCACAGCCATCCAAGTGGTGAGAAGAACCCTGTCAGCCAACACAACATGCCTCTGATGTAGAGGCAGCATAGAAAGAATGCATGAAGTTTGCTTGTTCCAGAAAACATTTCATTATATATAATTAAGATATACAAAAAGGGGGTACTCAAATTCTATAGCTTATTTCCAGCCAAATTATTTAACCATTCACAAATAAATCTCAGTGGATAAATTCATCAATTTAGTTTAACTGGGATCATATTGGAATAGCCACTTCAAATTGACATGCTCCTCTCACTGAAGGCTTCTAAGGTGAAAGTAAAATAAAAACAAGTAAGATGTAATAACTATAACCTCTTTATAAAATATTGTATGGAAGGAGTATCTAATTAATTGTTTGACAAAAAAATTTAATCATTTTGTGAAATTTGATGGTGAATAAAAAACATACAGAGAAAAGTTTAAAGCATTGAAAAGTATACATTTTAGCTCAAAATTTAGTGTGGCTATAGCACAAGGAAATTAGTCTACATCTTTCGGGCTACCTCTCAATAGCAGACATTATCAAAGATACTATCCAAATATCATATATTTATTCATTTAGTAATAACATTAAGAAAACTTGATTGCCAGGCCTGAGTTAACTATTTTGAGAGTATTAAAATACTGTGAAATATAGCCCTTAAATTTTCATCTTCAGGGAATTAACAAGTTCCTCTGTGGAGCTCCTCTCTGATTCTTCATTTATTTCAGTATCATGCCTCTTGTTATAAATGCATAGGGCACAAACTTGTGGATAGTCCAACAACAACTATTGCTAGCTAGTTGTCATAGCTAGTTAACTGACACCGATCACAAGGAACTCTAAGGCAACAGAATAAATGAGTATCTTGGCTTTTCTTATTTAAAATATCCAGGGCTTATGGAGTATGTACTATGAGTCAAAGGCTGTACTATGCACTACTCTTCCATTTACTTCTTACGTTAGCCCAGGAACTGCTCTTTTATTAGCATCATTACTCCTGTTTCACAGGTGTGGCAGCTTGGCCTCAGAGGGGTTCTACAGCTTGCCCATACTGCAGCTAGCAGGTAGTAGGGACAAGTTTTGAATCTCAGCAATTGTCCCTAGAGCTTAAGCTGTTAATACGATTCCATTCAAATGCTGGGTATTAGTATAAGTAAACAGATTGATTTCAGTCAGACTGCTAAAGTAAATTAATGGCTGATTGCTCTGCCCAAAGCGCAGAAATAAACTCAATAAAGTCCATGTATCTTTTCATTTTCTTTTAAGATTTCACCAGGAGAAAATAGCTTCCAAGGTTAACCTCAGGTGATGTGCAAAACCATATTCTTCATTAAAAATTGTTTTCTATTTTAGTATGAAGTCCTCAGACTATTACTGGGTAGTTTTTGCATAACATTTAGTGCTCAGTAATTATTCCATATGCTTCTCTACATTTCCCAGCCTTCCTAGCAATTATTCTGGAGCCGCGTATCTAGTATGGCCCACGGATGCTGACAGGAAGTGACATGTTTTATGTCTGGGCTGAGCTAGTTCATCCATTCCTCTCTTTCTCTGCAGTGTTTTTAGAAGCTGTGTGTTTCAGATGGCAAAGCTACAAGGTGCACGATGGCTGCCCAGTATGCACTGGGGCAAGAGTTTATGTGAAACTCATTGAATTAAGTGACTGAGATTTGGAGGTCAACAGAACCTAAGTTAATGTGACTAATACTAAAGTTTAATTGTCCATAGGTTAAAAATGGAGTTATCTATCCATCCATGCATGTCTTTTCTGTCACTTCAGAGACACCCTAACTTGGAAGACAGAATCTGTTTTATGTGTTAGCCATTAGCAGGATGTACAGAACCAGCCAATATTCATGCCAACTTACAGTATCCGTGATGCTCTGGGTTTTCAGTACATAGAAATTGGAAATGATGATGCATATCTGAATGGGGAATAGGCTGATGGTTACCCTGAGCCTTCCACGTGTGAGTGGGCTGAAGTCTTTCTGCTCACCCATAATGGCAGTGGTGTGTAAAATTTCCATGGTGGTCACCATTGTCCCTGTGCGTTGAGGCAAGTCATAAAAAGCTGCACTGCCTTTTGGCAGAAGTCCAGAAAGACCGGGGGCATTTGCTCAGATTCTTGGCAAGGAAGAGTTTATGTCAAAATTCTGTCATTAAAAAATGTCAAATGAAAGTTAAGCCGAGATAACGTTACCATCATTCCCCCTCATTCCTAGGGAAATATGTGGACTTTTAAATATATTCTCTTCTAGATGTTATCACTTTCAGCAATCTGGATTGAACCTACTATTTAAATAAAAGTCTATATTATCTGATTTATCAACATGTACTGCATCAGCATCAAATATTTGGACATTTAAAGAGGAAAGTTTAGAATATATCTCCTAGGTTTGATGTTATAATCTGGGAGTTTATTAGTAGAATTTTGGAAAACCCCTCCCATATTTTTAAAGATCCAGAATTACATCTCACGGTTACCAAAAAATAACAAAAAATAAAAAAACCAAAAACCTAAAGATCTCAACTCAGATGATTTTGAACATTTCAGATTTTCTTGTTACAAACACATTCTCCCTCATACAAATAGTACATAAATGTAAAGGAAATATTAAATGCCTATAGTATCACACAATCTGAGATCCTGTATTCTGAGAATTTATCATTATACTTTTCAAATTTTTTCCAAATCCTACCTGCTTTCAAATCCTCAGAAGCTGGCTTTCTGTTTTGCTATGATTGCTGAAAAGAAAATAAACAGATGGACTGAAAAAAAATTCCAGAAATACAAATAGGGTAGAAACTGCCCAGGGCTTTTTTTTTTTTTTTTTTTGCGGTACACGGGGCGGGCCTCTCACTGTTGTGGCCTCTCCCGTTGTTGCGGAGCACAGGCTCCGGATGCGCAGGCTCAGCGACCATGGTTCACGGGCCCAGCTGCTCCGCGGCATGTGGGATCTTCGCGGACCGGGGCACGATCCCATGTCCCCTGCATCGGCAGGCGGACTCTCAACCACTGCGCCACCACGGAAGCCCTGCCGTGGGCTTTTGAACAGCATCAAAGTAAGGTGGTTTTTTTCCTTTCTGTTTTTGGTTGAGGGGTTCTATTTGACAAACAAATCTCCTGGAACAGAAACCTTGATATGGTTTCACTCTCAACCACCATCAACTGTGTTTTATTTTGTTTTGTTTCTCTTTAAATCCAAACATAAATAGGTGTTTTTCTGTTTGTTTTGTTTTGTTTTGTTTTTTACTTCTGATGAGGGAATGATCAATGATTGGTATTTAAGAAGTATATTAAACTGGGGATGGGAGGGAGGAGATCTGTGCAAGACTTTAGGATATATGGATTCCTTTACTTCAGCAGTGAAGAACTTCAGGGGCCCTAATCTCATTAATTAAATTGCTTTCAAATAAAGGCCAGGTCTACTGACACCTGACAAAGATAAATTGTGCCCGCGATAGACTTCAGTTTTCCTGCATATGCTTGCCCTTTATTTGTTGGCATCCACATATAGGACTCTAAGTTAAACATATTTTATGTTTCCAAAAACCCATTTTCTACCTCCTTTTTTTGTTTGTAACGTCAAGTATAGGACGTTTCTATAACGTCAAGTATAGGACTTTGAAGGGAAAACTGAGGGGCAGAGACATGAAATGCTCCAGCCCTGTAGGGGTTAGAGGGCACGTCTGCCCTGAACACATCCTGAACAAGGCACCCAGTCAGTGGCATAAATCAGAACTTAAATTCAACCTGAGTTCTGCTTCCCAAGCACCAAACCTGGTGGTTCTGCCTCAGTCTGAACCAAGAAGTTTTGAGATTAGTCCCACCCCTGGTGGGATTTAGTGGGTCACCCAGAGGAAGTCCTTTTCTCTAATTCATACAAAGGCACCATAGGGTCCTTGCAGTGCCCTAGTTGCTCTGAATGAAAGGAGCAAAAGCCGCTTTTGGGATTCCCTACACTTCCAAGATTAACAACCATGGCACTATCCCAGCTAGTTCAGAAACACAAGCATGGAGGCCTGAACAAGTGAACTTAAATTAGGTGGTTTTGAAATTCCACATTCAGTCTGTCAAAAATAGAGGAATGAAGACTGGCATGTTGGCAGCTAAGGCAAACTTTAGCGTGACCTAGAAAGGCAATAAAAAGTAGACGCTAAGGCAATAGGATTTGGTTTTGGTCAATCTACTCAAATCCTGGTTCCTTCCACCTGTTAACTGTATGTCTGTAATTGTTAACTACATATTCTTTATGACCCCATTTATTTAAAGGTAAAATTACCAAAAGAGTACCTACTTCAGAAAGCTGTTCTGTGAAGATTTATTATGTCATAGCACATTGAGTTGACCCGTTAAGGGAGGTTCTTATGCCAGCATCATCAGCGCTAGAGTCATCACTGCAGGCCTGTATCTTAAATCCCATAAATGTGTGTTAAAAATGCATATTTTCTGGCCTCATTCTCTATTAACTTAATCAGAATAAATGGACTTGGGATCTGGAAATGTGCATTTTTAACACACAAATCACATAATTCTGATGGAACCTTGAAAATGAGAACTTCAAAGAGACAGATGAATTTCTGCCTCAGAGACAGACCATCTGAATTCACCCCTTATTTTAATAGGTGAAGAAACATACACATGTTGGTTTAGCAACTTTCCAAAGGTCACACAATTAGTCTTCCTACTTACCAATCTAAGTATCTCCCAGCATTTTGATGGGCTTCATTATTTAAAATGTCATAGAACCTTTTTTCCAACCAGCATGGAAAGATGAATCAGACACTAGGTTTAAGTGTGTTGCAGAGAGATGAAAAATATGGTGAATTTTCTTAGACTACAAACATTCTGAACTTGGCATACTCCTATCCTACCCACTTCTAAGCTCCACCTGAATGTTCTATCAAATTTAAGCTATAAGCCAGAGATATGTTGTGGGTAGGACAGCGCCTTCCTCAAGGACCTGCTCCTAAATGACACTTATGTACAATAGGCCACGATTGTAGGTAACTTTGGAAATACACAGGTAAAATTGGTCCATTGCCTGCAACTCTGGTTGTCTTAATGAATGATGTCACAGTCTCCCGAATCTAAAGAACAAGATCACTTTTTAATTGACTGACTAGCAGGCCAGAAGGCGCTATGTTGTGAAATTTTGTCAGGCCACACTCTCATGAGTTGTCTGTCATAGAACTGGTTTTGAACTGTTATAGATACGGCTCTGAAGATTTAAGATTTGTTAGTCAGGGTTACAAACACACAAGAATGAAAACAAACTAAACATTATTCTACCAGTTCTACCCATTGGAAAAAAATAAAGTTTAAAAACTGGAAACAGCCTTAGAAATCATTTGACAAATTTCTTAATTTTATAGAGAAGAAAACAAAAGCCTTGCAAAGTCAAATAATATATATGGAGTCACAGGGCAATATAGTACAGATCTGTGACAGTGACAATAATAGTGTCGACATTAATTCAAACACTATTCTAGGTATTTTATATTCCATTCACTCATTAAACTCAAACATGCCATTGGCGATGAGGAAAACGAAGCTCAGAATTGTTAAATGACTTGTGTAAGATCACATACCTAGTGCATGCTAAGCTAAGATCTGAACTGTTATGTAAGACTCCAAACCAAGATGCTTAGACCCAGTTCTAACTTTTTCTGCACCATGCTGCTCTCACTCCCCCAGTTTCCAGGCTACTGCTTTAGTGCCGCTTCTTCAACCAAACTCTTGAAATTGAATTGATTTTGTATCCCAAATCTGAGTTCATCAAGCCTTCGAGGAACACTTCATTGCCAAGCTGTTAGATGTCAATAACTGACAATTTTTAAATGGATTTATAAAGCCAGTTGAAGAGAGTTCTGCACTCCCAAATGTCACCACTGTCATTTAGGTGACTTTCAGAGCAAATGGAAGTTTGGACCCAACTTGGAGCAGTACTTCTCTGAGGAACAGAAGGGGGAAATAAATTGAGGACATCTCCTAAATGGCTGTTTTTATAGCAAAGACTTTTGATAATGTCACACTGTGTAGATAAAGACCATACACTCATGTCAGTGTCATCTGACAGCCTGTGAAGATGACCAGTGAAGGAAGATTTCTCTTAAACAGTGAATGAAATTGCAGGCTGAGGGAATGAAATGCCAGGAATCCCCGAGGCAGGAAAGTGCAAAGAGCAAGTAAGGAGATAAAAGCAGCTTGGCTAGAATGTAACAAAGGAAAGGAGTGTCAAAGAGATAAGACTATAGATAAGATAAAGTTGGGGCAATGTTGTAGAGGCTCCAGGGCAGGGAATGCTTTATTCTAGTTCCTTAAGAGATGGGAGACTTATTGACAGTTTTGAAGCAGCATGTTGGTAGACGTGAAGCATCAAATTAGTCACCAACTGCTGATCTAAATGTTTACAATTAAAAAGATGTGAAGTTTTATGAACACTAAAATCTGTCGTGAAGTAGAAGGAATTTTCTGTATCATAAGTGGTAATAAAGCCAAGCCATATAGCGTAATGAAAAGTTAGGGGATATTTTCCAATGTCTTCTTCCTCAAATATCAGTAATTTTTACCTACTAGAAAACTCATCATCACCATCTACCTTCCTTTCCTTTCTCTTTCTAACTACCTGAGGGCTAGAAATTAAGGCTACTTTACTACTACATTTCTCACCTCAATGTCTCTTTTTATATCTTTTCAACTACCAGGAATACATAATGGCAGGAGAAGTGGAGGACACCCAGTGGTGGTGGGCACTGCATTCTAGGGTGAGGAGCTGGTGGTAGGAAGGGAGCAAAATAAAAATGACCAGAAAAGAGTGAATCTGGTAAACCTCTAGTTTTTAGTTTAGGTTAGTTTTAGGAAAACCTAAGCACATCTTCAAGTTAAAAAGGAATAAGATTACTTCTGAATTGTCATATGGTCAGGTAACATCAGACATACCCTCCTCAAGATAACATAGTCATATTTGACTGGAAGTTCTATAAAAGCATTAGAGTGAAGGGAACAGAGGGAAAGCTGAAAAATGATCTCCCCAAAGTCAAAATTGATTGTATGATAAAAGTGATGTTCCAGCTCAGCAGAGAGAAGATGGGTTATTAGTACAATGAACTATTTTTAAACAGTTCAAATTAAAGATTTATATAATACCATCTATGAAAATATATAACATAGATTTTTAAATTATATTTTAAACATGAAAACATATATGAACTAGCTGAAGACATATCTAAACACAAATGCAATAAAATAAATTACAAACAAAAATTGTTAGATTTGAATATTCTTCAGTCAACTTTTCTTTCACTTGGACATTTAAATTTTTAGAAAGATTTATCTCTATTCTCAGGCTTTATTGCCTCAATACACTTTCATCAAGGCACCAAAACCTGACTTTCACCCCGGTGAATTCAATATATCAGCTTTTCCTAAGGTCACCGATAATCAGTAAACTATTGGTGACTAGTGTGAAATACCACAATCCTCTTCTTATTTAGTTTCTTCAAGTGTTTGACACTCTTTTTTTTTTTAACATCTTTATTTGAGTATAACTGTTTTACAATAGTGTGTTAGTTTCTCCTTTACAACAAAGTGAATCAGTTATACATATACATATGTTCCCATATCTCTTCCCTCTTGTGTCACCCTCCCTCCCACCCTCCCTATCCCACCCCTCTAGGTGGTCACAAAGCACAGAGGTGATCTCCCTGTGCTATGCAGCAGCTTCCCACTAGCTATCTAATTTACATTTGGTACTGTGTATATGTCCCTGCCACTCTCTCACATCGTCACAGCTTACCCTTCCCCCTCCCCATATCCTCAAGTCCATGCTCTAGTAGGTCTGTGTTTTATTCCCATCCTACCACTAATCTCTTCATGACATTTTTTTTGTTTTATAGATTCCATATATATGTGTTAGCATACGGTATTTGTTTTTATCCTTCTGACTTACTTCACTCTGTATGACAGACTCCAGGTCTATCCACCTCATTACAAATAACTCAGTTTCATTTCTTTTTATGGCTGAGTAATATTCCATTGTATATATGTGCCACATCTTCTTTATCCATTCATCTGTTGATGGACACTTAGATTGCTTCCATGTCCTGCCTATGGTAAATAGAGCTGCAGTGAACATTGTGGTACATGACTCTTTTTGAATTATGGTTTTCTCAGGGTATATGCCCTGTAGTGGGATTGCTGGGTCATATGGTAATTCTATTTGTAGTTTTTTAAGGAACCTCCATACTATTCTCCATAGTGGCTGTATCAATTTACATTCCCACCAACAGTGCAAGAAGGTACCCTTTTCTCCACACCCTCTCCAGCATTTATTGTTTCTAGAGTTTTTGATGATGGCCAGTCTAACCGGTGTGAGATGATATCTCATTGAAGTTTTGATTTGCATTTCTCTAATGATTAATGATGTTGAGCATTCTTTCATGTGGTTGTTGGCAATCTGTATATCTTCTTTGGAGAAATGTCTATTTAGTTCTTCTGCCCATTTTTGGATTGGGTTTTTTTTTGTTATTGAGCTGCATGAGTTGCTCATAAATTTTGGAGATTAATCCTTTGTCAGTTGCTTCATTTGCAAATATTTTCTCCCATTCTGAGGGTTGTCTTTTGGTCTGGTTTATGGTATCCTTTGCTGTGCAAAAGCTTTTAAGTTTCATTAGATCCCATTTGTTTATTTTTGTTTTTATTTCCATTTCTCTAAGAGATGGGTCAAAAAGGATCTTGCTGTGATTTATGTCATAGAGTGTTCTGCCTATGTTTTCCTCTAAGAGTTTGATAGTGTCTGGCCTTACATTTAGGTCTTTAACCCATTTTGAGTTTATTTTTGTGTATGGTGTTAGGGAGTGTTCTAATTTCATACTTCTACAGGTAGCTGTCCAGTTTTCCCAGCACCACTTATTGAAGAGGCTGTCTTTTCTCCACTGTGTATCCTTCCCTCCTTTATCAAAGATAAGGTGACCATATGTGTGTGGGTTTATCTCTGGGCTTTCTATCCTGTTCCATTGATCTATATTTCTGTTTTTGTGCCAGTACCATACTGTCTTGATTACTGTGGCCTTGGAGTATAGTCTGAAGTCAGGGAGCCTGATTCCTCCAGCTCCATTTTTCTTTCTCAAGATTGCTTTGGCTATTCGGGGTCTTTTGTGTTTCCATACAAATTGTGAAATTCTTTGTTCTAGTTCTGTAAAAAAATGCCAGTGGTAATTTGATAGGGATTGCATTGAATCTGTAGATTGCTTTGGGTGATAGAGTCATTTTCACAGTGTTGATTCTTCCAGTCCAAGAACATGGTATATTTCTCCACCTATTTGTATCATCTTTAATTTCTTTCATCAGTGGCTTATAGTTTTCTGCATACAAGTCTTTTGTCTCCTTAGGTTGGTTTATTCCTAGATATTTTATTCTTTTTGTTGCAATGGTAAATGGGAGTGTTTTCTTAATTTCCCTCTCAGATTTTTCATCATTAGTGTATAAGAATGCCAGAGATTTCTGTGCATTCATTTTGTATCCTGCTACTTTACCAAATTCATTGATTAGTTCTAGTAGTTTTCTGGTAGCATCCTTAGTATTCTTTATGTATAGTATCATGTCATCTGCAAACAGTGACAGCTTTACTTCTTCTTTTCCTATTTGGATTCCTTTTATTTCTTTATTTTCTCTGATTGCTGTGGCTAGAACTTCCAAAACTAGGTTGAATAAGAGTGGTGAGAGTGGGCAACTTTGTCTTGTTCCTGATCTTAGTGGAAATGGTTTCAGTTTTTCACCATTGAGAACAATGCTGGCTGTGGGTTTGTCATATATGGCCTTTATTATATTGAGGAAAGTTCCCTCTATGCCTACTTTCTGCAGGGTTTTTATCATAAATGGGTGTTGAATTTTGTCAAAAGCTTTCTCTGCATCTATTGAGATGATCATATGGTTTTTCTCCTTCAGTTTGTTGATATGGTGTATCACGTTGATTGATTTGCATATATTGAAGAATCCTTGCATTCCTGGAATAAACCCCACTTGATCATGGTGTATGATCCTTTTAATGTGCTGTTGGATTCTGTCTGCTAGTATTTTGTTGAGGATTTTTGCATCTATGTTCATCAGTGATATTGGCCTGTAGTTTTCTTTCTTTGTGACGTCTTTGTCTGGTTTTGGTATCAGGGTGATGTTGGCCTCATAGAAAGAGTTTGGTAGTGTTCCTCCCTCTGCTATCTTTTGGAAGAGTTTGAGAAGGATAGGTGCTAGCTCTTCTCTAAATGTTTGATAGAATTCGCCTGTGAAGCCATCTGGTCCTGGGCTTTTGTTTGTTGGAAGATTTTGGATCACAGTTTCAATTTCAGTGCTTGTGATTGGTCTGTTCATATTTTCTATTTCTTCCTGGTTCAGTCTTGGCAGGTTGTGCATTTCTAAGAATTTGTCCATTTCTTCCAGGTTGTCCATTTTATTGGCATAGAGTTGCTTGTAGTAATCTCGAATAATCTTTTGTATTTCTGCAGAGTCAGTTGTTACATCTCCTTTTTCATTTCTAATTCTATTGATTTGAGTCTTCTCCCTTTTTTTCTTGATGAGTCTGGCTAATGGTTTATCAATTTTATTTATCTTCTCAAAGAACCAGCTTTTACTTTTATTGATCTTTGCTATTGTTTCCTTCATTTCTTTTTCATTTATTTCTGATCTGATCTTTATGATTTCTTTCCTTCTGCTAAATTTGGGGTTTTTTTGTTCTTCCTTCTCTAATTGCTTTAGGTGCAAAGTTAGGTTGTTTATTCTAGATGCTTCCTGTTTCTTAAGGTATGATTGTATTGCTATAAACCTCCCTCTTAGAACTGCTTTTGCTGTATCCCGTAGGTTTTGGGTCGTCGTGTCTCCATTGTCATTTGTTTCTAAGTACTTTTTGATTTCCTCTTTGATTTCTTCAGTGATCACTTCGTTATTAAGTAGTGTATTGTTTAGCCTCCATGTGTTTGTATTTTTTACAGATCTTTTCCTGTAATTGATATCTAGTCTCATAGCGTTGTGGTCAGAAAAGATACTTGATATGATTTCAATTTTCTTAAATTTGCCAAGGCTAGATTTGTGACCCAAGATACGATCTATCCTGGAGAATGTTCCATGGGCACTTGAGAAAAATGTGTATTCTGTTGTTTTTGGATGGAATGTCCTATAAATATCAAGTAAATCCATCTTGTATAATGTATCATTTAAAGCTTGTGTTTCCTTATTTATTTTGATTTTGGATGATCTGTCCATTGGTGACAGTGGGGTGTTAAAGTGCCCTACTATGATTGTGTTACTGTCGACTTCCCCTTTTATGGCTGTTAGTATTTGCCTTATGTATTGAGGTGCTCCTATGTTGGGTGCATAAATATTTACAATTGTTATATCTTCTTCATGGATCGATCCCTTGATCATTATGTAGTGTTCTTCTTTGTCTCTTGTAATAGTTTTTATTTTAAAGTCTATTTTGTCTGATATGAGAATTGCTACTCCAGCTTTCTTCTGATTTCCATTTGCATGGAATATCTTTTTCCATCCCCTCACTTTCAGCCTGTAAGTGTTCCTAGGTCTGAAGTGGGTCTCTTGTAGACAGCATATATATGGGTCCTGTTTTTGTATCCATTCAGCCAGTCTGGTCTTTTGGTGGGAGCATTTAATCCATTTACATTTAAGGTAATTATTGATATGTGCGTTCCTATTACCATTTACTTAATTGTTTCGGGTTGTTCTTGTAGGTCTTTTCCTTCTCTTATGTTTCTTGCTTAGAGAAGTTCCTTTAGCATTTGTTTGGTGGTGCTGAACTCTGTCGGCTTTTGCTTGTCTGTAAAGGTTTTAATTTCTCCATCAAATCTGAATGAGATCCTTGCTGGGTAGAGTAATCTTGGTTGTAGGTTTTTTTCCTTCATCACTTTAAATATGTCCTGCCACTCCCTTCTGGCTTGTAGAGTTTCTGCTGAAAGATCAGATGTTAACCTTATGGGGCTTCCCTTGTGTGTTATTTGTTGTTTTTCCCTTGCTGCTTTTAATATGTTTTCTTTGTATTTAATTTTTGACAGTTTGATTATTATGTGTCTCGGTGTGTTTATCCTTGGGTTTATCCTGTATGGGACTCTCTGTGCTTCCTGGACTTGATTGACTATTTCCTTTCCTATATTAGGGAAGTTTTCAACTATAATCTCTTCAAATATTTTCTCAGTCCCTTTCTTTTTCTCTTCTTCTTCTGGGACCCCTATAATTCGAATGTTGGTGCGTTTACTGTTGTCCCAGAGGTCTCTGAGACTGTCCTCAGTTCTTTTCATTCTTTTTTCTTTCTTCTGCTCTGCAGTAGTTATTTCCACTATTTTATCTTCCAGGTCACTTATCCGTCCTTCTGCCTTAGTTATTCTGCTACTGATCCCATCTAGAGTATTTTTCATTTCATTTATTGTGTTGCTCATCGTTTCTTGCTTCCTCTTTATTTCTTCTAGGTCCTTGTTAACTGTTTCTTGCAATTTGTCTATTCTATTTCCAAGATTTTGAATCATCTTCACCATCATTATTATGAATTCTCTTTCAGGTAGACTGGCTATTACCTCTAAATTTGTTAGGTCTGGTGTGTTTTTATCTTGCTCCTTCACCTGCTGTGTGTTTTTCTGTCTTCTCATTTTGCTTATCTTACTGTGTTTGGGGTCTCCTTTTTGCAGGCTGCAGGTTTGTAGTTCCCATTGTTTTTGGTGGCTGTCCCCAGTGGCTGAGGTTGGTTCAGTGGGTTGAGCAGGTTTCCTGGTTGGGGGGACTAGTGCCTGTGTTCTGGTGGATGAGGCTGGATCTTGTCTTTCTGGTGGGTAGGTACACGTCTGGTGGTGTGTATGGGGATGTTGGTAGCCTTATTATGATTTTAGGCAGCCTCTCTGCTAATGGATGGGGCTGTAGACCTGTCTTGCTGTTTGTTGGGTATAGGGTGTCCAGCACTGTTCGTTGCTGGTCCTTGAGTGAAGCTGGGTCTTGGTGTTGAGATGGAGATCTCTGGGAGATTTTCGCCATTTGATATTACGTGGAGCTGAGAGGTCTCTTGTGGACCAGTGTCCTGAGGTTGGTTCTCCCACCTCAGAGACACAGCCTTGACACCTGGCTGGAGTGCCAAGAGCCTTTAATCAACACGGCTCAAAATAAAAGGGAGAAAAAAATAGAAAGGCAAGAAAGGAAGGAAGGAAGGAGGAAGGGAGGGAAGGAAGGAAGAAAGGAAGGGAGGGAGGAAGAAAGGAAGGGAGGAAGGAAGGAAGGAGGGAAATAGGAACGAAAGGAGGGAAGAAAGGAAGAAAGAAAGGGGAGAAGACAAAATAAAGTAGGGTAAAATACAGTTATTAAAATGAAAAAATAATTATTAAGAAGAAAAATTTCTATTAAAGAAAAAAAAAAAAACAACCAAAAAAAAAAAAAAAAAAAAAACGGGTCGGTCTAACCCTAGGACAAATGGTGAAAATAAAGCTATACAGACAAAAATCTCACACAGCAGCACTCACATACACACTCACAAAAAGAAAAAAGGGGAAAATAATAGTATATCTTGCTCCCAAAGTCCACCGCCTCAACTTGGGATATTTCGCTGTCTATTCAGGTTTTCCACAGATGCAGGGCACTTCAAGTTGACTGTGGAGCTTTAACCCGCTGCTTCTGAGGCTGCTGGGAGAGACCTCCCCCTCTCTTTGTTCGCACAGCTCCTGGGGTTCAGCTTTGGACTTGGCGCCGCCTCTGCGCGTAGGTCATCCGAGGGCGTCTGCCCTTCGCTCAGACGGGGCGGGGTTAACGGAGCAGCTGATTCGTGGTTTCTGGCTCACTCAGGCGGGGGGCGGGGGGCACGGATGTGGGGCGTGACGCTGCACCGGCCCGAGGCGCACCGTGCGTTTTCCCGGTGAAGCTGTCCCTGGATCCCGGGACCCTGGCGGTGGTGGGCTGCACAGGCTCCCGGGAGAGGCGGTGTGGAGAGTGACCTGTGCTCGCACACAGGCCTCTTGGTGGCGGCAGTAGCAACCCTAGCTTCCCACACCCGTCTCTGTTGTCCGTGCCGACAGCCACAGCTCGCGCCCGTTTCTGGAGCTCCTTTATGCGGTGCCCTTAATCCCCTTTCCTCGCGCCCCAGGAAGCGAAGAGGCAAGAAAAAGTCTCTTGTCTCTTCGGCAGCTCCGCGCCCGTTTCTGGAGCTCCTTTAAGCGGCGCGCTTAAACCCCTCTCCTCGCGCAGCAGGAGGCAAAGAGGGAAGAAAAGGTCTCCTGCCTCTTCGGCAGCTCCAGACTTCTCCCGGACTCCCTCCCGGCCAGCCGTGGTGCACTAACCCCTTCAGGCTGTTTTCACTCTGCCAACTCCAGACCTTTCCCCGGGATCCGCCCGAGGCTCAGTTCCGCCCGCCCCGGCGGGGGAGCAGACAAGGCTCTCGGGCTGGTGAGTGCTGATCGGCACCGATCCTCCGTGTGGGAATCTCTCCGCTTTGCCCTCCGCACCCTGTTGCCGCGCTCTCCTTCGCGGCTCCGAAGCTTCCCCCTCCGCCACCTGCAGTCTCCGCCCGCGAAGGGGCTTCTAGTGTGTGGGAACCTTTCCTCCTTCACGGCTCCCTCCCACTGGTGCAGGTCCCGTCCCTATTCTTTTGTCTCTGTTTATTCTTTTTTCTTTTGCCCTACCCAGGTACGTGGGGACTTTCTTGCCTTTTGGGAGGTCTGAGGTCTTCTGCCAGCGTTCGGTGGGTGTTCTATAGGAGAAGTTCCACGTGTAGATGTATTTCTGATGTATCTGTGAGGAGGAAGGTGATCCCCGCGTCTTACTCTTCCGCCATCGTCTCCCCACTCCCTGACACTCTTTATCATTCATTCTTGCTTGAAATTTTCATTGGTGTTGGTGACCTTGTATTCACCTTGTTTTCCTTCCACTTAGAACCTCAACTAGCATGCAGAAAACTTTCTTGGAAATTGGAAAAAAAAATTGATAGCCTCTTGCTAAGGTGCACAGGGTAGTGCATGGGATCTTAGCTTACTCTCCCCTTTTGGCCAGATGCTCTTGTGCAGGACACAACCTGCTCACCTCCATGTGACCACCCTCTTCCTATATCCTTTTGCTCATTCTCATTTCCCTTTGTAGGTTTCTAACTACACTACTGATTCCACAGTGATATGATTTAAAAATCATAACATTTTAAATGCTGGAGTTTTTTCTAATTTTCAGAGTTAAGCGATATGCGGAGCATTGAGGACTTAAATTGTAGTTATAGTACAGAATTTAAATCACGGACACCTTGAAAATATGAAAAAGGAGATAATAATAAAGCTAACAAAAATTAAAAGGTACATAAAAGGAGTAAATGCACCAATTTAGTCACATCTCATAATGAAGTCAATAGATATAGTGTTAAAGGTTATGACACCTAAAAAGGAAGGTTATAACTATATTATATGAAGTTTTCATGATAATCATTAAAGGAACCAAAAACAAAACTAAAAGTACGAACAGCAGTTGCTTCTTGGAAATGAAACTGGGGCAGAGAGGATAAGATTTTTGCTTTTTATTTTGTGCTATTCTGCACCATTTAATTGTTTTAACCCTGAACCACTTCTATAATAAAACAAAGTGCATATATCTAGTTTTGATATTTATTAAGAAGTGAAAAGAAAAGAAAGCAGGTTGGATCAGCTGACCTTTAAGGTCTCTTCTATCTTGAGAGTCTGTGATTCTGTGACCACAGACGCAGTTTAGGAAGATTAATCTTGCAGCCATGTGCAAGATGGATTGGAATAGAGAGAGATGGAAGTGGAGAAGCCAGTTACCAGGTTATTATAGTACATATGGTAGGAAAGTAATGAGGGTCTGAACTGAGGTATAGGCGGCAGGAGTAGAAGGAAGGTTAAAAATATGAAAGGCTTTGTGGAGATAGAATGTACCTAATTTGGAAATTGATGGGATGGAAGTCCAGAGTTTCAGAAAGGGGTATTAAACTGACTATAAAATTTCAAGGCAGCATGATTATAAGACTTGGTGGTATCATTAGCTGAAATAAAAGAATCAGAAGTAGAGGGAATATTCCAATGACTAGGCCAAACTGAGTCAGGGAAGATTGTAATTATGAGAAGCAGCTTAATCATTAGTGGATGGGAGCATAGTGGTAGTCAAAAGGAATTTAGGCAGCACCTAAATTTGTTGAAGAGCTTGGCTCCTACTCTCTGGCCAGGGAGGACTGGGGATCATTTCTGAGTTGATAGAAGCTTATTTGTAGCTTGATATATTCTGAGTTAAGGAAATGAAAAAAAATTTTTTTTTAAACCTTCTCTCTACTAAAGGAAACAAAAAGTCTTGAGTATTGATACAGCTCTTCAGCACTATTCTGTAAAATTGACCTTGCCATGCATAACTTAAAAACTTATTGATAATAATAGTATCTCACTTAGACAAGTATGTCCAACACTGCATGTGTTATAAAAGTAATTGCTCCTTAGTATATCTTATAATATCAGAAATATACTCCTGAGGCAAATAGATGATTATCAAAAATATACATGTACATATGTAACAGTTCTCCTTTCTTTCGTTTTTTACATTACCAAAACTGCAAAAACTGAATTGTCTAATTTAGTGGAAGTAAATTAGAGAGTTTATTTCCTGGATTTCATGAATTCATGGTCATCCACTTTATTTGGATGCTTTATTTTATTTACACCTACCTCTTTCTATTAAATGGATTGAAGATAGCTTACACCCCCAAAGTATTAAAATATATCATCCAAAATTGTAGTTAAATTCAAAATAAGGAAATGGAGCAAGATAATTCCAGGTGATTTTACAAATGAAAACTGAAATTTCAGTAGGAAAATAGGATGACAGGTTAAAAAAACTTCTCATGTATGAATCACTGTGTTGTACCTCTGAAAATAATATTGTAAGTCAACTACACTTTAATAAAAACAAACAAAAACCAAAAACTCCTCATGCAAATATAAGTATAGAGAGATAAAAGGGGATCTAAAAAAAGATCTGTGCCATGTAAAAGGTCTATTTTGCATTTATAATTTAGAGGAAAAAATAAAACGTTTTAGGGCTTCCCTGGTGGTGCAGTGGTTAAAAATCCTCCTGCCAATGCAGGGGACACGGGTTTGAGCCCTGGTCTGGGAAGATCCCACATACTGCAGAGCAACTAAGCCTGTGTGCCACAACTACTGAGCCTGCACTCTAGAGCCTGTGAGCCAGAACTACTGAGCCCACATGCCACAACTACTGAAGCCCTTGCTCCTAGAGCCCGTGCTCCGCAACAAGAGAAGCCACTGCAATGAGAAGCCTGTGCACTGCAAAAAAGAGTAACCCCCCACTCGACGTAACGAGAGAAAGCCCACGAGCAACAACAAAGACCCAACACAGCCAAAAATAAATAAATAAAACATTAAAAAAAAAACATTTTAGGGCTTCCCTGGTGGCTCAGTGGTTGAGAATCCGCCTGCCAATGCAGGGGACATGGGTTCGTGCCCCGGTCCAGGAAGATCCCACATGACACGGAGCAGCTGGGCCCGTGAGCCATGGACCCTGAGCCTGCATGTCCGGAGCCTGTGCTCCTCAACAGGAGAGGCCACAACAGTGAGAGGCCCACGTACCGCAAAAAAAAAAAAAAAAAAAAAAAAAAAAAAAAAAAAATTTGTAAGGGAAAAGAAAATATTGAAAAATCAGCTTTGTGTGCTAAATAAAATTTAAATTATATTAAAAACCAATAATCTATAGATGACATTGTCACAAGTTAGAGGTGTATGTTGATGAATGTGATAAGAAAAATTGCAAAATCCAAACTTATTTTTTTAGTCTAGGCTTGTGGGTTTTTTGAAAATACAATAACTC
This sequence comes from Kogia breviceps, assembly GCF_026419965.1. Classification (NCBI taxonomy): domain Eukaryota; kingdom Metazoa; phylum Chordata; class Mammalia; order Artiodactyla; family Physeteridae; genus Kogia; species Kogia breviceps. The sequence continues at coordinate 14,147,160 of NC_081319.1, read as the reverse complement.
TTTGAAATAATCAGAAGTAGAGATTATTATCATCACACTTTGTAAGAGATGAAACTGAGGCTTCTAAGGACCTTGCTTAAAAGCAGGTGATAAAGCTGCATTTCTAAGCCAGTGACCTTGTTTCCTGAGTATTACTTCCCCACTGCCATTCAGTGACAACCATCAGAGTTTTCTGCATTGTTTTCACAATACATAAAAAATTAGCTCCCAGAATATCTTACTTTAACTATCTTCCAACAAATAATAACACATACCCATGTTGATGAACTCAACTGACCAAAAAATCTGATCAAGTAAAATACTTTACATAGAAAAGAGCCTTTTTCTATCACCTCATACACCAGAGAAGGTCATGAAATGCTAATGCTGCTGCCACAGCCACCAAGAATCCTGTGTGCAAGCACAGATCACTATCCGCACACCACACACACACATCCCTCCCTGAGCCTGTGCAACATGCCACAGCGAGGGTCCTGTAATCCAGGGACAAGTTCCCCGGGAGAACACGTGGCACGCCTCAGGCTGTTGCAATGTCACACTGGCCTCTGCCACTGCAGGCTCACTCTGCATTCCAAGTATAACTACTGTACCCCTCCCTCCCCTTGGCATGAGTGAGCCAGAGCCTCCTAATTAGCCGCTGCTTTAACCCCATCCTGTCTGGGCGGGAACAGAAGCCTGAGGGTGACCTACATGCAGAGATGGGGCCAAAACTAAAGCTGAACCCCAGGAGCTGTGTGAACAAAGAAGAGAAAGGGACATTTCTCCATGCAGCCTCAGGAGCAGCGGATTAAATTCCCACAATCAATCGGAGGTACCCTGCGTCTGTGGAACACCTGAATAGACAATGAATCAACCCAAAAGTGAGGCGGTGGACTGTGGGAGCAACTGTGGACTTGGGGTTTGCTGTCGGCGACTGACTTGTTTCTCATTTTTATGTTTATCTTAGTATAGTTTTTATTGCTTGTTATCACTGGTGAATTTGTTTATTGGTTTGTATGCCCCCCCTTTTTTTAGTATTTTTAATTTTTTTATTCTAATAATTGTTTTTTATTGTAATTATTTTATTTTATTTATTTATTTTTTCTTTCCCTTTTCTCCCTTTTCTTCTGAGCTGTGTGGATGACAGGGTCTTGGTGGTCTGGCCTGGTGTCAGGCCTTAGTTTCTGAGGTGGGAGAGCCAAGTTCAGGACAGTGGACCACCAGAGACCTCCAGGCCCCTTGTAATATCAATCAGCGAAATCTCTCCCAGAGATCTCCATCTCAGCGCTAAGACCCAGCTCCACCCAATGGCCAGCAACCTCCAGTGCTGGACATCCCAGGCCAAACAACTAGGAAGACAGGAACACAACCCCACTCATTAGCAGAGAGACTGCCTAAAATCATATTAAGTTCACAGACACCCCAAAGAACACCACCAGACACAGCCCTGCCCAGCAAAAAGACACGATCCAGCCGCACCCACCAGAACACAGGCACCAGTCCCCTCCACCAGGAAGCCTACACAACCCACTGAACCAACCTTACCCACTGGGGGCAGACACCAAAGACAACAGGAAGTACGAACCTGCAGCCTGAGAAAAGGTGACCCCAAACACAGTAAGTTAAGCAAAATGAGAAGACAGAGAAATATGCAGCAGATGAAGGAGCAAAGTAAAAACCCACCAGAGCAAACAAATGAAGAGGAAATAGGCAGTCTACCTGAAAAAGAATTCAGCATAATGAGAGTAAAGATAATCCAAAATCTTGGAAATAGAATGGAAAAAAATACAAGAAACATTTAACAAGGACCTAGAAGAACTAAAGAGCAAACAAACAATGATGAACAACACAATAAATGAAAAGAAAAATTCTCTAGAAGGATTAATAGCAGAATAACTGAGGGAGAAGAATAGATAAGTGACCTGGAAGATAAAATAGTGGAAATAACTACCACAGAGAAGAATAAAGAAAAAAGGATGAAAAGAATGGAGGACAGTCTCAGAGACCTCTGGGACAACATTAAACACACCAACATTCGAATTATAGGGCTCCCAGAAGAAGAAGAGAAAAAGAAAGGGACTGAGAAAATATTTGAAGAGATGATAGTTGAAAACTTCCCTAACATGGGAAAGGAAATAGTCAACCAAGTCCAGGAAGCACAGAGAGTCCCATACAGGGTAAATCCAAGAAGAAACACACCATGTCATATATTAATCAAGCTATCTAAAATTAAATACAAAGAAAAATATATTAAAAGCCATAAGGGAAAAGCAACAAATAACATACAAGAGAAACCCCATAAGGTTAGCAGCTGATCTTTCAGCAGAAACTCTGAAACCCAGAAGGGAGTGGCAGGACATATTTAAAGTGATGAAAGGGAAAACCTACAACCAAGATTACCCATCAAGGATCTCATTCAGATTGGATGGAGAAATTAAAACCTTTACAGACAAGCAAAAACAATTCAGCACCACCAAACGAGCATTACAACAAATACTAAAGGAACTTCACTAGGCAGGAAACACAAAAGAAGGAAAAGACCTACAATAAAACACCCAAAGAAATTAAGAGAATGGTAATAGGAACATACATATCAATAATTACCTTAAATGTAAATGGATTAAATGCTCCAAACAAAGGACATAGACTGGCTGAATGGATACAAAAACAATATCCATATATGTGCTATCTAAAACAGATCCACTTCAGACCTAGGGACACATACAGAATGAAAGTGAGGGAATGGAAAAAGATATTCCATGCAAATGGAAATTAAAAAAAAATAGCAATTCTCATATCAGACAAAATGGACTTTAAAATAAAGACTATGGGCTTCCCTGGTGGCGCAGTGGTTGAGAGTCCGCCTGCTGATGCAGAGACATGGGTTCGTGCCCTGGTCGGGAAGATCCCACATGCCATGGAGCGGCTGGGCCCGTGAGCCATGGCCACTGAGCCTGCGTGTCCGGAGCCTGTGCTCCACAATGGGAGAGGCCACAACAGTGAGAGGCCCGTGTACTGCAAAAATAAATAAATAAATAAATAAAATAAAAACTGTTACAAGATACAAAGAAGGACACTACATAATGATCAAGGGATCAATCCAAGAAGAAGACATAACAATTATAAATATTTATGCACCCAACATAGGAGCACCTCAATACATGAGGCAAATACTAACAGCCATAAAAGGGGAAATCGACAGTAACACAATCATAGTAGGGGACTTTAAAACCCCACTTTCACCAATGGATAGATCATTCAAAATGGAAATAAATAAGGAAACAGAAGCTTTAAGTGACACGTTAAGCATGATGGACTTAACTGATATTTATAGAACATTCCATCCAAAAACAACAGAATACACTTTCTTCTCAAGTGTTCATGGAACATTCTCCAGGATAGATCATATAATGGGTCACAAATCAAGCCTTGGTAAATTTAAGAAAATTGAAATCCTATCAAGTATTTTTTCCAACCACAACGCTATGAGACTAGATATCAATATCAACAGGAAAAAAACTGAAAACTACAAACACATGGAGGCTAATACGCTACTGAATAACCAAGAGATCACTGAAGAAATCAAAGAGGAAATCAGAAAATACCTAGAAACAAATGACACTGAAAACACAGTGACCCAAAACCTATGGGATGCAGCAAAAGCAGTTCTAAGAGGGAAGTTTATAGCAATATAATCCTAGCTCAAGAAACAAGAAAAATCTCAAATAAACAATGTAACCTTACACCTGAAGCAATGAGAGAAAGCAGAACAAAAGACCCCAAAGTTAGCAGAAGGAAAGAAATCATAAAGATCATATTAGAAATACACGAAAAAGAAATGAAGGAAATAATAGCAAAGATCAATAAAACTAAAAGCTGGTTCTTTGAGAAGATTAAAAAAAAAAATTGATAAACCACTAGCCAGACTCATCATGAAAAAAAGGGAGAAGACTCAAATCAACAGAATTAGAAATGAAAAAGGAGAAGTAACAACTGACACCACAGAAATACAAAGAATCTTGAAAGATTACTACAAGCAACTATATGCCAATAAAATGGACAAGCTGGAAGAAATGGACAAATTCTTAGAAAAGCACAACCTTCCGAGGCTGAACCAGAAAGAAATAGAAAATATAAACAGACCAATCACCAGCACTGATATTGAAACTCTGATTAAAAATTTTCCAACAAACAAAAGCCCAGGACCAGATGGCTTCACAGGCAAATTCTATCAAACATTTAGAAAAGAGCTAACACCTGTCCTTCTCAAACTCTTCCAAAATATAGCAGAGGGACGAACACTCCCAAACTCATTCTACGAGGCCACCATCACCCTGATACCAAAACCAGACAAAGATGTCACAAGAAAACTACAGACCAATATCACTGATGAACATAGATGTAAAAATCCTCAACAAAATACTAGCAAACAGAATCCAACAGCACATGAAAAGGATCATACACCATGATCAAGTGGGGTTTATCCCAGGAATGCAAGGATCCTTCAATTACGCAAATCTATCAATGTGATACACCATATTAACAAATTGCAGAAGAAAAACCATGTGATCATCTCAGTAGATGCAGAAAAAGCTTTTGACAAAATTCAACACCCATTTATGATAAAAACTCTCCAGAAAGTCTCCATAGAGGGAACTTACCTCAACATAATAAAGGCCATATGTGATAAACCTACAACCAACATCATTCTCAATGGTGAAAAACTGAAATCATTTCCTCTAAGATCAGGAACAAGACGAAGCTGTCCACTCTCAGCAGTAGTATTCAACATAGTTTTGGAATCTTTAGCCACACAATCAGAGAGGAAAAAGAAATAAATGGAATCCAAATCAGAAAAGAAGAAGTAAAACTTGTTTGCAACTGGCATGATACTATACGTACATAATCCTAAAGATGCTACCAGAAAGCTCCTAGAGCTAATGAAAGAATTGGTAAAGTAGCAGGATACAAAATTAATGCACAGGTATCTCTTGCATTCCTCTACACTAATGATGAAAAATCTGAAAAAAGAAATTAAGGAAACACTCCCATTTACCCTTGCAACAAAAAGAATAAAATACCTAAGAATAAACCTACCTAAGGAGACAAAAGACCTGTATGCAGAAAAGTATAAGTACTGATGAAAGAAATTAAAGATGATACAAACAGATGGAGATATGTACCATGTTCTTGGATTGGAAGAATCAACACTGTGAAAATAACTATACTACCCAAAGCAATGTACAGATTCAATGCAATCCCTATCAAACTACCAATGGCATTTTTCATAGAACTAGAACAAAAAATTCCACAATTTGTATGGAAACACAAAGGACCCCAAATAGCCAAAGCAATATTGAGAAAGAAAAACGGAGCTGGAGGAATCAAGATTCCTGACTTCAGACTATATTACAAAGCTACAGTTATCAAGACAGTATGGTACTGGCACAAAAACAGAAATATAGATCAATGGAACAGGATAGAAAGCCCAGAGATAAACCCACACACATATGGTCACCTTATCTTTGATAAAGGAGGCAAGAATATATGATGGAGAAAAGCCAGTCTCTTCAATAAGAGGTGCTGGGAAAACTGGACAGCTATGTGTAAAAGAAAGAAATTAGAACACTTCCTGAAACCATAGACAAAAATAAACTCAAAATGGGTTAAAGACCTAAATGTAAGGCCAGACACTATAAAACCCTTAGAGAAAAATGTAGGCAGAACAGTCCATGAGATAGATCACAGCAAGATCCTTTTGGACCGACCTCCTAGAGAAATGGTATAAAAACAAAAATAAACAAATGGCACCTAATGAAACTTAAAAGCTTTTGCACAGCAAAGGAAACCATAAACAAGATGAAAAGACAACCCTCAGAACTGGAGAAAATATTTGCAAATGAAGCAACTGACAAAGAATTAATCTCCAAAATTTACAAGGAACTCATGCAGCTCAATATCAAAAAAACAAACAACTCTATCAAAAAATGGGAAGAAGATCTACATAGACGTTTCTCCAAAGAAGATATACAGATTGCCAACAAACACATGAAGGGATGCTCAACATCAGTAATCATTAGAGAAATGCAAATCAGAACTACAATGAGGTATCACCTCACAATGGTCAGAATAGCCATCATCAAAAAATATGCAAACAATAAATGCTGGAGAGGATGTGGAGAAAAGGGAACACTCTTGCACTGCTGGTGGGAATGTAAATTGATACAGCCACTATGGACAACAGTTTGGAGATAACTACCATATGACCCAGCAATCCCACTATGGGGCATATACCCTTTGAAAACCATAATTCAGAAAGAGTCCACAGTGTTCATTTTAGCTCTATTTACGATAGCCAGGACATGGAAACAACCTAAGTGTCCATCGACAGATGAATGGATAAAGAAGGTGTGGCACATACATACAGTGGAATATTACTCAGCCATAAAAAGAAATGAAATTGAGTTATTTGTAGTGAGGTGGATGGACCTAGAGTTTGTCATACAGAGTGAAGTAAGTTAGAAAGAGAAAAACAAATACTGTATGCTAACACATATATATGGAATCTAAAAAAAAAAAAAAGTTATGACGAACCTAGGGAAAGGGCAGGAACAAAGACACAGACGTAGAGAATGGACTTCAGGACACGAGGAGTGAGAATGGTAAGCTGGGACAAAGTGACAGAGTAGCACTGACATATATACACAACCAAATGTAAAACAGGTAGCTAGTGGGAAGCAGCCTCATAGCACAGGGAGATCAACTTGGTGCTTTATGACCATGTAGAGCGGTAGGATGGGGGTGGGTGGGAGGGAGATGCAAGAGGGAGGGGATATGGGGGTATAGGTATACATACAGCTGATTCATTTTGTTATACAGTAGAAACTAACACAATATTTTAAAGCAATTATACTCCAATAAAGATGTTAAATAGATAAATAGATAAATAAATAAAATGCTAGTATACTCACAAATGAAAGCCTTAAAAGAAAACAGTGTTTTTGTGGTATTTCAGAGAGACATCTGATTAATAAACTGGTTGATATTCTTAAATTGTACAAGGTATTGTTTCAGCCCTATTGACCATCCAAGGATTATTTAAAAAAAATATTTTGTGTTGAGTTCCGAAACTTATCCTGGAGAATAGACAATTTGTTTACTGTTTTTTCCCCCACTGGCAATTACCTGATAGCTCAGTAAATCTTTTCCTGGAGTGCTTCTCCCTACCTAGCATGTCTGGGTCAGAACAATTACAATGGTTAATTGCAAATGAAGAGCCTTTTAAGCATCTGAATGGATTTTGGAAATAGGTGCATGGGGTTCAAATATGCTGAAACTGCAGCTTGCATTGTTCCAGGCCATTATTTTTGGTCCACTGAATAACAGCTGCTGCATATGGTAGTTGTTGAGTTTTCTGCTAAAGATCCATTTACTAGCACAAATAGTAAATGTTTGCATGTGCTATTTTGATACATCTCCTGTGAGGCTCCATTTCTGCATTTAAATATGGATCACATATGGTGAACTGAAATAACTTTTGTATGTAAAGCGTATGTCCAAGGAGTAAACCAAACAGACACAGTGTATTGCACTGTCATGTTCCATACACCTTCTATATGGGCTAAATTTTAATGAGAAAAATAATATAACCAAAACCACATAAGGAAAAGTTCCATTTCATAGTTATAACACTAGTGATTACCAACATGGAGAATAGGCATATATAATGTATAATAAATGCTATTGCTCAAAATTTAATTAATGTAAGACTATATAAAATTTCAATATGACAGAAGTAATAAGGATAAAATATATCATGAAAATACTGCAGTAAATCTCGACATATTTGAATTCACAACAACTAGAAAATTCAGAAATACAACAGCCCTCCAGAATCTACACTTAATTTTTATGAAATATAAAATAATATATGGACATCAAATCAATAGATACTGTAGATATGGATTCACTATTCAGGGGATTTACAATTTGGTAGTATCAATGTGACTTATGGGCAAATAACTATAGTAAACAAGAAAGGGAAATGTGTCCTACAAGAGAGTCTGATAAAGTACTAGAGAATTTACTGACCAGGAATCAAGGTAGTAAATTCCAGGGTAGTAAATTTCTTCCCTCTCTGGGCTGATGTTCTCCCCTTTGTAAAGTGGGTCCAATGGACTGAATTGTGTCCCTCCCAAATTTCATAGTTTGAAGGCCTAACCTCCAATGTGATGATATTTGGAAGTAGGGCCTTTGGAAAGTAATTAAGTTTAGATAAGGTTATGAGGATGGGACCACCATAATGAGATTATCATCCTTATAAGGAGAACAGAGACCAGAGACCAGCATGCTTCCCTCCCCCAATGGACCTCTGAAGACACAGTGAGAAGACAGTTATATGCACGCCAGGAAAAAAGCTCTCACCAGGGAACCAAATTAGCCTGTGTCTTGATCTTGGACTTCCTAGTCTCCAGAACTGTGAGAAATAAATCCCTATTGTTTAAGCCTATGGTACTCTATGGTATTCTGTTATAGCAGCCCTAGCAGAGTAATACAGTAGGCAAATTCAAGAAGGCTAAATGGTTTTCGGTCTATGTGCCATACCCCTCTGGTTGGTATCTAACAGTTTTTTCCCCTGACTCTGAAACACTATAAGGTTCTAAAAATAAATAAAAATTAAGATATGTTCTATTCCAGTTTTTGTTCTTACTACATTTTTAAAAAAACATTTTTCAAATACCTTAAAGATGAAACCGGGCTTCCCTGGTGGCGCAGTGGTTGAGAATCCGCCTGCCGATGCAGGCGTCACAGGTTCGTGCCCCGGTCCGGGAAGATCCCACATGCCGCGGAGCGGCTGGGCCCGTGAGCCATGGCCGCTGAGCCTGCGTGTCCGGAGCCTGTGCTCCGCAACGGGAGAGGCCACGACAGTGAGAGGCCCGCTTACCACAAAAAAAAAAAAAAAAAAGATGAAACCATGTATGGTTTATTTGATAACTCTGAGTAAAATGAAGTATTTAATTAAACAGAACCCCTTATTCCCCAAGCATTAGGGGATTTACTTGTAATTCAGTTAAATAAAGCCTACTGATATCTCACAGCAATCCTATGAAGTAAGAACATCTTAATACTGTTCTCTCATATTCAAAATAATGACGCAATGAGTAGCTAAGGTTATGTCCTCTGATCACAAAGTTTTCAAGCGGAAGTAACTATTTCAAATAGGTTGGTACATTTAAAATAAAGACTCTAATGCAGTACATATGTGAAAGCAGCTTTCTTCAAACAGGATTCTAAGGAGTGGGATAGGGAGGGTGGGAGGGAGGCTCAAGAGGGAGGGGATATGGCGATATATGTATACATATAGCTGATTCACTTAGTTGTACAGCAGAAACTAACACAACACTATAAAGCAATTATACTCCAATAAAGATGTGGAAAAAAAAGTTTACTTGTGACTATCTATTCCATTATATGATAGTCAACAATTCACCTTATAATAAATACAATTCACTCATAATAAATACCAGAGGTTTACATTCTCATTGTAACTTGTCAAATCACCTCAAATAAATTTCAGTAAAGTCCCTCAAAATGCTAATTCCTGAGCATCTATTTTTGACAGCTGAATACTATTCTATGTACAATGGATATACCACAATTCATTTTCACAAATCCCTGTAACCTGGTTATTTGGATTTCTTCCAGCTTTTTACCATAAAATTAAAAACTATAATTAACATTCTTACACACAAATCTTTGCTTTTTTGTGTGAGCATATGTTTCTCTTGGACAAATTCCTAGATGGAGATTTGCTGGGTCAAGTCAACATGTGGTGATGTTGAAATTTATAAGGACAGCATTGGTCAGAAAATACATAATTTTATTTTTTCAGTAACTGAACTCAACATAGCTCATGATTTCCCATTTCAGTGAATTACTGAAAATAATTACACTTGTTAATTTAATTCAAAGTGTTTCAATCATTGTTTATTAAAAACTCAGTCACTTTGGGATAAATACTCAAATATAACAGTCTCCCCTTTCCCCTCCTCTTGCTGACTCTTGCATGATAGTGTGAGTCCTACGTGTAGAGCAGGGGCATATTACACCATCCTGGCTTTTGCTCTGTGTGCTGCCTTTGTTTCTCATTGCCTCTGTCGAGGTGTGAGTCAACACCTAGTCTTAGAGGGCCAGCCCCCGTCTTTCCTGCTTCCTATCAGCAAAACCCATGCCTCTATACCTCTGGTCTGAACTTGAGGCTTCTTTTTGTCCATTTCTATACTGATCCTTGTTTAGTTCAGGGACTGCTAGCTGCCTTCTCCACACCTGACTGACACATTTAAACTGCCTTCAGGTCTAGAAATCTCTTACAGTCATTGCTATTCTAGTACTGCTCGAATGTCCTGGTGCTTCAGTGTCTTCTGGATGCAGGCATCAGTAAGAGGTTGTCTGTCTTCCATGATATAAACTTTTCTGCTGTGGAATGTCCCCCCCCCCCCCAAACTCATGGAAAAGTTAGAATAAGGATCCCCTTCTTAGGCATCCATTAGCGTCTACACTCTTATTTCATCCCACTCTAAATCCCATTGCTTCTAGATAGTCAAAAATCTTACATTGGGCAGGAAGAACGTGATCACACCATACCTTTTCCTTGTTCTGTAGCTTATAGTTTAAATTCTTTGCTGACTCTTACAATCTTTCCAACTTATTTTTAAAGCTTATATTTTGGAATTCTGAAAAGTATCTTTTTACTCTTTTTTTCAAAGGCCTTTAAAATCTCCAAGCATGATTCCACTTAAATGTTAACAGGTTAGGAGTTTTGTTTTTTCTTTTTTAGTGTCTAAGCATCATGGAGTAGCTGTTGTGAGTCTTTTTTAAAAACTGATTTTATTGAAGTATAGTTGATTTACAATCTTGTGTTAATTTTTGCTGTACAGCAAAGTGATTCAGTTTTATATATATAGATATATAAAACCTTTTCCATATTCTTTTACATTATGATTTATTACAGGATATTGAATATAGTTCCCTGTGCTATACAGTAGGACCTTGTTGTTTATACATTCTATATATCTAATAGTTTTCATCTACTAATCCCAAACTCCCAATCCATCCTTCCCCCTCCCCCTTGACAGCCACAAGTCTGTTCTCCATGTCTGTGGGTCTGTTTCTGTTTCTTAGGTAAGTTCGTTTGTGTCGTATTTTATATTCCACATATAAGTGATATCATATGGTATTTGTGTTTCTAGGAGTCTATTTTAAAATAACATTTGTTCACATCATTTTCAGAAAATAAAAATAAATGGTGATTTCGAAAATAAAACCATTTAGATAATGGTTAGCTTGTTACTTTGGAAGGTGAGTATTGCAATGATAAAATATGTCTCTATTTCATTTTTATTTAAGAGCAGTTTTATTAGTGAAATTTTAGGTATCATAGATAAATAATTTCAGAGTCTATTTATGAAAAGGGATCATCAGTGGAGAAAATCATTGTGAGAGCCTACATGACGTTTTTACTCTTGGATTTAGTAGGTAGTTTTTTCCTATCACTGGAAGAAGAAATAAGGGAGGCTTTTACACTGATATAATCAAATTAAGGGGAAATAAAGAGTTGTAAATTTCTCTGGGTCTGAGCGATTTTATATAAAATGCACTGCCAATGTGTAAAAGAATCACACTCATTCTCTAGAAATTTCCAGTAAAAAGGTTATTCCCAGGTTATTAAATTGTTTCTGAGTCTTCATTATCAGAACATTTATTTGAGCCCAAGCCTGTAGATACCATGTAAGAAAGAAGTGATCACTGCACAGTACTCACTAATGAATTGACCATTTGGAAAATTAACGTCCACTCAAACATTCTTCTCAATTTATTCTGTGTATCTGTGACTATCATCAGTGTATATGTAGGTCAGACTATTAACATGCAGTAAACAATTGCAAATCTTGTACAAGATGCAAGATATCAAGAAGTCATTGAAGATAATTATGGAGAACTCGGCAACTCCAGGCAAAGCCATTGATGATATGACAGAGATAGACCAGTTAAAATTGAAGAGAAAAATCAATGCGGACAGAGAGACAATAGACAATTCAAGTAAGAATGCTTTGTGACCCAGAGGACTAAGAGGAACCCTTGAAGAAATTTCTGAAAACTTGAGACACCTCCAAATTATTCTTCAAAAACAACCCTCATTATGATTTTCTCGGAATAATTAACTAAGAAGTAAAGAATGGTATACTGTGTTATCGCTATTGTTGTTGGAAATTTTATATGAGAAAAAAAGAAATCAACATTTGATGCATTTTTTTGTCCTTGCTAAAAAATTAATATATAATTGAAATTAGAACCTACACTTTATTAAATGAGACAAATCCATTTTTTCATAAATTTTAGTTTTATTTTTCAATATAAAATTTCAATGACACTTTAGTTTTTATCCCTAAAAAATACAATTAAGTATTGATCTACCTTTTAAATAGATTTCTTTCAGTGTCTTTTCTGTAGTACCAGTTATGAACTTTTTGTCAGGCAGTTGATAAATCTCCATTTCTTTGGGGTCAGTTATTAGAAAATTATTGTTTTCCTTTGAATATATCATGTGTCTTTGATTTTTCATGTTTCCCGTATCCTTGTATTGATGTCTGTGCATATGAAGACCTCAGTCTTCCTCTTTCAGTTACCTTCCTCTTCCTCAGTCACCTCTTTCAGACTTTATTGATGGGCTTTGGTAGTGATCAATCTTCACTTACAGGTGGGTATGACACCTTGCTTGTTGGGGTGCAGTGTTTTCAGCTCTGGGTGATGGAAGGGTACAGCAGTGTAGACTCTGGATAGCTCCATTAGCTGGGGTCAGCCTTTGGGGAAGGATGTAGGGATCCTTTGTGGCCAAGGCTACAGATGTGCATGGCAGCAGCAAAGGCTGCTGGGGTCCTCAGTGGCAAAGGCTGTTCCTGCTCTTCTTTGCACACACGGGAAAATTATGGTTGAGGGGAAGGCTTTTGGTGCTGGAGGCCAGGGTGTGAGTGTACAAATGGCAGAGATGCTAGTGTCCAGGGCAGAGGCATGCATGGAGCAGTGGCATTGAGGACCAGGCCAAGGGCATGCCTGTGGCGGCTCCAGGATCCAGGATGTGAGTATGCATGCAGAAGCAACAGCATTAGGAACTGGAACACAGGCTCAGATGGACCAGGAGCAGCACTGGAACTGAGTGTGAGAGTGCTCAGGACGATGGTAGCACCAGTGTCTGTGTCATGGACATGCACAGAACTATAGCAGCACTGAGGTGCATGGTGTGTGCACAGTGGCACTAGGCCTGGGCTCACAGAGGAGTGGCATCTGCAGCCTGGAATAGGGGGGCAGTGGTGGCTCCTTCTCCAGCGGGATGCAGCAGTGTGAACTCTGGGCAGCTCTGTCAACTGGACTTAGTGTTGATGAAGACTGCAAGGGTCATGATTGTCAAAAGCTGTGAGTGTCTACATCACTGGCAAAAGCTGCTCTTGTTTTACCCCACGGCGGGGAGGCTGCAGCTGAAGGGATTCCTCTTGGCACTAAGCTGTGCTGGACTGGGAGATGTAGCAATGTAATTTAAATTCTTCCTACACTTTTCTATATGCCATACTCCATTTTTGCATTCCATATGGTTACTCCGGTTTCTCCAATGTACTCCAGAGCTCTCCTCAAGCTACTTTTGTTGGTGGCTAGTTGTTTAATCATTGTTTTTGTAAGGTGACAAGCATTGGTACCTCCTAGGGTACCATCTTGCTGATGTTAGTCCTCCTTTTCCTTTTTCTTGATTAGACTATTTAGTAGTTTATTCATTTACTTGTCTTCCTACCATAATCTTTTAATGAGCACATTACTTCTATTGTTTGGAAGTTTTCACAAAAATTTATCCTTCAATTTACCATTATTATAAATTTCATACTTATTAATTCCTTCAGTTTATGTTATTTTTTGTATCTGATGCTTAATTTATTTTTTCTCATTTTTTTCTTTTTAAAAAAATCAATATAAGTTTCACAATTATAAGTTTCCCTTTTGTGTCCCTTAGGTTCTGATAGGTATCATGTTTAGTTTCATTTTTTTGTAAATATTCTTCAGTTCTGTGTTTTCCTCTTTGAACTGAGAGTTGGTCAAAATAGAGTATTTATATTCCCAAGTGAAAGAATTTTGTGCAAATTTTATTATTTATTCATACTTTTCTTGCACCATGATCAGGAAATAGTGTCTGTATTAATTCTACTTTTATAAATTTATCGAAATTTACTTTATAGTCCAGTACTTGGCTAATTTTTATGAATGCTTCATGGGCTGTTAAAAAGAAGATATTTGTTTCCCTTTGTAGCAAACTGAAGCTCATCCAAATATTGTTAGATCAACCTTGTTAGTTGTGTTTCTTAGGTCAAGTTTGTCTACTTGATGTGTCATGAGCTGAGTAAGTTAGTCATCTCCTACTAGTGTGTTTCTATTTTTCTTTGTATTTCTAGTAACTATCTAGGACAGCTTTGAGCTCATGAACCTGCAGCCAATTTACATTCATAAGGTACATGCACAGAGGCATCCACATGTTTATATTACATGCAACATTTATGATACTGTATAACGTTTATATATTAAATTTCAGTGTCTTCCAAATATAATGTGCTTATGATGAGGTAGGGAAACTCAGTAGAGCAAAGCCATGTCCTTCCCAGTGCCCTGATATATTAGAAAAATACTACCAGGACTTTAAAATATTTCTGTTGAGCTTGGAGCGATTTCCATAGGACCTGAACTTTTGTTTTGTTTTGTTTTGCGGTACGCGGGCCTCTCACTGCTGTGGCCTCTCCCGTTGGGGAGCACAGGCTCCGGACGCGCAGGCTCAGTGGCCATGGCTCACGAGCCCAGCCGCTCCGCAGCATGTGGGATCTTCCCGGACCGGGGCACGAACCCGTGTCCCCTGCATCGACAGGCGGACTCTCAACCACTGCGCCACCAGGGAAGCCCAGGACCTGAACTTTTTTATAGCATAACTTTTCAGGATAATTGGCTTTCACATGAGTAATTTAATACTAAACCCTGCCATATTTTAATGTTTTCTTAGCCTGTGAAAATAGGCTAACACTCTTCACCTGATTTCTATAGAAAAGGACACAGAGAAATCAACTCTTTCCTGACAGTCGCAAATGAAGTAGTCACTGGACTGTGGACTCAAACCGTTCTGAAGAATTCAGTGTATCCTCACTGTATTTTGCCTTGTCCATCTCTGAATTTAAAAAATTGTGTAAGCAGAGTTTTCTCACTTCTTATTCTTCTCTGCTTGCTACTCTTTCCTAAAATCATACAGTAATCTTTAAATTATTTGCTCCTTCATCAGAGCCTCTAGCCACTCAATCTGTTACTTCTCTTTTACAAGTTTTATTTCTTTTTTTTCCCTAAATGAACATATTCCATAAAGTTTTTCTTTTTGCCTTCAGATTTTAGCTTCGATACAAAGTCTTTTCAGGAAAAATAGAAAAATGTTTTACATTCTGTTATTTTCCCCAGACTGTGTTTCCTTCTTGTATGATTTTTCCCATATGTAGACATTCCCTCTTAAATGTTAAGCTCCTTGAAGGAAAGAAGCATGTATTTCTGCATGGTAACTACACCTTTTTTTCCCCCAATGGACCTGAAAAGGGGGGGAAATGTGTTGTTTTTATAATTACAATTATATGGATCTGCTATTACTACTATAATCACAGGTTTTTCAGACTAGAGGAGAGAGATTATTGAGTCAATCCATTTACTTTAATGTTGACAAAAATTATGTTCAAAGGGGAGGTGGTTTTCTTAATATCTAAGTTCACTGTGTCACTGAGAAAAGGAAAACTTCTACTTATCATTTTTATTACCCCTGCAAAAAGATACCTTCCCAGCTTTGTCATTTCTTTAGTCGTTTGAGCTACAGATCCGGAGAACCAGTTCTATTCTCAGTGAATGGAAAGTGGCTTAGGTGGCTTGAGAAGGGCATTGCATTTGTATAAATAATGTGTCCTAATGGTGTACCTGATACTAAGAAAATGCTCCTGCTTTCAAATTATGCTGCCTGGAGATCACAGGTGGGATTTTGTGGATTAACTGTTTAAATATTTATGAAGTTATTTAGACATATTTTATTTATTGTGAAAATGTTTATACTATAATTGTTTCAAGAATTAAGCTTTCACATGCTATCAGAAACTAAAACTAAAATCTTACTGTTTTCAATCACATCCTTCTAATGTTAGGTCATATACAAGTGGAATAGGCTGAGAAAAATTCTTTAGTGGGTATTTTTTCACCATAAACATACCAATCTACCAATCAATCAATCAATTCATATTTTAAAAGCATCCTCTATGGAAAAATCATTGTATATATGCATTGGGTATTTCAATATAGACTTATAGTAAAGGCACTTATCACTTACAAAGGTACAGGGGTTGGTGTACATTAATTCATTTAAGGCCCCAAATAACCTTTATCCCATTAACATTCCCATTATACAGATGAGGAAAAGTTCACTAATTTCTATAAACTTAATTTAAATCATAAGTCATTCCCCTACAACAACTCTGGATACATGTCAAAGTAGAATTGAGAATCAGTTCAAGAGAAATTGATGGGAGCTGGAAGAATAAATTACACAGTTGAGTGATTAAAATACAAAGAAATCAGACGTCAATAAAGTAGTGACCCGTAGACCATATTCAATCCTTAATTATATATTATGCATCCCACATTTTAAAAAATTCAATTAACTCCCAATATTGTATAATCAGTTATGTCAAGTAATCATAGTGTGAAGTTTTTCACATAAAATTCCAGATTTCTGGCTTCACTTGGAAAGCAAAGAACCAAAAAAACCCCAAGAAGATCTAGAAAGCCTTCCTTCCCATTTTTACATGGCCATGGTCAGCTGGCTTTCTGTACCAGCTGTCCACTTCACATGAGTATCGGCTTTCCAGTGTACGACAGTCTCCACTGCTCTGCAAAATGCCTCTTAGAGCCAACCTCTAAGAAATATTCCTCAGATATTTAACCCCCTTGCTGATGTTGTCCAATGTGCTAAATGTGCATAATTTCCACAGCATTTGCTTGTTTTTGTTTTTTAAAAAATAAATTTATTTATTTATATTTATTTTTGGCTGTGTTGGGTTTTCGTTGCTGTGTGAGGGCTTTCTCCAGTTGCAGCGAGCGGGGCCCACTCTTCCTAGCAGTGCGCGGGCCTCTCACTGCCGTGGCCTCTCCTGTTGCGGAGCACAGGCTCCAGACGCGCAGGCTCAGTAGCTGTGGCTCACGAGCTTAGTTGCTCCGCGGCATGTGGGATCCTCCCAGACCAAGGCTCAAACCCGTGTCCCCTGCATCGGCAGGCGGACTCCCAACCACTGCGCCACCAGGGAAGCCCGCAGCATTTGCTTGTTAAGTCAACATTATTTATTGACACTGGATGGGGATAAGATCACAAGATGATTTTTTTTTTAAATCAAGTATATGAAATGGATATCCTATCATTTTCCCTGTCCAGAGGCTTAGAGTTGAGTTTCATGAAGAAAAACAGGACTAGCCCAGAGTTGGCTTCCAGTCACCATTCTCTTTCCTTGTCCTCCAAGTATATTCTAATTTTTTTCTTTTAATTTTAAGCACTCTATTTGATTGAGATTTTTTTTTCCTTTCTCTTTTCCTTTTGTTTTTTCAAATCAGGGGGTGGGTACCATCCAATGAATTTTGAACTAAATAAGTTAAAAATTTTAAAATAAGTTAAAAAGTCATAGCTTCAACTATAGTTGTTTTTCATAAATAAAATAATCTTCCAAAACCTCTCTTTGATAATTTTCTTTTAAAAAAAAAATTTTCTTCTACTCACCAAAGAAAAACATAATTCTGGGCACTGAAAATGAGTATGAACAAACCTTAAACCCTGTAATATGACATACTTGATGTTCTAACTGTGCACATAAATCAGAAACCACAGGCAGATACAATCCTTTCTCCATGCAGGCCACTAGACAGAAAAGTTTGGGAATTTGAAATTTCAAGCTTTGTGATCTCAGGAAGCTCCTACTGTGTATCTCAGACACATAAACCTGTTGCAATACACTTCTTTTCCTCAATCTATTTAGGAAATTTTCTCTGGGCAGTGGCCCTCAAAATTTCTCATTTTGGTCTTCTGGTATTGTGGCTTGTTGACTGCTCTTTGAGTTGAATTATAAAGTAAAAGAGAATATAGGACCAAACCTTTTATCAGGGATTTCTGTGGTCTTACTTATAAGCTTTCAGGCCTGATTTTCCCTTACTAGCTGTTTTTTCCTTGGCATTTATATTTCACACCATGAAAAGTAGCAAACATGCCTTTAAAAGATGCGATTGCAGGTGAAAACTTTTAGGAGGGAAAGGCACATGAGCAAAGTGTGGTATGGCTTATTCTGAAAGTGTGAATCGCACACTGGAACCATTATGCTACCAAACAAACCATGGAAATACACCTTTGGAGGTGAAAATATGATTTTCAGGAATGTGATAATAGTTTCTACAGAGTACACAGAAAATATCATTGGAAAATTGCTATTCCTTTTATTTCTCACTACAAACATTAGAAAATTGAAAATAAGACTTTGTCATAGAAAATAAAATTGGTATCAATATTTGATTTTTTTTTTTTTTTTTTTTTTTTTTTTTTTTTTTTTTTTTGGTCAGAATTAAACCTCAGATCCTCCTGGAAAAGAAGATTTTACTCCTGTGACCATTTCTTAGTTAAGTCCATGTACTGGGCGATCTTGCAATAAGAAGCAAGTTCACTGCCTATGTGTGGTGCCTGGAGCAATGATTCTCAAGCTTGGAAGGAACTAAAATTACATGAGAACTTAAGAAATACTGACGTCTGGGTCCCAACCACAGACATACCCATGTCATTGATTTGAGGGATAGGCTGGGCATTAGGATTTTTTAAAACTCCCAAGTCTTTCAAATTTTAACCAAGGTTGTGAACCAGTGATAAGAGGAAATTATTTCAACTGTTAAAAATAAGTAAATAAAGAGGGAGGAAAGATAAAGAAGTAACAGAAGGAAAGAAACCAGAGTCCCTCTTTCCTTTCCACAATTCATCCATACACGTAGGAAAGAGGGAAGAAGTAACTTTGTCCTCCACAAAAGAGATAAACAGTCAAAATACTTATAACTTGCATTAATTGAATCCTTGATAGAGAGTAAAAATGGCAATTTCATCTTGTTCAACCTACTCAATAGTTGACCTGTAAGTACAGATCAGTGGTAAATGCATAGCAATGCACAGGAGACTATATTATCTATCAGCTTTACTAACATGCATAAAATACAGTACGGTGTATCTTAAAGTTTTATAGTGCTTTACAGTTTATTAAATGCTTTCACCTATGTTGGCGTATTTAAATATCCCAATAACTCTGTGTAGAAGAGTGGAAAGTCATTTTCATTTTGCAGACAAAGGTACAAAAGTCAGGGAAGTTGAGTGACATGACAAAGGTAATTCATGTTTAAATGTGGACCCAGGGAAACAGTCCAGTATCCTTGAATATTTAAACTAGCTATTTCTTATTTTTGAGACCTGTTGGCCTTTTGGGTAAAACTTGCCCCTGGACTTAGGGGCAATGTGTGTTCTAGAAACAAATTCCTTGAAAGATTTCTGTGAATGTGTTGAAGACATTAGGGCTGAATGTGTAGAAAAGATAGCTCTGTCTTCCACAAAATGAGAATAGTACCACTTAGGCACATGATCTTTTGCGCATGGACAAAAAGATAACTTTGTTAAAGAACAAAATACAATGAGAGCCATAATAGGATTTCCTTTCTCCCAGACTCTGTACTTGGTGCTTCAAAGGCAATTAATATCTAATTTAATCCTCTAAATAAGCTTATTTACATTTAACAGAAGGAGAAACTGAGACTCAGATCTGTCTAGCTTTACAATTCATGCTCTTTGTATAATTCTAGAGGCATACCAAAAAATGAACTTTCTTGAGAGTGAGGGGTCCTGAGTTCTAAACTTGGCTCTGTTACCAGCTGGTTATATGAGTCTTGAAAAATACCTTCCATTTCCAAGAAGGCCAAAACTCTAAGGTCTTGTCTAATTCTAAAATTGTATTAAGTATATGGGCTATAGTTCAAAATATAGTTCACCCCAGTACCCATGTGGTTGGTTGAATCCACAGATGCAGAACCCTTGATACAAGGTGCCTGAGGGCCAACTCTAAGGGACTTGAGCATCCTTGGATCTTGATATCCACAGGGGGTCCTGGAACCAACCCCCCCCACCCAACCCCTTGTGGAAACAAAGGGGCAACTGAATAATTATAAAGTGCTTAGAATTTGGCTTTTGCTTATTCAGTGTTGTCTGCCATTTCTCATCCATCCACACTTGGCCAATTACCAAGGTCCCCAATTGTTCTATGATGAATCCCCCTTTTTTTCAGTCTCAGTGCAAGATTTTCAGGCAGAATTACCTCCATCTTTCTCACCTTCTGAGTGCACATGTGGCTTCAGCCTGCCAAATCATAGACTCTTTACCACAGCAATCATTTCATAGAGGGAGGCAACCCAATTCTGGTCAAAGAGATTAAGCATAAGACTTACTTTTCCAAATTAGTCAAATAGAAACATTTTTTTGTTCCTACTCACCTTGGAAGCAGAATGATGTAGGGATGGAACTGCTGATGGTCAACTGGCCACTTGATGGAGACTGAGAATTAAACTAATGGAGTACAGAGCCAATGGATGGAGGTAGAGTATGACTTGTCAGTAGGATTTGAATCCCCAGATGAAACTTTTTTCTAACATTTTCAGTGATATGAGCAATAAATTTCCCTTTTTTTGTTAAAGTTAATTTGACTTTATTTTCTGTCACTTGGAAGTGAAAAAATTCTAACACTTATACCCCAAGGGCATCCTTTATTGGCAACCACAGAGACATTTGGATGATTTAAAAGATAAAATATTACATGGTAGAAAAGAAACACTTGGTGATTATTATAGGTTTAGACCAGATACTATCTGACAAAGGACTCAATTTAATCTGAGTTCAGGCAAAGTAGATGAGTCATTAGGTACCTACTGGTAATAAATGAAAGAATGTCTTGTTCAAATAGGATTAGACAAAGGTAGTTAATGATACAAGTAATTGTAAGAACTAAAAGTTCATCAGGATCAAGCTGGCCAACAAGATTACAAAAACCTAATTTATTTCTATATATTGGCTTCACCCTTTGCAGTAGATGTTTCCTCTTAATGTTGTCACAAAATGGCCCCCAGCAGCTTCAGATTTCTGTGTTCTCTTCTTGCAAGTCTAGAGAGCATTATTTCTCATAGTGCATGCAAGGAAGCTTCTTTCTAAGAAGCCCTCATTAAATGTCTACTCATAACTAATTGGCCCTTCGTGGTTCCCATGCCTTGAAATTTACCTGTGGTCCTGGGAATTGGATGTACTAATCCACTTAAGTTGGGGTTGGGTTCAGCTTCAACTGAAGCACAAAGGCTAAATCCACCCCCAACTTAAGTGGATTAGCACATCTAATTCCCAAGGCCATAAGCAAGTTTCAGGGCATGGAATCCAAGCTGTTTCCAGGAATGATTTCTGTGATACTGAGAATTTCAATTTAAACACAAATGGATGCAGTTTAGTGTCCACATTAAGCACAAGACATGGAATGTTTTTTTTCATAAAGCATGCAAAATTGTATGAGGCTGCACTGTAGTTTAGCATTCTCAATTTCCCTGTAATTTATGTATCCATTCAGCAAATATTTAGTAGTCTTATTATATGCCAGGAACCATGTTATTCACTAGGTTATAGCAATAGGTCCATGGAGCAAACTCTCCATTAAGTGTCCTGCACAATTTTCTTATTTAATTTTGATTGAAGCTCTTTCAGAGTAGGTATTTGTATTATTTAGCATTCTCACTGCACAACCAGATTATGGATAAATCAAGCAGACTGGAATTAATTTAAAAGATATTGGGGAGTTAGCAGAATTAGTAAGACCTACAGATTCTGGGTTAGAAAAGAAAGCAAGACATCTCCAAAGGCATACGCTATAAGAATCCCAAGAGTCTCCTAGAACCAATGACTGTTTAGTACCCCATTAGTGCTCCTTAAATGAATGCCTTACAACTTCCCAAATACTTGGATGAAGTGAAAAAAGGGAAAAAGCATTTTGTTAGCCAAGTCAAAGTCATATGGTGGGGAAGAAAGAAGAATCTGGCATCTTCATATTCTATACTGGAATAAACATGATTTTCTACTCAAAAACTCATACAATCAAGTATTCCTCCAGAGTGAGTAGGGGTACTAATAGTAATGAGATTTGCATACATTCCATGTCTGATAAATGTCCATGCCATAATTATTATCTCCATTTTACAGATGAAGAAACAGAAGTTCAGACAAAAAGAGTCATAAGTTTCTTTATTCTCAAACACTAATAGTTAACACATCAGCCACTGGATCATGTTGTGAGACTGGTTTACGATGTGTCTGAATTCCTGAGGTAGATTTTATTTGTTTGGTATCCTGCTTATTTTGATTTAGTTTTTAACTTCTATAATTTGAAGTCATAATGTAAGGTTTTTGTTGGATTCATAAACAAGATGTCATTGATAAGTTACCATTAATTTCATATTTATATGTAACTTTGCTTTATAAGGTTCTTCTAAAGTCTTATAAGTCATTAATCAATAGGATTATCAAATATTTTGCACATGTAAATCTCAGTTGATCCACAAAACATGAATTAAAACCACTTCTTGTGATGGTTAGTTTTCATAATCAAATCCAAAAATATACATGTATTCATTTATTTAAGAATTGAGTGTGTGTGAGACACTGTGTCTGTGGGATGCTATAAATACAGTGAATTATTAGTTAGAGACGTGGTTGCAGGAGAAAGAAACTCAACTCATACAAGGTTAAGCAAAATAAACCAAAAAATTAAAATTTTGCTTTTTTGACTCATTTAACTGTACTATGGAAGGGGCAGAAATGGAGCCCTCTTGGGGATATCTTGGTCCAGAGACTATAACAACTCTTCTCTTCTCCTCTCTTCTCTTCCCTTCCTTCCCCTCTCCACCATCCCCTCCTCCCTTTTCTTTACACTGTTCCCTGATTCTGCACATTGATCTCACTCACTCAGGCCGGCTGCTCCTAGGAGGATGGATCCAGGGCATCAGATAATTCTGGGATTATATCCTACCAACCAGGAGGACAAATGTTATCTTCCTCATTGCCTACAGTTTGACAATTCCACCACAGATTGTATGCCACTCCCCAGATCAATTACACAGGTATGAGGACTCATTGATGGAGCCTGGGTCATAAGTCATAACCTGTGGCCAAAGCTAGTATGATCTTCAAAAGAAATATAGAAGAAATAATCAAAACAGATATGGTATCTGATCTGGTCAGAGTTTGCAGTACACATACAAGACAAAACGTTAAATATAAATTACTATTAATTACAGTTGAGATGAGTGCTACTCAGAAGAACTATTAGGGTATAAAAAAATTTTTGATATAGTCAAAACAAAGATTCTTCAAGAAAGTGATACCTGAGATGACATACAGGAAATCATAGAAATTAACTAGATGAAGGATGTAAGGGGTTCCCAGGCAGAGGGGAAAAGAGAAAATTTTTAAGAATATTTAAAACCCCGAAATATGTCCTAGAGAATCTAAATTACAGGTTAAGATATCAAGAGGGATCCTGTATAAGCTTTAATAAGATTGATTTAAACCTCTAAGGGTATGTGATAGCTTTTGTTTTACTTCCTTCAGTCATATAATTTTTTAATCTAATTAGAGTCATTGAACAAGTCCTAACCTAGGATCAGAAGATCAACTCTTGACACTACAAATGCTGGCAGACCCTGGGTAAACAATTTCCTCTCTTGGGACCTCCACTTATTGTTATATGAAAAGGATTGGATTGTACTGAAATATTTTTACCAGTAATCTGTGTCTCCTGTAAATTGTGGAAGTTTGAGGCCGATAAGGAAATTAACTGGCGGTAAGGGCAGAATGGGATTGTGGGTTAGCCTTCAGGGGTACCATTTATAAAGGGCCTTGAAACTTCACCAGGCAATAAAAAATTATCTGGAAATATAAATGAGATGAAGAAAAAAAATTTGAACAGATTCCTTGTGAGGAAAAGTTCATTTGAAAAGACTACTTTGGTGAGTCACGAAGGGATGGGGGTGAAAGCTCCAAGGTATGTGCTCACAGAAGAGGAACCTCCAAGGTGTCTTCTAAGGAAAATCAGTGCGGTTAACTAGGAAGTCTTGTATTTCTGATTGGGGGCTGTTTTTTGTCACCAAAGGAGAACTATTCGGGAAAATGAAATAGAGACTGAAAACTGCAAACAGCCATGGTCTTCCAACTCCATCTGTTTCCTACACAAATCTCAAACTATCTTTTAAATCAATATTGAAGAAATATCTATTGCATATTGGTTTGAAGGGTTCTCAAAGGTTTAGGCTATCCAGAAAGCACCTAGGCTTGCTACAGGCCTGGGTAAGGAAGAGTGCCTTTAGATTACTGAGCATCATGTTCCTGCACTTTACCTAAGGTAGAAGAGAGAGTTGGGGCAAATCTTGATGCTCCTCAAATGCTTGCAAAGTAGTTTGGCATCAGATCCCTAGATATGTGTACAGACGTGTGAGTTATTTGGTAAAGTGTAACATCATCTCCCAACCAAGAGAACACTGAGAAAGAATCTGGTTCTGACAGCACAGAGAAGGGAAGGGTGTGAGTGCGGGCAGTGATGATCAAGGGTCCCAACTGTGAACCTTGGAATGAAATTTGACAACTCAACGCAGTAATATATAGCCAGAAAAACAAGAGGGCTGAAGGTATGACCACATGTTTCTGAATCACTGGTAGACATAGAAGTGAAATGTCGATATTCATCTTTGCTATAAGAGCAGCAGATTGTGGGCGTGTCTGCCTCTAATCAGAAGCTGTTGTAAATATCAATTTATTACATGCATTCTGGAAAGGATCACTTACAGACTAATTTGATTGTTCATTGCAATGAAAAAGTGTCATCAAGATGCATTTTTAATCCAAAGAGACCTCTAGTGAAATTATTCTCCCAAGATATAGTCTAATGACCCAAACTAAAACAGAATCTAGAGCTGATTTTGGAATCAGCAGAGAACACTGAGATTTCAGGCATCTTTTTTTAGTGCCATTTTTGTATATAATAGAGAAAAGCAAAGTTATTCTTTGGTGGTTTAGTTCACCTGTTTTGTTTTAAAATTTGAAAGAAAGATTGAAATCTTTTTTGGATAATATGTGTATTCTCATTGGTCCACAGAATAACTTTATTTAGAGTGGTTTTCAGAAAATTCTCTCTCAATTACTAAAATATTCCAATCCTTCCCTCCAAAGGAGAAAAATCTGCTAGGGGATTTTCTAGGCTATTAGCAGAATGAGACTACTTTTACTTATCTTAGGCCTAGTTTTACCTTTTGTGGAATAGAAATGGCACCCTACCGATTTCACTGCAATCATATGGAAAAATTGAGATAATAGATTTTCAAGTCGTCTATACATTTACTAGGAAAAAAAGAGTAAATTACCCTTAAGATCAGAGAGTGGATTTTATGTCTACCAATTCTTTATGCAGTGCTGGGACTTCCCTGGTGGTCCAGTGGTAAAGACTCCGTGCTTCCACTGCAGGGGGCACAGGTTTGATCCCTGGTTAGGGAGCTAAGATCCCCCATGCCACACAGCACAGCCAAAAAAAAAGAAAGAAAAAACCCTTTATGTAGTGCTTTGTATTGTGTAAACAGTAAACAGATCCTTTTTTTTTTTTTTTTTTGGTTGCACTATGCCCAGCTTGTGGGATCTCTTGAACCTTGGGAAGAGAGCACTGAATACTAACTACTAGACCACTAGGGAACTCTCCAGAATCCTTGATGAAGATATTGATCATGAAGAAGACGAGGATGGTAATAATCATGATGATTATCAAAATATAAGTTAATGTTTGATAATCATTTTCTAAACTATAAAAAAATGCAATTTATCATCAGTAATCATACATTACTGTATTAGTGATGTTTATATTATTTACTTGCCTATGCAACAATGTGAATTTCATCTCCTATTCTGAAAGTATTTTAAGATAAACATGTGCCACCCTAAGTTCTTTAGAACAAAAGATAATTGGAGAGTCATCAGCAATTTAGCAATCTTAGTATTATTAAAGTTGTTAAAACAATCCAATACAGATTTAAGAGCAACTAAATCTGCTTTATTTGCTTACCCAACATGTTGCCTTTAAAAAACTGCATGTAAATGTTGGTTTTTATTTCCAAAGTTTAAAAGAGAAACGGATTTTGTCCCTGAACGTCATTATTAAGAGTTTGGGGAGTAAAATAACTAGAATATACGTCACATACGTAAGTCACAGTCATTTGAATATGCAATGTATATTTTAGCATCTTTAGCGTATTCAGACTGGGTGTTCTTTGCCAAGGAATTATCAACTGGGCTCTCCAAAAATACCCCAGCGTGCTCCACAGAAAAAAATACAAGAGGTGGAGAGAAAACCAAAAGGTCAAAATAAAGTATTTCTACCAAAAGGAGCCAGAATGTCTCAAAGCACTAGATTTGTAACCAGATAATCTGAGTTAAATACTTGAAAATGAACGCAGATGGAAGGACTGTGAATGTTGCCAAGGGCAGGAGATTTCCAACTATTATGCTCTCACTTTACTGTTACTGATATTGAAAAAGTTAAAGTGCTGTAGAGGCAGCTCCATAAACATACATGTTTCCTCCATCCCACAAAGAACGTCTGTTGCTAAAAAAGGGTATCATATATGCACGTACCCTAATAAATGGACTTAGATATAGATAAGTGATTGGAGCCAGTGAACCTCTCAAGAATTCTACCAAGTACAGGAATCTGAGCCACTAGGCTAATTCTCTTAGGAAAAATTATATGACTGTTCAATGGAGATCTCATGGTTTGGTCATGGTTGCCATTAAGACAAAAGATTGTTCAATCTGGGGCATCAGGTAAGAACTGGAATATGTACAAAATTCATCTGTAATCGTAAGTGTAAGCCCACCATCTATACTGAAAGATAGTAATATTGAAGCTTGCTGACCAATGGACAGAGGAACCAATAATTGGAATTGATACTAAATAGGTCAAAAATATGGTTAATTAATTTTCTAATAATTCCACAGAACACATTAGGCCTCCCAATTCATTAATAGTGTTACTGTTGAGCCCAGCAAGTAGTGCTTATTATTTTCAGGATTCTCAAGACTAGCAGATTTTTATACCTACTTTTGTATTGGTAACACACTCTAGTCAAAATGACCATCACTAAGAAATAAATAAGCCATTGATTTGATCATAGAAACCAACACATTCACAATTACATGAAAACATAAGATATAAATATTATCCATAGATACTCATAGGGATCCATTCAGACACCTCAGATGTCAAGAGAAACCCAGAACATTACCATTTTCTAACATCCTTGGCATATTAAAAATTAAGAAATGCCAAGCAGGGTGACCAAAATTATGTTTCAGATGTTTACATTTAACGATGCCTGATGAAACTTTCTTTTTTCAATTCTGTCACTCTTTCTGGGATATTATCTTATATATTATCTTATTCTAAGATGACATCAAAAATCTAAATTTGAGCTACTGCCTGATTGTGATTGCCAGGCTCTTACTGTGATATGAGATTTGATTTTCAAATACGAGTATAATGGGAAGAATATTAGACAAATACTTTATGCAAATATCCTTATATAGGAGTGAATAATAGACAAATAGAATATTCTGTTTGAAAGTCAGAAAAAGTCAAAGGTGGAGAAGAGGAATAAATATTTAAAGTATTGGAAGCATAATATTTGAAAGTGACTTCTAATTTTTAATGATTCTCTGTCTTATACTGCAGTCACTGGAATACATGCCGTGCAACTAAAAGGCAAAGACTGTGTTAAGCACATAAAACCAGTCAGTACTGGAGTTGCAAAGACAAAGCAGACATCACTCCATACCACTGTCCCAGCAGTGCCTGGTATGTAACAAGAAGCTCAAACAAATATTTTTCTATAAATGAATGAATGAGCGAATGAATGCTAGCCTGATTGCAATGTTAGGTGACAAGCTGACTTTTGCTTCTGTATTTTGTAGCCCACCCCACCTTTCCCTTTTCCTGATTAAGTTGGAGAATCTCCAATCCAGGTTGAGTTTTTAGTGCCTATGTCAGTAGACTTTGTTTCTGCCGAGGAAGCAGTTCTTGATTTGTTGGCCTGAAGTAAGAGGAGATTTCAACAGTAGTCTGAGAGTGTGGCTTTCATGAGACATGTAATCAATCTTGCCTCAACTGCATGAACTCTTGCTAAGGATGTGTATTGCAAGAACCTGTTCTCGGAGGGACAGTAGTCTTGAAGAGGGATCTTATTTCCCTCTCCAGGGATTGAACCTAGCCGCCAGTACACCAGGGGCTAGAGGCTAGAAACCAAGTTCCCTGATTCTTACCCCATTTGAAAGCAAGAATGTTTCAAGGAGGCAAAAACTGTAAAAACAGGTACAAAGTTTATTATTAGAGACACAGCATAACATGTGGGAGAGCACACAAACAGTTTGTTTATTTAAGACAGAAGCAAGGCAGAATACATACCCAGAGAGGAGTGTGAGCATCCTGAATGAGGAGTGCAATGAGGAGGTGATTTAAGTCACTTAGGCAGGACAGTCCTTCTGGCTCTTTGTTTGCATTTGACCTTTTTGATCTTTTTTCTTTTTTCACACCTGACTCATCCCAGGACCCTCCCCAACATGCGTGTGCAACTTTTTGCTAAGATGGATCTCACCGCAGAGGCCTGTAGGAGGTATGTCCACACTTATTTTGGGTGGTGCCCCCTCCCTTTTTGCACCCCCAGGGAGCCTTCCTGCGCATGTGCAGACAGGGAAGTTTTCCTTGACCTCAGGAGCGGGCGCCTTATCTCTTTACTTCAGCAGAGCTCAGCTTCTGCCACTAGCTTTGTCCTTGGAGTGTCCGGTTGAAAACAAACTTCAGTTTTACTCCACTTGACAAACACCAGCTGTCTGCCCCAGGGGCACAGCTATCTCCTACCTCAAACCTTCTACTTGAATCCAATGCTTTGTGAATACTATTCAACTTTTAAGACACAGTGAGCCAAGACCACAGCCTAAGAGTCCTTCACTGCCTTCATGATGACCCAGCTAGTATTCACGGGTGGGTCTGATGGTCCCTGGAGATTCATTTCCCTGATTCTTTACATGTTTAAGTTAACTAGCAGCAGATGCACAAAATCCCAGGAAATTTGGTCAAGATGGAAGTCAGTTTTCCTCTGGTGCTCCTACGCCACAATGGTCCATGGGAAGAATGTGTTTGAACAGCAGCCCTGGCATCCAGCATCCACACATCTAATCTTCTGACAGATTTGAATAGCTAATATCAAACAATAGCTCATCGTTTGATTGGATTAGACCTTTTATTTTCTTTCCTCTATACAAAGTAGGTACTAATAGTTTAGTTCTTTGTACCTTAGAACCAAGGCAACTAGACACCTAATTTTATGAGCTTTCATGTTTCAATATATTCATAGTAATAAAATAAGCAGAAAAATTAAAGCCTGTTCTATCATACTTGCTGCATGAAAAGCCCCTATATTTTGAGAGAAAAGTAGTCTAACAGTGGTCTCTGTCACAGTAGGATTCTCAATACAGAAATGAATCTATATACCATCATTTAATCACTTTGTGATCTATAGCAAGCACAAGTAGAAGCAGATACTGCAAAATTCTGTACATACCAAAAAGTAGTCTTCCAGCAATCCTTCTAAGACTAATTTCAGTGGTCTTGGATATTTCTCTTAGAACAGCAGTAAATAACATTAGCCCCATAGGCCACAGTAAAATATGCTTATTTAGCACACAACAGTAAAAGCAGGGTAGCAATGATTCACCTTGACGATAGGGAATGATTTTGGAAAGAATAGAAATGATAAGTAAAGAAGTTTTATTTGAAAACATTTAAGAGGCAATTATACACAATGAAAAGTTAAGAGAAATGATAAAGTAGTAAGCACTGGAAAGCTTATGAATAACAAATAAGGCTTATTCAGGTAATAATAGGTTGCAGCAAAGTTGCTGGACTACAGCATTTTGTCAGTATTAAGAAGAAGGACAAATACATTCATGCTCAGCTCTTTGAAGAATAAATCCACATGTGTATTTTTATCATTCCTCCAAAGGAATAAAAGGGCGCACTTAGTAAGCAACTTAGTTTTATGGTCCTAATCAGGGTCAGATTTTGAACAATAAGTCAAATGCTAACGTATACAAAAGGGCCCTGCACAGCAATAACACTTGTTAAAAATGTGAAATTCTCCTGAGGTGGTACAATTTCTCAACAAACACATTATGCTTAAATTATACTCACAGCTTAAATTACGAAGACTAAACAGCAAATGCTTCTAGCTAAGTCTGTTTCATGGTATCTTGGGTTGTAAATTTCTCAAAAAAAAGGTTTCTAACATTTTTGGTTTTGTTTTGCAATAGAGAGTGTACCCTTTCTCACTGAACCAAAAAAAGGGACAACACTATTCTTCAACAATAACTTTAAAACTAGCTAAGGAAATGTGCTGCTCTTGACTTGTAGAACTAGAATAACCTTAATATAAGAGGCTTTTAGGAAAAAAAAAAGGCTTCTAGGACATTCAATTAAAAACTCAAGAGATTATACTTTTTCAGAACTCAGTGTCTTAACATATAACCGGGTGCTACGTGTTGTTATTTCCCTAATGTTTTGTTTTGTTTTATAATTAATTTATTTTTATTATTTATTTATTTATTTATGGCTGTGTTGGGGTTTTTTTGCTGTGTGCGGGCTTCCTCTAGTTGCCGCGAGCGGGGGCTACTCTTCGTTGCGGTGCGCAGGCTTCTCAATGCGGTGGCTTCTCTTGTTGCGAAGCACGGGCTCTAGGAGCAAGGGCTTCAGTAGATGTGGCACGTGGGCTCAGTAGTTGTGGCTCAAGGGCTCTTGAGCATAGGCTCAGTAGTTGTGGTGCATGGGCTTAGTTGCTCCGCAGTATGTGGGATCTTCCCGGACCAGGGCTCGAACCCGTGTCCCCTTCATTGGCAGGCAGATTTTTCACTGGATTACCAGAGAAGTCCCTTCCTTAATGATAAAGATAAAGATAAAATGATAAGATAAAATAACGTATTTTATCTAAAAAGTTCAGTTGTATTTCTGTGCACTTTGGTTCACTTCCCATAAGTTTCTGTAAGCTAAGTTTCCCATAAGTTTTTGTAAGGTGCTAAGAAGGAGTGATCTGATGCAGAAGTGGCGAGTCCAGAGTTTCAAATTTCTTCTCTCAGTACAGCCTAGTTTTTTTGTTTGTTTTTCAAATGTCTAAAGTAATGCTTTTGAAGAACAATTTGAAAATCATTCAGGCATTGTTTTCACTTCTTTACTAAAATATTTCCTAACTTACATACCTGCTATTATATATTGCCATTCACAATCCCAACCGTGAAATAAACTACGTGGAAGCTACTCAGAGTTCCTTCTTACTCATTGTGCAAAAACGAATCTGTAATTCCTGAGATAGACTAAGTTTATAATGAATGTTACAAGTTTAGAGAGGTTTGAGAGAAAACGAACTACTATGGTTTTCAAGTTGCAATCTCTTTAACCTCTGCAGAAAGGAGGAGGTTGAAGAAACCCACAGCTGTGATTTTAAGACCTCTTCTTCAAAGATATTATCAAGCAATGATATGCACCTATGTTAACAGAGTAAATAAAAATGTGTAAATAATTTTATAAATTTGTTTTTGAAATTGCATGGTTGTGAGGAAGTTATTTAATTTATTGTCTGTGATTTCTCAGGAATCATAATACATATTCAGGAGTTCTTGCAAAATGAGAAAAGTCTAATCCACACAACATTGTCTTAAGTGATGAACTTGATGATATTTTTATGGGTAGTTAACACAATATGTTTTGCAGCTATTCAATCAAACGTTTATTAATTTCTATTTTGATCCATTTTTAAAATTATTTTTGGAGACTAGACTAGTTTTTCAATTCTCAAATCTTCTGAAGGTGGTAAAAACTTGTAGGCCCTAGGCCTGTAGTGCTTAATGGATAAACTGGCTCTTTTTTCATCCCTGCTTTAACTAGAGCAGATCAAATTTGATCTTACACATTGCACATTCAGTAAAAAGCAATATTTGAAGTTGGCAAACAACTGATACGGAACTTTTTAGCCTACCAAATTTGGAAACATAATAACATAAGCCCCCATTTTGAAATGAGTATTCAGGAAACCAATAAAAAATGAGATTTTTAAAGAAAGGAATGATCTTATTTTTAGGGAAAATTATAAACCTATCACCTGGACATCTCATTTATTCATGTTCAATTCAGTAAACTACTTTTGCTTCAGAATATGTAAATTGTCTTTGGGAGTTCAATGCTGGCTAGCTAAATTACTTCAGCTATTTTAAAAAATCCAATTCAAACTGATTTTGCTGCACTATTTTCTTTCTTGGGAAGTTTCAGCTCCCTAAGTCTCCTGACACCTACAGTCTGAGAAGGTATAAGTGCTCTAAGATGAGCATGAGGCACATTTTTTTCTCTATTAGAACTTGAATTTAAATGCTATATTTTATAGATAATAAGTGCTGTGAAATATATTTTTAATAAATGTAGGAAGACATAAAACATAGCCAGTGCCAGATGTAGTAGCAGTTTAAAATGAACCTGTTCAGAATCATATAAGATCCAAATGTTTTCCCAGTGAACACTTCCTTCTTCCTCACCTTGAGTTAACACAATTGTTTAATACAGCTTTAAACTCAGGCTGACAATCTGAAATATGGCTTTGGAATATCTCACTTGCTGATTGTTAAAGTAACATGCTTGTACTTTCAATGTTCTTGGAAGAAAATTAACCCTTCCTAGAGTAAGATAAGATCATCCAGAGACACTACTACTTTTCATGTTCAATGTCCAGCACCCCAAGTTACCAGGCATACTAGGAAAGAAAACCAAATGACCAAATACCAAAAGGGAAAAGAAAACAGACCATAAGAACAGATCCAGGATTGTTGAGACATTGCGATTGTCAGACAGGGACTTTATGATAACTATAATTGGGAAGGGAGGAATTCTGTATTCATTAAGGACAGAGTTTAATTTCCCTTCAGATGGCAACTGTAAGTGTATAAAAGAAGAGAAACACAATAGGTGAACTCCATATTTACCTGAACTTTCCCTGAAGGCACATCCCAGCTCACTATGACAAACAGGGAAGAAATCAAGCATAAAGAGGCAGGGCTGAAGAGACAGAGACTGGAGTTCAGAACTGCCACAGTGGCTTGAAACTGAGGGGAAAATCCCCCAAAGGACTCAAATACAGAGAATAAGTCCAAAATACCAAATATGATTACAGATTCATCTCCTATCTTTGGCTAAGTCCTAAACTGCAAATTTGCTGGGTAAAAAAATCATAAAGCAGCATCTGGGTGGCTAAGTATCTAAACATAGATTTCAGTAGTTGCCTGATGTCAGAGACACAGAGTTTCGAGCTAAAATCTTGTCAACTTAAAGGTGCTTGATAAACACATTGGGCTTTCCATTGAAACCCCAAAAGGTTCAATACTTAAGAGTAAGAAACATATCCAAGAAAAGCAACAATGCTGTAGTAGTAATGGCAAACTGAAATAAATCCATCTTATCAAGTCTAAAACTGAGCCTCAATATGATTAAAATGAATGGTCAATAAATTACCAGAATAAAACTCAACATTCACTGAGGAAAATAACAAAATAAAAAAATGTCCAAAATCCACAATGTACAGCACAGAATAAAAATTTGTAGACTTGCAAAGAAGTAGAGAACTATGATTCATAAGCACGAGAAAAAGGAGGTAATAGAGACATAAACACAGATGATCCAGATGTAAGAATTAGTAGACAAGCCCTTCAGACAAATTTATAAGTGGGTTAAAGCATACACAGAGTTGGATGGACCAAACGATGGAAGACGTGGAAAATTTCAAAACAAACTGCAAAGCTTAAAGTGTATCTGGAAATTCTAGATTTGAAAAACGTAATTTCAAAAATGCAAACTCATTGGACACACAACAAAATATTGGGCGAAGAGAAAGAAAAGCTCAGTTAACTCAATGACAGGCCAATAAAATTATTTTTCAAATTTAATTACAGTGTAAAAAAAAGAATTTAAAAATGTAGAACAGCTTTTCCACAAAGGGTACTTGGAAAAAGCAGACAAAATACCCCAAACCCCCCCCAAAACTCTAAACATTGACCTTAAACCTTTCACAAAAATCAACACAAAATGAATCACAGAACTATAAATAAATGCAAACCTATAAAAACCCTAGAAGATAACGTAAGAGAAAAACTAGGTGACCTTAATTTTGTTGACTCTTTAGATACAAGACCCAAAGTACAACCCGTGAAAGAAAAACATGGTAAGTTGGAATTCATTAAAATTAAAACATCTTCTCTGCAAAAGACAGTGTTAAGAGAATGAGAAGGCAAACAGAGTGAATAAACTACAAAATCATAACATTTTTTCTGAGCCCATGATCGACCAAAGATGCATGCCACTAGGTGACCTGAATTCCTTAGGTGCCACATTCCTCCAAGAAGAGATTGGACATAATGAACTGTTCCACCTTTGGCAGAGCAAGGGAGGAAGAAGTGGCTGCCATTAAAGTGCTTTGCAAGAAAACTGCTAATATTCTGGTGAATTCTTAAATGACAGGTGTGGTTAGCCTGAGAGTTAAGATTAACTTTGACCCCCAATCTTAATGGGAGTCTGCTCCCTGCAAACTCTTTTCATTAGATCTCTCCTGAGTGTTGTACAAAAGACTGTGGGCAAAACAGAACACTAGACAGGGAACTTTTAATGCCACACAGGAAGGAAACCTGACCCACATCTCCAGATCCTTTCCTCCGCTACGTTAAAATCCTTCATCTGCTGTGGCCATTTTACGAACTTCTTCGTTCCCAGGAAGGGATAGAAGCAAAAGCCAACTACACGTGGGGGATGTAGGAAACCCTTTGGCACACAGAATCTTGTACTGAGAGAAAGTAAAGGTTTGAAACCACTGGAGGATGCTAGGAAACTCTTCTCTCCCTAAGAAAAACACAGATATAAGGCTGAATTTGACTCCCACAGAGATGTTGAGAAGGAACACTGAGAAAGCCCCAAACTTAGCCCTGGTCTCATGCAATCTACCTAATAAATTTAATGCTTATGGGATTTCACATTCTTTAATCCATGGACAAAAGTTTGTTAGAGATTTTCAAGAAAATTTAAAGTGCTAAGATCTGAGTTTCACAAATCTTCCTGAGACTGCTGTTTTTTGTTCGAACTTGAAACTTTTTTTCTGTTTATGCAAGACATTTTGAACAAGTTTTCATAAGGCATTTAAACATCTCTTTTCTGAAATACATGTCTCTTTAATAATTGGAAAGAAACTATTACTTTTTTTAAACTGCAATTTCAAGTTTGGAGCTAGATAATGAAGTTAAACGAGTATATTCTTCCTTGAAGATTTCTGGGTAGATGACTTCTTAAAACCTAGATCTCAAAGTTTCTTTGCATTCTTTGAGTAGAAAAACTTTAGGGGCTTCCAATTCAAAGTGTTGCCTCACAATTAAAATGATTGTAAAGGCACTTGCGGGTTACACTGAAAAACCTACAAAGTACAAATTTTCCTTTAATAAGAAATATGCACCAGTCTTCTTTAGAAGCATTTAGATATCTTGACCAGGAAATGCGTAAGTACAGCATTTTTTTTTACAAAAAAATGTGAATAAGATATATATTTTACATGACAGATAACATTGGGTGATTTATATCATTACCAAATTCTACTTTGACTAAATAATTTTCCTGAAATAATCTCTAACTGTGAATATATTGAAAAGAGGGCAGCAGCATAGTAAAATGGAAATTTCTTGATTGGAAGTCACCTATTCTAGCTTCCTTTCTTGAGTCTGTCACTAATCAACCGGGTGATCATATTTGTCTCAGCTTTCCCTCTGTGGGTTGGAGTACATTATCTCTCTGGTTTCTTTCACATCTGAAATTCTTTGAGTGCCAGAGTTCTTTTACTTCTGACTATTCAACCACCCTACATTTAACCCTTCTAGGGAAAGTGTCCAGCTCTAAAGGCAAAAGTTCTCACACATATTTGCATGATAATTGCCTGGAGATATTTATTTTTAAATGATTCCTGGCTCTACTCCCATAACTACAATTGAATACATATGAGGTAGGTCCTGAGTGTGTGAATTTTTAGCCATCATGTCTGGTCATTCTGATTCAGTGGTCACAGATACGAGAGCCTTAAAGCTGATAGTGTTTGTTTGTTTTTAGTAAGTTTACTCCTTAGCCAACAGAAACCTAGAGCTAGTATTATGTCAGTAAACATGCAAAGAATTGGGTTAATTTGGGACATATTGATGAAGTCTACTGAATCAGACTTTTAATTTCATTAAAATATTGAATGAAATAATGGAGAGGAGAGAGAAGTGAAGTGATAAAGGTCATGTTTTTGTCTTGAGCAGCTCAATGTACAGTAAGACCTTTCACTCTGAGGGCAACAAAAGAGTATGAATAAATGAGGAATGAGTTAGGAGAAGAGTCAAGACAACTGGTAAGATTTGGACATTCTTTCCTATGGAACATCCACATGAATTTCTTCAGAAGACAAATGGACATACAGGGCCAGTTCTCAGGAGAAACATTTAGATTAAATACGGAGATCTGATATTTGTCTTACTAAAAGTGCTAATTGAAGCCCTGAAAAACGTTATTCAAGACAAAATAAGTTATAAGAGTTCTTTGTGAAAGACTTAAAGAACACCTGTACACTTAAGGTAGCAGATATCCATGTTTAACGTGCATGAAAATCATTCGGGTGCTTTTGCAGCTTCCAAGGGCCTTACAAAAAGAGATTAATATTTTGTTATTCTGGGATGGATCCAGGAGTGTGATTTTAACAAGCGCCCCCTAGTGATTCTGATACAAAGATCCTTAACTACATTTGGAAAGACACTGAATTAGAGGCTCAAGAAGCAGATATTTTACATTATACAGGCAGAAAAATAGATATGCTTGGATATATAAATATATATTTATAGAAAAATCACTTAATCCAAAATAATTACTCTAACATGTTATATGCTGAATCGAAGTAATTATTAACTTTATGAACTATAGTAACTTTTTCCAACCACTGACTAAGAACTGAGAGAGGGTTCTATTTGTGGTGTTTGTGTATATCATTTCTTCCCATTGCTTTATTGGGTGCTTAGCACATAATAAGTGTTTAATAAATATTAATTGAACTAAATTATAAGAATAAAGTTCTTGGGCTTCCCTGGTGGCGCCGTGGTTAAGAATCTGCCTGCCAGTGCTGGGGACATGTGTTCGAGCCCTGTCCGGGAAGATCCCACATGCTGTGGAGCATCTAAGCCTGTGCATCACAACTACTGAGCCTGCGCTCTAGAGCCTGTGAGCCACAACTAATGAAGCCTGCGTGCCTAGAGCCCGTGCTCCACAACAAGAGAAGCAACCGCAATGAGAAGCCCGTGCACCACAAAAAAAGAGTAGCCCCCGCTCGTGACAACTAGAGAAAGCCTGAGCGCAGCAACAAAGACCCAATGCAGCCAAAGATAAAATAAATAAACAAATAAATTTCTTTAAAAAAAAGAATAACGTTATTGGCAGATGTTACTTTTTTAATTTTCTTTTTAATAAATATCTATAATTGCAAAGTAATTGAGTATTACAGAATTGGAAAGCCTAGTACTGTAAACATGTCACTTTCTCTCAATCTGTCATTTATAAGATGTGTGAACATTGTTAAGTTCCTAATTAGTAAAAGGATAATAATAGAAACTACTGGGACATCTGCTTTTGGTAAGGGCAGACAAGGCAATTCAGACCACCTTTCCCACTGATAACACATTGAATAAAGTCTTTAAAAATGTCTGCTTGTAGGAATCAGAGAGCTAACAAGACAGTGAAGATCCTCAAGAAGGAGGAAAGCCATTGAGATAAGCATGGACTTGGGGGTTACCAATCCTCAAAGGCCATTCCTGATGTGAGCAGGGGCTAAAAAGACAGGGAAAATGGCAAACATATTTAACAGCCTAAGGGAATAAAGGGAGTCTCGTCTCCAAAAAAAAAAAAGGTACCTTGGTAAATCTTTCATGCTGTACTTAAGGATCATGTAGACTGACCCTCTATGAATATTGATGACCTTAAATTCCTGTAATAAGATTAAGTTAAACTGATATTGCCATTGACTCTAGCCTCCTGCCAGAATTAAGCATAAACGCTCTCTGGAAAAGATCATATCATCCTAGGGCTCAAATTATTTTTATAACTTTTCATATAAAATGTCTCATAGTGAATCAAAAATAACCAGGCACATGAGGAATAAAGACCATGTGAATGAAAAGCAAGAAAGCCAACCATAGAAATAGAAAGTTATTCATAAGAATTCTGGATAAGGGGGTTATTTTAACCAGACTTTAAAATAACTAAGGATATTACATTAGAGAAAGACGAGATTGAGAACTTTGTTAGAATATAAATAGAGTTGAAAACACAATCCTTGGAGCTATAAAATTCTTTGTATGAGTATGAAAGAAGTTGTATTTGGAGAGGAAAAATAGTAAACTAAAATATAAGTCAGAAGAAAATATCCAGACTATATATAAAGAGCCATGAATACAAAAAATATAAGGAAAAAGAAAAGTGTAGAGTGGAGGGTAGTATGTATAAGAAATGGAGTAAGAGGGTCTAACATATGGGTAATTGGAGTTCAAAAGGAAACTATAGAAGGAATCAAGCAGAAGCAATATTTGAAGATATGGTGCCTGAGAGTTTTATAAAACTTAACATCTTAAAAATACATTGTCACAGATTCAAGAAGCTCTTCCCATGATAGAAAGAAAAAAAAGTCAGAAATTCTCCCCATCCGTAAGGAAAGCCATTTTTGTAACATGACTCTGTTGCCTGTGATTCCTTCTATCAGGAAGTGTAGCGTATTGTTTAACTTCCTTGAATTTACACTAGTTAAGTCCATTTGTTTTGACTAGTAAGAATAGGGAAGAAGTTTTGATGTTGGATTTCTGAACACAGACCTCAAGAGGCTTTGGGACTTTGCCTGCCACTCCCTTGCTGCCTGTAGACTGCAAGTGAAGAAGTCTGGGTTAGCCTCCATGAGGGTGAGAGACCATATGAAGAGAGAGGCTCAACAAATAGCCAACACCAACCATCAGACACATGACTATCCATTCCCAGTTCAGCAGTCAGGTGACTGCAGCTGCATAAGCCACTCCAGCGGGAAGAACAATGTAGATAAACCCAGCCCAAATTGTTTTGTTTTGTTTTGTTTTCCACTAAAGGTTTTTACTTCTAATCACTCTGGGGAAACAGATGCAGGTTGGTGCAGGGGTGACAGGTCACAACCATGGAGAAGTGTGACAGTCCCTGGATCATGGCTCCTCTAGGGCTTTCCTTTCATTCCTAAAGTAGGACCTCAGACCTCTTCTTCAGACCAAGGAGGCCCCTTCCACCCTTGCTCCTCCCAGCCCAGCTGCAGACACCAGGTGGGAACTAGTAGACCATTGCAGTGTGCCCTGAGCAGTTCATATACTTACAAAAGAACACTAATAAAAGAGTGGGTAAGGGCTTCCCTGGTGGTGCGGTGGTTGAGAGTCTGCCTGCCGATGCAGGGGACATGGGTTTGTGCCCCGGTCCGGGAAGATCCCACATGCCGTGGAGCGGCTGGGCCCGTGAGCCATGGCCACTGAGCCTGCGCGTCCGGAGCCTGTGCTCCGCAACGAGAGAGGCCACAACAGTGAGAGGCCCGTGTACCGCAAAAAAAAAAAAAAAAAAAAAAAAAAAAAAAGGGGGGGGGGTAAATATCAAACTAATAGAGGGGGAAATTGATTGATAAAACAATTACTCCAAAAGAAGGCAAGAGGGGTCAAGAAAAGAGCATACAACAGGAAGGGCAAATAATAATATGGATTTTAACATAAATATGTCAGTCATTACGTTTAAATTAAATGGAGAAATCATTCTACTTAAAAGATAAGGATTATCAAACTGGAATTAAGAATAAAACTCAGCTGCATACTAATTGCAAGATCTATACCTTAAATATAACAATACATAATGCTCGTTAGCTGTCAGGAGAATGGCTATCTTTAAGGAGGAAGGAGTGGTCATTGGAAGGGGGTATCAGGAACTTTAGGGGTGCTGGCAATGTTCTGCTTCCTAATATGTTTACTGGTTAAACAGATGTTCACTTTGTAACAGTATATGGATCTCTACATTTATGTTTATGCACTTTTCTGTGTGTATATATTTCACAATTTTAGAAGTTTAAAAAACCACACTATCTCATAAACGTCTTATAAGGATCAACTGATATAGGGCATGTAAGGATTATGCTTATCTTCTAACACATCAAAAGCACTTAATAAATGTGTGTAGGTATCATTATTTTTTCATAGTTTATGCTATCCAAATTAAAATATCACTAACAATTTTTCATCTGACAAAATAATTCAAATAGATATTCTGAAGAGTCAGCTAAAAAAAGAAAAATAGCCAAACCTACCAGGAAAGAAGAATCAAAATGATTACCTGTCCTAACAAATATTAAAATATATCATATATAATAATTAGTAAGAATTATACTGGTGTATGTCTCCAAGAATATAATGAATAAAGTAATATATATTTAATTAAATACATGTGATATTTTATTAAAAATAAGTTAACATTTCAGATTTGTTGAAAAACATATTTGTTAGAAAAATAAAATATGCATGACTTGGTGTTATTTTTATTTCAGCAGCAAATACCTTCTTACTTGACATCCCTCTCCCTCCACTGCCCCTGCTGCTGGTTTATCAGTTTGCTCTCATGGTATTCTCATGAGAGTAATTACACTCTCAACTTGAGAAGATTCACCTTTACCAAGGGTTAGTCACCTTTTTGTTTCATACTTATTCTTCCTCAAAGCAGGATCTTTGAGTAAAATATTTCCAACCAAGTGCTGTATCTTGAAGTTATTTCCTTTAGCATCTTAATTGTGTTCAATTATTTTTTTTCCAGATAATTCAAAGAGCAAGCTATTTCTTTGGCAAAAGTAGAATGGATAACATTATGTATGAATTGCTATATGCAATGACATTGGGATAACTGGCTTATCATACAGTAAACAAAAACAATAGTTTAAAAATCATCTATAAACTAGACTTAATGCCAGATGAATTAAAGACATTTTTTTAAACAAAAGCATACACATGGTAGCAGAAAATATAGGTGGGTTTTTATGTTCCCATGAGAAGAGAATACAGGGGGTTTTTTGGTAACAGTTTTATTGAGATATAATTCTCATACCAAACACTTGGTATATTTAATATATTCACATAGTTGTGCAAACATCACCAAAATCAATTTCAGAACATTTTCATCATCCCCAAAGGAAATTCTGTACTCTTTAACGACTATTCCATCCCCCCAACCCTGCCAATCCTCAGCCATAAGCAACCACTAATTTACTTTCTGTCTCTATAGATTTCCCTGTTCTGAACATTTCATATGAATGGAATCTTATAGTATGTGGTCTTTTGTGACTAGTTTCTTTAATTTAGCATGTTTTCAAGGTTCTTTTATGTTGTACCATGATTGCAAGAGGTGGGGTGGGCAGTCAGGGGGTGAGACAAATGGTTGAAATTTTTCAAAATTTAAATAAATTGAATTTTTTTTTGTTTTAGAAAAGAAATAAGAGCTGTGAATTTTCCACAAATCTGAGGAAAGATTTAAACATTCAGTCTCATGAAGGTCTTAGGTCTCGAAAAATATTCAACATAGTTATCTTCTTCAACACACATTTTAACACAACTGTCAAAAATCAGAGAAAGAGTAACTTATAAGGGATCTCTAAAATGGTCTCAGCAGAATTCTCAGCAGAAACCTTATGGGCCAAGTGAGAGTGGAATGATATTTTCACAGAAAGAAAGAAAAAACTGCCAACAAAAAATACTTTACCCAGTAAAATTGTCCTTCAGAAATGGAGAAATAAAGACTTTCCAGAAAAACAAAAGCTGAGGGAGTTCATCACCACTAGACGTACCTTTCAAGAAATGCCTTGGAAAGGAGTTCCTCAAGCCAAAATGAAAGAATGCTAATTAGTAACATAAAAACATATGAAAATATAAAACACAGTGGTAAAGATAATCATATAGCCAAATTCAGGATACTCCAATTCTGTATTTGTTGGTGTATTAATTCCTTAACTCTAGTATAAAGGCTAAAGGACAGAAGTATTAACATAGCTATAAAAATTTCTTAATGGATACACAATGTAAAAATGATGTAAATTATGACATCAAAAATATGAAATGTGGTGAGGGGCGTAAAAGAGAAGATTTTTGGTATGGATCAAAGTTAAGTTGTTATCAGATTTAGAAATACTGTTATAAGATATTTTATGTAAGCCTCAGTGTTAGCACAAAGCAAACCCTACAGTATCTATGAATGAGGTAAAGAGAAGTGACTCAAAGCATGTTGTTATGGAATATCATCAAATCACAAAGGAAGACAGCAAGAGAGAAACAAAGGAACTACAGAGTCAGCTAGAAAACAATTAACAAGATAGTGTTAGTAAGTTCTTACCTATTAATAATTACTTTAAATGTAAATAAATTAAATTCTCCAACCAAAAGGTATCGGTGGCTGAATGGATAAAAAACAAGACCTCCTACATGCCTCCTACAAAAGATTCATTTCAGATTAAGGACATACGTAGGCTCTAAGTGAAGGGATGGGAAAAGATATTCCATGAAAACAGAAACCAAAAGAGAACAGGGGTAGCTATACTTATATCAAACAACAAAATTAAAAAAATTTTAGGTCAAAAATTAACAAGAGAAAAAGTTGGTCATTATATAATGATAAAGGAGTCCATTCATCAGGGAGATACAACAAGTATAAATGCATATGAACCCAACATCAGAGCCCCTAAATATGTTAGGCAAATACTACCAGATCTGAATGGAGAAATTCCAAAAATATACATAATAATATATAATAATAGTGGGCAAAGGAACAGAATAGACATTTTCCCAAAGAAGACATACAAATGACCAACAGGTACATGAGAAGTGCTCAGCATCATGAATCATTAGGGAAACGCCAATCAAAACCATAATGAGATATCACCTCACACCTCCTAGAATGGCTATTACCCCAAAATCAAGAGATATAAACTGCTGGTGAGGATGTGGAGAAAGGGGACTCCTTGTCACTGTGGAGGGGAATGTAAATTATAATGTAAAATGTAAGAGGAATACATCTGGACATCTAATATTCAAGCTTAGTGACTCCAGTTAATAACACTATGTTGTCTATTTGAAAGTTGCTAAAGGGGTAAATCTTAAATGTTCTTACCATAACAACAATAACCAAAAAAAGTAATTATGTAAGATAAAGGATTTGTTAGTTAGCCTTACTGAGGTAAACATTTCACAATTGTACATCAAATCATCACATTGTATACTTTAAACTTACACATATGTCAACTTTATGTCAATAAAGCTAGAAAAAAGAATGTAAGGAAAAAGCAGTAAATCTAATTATAGAAAAAGGTAAAATGTGTGTATGTGTCTAAATTTAAAAAGCAAACAAAAATATTTGCAAAGATAAAGTTTTATTATCTTCAATATTATGAAAACTTTGGCAAATCTCTAGGATAAAGATAAACACTCAAATAAGTAAACAAACAACACAAATTGGCATTTCATAAGATATATAACAAACATATGTAAATATGGAACCTCACCAGTAACAAGAAAAAGAAAAAAGAGAAATACTTTATGTCCACAAATTAGAAAAGGTATAGGTAAAATTATATTACTCAGCAAGTATGGAATAAACTGGGAAAATATACTACTGATGAGAGAGTAAGTTGACATAAGTTTTGGCAAAAGGGATCAACATCATATTAAAAATGTACACAGCTTTTCTATGTTGCATTCACTTTATTTAAAAATGTTAGCACAGTGGTGTGATGTATGGTTGATGGGTGTGTGTGTGTGTGTGTGTGTGTGTGTGTGTGTGTGTTAGTTTTCCCTACCCTCTTGCTGTGGTG
Organism: Kogia breviceps; assembly: GCF_026419965.1. Classification (NCBI taxonomy): domain Eukaryota; kingdom Metazoa; phylum Chordata; class Mammalia; order Artiodactyla; family Physeteridae; genus Kogia; species Kogia breviceps. The sequence continues at coordinate 14,102,916 of NC_081319.1, read as the reverse complement.
TGTTAACATTTGTATTTCTCTAATCAGGAGAGCATATTAGACGTAGACAGTTAGCATCTGAAAGCCTCTTATCAGAAACCCACATGAGATCCAATTAACTTTATTTAAGATCAATGATAAAAGCTTTGCTAATTGACATAATTGAAGACAGCAATGATTATTCGCTGGTGAAATGAGTGGTGCTCAAGATATGAGTTTTACTAGAAATACTGCAGTGAGTTTTGCTCTTGCAGAACATAAGAATCTATGTTCTTGTGAGAGCAATAGTCTATATTCTTAGGAATTGTGTCCCATGCTTATGATTGTAATCATTTCTGTGTTGATCACTTTCCAGAGGATTTTGTTGCCTAACTCCAATTAAAATGTTAAATGAATCCTGCCCTTGCAATATTGCTGCACTGATGCTAGTGAATCTTTCTTTCAAAGGGCTATTACAGAGCCTGTAGGATACAGAGCTGGTGCTTTGGTGAGCTTACAGTTTGAATGATGCTTTTTAATGTCTCCTTGCCATGTTCTTACATACACAGAATTTAGCCTTGAATCTTCTTTTATTATAATTTGTTACTTTGTTTTGAAGGTGTTTTTTGAGAATAAGACCTAGAGCTCTCACCTACCTTTAATTCTTGGAGGTAATGTTTATCTATCCAAAAGAATCTAATAATTAAGAATGAGCAAAATCACAATACTTCGTTCTAAACAAATAATTAAGGGTGTGTGTAAAAGTTAACTTCAATATCTTTATCAAAAAGTTTACCATGGGAGAACCTATGCAATTTAAATGTTCAACGATTGATGGAGAATTGATTAATTTGTAGTTTATTCTAAAATGGAGTATCAAGCAGCTTTTAAAAATTAGGGCATTGAAAAGTATTCAACAATAGGAAAAAAATTTTAGAGCACATTGTAAGTGAAGAAAATGATATTAAAACAATATTTACAACATGATATTTAAGAAAATCTATAATTATTCTTCTGTGAGTATAATAGTGTTTAGGAATACGAAAGAAGTATGATTTGATGAACTCTAAATTTTTTGTAACGCTTTCATCACCAAATACCAGGGTTTACAAAAGTGTAGTCCATGAACCACATGCATCAGAATCACTTGCTTTGTTCGTAAAATGCACACATCCAAGCTCCATCCCAAACTTATCAAATCAGAATATCTTGGGGCGTGTATTAGCTAATTATCAGCAAATTATATCAAAACATAGGGGCTTAAATGCACAAACATTAATTAATCAATGTTACTGATCTTGAATCTAGGTACCTCTTAGTGAGGGTGCTTCTGACTGAAGGTCTCCCATGAAATCAAAGTCAAGCTGTTGGCCAGTGATTTTGTCATTTCACGATTTTCCTGGGACTGAAGAATCTGCTTCCAAGCTCATTCACATAGCTGTCGGTAAGCTTCAATGGATCTACTTCTAATGAACGCTGTCATGCCTTAGTTATCTGCCATGGGGGCCTTTCCGTAGACTAACTGAGTCCCATCATATCTGGCAATCTGAGAGAGAGGGAGGGAGAGTACCCAAGATAGAAGCCACAGTCTTTGTGTAACCTAATCTTGAAAGTGACATCCATCATTTCAGTGAATCAGTAATAGTTGAATCAGTAAGTGTAGCCAGCAGTTAAAAGGAAAGGAATTAAGGAAGGGCATATTATACTAGAGAGCATGGATTATTGCAGACCATCTTATAAAATTTCCTAGCATCGGCTGAGACCTCAAATCTAAACTTTTAACAATATTATTAAAGGATTCATATCCAAACTATTTATTTCCCAAATCCCTTTCATAGAACAGAAAATCCATTATTAGAATCTGACATTCATTTCAGCTCATGGGATTGGTTTCCTCTGCATCTAGCCTTCTGCAGAGATAATTGTCTGTCTTATGTCTCATCTAAGATTATGGCGTTCTTGGGCCAAGACCAGAACTCCAGTTTTCCTAGCTCCTAAAGAGATACACCTTTCACTTCACTCTCCTTCCTCTCCCTTTACTCTTAACTTTACCTAGCTCTTGAAGTCATCCTTCTTTGTGAACAACGGCGTGAATTATGTTGAACAATAGCAACAAAAACTCCAAAATCCACTTTAGAAATAAGCACAAAATGACCGTGGCCTGTAATAAACAGAAAATTCCTATGTGATTGTAACATATAATTTGTTTGAGGAAACTGGCAGAAGACAGCCTTTGGTAGTACAAAATATAATTTTTTTCCTCTCAATATTGTATTTCCAAAATGACTGCATGTAAACTGAATATCTATAACTTGAATCACATACCATATGGGCTAATGTGGCTAGCCATTTAAAGGGGATATTTGGTATAGTCATCTTCATTATTCACAGATTCCATATTTGCAAATTGGTCTACTTACTGAAATTTATTTGTAACCCCAAAGTCAGCACCTGTGGCACCTTTGTGGTCATTTGTGGACACACACAGAGTGGTGAGAAATTTAAGTTGCCCACTCTCCTAGTTGAAGTCTAAGAAGGTGATGCTCTGCTTTCCTGTTTTATTTCTTAATTGTAAAGAAGTCTCCTCTTTGCAGTCTATTTGGCACATTTTTGTGCTTTTATACTGGAGATCTTGCCATTCAGAACTGTCCGAAGCGTAGTGCCGAAGTGCTATCTTGTGTTCCAAAGGGCAAGAAGTCTGTGCTGTGCCTTACAGAGAAAATACATGTGTCAGACAAGCTTTGTTCAGGAAAGAGTTATAGTGATGCTGACTGTGAGCACGATGTTAATGAATCAACAGTATGAATTAAATGCGATGCCTTTAAGCAGAAATGCACATAAAACAAGGTGTTTTTCTATTGATTGGTTAATGAAAATTTTGTCACCAGAGGCTCACAGGAACCTAACTCTTTATTTCTCCTAGGAGCAATGGTTTTAGTATTCACTAATTCAGGGTTCCCAGAGACTTTATAGAGCATAACTACTGCAAACAGTGAAAACCACCTGTAAATACTTTTTCAAAGCAAAGTCCTCTGAAACTTTTATTTTTGCATTTTGCATAAAGGATCTAATAAAATCTGGAAAAGTGTGGAGGGGAGCACAGCTGACTGATTCCTAATTCCAGTTGATTATGCTTAAATTCAGTGGGAGTCTAACTGCCATGTTTATGAAAGAGTCTTGGCTGGGGTGTCAGGCTTCTAGTTCACTCTGACTCAGTCTGTGTCACAACCTCATGGCAATTAACTGTGCTTTTGTCTGCTAATTATCATTATCTCACTATGTGGCCATTATTGTTCTGATGTCCTTAGGTTGAAGCTGAAACATCCATCAGTCACAGAAAACAATTGCACTGGAGGAGCCTCAGGGAGGCTAGTCTGAAAGTCCTTACCTGAGCTCTGTTTTATTTTACTCTATTTCAGCACTGAACACAAAACTCTTCATGACACAGTTCTTTAAAAAGTACTGTTTTATCCACTTGATTAAAGTGAATATGAACTAATTTTAAAAACGGGAATAGGATACAAGTGTTGCTTCACACCTGAAGATTTATCCAGATACCTAATACAATAAAAATAAGCAACAACTAATTATAAAACCAAGGTATGTGTTATCTGACTGAAGCATTCTTGCTGTTGGATGACCTTACTCAAGTCATTTGGAACAAAGAGGGTGGTGTTTCTGAGTTTGTTTAAATGGCACTGGATGCAAGGTATAAGAAAGTCAAACCAAATCAGATGTGTCTGGAAGAGACATATTTCTTTTCCTGTGATGCTCTTCCTCTTTCTGCCTCTTAGATTAAAGCCGCTTCCACCAAATTCTCATGATGTGCGTGGAAGAAGAAACAGGAGCAGATAAATGCCCTTTCTGGAATTTTCAGAACTGTTGCATGCTGAGTCTAACCTGATGTTGTATTCCACACATGTCTCCAAAAAGTCAAAAGCATTTTCAGCATTGATTTCCCTTAAGTTATCAGACTCTGTTCATATTGGTTTAATGAGTGTAAGAGGTGACCTTGTGTCCACATAGATACTACTGTATTAGAAGACCTAAAAGCAAAACTTCACATATGTGTGTAAATAATTACCTTGTGGGGAGTGAATAGGGGGTTATTGAGGGTCTCTGCTTAGATGCTACCTAGGCCAATGGGCAGGAGAAATTTTCCATTGCCTTATAATGATGATTATTTGCAAAATACGTGAGCACCAGCAATTCATTCATGCACTGACAGAGAGTAGGAACTCAGTGCAGTGGTATTAAACTTGCTGCTAGCAGTGTTAATTGATTTGTTTGGAACATTTCCCCCCAGAGAATCCCAATGACAACTTCCCTGAGCAAGAAACTGACACCCAGCCAGTCCCGGATATGCAGGGACACATGTGTGAGGATGTTGTCGTCAAAATAAACCATTCTTGTCTCCTGGCAGGGGCTGGTTCTCCCAGGAACACTCCCCAATCCTGGGAGCTTTAGCGAGAAGCTTCCTTTCTTGGCAGAGATGGTAGGCAGTAAGCTTCATGTCTTCTGTGGGATGGAAAAGAGGGACTGGATTATTTGTTGCATTTTAAACTTGTGGCTGTTCTTCTGGGAAAAAAAGGTGGGGAGGTGCTGATCAAGCTTAGCGTTTGATCCGTGTGACCCTGTTGGTGAAAAGAAAAAAACCAAATGTCTCTCATCATAACACTTACTGACATTCCCTCAACAGGACGCAAATCTATCTCTCCTGATACATAAAGTCTGTTTTCCCAACTACATGATGAATTATGGGCAGATTCTAAGTTTTGGTCATTTTGTTTCCCAGCCTCTGCTAGAATACAATGCCTAGCATGTAATAGACAGGGAAGAAGGGTTAAAGGAAGGAATGAAAACAAAATATCTAAATGTGAAATTCACTGTTAAGGGATTTTGTCCAAAATCTTCACAGAACTTTAAAAATTGCCTCAGTTTGTAGTCTCCTTGGGAGAACATGACGGCTTGTTTTATTCTTTTTTCTTTGAAATTTTGTTTTGAGTCTAAAATACCACTTTTCCCTAAACATGTTAAGCGTATGCATGTATATGTATGAATATTTCCTGAAGAATTTCTGGCCAGGCATTTTTTGTCATATGTTTTTACTGAAAAACATATATATATATATATATATGTTTTAATTGACTAGGTGCAGAAAAATAATCAATCTAAAAAAATTACAAGTGATGTTTCTGTCAGGAACACAAAAGCCGTCAAAGAGAGGAGAAAATTCATTTTAACTAGTTATTTGCCATGTAATATATTTGCATTATCAACATTTCCATTTTGCGAAAGTGCCTCTACTAGAGAAACACACAACACAAGGAGGAGGGAAAAAGCTTAAAATTTCTTTCCAAGTTTAAGCAATCCAGAAATCTGGGAAAAACAACAACAAAAACTCCTTTCCTTAGCATTAACTAGAGCAACAAGGAAAGCCATGGAATTTCAAGTGGTGAAAATTTTGACCACAGCAATGCTCACTACCATGTTTGAATTTGCCCACTTCCTGAACAGGAATTTAAAAAAACCCTTAAAACCAAAAAAACACTGTGTAAACTAACAAGGCAGTTGCATATATTCGTAGGAGTTGGGTGTTTGCTTACTACAGTAGTTTTTCTTTCTTTTTTTTTTTTTCTGCGGTACGCGGGCCTCTCACTGCTGTGGCCCCTCCCGTCGCGGAGCACAGGCTCCGCACGCGCAGGCTCAGCGGCCATGGCTCACGGGCCCAGCTGCTCCGCGGCACGTGGGATCTTCCCGGACCGGGGCACGAACCTGTTTTCTCTGCATCGGCAGGCGGACTGCCAACCACTGCGCCACCAGGGAAGCCTCTACAGTAGTTTAAAAATAGTTTTCCAGTTAACGTCTTTTCCCCACAATGGAGATGTCAGAGCAGATTTACAGGATCGTGTAAATGGTCAGAAGTTGTTTATGTAGCTCTGAATTGCTGAGCGACGCTCAGGAAGACCAGGGTTCAACAAACGCTGGGGCTTTTTCCCTGGGAGAGGAACCTAGCCTCTCTTGGGATTTCTGGACATGCATTCCAGATGAGTTCGAGTCGGCTGGCTTTCCTCTGCCTGTCAGACTCACTTTTCACAGCGTTGTTGAGGGGCTGGGCATCGCCGCCTATCTCTACAGTTACCCTGAGGTTTGGAGTTGGGGTGAAAAGAGCCATTTCTGCGAGAAAGCAGTAGATGCATACTATAGAATGACCACGGTAATGTCACTGTCCAAAGCACGTTTCTGAATAACAAAGCTTTCAACGTGCCCGCACACACCGCAAATGGATCCTCGGACCTATTTCATGGCAACCGTTTCCTCTTACACACACACACACACACACACACACACACACACACACACACTCCGGAAGCCCCCTCGTACGGGTGAGACTCCAGGCCGGTAACGCTGCCTGACTGGCCAATGTCCTCCCCCTAAGGACAGGTAGGTAAAACCTTTCAAAAGACCCCTCTTCCGGCTTCTCAAGTTTAGGTCGCCCCCGCCCCCCTGCCGCTCCCCGCCAGTCCTCCTGAACTCGGCAACTCTCAGCCCCAAAGCAGAAGTGCTTCCCTGGCCAGGGCGCCTTAATGAGGCCCCGCGTCTCCCGGAGGCCAGAGGTTTGGGTACAGAACCAGGTCGCGCATCCTTGCGCCCCGCCCCCCATACTCGGGTGGCAAAGGAAGGCGGCATCGCTTCGGTTTGTTCCCCATCACTAAGCTGCGCATCCTCTACACGCCTGCTCAGTAACCGGCTTGATGGTCTTCGGGTTCCTGGGATTCAGGCGAGCTGCCCTTTCACAGCTCTGCTTGCGGGGACCAGGGCTCTTCTCCCGCCGGCAGGGCTGCGCAGGTGCAGGCCCCCAGGCGCGCGCCTCCGCCGGCCGCGCACTGAGCATGCTCAGCTCGACTGCGCGCCGGCTCCCGCCCTCCCCGCGCCTCTGGTCTCCCTCACGCGTCTCACCCTCGTCGACGCTGAGGCGCCGGCAGCCTGAACTCCGTCGCGCCGGGTTTTTTGAGCAGCCGCGAGCGTGAGGAGGGAGGGGAGCGCGGCACCAGACATAGCACCGGCTTCAACACCAGGATTGGTCGCAAGTAGGAAGCTTTCGCCACTACACTGGGACCGTCGGACTGTGCCGGCGCCGCACCCGAAGCGGTAGCGGGCTCCGCGCTCAGGTGCTCAGGTAAGTGAGGCGCGAGCTGCCGGGGTCCGCTCCAGCCCGAGTGCGCGCTGCCCCGGGCACCCCGGCTCTCGGATTCGGAGAAAGAGCATGGTTCTCGGAGGCTGCCAGGTGCAGAAGGTCTCTTCAGGGCTCCCCCTCCTGCCGGGCTGGAGAGGGGCTGTGGGCCGAACCGCCTTGAGCCTGGTTATCCTGCGGGGTCGGGGCAGCCGGCGCCGTGCTCCCTGAGCCCGGAGGAGGCAGGGCACTGAGGACGCCGCCGTCACCTCACGGCAACCCTTCTTCTTTTAGTCAGAAAATAAGTTTGTTGCGCTGTGAGGCAGCCGCAAAACAAGGAGCCCAGAGCCCGTAATGCTTCGGGAACGCTTAAAATCAGCTCCTCCGGCGGGTTCAGGCTGTAGCCCCCTCTCCTTGCGCCTTCGGCCCCGGACCACGGTTCTTGGCCAGAGAGTTTCCCTCTGATGGTGTTACCCCGGGCTCCGAGGGCCCAGCTGCAGCCCACGGTAGAGGAAGGCGAACTTGGGCTGAGGTTTGAAGGGACTAAAAGATCAGGATCCCGTAGCCGTGGTGGAAGAAGCCGTGTTAGAACAGACACTGATTTTCGGGGACGCGTACTGTGTGCCAGGCCTAGTGCTAAGCGCTGGGGGTGCAGCGGCGAACCACATCCACCAGGTCCCCGCTCCTGTGGCACGTACCTGGTGTACCCAACGCGCTGCCGACGGAGCTTGTGGGGAGTAGCGTTAATTTTTCAGCAACTTCGGGGGGATTTTCAGTTTATTTTGAAAGGCCAAGGCAACCGCCTCGTCTCCCCTCCGGACCCAGACATTAGCGAGATCTGCGCCGGGCACCCCGCAGACACCAACCGGCTCGTTCTCCCTCTGGAAAGGAGGGCTCAAAACCTGCGTGCATTTCTTCTCATTGTGCTTCGCGTATTTATATATTTTTTGTTTATGAAAGGTGTGGAGGTGAGGGTAGGAGGACGTGGGCTCCTGAATCTCTCAGAACCACTCAGAGCGTCTGATGCATGGGAACATTCTGCAGCACAGCGGAGCTCCTGCAAGGAGGCGGCTTCGCGCAACGCGAAGATTGGGAGGTTGGGTCGTTGGCTGGGGTTTACAGATTTGGAGCGAAGAGGCTTGCGGAGGTGGTCGTAGGGCCAATCAGTGTGACAGATCACCTTGGGTGGGTGGTCTGGGTGGAGGTGGGGTTGGGTCTTGGGGTGTGCTGGAGGGTTCTTTGCAGGGAGGAGCTCCTGGGAGGAATGCTCGGCTCGTGGAACTTTTTGTAGTTTTCCTACAGGAATCAACATAGGGGCGGGGACATATTTGTCAGTCTTAATTGCTGGGGAAGCTCCTGCAGTTTACTGTGAAGGGAACTGGGTGTTTCAAGGAATAATTCCACATAGCTGATTTGTTTGGACACTTACAATAGTAATTTGGAGTGTGCTTTTATTTTTGTATTTTGAAGTTTATGGTTTATGTCTTTTAGGGAGAGGGCCAAGAGCATGAAGACTGTAGATTTCCATCCAGGCAGGTCCACGCAGTAGCACCGCCAGTCAGACTGACTGATTAGCAAGTTTGTTTTCTCTGTGTCTGTCCAAGTGGGTGAAAAAGAACGTTGTGTCATGGAGGCAGGCACGTTGAGGTAGTTTTCCCAGCATTGATGAGAAAACTCACATTTCACCCATAACTTTATTCTTTCTATCTTCATGTTGATTTCACTCAAGACTTGTGTGAATCGACACAAGGGGTGGTGAGAGTATAAGATTGATAAGGATCAAAAACAAGTTCCATGAATGTTGTTTTTTGCCACTTTATAAATTGCCATTGATTTTGTTTGTTTGTTTAAACTGACTTCCACTGCTCTGGATTGATGAGGAGGGATCATGATGGTAAGCTCCATGATTATTTTTCAGTCTGGAACCTGCAAGTTTGCTGGCTAGCATGAAAAACTGACCTTTTAAAATTAGGGGCTAAGACTATAGGAGACGCGACCTGCTGTTGAAGGGTGCAGGTCAGAGCCACTTGGAAATTACAATGGAGGCAAGTTTCCTTATTCGCAGCCTTTATACAAACACTTTTCATTTCCTTTAACCTGGGCGACTTTGTCTCCTGCAGTCAGTTTGCTGTCTCTTTCCCTAGTCATTTCATATTGGTAGGTCATTAAGGGTGAATAGAGAACAAGCCTTTCAAATAAAGTTGGCTTTTTTTGTTTTTAAATCATCCACTTATTTTACCTAGTGCTCGCTCCTTTTTATTCAGAAGTAGGTCTTCGAATTTTTTTCCCTTTAAGGACTAAATCTTTTAACTAGAATTTTTTTTCTGAAAGATACACAGGACATCTGTTACTTCAAGTTAGGTCTTAAAAAAATAAAGGTAACCTGGACAATTAGACTTCTCAACAGAAAACTCCCCTTTATAATTCTGACTCTTTTCCCAAGTTTGTATGATCATGGTTTTAACCTGCTTGATTCTTCTTTGTTTTATTTGAAGACATAGACATAATATACATTAGTTTCAGTGTTTCTTTTTATATAAAGAACAATCTTTTATGAAAACATGCTTTTATATGATTTTAATTGAATTAATCTATTTCACAGAGTAAGCTAGGAGATGTCTGTATACACAGATGTGGGGAGTTTTGTTGTTTTCATTTCCCATAACACAGTGTTTTAAGTCTGGTGAAGGAAACCAGATTTGTTAACTTAGACTTATTGGTCTTCATATTTTTTAAATTATGTACTATCAGAAGAAAATTTGACTGTGCAGCACTAAAAGTTATTTATAAATTACTCACATGTACTGTTATGTTGATATACTACTTATAAAACATACCCAGAAAGAAACTAAAGGATAAGTTAAGCAAAAATCATGAAACAGAAGTTTTAATACTCTTTTTCTGTATCCCAGTGGATTGTTTTGCACAGCTCCTAGGGTGTATGCCCAGCTTTGGAGATCACTGATGGGTTGGTGTTTTTTACCTTTCTCTCCTTATCTGTGGCTCTCTCATTTATCATCTCTGATACTGTAGCCAGTTGCAAAATTGCTAGGAATCTGTGTCTCCTGTAACAGATGAGTTAGGAACACTTGTTTCCCTGTCATGGACTCATAGGTGGATGAAATGAGGCATAAGAGATGAATGTGATCTAGGGGTCTTCCTAGATCTCCCAAATTGGATATACAGATTTTAAAAAATGAAGTTTTCATTCAAAGACTAAAATTCCAGTGGTCAGAAAGTGAGGAAACTAAGGAGTAAATGAGTGAGGGAAGGGAGGATACTTTTTGTGTTAACAGTATTTACTGTGTGGAGGGTAGAAAACCCATTTACCTTGGAGCAGATTAACCTGGACCTAAATGTGGCCCTACCACTGACTACATTCATGATATTGGACAAGATAGTTTCATAACTTCTGTGAGCCTCTGTTTCCTTAGCTATAAAATTGGAATGACATCTATTTCAAAGCAGCGTGGTAGGTATTGTATTATACACAGGAGTATAGGCGTAGAGCTTGGGTGTATTAGATTGGGTGGTTAAAAGCTATAACAAATGAATCGAAACAAAGTGTACTGCCTCAGATGCAACAAATGTGTTTCTCATTCATGTAAAGTTCCATAATGCATGGTCCTGGCAGCACTCCTCCAAGGTGTGATTTGAAGATCCAGCCTTCATGCATTCTGTGTCCCTGCCACCTTTAGCAAGTTCACTGTGTTCACCTGCATCAAGCCATTGGAAGGAGAAAGACTGGCAGTATGTTAACTGCCCAGACGTGGAAGCCATACATATCACTTTTGCTTTCATTCCATTGGCCAGAGCTCAGTTATGTATGTGTGTATCTTACTATAAGGGAGTCTGGGAAATGTAGTTTAGCTGTGTTTTCAGGAAGGAGAAAAAAGGCTTGGGGGAATAGCCATCATTGTCTGACATTCTATTATTGTATGTGATATTTCCTCCATGTTCAATAAATGTTACTTTTCTTTTCTCCCCTCCCCGCCACCCCAATCCCCGGTTTTCTTGGCAGAAGAACTGGAACAGTTATAAGAAAAAATGATAGAAACAGCTAATACATGCATAGTCTTTACTATTTTTGAGGTACTTTTCTAAGCACTTTGCCCCCCTAGATAGGAATTATTATTGTGTGTATTGTATAGATGAGGTAAATTAGGCTTAGAGAAATTAAATCATTTGCCCAACATAGCCAGCAAGTTGCAGAGCTGGGATTTGAACCAAGTTGTACTGTTCTAGAATTGCTTTTCCTAGCAGTTTCACTATACTAGTTTTTTGTTCTTGCTGCAACGTTTTTCTTACTGTAGCCATTGGACCACCTTTTCTTTTCATTTATATAAAAAAAGTTGGAGGAGAATTTAAAAATCCTAAAGAAGGTGAAAGATTGCATCTAATCAGAAATATACTGGAGCAGAATTATATTTGATATTGGTACCTGCCAGGGTCAGGCGCAGATAGTTAAAGGAAGACCACCCTCCACACCAACTAAATGCTTTCTCATTTCTGATAAACATATTGCTAGGCTTTGTTCCCTGAATTTTAACCTCTTTTTAAGCTTTCATTTTGGAAATTCTGGGCTACCACTTTTATGCTGCAGTATGTGAAGGTAAACTCCTGTTCATCTCTTAGCCCAAGCAAACATCCTTTCTGGTAAGTTCACAACTAAAGCATTCTCTCCTCACCTTCCCTTTGATCAAAGGCATTGCTGTTCATCAACATCCCCAACTCCCAAGAAGGCTCCTGCTGTTCGCTCAGCTTTGAAAAACTGTTTCAGTATTTCCTGCGTGACTGAAGGGACCCCTAGCTATTATCCTAGTGTCCTCTGAACACAGTGCCCCCTCTTGTTGTTCTCACCCTGTTGTCCCGCTTACATTAGAGAATCTGCCTCATGTCATCTTTCCTATGCATTTGTATTTTACAGAAACACCTAGTACAGTTTTGGTTTCCAGTGGCCACGGTGGAAATGTGAGGCGGTCACAGTGAGAGTGGACTTTTTGCCAGGACACTTCATACTTCCACATTATTAACTCATTTTTTTCTTCTCGTTCAGTATGTATTTGTGGCATCTTCACAATTAATTAATGAGCAGACACACATCTTCCCACCATGTAGGGAGGCAGATGTACTGTAAACTTATCAATCAACTCTCAAAAGCCCATGTTCATTTCCTTCTAACTTTCCCTGAACCTCTTGTCCTCAGAAATTTGTTTTATTTTGCTTTTTTTCCCCCTAAATTTGTCTCCCTTCCAGTATCCCTCACATCCATGCCATTTGTATGTGGGTGCGTTTTCAAGCCCCTTCTTGTGATTTAATGGCGTTAGAGAGATGGAGAGGTTTACTCTCATGTTTTTAGACTCCCAAAGAGCTGAGCCCCACAAGGCCTTGTGAAAAGCTAATTCTAGCTGTTGTAACAGATAAACTAAATTTTCAGTGACTCGAAAAATCTTTATACTTCTTGCCCATGTGCTGTGCTCACAGCACAGGAGTGGCTTTCCATGGAGTCATTCAAGGAATCAGGTTCCTCCTCCTTTTGTGGCTTTGTCTTCTTCTGGATCCCCACAGTCCGTTTTGTGCAGACAAGGTGTACGGCATTTGAGGAGAGAAGTGTCCTGACAGGTTTCAGAGGAGTTTGTTTTAGGCTCAGCCTGGGAACAGTTATCATGGCTCCTGCCCACATTCCACCGGGCAGAACTCAGTCACTTGGCCATTGTTTACATTGCCTCTCTGTCTGGTCTACCCTTGCTGTCTTTTCCCATCATGTCTACTATATTTTGCATGAGGCTCAACTCAAATGTCAGTCTGTTAAGCCTCTTTTGATACTACTGAGGAGTAAAGAAGGGCTCCCTTCTCTGTACATACTCCTATTGTGTTGTTTTTCATGCCGCTTGTATAATACCTATCATGAAAGTGACCACCTCTCCCAGTTATCCCAAGACTGAGAGGTCCGCAGTGTGCTGGACATTCATTGTTTGTTTGTTTTTTCTAGTTCATCTATTTTATTTTTAGAAAGTATTTGTCTTTTCTTTTTTTTTCTTTTTTTGAAACTGAAGTATAGTTGATTTCAATGTCATGCCAATCTTTGTTGTACAACAGAGTGACTCAGTTATATGCATATATACGCACTTTTAAAAAAATATTCTTTCCATTATGGTTTATCACAGGATATTGAATATAGTTCCCTGTGCTGTACCTTAGGATCTTGTGGTTTATCCATTCTAAATGTAATACTTTGCATCTACCAACCCCAAATCCTCAGTCCATCCCTCCCCCTCCCCCTCCCCCTCCCCCTTGGCAACCAGAAGTCTCTTCTTTATGGACATTCATTGTTAAAATCAGGAAAGTCCTGGGCGAATTGGGACAAGTTCATTGCCATACCTATTACATTGTACAGTTACTTCACGTGTCACTCAGTACCATGTGAGTTTCTTGGGACAGTGGATAAGAGCTTGAAATGTGGAGACAGATTTCTTACCAGTCCTGAATCCATTATGTACTAGATGTATTATTGTGCGTGATAGCAAATTACCTACCTTTCTAGGTTTCTGTTTCCTTAGCTGTATGATGGGATAGCATGCATTTTGTAGGCTTGTTCAGATATTTAAAAGACATGGTAAATTAACTCACTGAGTGTATTGATGGACATATCCATAAATTGGGTAGTACCTAAAGGTGCAGGAGTCTGTGAAGACTGTGCGGAGTACTGTGTGCAAAGTACTTAGTACATCCTAGTACTTAGTACTAGTACCTAGCACTTAGAAAAGCCTAGTAAGCTTCTAGTAAACAGTTTTTAATTGACTAATCTTACTTATATTGGAGTATCTCTTGCCTAAAACATGATAGGCACCAAAAGGACAATTAAACTCAATATACGTGTTCATGGAGCATTAATGATATTACAGGAGTTTGGGGTAAGGGGAGCAAACAAGTCAGTGAGGGTAGTTAGGAAATATTTGGCAAAGATCTTCTGATGTTTGATACTTGAAAAGGCAAGAGTTGGCTGCAAGATTAGTTTTTTGTTTTGACAGAGTTTTATTTTTCTTTCTTATTTAAAGCCAGAATCAATAAGTTTCATGGTTTGGAAAGTGAAAATATTTTCCATATTTAGGCAGGGTCAGTTTCAGCTCATAATCCTTAAAATTCCTTTTTTTTTTTTTTTTTTTTTTTTTTACTGTTAATTAAATAAAAATGGTGCATTTCTGGGAAGGGAATTTAGGTCATGAGAAAGTGAGCGTTAGGATGGCAGCAGTCCTGATTCCACAATGAATTTGAGGTTCTAAAAAATGTATCCAGAAGTCTCCTTGTTTTTACTACAGTAAAATAGCTTTTCCACCTTTGGGCTAAACTTTTGTATGTAAAGTACTTTGTACCCTGCACAATTGTACTAATATAACTTTGATAACTCATGTTGCCTATCCCTTTTAGGTTTGTCATGGAAATTTCTAATGAGGACAGGTGTTAATCAGTGTGCTTATGCTGAAATGGGTCCCATTTAGAGGAGAAAAAAATGAAACAAACAAAAAATGACATGACTCAAATCCCCTTTAGGGCTTGATTCTAAGCACACTGCCATCATTTTGAGTTGTACAGATTTATATTGTCATCTGTATTATGATTGCTCTTCAACTAGCAAATATAAATGTGGATATTTTTGTCTTTAGTGACTCATTTGATTAGCTATTAGCTAGCTATTGATTCTAGACTCCATGCATATCAGTGAATTAATTGGGAGTCCAAGCAGTACTTTTACGGTATTTAATGAGGTGAATGACATCCTTAAAAAGAGGATATTTACTTGTCATGTTTCTAATTCTTAGTAAAAATTATAGCAAGAACATGGTTATCTAGAATTCTTGGAATTAAGTAATGGTAAATAGAGGTTTGTCTTTAGTCTAACGATAGTGTTTTTTAAAAAATGGAAATCCATGTAAAACTATATTACTTTCCCCTTTAAACAGGCAGCTAAATATGATTTACTTCTTGACACAGATCACTGTGATGAACATAGTGTAGTAGTTTAGACTAGAACATTCATTGGCCTTTGAATCAGACCCACCTGGATTTGTTTTGTCACCAGCTGTGTGATCTTGAACATGTTCTAAACCCTTATAAGGCATTTAAAAAAATCTGTAAATTGAAGTTGATCATACCTACCTTGCAGAGAGGCTGTGAACATTTAATGATGTGAGTTTAATACTTTTGTACAGTGTACACAATACATTCTAAGCACTAAGCAAATTAGCCCTATACTATACTCTTGGCAGTATAGTATAGGGTACATATAGTACATGGTACATACAGCTGCTTTCTATATTTGTTGAGACAATGAATGTTATACCAGACTGTGCAACAGGATCCCATCAGGTGCTGGTGAAACATAAGTCCCTATGCTGAGTGACCTCTGTCTGCTTTCCTCTGCCTTTCAGGTGGTCATATATGATTCCTTGCTTTGGTGAACTAGCCATTTCTATTTGCTTTTTCTTATCATTTGTGCAGTAGAAAAAAATCAAATATACAAGCCATTCAAACTATATTTAATGGTTTGAATAGTTCTGAATGAGGCTCTGAAGGGCTCTTCCCTCCCCCCCTTTTTGTGAGAGAACAGTACGGATATTTCATATCCATTTTTTTTCTTTTTTTTAAATTTGTATTGAGGAATGTTTGATTTACAATATTGTGCTAGTTTCAGGTGTACAACAAAGTGAATCTGTTATACATATAGATATATCCACTCTTTTCCCATATAGATCATTACAGAGTATTGAGTAAAGTTCCCTGTGCTCTACAGTAGGTTCTTATTAGTTATCTATGTTATATATAGTAGTGTGTATGTGTCATATCCATTTTCACTCTTCTCAGCTTCCCCTTCCCCTATTCCTGACTGGGGTACTGAGAGGTACACAAGAAATAGAAAATAACCGGGCCTCTCTCTGTTGTGGCCTCTCCGGTTGCAGAGCACAGGCTCCGGACGCGCAGGCTCATCGGCCATGGCTCATGGGCCCAGCTGCTCCACGGCATGTGGGATCTTCCCAGACCAGGGCACGAACCCGTGTCCCCTGCATCGCAGGCGGACTCAACCACTGCGCCACCAGGGAGGCCCCAAGGTGTTTCTTAATAAGCTTGTTCTTCTCTGAATAGTTCATATCAGCCAGTACTTTCTGATGTTTGATAAAATCACCAGCTGAAAGTTCCCTTCTTGGTCTAGTCAATGCTTAATGTCTTTTGTACAAATGTGTTTCTGGAGGCTCTGTTATCACAGTAAGGAGCTAAAGCTTAGATTTGTGGGTGCACCTTGCAAACTTGTCATTAACTCTGGTAACCAGGACTCTTGGTATTTATGGGCTGAAACTTAGTTTTTGTCCAGTGTGTCTTATAGTAGTTCTGAGCATGAAAGTCTGTGAGTGTAACTTGGGCCTGGTGTTCATAATTGAGTTGCACCCCAGGCTTGATGATCTTCTAATACTCTTTCATATATAGTCGTGCACCACTAACTCTTGTTGATCTTCTGTTAGAAGCAAGGCATTGCAGGAGGCCTAGTGTCAGATATAAAGACCCATTCCCTGCCTTCAACTTGGAAGTGGAAGAGGAGGCCATGATTATGGGAGTGAATATAAAGTCTCTGGGGTAATTGCTACAAAATATGATCCTCAGAAAAACCTGGCACTTTAGAAGTAAGTAAAGATTCACAGCCCCACTCTAGAGGTACTGAATAAGAGTCCCTGGAGATGAGGGTTAGGATACTGTATTTTGAATATGCTCCCCATGTGATTCTGATGTTCAGTGAGGTTTGGGAAGTAGAGCATGTTCTGCAGAACACTGATTCTTCAAGATATAAATAAGATTCCCTTTAAAAAAATTCTCAGCAGGAACGAGCTTAGGAAATTCTGGATTTTAAATAGGTTTTCTTCCATTAGAATTTCTCAGCATCTTTACGTGCCTTGTGAAAATACGTTTCTGAAATTTACTTGACTAAGGTCTTTCAGGGTGCTGTAAAAGAGTACCATAGACTGGGTGGCTTATAAGGCAACAGAAGTTTGTTTCTTACAGTTTGAAGGCTGGGAAGTCCAAGATCAAAGTGCCAGCATATTCAGTGTCTGGTGAGGCCCACTTTCTGGTTCTTAAATAGCCATCTTCTCACTGTAACCTAACATGAAAGAAGGAGCAAGAGAGCTCTCTGGGGTGTTTTTCATAAAGACACTAATCCCATTTGTAATGGTTCTGCCTTCATAACCTAATTACCTGCCAGAGTCCCAACCTCCAAATACCATCACATTGGGAATTAGGTTTCAATATATGGTTTTTGAAGGGACATACACATTCAGTCTATAGGAACTGAAAAACAACCTCCCTCCCCAGTGCAAAGATGGTCTACAAAACATCTAGGGGGGTGGCTCTCAGCCATGGCAGCGCGTTAGAATCATTTGGTTTAGTTGGTTTGGGGTGAAGCTGGGTTCTCGGTAATATAATTTTTATAAAGCTTTCCAGATGATTTTATTAAATGCAGCAGGGTTGAAGACCATAGATATTGTGGTATAGTCTCTGGAATACATGTTGGGACATTTAGTCCTAGTATGTGTTCCTTATCACCCAGGTTATTTTGTTTCACATCTGTCAGGTAGTTTTTCTCAATTTATATGTCTCATGTCATATTTTTTAGAGTAGGTTTTCAAATGTCTTTTTTTCTGATTATGATAGAAACTTCTTTTTAGGAGTTGGAGTCCTTGGAGACATTCTATGAGAAAAAAATATATATATACATGGGCTTTCTAAGTAAATTTTAATCAGAATGAGTAATGTTAATCATATACTCACAATGTACCAGGCAAGTTGCTAAATGCCTTTATTATATTATCTCATTTAAACCTATAATGATCCTATGAGTTAGGTGCTGTGATGACCACTAGGTCCTAGATGAGATAATAGAGAATCAGTTATCAGTTATTAAATAACTTAGTTCACACAGGTAGGAAATGGCCACACTGATGTCATATCCCCGGTCTGCCTGCCTGTGAGCTAAAGCTTTTAACCAGTATGGATTCATCACTAAAGTAGAGATTTTTATATTTAGTGATCAGTATATGGTTAAAAGACCTATGTGCACATTACTTTCAGAACTACATTTTATTGCAAGGATGGTGCATCTTCATAAACTACAGGGGTTTGGGAATACATACCAAATGTTAAGAACCATTTTAAAATAGGAAGATTTTCAGACAGACATTGGTATATGAATGTAAATAGAATTTTTGCAGTTATAATTGATTGGTAATTTGCATATGTAAATTATATGTTATATTCATTATTCTGAATTTATTTGAATATTCAAAATTCAATGTATATATATATTTTTCTTACAGCTAGCCTTCCAAGTATTGCTAAGATTCTAGAAAATATTGAGTTTGATAGATTTTTGTTACTCTGCCCACAAATTTAAACAAAGGGAAAGAGTGCTTTTGACTACTGGCAGTAAAACTCAGTTAAGGGGATTTATGTATGGGTCCAAATGCATGCTTATTAGTTTCCCAGAACGTGCTGTTTCCTTTTAAAAGTACATGCCTGGGCATCTTGTTATGACAAGTAGAAAAAGTTTCCACTTGCATGTCTTTCATTTTCCCAGAGAAGATAAATTGAGTAATGCGTAAATGCCAATACAGAGTCTTTTTAATGAAGTGTAGTGATTTCATCTTGTGTGTCAACTTGGCTAGGCCACAGTCCAGATATTTGGTCAAACACATCCGGATGATGCTATAAAGGTATTTTTAAAGATGTGATTAACATTTAAATAGGGACACTATGAATAAAGCAGATCAATAATGTGGGCCACATCCAGTCAGTTGAAGGCCTTAAGAAAGACTCACGTCCCCCAAGGAAGAGGGCAATCTACCAGAAGACTGCTTTTGGACTCAAGGTACAACCTCAGCTCTTCCCTGTATCTGTAGCCTGTTCTGCAGATTTTGAACTTGCCAGCTTCCATAATCACATGTGCCAGTTCCTTAAAATAAATCTCTCTCTCTCTTTCTAATACATATATATTTTGTGTGTAAACACACACACACACATTCTCTTGGTCTGTTTCTCTGGAAAACCCTGACTACTACACTAATATTCCTTATTCTCCCTGTTTAAAGAAGGTTCTTCCATTGTTTTTCAAATAATTGACTTGGATGTTCTTGTCCACAGTTGCCGTCATATTTTGCAGAATGATGAGCAGTGGATGGCACCAAATTCTACCCTCTCTAACACTGGTGATGTGTCCCCATGAATTGTGCCATTTCGTAAATGTCAGAGAGAGTAAATGGGGGCACAGAAAGTTCAAAATGGCATTTCTCGCTCCTTGCAAATTTGTGGTATTACAGGTTTTCAGGTATGGCTTTGGTCTTCTAGTCAAAGTAGGGTAATTTAGAAAAAAGTGAATGAAATATCCTACAATTCACTTCAATCATCCATTTTACTTATACATATTGACTGCTACTCTGTGCTAGGGCCAAGTTAAGTCATGTGGGTAGGAAAAAAAAGAAAAACAGACATGCATCCTGCTTCATGGAGCTTAGGATCTGGTAGGGGAGATGGAAAAAAGTGTTAAATAACTAATGCTTATAATAAAAATAATTATAAACTGAAATAGGTGCTCTGAAGGAGAGAATGATGGTGCTAAGCTGGAGAAGAATGTGGGAGGATCTACTGTAGATGGCTGAGTGAAGCAAAGCTTCTTAATGAATATGAATTTTGAGACCCAAAACTTGAGAAGAAGCTAATCATACAAATAACCAGAGAAGAAAGTTTCAGGCAAAGAAAATAGCATGTAAAGGGACAGGAAGCCAGGAAGAGCTTGATTCGTAACTTGACTTCATGTGTAAATGATCAAGTATATCAGGTATACAAACTCAAATGAACAGTTAAGGTAATTATCCATGTTATTTAAAAGAAAAAAATTCTGGTACTGATGAAGGAGTAGGGTCTAGGACCTTGATTGATTGGGACTGGCTATTAATGTTGAATTTCCCTGGTTAATGTCTGAACTTTCAATTTCACTTTGCCTTTATAACAGTTTGTATTTTTAAATTATTTTTCCGAAAGGTTATATGTCTGTGAGTGTGCATTTTAATAGTATAAAAGGGTATCTGGTCAAAACTAAGCTTCCTTTCTGTCACCTTCTATTAGCTCTCTCTCCTAGAGGCAATGCCACTATTATTTGTCTTTCCAGAGATATTTAGTGTATATGAGCATATATATATTGAGATACTTATTCGATAAAAAAAGATATGTGACTGTCTACTATAAAAACAATGGTATGGGCTTCCCTGGTGGCACAGTGGTTGAGAATCTGCCTGCTAATGCAGGGGACACGGGTTTGAGCCCTGTTCTGGGAAGATCCCACATGCCGCGGAGCAACTAGGCCCGTGAGCCACAACTACTGAGCCTGCGCGTTTGGAGCCTGCGCTCCGCAACAAGAGAGGCCAAGATAGTGAGAGGCCCGCACACATGCGATGAAGAGTGGCCCCCGCTTGCTGCAACTAGAGAAAGCCCTTGCACAGAAACGAAGATCCCGCACAGCCAAAAATAAGTAAATAAATAAATTTTTTTTTTTTTAAATGGCATGGAATATCCTTTTTTTACTTAAAGATAAATCTTAGACATCAGTCTATGCATAGCTATCCCTTGCTTGCCAATGACGACTCAGAATATTTATTCCCTTATACTAGACCCCTGGTCACCATCATTTATGCTCTTTACAGGCCTTTGCTACTGTAAACGTTATTTTTGTAAACATATGTGAGTGTATCTGTAGAGCAAATTCCTGAAAGAAGTGTTGGAATTTCTTAGTTAAAAAGTAGTGCATTTTGCATTTTTAATATTTGTTATTTCCAGATTTCCCTCCAAAGAAATGATCACAATTTACATTCTCCAAATAATGTCTTTATCCCTTTTGAAATGATGTAGTTGCCCCTTAGTGATTAGCAGAAGTTCAGTCTATAATTAACGTTAGCGATTTTCACAAAGCCTTACAAACGATCACGTACCCAGGCAGAACAGCTTATATTAGGGCATTCTTGTGCAAGGTCATAGTTGTTGTTTCTATCCTTTCCAGCTATAAGAGCTCATCAAGGCCTCTCAGCTACAAGGTTGCATGTTATATTATGAGGCATTAGGTGCTACAGGTAAGACAGTGTCGTGACTGGGCAGTCAAAATTGGTCTTCGATTTTGTGCAGAGGATAGAAGATGCCAAGAATATATGTTCTTAGCTTAGGGCAGCCTCAGGATTTAGTTACCAAAGTGATAACCTAACTGATCTTTGGAGAACTTGCAATCAGGTATATTAAGTTAACAGTGAATAATAGCTCTCATTTGTTGAGCATTAACAATATGCCCAGAATCTTTGCCTATGTTATTTCTACTCTTTACAACAACCCTCCAAGGTGGGCATTATTATCTGCACTTTACAGTTATGGAAAAATAAGTTCAGAGAGGATGAGTGCCTCTCAACGTCTAATAATTGGCAGAGCAGGAATTTCAGGAAGAAGCCTAATAATTAATAATTGGTAGGGCGGCCATTTCAGTTCTAAAGTCTCTGTTGTCTCCTCCACATGGCACCAATATTTTTGACGTAGAGATACCTACTTCCATAGGATTTTTTTCCCTTTTATTTTGCATAATTTCAGTTGGCCATTAGAATCACTCTGCTATTCTTTGTGCATTGAAAAGGTCCTTGTTATCGACATTCTGGAAATTTTAGACAGTGCCTTGTCTAAAGAATCCCTATCTTTTGTTGATCCAGCTTTTGTACCCCGGCTGCTTAGCATCCCTCTAATATGCCTGCTACAGATAGTCCGCTAGTCCGGAATCCAGCAGTGCTGTGTCCCCTGTGTCCCCAACTTAACGTTTCTGAACTGACATCTCACAAGATTTATTGAGATGCTGTAGTTTTGTCTTGCACTACACTGACTGTAATTAGTTGCTGACATAGGATGATTTATTGTTGGAAATTTCCTTAGAAATTTACTTTGTGTTTTGGGGTTAAGAGATGAGTGTTAGAGTTTCAGATTTACAGCTCTGTCTTGCACCACTTAACATATCAAAACTACATTTGGGATCACCAGGAAGCTTGACATCATAGGGAAGGTCATCCCAACTCTTAAGTAAAACTGAAATGCATAGCAATTAAGAGCAGTGAAGAAACTACATGACCAAATCATTTCTTCTTGATTAGGCTCTGGTTGAATCTTTAAAGATATAAACAGATGAAAAGAATTTAAGATGTGGGCTACTCAAAGCCAGGAATCCAGGTAAACATCTAACGATTCTACAAAGACAAGCCAGAAAACGAAACCCTAGGCCCTCATAGCATGAAGAGCAAGTAAGAGGAATCTGCCTGTGGCAAGGCTGACGCAGAGAATGCAGATCAGGGAAATACCACTTACAAGAGGTTGGCAGTATATCCTGTCTGAGAGTCTGTCAGAAGAAGCCAGGTAAAATTCCCAACAGATTTTGGAGAACTGAAGCAGTAGGGGACAGGGGAAGGAGTTATCCAAAAAGTATGAGCAGGGTAACAGAAAGAAGAGGTCAGCACCAACTTCCATTCTCACTTGTTTTGTCACCCCCATTAACCATGCCACTGAGGTCAACTAGTTATGTTGTTTAACTGGGTCAGTTTTAGGTCATGGTGGCTTTCTTGGTAATAGATTATTTTCTCTTTTTTAAGTCACGCATTTCTTAAAGCTATTGTCTGCATTAAGACTTCTGGGTCCCTCAGTTTTTTGGGTTTTTTTTTTGTGTGTGTTATTTTTATTTTTTTATTTTATTTTAATAAACTGATTTATTTTTGGCTGTGTTAGGTCTCTGTTGCTGCGTGAGGGCTTTTTCTAGTAGCAGTGAGTGGGGGCTACTCTTGGTTGCGGTGTGTGGGCTTCTCATTTCAGTGACTTCTCTTGTTGAGGAGCACAGGCTCTAGGCGTGCAGGCTTCAGTAGTTGTGGCACGTGGGCTTGGGAGTTGTGGCTCGTGGGCTCTAGAGCTCAGGCTCAGTAGTTGTGGCGCACAGGCTTAGTCGCTCTACGGCATGTGGGTTCTTCCTGGACCGGGGCTCGAACCCGTGTCCCCTGCGTTGGCAGGTGGATTCTTAACCACTGTGCCACCAGGGAAGTCCCTGTGTGTGTTAATTTTAAAAGTTCTATTATAGTTAGGATTTCCCTTCTGATGGGTATGTTTGACATCAATTGTGACTCTGTGTTGTTATCAGAAACCCTTCCCATAGTGTATCTTATTATAAGCATCCCCTGACTGTGGAATTGTGGATATAGCCGTTTGAGTGTCTGAATATTAAACATCTGATGCCTTTATGGAGTGTCCACCAATGAACACTTTTTAGGCGCTCACTGATCTCTATCTAGTTAGAGCCCACAGACTCTAATTTGGTAGGGTGGAAAATGAATAATAACATCTCCATTGTGTGTTATGATGTTTTCTTGTTCATATCTCTTATTAGAGTGTGAGATAACTGACTGTTTCTTCCTTGTCTGTGTTCCCAACGCATGTGGTATTTCTGTGTGCCTCACAGTTCCTAGTATTTTTTTTTTTTTTTTTTTTTTTTTTTTTTTGTGCTATGCGGGCCTCTCACTGTTGTGGCCTCTCCCGTTGCGGAGCACAGGCTCCGGACGCGCAGGCTCAGTGGCCATGGCTCACGGGCCCAGCCGCTTCGCGGCATGTGGGATCTTCCCGGACCGGGGCACGAACCCGTGTCCCCTGCATCGGCAGGCGGATTCTCAACCACTGCGCCACCAGGGAAGCCCAGTTCCTAGTATTAAAGTGCTTAGTAAATAAAGGTCTGAGTAAATTTTACTTTTGGTTCCTTTATCTGACACCTTTTCTTATACTTTCTGGGTAATACGAAGTAGAGACCTGTGTTTCTAGTAGATTTATGCCTTATAATTAAGAAATATTGATTTAATACTTTTTTGTCCTGTGGACTTTATTTAATCATTAACTAATAAGATTTACTGAGCACCTTGCAGTTCTATAGCCAGTATACTTGATGGTGTTAGCTCCTAAGCACATAATTGTTTTGAAAGGAATAATAATTTAGATGAATTTGATATACAAAACTAAGTGCTGTGTGTTAAAAAAAATTCAGCCGAGTAAATTTTAAAGATCGTATTGGCTTTATTCAATGATTCATGAATCCCATCTAGCAAATAGAAAGGAGATTCAAGCTATATAAAAAAAGAAAAGACTTTTATAGTCAGCAGTGAGAGGGAACAGGAAGTTATACCAGCAAAAAGTGGATTGGTTGTGGCAAGGTCACTTTCCTTTAGGGGATGGCAGGGGTCTTATCAGGTGGATTAACCACTAGTGCTGACCAGGTGATTCCAGATTGACTTGTTTAAGATTCCATTCCTGGGAGAGGCTGAAACTATAATTAAGTTATGTGTAAAGTCTCTGGTTGGTGACATGGGGCTTAGCACTAGGGACTCCGTATGGGTTCTGTTGTCTTTTTTCTTAAACTTGTGTCTGGAGGTTGAGAAGAGGAGGGGAGATGGTAACTTTAAACATGGTTGGAAACTCATCAAGGAGTCGCTTTCTTCCTTTTACATGTGCATTGTCCTCTGCTGGTTACAAGCAGTGAGAATTTATCTAGGTTTGGTTAAGTAACGAGGGTTTATCAGAAGGTTAAAAGCAAAAATGAAGAAGAGAGGAATATCTTTTCACATGGAAGGTTCTGTTTGGAATACTGGGAAAGCTACACAACAGTGGTACACTTAGACCTCACCAAGACAGGGAAATCTAGGACTAGAAGGTTATGTGAGATCTTTTTTTGATGTTTACCTGATTAGGGGCGTTAGCAGTTTATGGGTCTTTATTTCACTGTGGCACAGTTAATATGATTTACTTACTCTTTCCTTCTCATCTGTGTGGTCTGTGGGTTTTTCTTCCTCGTTCCTATGAATTGCTTACTCTTTTTTTCATGAGAAGAAACTGAATTGGTTAAGTCACCATCTCCCCAGTTTGGGGGCAGTGCCCTTGCTGGGGGCCACTTGGTAGACTGCTGGCTGCTCTGTGGTGATCAGCTGTCCTTTACCAGGTGTCCAGTACAGCCCCAATATGCGTTGATGATGGGGTAGCTTCATGATCTGAGGTAACAAGTACATCAGAGAACTCTGAGAAGTACCTTTCTGTGAATCATCTTTCAGAACCTAGTGGATGCATTTCTTTTTCCTTTCTTTCTTTCTTTTTTTTTTTTAAATTTAGGAGAGAACTCAGTATTTGATCACATTAGGTGGAGTGAGGGAAAGAGTAGTAACATGATTCTAAAATAGTGGGATTTAACTATGAGATGCTCCATAATCCCTTCCATGATTGAAACTAGTCTGTTTCTTCTATTTACTTTTTAAATTGATTGCTAGAAATCAAGGACATTCCTAAAATATCAAAGAAATTGCTTAAGAGAGAATTTGAGTCTCTACTTCTTATACTACTGCCAAGAGTTCTCCTCACCCTCACCAATCATAGAAGGATCAGAATCCATATTGGAAATATATGCCAAATTTAGTTCAACTGCTTTGTGCCAAGAACTCTTCCACCTATAAGATGCTAGAGGTTTGGGCTAAATGGAGCCCCATTCATCATTAGTGTAGAACACTGCCAGTGTTTAAAAGGTGCTACAGGGAACTATAAGTCATGTGCTAAATTAAAAGATTGTGAGCTCCACTGGTATAGCCAAAAGCAAGCTCAAAGCTGTGTGGCATCGGGCCAGGAGTAGAAAATAACTTTGACACTGAGTTTTTCTTCCTTTGAATGATACTCTTTCAAGCAGAGCAGGAAAAAGTTGAAGTCTGTGTTGTTCAAAGATGTTTATTTCCACACCCCCATTTCTCATCCACACTGAAGGCTTTTGTAAATTGTGTTTCACTGAAACCCTTAAAAGAAATTGACATGTTACTACATGGGAAGACAAAGATAGAGTCTGTTCAGTAAGGATTATGCAGTCAGGGCTTTATCTGCTTGCAGATAATTTGTGGCTTATTTTTAATCCTCTGGCAGTTTCTTTCCTCACTCTTCCATTTACCTGCTGTTTACAGCCCTGAGCCAGTCACTGTTGAGCACTTGGTGAATTTTACTTTTTATAAATTACTAAAAGAAAACACATGTTTCCAAAATGGACATACTGATACTAGCTAATATTTACTGAACACTTTTTTGGGGGAAGATTCAGTATTTTAAATGTAATGTTCACAGAAGCTTCATGATGGCAAGAACTGTTACTACTGTTTAACTAGTGAGTAGAGTGAGGCTTAGAAAATATTGGCTAACTTGTCAATGTCTCAAAGATAGTGAATGGCAGAGGCAAGGCTCAGGCCCTGGGAAAACAGGCTCATTATTAATCCTGTGCTGACTTCATCCCACTCTGAGGACTGTGATCTACACGACTGCATGTATCTCCCAAACAAG
Source organism: Kogia breviceps (assembly GCF_026419965.1). NCBI lineage: Eukaryota > Metazoa > Chordata > Mammalia > Artiodactyla > Physeteridae > Kogia > Kogia breviceps. The sequence continues at coordinate 14,076,338 of NC_081319.1, read as the reverse complement.
GAGGTATCTGAGGAGATCAGTTTGGTTAATGAGGGCCTCCCAAACCATGAAGAATTTAGGATGTTTAGCTTTTAGTGGTAGAAATTCAGTGCAAGGGGTTTCAGTAGATGTCTTCATATACAGGAAGGGTTTCCAAGTGGAAGATGATCTGTTTTGCATTTGCACAGAGGTAAGAACCAAGACATACTAAAGGAAAATGTAGAGAGGCAACTGAGTGGAACGGCCCCCAAATAAGTAGGCCATCTCAGCATGTAGTGAATCCCTCATCACCAGAAATGTTCAAAAATAGGCTATTTTGGTTTTATAGGAATCTTAGATCAGTGGGTTGATGATGATGTGTTATAGAGAATCATTACCCAAAAATACTCTGGGCAGTGTCAAGAACAAACCCTAATTTTCTGTGGATACATATTTGGGAAAAGCATCTTTTGTCAATTTATAATATATATTAGAACATTAAGGACCCAGGAAAACAAAATAAAGCAAAACTCTTCAAACTGTTTATTTAACCCTGGGTTTCCCAAGATTTTTAAATTTATTTTATTATTATTTTAAAATACCACAAAATTCTTTTCCTGTGGCACCAATCAAGAGCCCATAGAACATTGTTTTCAAATGCTGATATAAGCCTACAGAAAATAGCATTGTATGCAGAGACCTTCCATGGTCCTTGTATGCAGCTCTCTGTAATGAGAAACAAAAGAACTCTTAGCTTCCTTGGTGATTCAGTGAGGAAGCAGTAGTTTTGTGGGATGGATAAGGAAAGTTGTTTTAGATACGATATTTTGCATTCTCTTCTATTCTCAGAAGTAATCAAATGTTGATGGTATTAAACTTGCTTTCACACATAGATAAAGAAGTAGAACATGTTTCCGGACTTTGATTTTAATTTCTTATAATGGGCCTTATGTTCCCTGGGTGTGTTTCTACTTACTTAAAAACAGATGCTCTCTGAAAAATTCATGAAAACTGAAAATATGCTGGAGACTTTGGAGGGAAGCCCTTCGCCCTGTATATTAAAGTCAGATTTTTTTTTTTAACAAATGGTCTTTTGCATCATTTGCTTGGCAGTTAGCTTCATGACCTCGAGCACACTTCCTGGTTTTATGTAACTCAGTCTCTTCATTTACCTACTTAAATAAATTGTACAGAAAATGCCATCCCTCATATCAATGTTTATGTGAACAGATAGATCCTTTCAAACAAACTTATATTGGTGATTTTATGAATGAGTCTTTCAGTTTGGGCAGCTAAACATGTTTTCTAAAATAAAGGTGTTTTGAACCTGGTATTAGGTGTAAATTTTACAGAATATCATTTGCATGCCCTAAAATTTGCACTGTGAATTAGAATCCATTTAAAGGAAGAATTTTTTTAAAAGGATGTGAAGAACTACAGTGCTGGGGACTTCTCTGGCAGTTCAGTGGTTAAAACTCCGCACTTCCACTGTAGGGGGCTCGGATTCAATCCTTGGTTGGGGAACCAAGATCCTGCAAGTGATGCAAGCAAAGGAAAAAAAAAAAAAAAAAAAAGGAACTACAGTGGAAAAGATGAGATGATAGGGTGCTTCATAGCTTTGCTCATTATCAGATATAATAAAGCTCTCTATATATCATTCTGGTTTGAATTACAGTTTTTATTTTTGTCATGTAGGGATTTGCACACATATATCCTCAACCTTCTGTTTTAATTTTAAAAATCGAGCTTCACAATGTGTCTTCTAAAGTTAAAAATTTAACCCTAGAGAAATGATGGTTCAGTGTGTTTTTCTGGAGCTCTGGACCATTGAGAGCCAGATCTGACAGTATAAACAAATGCTGCAGCCCCAGGATGGGATTATAATTTAAACCTCTGATTTATCCAGTTCACTATGAGTAAGAGGGTACAGTGTGAGTGAACAGCAAGCCTGTGAGAAACCTGCAAGTGTGGAACCAATGGTATTTAATTCAGGTAATAAAATATAATTCTTAAACACACACTAAATTAAAAAGCCAGAAGATGCAGTTCTAATTACATGCCTTAACTAGAAGTGCAATATTTGTAGAGTAGCTTATCCAATTATATGTAAATTTGTTCCTTTGGTACAATTTGCCTATATAAGCAGCGTTAGTTCAGTATAAAATGTTTGTTATTGAATTGGCTCCTGTATAATTTCTGTTTTTTTTATAAATAGTTCCAGTTTTATAGGATCACCCATGGTTCTCCTTAGACACTGTTCTCAATGTGTACGGTTTTTATTTGAAATATCTTGAATAATAACTTATAGGTTTACAGTCTTTTATCTGAAACCCTTGGGGCTAAAGGTGGTTTAGAATTTTACATTTAGAAAGGTAATATGCTACCTGTGCAATATGCCGTGTGGCATTCCCGTAGGATCACAGGCAGCACCTAAACATACTGACATTTCCACAGTGAGGCATAAAATAGTCACTTGAATGGGATTAAACATCACAAAGAGACCCATTTCAGCTCAAGTCAGGTTTTACTGACAGTGAGTTTGGTTTTCAGAGTTTTTTGAATATTAGAATGGCAGATAAGGGATTATGGACCTATAATACTAAACATAATACCTAACCATACCTGACCTTGCTATGAACTATACACTGTGCTTTACTTGTACTGTCTCTTTTAAACATTGCAACTGTTTGAAGAAGATGACATTTAAAATTTTGATTTAAAAATGAGGAACAGCTTCAGAGAAGTTAAGTAGTTTGCCTAAATATGGACACACCCAGTAAGTGGCAGATTCATATTTAAAGTAAGTTGAGTTAGACCCCAAAGTGGTGCTTACCACTGCTATAGTATGCTTCATATCCCAGACACTATATGCCTGGTTGTCGGTGTATCTGACCTGCAGGCCGTAGACTCTGGCTTACATTAGCACAAAGGGAATTTACCGGAAAGAAATCGGGTGGCCAGAATACCAGGCCTAGCGGATAACTGGGGGAGGGGATGGTCTTATTTATAACAACTATTTGGCAGTCTTTCCAGGACGTTGCCAGTAGAATAAATGTGCTTCAAACATTGTTGGCCTTTTGCCACTCTGTTTAAGATTCAGATCCCAGAGGGTTAGAAAATACTTGAGCCCATGCTGCCTTCAGCTACGGTGGAGCAGGGTATGCTGTATCCAGTGTGGATAGAACAGCATTCCTAAAGGAAAATTGATGGCTGTTAGCAAAAGAAGGTATGATTCATGTGGGATAGCAGACTGCCCTGAAACGTCCACTCTGTGGATGATTAATTAATTGCAGGTGAAATTAACATTTGGATGAAAATCAGATTTACATTTTTAATTATAATCCATTTTGACTTTGACACCTTAAAATCAGAAAACTTGGATTCCTGTCCTAGTTTGGACAGTTTCTAGATCTTGGATCTCAGAACTGGAATCAAAGAGTCTGTTTCTTATTTGGAATTTGAAATAAATAATACTTCTCCCCGTTTACCCAGCAGGCTTTGTGATATAGCTGAGGTGGCCCAAATCGCCTCTGGTGTTTGCTACACTCTGTGGTCATCTCTCACACTGAATCTGCGCTGGCCCTGTGCAGTCAGTAGATGCAGTGGAGGTGATGCTGCATGACTTCTGTGACTAAGTCACTCCGGGGGCAGCCACTGCTGTGTTAGAAGTCTGACCAATATGCTGTGAGGAAGCCCAAGCTGGCCACGTGGAGAAAGAGCCACTCCTGGCCAACCACCTGCTGTTCCATTATTCCCAACTGATGTGCCAGACGTGTGAACTATCTTGGATACCCCTACCTAGCCAAGCCATCAGATAATTTCAGTCTTAAGTGCCATCGGTCTACAATTGCTTGAAAGACCCCACGGGACAGCTGCCCAGCTGAGCTCGTTCACAGAAACATGAGAAATAATAATCCATGGTAATAAGTTGTGAAGTTTCTGGGTGGTGTGTTATAGAGCAGTAGATATCCCAGAGAGGTTTGTTGTAAAGATGGGAGATAATGTGTTAAATTCCTCAAATGAAGGTGAGCAGCTGTTTTATTATAATTGTTTTGACAACCTCAAAACCAAGGCCTTTCTCTCTAATATCCTTGGAGGTTTCGTTATAATATGCCATTGTGATGAGGATAGCGATTATCCCGTACTCCCTGGGCAAGTATAGAGAGTGAGTATTTGTGGTTAGCTGGCAGCCAAGGTGGTCATTCTTCCTCCTTTAACTGCAGGAGTTTAAACAATTCTGCATTTTTTTCACTCATTTTTTCATAAAGAATGGCGTTTTCTATAACAACCGTTCCTTATTGTTATGACAGTAACCACGCTTAGACCATCTGATGGATCCTCATTCTAGACGACAGCACCCATTTCTCTGTTTTTACAGACTCTTTGTCTGGAAACTATAAGGGAAATAAGATGTGGTGGATTTTGAAAAAGTGACAGCAAGAGTCGAAGAACATTTGGACGATGAGCTTCCCAACAATTGGGAAAGGCTGCCAGAGTGACTGTGGAAGAGAAATTGGTTCTTTGGTGGTGTTACAAGCAAGCAGATAAGGAAACAAAAAAAGAAGAAAGAAGTAGGAGGGATGCAAAGAGGAAGAAATGAGGAATTTGACACTGGAACACCAGAGCGATCTGTAGTAGGTTGAATGGGAGGGGTCGGGGAAGAGAGAAAGAAGCAACTAAGGGTTGGTTGCCACATCGTCACCTAATGGGTTCACTCCGTCCTATGTGTAATTAATTCCAGCCTTACTTCATTTTCTCTCTAGAGAAGGAAAATGATGACATGGATTGTCTTCTTTATATTATAGTTTTTTTTCGGAATCAGAGGACATTTTCTGTGAAGTCACTTTTCCCATGTCATTCTTCAGATTTCTTTCTTTTTTTCTTTTTTTTTTTTTTTGTGCTAGGCGGGCCTCTCACTGTTGTGGCCTCTCCCGTTGCGGAGCACAGGCTCCGGACGCGCAGGCTCAGCGGCCATGGCTCACGGGCCCAGCCACTCCGCGGCATGCGGGATCTTCCCGGACTGGGGCACGAACCCGTGTCCCCTGCATCGGCAGGCGGATTCTCAACCACTGCGCCACCAGGGAAGCCCCTTCAGATTTCTTAAGTGTAATTGTCTCATCAAATTTCAAGTCTCCATACATTTTGTGACTTGCTGGCAGAGGGGACTAGAAGATAATGGTATTTTGCAAAGAGTAATAAAGAACAAATTACATATTCCAGTGTTGATGTAGTCTCAAAAGAGAATTAACTCAAAGTTTCTCCATAGCTTTTTAAAAAACCTCTGATTTCTGTATTTTTCCTAGCTGTACATAGATTTTACTTGGAGGAAAAGTTTTATATAGTTACATTATCCATAATATTTACTGATTTTCTGTAGTGTTAAAATGAACACATGAAAGCCCTTGAGAATGAGAAACTTATATTCTAATTTGGCAAAGTAAATATATATGTACTGCGGCTTGAATTGTTAGAGAATTTTAGGAAATTACTTGTATGTCTGAGTTCATAAATTATTCAATTTAGAGTTACTTGCCTTTTCAAATTTATCACCAGCTAAGTCCTTTAACAGTCTTTTGATTTATTAAAAGTCACTTTCCAGAATCAGATATAAAGCCTATTGTTTTCTCATGATTTTACTATGAAAATTGAGTATGTGTCTTATAAAGCCTGTATTTCTTTTCTATGACTTTGCCTATTCCTCTGCTAAGAAAGATAATCCTTTTAGAACTAATGGAATTAAAAACATTTGACATCCTTTGAAGAACTAGCCCACAGAAGTGACAAGACATTTCATGATCTTTCTTCACTTATTAGAAAAACCATTGAGGTGAGGGAGGCCCACCCTGACTTCTTTTCGGAGTCAGGATACTTGCTATATCTAGAGGTGTTTGGTTTCCTGGAGGTCGTGTCACTCTCGTTCCTTGCTGTCATTTTGGGGCAATTGTGCTTCTGCTGGGCCTGTGTGCCAGGATCACCTCTGAAGCTTTTGATTAATAGAGTCCCTGGCCCTACACCAGGTTTGTTAAATCGAAATCTCCAGAGCACAGGTGTGCTGAGCAAGCGTCACAGGTAATTTGAATTCATACCCAGCCCAGGTCTGAGAACCATTACTTTATAGACAGGGTAGCACATTGGATGGATGACAAGATCTAGCCTGAGGCATAGAAGAGCTTTAAGAAGAGAGCATGGAGACATTGCTAATTTAAGAAACACTTGAGTGTTGTGAATAATGGTGTAATCACTGCTGAAAATTTGTGATATTTGTAAGACATTTTTATGTCCCCAGTTGTCCTGATGGTGTCTCCAATTGTAAGCTCTGGTGCGGTGATTCTCAACCAGGGGCAGTTTTATCCCCAGGGGATATTTGTCAATGTTTGGAGACATTTTGGTTGTCACAATTAGGGGGATGCTCCTGACATCTAATGGGTAGAGACCAGAGATGCTGCTAAACACCCTAAAATTCAGGGGAGAGCTCCTATATTAGTTAAGTTTGTCCAGAGAAACAGAGCCAAAAGGAGATGTCTCTATGGAGACATGCATATCTATATCTATATCTATGTATGTATATATATATGTACACATATATATATATCTATGTATACACATATATATTTCCCTATCTCTATTCTACCTCTGTCATCTCTGTGTCTATCTCTATCTCTATCTAAAAAGATTTGTTAAAAGGAAATGACTGAGACAATCATGGAGGCTGAGAAGTCCTGAGATCTGCAGTTGGCAAGTTGGAGACTTGATGGTGTAAGTCCCAGTCAGGGGGTTTTCCCTTCTACTTAGCCCTTTTCTTCAATTCAGACCTTTAGTTGATTGGTAAGGGCTGCTCACTTTAGGGGAGGCAATCTGCTTCACTCAGTCTTCCAATTCAGATGTTAATCTCATGCAAAACACCAGGACAGACATAGTCTCAATAATATTTGACCAAATGTCTGGACCCTGTGGCCCAGTCAAGTAGACACATAAAATGAACTGTCACATCCCCTTTTAACTAAGTGTTATCTGGCCCCAAATGTCAGTAGCGACAAGGTTGAGAAACTCTGATCTAGTGAAGTGCAATGAAATACTTCATTCTGAAAAAACGTTCTGGGAACCAGCATTAAAAAGGGTGGTGAGGGCTTCCCTGGTGGCGCAGTGGTTGAGAATCCATCTGCCGATGCAGGGGACACGGGTTCGTGCCCCGGTCCGGAAAGATCCCACATGCTGTGGAGAGGCTGGGCCTGTGAGCCATGGCCGCTGAGCCTGTGTGTCCGGAGCCTGTGCTCTGTAACAGGAGAGGCCACAACAGTGAGAGGCCTGCGTACCACAAAAAAAAAAAAAAAAAAAAAAAAAAAGGGTGGTGACAGGCCAGTCCAGAGACTATTGGGGATGGCCTGTGTGGACCTCGAGGAAGCCAGGTGAGATAAGGAGGAGAGGGAAAGAACATAGGATAAAGGCCTGGGACAAGAGGAGTAGCGGTTCTAATGAACGTCAGGAGTTTGAAAAAAAGCATGCTCATTGGAATATTATTCTTCCTGAAGGCAGTATATAATATACAAGTATGATGTATCTTACAGTCTTAAAAAATAGAGCACAGGTATCAGATTTAAGATAGTACATCTCTGTTCTGTAAGACCTAATGGTAGTTCTTGAACCTTGAAAACTGGAAACACAAGACAATGATCCAGAGAGCATTTGATGGTACGTTACTATTCTGGGACTGTTGTCACCAGGAGGAGGAGTCAAGAGAAAGAGTGGGGTAATCAGCATATATTTTTGCCTCTACAGGGCTAGTGATGGGGTAATAGAGTAGGCAGAGCCTTATGTTTGCAGGGGTTGAGCTGGTCAATGCAGATGAAGGAGTAGTATGGAAACCATGTGATTTAAATTACACTGTTTATTGTCATGGTCCATATCTCTAATTGCTTGATCTGTATCCAGATTTGTTGTTCAGAATGAATAGGGTTATCATAAGTAATGAAAATGGCTCCTGGCTTCTTGGAACTTATGTCGAACTGGAGAGAAGAGGCTAGTTCATACTCCATCCGCCTTCTGGTAAATACTTACTAATTTTCTCACAGGGATACCCTGTCCTCATGTTTGGTCTTCTTGGTCTGTGAGATGTTGACTTCATCCCTGGGTCCAGGGTTGGGTTTGTGACGTAGCTGTATGGTTTCACAGGCATTTGGTTTTGAGTCTCTTTCTGGTACGGACCGATGACCTCAGGTGATCCATTCAGGTGTACTGATGCTAGTTCTAAGACTCTTTTCTTCCTTTGCTTTCTGTAGCTGGAGGTGTGAGGATATAACCCCAAGTTCTTGGCCGTCATCTTGCCATCCTGACAGGAGGCACTGACTAAAAATGTATTCAATTTAAAGGAGAACAGAGCTGAGACTCATCATATCATTTGTGCTCCAGGATGAAGCTGTATCTGAAGCCAGTATAGCCCCAGAATTCAGTTATGTAAACCATTAAATTTCCATTTTGATGATACCAGATTGTGTTATATTTTCTTTCACTGACAACTGAATAAATTACTAAAAGTTACCCTGAATTATTAGGAGAAACTGTCAATAAGAGAGGAAGTGTTGTACCCAAATAATAACTTTCCGTGGATTAGTCTTTCATATTCCATTACTTAGACTTTGTGAACATATTCATAATATTCTTCCATTTTTATATGTTATATGTTTTGGCGAGTTTTAACAAAATGCACAGGCTCTCTCTATTAATGCTTTATTTAAGGTGTTTCTTATATTTTAGAGAGTTATATTTGAGAAGTGATGTGATAGTCATTTGTGAGAGTATAATTCTTAGAAAATTAAAGGTAACAGTGCTTCCTTGTTTAAAAAAAGAAAGGAAGAAATCCTAGAGTGTTCCAGGTGTGTAAACAGGGACAGTACACTTTATGGTATATGTAATTACAGACACCATTCAGTAGCATTGCCTGTGTTTGCTTTTTTATTAGTGTACTGTAAGAATTAGTTGATTATGAAGTCTGTTCTTATCCAGCAACATGGAATGAGTAAAGATAGAAATATATGGATTATCAGTTTGAAGGACTAGTTGCATGTCATCCTGCTTCATATGATTGCTGAAATGCAAAAAGAAAAAAAAAAAGTTCTTAAATAGGACATCTGTGACATAACAAATTAGAACCTGGGAGAGGAAAAATATTTTCACAGTGTCTAAAGCCATTGAATCAAAATAATCGTGTAGATCATACTTGAGTTCAGATATAACCTAGATAAATTCTCTAGCCGCGGCATCCACCTGTCAAAAAATAAAACTCTGACTCTCACTTAAAATGGCTCTTTTAGAGTAAGGTCATCTAGCTGTACCTAAAATGGACATGAAATGTCAATTTCATATGTTATACTGGCACATTTCGTATTGCTCTACTTAAGGTTATTTCAGCCTTACCCATAAAAAGAAACTGATTTAGGTCTTCTTCTAAATGAACTTAGCACAGGTATCAGCAATGGGACTGCCTTGCCACTATAGACAAAGGGATGTGTGGACAGCGGCTTAACTCTGCAGCTGTACAGTGTTCCAAATCAAGATGTCTTCTCTGTATTTTTGCACATTTTCCTTCCCCATATGTGATAAATTGATGGGGGAATTCTTTGGAGAGATGCTTGACTCAAAATGAGTTTTGTTTCCTGCAAGTGATCCACTTGCTTAAGTTCTGTTTGTGTGTTGTTTCATGTAACTATCACATTGGGAGGTTTATGAATCTTCTGTGGAAAGAAAATTGTGTTTGGGGAACTGTGTTCATTCTGACGTTACTCATAAGTGACAGCAAAGAGCCACAGATAATAGGAGCAGGAAGAAATGAATTTTTTAGAGGTACTATGTCCAGCAGGAAGATTGGAGAGTCAGTCTTAGAGGATGGCAAGATCCAAGGAGGCCGGGCAGGTGTCCCCACAGCTACAACCTCCCAGGGTAGCAGTGCCATCAACGCCCACGGCTGTTGCTCAGCCCTGACTGCTGCACTGGACACTGGACGTTCTGCTGGTACCCCTTCCCCTGGTCCCTGGAGACAGAACGTTGCTGCCTCTTGCTGCAGTGTTCACTCGGCTCCTTATTCTTTCCTTCTCGGGACCCCATTCACAGTCAAGGGAGCAGTGCATCTCTTTGGCTGAGCACGTGTCAGGCACTTGTTTTCAAGCTGCAGGGAGGCTGGGAAAGTGAGTAGCCAGCTCTTTTGGGTTCGCTAATGGGCTGAATACTTCCCAATACGCCTTCTTATGGTGGGAACTTCCCCAAAGAGGAAGAGGCTTCAGATGCTTGGCAGCCAAAGAATTGTCATGCATATGGTTTTATGGGAAGAGGAGAGAAGGAGAGTATTCTGAAATGCAGGAGTTAGACAGAGATATGAGTACTGCATCTTTTTTCCTTTAGCAGATGAAGATGTTGTCTTCTGGGTACTGGGTTTTTTTTTTTTTTTTTAATAACCAGGAAAGCCAGTATTTGCAAACATTACCTTAAATGAAACAGCAGAGATCCAAGGTTCCCCAACTTTCCTGGTTCATGGTGCCCTTAGTACCTCAGTAGTGTTTGTTTATTTTTTTTTCTAAGTAGTGTTTTCATAGCACCTCATGCCAATGGAAATGCCCAGTACTTTCCTTTATTAAGTAGTTAGGTTGAAACAAATTAACAAGTATTTATGTCCTAATGTAATTTGAAAAAAATTATTCTGTTTGAAAAAAATACAAATTGAAAGAAAAATATTTTTATTCCAGTCTTGACCATAATTACTTGTGAATATGTCTTAGTTGGGCAGGGAAATGACTTCTCAGACACTGGAGTTAGACTGGACACTGCCACTCTCTTTCCAGTCCACATTGATTTTCATGCAGCACGTTTCGTCACAGCAATGTTATGAATCTGCCTTTGCAGAGATATGATGTCATCAGAAGGAATGTAGTGCAATCTAATGTTGAAACGGTGAACTACCTGGAACTGCCTTGAAAGTTTAACACAAATGGGGAACACAAGTGGATGTAAATTGTCAGTGAAGTTCTGAAGGGGTGATGATGGAAATTTGAGTTTAAGGCCACGCCTACAAGACAGCTTGGTTGGGGAGTGTTAAAGCAGTTGTGTTACAGAACCAAGGGCTGGGCAATAGCTTTGCCAAAGTGTACCCTTCACCTTGGTGTAGCCACTCTGGTTTCATTTGGTGTTTCCTTTTCTCAATCAATTGGGCACTTATCGTAGATGTGTACAGTATTTTCCTTTCAACAAAACTCTACAACACCTAAAAAACACATCTTTTAAAATATTTATTTACTGACTCAGGAGAAAACATCTTTCTTCTTATATGATTAGCAAAAAGATGAGTACCTCTGTTGCCCAGATAAGAGTTAGGTGTACGTGAAAGCATGGTTTCTCTTTTTGGGTCCTGTGCTTGTTAGCACAAGCTGGGGTATGCGTTGAACTTTGTGTTTTGGATTTGGAATAATACTGTCTTATTTTTCTTTTTTTCTGTGTTGCTTGTTCATTTGATCTCTACTTGTATACTCCCAGGTCTGTTATATGTATGTGTGTTGACTGTTTCATTGAGACATGAGTACCCTCTGCTTTTGTTAAGAATTGCAGCTTCTGGGCTTCCCTGGTGGCGCAGTGGTTGAGAATCCACCTGCCAATGCAGGGGACACGGGTTCGTGCCCCGGTCTGGGAAGATCCCACATGCCGCGGAGCGGCTGGGCCCGTAAGCCATGGCCGCTGAGCCTGTGCGTCCGGAGCCTGTGCTCCGCAACGGGAGAGGCCACACCAGTGAGAGAGGCCCGCGTACCACAAAAAGAAAAAAAAGAAAAAAAAAGAATTGCAGCTTCATTCCTTTAAAGTTCCCAAGTTTGATCATCTATCGGCCAGACCAAAATTCAGTATATAGTCCACAAGGTAAAGGGTTATATGGAGCCTCAAATTAGATACTATTTAGCCCTGGGTTCAGCTGGAATACTAGTTGCTGGAAGAGGTGGGGGGAAATTTCTCAAAGGCAGAGTGCCTTAGCATTTTAAATGCTTTTTCTTCAGTATAACAGACAGCTTTTACAAAGTTGTCATGTGGGGTGATGTGATAGGCAGAATAATGGCTCCCACCAAAGATATTTGTGTCCTTATCCCTGGGAAGAGGCAGACAGGAGAGTTAGAGTCAGAGCAGGAGCTGTGTTGCTGGAAGCCGGTGGAGGGGTGCGATTGCTGGCTCTGAAGATGGAGGAGGACCATCAGCCAGGGACTGAGAGTCACCTGCAGAAGCTGCAAAAGGCTAAAAAATGGATTCTTCCCTAGACCCCTGAAAAGGAACGCAGCCTGTCTACACTTGATTTTAGCCCAGTGACACCCATGTCAGACCTCTGACTTGCAGAACTGTGAGATAAGCCATTCCTGTTGTTCTAGATCACTCCGTTTGTGGTGGTTGGTCACGTCAGCGGTGGGAAACAAATAAAGGCATGAAGTTGAAAAACCAGAGAAAGCTCACTGAGCCTTTTGAAATTAACCTTGAACTCATCCTTTAGAAGAATATGGCTCTCAGAGTCTCAGACTGACAACTATACAGTCAACTTCACTGATCTCAGTTTTACCACGAGCAGAATTATACCATCTTTGTGCTCAGGCAGATGGACTCTCACTATCAAATTCTTTTTACATGGGGTTCTGGTGATTACCTCCAAAGAGCATAAAGCCTTTGGCAGATGCATGCATTTTATGAATCCAGCTTCAATGAAAAATAAAGACTGAAATGCTCTATATCACCGACCATTAGGGGCTTAGTCAGGAGCCGAGGGTGAGTCTGCGAACCTCAAGCTGCTAGCCATGAGACCTCATTACCGTCAGTACATATTTCTTCATCCTGATACATTTCACATTCATTTTATGACACTTTAATTGTTTCTGTCATCAGCATGTTAACGGTCCACACATAACCCTCTGGGACACTGTTTTGCTTTTCCATGGGGCTATCTTCACTGGTCGTACAGCCAGACATGGAAGCAGAGGATATGCAGTGTGCGTGTATACATCTTTCCCCAGTATTTGTGGAAGCATCTGTGTCTACATCTGATTATTGCAAATAATAGTTTTTGATAAAAGTATTTTGTAATTTGTCCAAAATACACCAGCATTTTCTGCGCATTTTATTTATTTATTTATTTATTGCGGTACGCGGGCCTCCCACTGTTGTGGCCTCTCCCGTTGCGGAGCACAGGCTCCGGACGCGCAGGCTCAGCGGCCACGGCTCACGGGCCCAGCCGCTCCGCGGCATGTGGGATCCTTCCGGACCGGGGCACGAACCCGTGTTCCCCTGCATCGGCAGGCGGACTCGGCAACCACTGCGCCACCAGGGAAGCCCTTCTGCTCATTTTAGAGCTAAGGTCTTTGCATTCCTGCTTTTGGATAGTCTTTCATTTCCCAGTGCAGTTTTCTTAGTCTTCCCCTCCCTTAGCAGTTCAGAAACGATAGAGCTGGCCCTGCAATGGAGGAGGCTGAGGAAGAGGGGCAGGAGGAGGAGGGTGGGGTGGGGGGAACATGGAGGAGGAGCCGTAAAGAGAAAGGGAAGCAGCAGCGCTTCAGAAAAATGAGGATTTGACTTTAGGCATATAATGTAAGCTGCTAGGAGAGAACTGGGGAGCGAGTTTTCACATGGCTTTCAGGTTTTGTGAATGAGCTGCCTCTATTTTTGCACCTGTCAGGTGGTGAAACTGTACTGTACTTCGGCTTTCCTCTGAAAGAACAAAATGAATGCTCTGTGGCCTTCACCTCTTTTCTCTCTTAACTAGATTCAAATGCATGTCCTGCTTTGTGCCTTCATTGCATAAGCAATCAAGGTCACTCAGAGCGCGGTGCTCACTCCATGGGGACGGTTCACTGCACTGCAGGACCGCCACAGACTTTCTGACCGTCTCATGATTTGTGGTACGTCTTCACTTCTTCGTTTTATAGACTGGAGGGGTGTTTTGGTTTGTTTTTATTTTTAAGGTTTCCCATTTTCTTTGTGATGTGGAATGAACCGTGGCCAGATTAATTAATAAAATTGTTCTGTGTGGATATATGTTTTTTCTTTCTTTCATTTGCTGATTTGGTTCACAGTTACCTTCACAAGTGTTGTGGTTGCTAGTGAGATTAAAGCAAAGATTTTTGATTCTGTTTTGCATAAACTATGTGCCATAACTGTATTGGGTTCAATGATATACATTTTTTGTTTGTCTTTACAACTTTTTGGAATAGGTGAAAATATTCCCACTATAGAGATAAAGAATCTGAAGCTCAGAGAGTAACCAGCAGAATGCAGTTTTGAGCCAAGACCATCAACATATAAAGTTTTACTCCTCTTATACCACTCTGCCAATTTTATTAATAACTAGAGTTTGTTAAATGCATGCTCTGTGCTAGCCATTGCTCCCAGCCTTTTATTAACACTCACTCATCCAATCCACAGATCTATGAGCTATCATTATCTCTGATTTATGTGATGGGAAACTGAGTTTATGGTTAAGAGATGCCCCGAGGTTTTGTTGTTAGCTCAGTGCAGAATCAGGAACCGAACGGACATGCTGTGCCCTCCATCGTTTGAGCTCTTGCTTTGTGATGAGCCATCAAAGGTGAAGGGGCCAGTTAAAGGCAGCCATGAGTAATTTTAATGGGCAATATAGTTGATTTATACCATAATATTTTGGTTACTATTTAGGCCTTCTAAGGCATATGTCCTTGAATTGTAGTGGCAAATGATGTAAGGCACAAATAGGGTTTCTGAACCCCCCTTTTTGTGAATTACAGCCATGGGTGGGGCTAAGAAGATAAATTAAAATCAGATGTGAGCAAAGCTTTTTCTTTTTGTTTTTCACCACTGCCCACGTACAGGGCCCTGGGATTCTTCTTGACATGGGAGATTCTAAGTCTCCAACCTTAAAATGATTCCCTGACTACTAGGTATATAAAACATGAGTTCCTTTTACCTGAAAAATTTTCTGTAGACTGTTTCATGACAGTTCACATAAACCAATGACATCTCTGTTTGTGTCTACTTATGGCGTTTCATAAAGGTTCTAGAAGGGACAGACACACATTTTCCTAAGCGTGGTTCCCATTGCAGAATGGTCAGCCTTGGCTGGGCAGACAGATCAAGGAGTTCGGGACAGGGAGGTAAAGGGTGGTTTTGAGGGATATGTGTGTCACTTGCCTACCTATAAATAGTTGATTCAACTTGGCCACCAGGAGACATGGATTGTTGAAGTTCTGAGTTGTATTGTATTCATCCTCATGACCCCAGGTCCTCATGTAAAGCTCATTGTTAAACCTGGAATTGAGGACCTGAAGACAAGGCAGTGCCTGGCTGGTGTGCTGTCCTCTTGCTAAGAGAGAAAAATCTGCCAAGGATGTCCATGGAGAAATTTCTCAACGTTGGAGTCACTCTGTTCATACCAGATTAATTTTATTTATGTAAATAGGAATACATATGCATGGAAGATAAGCTACCACCGTAAGACTTTTGCACCATGTTATACATCCTGACCCCTCTTCCAGGAAAGCAGTGTGGATTAAAACCATTTTTGGGGGGAGGAGGGTTCTCTCATGAGAGTTGATGTGCAGGTGGAGGTAACCTCTGGTGCTCTGGGCTTGGTTTTCATAATTTTCTTCCTACAGAGAGTCATTTTTAACTCAAATTTCCTCTTCTCATTTGGAAATATAGTAGCAGAAGGGTGAAGAGAGTTTGTGACCCAAAACTAAAATCTGTGTTCTCTTGTCACTTCATCAAATTAGTTCTGGTGGCATTTTGTTTCACTCCAGAAATAAACCACTATTAAGTGATTCTTTATAAAGCAGTCCCACATTTATCACACCACGGCAGTCCAAACCATTTAGGGAATTTTAAAGTGAAGCTGGTCGTTTGCTGGAGTAGCAACTTTGGCCTTGTCACGCCGCCGTTAATCCTCCAGAAGAGAGACTGAAAGCTTTGCCACTTGCAGGTTTGGAAATTATCACATGAAACACAATAGGGTGGCTAGGTGAGATAGAGCTTTTAATTTTTCCAGGTTAACAGAGAGTGGGAAGACTGATAGGAAAGGGCAGATAAATTGGGAAAAAAATCAGGAATAATGATGAACTATCCTCACAACTTTAGCTTTTGTGATTCATTTGCCTCACGCTCAGTTTAATTGGTATGAGATTTACTGAAAGCAACAATTGGCTTCTTGTATAAATTAATCATGCCAACCATTAAACATGAAATGTAATTTCAGTCACATTTGTTGAGCATTTTCTAAGAGCTTGGCTTTCTTGCTCTGCCCTTTACGTATGGTTTCTCATCATGCTCCTTACAAACCTGTATGGTAAGTAGTATCATTCCTACTTTTATTACAGGATATTTGGGGATTAGAAAGTTTAAGTAATTTGACTAAGGTCCTGCCACCTAGCATGATAGTCTGGGATACAAACCCAGGATGTTCTATTTACTGCCCTAGAATAATTCTTATTATTTAAGAAGGATGTTTTGGCATTTTTCTTTTTTAACACTTGTGAAAGTTGATAATTAACCATTTTAAGGAAGCAGTTATGTTATATAAACTTAGAAGTCATCTGGAAAACAGGTAAACTTGCTACACTGTGTATTTATGATGTTTAATTTATTTCAGAGATAAATAGTAATATTTGTTTATGTTTGAGCAGTGTCTAGGAATCCAAGACTTTACTGTATATTAATATTAATTATTGATTTTGTTTACTCTGATTTTGGGGAATAATTTAATAGTGTTAGTTCATACGCAAACTTAGAGTAACTGCTGTTAGAATTTCAGCATATTTATTCCCAAAAGGAAGCTGAGTAACATCTGTGTTTTGAGCATCTTGTAGTGAGTGTAGTAGCTTTCAAACCTACTTTATTATGACCCTGAATAAATACTATTCCTTTAAATATACACATAAAAATACATATATATGAAAGTAACATTTCCTAAAATAATAGTTATCCAAAGTATCAGTGCTCACTGATATTTTGTATTTTATCCCATTTCAAACTATATGCTGGTCCTGACCCACAATATGGTTGTAACCTGCAGTTTGTAGTTTGTTTAAATGAGATTTTTTTTCTAGTCAGATAACCCTGGTTTGGTCCTTACCTAGTATATATGAGTTGTGTATCACCTAACCAGTGAAATGATGACTACTTGGCCAGGAGGTTGTGAGGCTGGTTACTGAGTAGACACTCAAATGTCCGTTTCTGTTGCCTTTAAAGTTCACACTTCAGCCATTAATTATTATTCCATAGTATGATAGAAAATATCTAGTTGTTTGGGCATACCTGCATTCTATTGGATTCTTAGACTATATATGATTTTAACTACGTCTGTCCTTCATATATTGGGCTAAAAAAACACCCAGTAAAAACAAACAACAGCAAAAAAATATATATATATATTATAATTTTAACAGACCCACATTGAGTGTTCCAAGAACCAGAACAGAATCTAGGGACTTGTTAACTTTTATGTATCACAAATGGAAATGACTACTTGTATTTGTTAATTATTATTATTATTATTATTACTTTTATATTTATTTTAGGCAGTGTTGGGTCTTCATTTCTGTGCGAGGGCTTTCTCTAGTTGCAGCAAACAGGGGCCACTCTTCATCGTGGTGTGCGGGCCTCTCACTATCTCGGCCTCTCTTGTTGTGGAGCACAGGCTCCAGATGCGCAGGCTCAGTAGTTGTGGCTCACGGGCCCAGTTGCTCCGTGGCATGTGGGACCTTCCCAGACCAGGGCTCTAACCGGCGTCCCCTGCATTGACAGTCAGACTCTCAACCACTGTGCCACCAGGGAAGCCCTGTTAATTATTTTTTATGACCACCTTTTGGAAACCTTCTAAGACATTTTTTTTCTAGCCTCCACTCTTTAACCTTCCTGGCCCATTTTCTTGTAGCAGTGCCAGTAAGGTCTTTCTCAATCAAAGCTTTAATCATCTTATTTCCCACCTCATTTCATTGGCTCCTTGTTATCTTTCAAATTAGTCACAGGTTGGACTTCCCTGGAAGTCCAGTAGTTAAGACTCTGCGCTTCCACTGCAGGGGGTGCAGGGTCATCCCTGGTTGGGGAGGTAAGATCCTGCATGCCTGCCGCTTGGCAGGTGTGGCCAAAAAGTAAAAAAAAAAAAAAAAATTAGTCACAGGCTCATCAGCCTGAATTGAAGCCTTCATGATACAGGTCCAGCCCACCCTTGGAGCTTTATTTCCTTTTAGTTTCTAATCTGTTCTTCATACTAACTACTCTCATCAGGCAAGATGACCTGTCGTTCCCCAGATAGATCTCACAATTTCTAGTCTCTGTGCCTTTATTTTCTGTGTAGAAGATCCTTATTCCTGTCTATCTCTACTCATTAAAAACTCTGCTCCTATTTTCAGATTTCCTTTCAGAACTGCCAGTTTTATTGTGATTCTTCTAGTAATTGACCCCCCTTAACTCCCACATTACTTCCATTGACAATGGTTTTTCCGAAACTCCTTTCTAGGGCTTTCTTTCTTTCTTCCTTCCCTTCCCTTTGTTTCTTTTTTAGTCTCAACTTTATCTGTAGATATGTCCATTTTGTTGTTCATAATATCTCCACACTATGCAAATGCATTTGGAAAAAAAAATGGGCAGATTCCTTGAATAAAATAATCTACCAATTAAAATTATTTTCTTTGTCGCTTTAATGAGATAGTTGACATATAATATTGTGTAAGTTTTAGATGTGCAATGTGTTGATTATTTACACACATATTGCAATTTGATTACCACTGTAGTGTTAGCTAACACCTCCATCATGTCACATAATTTCCACTTCATTTGTGGTGAGAACATTTAAGATTTACTCTCTTAACAACTTCCAAGTATATGATACAGTATTGTTAAGTGTAATCCCAGTGCTGTGCATTAGATCCCTGGAAATTATCCTGTGACTGGAAATTTGTACTCCTTGATTAACATCTCCCCATTTTCCCACCTTCTGCTATCTACCACTGCCTCCTGTAACCACCATTCTAGTCTCTGTTTCTGTGAGTTTGACTATTTCAGATTCCACATAGAAGTGATATCCTACAGTATTTGTCTTCCTCTGACTTATTTCACTTAGCAAAATGCGTAGGGTCCTTTTTCTTCTTGTCTCAAGGCATGTACAGTCTGACTCAAGTTGAAGTATTTCATGGCTCCCATATAGTTGATTGGTGGTGGGATTTTATCCCTGAAAAAACAATAGTAAAAAAAATAGTAGTAAGAGCAGAGATTGGTTCAAGATGGTGGAGTAGAAGGATGTGTGCTCATTCCCTCTTGTGAGAGCACTGGAGTCACAATTAACTGGTGAACAATCATCTACAGGAAGTCACTGGAACTCACCAAAACAGATACCCCACATCCAAAGATAAAGGAGAAGCCGCAATGAGATGGTAGGAGGGCCGCAATCACAATAAAATCAAATCTCATAACCACTGGGTGAGTGACTCACAAACTGGAGAACAATTATACCACAGAAGTCCACCCACTGGACTGAAGGTTCTGAGCCCCACATCAGGCTTCCAAACCTGGGGGTCTGGCAACGGGAGGAGGAATTCCCAGAGAATCAGATTTTGAAGGCTAGCGGGATTTGATTGTAGGATTTTGACAGGACTGGGGGAACAGAGACTCCATTGTTGGAGGGCACACACAAAGTAGTGTGTGCATCAGGATCCAGGGGGAAGGAGCAGTCACCCTATAGGAGACTGAACTAGACCTACCTGCCAGTGTTGGAGGGTCTCCTGCAGAGGCGGGGGGCAGCTGTGGCTCACAGCGGGGACAAGGACACTGGCAGCAGAAGTTCTGGGAAGTACTCCTTGGCGTGAGCCCTCCTGGAGTCTGCCATTAGCCCCAAGAAGAGCCTGTAGGTTCCAGTGCTGGATCACTCAGGCCAAACAACCAACAGGAGGGAACTAAGCTCCACCCATCAGCAGACAAGCAGGTTAAAGTCTTACTGAGCTCTGCCCAACAGAGCAACGCCCAGCTCTACCCCCCACCAGTCCCTCCCATCAGGAAGCTTTTACAAGCCTCTTAGATAGCCTCATCCACCAGGGGGCAGACAGCAGAAGCAAGAAGAACTACAATCCTGCAGCCTGTGACACAAAAACCACAGTCACAGAAAGAGAGACACGATGAAAAGGCAGAGGGCTATGTACCAGATGAAGGAAGAAGATAAAACCATGGAAAAACAACTAAATGAAGTAGAGATAGGCAACCTTCCAGAAAAAGAAATTAGAATAATGATAGTGAAGATGATCCAGGACCTCGGGGAAAAAAAATGGAGGCAAAGATCAAGACGATGCAAGAAATGTTTAACAAAGACCTAGAAGAATTAAAGAACAAACACCTAGAAGAATTAAAAAACCAAGAGAGATGAACAATACAATAACTGAAATGAAAAATACACTAGAAGAAATCAATAGCACAATAACTGAGGCGCAGAAGAATGGATAAGTGACCAGGAAGACAGACTGGTGGAATTCACTGCTATGGAACAGAATAAAGAAAAAAGGATGAAAAGAAATGAAGAGAGCCTAAAAGACCTCTGGGACAACATTAAATGCAACAACATTCGCATTATAGGAGTCCCAAAAGGAGAAGAGAGAGAGAAAGGACCTGAGAAAACATTTGAAGAGTTTATAGTCTAAAACTACCCTAACATGGGAAAGGAAAATAGCCACCCAAGTCCAGGAAATGCAGAGAGTCCTAGGCAGGTTAAACCCAAGGAGAAACACTCTGAGATACATAGTAATCAAACTGACAGAAATTAAAGACAAAGGAAAATTATTAAGAGCAACAAGGGAAAAACAAAAACATACAAGGAACTCCCATAAAGTTAACAGCTGATTTCTCAGCAGAAACTCTACAAGCCAGAAGGGAGTGGCACAGTATATTTAAAGTGATGAAAGGGAAGAACCTATAACCAAGATTACTTTACTTGGCAAGGATCTCATTCGGATTCGACAGAGAAATCAAAAGCTTTACAGACAAGCAAAAGCTAAGAGAATTCAGAACCACCAAACCAGCTCTACAACAAATGCTAAAGGAACTTCTCTAAGTGGGAAACACAAGAGAAAAGGACCTACAGAAAAAAAAAAAAAAAAAAAAAACATAACAATTAAGAAAATGGCCATAGGAGCATACATATTGATAATTACCTTAAATGTGAATGTATTAAATGCTCCAACCAAAAGACACATGCTTGCTGAATGGATACAAAAACAAGACCTGTATATATGCTGTCTACAAGAGTCTCACTTCAGACCTAGGGACACATACAGACTGAGAGGGGATGGAAAAAGATATTCAATGTAAATGGAAATCAAGAGAAAGCTGGAGTAGCAATACACATATCAGATAAAATAGACTTTAAAATAAAGAATGTTATAAGAGACAAGGAAGGACACTACATAATGCTCAAGGGATCAATCCAAGAAGAAGATATAACAATTATAAATATATATATACCCAACATAGGAGCACCTCAGTACATGGGGCAAATGCTAACAGCTCTAAAAGAGGAAACCGACAGTAACACAATAATAGTGAGGGACTTTAACACCCCACTTATGCCAGTGGACAGATCATCCAGACAGAAAATAAATATGGAAATAAAAGCTTTAAATGACACAATAGACCAGATAGATTTATTTGATATTTGTAAGGCTTTCCAACGAAAACAGCAGATTACACTTTCTTCTCAAGAACACACAGAACATTTTCCAGAATAGATCACATCTTGGGTCACAAACGAAGCCTCGGTAAATTTAAGAAAACTGAAATCATATCAAACATGTTTTCCAAATGCAACAGTAGGAGATTAGAAATCAATTACAGGGAAAAAAATGCAAAAAACACAAACACATGGAGGCTAAATCATACCTCACTAAATAATCAAGAGATCACTGAAGAAATCAAAGAGAAAATGAAAAAATACCTACAGACAAATGGCAATGAAAACACGACAATACAAAACCGATGGGATGCAGCAAAAGCAGTTCTAAGTGGGACGTTTATAGCAGTACAATCCTACCTCAAGAAACAAGAAGAATCTTAAGCAATCAAACCTTACACCTAAAGGAACTAGAGAAAGAAGAACAAACAAAACCCAAAGTTAGTAGAAGGAAAGAAATCAAAGATCAGAACAGAAATAAATGAAATAAAAACAAAAAAAAATAGCAAAAATCAATAAAACTAAAAGCTCGTTCTTTGAGAAGATAAACAAAATTGCTAAACCTTGAGCCAGACTCATCAATAAAAAGAGGGAGAGGACTCAAATCAATAAAATTAGAAGTGACACTGCAGAAAAACAGACACTGCAGAAATACAAAGCATCCTAAGAGACTACGACAAGCAACTCTGTGTCAATAAAATGGACAACCTGGAAGAAATGGACAAATTCTTAGAAAGGTATAACCTTCCAAGACTGAACCAGAAAGAAATAGAAAATATGAACAGACCAATCACAAGTAAGGATATTAAAATTGTGGCTAAAAATCTTCAAACAAACAAAAGCCCAGGACCAGATGGCTTCACAGGGGAATTCTATCAAACATTTAGAGAAGAGCTAACACCCATCCTTCTCAAACTCTTCCAAAATATTGCAGAGGAAGGAACACTCCGAAACTCATTCTGTGAGGCCACCATCACCCTGGTACCAAAACCAGACAAAGATACTACAAAAAAGAAAATTACAGACCAATATCACTGATGAATATAGATGTAAAAATCCTCAACACATACTAACAGACAGTAAACAATACATTAAAAGGATCATACGTCATGATCAAGTAGGATTTATCCTAGGGATGCAAGGATTCTTCAATATATGCAAATCAATCAGTGAGATACACCATATTAACAAGTTGAAGAATAAACAGCATATGATCATCTCAATAGATGCAGAAAAAGGTTTTGACAAATTCAACACCCATTTGTGATAAAAACTCTCCAGAAAGTGGGCACAGAGGGAACCTACCTCAACATAATAAAGGCCATATATGACAAACTGAAAGCAAACATCATTCTCAATGGTGAAAAACTGAAAGCATCTCCTCTGAGATCCAGAAAAACACAAGGATGTCCACTCTCGCCACTATTATTCAAGAAAGTTTTGGAAGTCCTAGCCACGGCAATCATAGAAGCAAAAGAAATAAAAGGAATCTAAATTGGAAAAGAAGAAGTAAAACTGTTACTGTTTGCAGATGATACGATACTATACATAGAGAATGCTAAAGATGCCACCAGAAAACTACTAGAGCTAATCAATGAATTTGGTAAAGTTGCAGGATACAAAATTAATGCATAGAATTCTCTTGCATTCCTATACACTAACAACGAAAGATCAGAAAGACAAATAAAGGAAACAATTCCATTCACCATTGCAAAAAAATAATAAAATACCAAGGAATAAATCTACCTAAGGAGGTAAAAGACCTGTATTAAGAAAACTGTAAGACACTGATGAAAGAAATCAAAGATGACACAAACAGATGGAGAGATATACCATGTTCTTGGATGGGAAGAATCAATATTGTGAAAATGACTATACTACCAAAAAGCAATCTACAGATTCAGTGCAATCCCTATCAAATTACTAATGGCATTTTTTTAATAGAAGTAGAACAAAAAATCTTAAAATTTGTGTGGAGACACAATAGACCCCAAGGAGCCAAAACAACCTTGAGGGAAAAAAACAGAGCTGGAGGAATCAGACTCCCTGACTTCAGTCTATACTACAAAGCTACAGTAATCAAGACAATATGGTACTGGCACAAAAACAGAAATATGATCAATGGAACAGGATAGAAAGCCCAGAGACAACCGCACGCACCTATTGTCAACTAATCTATGACAAAGGGGACAAGGATACACAATGGAGAAAAGTCAGTCTGTTCAATCAGTGGTGATGGGAAAACTGGACAGCTACATGTAAAAGAATGAAGTTAGAACACTCCCTAACACCATATACAAAAATTAACTCAAAATGAATTAAAGACCTAAATATAAGACCGGTCACTCTAAAACTCTTAAAGGAAAACGTAGGAAGAACACTCTTTGACATGAATCACAGCGAGGTCTTTTTTGATCCACCTCCTAAAGTAATGGAAATGAAAACAAAAATAAACAAATGGGACCTAATGAAACTTAAATGCTTTTGCATAGCAAAGGAAACTATAAACAAGACGAAAAGACAGTCCTCAGAGTGGGAGAAAATATTTGCAAATGAATCAATGGACAAAGGAGTAGGACAAAGGAGTAATCTCCAAAATATATAAACAGCTCATGCAGCTCAATACTAAAAAAGCAAACAACCCAATCCAAAAAAGGGCAGAAGAACTAAATAGACATTTCTCTGAAGAAAATATATAGATATTGTGCCAAGAGGCACATGAAAATCTGCTCAAACAACAAATGCTGGAGAGGGTGTGGAGAAAAGGGAACCTAACTCAAAGGGAACCTTAACTCTCTTGCACTGATGGTGGGAATGTAAATTGATACAGTCATGATGGAGAACAGTATGGAGGTTCCTTAAAAAACTAAAAATAGAAATACCATATGACCCAGCAATTCCACTACTGGGCATATATACCCAGAGAAAACCATCATTCAAAAAGAAACATGCACCCCAGTGTTCACTGCAGCACTATTTAGATTAGCTAGGTCATGGAAGCAACCTAAATGCCCATCGACAGATGAATAGATAAAGAAGATATGGTACATGTATACAATGGAATATTACTCAGCCATAAAAAGGAACAAAAATGGGTCATTTGTAGAGATGTGGATGGACCTAGAGACTGTCATACAGAGGGAAGTAAGTCAGAAAGTGAAAAACAAATATCATATATTAACGTATATATGTGGAATCTAGAAAAATGGTACAAATGAACCAGTTTGCAAGGCAGAAATAGAGACACAGATGTAGAGAACAAACGTATGGACAGCAAGCGGGGAAAGTGGGATGTGGGTGATGGTGGTGGGATCAATTGGGAGATTGGGATTTACATATATACACTAATGTTTATAAAATAGATAACTAATAAGATCCTGCTGTTTAAAAAAGTACAATTCAAAAAATTATATATATATATAGTAGTGCAGAAATAAAAAGACAAATTCACAATTATAAAAAAATAAATAAAAAAATTAAAATGCCAAAAATATAGTAGTAAGATTAATTCCAATTTTACAGTTTGGGCTTTAAACATACACTGTTTCTTGGGCTATGACAGTAGTGTAAAATGATCCAGTTTGTATAAATCTTATGAGGCTTGATAAATGCACTTAATAATTGTCAGGTGTTTACAAAATTAAATGAGTCAGTGAATGTTAATATCTCTCCTTTCATATGTCTAGATGCCTTGGGCCAATTTCAATACGTGGCATATATAATGTATTATGATATATTAATAATGTGGATCAAAAAGAAGCAAAAGTCAAGGACAAATATAATTTTTTGTGAGATGTACATATAATACTTTTTAACATTTAGCTGATTACCTTTGGATGCCAATTAAACATTATACCTGCTTCCTCCAGTGGTTTTTTGTGTTATCTGTTGACTGAGTCTATTAATTCTCATTACTAATACAAAATACTAAAATATTGTAGATTTTCTTTGATAGTACTGAGTTGGGTTTATTTTATTGATTCTGCTTTAATCTGAGAGGTTTATTTTTGTAGTTTAGAGCAAACCAGGCAGGTTTCACAGTGTGTTGAGCCTTCAGGTCACCTATTAGTTTCTTATATCTTTTCAGAAATGTTCATCTGCCTTATGGTGGTCCTCAAGTTGGGTCAAGTGATGGAGCAGTGCAAAGAGTAGTGATATAGTAAAAGCCTCAGGACAGAAGACTGGTTTTATTTTTTTGTGAGGGGTGTACAACTTCCACTTGGTTGTGTTTAGGCAGAGCATGGCACATCTGTGAAGGTAGGTGAAATGGCAACATTTAGTCTGTGGAGGGATACAGTGAGAAGTGTGTCATGGGACTGTTAATTTTCAATTTGATATTAATGCTTACTTCAGAGGCCACACTGGATTATAGTTATTGCTCTACCCTAAAAGCACCTTTCAGGTCCATGTGCTTAAGGTGGTGACCTTCATAGTAAGAAAATAGCATATCCCTAGATCATAAGAAACTCTGTCTGAAATTCTGTAACTGTATTTGATGTCTTTGAAACAGCTTGCTACATAGATGATGACCTAGGTTATGTGTATTTTTATACAAAGGCAGTTAAGCCCATGGTTTTTAAGAATAGTAAAGCTTATATTTATATAAGTTGATGCAGTGAGTTTTCCCTGTAATATAAAATTATTTTAGTGCTTCGTAAAATGTCAAGAACCAGCTGTCTTGTAGGTTACCTGGTCAGCTTGTGTGTTTGTACTTTGTTGTACTGATTACAGAACCAGAGGCCTGGCCCATGCGAGTCCAATACCTAAAAATGATGTCCACAAGGTTATCAGGCAAACATTTGGGTCTCAGTGCAAACTGAATAGGGAACAGAGTGGAAATAGCTTTTGTTCATTTTTTCATGTTGTAGGGTATGTGGACATGCAGGATTAGAATTCATAAAATAATGATTAGGTTGATTCATATACATTATAAGCAATATCTACAAAGTGCTTAGCACCATACTCAGCTCATTGTAAGCACTCCTTATACTGATATTATGGTTTGAGAAGCTTTTACCACAGGGGTTCACAGCATACACTCTGGAGCAAAACTCTCTGGGTTTAAACTAAATAACTTCAGGCAAGTTGTTCACACTATGTGTTCCTGTTTCCTCATCTCTAAACTTGTGATAGAAGTATTTACTTCATGGGGTGATTGTGGGAAATAAAGGTTGATAACAGTGGTTTTAATAAGAAAGAAAATAATAATAAAAATGCCAGCTAAACATTAGTTATTGTTATTTGTAATGTATTCTAAAACTAATGCCTAACATGGCTCTACGTGTTAACATTCTTGGAAAAGTAGCATCTCTTTGTTTCCTTGCCTTTTTTGGAAATGTGAAAGTGCATGTGTCTCTACCTTGTGTGGGACATATTTTTCCTATTTTTTCCGCCTTGTTGGAGAAATCTATTTCCAAGGGATAGTGTGGATATTTGTCTACAGATCCTCCCCTGGGGATTATGTGGCAGCTACTTCAAAGCTATCCCAGCTTGCACTTAATCATTTGAAACATCAAATAACTTGCTTGTTCATTTTATGCATGTTTTCTTGTTGAGGAAAAAAGTTAACCTAAAGTGAGCACCAGAAGCTGCTTTTTCTTGGTTTTCCTCCTAGAGCAGTTCTCAAGCATGCTTCTCTTGGAAGCATTGTACACTCTCCTATAGCTTTTAAGAATGACTGAACTTGGGAGCTTCTGTTTAACCACAAAACTCATGTTCCCTCTGTTTAATTTCTTAAGGCTTGCCCTCCCTTCAATGCAGTTACCTTTTTTCTTCCACATTAGGTGGATGAGATTTGTATTGCCCTCCCTTTGAGAAGGGACCTTAATTTATTAAGGAACTATTTCAGTTCTTACTGACCCACTAGGCACTGTTCCGGGTGAATTGAGGAGACAGTGGTGAGTAAGATAGGCCATGTCCCTGTTCTCATGGGGCTTTCACCCTTGTAGGAGAAGACATACAGTAATAAGCAAACAAATCAATTAGATATTTTTGAAAGTGTGTAAGTATGATGAAGAAAATGAAGCAGGAAAATGGAACCAAGTGGCAAGAAGGGGAGTGTGCTTTAGATGAGGTGACCAGAGATGGCCTCTCTGAGGAAGTGATGTGTGGGCAGAGATGTGAAGGATGAGAGGCAAAGATGGTTCCAGGCAGAAGGAACAGCGGGTGTCAGGGCTCTGAGGCAAGAAGGAGTTCAGTCTGGGTGAAAATGGCAATACATGACTGAATATGCATTCAGCATTTCTGTAGCCTTCTGGGTTCCAGGTGCTATTCAAGTGTGTGGGATATATACACCTGTGAACAAAATAAACCTTTTTTTTTCCCCCTCATGGCACATCTTGTCAGGTTAGGGCATTGGAGGGTGTTGGGGGAGAGTGGACCATAAGCAGGCATAATAAATAAGTTATGTGGAGTATTAGCTCATCAGTGATATGAAAAGAATTAGTGTGGAGGTTTAGAGTGGGTGGGTACAAATTAAAATACTGCAGTGAAGACAGGTCTCACAGAGCAGACGACATTGAAGCAAAATATTGAAGGAGCTGGGGAAGTCAGCCACGTGAGTATGTAGCAGAAGAAATTGCCAGGCCTAGGTGGGAGCTGGTGCAGAAGAGGTAGGTAGCGAGCATTAGGCTTGGCTTGTTCAGAAGGCCTCAAGGAGGTGTCTGATACCAGAACAAAGTGAGTGAGAAAGAGGTGGGAGGCACATTTGGAGAGGTAATAAGTGTTACCATGCAGGGTCTTGTAAACCACTGTCGGGAGTTCATTCTGACTCTGAATGAAATGAGTGGCCATCTTGGGAGCCGTGAGTTAAGCAGCATGGACTGGGGCTGGGGGACTATAAGCAGGGAGACCTGCTAGAATAATGGAGTGAACCAGGAAACACACCCTAATGGCTCGTAGAAGGAGGTGGCCAAGATGGTGAGACTTTTTCAGATTCTGAATATATTTTGTAGGCTGAAGTGGAGCGTGTGAGAAAGAGGAGTCCAGGATGACTCTTAAGTGTTTGGTCTTGAACAAATAGAAGATTAACATGGTAAAGACTTGAGCTGGAGCAGGTTTGGATGGGGTGGCCTTGGAGATGTAAAGTGGGAGATGTCTGTTACACACTGTGGTTACTGTTCCTTGTGACCTTGGGTACACTGTATCCCCCTCCCTCCTGACTTAGTCTGGGCAGTGTGATTGCCTTTGGCCAGTGGGTCATTAGAGGTGAGATGAAACGTGGTTAAAATGTGCTCACAGGGTTTGGCGCAGCCTCTTGTGAGAAGAGCTTTCCCTCAATAGTTGTTGTCTTCTGACTCAGTCCTCCAGTGAGTGCAGGTGAGGCAGTTACCCAGCCAAGTGCAGCTAGACCAGAGCTGCCCGCTGAGCCCACCTTAGATCATCAGACCCTCACTGACCTACAGATCCTTGAGAATCAATGGCTGCTGTAATAAGTCATTGAGTTTTTTTTTTTTTAGTTTTTATTTTTATTGGAGTAGAGTTGATTTACAATGTTGTGTTAGTTTCAGGTGTACAGCAAAGTGAATCAGTTATACATATACATATATCCACTCTTTTTTTTTTTTTTTTTTTTTTTTTTTTTTTTTTTGCGGTACGCGGGCCTCTCACTGCTGTGGCCTCTCCCGTTGCGGAGCGCAGGCTCCGGACGCGCAGGCTCAGCGGCCATGGCTCACGGGCCCAGCCGCTCCGCAGCGTGTGGGATCTTCCCGGACCGGGGCACGAACCTGTGTCCCCTGCATCGGCAGGCGGACTCGCAACCACTGTGCCCCCAGGGAAGCCCTCCACTCTTTTTTAGATTCTTTTCCCATATAGTTCATTACAGAGTATTGAGTAGATTCCCCCCAGTCACTGAGTTTTGAGGCAATATGTTATGCAGAAGTTTTATGGCAGTAACTCACCAATAGAGCATCTAAGCAGTGAAGTAAAACAGCGATTTGGAGGTAACAGTCTGGCGTTCAAAAGAAGTCTGGGCTGGAGACAGAAATTTAGGAGTTATTAGCATATTAATGATATTTAAAGCCTCAAGATGAAATGAGATCACCATGGGAGTGAATGGAGTAGAGAAGGTAACCAAGGATTGCGTTACTTCATCATTACAAAATTCTAGAAGAAGAGGGGCAACCAGCAGCAAAAGCTGAAAAGGAACAACCAGTGAGGTAGAAGAAAAGCGGATTGCCTAAAAAGTAAGTGGACAAAAACAATATGGAGGAGAAGGAAGTGATCAACTGTGTCAAAGATGACTACTAAGTATTGGTTATTGGCTTTGGTAACCTCATTGCCTTTATTTCTTATTGAAATATAGTTCATTAACAATGTTGCATTAGTTTCAGATGTACAACATAGTAATTAAATATTTTTATAGATTATGCTCCATTTAAAGTTATAAAATATTGGTTATATTCCCTGTGTTTTACATTATATCCTTGTATCTTATTTATTTTGGGGGGAGTGGTTCATTGTTGACCTTGATAAAGGCAGTTTCACAGGCACGGTGGAGGTGCAAGCGAGTGAGTTTAAATGTGAATATAGGAGGAGAGGAATTCTACGTAGCAAGTAAAATAAGTTTGTGAGAAAAATTGTGGAAAGGGGGTAAATGAGATTAAATGTGGCCTTTTCACAAAGGGAATGGTACACCATGGTAAAGGCGTTGAATTTTATTCTGACTGAGGTGGGAGGTAGTCGGAGGGTCTAAATAGTGATCTGTTTGTCTGTTTAGTATTGCTCTGGCAGCTGTATAGAGAAAGGTCTGAAGTGAAAAGTGGGGAGAGCAGTTAAGAGGCCATTTCTGGACTTGAGGACGCAGGATGGGAGGGGGAAGCTGGGGCGAAGTGAGAGTAGCATCGACATATATATGCTACCGAATGTAAAATAGATAGCTAGTGGGAAGCAGCCGCATAGCACAGGGAGATCAGCTCGGTGCTCTGTGACCACCTAGAGGGGTGGGATAGGGAGAGTGGAAGGGAGGCTCAAGAGGGAGGGGATATGGGGATATATGTATATGTATAGCTGATTCACTTTGGTGCACAACAGAAACTAACAGAGTATTGTGAAGCAATTATACTCCAATAAAGATCTATTAAGAAAATAAAAGAGGCCATTTCTGTTTCCCAGGTGAGAGATTATGTTGGCTTTAGCTAGAGTTGTAAATGTGGAAAGCCATGCATAAATTTTACAAAGAGGTAATGCTATTAGAAGGACAGTAGTGTGGGATCTCTAGCTTACAGATTTTTGGAAAGTTTTTGTGATCAAATGAAAATGACAAATGCACATGAGAGTTTTTTTTATAGTTTATTTCCAGTTGTACCTTATCTACATGAATAATGCCTATTTGAAGCAATATGATGTTATGTTGGTTAGTTTATAAAATTTACTTTCTGCTGTTTTTCAAAGTAGTAATTTGTTTTGTCTGGATAAATATGGAAAAATATGATAATTTTTCTCTCCTTCAAATTCCATTCCAGTCTGAGCCATTCCAGTGACACTGACCTATTTTGCTCAAATGACATTAGTGGCAGTTTCTGGTATAATGTCCTTGACTGAGTTTGTGTACAAAATAACTTTTCTTTGAATGGAAAAATTTCCATGAGTTCTATTTGGGATGAGGATTAAGCAACAACAAAACACATTTTTACTTTCTTAGATCTCGGATTTATCTGTAGTAGAGAATTGTTCATACAGAAATGGCCAATAAAGTATTTTGCCAAGTGTGCTTTCAGTAGAGACTCCAGTGATTGTCTGTGATCTGTTTTGCTCTTACACCATGTCCAGAGGTTCCCATGGGAACCACCCCCAATTCGTGGGAAGAGTCAAATTTAGCAAACAATACAGAATTGCCATTTAATCATCCTCTGTGTGATCCATGAAAGTGGATATACAGAAATACAGAGGAAATGAAGTCACTAGAATCTTTCTATCTACATGGGACTGTCCAGAGAAAACGTCCTGCTTGTGGTAAATAGATTTGATAGATAGCAAAACAGCTAATGTCTTAAATCTGACAATAACAAAACCTCTTCCATCATCTGTCTCTCTCGGTTCAGATATCTTTCCAAGATTTGTTAAGTGTTTTGGTGTTTTAGACTTTGGCATCCTGACAGTCATTTTCATTTAACTTATCTTTCTCCTGAAAGATTGTTTCCAGGAAAAAAAAAAAAAAAGCCAGTGAGCCTTATACATAATCTTCTCATTAAGTTCAGAAAGCTAATTTTAAACCTGAATTCCCCAACTCTCTCTCTCTCTCTTACCTGACTGCATTAATTAATTCCTGTACAGCAGTGGAAATTTGCCTCAGACACCTGACCCATCAATTTCTGAATATGGAGACTCTATCTTTTATGAAAAACTGGGGCACCCGTTACCACAGGACATGTGAATACAGTTTATTTGTACCTGGGAGGGAACTTTTCTGAGAACAGAGACTTTGGGGCCCCCCAGGATCTGCTGCTCAGACCACTAGTGATTAAGAACAAAGAACACCCCCATAACCTTTGTATTACAAGACCTGACTCTTCTCTTTTCCCTGACTTCCTTGAAAACTATTTTTAAGTGAATTTGTTTGTGCTAAGTTGCCAGTTGACACTGAGTCCAGGAGGGTCGGTCTTGGGGACCACAGAGTCCAAGGCTCCACCCAATCTGGACCTGGCCTTCCTCTCCAGGTTCATCTTCTCACTCCCCACCTTGTTCTCCACCATGAACTGTATTGGCCTATTTATTTTCTCAAACACATTTACGGCTTGTCTGCTCCGGAGTCCTTGCGCACGTGGTTTATTTTTCCTCAGGTGCCCCCCCCCCCCCGGCAATTTCTATTCATCCTTAAGATCTCAGATTATATGCCATTTCCTCAGAAAGCACTTCTTTGACCCTCCAGTTTATGTTCAATTTTCCTCTATTGTTTTCTCATCACACCTTTACTTTTTCACCAAAACATTTAACATGCTTCATAATTACATTTTGTCAGTGAGGTCCTACGGAGGGGGTTTTACTTGAGTTTGCTTTTTCTCTTCTCCATCGATAGAGATTCCAGAATTTCTCCCCTTAGAAGCATATGTGCGAGTTTCCCCCTAACGGCAGGCTGGTAGCAGGGCTGCCTTAGAAAGGGGTACAGTCGGACCGAAAAGCAGAAACCCTTGTGATCTTTGAAGGAAAAGAGTTGGCATTTTGGAAAGATGGAAGATGCCAGAGCCATTCCTGTTAGTGCTTCCACGACCGGCTGGGGACCTGGGAGGTGGCTGTTTGTGAAAATTAAAAAAATCTGAGTCATGAGAATGTTGGAAGCCCGAGAACTACGCATCTTTGATGAGCTTAGCCTCCAGGAAGTGAAATTGTCCTCCAAGTGGCATGCAGGGCCCCTCTGGAGATCTCACTGCAGCAATAGCTCAGCTTCCTCCACAACCTCCGTAAACAGCGCCACCTTGAGGCAGCAGTATGCAATGACAGTGGTCAGCTCTGTTTCCTGGTGTGATTGTCCTAGGAGGACTTCCTGCCCATTATGCGTGTGGAAGAATGAGCAGGCAACTGCATATGAACCCTGATTTGGAGAAGCCTTTGTCTCCATTGGCTTGTAAGATTCATTGTAGACTCTCAATGAATGCTTGTTTTATAGATGAGGAAGTGGAAACTGAGAGAAGTCAAGTAACTTATCACAGGATCATAGCATTACGTAGTGGTAGGATTAGGATAAAACTATGCGAATCTTCTGGTCCCCGTTTTGGTAGTTCTGCAGTTGAGTGAAACCATGAGGAAGGCTGCCCAAATTTCCATGATGTGTATTGAGAGGTTAAATTTTATGCCCTCCTGGTGTGAATACCTGGCTATTTTGGAATAGGTAAGCCTGTGTCTATGGGGTGCTTATCTTATGTCTGTCAATCATTTTGGGATCATTAAAATTTCACATCTGTATATCTGAAACTCTTCATTCTAGTTTTCCTCGTAACCTCCCTGCTTTTCTTCTTGCCTATCTCCTTGAGGCATTTTTCTTTCATTACTTTCCCAAAGAGATTTTTAAAGAAAGAGAAATTTTGCTTTCTGATATGAACTTACTGTTACACTTGTGAAAATGGAAGAAAATATTTAAAAAGTGAAATACATGAAGTAAACACATATGAGTATAATAAAGTAGATTACATAAGGCCTGGTGGGTAATAAAAGTGAGAATGGGGTGAGACTGATGGATGATGGCTTCTTAGAGGAAGAGGGTTTTAAGGTAGGCTATATGAAAATATCTGGAGAAGATGTGCATCCCAGGGAGAAGGAAGAACAAGGCACGTGTGTTTATTGGGGTTGAGGGCAGAGAGGTGGTTAGCCTTAGTGGGATCACTCAGAACCAGCTGAGAAAAGGATGCACTGGAGAAGGAGTTCCTCGAATCAGCGGGTTTTAAGTGGCCAAAGGACTGGTGTATAAAGATGAGTAGAGGAACTTGTAAAACTTCAGACTCTCACAGGGTACAATGAATGGGAAAGGAATCTTTGTATGTTTTGTGTGTATAAATTGGGGATTACCTCTACAAAGTAAAAATTAAAAATGAACAATCCCTGGCATAATTTCTGGTTTCAAATCTGACTTTATTGCTTACTACGTGGGTGACTTTGGATAAGCTTTTAAAGATTTAAGCCTATTTCCTCATTTATAAAAATAGGTTTTTGAGATGATAAAGTGAAATATCCAGTGAGATGTCCAAGGATAATGCTAGCTTATAGGAGGTGTCCAGTAAATGTTAGCTTCATATATTAAAATATATTCATTCCACATTTCAGTAACTGACTTAGCTATAGTTTTAAATGAATGTTTTCAGTTAATGTTGAATTATTGTTGCTGACTTAAAAACTTTTCCCTTCAGATTTTCTCAGAAATCGTCTTTCATGAGTAGGTACAGAATAAATCATTGTTTTCAATCAAGAAACATGGCTGAATAAACACATTTGTATAAAATCACTCCCAGGAATCTATCAGAATGAATGAAAAGAACCCCAAATTAGGGAGGATGATTTCACTTATACTGAAGGTAGAGTGGAGCCTCAACCTCATACCCTAAATTACAAGGACTAGTGTTTGGATTCAATTTAGTAGACGTTGCCAGGATTTAATTCACATGTTCTTTAATCTTGAACATGCTGTCCTACATGGGAAATGGAAATGAAGGGCTTTTTAACAACCCTGGCAAGTAGGACAGAGTGGCCAAGTTACACATCAAATTTTATGTTCCAGAAAATGCAGCTTATAACACAAAGACAGACAAAGTGGGGGGGGGGGTGTGTTTTCCAAAAGTATTAATGTAAGAAGTTTAGGTATGTTTCCAAAAGTCTACTGTCCTTTATTATTTGTGCATTAATGTTTCAGTACGTACATACTCAATGTCTCCTAAAATGCATTTCATAAATAATAGAGAAATCAAAGCTTTTATTTAACAGTTTCTTACCATACAAATGTGATTGTGGTCTCAACAACTACTAAAAGAATTATGAAGGGCAAAGTGAGCCGTTGTACCAAAGACAACCGTCCTAAATGCTGGCCACTTAGATGAAAATGGCTGGGCCAATTATCCTCATCTTCTTTCCTGTTCCACATTCGAAAAGAGCCTAGTCTCTCAATGCAGTGAAACATCACTGATACAGAGAAGTGAAAATAAAAATGTCCTTGCCAGCAGGGACCACAAAGGGCGGGAGAATCAGACTAGTTATAGAATATGTGAGTGGTTGAGTCTGCAGAGGAGGCTGGAGAACAGGCAGCATATGCTGCTGGTTTTGCCATTTGGGAATTTGAGCCCATTGTTTCCAGATCTTCACTTTTTCAAGAGAAGCAAAGTATCCATTGGTTTTTGTTTGATTGTTTGTTTGTTTGGAGGGGTTAAATCTGCAAATTTTAGAATATTGGGAAATAATCCAGCATTCTTTCCACGTCCTAAGTCAGTGCAGGCAGCACTGAGTGGGCTGGACATGACATACCTTGTGCCACATTTGGCCCAGGGACTTTCAGCTCACAACTTCTGAGGCCTAATGCATGGTGTGGAAATCCTGAGAGGCAAGAGAGATGGGTGATTATGATCTCAGATCACAATCAGTGCTCTTGGCATCAAGCCTACATCTTGTTCCTGGAGTGCTGATTGACTGTCTTAGCAAAAGACAAGATCCGATCAGGGACATGGTTATGTAAGATTAATGTTCCAGAATTGATACTTTTAACCAAGATCTTTCCCCTAAGAGTTTTGTTCCTCGGTATGAACACACTGCTCTCATGAGTTTGAACATTTTTTTCATTTTAAAAGAAAACAGTTAATTTGAACATATGCCCAAACCTTGCCGTATCTATGCCCATAACACTTCCTTATGAACTTTCTTAATATTAAAAAAATTAAATATCAAAACAAAATACAAAATTATTAGGCATCCTTTGTCTCCTCTTGTCCTGACCTATCTCAGGTTCTTTATCAAGCTTTTCATCTGGTGATACAAGCCAGTTTTACCTGAGCATCGGGAAAGGATTGGAGGTCCTCAGAGCAGTGGGAAAGGATGCAAAAGACATCAGAAGGTTGGTTTTGAGACCCTCCTCGTGAAAGGTATTCTACCCCATGGATTTTTTATTAAACGGTTTATCTTTCTGCCAGGTGTTTGAAACTTCCCCCTTCACTGGCTTTTTCTGAGGACTGTTGAAGTATTCTGTTGTGTGAGGTGAGCCATTTTTTTGTAGGTGATTTGCAGGAAATGACATCTGTAAGCAGCCATTAAAAATACTGTTTCATTTTTAAAGCAGCTTTTAAATGGATTGTGTTTGTCCCACTATGGTCTTTTTTTATCTGAACAATAATAAAATCTGTTTGACACAGCCTGACTTTTTTAAAAAAACGTTTAGTTTAATCCTTTGACAAACCTTGCTCACATTTGTCTTTAACCTTGTACCACCTGCCTTGGCTGGTTATGTAATTTGAAAATTAAAAATGCTTATTTCCTTTTCCTTTTTACTGAACTCCAAAGCTCACTCAGACCCTTTTTTTCCCCCTTGCTTTCCTTTCCCCTCTATTTCTCCAATTTCTGATGCTTGGATTAGTAAAATTGCTTGAAAAATAATAGTTCAGTCAAATGCAGAGTTACCTAATTTGTTTATGGAGAAGCTAAAGTGGGATGGGAAGGACTTGTTACTAAATTGTAATTAAAAAATTTTTATCATTGGATGTCAGTCTCACAGTGTTCCTTCTGTGACTGTATAAATATGCGTTCTGTTGATTGTTAGAGGTGAAAAGCACTTGGGCAGTCATTTGGTCTAACACCCTCCTTTTACTCAAAGGTCGTGGTGAACCTTGTAGGAGGGTCATCTTGGCCAAGGTCGTGCAAATGCTACTGGTGAGATGGTACTGCATAGTGGTTAAGGGCTTAGGATCTGAAGGTGGACAAACTGAGTTTGTGTCCTGGCTGGCTGACCATATATTAATTATCTTTCTGTGTCTTTAGGCAAGCCAAAGAAATTTTCTGAGCCCTAGTTTCAATGATTTTAAAATAGAGATAATAATAGTACTCACTTCAAAGGATTGTGATGAGGAAGAAGTGATAGGATCCAGGCCAACTGCATGACACATTCCCTAGCACATACCAAGTTCTCAATAAATTGTCACTGTTACTGCTGTCACTGGCATAATCAATGTTCTGATAGTCAACCCAGGTTTATTTTATCACATAGCTCTAGCAGTGCTTCCAAACTATGTGAAGGCTTTCTTGAGGTCTGTTACAGCTTCCTCAGTAGGGACTTGGAATGCATTGTCATTTGCTGGGGGCGTCTTGTGTGGTTCAGCAGTGCACATGGGTGTGTATTATTAAGTTTGCACCCCATTCCCCTTGATGCCATCTTCATATTTGGTTTGTAAATTCAATAAGTATGTATTGAACACCTTTCTCCTCTGTACACACTTCTGTGCTAGATCCTGAGCAGACATTTGGGAACAGAGAGGACACCCCTCTTTTCATGGAGCTTAAGTTTTGGGGTGGGAGATATAGATGCTAAACAACTAATCATATTTTTATTTATGGCTGTAATAAGTGATAAAAATGAGTACTAATTGCTATGAGTGAGTAAAACAGGATGGCCAATGCATGGAGTTCTGAAGGATGAGGAGGTCTTAGCTAGGCAAATAGGGCAGAAAGCTTTGAGTTTTGAAGCTTTCTTCAAAGGTACGTGCAGAAGTGCAGGAAGAGAAAAACATATTGTAATTCTAGGAATAGATGGAAATACTTGTGGCTGAATCAAGTGGATACTGGAGGATGAAGCTGGAGAGGAAGGGGTCCTAGATCATGAATTTTTAGGCCATGTTAAAATATCTGGGCTTTATTATGAGATAATGGAAGGTTATTAGGCGATTATAAGTAGAAAAAGTCCTAGCCACATCTTTTATAAAGATCATTTTAGTGCTATATAAAAAATGGGTGGAGGGAAGAAGACTCAAAACAGATCTTCAGGAAAGAGGGTGGCTTGTGTTAGACTGGGGAGAGTGGAGGTGAAGAGAGATCTGAGGAGATACACAAGGGGTACAGTGAAGGAGCCTGGTGTGTGATCAGTGTGTTAACAGAGGCAGAAGAAAGCAGAAAGAGCGACTCCACTTCTGTCTTGGGCTCGAGATATCATTAATGATGGAGCAAAGTTGATATATGATCAGAATTTTCCCTGATGCAACTGAAGCACAAGGGTGTTCTGGGTTCTGGCATAAGACTATCCACATGGTGGACTACACAATAGAGAGTATGTAGGAAAAATACACTTCTCCTTTAGTCTCACCCCACCACCACACTCGCAATGCTTCTGACACCATATGTGAGGATTTTTGTTCTTTTAATCCCACATCAAGCAACTCTCTTTGACACCAGCTGTATGTCCTATAATTCAGTGCAGTTCTGAAACTAACCAGAGTTAGTGCAGAACCCACAGGTTAAGGGCTCAGTCCCAAAAGACTGCCCCTACATCAGAACCAATTGCAAGTAGTAGGTGACCAGGTTACCCACAAATTCTGTCAGAGTTGGCACAATTCAGGGGTTCATATTGACACCCCAACACCCCAACCTTGGATTCAGTCATTTCTTAGAATAGCTCATAGAACTCAGGGACACACTTACTTACATTTACCAGTATGTTATATAATAAGCATATGATAAAGGGTACAGATGAACAGCTGGATGAAGAGGTACGTAGGGGGAGGTCTGGAAGTGTCCTGAGCACAGGAGCTTCTGTTCCTATGGACTTAGTGTGTTCCACCCTCTACATAGGTGGATATGTTCACCAACCTGGAAAATCCCTAGACTTTGGGGATTTTTATGAAGGCTTCATCATGTAGGCAGGCTCAGTCATTCACTCAAACCTCCAGTCCCTCTCCCCTCCTCTGAGGATGGGGGGGTGAGACTGAAAGTTCTAAACTTCTAATCATAGCTTGGTTTTTCTGATAATCGGTCCCCATCAGGAAATATTTAGTAGCCCACCAAGAATTGCCTCATTAGAAAAAAAGATACTTCTATGATGTAGGAAACTCCAAGAGGTTTAGGAGCTTTGATTAGGAACCAGAGTCATAGACTAAATGTTAGAACCAAAGATGCTCTAGTGTTCTTACTAGGAAATTCCAAGGGTTATGGGAGGTCTATGCCAGGAACGATGGATGAAGATGAGGTATATTTCTAAATCACAGAATCGCAGAGAAGGAAGTGAAATGAGAACTTCTTGGTCATGATTAGTATAATGTTGTTCATTGATTTGATATAATTTCAAATCTTCTTGTTTATGATGTAAGGGGTTTGTGGTTTTTTTGTTTTGTTTTGTTTTGTTTTTTTGTGGTACGTGGGCCTATCACTGCTGCGGCCTCTCCCGTTGCAGAGCACAGGCTCCGGACGCGCAGGCTCAGCGGCCATGGCTCACAGGCCCAGCCGCTGGGCGGCAAATGGGATCCTCCCGGACCGGGGCATGAACCCGCGTCCCCTGCATCGGCAGGCGGACTCTCAACCACTGCGCCACCAGGGAAGCTCTGTGTGTGTTTTTTTTTAAATCCACTTGTTTATGGACGAAAAAAGTTGTTTTTAGAGGTAAAGTTGTTTTGATATAAGAATGCTGTAAGTCATGTCATGATGTCATCGTCTCCTCTGGTATAATCGATAAGCAGTTAGTAGCTCAGCTGCTTAGAGTCCCCACTGGGGGCTTATCAATAAAAACAATTAGAGGAGCCATTCTGGTGAGGGGACGTAGATTATAAATACCCAGAGTATGTGAGAATAATCTGAGAATTGAGGTCTGGGTAAGGTGACTCTTTGCTGATCTACATGCCTTGGGGCATTAGCTCCTGCCTTGGTACAGACAAGCCTTTTACCAGCAGTGGCAAAAGCTGTTAAGCGTCTCAGGAGGATGGTCTTGCTGCCAACACCAGTGCCATTGTTCTCTAGCAACGTGCTCTAGCAATGAGGGACTTTTATTTTTGCACTGGCAGCTGGAAGTCAGCTCTAGGTTGGTCAAGCATCTCTCCCCAGTACCAACTCCTATAAAGATACAGGGGATATGGGGATATATGTATACGTATAGCTGATTCACCTTGTTATATAGCAGAAACTAACACAAATTGTAAAGCAATTATAGTCCAATAAAGATGTTTAAAAAAAAAAAGATACATCTCAAACTAAATTTGGTCTTTACTCCTTTCATCCCCCCTTACCTGGAACAATAGTGTGATTAATCTATCATTGGATTGGAGTGTTATTTCTTTTTCAAGAGACATTACCCTTTGTGTTATTGGCTTGTGAAATTATTGTAATCCCCACAGTGAACCTGTGTTTAATTAAAATATTGGCAAAGACAGTCTCATTCTCTGAGCTTAATTTGCTGCCTCTTCTAAACAAAACAGATAGAATACATTCCTACCCCAAATATGTTAAGGAATAAGATAGTCAAATACCAGGAGTCAGTGGAGTTAACTTTTGAATCGTGAGGTTTGTGTATGTTCATCAGTATTGAGGATTTCTTGTTTCTAGTTGTTTCCATGAGCACAGTGTTTTTCAATGACAGTAATCAGATGAACTGTTTAGGTCAACTAAATTCATCGCTTTTCAGTAGAAACCTGGAATAGTCTGTATCAGTTCTTTGGTATCAATTGATTGGTTAGAGTATTTGCATCTGAAATTAAGGTAGAACCACTGCCATTTGTACACAATATAATGATCTTGCATCTTTTAAAAATATCCCCAATATTTTATTTTTTGGTTAATTTTATTCTTTTTCAATGAAAACCTAGGCTTCAGACTAAATATAATATAGGTGTGAATGAGGATAAAAGAAACAAAACATAATTTAGTGTAGTTTTCTTTTATGCATTTTATTCTTTTGAGCATATTATTATGTCAACTTGATTTACACTTGAATACTCATGTTTGTTCATTGCCATGAGATTCCCATTTGATCGAGAATTAAGTATTTTTGGTTCAGAATTCTGTTCATTGTATTGAA
Organism: Kogia breviceps; assembly: GCF_026419965.1. NCBI lineage: Eukaryota > Metazoa > Chordata > Mammalia > Artiodactyla > Physeteridae > Kogia > Kogia breviceps. Next base: position 14,035,245 of record NC_081319.1, on the reverse strand, counting down.
AAATATTCCTTATTAATTCACATATGTTCACACATTGTACATATGTTTGGATTTCAGAGAACTTAAAAGAATCTTTTCACTGTGAAACAAATTGGAGGTAACACCATGATGTGCAATTTAATTAGGTTTTATTTGTTTTTATTTTGTTTGGACTTTTCTTCTTTCCCAACTTCCTACCACATAAAGTGAAGGGAAAACTATGCCGCACAACTGGAAAATCCATACGGGCCCCCATCTATGTGTTTGAAATTTTTGGGGATGTCTGAGGTGCCCATTCATGCAGAGAGAGATATGGGAGAGCTGTTGTGACCTGCTTATTGACTCAGGGGTATTTGTCAAACTTAGGGAATGGGGAACGTTCCTCTTGCTGTCTGCTGGCCACGTGGCCTGTCAAAGCCCATAACCACAATTGTTTAGAGAAAGTTTAAAGCTCTATATAGACAAGGACTATAATGATATACCAATTGAAGTTTTCAGTCAGTCACAGGGGTTATTGCATTTATCAATCAAAAACCACCATGAAAAAAAGGGGAAATTGAAAATTAAAGGAGAAAGATTCTTTCAGGAAAAAACACCAAGTTATGTAGAGGTGGTAAATATCAGAAAGGATTCTCCTGGAAACCATACTAGTTAACTGGAAGTCTGGCAAAATGAACATAACTGCAAGCAAAAAAAACAGTTTATAAAAGAGAAGATGAGACACGAAGGGTAGGTCCTAGGGCTCAACTCGTAGCTAATAATAGGCATTTTAGAAATAGAGAACAGATGTGAGGAAGGAGGAGAAATAATAGATTCCCATTCCCCCTAAGCTGGACTCATTCTTAAAGACTTCACATTAAATGAACTCACCACAGGCTGGTGAAGATTAATGAAAATAAAAACGTTTAGACATATCATGGTGAAAACATTGAATTCCAAGGATAAAGAGAAAATTCCTACAAAAATTGACACAAAAACAAAAAATAGGTTACTTACAAAGAAACAAGAATTTGTTACCTAATTTCTCATCTGCAACACAAGATGCTTGTGGACAGTGCAATATTCTTTTCAGAACTTTGGGTGGAAAGGGTTGCAACCCTGGTATTCTTTAACCAGATACCCTTTCTCATGTATGAAGGGAAAGAGTACATTCTGAAACATGAAAGGACTCCAAGTATCTACAAGTGTATTGTTCCTTTAAAAAAAAAAAAAGAAAGAAAAGGAAAGAAGAAAAAAGAGGGGAGGGGAAATGTAATGAAGCAGTGAAGTACTATAGCCAAACTGAAAATGCTTCAGAATGGATCGGACATGGTATATAGTTCATGGATGCCGCTCTAAGACTGGCCGTGGGCTGACTGCATTAAAATCACGAGGAGACGTTTAATGCTGATTCTTAGAGTCCAAAGTTAGGGATGGAGTATGTAAATCTGATCTAGGACCTGGCAGTCTGTATTTTTAATAAGTTTCTCGAGTGATCCGGTACCTAGCCTCATTTGGTAACCTGGGAGTAATGAGTCCAGTAAAATATATAATTAAATTATTGTGGATAATGTCATCATGAATGTTAATGTAATGGTTTAGGGTTTAACATAGAGGGTCTTCACCTAGAAAGAACATAATGTAAATAATTCTTTTACTAAAACTAAAATCCTAGCTTTTTCAGAAGAAACTAGGTGATTTGTGAATATTGTGGTGAAAAGGTTATACAGGGTAAAGAAATAGAAGCGTGTGATTTCCTAGCCTTGTTCTTAAAGGGGAGTTCTTAGAGATGGTGCAATTATTGAGATTGGAGAAATATGTATGTGTGTTTATACAGGCAAACCTAATTTTATTGTGCTTCACTTTATTGCCCTTTGCAGATGTTGCATTTTTCACAAATTTAAGATTTGTGGCAACCCTTCACTGAGCTAGTCTGTTGGTACCATGTTTTCAATAGCATTTGTTCACCTCCTGTCTCTGTGTCACATTTTGGTAATTCTCACAATATTTCAGACTTTTTCATTATTACATATGTTATGATGGTGTGTGATCATTGATGTTACTATGGTTTTGGGGTACCACAAACTGTACCCATGTAAGATGGAGATCTTAATTTATATATGTTGTATGTGTTCTGACTGTTCCACTGACTGGCTGTCCATACATCTCCTTCCCTCTCCTCAGGCCTCCAGATTCCCTGAAACACACCACTATTGAAATTAGGCCAATTAATAACCCTGTAGTGGCCCCTAAGTGTTCAAGTGAAAAGAAGAGCCACATGTCTCTCACTTTAGATCAAAAGCTAGAAATGATTAAGCTTAGGAAAACATGTCGAAAGCCAAGATAGGCTGAAACCTAGGTCTCTTGCACCAAACAGGTAGCCAAGTTGTGAATGCAGAGGAGAAGTCCTTGAAGGAACTTAACAGTGCTACTCCAGCAAACACATGAATGATAAGGAAGCAAAACAGCCTTACTGCTGATATGGAGATAGTTTTAGTGGGCAGGGTAGAAGATCAAATGAGCCACAATGTTCCCTTAAACCAAAGCCTAGTCCAGAGCAAGGACCTGACTGTCTTCAATTCCATGAAGGATGAGAGAGGGGAGGAAGCTGCAGAAGAAAAGTTTGAAGCTAGCAGAAGTTAGTTCATGAGATTTAAGGAAAGAAACTGTCTTCATAACAGAAAAGTATAAGTGAAACAGCCAGTGCTCATGTAGAAGCTGCAGCAAGTTAGCTGAGATAATGAATGTAGGAAGATCTAGCTGAGATAATGAATGTAGGTGGCTACTTTTAAACAACAGATTATCAATGTAGACTAAACAGCTTATATCAGAGGAAGATGCCATCTAGGGCTTTCATAGCTAGAGAGGAGAAGTCAGTGCTTGGCTTCAAAGCTTCAAAGGACAGGCCGACTCTCTTGTTAGGGGCTAGTGCAGCTGGTGACTTTCTGTTGAAGCCAGTGCTCATTTACCATTCCAAAAATCCTAGGGCCCTTAAGAAATATGCTAAATATACTCTGCCTGTGTTCTAAAATGGAACAATAAAGCTTGGATGAGAGCACATCTATTGACAAAATGGTTTACTGAATATATAAAGCCTACTGTTGAGACTTACTGCCTAGAAAAAAAGATTCCTTTGAAAATATTACTGCTCATTGACATTGCACCTGGTCACCCAAGAGCTCTGACAGAGATGTACCATATTAGTTTGTGTTTCATGTCTGCTGGCACAAAATTCATTCTGCAGTCCATGGATCAAGAGTAATTTTAACTTCCAAGTCTTAGCCTTTAAGAAATACATTTTGTAAGGCTATAGCTGCCATACATAGTGATTCCTCTGATGAGTTTGGGCAAAGTAAATTGAAAACTTTTAAAAAAGGATCCATCACTGTAAATGCCAATTAAGGTCATTTGTGATTCATGGGAAAAGATCAAAATATCAACATTAAGAAGAGTTTGGAGGAAGTTGATTCCAACCCTCATGGGTGACTTTGAGGGGTTCAAGACTTCAATGGAAGAAATAACTGCAGATGTGGTAGAAATAGCAAGAGAACTAGAATTAGAAGTGGAGGCTGAAGGTGTGACTAAATTGCTCCAATCTCCTTATAAAATTTTAAAGGATGAGGGGTTGTTTCTTAGGGATGAGCAAAGAAAGTGGTTTCTTGAGATGGAATCTACTCCTAGTGAAGATGCTGTGAAGATGGTTGAAATGACAGCAAAGGATTTAGAATATTACAACTTAGTTGATAAAGCAGTGGCAGAGTTTGAGAGGATTCACTCCAGTTTTTCAAGGAGATTACTGTGAGTTAAATGCTGTCAAACAATATTGCATGCTACAGAGAAATCTTTCATGAAATGAAGAGTCAATCAATGTGGCAAAGTTCATTGTTGTCTTATTTTTAAGAAATTGCCACAACTGCCCCAACCTTTAGCACCCAAAACACTGATCAGTCAGGGGCCATCAACATCAAGGCACAACTCTCCATCAGCAAAAAGATTAAAACTCACCAAAGGCTTAGAAATTGTTAGCCTTTTTTAGCAAAAAATTATGTTTCGATTAAGATATGTACAATGTTTTTTTTTTTTTTTTTTTTTTTTTTTTTTTTGCGGTATGCGGGCCTCTCACTGTTGTGGCCTCTCCCGTTGCGGAGCACAGGCTCCGGACGCACAGGCTCAGCGGCCATGACTCACGGGCTTAGTTGCTCCGCGGCATGTGGGATCTTCCCGGACCAGGGCACGAACCCGTGTCTCCTGCATCGGCAGGCGGATTCTCAACCACTGCGCCACCAGGGAAGCCCACAATGTTTTTCTAGACATAATGCTATTGCACACTAAATAGACTACAGTATAATGTAAACATAACTGCTATATGCACTAGGAAACCCTAAATGCTTTATTATAATATTTGTTTATTGCAGTGGTCTGGAACCGAATCTGCAATGTCTCCGAGGTATGCCTATGTATTTTAAGATAACTAACAGTGCAAAAGAGATAGGATGAGCATCTCCATGTGACTACAGATTGGAAAATAACAAAGAGAAAAAGAAAACTTCAGTAATAGAGTAAAATTTTGAGGGAAGCAAACAACAATGAAATATAAACAAACAAAAACAAATGAAGTGATAGAATATATGCAAGTTATGACTAAAGTGGGTAAGTAAAATTTTAACTACAAAACAGATATGCTTATATTAGGTAAAAGGTGTAACCCAGTTACATCCTGTTTAAGAGACGACACATTTAAATAAAATGGCACAAAATAATCAGAGGGTTATTCATAATTATATCAGCCACACTTGGCATGGTTGAGCATGTGGCTCAAAAGTGGTTGTCAACTCATGTAATGAAAGGGTGTGCAAAATTATAACAGAGCCTCCCGTCACCACCACCATCACTACCAAAAAAGAAATTCAGAGTGAACAATAGCAATATCAAAGAACACTTCAAAGTAAAAAAGTATTAAAGTATTACAGGACTATGTTTATTGATGAAAATTCAACCATTAACCAAGATATAGTAGCATTAAACCTTCATGCACTGAAAAACATGCATTAAAGTATGATGAATTAGAATCTTAGGATTAATTAATCTAATGATTAATTAATGCAACTGCTACTGGACTAGGAAATTTTAACACATCTCCTAGAATTGGACTGTTAAAGAAATCCTAAATAAATCATACATGTAATGTTTTCTACAATTTTAAGTTTATACCTCTTCTTTGATAACATAAACTTTTACTTTCTACTTAAATGTCATTCCAATTTTAAAATAAATTGGTGACTAAAAATAAAGCTTTAGAACAAAACACTTCTTTGTTTACACATCCGTCCTAATACATTTTGATAAGGCTTTTAGGTTATTGTAATATGTGCTGATTCTCTTTTCTCGTTTGATAATCACTCATTTGAATATTATAATTCAATTAAGATTTATTGCAAAGATATGTTTTGAAAATTACAATCTAATATAACATCTGCATTCTTTAAAAAGTGTGGAAAGTTTATGAACATTGATTATATAATGTATCTAAAGAAGTTCCACATTTAAAAATCTTACCAGTTGCATGCTCTAATTAGGGAGAAATAAAGCTATAAATTAGCAAGTAACAAAAGTGGAACTACTTGAAAATTAAAAGAAAAATAAAATTTCAGAATGGCTCTTGGATTGAAGTGGAAATCCTAACTAAATTTTACAATATCTTAAAAAAAACTCACCAAGCATACTTATTTAATATTTTGATATTTGGTCAGTTTTATACTCAGAGATGTGTTACAAACATTACTGCTTCCATTTTTTAAATATAAAAGACTGAAATTAAGTAAACTAAATAATTAAGAGGCTGGAAAACAAACATAACAAATGAAGAGAAATTAGTAATTGAAAAAGCAGAGATTAGTGAAGTGTTTATATACAAAATATATAGAATAAAAATAGCTCATGTTTTGAAAAGACTGGTAAAATCAAAAAAGTTTTATCATGTCTGATTCAGAAAAAATGAGAAGTCCACTAATAGGTATTATTAAAGTTTAAAGGGTATAGGACCATAGATATGTAATAAATTTTTAAAATTGCCAGTGATTTTATTGATATATACATGCAAACAAAATTGGTGACTGGAGGAGGAAAAAAACAGTATCAATATTTTTTTCAGGAAAAGAAAAAAATTCCCAATTAAATGAATTTCCTAGGGGGAAAAATGAAAAATATTGTCTTAGATTTACCTTTATTTCTACGAAATACACAGAATCAAATGGCTTTATATAGTTAAGTGCTGGAAGCAGTTTAAGAAGCAAATCATTACTAAGTGATTTAAACTATTTCAGAATTTTAAAACTTAAAGTAAGAGGGAACACCTTCTATTTTAGGTAAAGCCCATATTTTGAGAGGCTAACATAAAAATATACTCTCACATTTGGGAAGGGCTGCACCAAATAACAACAAAAATTATACACCAGTTTCCTTATGATTGCTTATGTAGGTATTGGTGAATCACAGTCTTCATTACATTAAAAGAATGCTACAAACTTATCAAGTACATTTATTTAAAAAATGCAAGATGAGTTCAATATTCAGAAGTATGTTAATATAATTCATTATAATATATTAAAAAGATAAATTCCATATTATTATATTGATAGATGTTGAAAGCCTTTTGATAAAATTAAATAGACATTCCTCAATAAAGATCTTAGCCAACTATGAAAAACTAAAATAAAATTTCTTAGCATTATTAAGATTGAGGGTATGTATGAAAAATAGTAGTAAACATGACAGTTCATTGTGAACACTAAAAGCATTCCTGTTCAAAGTCCGACACAGGACAGACATGTTCCTTATAAATGCTCTTAGTCAACAATGCTCTCAAGGTTGTAGAAGGTAAAATGGAAACGAAATTAAGATTAAATGTTGGGAAGGGACAAATTATTACTATTTTCAGATTACTGTTGTGAGTTCTTCAATAGAAGCTTTACAATCACTTAGAAACTTTTAGAACTAATGAGCTTAGTAATATAGCAAGCTATAAGATAAACAAAACAAGTAGTTTTGCTTATAAGAATCAGAAATGTAAAGAAAATTAAAATACCCATGACATTTTTCATAGAGCTAGAACAAATAACCCTACAATTTATATGGAAACACAAAAGGCACAGAATTGCCAAAACAATCCCGAGAAAAGAGAATACAGCTGAAGCATAACTCTTCCAGACTTCAGATTGTACTATAAAGCTACAGTAATCAAAACAGCTTGGTACTTGCACAAAAACTGACACATGGCTCAATGGAAAAGAATAGAGAGCCCAGCAATAAACACAAACACCTATGGTCAATTAATCTGTGGCAAAGGAGGCAAGAATATAGAATGGAGAACAGAGAGCCTCTTCAACAAGTGATGATGGGAATGCTCTGTGTCAATCAATGAAATTAGAACACTCCCTCACACCATATACGAAAATAAACTCAAGATGGTTTAAAGACCTAACAGTAGCATTGACATATATACACTATCAAATGTGAAATAGTTAGCTAATGGGAAGCAGCAGCATATCACAGGGAGATCAGCTCGGTGCTTTGCGACCACCTAGTGGGGTGGGATAGGGAGGGTGGGAGGGAGGCTCAAGAGGGAGGGGATATGGGGATATATGTATGCATATGGCTGATTCACTTTGTTATACAACAGAAACACAGTATTATGAAACAATTATACTCCAATAAAGATCTATTAAAATAAAAAAAGACATGACACCATAAAACTAGAAGAGAACAGAGGCAAAACATTCTCTGACATAAATTGTAGCAACATTTTCTTAGATCATTCTCCCAAGACAAGAGAAATAAAAGCAAAAGTAAACAAACGGGACCCAATTGAACTTAAAAGCTATTGCACAGCAAAGGAAGCCATCAAAAAAATGAGGAGACAGCCTACAAAATGGGAGAATATATTTGCAAATGATGCAACCAACAAGGGGTTAATATCCAAAATAAACAAACAGCTTATACAACTCAATATCGAAAAAACAAACAACCCAATCAAAAAATGAGCAGAAGACCTAAATAGACATTTTTCCAAAGAAGACATACAGATGGCCAGCAGGCACGTGAAAAAGATGCTCAGCGTCGCTAATTATTAGAAAAATGTAAATCAGAATCACAATGATGTATCACCTCACACTGGTCAGGATGGCTGTCATTGAAAAGTCTACAAATAAGAAATGCTGGCAAGGATGTGGAGAAAAGGGAACCCTCCTACACTGTTGGTGGGATTTTAAATTGGTGCAGCCACTATTGAAAACAGTATGGAGTTTCCTTAAAAAAATAAAAGTAGAGCTATCTTATGATCCAACGATCCCACTGCTGGGCATATATCTCGAAAAGACAAAAACTCTAATTTGAAAAGGAACATGCACCCCAAAGTTCATAGCAACACTATTTACAATAGCTAAAGTGTGGAAACAACCAAAGTGCCCATCAACAGATGACTGGCTTAAGAAGATGTGACATATATATATATATATATATATATATATATATATATATATATATATATATGTTTTGTTTTGACAAAAACAAATATTATATGATATCACTTATATGTGGAGTCTAAATATGAATGAGTCTATACACAAAACAGAAAGAAACTCCCAGATATAGAAAACAAACTTTTGGTTACCAAAGGGGAAAGAGAATGGGGGAGGGACAAACTAGGAGTATGGGATTAACAGATACAAACTACTATACATAAAATAGATAAGCAACAAGGATTTACTCTGTAGCACAGGAAATTATATTCAGTAACTTGTTGCAATAACCTATAATGGAATATAATCTGAAAAAAAACTGAATCACTTCGCTGTACACTTGAAACTAACACAATATTGTAAGTCAACTATACTTCAATAAAGAAAACAAAAAGAAAAAATGTAAAGGAAATATATTCACAGGAGAAACAAGTACAAAAAAGAAAAATAGAAGTAAACTTAAGAGGAAATGCACAAAACCTACATGAAGAAAAGTATTACCGTTTACTAATTAACATAAAACAAATATTTGATTGAAGAGTAAAGCACACTTTCTTCCTAATTGTGAAAACCTATCATTTTAAGGATGTCAGTTGTGCACACATTAATATACAAATTAATTAGAGTTCTGATAAAAATCTTAACAGGTTTATTTATTTCTTTTTGTATTTAGATTTAGGGCAGAACTTAAACAATGAATCTAAATTTGATCTGAAGAAAAACTCGCTAGAAAAATGTAAGGGATTTATTAAAAGTAGGTCACTGTGTAAGGGGGACAGGGGACTTTCTTAAATATATACATGAATTAATAAGCCAAAATAGTTTTTTTAAAAACTGCACAATAAAAAATTGTGCACATATAGATAGCTCAATAGAAACAAAACAAATTATAGATAGGAATTTAAATGTTTATTAAATATGTCATGTATATGGATTGATAACTCAACAGATACTGCAATAAAAAACCTCCTGTTTTAGTAGTCAGACATACTTCAAACAAAAAAAATGTATATTAGCTTGAAATTTAAATATAAAAATAATCACACACTACAATAGGAAAATATGGAATATTTTTGAGGGAAGGACCTCCTTAGTATGATTCAAGTCCATGAACTATAAAAGAAGAGAAAGCTAAGTCAGATCTTCTTAAAAACTTAAATTCAACAAGACAGAAGTTCTCCATAAACACAAAGGTATATGTAAATGAGAGTATTTTTGATTACGCACCCCCCCACAAAAAAATTAGGCACCTAGATGTCTACCAGTACTTAAAATAATACATTCTTACAAAAGAATGTTTAAGTGACTCTAAATAATGATAAGGTGGGTCTGTATGTATTGACTTAGAATATATTCACTGTAGTTTCAGAGGAAAAAAACAGTTTCTAAATAGGGTATAATCTGTGATCTCATTTTTGTAATCCTTTGTCTTCATGTTTGTGTCTGTCCTTTGTGTAAAGAAAAATAATATTTGCAAAAATGAAAGCCAAACTTTTAAGAATACAGCGGCTGAAATGACAGAGTGGAGATTTTTAGCTTTATTTTATATCGTAAAATTTAAATTATTTGAATGTTTACAGTGAGCATTCACTGCTTTAAGAATTGGGAAAAGTAGAGCTGTTTTCATTTTAGGTAAGAAATTCAGTGGGAAGTTACAGTCTATACTCTACCTGTATGTTAAGTAAAATCCTAGGGCAAACGGTAATTCTTAGAGGTGTTCCAGTTGACACATTCCAAAGCTCACGTAAAACATGCTTATTCTCAGTGTGTGTTCACAGTTTTGAGGTAAACATAGTCTATAGCTACAACAAAAACCATAAAGGACAAGAACAGGTCATTTGTATAATGTATTTACTTGAATTACTGTATTATGCACATCAAGTTCTTGATGTGTTTGGTGTTAATATTGTCTGTGATGCTCTAGTCTAGACAAATGGTTTTTCAGAGAGTGGTCCTTGGACCAGAAGCACCTGGAAACTTATTAAAAAATGAAATTCTCAAGCTTCCTCCCAGACCTGCTGAATCAGAAACAGCTGCATCCTACCCCAGAATCTCTGTTTTAACAAGCGTTGCATGGGTACTGAAGTTGGGGAACCACTGCTTTGGTACGTTCAGGGGAAAGCTTTTAACTAAGTCAAGTTTTATTATAAGTTGATCTTCCCCTTAGAGAATATCAGAGAATTTATTAACAACGATAAGAAAGTCAGTTGCTAAAATGGCCAGCCCATGTGAGCCTGTAAATACTTGGATAAGTAAGTTGGAGATTTTTTGCTAGCGGATAGGAAAATTTAAATGTTTCTGAGTATGGGAAGGACAGGTATAGAGATGTCCATCAGGACAGCTGTTCCTTCCAGCCATAGTGTATAGCAAGTGGATTGTAGGGGAATGACACTCTAGCTAGAGAGACAAGTTAGACAAGCAAGAGATAGACATTTGGATAGACAAGCAAGAGATAATAAAAACCTGAATGGTAGTAGAGAAAAGAGAATTGGAGAAGAAGAGGGAAATGAAAGAGATTATGAAAGTGAAAACAGGACTTGGTTACTGATTGCATGTAGGGGCCAAAAGAAAAGAAAAGCAAAGATGATTGAGATTTTTAAGCTCCTGTGACAGGTATCATTGGCACTACAGATCAGAAAGCCTATCAGTGATCTGCAAATTGGTAGATTGTGTTTGTGCTGACATCAGTCATCAGAAAAATGATTGATTTGTTTGGATGTCTAAGTTGGGGCTGTCAGTTCATCAGAAGGGCGGTTAAAATATTCAACAATTAGCGTTAGAACAAAAGAGAACACAAATACAATTGAGTACTTTGCCAGACTCATCAAATATGATTTTGATGGGCTAAGAACTCCTAATGAGAACACAGTGATCAACTGAGCAAACAGACCATTTGGCTTGAATGGAAATGTCAACATAGGCATAATCTACTAACTTGCTGATTAGAGATGGTACTAGCTGGTTGGTGTACTTTAGCAAGACATGGAGTGGTGGGAAGCCAGTGTGATAAAGCCTCTGGGAATCTGAATAATCAATGATCTTTCATCTTGTAACCAATTTACCTGTATTAGTGTTTATCTGCAGGACTGAACACATCTTCCTCAGAGTTTCCACAGTACTTTATTTATGTTTTTATCATAGTGATGGTTTATTAATCTTGAGCAGAGCTTCTTGTGGGCTGTAGAGCTATTAATAGCTATCAAGAGGTAGACTGGGGCTTCCCTGGTGGTGCAGTGGTTGAGAGTCCTCCTGCCGATGCAGGGGACGCGGGTTCGTGCCCCGGTCCGGAAGGATCCCACATGCCGCGGAGCGGCTGGGCCCGTGAGCCATGGCCACTGAGCCTGCGCGTCCGGAGCCCGTGCTCCGCAACGGGAGAGGCCACAACAGTGAGAGGCCCGCGTATCACAAAAAAAAAAAAAAAAAAAAGAGGTAGACTGAATATTCCTGGGCGTGGGTCAGTGTGAACCAAGGTTTGAAGTTGGATATACCATGGTAGGTAAGATGTAGGAATAAGATAGAAGTCCTTGGCAGTTCAAAGCCAAACTCTGCTACTTACTTTCTGAGAGAATTTGGTTTGACTTGAGCTGTCTGGTTCCTCATCCATTAAATAGAAATAATAATAATGGTTTATACCACGGGGTTATTAAATGAATTAAATGAAAAAAATTAAATGAGATTATGCATATGCAACATTTAACACAGAATCTGGAGAAGTAACATCTCAAAAAGGGTAGCTGTTGTTGCTGCTGATGTTATTTTCTTTTATTGTTGACTAGGCTTCAAGTCAACTAGAAGTGTGCAGACCTTGAGGTGAGAGGTTCCTGCATGTCTCAAATACACTTCAGCTACAAGCTGAAGCTACACTTAGCTACAAGCTAAGCAAATGTCATCAAGCATACACTTGTTTGTAAAGGATTGGTAAAGTCTACATTGATTTGTTTTTACTTTTAGCGTAGAAGGGTGCAGTGACTTGTTGATTCCAGAATATACCATTACTGTCTTTTCTATGGAAAGTGAGGCTACAGTTGATCCTTTAGATTGAGCACCTGATGGTAAAACTGTAATAATCCCTGATGGAGGTGGATGAGAAAACTCGACTATTTTCCCCTATAAATATATATATTTAAAAATATAAAAATTATATATATTTTTTAATTTATAAAAATAATATCTGTACTGGACAGGTCATAAAAGGCACCTTCCAGGTTAACTGTCCTATTTTAGGAAACCTCAGAATGTTTGATGATCTCTTAAACTTCAGCTGATAGCTTACTTTTTCTCTGTGGCCTTGAATTATTTTGTGAGATTCCTTGTCTAGGCTATCCTAACTTGACACTTCTAAGCTTCGAAATCACTAATCCTTCAAGACCCAGCTTATAATCCTCCTCCTTAGCAAAGTAATTTCCCTTGACTTCAGTGAGGAATGACATTATTATGACTTGTGTTTTAAATGACCTGTTCTTGTATATGTTTATATACAAATATTTTAAAAATCTTACTAAATTGTAAACTCCATCAGAGAAAGGTGAGAAAATCAATTGAAACATATGGGGAAGAGTCCCCTAAATGCCATACTGAGGATTTAGCTTGCACAGCAGTGCTTGATACCATATGACTTAACCCATTAACCAAGGTTTAATGAACCAGAGATGGCCTCCAGAGGTCTGTGATCTTTAAATAGTGGCTTGGCAAGAGCTCTGGTTAACAGGTGTGCCCAATTCTTCGTGGAAATACTGACCCAATGAGATCATCCAGAGGGAATGAGCAGAAAGTGGGTAGACTGAAGCTGAAAGGTGCAGAGAGAGGGCAGAAATCAGATACCACGGGCAAGCAGAGAGCACAGCCTGAAGTCAGTGTAAACAAAGTGGTTAGTAGAAGTTGGAGAAAATTATTGGCTCTTTACCAACCCATTTATCTTTATAGTAAACCTCATTGACTGAAATGACTAGAAAATGTGGCTTTTCCCATGTATCTGAAAAAAAAAAAAAAACCTTCCCTAATGTAGCATCATTTTATAATCTCTGTGATAGAAGTGACTTTATACATTGAGTTTAGATATGCCTCCCTGTAGCTTCCCTGCTTAACTACTTGCCGTGCTTCCTGAAATCACCAGAACATGCACTAACCCTCTGGCCAGTGATAGGCCTTGTAGGATGGACAGATCTCTCAGCAGTAAGGGGATGTTGTCTTTTACAGAAAACAAGAATCAGTAAGGTCTTCATGTGGCACATCTTATACCACTATCTCACTGAGGAATGGTGGAGTGTAACTGAAGGATCTAAAATTTACTTATTAATTTTATGGAGTTTTCATAGGTAGAATATATATACCACTTAGTGGTACTATGGTTATATTGGATGACACATTTCAGATTAGCTCTTGTTTTAATAGTTATATATCTATTATAACGTATATTAGGGAATTATAACTAACATGGCAAATCCATGGTTTCCTAGATTCTCTTGATTAGGACAAGTGTCAAATAGGTATTTAAATTTAAAACATTAATTAAAAAAATACCACTTAAGGAGTTTTGGTGGCATGCACATATGGTCACAATAATGGAGGATCTTTGCAAATGACTGTAATCAGTATAAGACTTCTTCTTCTTCCAAAAATATTACCAGATTAGTATGATACGCCATGGGCAAACTGGACAAAGATAATTCCCTTTATTTTTGCTTTCTAAATTCAGTGGGTATATTTTAAGATATTTTATATAGTTGGGGGGATATGTTGCTTTAAAAGTGAGTTTAAATATAAAATAAACTAGTCGTTGTACTAGCACTAGTAATGCAAGTAACTATTAAGTGTTGATAATAACCTTCTTTTACATGGTTTCTCTATATCTAGTATCTTTTCTCTCTTTGATCCATCAAGAATACTACTGACATATTTGTCTTTCAAAAACACCTCATGGATTGTTCTGCCCCTCTCCTCACACATCTTCAGTGGCTTCTCCATGAGTTCCTCCCCACATCTGAATTCTTCAGTATGCCTCTGCTCTGTGTTCCAAATCTACTTCTCAAGGGTTTCCATGTATTCTTGGATTTTTAAACTTTTACTATACTGTATCAGTCAGGGTTCTCCAGAGAAACAGAGCCAATAGGATTTTACGTGTGTGTGTGTGTGTGTGTGTGTATGCATATGTGTATGTTAAGGAATATAAAATATATATGTTAAATATATAATGTATTAAGGAGTTGGCTCACATAGTTGTGGAAGTTAGCAAGTCTGATACTGGGCAAGCTGGCAGGCTGGAAACGCAGGCAAACGAGTTGGTGTTGAAGTCTTGACGTTAAAATTTGTAGAAGAGGCTAAACAACCTAGAGACTCAGACAAGAGTTGATGTTATAATCTTGAGTTTGAAATCTGTAGGGCAGAGTGGCTGACTGGAAACACAGGCAGAATTTTGTTGTTAACAGTCTTTAGGAAGAACTCATCTTCTCCAGGAAACCTCAGTTTTTGCTTGTAAGACCTTCAACTGATTTGATGAGGCCCACCCACACTATAGAGGGTAATCTCTTTATTTAAATTCAACTGATTATAGATATTAATCACGTCTACAAAATACTTTCACAGCAATATCAAGACTCATGTTGGAACAAACAACTGGGCACCATAACTTAGTCAAAATGATGCATTAAATTGAACCATCACACATGCCTTGTGATAAAATTTTTTTCTGTCAAATGGATATTGTATTTGCTTTCTCTGCCTTACATGTCCTTACTTGACATTCCTAAACTTGAATATCCTTCCAGCCCCAGCTCATTTTCTCCCTCCATTGAAAAGTCATTACTGTTCACTTTAGCCAGGAATGATATAGCAAGGACCTGTGAAATTCTGTACCAAGACACACCACTTTTACAGCATGCCTTTCATGCTGCTTGGTATTGAATGCATTTGTGTAAGCCTTTTGCATTGTACAAGAGCTTTGAGCTTCTCAAGGGCCAGGGTAGTAACACATATATCTTTGCACTGAGTGTAGAATACATTGCTCTACACAAAGGTGCTTATAATTTTTTGTTTTGTTTTGTTTTCTAAAGTGCAGAGTGCTCTTCTAAGCCATTCTTTTTTACTATTATTATTTTATTATGTTTTTGAACTTTTGAATTTTATTTAATTAATTTTTTTATACAGCAGGTTCTTATTAGTCATCCATTTTATACACATCAGTGTATACATGTCAATCCCAATCTCCCAGTTCATCCCACCCCACTCCCCACCGCTTTCCCTGCTTGGTGTTCATACGTTTGTTTTCTACATCTGTGTCTCAACTTCTGCCCTGCAAACCAGTTCATCTGTACCATTTTTCTATGTTCCACATATATGCGTTAATATACGATATTTGTTTTTCTCTTTCTGACTTACTTCACTCCGTATGACAGTCTCTAGATCCATCCACGTCTCTACAAATAACCCAATTTCGTTCCTTTTTATAGCTGAGTAATATTCCATTGCATATAGGTACCACATCTTCTTTATCCATTCGTCTGTCGATGGGCATTTAGGTTGCTTCCATGACCTGGCTATTGTAAATAGTGCTGCAATGAACATTGGGGTGCATGTGTCTTTTTGAATTATGGTTTTCTCGGCGTATATGCCCAGTAGCGGGATTGCTGAGTCATATGGTAATTCTGTTTTTAGTTTTTTAAGGAACCTCCATACTGTTCTCCATAGTGGCTGTATCCATTTACATTCCCACCAACAGTACATGAGGGTTCCCTTTTCTCCACACCCTCTCCAGCATTTATTGTTTGTAGATTTTCTGATGATGCCCATTCTAACTGGTGTGAGGTGGAACCTCATTGTACTTTTGATTTGCATTTCTCTAATGATTAGTGATGTTGAACAGCTTTTCATGTGCTTCTTGGCCATCTGTTTGTCTTCTTTGGAGAAATGTCTGTTTAGGTCTTCTGCCCATTTTTGGATTGTTTTTTTTTTTTTTTTTAATATTCAGCTGCATCAGCTGTTTATATACTGTGGAGATTAATCCTTTGTCCGTTGATTCGTTTGCACATATTTTCTCCCATTCTGAGGGTTGTCTTTTCGTCTTGTTTATGGTTTCCTTTGCTGTGCAAAAGCTTTTAAGTTTCACTGGGTCCCATTTCTTTATTTTTGTTTTTATTTCCATTACTCTAGGAAGTGGATCAAAAAAGATCTTGCTGTGATTTATGTCAGAGAGTGTTCTTCCTATATTTTCCTCTAAGAGTTTTATAGTGTCTGGTCTTACATTCAGGTCTCTAATCCATTTTGAGTTTATTTTTGTGTATGGTGTCAGGGAGTGTTCTAATTTCTTTCTTTTTACATGTAGCTGTCCAGTTTTCCCAGCACCACTTATTGAAGAGACTGTCTTTTCTCCATTGTATACCCTTGCCTCCTTTGTCATAGATTAGTTGACCATAGGTGTGTGGGTTTATCTCTGGTCTTGATTACTGTAGCTTTGTAGTGTAGTCTGAAGTCAGGGAGTCTGATTCCTCTATCTCTGTGTTTTTCCCCTCAAGACTGCTTTGGCTATTTGGGGTCTTTTGTGTCTCCATACAAATTTTAAGATTTTTTTGTTCTAGTTCTGTAAAAAAAACTGGCATTGGTAATTTGATGGGGATTGCATTGAATCTATAGATTGCTTTGGGTAGTATAGTCATTTTCACAATATTGATTCTTCCAATCCCAGGGACATGGTATATCTCTCCATCTGTTGGAATCATCTTAAATTTCTTTCATCAGTGTCTTATAGTTTTCTGCATACAGGTCTTTTGTCTCCTTAGGTAGGTTTATTCCTAGGTATTTTATTCTTTTTGTTGCAGTGTTAAATGGGAGTGTTTCCTTAATTTCTATTTCAGTTTTTTCATCATTAGTTTATAGCAATGCAAGAGATTTCTGTGCATTAATTTTGTATCCTGCAACTTTCAAATTCATTGATTAGCTCTAGTAGTCTTCTGGTAGCATCTTTAGCATTCTCTATGTATAGTATTGTGTCATCTGCAAACAGTGACAGTTTTACTTCTTCTTTTCCAATTTGTATTCCTTTTATTTCTTTTTCTTCTCTGATTGCTGTGGCTAGGACTTCTGAAACCATGTTGAATAACAGTGGTGAGAGTGGACATCCTTGTCTTGTTCCTGATCTTAGAGGAAATGCTTTCAGTTTCTCACCATTGAGAATGATGTTTGCTGTGGGTTTGTCATATATGGCCTTTATTATGTTGAGGTAGGTTCCCTCTGTGCCCACTTTCTGGAGAGTTTTTATCATAAATGGGTGTTGAAGTTTGTCAAAAGCTTTTTCTGCATCTACTGAGATGATCATATGGTTTTTCTTCTTCACTTTGTTAATATGGTGTATCACATTCATTGATTTGCATATATTGAAGAACGCTTGCATCCCTAAGATAAATCCCACTTGATCATGGTGTATGACCCTTTTAATGTGTTGTTGGATTCTGTTTGCTAGTATTATGTTGAGGATTTTTGCATCTATTTTCATCAGTGATATTGGTCTGTGATTTTCTTTCCTTTTTTGTATTATCTTTGTCTGGTTTTGGTATCAGGGTGATGGTGGCCTCGTAGAATGAGTTTGGGTGTGTTCCTTCCTCTGCAAGCTTTTGGAAGAGTTTGAGAAAGATGGGTGTTAGCTCTTCTCTAAATGTTTGGTAGAATTCAACTGTGAAGCCATCTGGTCCTGGAGTTGTTTGTTGGAAGATTTTTAATCACAGTTTCAATTTCATTACTTGTGATTGATCTGTTCATATTTTCTATTTCTTCCTGGTTCAGTCTTGGAAGCTTATACCTTTCTAAGAATTTGTCCATTTCTTCCAGGTTGTCCATTTTATTGCTATAGAGTTGCTTGTAGTAGTGTCTTAGGATGCTTCGTATTTCTGCCGTGTCCATTGTAACTTCTCTTTTTTCATTTCTAATTTATTGATTTGAGTCCTCTCCCTCTTTTTCTTGATGAGTCTGGCTAAAGGTTTATCAATTTTGTTTATCTTTTCAAAGAACCAGCTTTTAGTTATATTGATCTTTGCTATTTTTTTTTTTTTGGTTTGTTTTTATTTCATTATTTCTGCTCTGATTTTTGTGATTTCTTTCCTTCTACTAACTTTGGGTTTTGTTTGTTCTTCTTTCTCTAGTTCCTTTAGGTGTAAGCTTCGATTGTTGATTTGAGATTTTTCTTGTTTCTTGAGGTAGGCTTGTATAGCTATAAACTTCCCTCTCAGAACCGCTTTTGCTGCATCTCATAGCTTTTAGATCATCGTGTTTTCATTGTCTTTTGTCTCTAGGTATTTTTTGATTTACTTTTTGATTTGTTCAGTGATCTCTTGGTTATTTAGTAACGTATTGTTTAGCCTCCATGTGTTTGTGTTTTTTACACTTTTTCCCCGTAATTGATTTCTAATCTCAGAGCATTGTGGTCAGAAAAGATGCTTGATATGATTTCAGTTTTCTTAAATTTACTGAGGCTTGATTTGTGACCCAAGATGTGATCTATCCTGGAGAATGTTCTGTGTGCACTTGAGGAGAAAGTGTAATCTGCCGTTTTCAGATGGAATGTCCTATAAATATCAATTAAATCTCTCTGGTCTATGTGTCATTTAAAGCCTATCTTTCCTTTTTAATTTTCTGTTTGGATGATCTGTGCGTTCGAGCAAGTGAGGTGTTAAAGTCCCTGACTATTATTGTGTTACTGTGGATTTCCTCTTTTATAGCTGTTAACAGTTGCCCTATGTATTGAGGTGCTCCTATGTTGGGTGCATATATATTTATAATTGTTACATCTTCTTCTTGGTTTGATCCCTTGATCATTATGTATTGTCCTTCCTTGTCTCTTGTAACATTCTTTATTTTAAGGTCTACTTTATCTGATATGAGAATTGCTACTCTAGCTCTCTTTTGATTTCCATTTGCTTGGAATATCTTTTTCCATCCCGTCGCTTTCAGTCTGTATGTGTCCCTAAGTCTGAAGTGGGTCTCTTCTGGACAGCATATATATGGGTCTTGTTTTTGTATCCATTCAGCAAACCTGTGTCTTTTGGTTGGAACATTTGATCCATTCACGTTTAAGGTAATTATCAATAGGTATGTTCCTATTACCATTTCTTAATTGTTTTGTGTTTGTTTTTGCCAGTCCTTTTCTTCTCTTGTGTTTCCCACTTAGAGAAGTTGCTTTAGCATTTGTTGTAGAGCTGGTTTGGTGGTGCTGAATTCTCTTAGATTTTGCTTGTCTGTAAAGCTTTTGATTTCTCTGTTGAATCTGAATGAGATTCTTGCTGGGTAAAGTAATCTTGGTTATAGGTTCTTCCCTTTCATCACTTTAAATATACTGTGCCACTCCCTTCTGAATTATAGAGTTTCTGCTGAGAAATCAGCTGTTAACCTTATGGGAATTCCCTTGTATGTTTGTCATTTTTCCCTTGCTGTTTCAATAATTTTTCTTTGTCTTTAATTTTTGCCAATTTGATTATTATGTGTCTCGGCATGTTTCTCCTTGGGATTATCCTTATGGGACTCTCTGTGCTTCCTGGACTTGGGTGGCTCTTTCCTTTCCCATGTTAGTGAAGTTTTTGAGTATAATCTCTTGAAATATTTTCTCAGGTCCTTTCTCTCTCTCTTCTTCTGGGACCCCTATAATGGGAATGTTGTTGCATTTAATGTTGTCCCAGAGGTCTCTTAGGCTGTCTTCATTTCTTTTCATTCTTTTTTCTTTATTCTGTTCCACAGCAGTGAATTTCACCATTCTGTCTCCCAGGTCACTTATGCGTTCTTCTTCCTCAGTCATTCTACTATTGATTCCTTCTAGTGTATTTTTCATTGCAGTTATTGTATTGTTCGTCTCTGTCTGTTTGTTCTTTAATTCTTCTCGGTCTTTGTTAAACATTTCTTGCATCTTCTCGATCTTTGCGTCCATTCTTTTTCCAAGCTCCTGGATCATCTTCACTGTCATTATTCTGAATTCTTTTCCTGGAAGGTTGCCTGTCTCCACTTCCTTTAGTTGTTTTTCTGGTTTTTGTTTTTTCTTGTTCCTTCATCTGGTACATAGTCTTCTGCCTTTTCACTTTGTCTTTCTGTGAATGTGGTCTTCATTCCATAGGCTGCAGCGTTGTAGTTCTTCTTGCTTCTGCTGTCTGCCCTCTGGTGGTTGAGGCTAGCTAAGAGGCTTGTGCAAGTTTCCTGATGTGAGGGACTGGTGGTGGGTAGAGCTGGCTGTTGCCTCTAAGCCATTCTTAACCTTAAGGAATTACAGATACATTCTAGCATACAGTGGGAGTGTGATATAGGATAGTGTTTCACAAAGTGTGGTACGCATTCCACAGAATACTGGATAATACTACAGAATGTAGTGTTTATATTAATAGACATGTTTCATTTTAGCATGATTTAGCAAAAAATGTAATTGACATGAAAATAATAAATTTTCAGGTATTAATGTTTAGGGTGAGATTAAGATAGACAACCGTATTAGGCTTGAGTCAGTTATTAAATAAGTAATAAAGTTTCGGTATATAATATGGTAATATCGTGAAGTAGTATGTAAAGGAAATAGGTTTGGGAAACATAAGTGTAATACAATCCAGACTGGAAATGAGGAGGTTGGAAATTAGTTCTCTTACTCACTGTCAGTGTGATCTGCACACATTTTATCTCTCTCATCACCTGTATCCCTTTTTCATATGGATACTCTGTTAATTTATCTTCCAACTCTAAAAATGTGATTTGTTACTTAGATGCCTTTAAATACACAACACAGACCACCACACAGATGATGCATACATGAGGAAACTCTGATTGGTAGACTAACACAAATAAGCTGTGTACATACTGAGTGAAATAAGGCCAAAAAATTCGCTACCAGCAGGCACAGACATCCTTCAGCTTGGAACAGAGACAAGTAGATTTATGATCTCATCTTACTTTTTCTGTGACATTCCTGTTAAATGAATGTCCCTGATCCTCCTGCCAACCTACTCACGTTTCTGATGTGCTGATAGTACTCCAAGGTAATCATGATCATTTGCAATTTTAAATGTACTGTTATCAATTAATTTGCAGTTCACCGGTAACCATCTGATTGTCTCCAACAAAGCTGTCTTGGCATAGTAATTACATTGAAAGTAATTATCATGTAATTGCACATAATTATTTGTACCTTATTAAGTGATCATATGATTAAAATATTTTGGGTCCAAAAAAAATTATACATAGGACTAATTTTTTTCTTTTTTGTAAAGAAGAAAGGTTGCTTCCTGGTCTTCACTTTTGTGGGTAAAGTAGAGCTGTCAGGGTGACATTCCCGCAATACCCCAAAAAACGATGAATTGGTAAGGAGAGGAGAAACTTAGATTTCATTAATAGGATTCCTTGTACATCCAATGAAGGTTGAGATAATAAACTTCAACTTTCAGCATGGATGAATGCTTTCCCTCTTGTAGCTGTAACAAAAAATATTACCCCATTAAGAGTGTACACTGTGAATGTCATTGAGGACAATGTGTTTTTCGTGTCCAGCACCACCATTAGTGATTTTACAGTGAACTTTTATTTTTCTCACACTATTCTTTTTTCAAAACGTTTAATATTCACCTACTCATATTCAATGTGTATTTTAATTTTCAAAGGCTTTGTTTAGAGTGGGGCAAGCTACATGTATGAGTCCTAAAGTAGCTCCCAAATTTGTTTATTCAGACATCCATTAAAGATCAAATATATATATACCAGCACTGTCCTTCAGAAATATTATGTGAGCTACCTATTGAATTTAAAACTTTCTAGTAGTCACATAAAAATCAACAAGGAACAGATACAATTAGTTTTAGTGGTATATTTTATTTTAAACCATCATTAATTCAAAAATACTCAGTGTTAAAATTATTAATGAATTATCTTACACATTTTGTAGTAAGTCTTTGAAATCTGTTATGCGTTTTGCTTACAGCACATCTTTTCAGATTAGCCACATTTTGGAAAAAAAGGAGTATGATGTCCATGACCATGTTATTAAAGACATTGCAGTTTTTTCACACCTGTCAGCATGGCCATCATCAAAAAGAATACAAATAGCAAATATTGGTGAGGTAGTGGAGAAAAGGAAACCCTCGTACACTGTTGGTGGGCATGGAAATTGCCGCAGCCACTGTGGAAAACAGTATGGAAGTTTCTCCAAAAACTAAAAATAGAACTACCATATGACCCGAAATTTCACTCTTGGGTATTTATCCAAAGAAACCCAAAAACACTAATTTGGAAATATACATGCACCCCAGTGTTCATAGCAGCATTATTTACAATTGCCAAGATATGGAAGCAACCTAAGTGTCCATCAACAGAGAAATGGATTAGGAAGATGTGATGTACATATATATGTATGTATGTATGTGTGTGTGTGTGTGTGTGTGTGTGTGTGTGTATGCTTATATATAATGGAATATTACTCAGCTATAAAAAGTAATGAAATTTTTTTCCATTTGTGACAACATGGATGTTGCAACAACATGGACAACATTAGAGGGTGTTAAGCTAAGTGAAATAAGTCAGATAGATAAAGACAAAAATACTGTATGGTATCACTTATATGTGGTTCTACAAAATACAGCAAAGTAGTGACTATAACAAAAAAGAAACAGATTGATAGATGTAGAGAACAAGCCAGTGCTTACCTGTGGGGAGAGGGAAGGGAGGAGGGGCAATATAGGGGTAGGGGATTAAGAGTTACAAACTAGTATGTATAAAACAAGTTACAAGGATATATTGTATAACACGGGGAATATAGCCAATATTCTATAATAACTATAAATGGAATATAAACTTCAAAAATTATGAATTACTATACTGTAGACATGTAACTTATGTTGTATGTGAACTATACTTCAATCAAAAAAAAAAAGACATTGCAGTTTTTGCCTTGGATCACTTTCTCTGGGGGAAACCAGTGGCCATGTGGAGCCTTAAGGGTATTCAAGCAGCTCTATGGAGATGCCATATGGCAAAGTACTAAAACATCCAGCCAGAAGCCAGCATCGGCTTGCTAGTCATGTGAGTAAGTCATCTTGGAAGAAGATCCTCTAGTTTAAGTCAAGCCTTGAGATGCACCTCTGGATAACATCTTGACTGAAACCTCCAGAACGACCCAGCTAAGCTTCATCCATCTTCCTGATGCACAAAAATTGTGTGAAACAATAATTATTTATCGTTGTTCTAAGCTAAAAAAGATTAGCCACATTTCAGTTGCCCAATAGCCACATGTAGCTATGGCTACTGAATTAGATAGTATAGGTATATTGATTATATTGATCATATCTACATGGTAGAAATATGGCTCACAATGTATAGTTTACTTTCTGATTTATATGTATTACATCAGTTTATATTTCATAATTTGGTGAAAGATATGTCCAGCCTAAAAGAATTCCTATTTTTTTTGTATTCAATGTTTACTAAAAGATAGGAATGGAACTAACATTTATGAACTATTTCCTAGGTTATATATGATGCTAAGTACATTTACAAGTATTGCGTAGTTTAATTCTCATGTAGCCCAGCAAGGTAAGTTGTATGTCCTCATTTTACATATTAGAAAAGTGAGGCTCAGAAGGTTTTACCTTACAAAGTTGTGCAGCGAGTAGTAAACTGGGATCCAAATTTGTCTCTCTTTGATAACAAACTTTGTCTCCTGGTTTTCCATTAAGAAACACATATTTTGGCTTCACTGGCTCATTGGTGGTCTTAGCAAAAGGATTTTGAATGACCCATACTTCCTTAAATATTGTGTAGCGGGCTTCATTAGAAAAAGGTTGGTTGTTTGATTAGTTGATTAATATGATTCTTAGGTTTACTCTTGACCTTCCTTATCCACTGAATTAAGTTCCGCAGTTCAGTTCCTTGAATTGGACTCTCCTGACAGCTAGCTGTGGCAGATTTATCTCAAATAGTATAGATTGTCTTTCAGTGGCATTTCAGCTGAGTTTGTTGCCTGTTGTGTGCTCTTCTAGAAAGCTTACCTTTGGGGATAACTCAGTGACTGATAGCAATGCCTTAGCAACCATCTGATTGTAGTTACAGAGGAAATTTACCTTGGATTGAAGAATCACATGTCATTGTGATTGACAGAGTCTGGAAGACAATCGAGGTCAAATCCAGGGTGAATTGAGTACATGGCTATGAGCATTGACAGATAAGTCATGTGTCATATATTGCCTAGCCATCTCGCTACTGCTCATGATTAGGCTGGACTCATTGTGTTTAACATTGTACTGAGGGCAGCTATGTGGGAAACTTGTTTGTTTTTAGTTTATCAGTGAAATGTGCTTTATCTGCTAAAACAAACTGATTCTGCTTAAAATGAACTTGGAAAAACGTTGGCTAGTATGACTCCAGCATGACCTTCAAAAAACCTTTATTTGGGAGATTGCCATAACTGTTGTAAAACATTTTCTCTTCATTTTTGAAATGACTGATGCATTATTGAAAAAAATATATTAGGTGCTGAAAATGGCACTCACTAATTGGTGCATAATTCCTTCAACAGTAATTAGAAAACAAAGTTGGCTACCCCCAGGGGTTTTAGAAGCTGCCAAATGTTTAAAGACCATTAGCCAATCTGTTGTTACTCAGATATATGGGTAGTGAAAGGTGATGGGGTGTCCCTGACAAGCCAAGAGTAAAGGGGCAGGTGACTTGTGTGAAATTCTGAAAATTTATATTCATCAGAATGTGTCAAGAACCAGGAGTCATTTGAGTGAAACTCCATTAGCAAATATTTGGTTTATTTTTGAGGAAAAAGTGAAAACACAGGGAAGTGAAGTTAATTGTCGTTTGTCATATTATGCTTAGTGTGGGGCTCCTAGTCTCCTGACTAATAATCCAGTATTATTTCCTCATATAAATTCGGTGGCTTTGTAGATGATTCTGTTTTAAGTGGCTGGTTGCTTGTCAATTAATATTAAAAAGCCAAAGTTGCTCTTAATCACGGATGGATTAGTAATTTTCATTCTCTTTTCAACTACCATATTTTCCTTCTAACTGGACTGTTAAAAAAATGTGTCCTGTTGGCCATAGGCTGAGTGAACACGTGGTAGGGGCTAATCAAACATAAATTCCCAAAGAAAATAGAAATAGCACCTGTTTTGGTGGTTTGATGGTTACCTTTCCATATATAAAATATTGACAGAACACTAGATAAACAGATAATATGAACCAATTTTAGTTGGTGGTCTGTGTGTCATTGCTGGTTCCCCTGCAATAATAGGTATTGAATGTCTTTAGGCATTGACAGTAAGCAAAGAAAATTGATTCCAACAATGATGATTCTTGAGAAAACAAAATAATAGAACCAATAGGTTCTAGCAAAATGTAATTTTGTCACCAATTACATGATGTTCCACCATGTCAACACTTATGCTCCAGAGTGTTTTGGATAGTTTTGCTGAGGCTGGAATTTTCAGCCAGTACACTAGGTGGTGCCTATTTCAGGATGCAGCCAGTGATAGCTGTTTGTAAGTGGAAACTCAGTTATCAACTGTACTTTCTTTTTTCTTTACTCAAGTATGTCTATTTATCTATGTATCCATCTAACTACCTACCTACCTACCTACCTACCTACCTACCTACTTAGCCACCTACCTGTCTATTGTTGGTAGCTATTCAAGGGCAACACCATAAATAAATTCACAATAGTAACTGAATAGAGATGATATAATGTTGTTAATCATCTTTAATAAAGTCTGGAGATATAATATTAGTTGTATCTTATTTATTCCTTTCTTACTAAATAGGAGATCCCAAGTTATGTTATTTTATATTCTTATTAATAAGCGATCAATATGTAATATCTACCATCTATTATTGTAAACTATTATGAACGATTTGTACTAGTATTTAAAATTATGGGATGACCAGCAAAAAAGCTACTGAATCTGCAGTTCATTGTATATGTTATGAATTATCTGAGTTAATGTTTAAAACTATAGGTCAATCAGCCAAAAAGCTATTGCATATGTAACTCATTATAACATTAATAAAAGCAAACATGTCTTCCTATAATCCAATTATTGGTAATTTGGGAGCTATTTTCTAAGCAAAATGTCCCCATAACTTTGTTTTTCTCTTGGTTGAGAACTGTGGTACTTTTGAGATAAAGCTGCTAGCCCAGCATGTTTTTTTTTTTTCCTCGTGAATGATTTTATTCAACTTAAAATGACTGTTCCTAACAGCAGGTGCTCTTTTCTTTGTTTTAAATTATATTGAACATGCCTTTGGTGTTCACAAATACTGAAAAATCAACTATAAAAATGATGGAGAAAAAAGAGCTATATGCATATGGTAAGAAAATAATAATTTAGCTCTAATTCACATCTTCATTAAAGAAGATTTTTTGCTAAGTTCAATAACTTACAACATACATTCCACCTTTCAGGGAATACTTAGATTTACTTTCAAAATGCAGTTAAGCATTGAACAATGTGGGGGTTAGGGGTACTGACCCCCTACGTAGTTGAAAATCTAGGTGCCGCTCTCTTTGCCTCAGAAACATAGGAAATGATAAATGACTCACCCAAGAGCAGGAAAGTGAAAACCATCTTCATAGACTCAGGACTCAAACCCTAGGGCTTTTGATTCCACATATTGTGATCTGTAATTGAACACAAACTTGTTCCCACATTTAGTTGAAGAGCTGGAAAATGAGAATACAGGTACTATGTTTATTGAAAAAAATCCACATGTAAGTAAGCGGACCATGCAGGTTCAGACCCATGTTGTTCAGTCAAGAAACAAACAGTTATAGCATCTGACTAGTTCCCTTATTATAAGTAAAATAAAATCTTTTAACAGCTGTCAATCTTACATCTTTATTACAATTATGATTTTAACTTTAAAAAAAATTAATTATATTTTCAAGTTTGAGCTATCCAATGGATTCAACAGACAGAGTCAGGTAAATTTTTTCACAAGAGAAATATACTTACTTCATGGGAAAATTAAGCCTACCTCATGTCTTTACTCGGCTCCCGGAGGGACTATAGAATTTTGCTGAGTTTGTTTTTCTCATCTTATTTTTTTCTCTACTAATTTTATGCTTTTTGTTTGCTTGTTTGGGGTTCATTTTTGGCCTGATAAGTTATTTCTCATTAGTGTCAAGAATGACTGGCAATTTGGTGTTATGATCTCACCGTTTGGTGAGGTCTGTAAGTAGATTAATGGTTTATAGAGATCTGTTATCTGTTGGGTAAGAGGCAATAGAGAATCTGGTTTGTTAGTCTTTATTTGTTTGTGTATTTGTCAGCTTTGAGCTCAAATCAATTAAGAATTTTGTGCCCCCTTGGAAGGAGAATGGCTCTTTCAGGTCTGGACTGTTATATAATGGGACATAATGGCTATGCAATCAAAGGTTTGCATAGAATGTCATATTTGAGAATGATGCTTACATAATCAGCCCAAGCTACTAAGACTATAAACTTTGACTGCAAATGCAGCAGAGATAGAAGACACAACTCTCTCATTAGAAGAAACAAATGTAATTGGACAAAAGATATTTTGGGATAGAAGATATAAAGATTGTCTTTTTCAGAGAGCAAGCTAGTGAAATACACTTGGTCCACATGGACTGAAAATTTTCATTGACAGTTATTTCCCTTCTAGGAGGGAATAGAGGAGGATTTTCAGGCACACTAGAAATGCTAGGCCCAAAGACAGAGCCCAGAGCAGGGGTGAGGCTGAGTGTGACATCTTGCATCCTGGACACCCACTGGGAGGTCCAGAATGGGGACAAAGGCTCCTGTGGAAGCATGGAAAGAGGATGCCTCAGACACAGTTGACCTTCTCAGTGTTTCCAGGACATCAATTCCCATTTCTGAACCGACTGTTCTTCCTAAAAAAATTGCGATCCTTAGAATCTGCTTGAAGTCTGCAGGATGTGGCACTTAGCACTTTGCTTTGGTTACGGAAGGAAGAAGGTCTGCATCGGAAGGATCGTTCAGCCCTGGGCTCTGCCTGAGCCTGGAGTTCTTCCACGTGTGGGCCATGCTATCTTGCCTGAAATTTATGCCTTCCTCCCAGTCTCCTCTCCAGAACCAGGCCTATGACTGATGTGTGCCCTTACCCTTCGGGGACCACACTAGCCAAACGCAGCTCTGATTTGAACAGGGCCTGGGCTCTGCCCAGAGGCTGGAACTGACTTGGCATTCTACAAGGCACCTTGTTGACTTTTCCCTTTTTCCCTTGGATGATTCCACAGAGACAGATGACTCATACTTTCTCTGAATTTCATTTTTTGAGGAACCTATGCCCTTTGGGGCAGAAACTTGGATATCTTGCTCAGCAGGGTCTCTGCTATTCCTTTGTCCTTCACAGGCTGGCTCTTTCCCTCATAGTGGAAGGTCACCCTTCTTGTATTCCCTTCTGGATTGTCTCCTAGTTACTGGCTGCCGAATGCCTCATTTTCTTCAGATGGGTCTAAATTGGCATCCTAGATCTTTCTCAGGGTCTGAAACTTAGGAGGTCCTTGCTTCTGCAATCCTAGGGCTTGCCCTCCACTCTATGTGAATATATCACACCTGGGAAGGTACCATATTCCCAGGGTGCATGCTATGGGGATGGGGCTATGAGACATTTGCAGCCAAAATACCCGAGACAGGGAGCACTTCAGTGGCACAGTTATGAGCCTGGCTTTTAGGCTTTACCTTGTTTTGAGCTTGCTATTTATTTATTTATTTATTTATTTGACTGGGGCGGGTCTTAGTTGAGGCACACTGGATCTTCGTTGCCGTGTATGGGATCCTTGTTACGGCATGCGGGATCTTTAGTTGTGGCATGCAAACTCTTAGTTGCAGCATGTGGGATCTAGTTCCCTGACCAGGGATTGAACCTGGGCCCTCTGCACTGGGAGCGTGGAGTCTTAGCCACTGGACCACCAGGGAAGTCCCTATTTTGAGCTTCAACTGAGAAGAAAGTTGGTGTTTAAGGCATGGTTTCCCTAGATTTGGGATTACCAACAGTCATGGTGCCACGAGACATTCCTTGGTTATTAGAGCCCATAAACTACTGAGATTTCCAGTTAGTATGTGGGAGCTTCCTAGCTCAGTGGTGCTCACAATGTATCTTCATTTTTTTCTTTTGAGGCATCATGGAATCTGCAGCCCTAATTATACTATCTCTTTGGAAACATTGGCCCTTGAAGGCACCTCTAAAACTACCTGCCATACCTCTACTGCATGAGGACACCCATGCTGAGGCTGGAGGCTCCTGGGGCACAGTTTTCGTTCTTATCTTTGGGTTCATGGTCTGCTGTTGCTCAACTTGTAAGTTAGCTCTGGGTCACCCTCTTGGCCCCCAGCTGAGTCATACTCTGCTAGGTTTTTCTCTGTTGCAAAGTATGAGGGTTTTAAAATGTATTTGCTGCCTTCCCTAGCCTGATGAGTCTGTGCAAGACCACCACAAATACCAAAGCAGGAGCACCTCATGCCTCTGGACTTGCTCACCCCTATGAGTGGGTGGTCCAGGGTTGGTACTTCATTTTTTCTGATTATCCATTTTCCCTAGCTCAGTTGTTGAGTGAGTCTCCCCTGAAATGTGGATGACTGAGTGGGGGAAAGATAGCTTGGTGAAAAGGCCAGGCTTGAGCCTCTCTCATCTGATACCATACTTTTATGAAATCAAGGACTTTCAGAAGTAGGCCAACTTTGCCACTCATGAAAGCAAGTGAAATAGATGTTTGGCTTCTGGTGGTATTCTCCATTGGGCCACTCCAAAATTCCCTGAGTGACTCATCAAGTCCTTTTTTGTCTCCCTCTCAGCAGCAGCCCCATGAGTGAGTCTTCATTGGATAACTTTCTGGGCCCCATGATAGGTTATTTTTGGACCCCTCTTCATGTTATTCCTTAGCTAGAATTATCTGGATCTTCTAACCAGAATACTGGATACTTCAGGTCAATCCTCTTGAGATCCTTGTTTCTCTGGCCCTTCATCACAGAGGGCTG
Source organism: Kogia breviceps (assembly GCF_026419965.1). NCBI lineage: Eukaryota > Metazoa > Chordata > Mammalia > Artiodactyla > Physeteridae > Kogia > Kogia breviceps. The sequence continues at coordinate 14,004,809 of NC_081319.1, read as the reverse complement.
TGAGTGTCCTTGTTGCCTCTTCATCTGTGAGGTTCCTGGTAATTAACCTCTAGGCTGCATTGGTGCCAGTCTCTCGGATGCTGAAGGCTGACCCCTCTCTTCTTCTATGAGCCTATTTTGAAGGTGATACACAAGTTGCTTCCACATTTCCCTGTTCAAAAAAAAAATTCTTCAGGAAGGTTAGAGGTATTCTCCATTTTCTGTAGCACACTACTTCCTTAGTAACTGGGTATTGACCATGAATACTCTATCCTAGAATTCTGGCCCACATCTCAGAACCATGGGAGAATCACAAAGGGGTCTCCAGGGTTGTGGGGGGAGACAAAACATGATGAACCTACAGACCATCCACTACCACCCTCATTTCTCCTATCAGATCTCCACCACCCATCCTGAGCCTATTAAATTCCTATAGCCTTCCCTGGGCCTTGTTATTTTCCAGCTTCAACCTTTCAGCTTGTATATGTTGGTATGTGTTGGGGTCAGGACTTGGAAGACTAAATATACGTACACACAACACACACAACATGTGTACATACATATTTACCAAATATACATACATGTGTGCATATACATATACATGTATACACACCCCATGCACACATACAAGCCCACAGCTTAGTAGAATTTTCTATGTATTCCACATATATCCAGATATTAGCTCCGTTGATCGTTACTCCTTGGTGTTTGTGGCTTTAACTTCACCAATTCAGTAGTCTTGAAAATCTGGAGCTTTCCCAGAAATTTTTACTAATTCTCAGCAGTTCACTCCCTTAGAATCTCCTCTATTCTCATCTTAGGCTTCCCAACATAGTATGTTTTTTTTCTTGCATTAACCCAGACATAGACCTCAACTCTCACCATGTGCCCCCTTCGAGTTTACCCAAAATGTTATATTTGCATACACACAACAAATCAGTAAGCAGAGTAGCCTCTGTGTTAAAGGTGCTAGAAGAGAAAAAAAGCTGGAGTAAGGTATGAGTACCCCCCATAGGAGATCATGTAAATACTCTCAGTAATTGTTTGCCATTCTTGTCCTTCTCAGAATGCTTTGCCCTGAGACCTCCCAAAGCTCCCCCCAAACACTTCCCACTATTAAAAAAAAATAGTGAGAGAAAATATGTGTGTCTGTTTGCCATGTGTTCCAGGCCTGTAACAGATTTGAAATACAGCATCACTGTTAAGATCACAAACTGCTCAAATCGAGCACTGTCTAATGTATTTGCTTTGATTTCCTCAGTTTCCTCTCTTTCTGTTGCATTAGCCATGGGAGGACATCTAAACCTTTCCCACTCATAGGATGAGCATTTATTAGAGCTGTCTTACTTTCTTTGCCCAGTTTCTCCTGCAACAGAATCTTCTCCACAGGTGCTGTCCCCTCCAAAATTCTTGGATTTCAAGCCGTGCTCCTAATCTGTTCTGTTCTTCCTTCACTGCAGGATTTCTTTCCGTATGGATAATTTTCTCCACACATCCTATCATCTCTGCCACTGTCAATGATAAAATGACCTGACCCTGATTGGCCCTAAAACCTCAGGACACCCCATAGAGAAACACCTTTGCCTTCTAAGTCTGAAGGAATGTAAACTCTAGAAAGATAATCTTAAGGTGATATAAAGGACTATAAAAATGGCCCATCAACTTTGTTCTGCAAAAGTATCAGTATCATAAAAGTAAAAGAAAGGCTGGAGAACCTTTACAGATAAAGAGATATGAAAGATATTTGATGACTAAATAGATATAGCCTGGATCTTAAAATATAAGGCATACTAATAGGTGAATTAACAAAATAGCAATACAACCAGCAGATTAGATTAAATCTAATCTAATGAATTAGATTAGTGAATCAGTTATACATATACATATATTCCCTCTTTCTTAGATTCTTTTACCATAGAGGTCATTACAGAGTTTTGAGTAGAGTTCTCTGTACTACACAGTAGGTCTTTATTAGTTATCTATTTTAGGGAAATATCCCTTTTAAAAGAAATAATGAAACATGATACCTGTCTCAACTGTTCTAGAAAAAGAATAATGTGAATATGTATAAAGAAAGTAAGTAGGACAAAATGTTATGAGTAGGTTTTACCAGTTGAATTGTGTCCCCATAGAAAAGATATGTTGAAGTTCTAACCCCTAGCACCTTGGAATGTGCCTTTATTTGAAAATGGGGTTATTGCATATGTAATTATTTAAGATATGGTCGTTCTAGAGTAGTATGGGCCCCTGATTTAATATTACTTTTCTTTTCCCAGAACAGGTTTTGTTTATTCAATAGCAAAGAGCTGAAAAATATCCTACAAAGGAGCAGAACCTGATGCAAGGCCTGTGATGCATCTCTACCCCACAGAGGTGCCAGCTGGGCCAGGTAGGGCTGAAGGCAGCAGGAATGTGAGGCCCCACCCCAAGAGGGGCAGACAGGCATGGAGGATGACTTAGTGTAAGGACCAGGCAGGCAGAGCCCTTTCAGGTCTTGTTGAGTGTCCAGAGCAGATCCAGAAGGCTGAGGGAGTTGTCAGTGGGCTGGGTAGCCCACAGACCCTGCCCGTTATGGGCCTGTAGAAAGCCATAAGACGAGGACCAAGTGAAGACACAAGAGGCACAAAGGGAGAAGGCCATGCGAACACAGAGGCAGAGATTGGTGTTTATGCAGCTGCAAACCAAGGTACACCAAAGATTGCCAGCAACCTCTCAGAAGTTTGAAAGAGACAAGAAACACTCCCCTGCAGATTTCAGAAGGAGCGTGGCCCTGCTGACACCTTGATTTCACACTTCCAACCTCCAAAAGTGTGAGACAATACACTCCTGTTGTTTTAAACCACCAGGTTTGTGGTGCCTTGTTACAGCAGCCCTAAGAAGCTGTTGAATAATACAGTAGGTGAATTTGGGTAAAGGGTTCAGAGGTGTTCTTTACTATTCTTGCAACTTTCAGTATGTTTGGAATTACTGCAAGTTAAAAAGATTTAAAAAATAGAAACACACACACACACACACACACACACACACTCAGAAATGGAAAGTCTTTTACCACCTTCACTTTCATCACCTTCGTCTGAGTCACATCATCTATCTAGACTATTGAAGTGCCTTGTCATCGTTCTCCTGCTTTGATGTTTTGCCCACTTGCCCATCAGCATTGTCTAGTTTCAGCAAAGTGTGATCTATTTAAATTGTGTGTGAAATCATGGCACTTCTCTGCTCAAAGTTTTGCAGTGACCCTCCATTTCACCCTGAGTGTAAACTGAGGTCCTTACAATGACCTACAGATTTTTACAGGATGTAGCCCCTTAATTTTTTCTTCCACTACTTTTTCTCTCACTGTGTTCCAGCCACAGTGACCTTGAACATGCCAGGCATTGGCCCGTGTTTTAACTTTCGTTCTCTGAATCCTCTAATGGACTTACTCTTTTACACATTTAATTCTTTCAAGTCTTTGCTCAAACTACATCATGTTTAATGTCTTTGGATACCCCTATTTAGGAGAGAACACTGCATCCTCTCCCCAGGAATCTCTCTAATAGTCCCAATCCCCCTTACTGTTCTGGGTTACCTTCTATCATACTGTTTACCTTGCTGATTGACTCTTACGGATTATTGTCTGACTGCCTCCGCTATAATACAAACTCCTCAAGAACAAAGGTCTTTTTTGCTATATTTTGCTGTATCTCAAATGCCTAGCCCATAGTGGGTGCTTAGTGAAATCTGTTCAATGAGTGTCATGTTAAATGAAATTGACTTAAATCATACTATTACCTTGATAGGAAAATCTTAAAGTAAATATAAATTTAGTAATCGCTTTCTCTCCTAGTTACCTGTGAAATAATCTGTCATTTTCTTTGAAAATACATAACTATACCAGTTACTCTTTGAAATAATAGATTATTGGTAAGTAGCCCTAATTACTTAGAGTAGAATTTTTTAAAGTGTAATAAATACAGAATTCTCACTCTGTTCTGCAGTGTGGATCTTCCATCATTCTTACAATCCTATATTATAAAATAGTCTTTTCAGAGGAGCTACTTCCTTAGTCTTCTCACATCTATTCTCCCGTCTCTTCCCGGCCAGTCATTTCTCTGACATTGCATGATCTGAGAATATTATTAGGAAGCTGTTGGCTGCAGGTAAAAGTAAGCCCTAACCTACCAGGCTTAAAAATGAGCATCTTTATTATTTTACCTAGAAAGAATCTCTGGGATAAGCAGGCTCTAAGTTTGGTTAATTTAGTGTTTCACTGACATCATCAAGGGAGTAAGTTCTTTATTTTCACTCAGATTTCTTCAACATAGTTTTTCTCCCATTAAGGAAGCAAAGAAACAAACAAAAAACAGGTTGTCCCAAATGTAGCCACAGTATGCAGGCATATCAACATTAAAAAAAAGAAAAGGGATTATTTCTTTGTGTGTGTTTCTCTTGATTAGTAAGGAAACTTTTCTCAGAAGTTTTCATCGACTTTTCCATATATCTTATTGGATAGGATTGTGTCATATGTATTTATTCAAACTAGTCACTGGTAAGTGGAATGAGACAATTAGGATTAGGTTACACCAGTGGGTGGCAGACTTTTTCTGTAAAGGGTCAGATAGTGAATACTTTAGGCTTTGCAGGCAGTATTGTCCTTGTTGCAGTTACTCAATTCTGCCAAAGTAGGGGAGAAGCAACCAGAGGTACATGTAAAGGAATGACATGGCTTTGTTCCAGTAAAGCTTCGTTTGTACAACAGATGGCCCCTTTGCTTCCCTGGATTAGACAAATTTGGATTTATCCCTTCTTCACATCCTAAGTTTGAGAAGAAAGAGGTAAATTCTCAAACAAAACTCATGCTCTTCCTCTAAGTAAGAAAAGGATAATGTCCAATGGATAAGCAACTAGCTGTATGTCCTACACAAGGGCCCTCATGTTAAGTTTGAGATTTTCTTGCTAGTAAAATAGAGATATGTAAAAAGTCTTTTAAAAAGAAGTTAAGAAATCTGTGGTTGAGTTCTGAGAACCAGGATGTGGTAGTTTCCTACCCCATGTAATTAAGTTAGAGATGAGTATTCACGGAGGTATCCAGTTTTACTCCTTTTAATTTTTCTTTCCAAAATATAGATGTACCTTTATAATCAACCCTAAATTTCTCAAATCAAGACTCAGAGAAGGAGAAGATTATGCTCTAGTAATGCTAGTTTCATTGGTGATTTTGTTTAATGGGTCAAAAGAAATGTGGTAAAACAAATGAGTACAAATTGCTGAGATGAGACAATTTAAAGATTACCACTGAAAACAAAATAGAGAACATGAGGGAGTATATATGTTAAGAAATGTAGAACAGATTCTGTTTATATTTTCTTGAGTGCCATCTTTTTCACTCATGATGCTACTCTAATAATAGCATGTGCATTGTAAATATAAAATATGATTTGTCAGGAAATTGACTTTCTTGTAAAATTAAAGTTTCATTGTCATATATTAATATTTGGAAATAATTGTTATTCTGATGCAATATATAATACTAACACCTACAAGAAAAAAACTACAGGAGGAGAATTTGCATGTGTTCTTAAGTATTAGTTACTTATACAGGACAGGAAGTAACTGACACTTTTTAGATGCTTAACAGTTCTGGATCCATAATATCAGATAAGACCTCCACTGACAGATGTCGTTCTAGGAATCACATGGTTGTCCAGCTCGTGGAGAGTTGTGTTCAGAAAAGGGTGAGTACTTTCCTAATATTTCAAGATAATACTTATAGTGACAATCACCTAGTTTGGCTTGAAATCTGAAGCTTCTTGTGAACCAACTTAGTTCTGGAGAGAAAAATCACTGTCTTACAGACATGTTCTTTAATTGTCAGAGAATAAAAAAGTCAACTTTCTCAGTGAATTGTCGGAAAGAATTGTGCCATTATCTGCTATGTTGCTAAGCTTTTAGTAAGTGCTCGTATGCGTTTGTTTGAGCTCCGTTTGAGTATAAATGTCCCCCAATTTCTAGAGATGGAATGTGAATGAGTAAATTTCTATAGGCCCTGTAATCAGTAGTATCTGACCCAGCTTTAGAAGACACTAATTTATATAGAGCTATATCATCTGTAAGTTATATCCTGTAAAGAAAACAGGCTGGAAATAACACCACTTTGCTATTTTTTAGGCACCTAGCTTTTATGTCTTACTTGGAAAGACATATTCTGAGGTATGTGTCTGAAGGGCTGGAGAGGGAGAGAACAAAAATTGTGCCAGAGTAATTTTTGAAATGGCCAGCTTGATATTCTTGCTTTCCTGTGAACCCTACCATGAATCCGGATTTCTGTTGTGGACTTTGAATTATTTCACTGGTAGGCCTTCTGGAACATATGTGTTCTTTTATTCATTGGCTGCTTGGTAGATTCAAAGGAACCTTCTTTCGTTTGTTCATTCCTTTAATCTTTGTATCATTTGTTCATCACTTCATTCATTTGTTCAATACAGAAAGTATTTTTTGAGCATCTACTCAAGCACTTGATCTCTGATTTCTTTTCCATTACTTTCGTTGGTATCATTCATTTATCATTCAACAAATACTAGTGCCTACCATATGCCAGGCATAAAGGGATAGAGACAAGTGATAATACTTCCTGTGAAACTCCTGGCTTAGTTGACTGTGATGTCTTCTCTGTGAATCAGTACTATCTTGTCTGTGCTCTGAGCAGTGATCCACTTCTGACCTGTGAAAGATTCCTACACTGGACCTCTTCCACTAGTAAATTGAAGCACAGCCTTTCATGAAGTTATAGCAACTTTTAAGGAACCTTCACAAGTCAGCATCACTTCCCTAGTTCTCATTTCAAACTGGCTCCTAGACCTCTACTGCTTTTTATAGGTTTCCATGGATGCTGTTTACCTGGATTCATCCTGTGTATATAGTGGAGGTTAACTGCCCATTTAAAAATTCAAAACACTGTCATTCCCTTTTCATTCCTTCTTGGTTTGCTAGCTTGAATTAGTTGATTTTTTTTTATGAAAGAAAAATCAAGAAAGAACACATCTGAATTATTCTACAGTTAACACTTATTGAGTGAATACCATGTGCCAGGATGGTGATGCTGCATTTCCTGGTAATCCTCAAAATAATACTTCAGGGCGAGGGTTAATTTCTTCATTTTATAGATGAGGAGCCGGAGACTCAGAGATTTGGTCACTGTCTCATGTTAGTTTATGTCATCAATGGTCAGATCTGGATTTGAACTTAGGGTTTTCTGGCATAAATTTTCCAATCTTTTAATGCTTTCCTAAGTAAAGAGTATCAGTCTTGAGAAAAAAGATGAAAGCTGGTAGGTACATACTTTTGAAGATAAAGGGTTTTCAATAATGTGTGAATTCTCTTGAGGGAATAGTGCAGCAGATATTTTGGTTTCCCACATGGGGTTCTTGGCTAGTGACAAATTCATACAGAACCGTAAATCTGTACTCCTGTCATACAAGGAGGGAGATGTATTTGTCTTATAACAATGTTCTTTTTAGCTTTGGAAAATTTTAGGTTTATCCTGTTAACTTGGTTGCTCTCAATTTTATTACCATTTAAAATACATATTTTCTCACATCACAGCAAAAGAAAATAATGCCTTTCGATGACTCATTTTTAATATTCAAACAGAATAACACATAGAATTCAAACTGGTGTCAGTTTTCAAGTTGGTATGATGCTATTTTTTAGCCAGTACATGCAGAATAGGAAAGTGTTTATATCATGCAGATTTGTACTAACCCCATAATGATTTAACTTATGGTAGTGAAATCATACAGTGGATATATCTTATCTGAATCACAAAATGCTTATTCTAGTTAAACCCCTTCCCCCAATTTTTATTTCTAAATATCCAAATTTATGAATAACTTTGAACCTCGGAATTGGCATGGAGTCAGTCAGAAGAAAAAAAATCAGAGAAATGAAACACTCCTGCTCCTCACTCCACCCAGCACAGTCAGGGACTTGCATGGAGTGTACTTGAGACTTAATTTGCTTCATTTTGAGTTTCATTTTCAAAGCTATTTCTTTTCCAGGCTTCCCATTTCGCTTTATTTGAAAACCAGCTCTTATCATTTTAGTCATTATTGTCACAGATGCCAAGTTCTTAAATTATGCTGATCACAAAAGATACCAGTTTTATGTTCTCATCGTACTCAGTGGCTGTTCCAGTATCCCATCTGAGGGGCACACTGGCGATGTTCAGGGCAGATGACAGCTTTTGTTCTGAGCAAGCACATAAAGACATGGCTGGGGAAGCTGAATGCCATTTCACTCACACAAGAAAGGAGTGTCTCTCTGGGTCTTGCAGCCCGTGGCCAAGAGATGTCAGAATACCTACAGCAAACACATAAGCAGCATAATTAGCTCAGTCTCTAGCTGGTAGCACCCCTCACTTGGCATTATTAATCCAGGCGTCCTACAGGCAAAGTGTTGACAGTCTGTAGTTGGCTGAAATACATATTGACCTATGCTTTTTTCAAGATGCAGCTTAAGCTCACCTCCTAAATGCAGGCTTCTATGATCCCACCCTCTACTTCTTTCTCTTTCACTGTTTCGTGTCCATACCATTGTTTTGGCGTTTCTCTCATGTGCTGTTAAAAAATGTGTGTGTGTGTGTGTGTGTATGAGAGAGAGAGAGAGAGAGAGGGAGGGAGACATTCTCCCATAGATTGTGAGCTTTTCCACTGCAAGGGACTCCCCCCTTATTCACCTACTATACCCCTGTCCCTACCTTTTTTCTGTTATAAATATTTTTATGAATTGATGGCTTTGAAATGACTGTTTTTTAATAGTATAATGGAAAGAGCCCTCTGGATTCTGGTTCTGACTCCATGATTCCTTAGTCATTAATACCTTTATTCAACATGATTAATTAATTGAGTGCCTACTCTGTGCCAGATTGTTTCCAGCCCTGGGAATATAGGAGTGAACAAAACAGTCAAGATACAGACTAGACATCCCTGCTGTCCTAGGGTTTGCACTTTATGGAGAAGACAGATGATAGATAACACATGAAAATAGTCAAGACAAACATCAAATGAATGGTATGCAGAGAATTAAAATAGGAAATGTGCAAATTATTATTTTAGGTTTGGTAGTTAATTAACTGAGATGTAACAAAATCAACCATGAAGGTCAAGGAAAAGGAATTCATGACTGAGGGAATAGTTTATGCAGAGACTCCAAGGCAGCAATGTACTTGTCATATTCTAAGAATGTGAAGGAGATCACTGTGACCAGTGTCCTGCGTGAGGGTGAGATGACAGATAAGAAAGATGAATGTTTGGATTTTATTTTTAGTGCATTGTGATAGCATCTTAGATTTCAAGCTGCACAGTGTTGATATTCAGTTTGTTTTATAAGTATTACTCATGTGGAATGTGGAGAATGGATTTGAGAGGGGGGAAGAGATAGTAAGGGTGCTAGATGGGACATTATTGCAGCAGCCGAAGCAAGAGATTGTTCATAGGTCTAGGTGGTGGTAATAGAGGTGAAGATGGGTGGATAGATTTGGGGATATGTTTGAGGTCAAATTAAATATTTAGTGATGGTTTGTGGAGGCTAAGTGAAGAAAGGAATCAAAGCCTTATTAAACATGTGTAAGTACTTAAATGTTTCTAGTGATGGACCCCTCATAAAAACCTAATTATAGATACATCAGTGGTTCCCAACTGGGGGTGATTTTGTCATCCTTCCCTCCTCCCCAAACCCTGGAGACATTTAGCAATATTTTGAGACAATTTTAAATATCACAACTGAGTATGGAGATGATGCTACTAGCATCTAGTGGGTAGAGGCCAGGGATGATGCTATCATCCTACATTGCACAGGGCAGCTGCCTCTGCGAAGCATCCTCTGCCCTCAAATGTCAATCATGCTAAGGTTAAGAAACCCTGAAGACATCTACCCACCTCACAGGGCGATTGTGAGGATTTACTGAAATAATGTGTTGTAAAGCCGGATGGAGGTTTTAAATTCTATACACAGTTTCATTGATGCCACAATTTTACAATATCTGTTGGAGTAAACACAGTATATTCTTGCAGTTGAGTAATCAGAATGATCTCTTCTCTTCTTGTTCTGAATGAAGGTGGTGCATTTTGAGTGCGGTACTTTGGGCAGTAGCCCCATCAGCCTTCAGTAGAGTAGCAGAGAAGAACTGAAGAAAATTTGATTCCAGGGTTCTTTTGACTCTACAATAGCTACAGTTTTAAATTGTATTGCGGAAAAGACTGATGATAAAATTCATTGGAAATGAGTTGCAAAGTAAACTTCTATTTTTAAGAGAAAATGGTGGGTGGGAGAGGATGAGACTTTAGGGGCAGTGTGCTACCTTTTCCCCTGAGAAATGGCAAGGGAATTAATTAAAGAAGCCGGCGAGAAAGCAGAGTCATGAATAGAGTAGCCAGTTCTCCATTCCTTCTGTCTCCAGCACTGAGCATCCACCCCACGCTTTGCTCTGCACCAAGCTCTTGTTAGTAACCTAACACAGGACAGGGTGCCTCGTTCCAGGAAGTTAATGCCTCCAAATGAGGGGAACAAGCAAGCCATTCCTGTAATTAAGAACACTCCCTACAATGAAAGAGAGGTTAAAAATAAACTGCCTCAGTGTGTTCTTAATTGACTACAAGGTAATGTTGGTAGAAGTTTAAAATACTTAACCAGCAGTAAATATTCAAGGCAGTCTTTGAAGAAGTCAATGGCTAGGTGAATGCATGCATCAGTTGGCAGAGCATCACTTAATCAACAGTTCAAGTAAACAAGAGGAGAATTAAAAATGCAGAACTTAAAATACAGAGAATTAGCAAAGTTGCTAATTACATGCAGGTTCTTTCTTACTCCAGGCCTTGACTGTTTAAAGTTTGGTCAAAGTGTTGCTAAAAATAACCAGTTATTAAGAGATTCATTCATTTTCAGAAGGCCTGCTTAGGAAGAATGATGGCCAGGTCCAGCAGATAGCTTAGAAGTACCCAAGAATGAAGTGTTAGGAGGTGACCTCACAATGTAAAGCCTGAGAATCCTTCAGCTGGCATATGTTGCTGGCAAGAAAATGATTTTTTTTTTCATTTTTAGTCTTTATCACTTAAAAATTCTAGACTTTTATAGAGAGGATCTATCAGTAGACAGCCACATTCATAGTAATATGCTGATACTGACATAATGCATGATTTTCTTCATTTAACAAATTCTTGCAATCCTCTAACAAATTCCTATTTCAATCCTCTCAACTTATTATACACCTGCTAAGTATAAAATATATTAAATTGGTTTAAATATTATAGGGGAGGCTATTTTCAGTGTCTCCAGCTAGAAGAACAAAGTTCTTAAGCTGTGTAATAGGTTCACTTGTTAAAATGAGACTTTATCCTACAGTCATTTTTCTTTTGCTTTTTGAAGGAAATATGACTTTTTTTCACTTCAGAGAGCAGCTTCTCATTCTTCCTCTAGCTTCAGTAGCCATTAAGCAGTTCTTCATTTTGAAGGATATATATTGATCCCAAGACATTGTCTGGTTGGAGAGAAACAGTGCATATTTCTTAGGTTTTCTGATGTCAAGGCTCGTAGTCCTTAAAGTAGCAGGATAATCAGATTAATGTGTTGTTGCTTATATTTTCCTTGGAAGAGTCAGGGAAATGGGGGTTAGAAGTATTTGTTCTAATTTCAACATTGTTACTACTTACCTCTGTGGCCTTGGGCAAGCCATTTACCTTCAGTTTCAGTTTACATGCAGGGATGTTAAAGTAGAAAGGGTCAATTTGTTAAGTGGACTTGAAACCTGATGGAGAGTAAAAGTCATACCCAAATGGATTTGAAACCTGAGGGGAGTGTTAGAACCCACTGAATTTAGGTTTTTCCAAAGTCTCAGGAAATGCATTCTTTTACACCATTCTCCTGGTGTTTGTGCATCACTGAAAATTCATTCCCTTCAATTTGCAGACAGTAAAAATGTAAGGTACAGAGAAACTAAGTAATTTGCTCAAGGTCACATAGCTAGCTAGTGGTGGCATTTGGACTTTAAATGTAATCTGATGACCTGCAAAACTGCTTATTCCCCAATTTATTAGTTGCTTATTTAATCTGGGGATGACCATACTTTTTTGAGTAACAGTCACAATTTAATATAAAAAATACACAGACACACACACTCATACACTAAACAAACTGGGTATAAAGGAAATATGTATAACATAATAAAGACCATGTGTGACAAGCCCACAGCTAACATCATAGTCAACAGTGCAAAGCTAAAAGCTTTCTTCTAAGATCAGCAGCAAGACAAGGAAGCCCACTCTCACCACTGCTATTCAACATAGTACTGGAAGTTGTAGCTAGAGTAGTTAGGCAAGAAAATAAATAAATAAGTAAAAGACATCTAAATCAGAAAAGGAGTAAAAACAGTCTCTATTTGCAGATGACATGAGATTATATATAGAAATCCCTAAAGACTCTGCCAAAAAACTGTTATAACTAATAGACAAATTCAGTAAAGTTGCAAGATATAAAATCAATATACAAAAATCAGTTGCATTTCTATACACTAATAAGAAACTATCAGAAAAAAAAATCCCATTTATAATTGCATCAAAAAGCGTAAAATAGGGACTTCCCTGGTGGCGCATTGGTTAAGAATCTGCCTACCAATGCAGGGGACACGGGTTCAATCTCTGGTCTGGGAAGATCGCACATGCTGCAGAGCAACTAAGAGCATGCACCACAACTACTGAGCCTGTGCTCTAGAGCTTGTGAGCCACAACTACTGAGCCCACGCACCACAACTACTGAGCCTTCACGCCACAACTACTGAAGCCCACACGCCTAGAGCAGTGCTCCGCAACAAGAGAAGCCACTGCAATGAGAAGCCCGTGCGCAGCAATGAAGAGTAGCCCCCACTCACCGCAACTAGAGAAAGCTCATGCACAGCAACGAAGAGCTAATGTAGCCAGAAATACTCAGGAATAAATTTACCAAGGATATGAAAGATCTGTGCACTGAGAACTGTAAGATATTGAAGAAGACATAAATAAATGGAAAGATATCCTGTGTACATGGGTTGGAAGAATTAATATATTGTTAAAATATCCATACTACCCAAAGTGATCTACAGGTTATTTGCAATCCCTATCAAAATTCCAATGATGTTTTTTCACAGAAATAGAAAATACAGTCCTAAAGTTTCAATGGAATGGCAAATGACTCCAATAGCCAAAGTAATCTTGATAAATAAGAACAAAGCTAGAGGCATCACACTTCCCGATTTCAAGCTATATTGTATATCTATAGTAATCAAAACAGTGTGGTATTGGCATAAAAGCAGACACATAAATCAATAACAAACTAGGAAGCCCAGAAATGAACTCAGGCATATACGGTCAATTAATTTACAACAAAAGAGCCAAGAATATACAACGGGGAAGGGAAAATCTCTCCAATAAATGGTATAGGACAACCACATGTAAAAGAATGAAACTAGACCCCCTATCTTATATCATACACAAGAAAATCAACTCAAAATAGATTAAAGACTTGATTGTAAGACCTGAAACCATAAAACTCCTAAAACAAAACATAAGCAGTAAGTTCCTTGACGTTGGTCTTGCCAATGATTTTTTTGGATTTGACAGTAAAAGCCAAGAGTACTAGTTTCCCAGGCACATTGACCCAGCGTTAGAAGCTGACAGCATTAGAAGTCATTCTGCATCTACACTTCATGGGATGTTTTCATTCTGTAATTCTTTGGATTTATTAAATTACATCTTATATGGCTTGGTTTGGTATCACAGAAGACTGCAAGAAAGAAGAGACACGACGGTCCAGAGTATAGGGGATAAAGGGCAAGAAAGTCCGATAATGAGTGGATGGAGTTGGGCAGGTAGAGTAGCCAACAGGACAGGAGAGAGCTGTGTGTAAGCGGTTCATTAGAGAGGTTCTGTAGAGAACAGGAGAAAGTGTCCAAGTCCTGTGGTGTTTCATATGGTAGATTCTTCCCAAAGGGAGAGCTGTCACTATTTCTTTGTCACTAGCTTGTTGAACATAACGAGAATCAGACACAACTAACAGTGCAATAAGAAGAAAAACATGAATGTGCAGTGTCCTTGAACCCAAGTGAATAAAGTGTAAAGGGATGATCATTCATGTCAGATGCTGGTGATAGGTCAGGTAGGATGCAGCCTGAATAGTAGCCTGAGATTTTTAGCTGCTATATTTAAATAGAGCCAATTCAAAGAAAAAAAAGAAAGACAAGGCAATAGAAACGTAAATTGACATTACACTAAATAGCTTCAGCACAGCAAAGGAAACCATCAACAAAATGACAACCTAGAGGATGGGAGAGAATATTTACAAGTCATATATATATATATATATATATATATATATATATATATATATATATATATATACCTTATAGAGAGAATATGTATCACTTTATCATTTTATCAAACCACATTTTGTACAAGACACCATGCTAGGTGTTATAGTTAGACACTGAAAAATGGGGTGCTTTATGATGATGTGATGGCCATTTATGTGAATAATATTCATAGTCTGTCTGTCCAAGAAGTGCCTCCTTCCTATCATATTTCTGAGAGGAATAGATACATAAAGAAAGGAACACAAAGCAAAATAGAGTCTGTTATGTTAACCTGGGGCTTGGGTCAGTATAGAACTGAAGTCTAATATGATGGACCACATGGAAGAATTCATTTTCTCTGGGGTAATTAGTGTGTACTTGATCTAGTTGGACCTGCTCAGGTTCATTCTAGAACAGGTGCATGTACTGTCTACCATATACATAGGTAGAGGGATCGTATTGAGTCAGCTCATTATCCCAGACATATGTCTGAGCCTACGGACGCGCAGGCTCAGCGGCCATGGCTCATGGGCCCAGCCGCTCTGCGGCATGTGGGATCTTCCCGGACAGGGGCACGAACCCGTGTCCCTTGCATCGGCAGGCGGACTCTCAACCAGTGCGCCACCAGGGAAGCCCACAAGTCATATTTTTTTTTCTTTTTTATGTTATAAATCATAATTCTAGTTATTACTTTTATTTTTATTTATTTATTTATTTATTTTTTTGTGGTACGCGGGCCTCACTGTTGTGGCCTCTCCTGTTGCGGAGCACAGGCTCCGGACGCGCAGGCTCAGCGGCCATGGCTCACGGGCCCAGCCGCTCCGCGGCAAGTGGGATCTTCCCGGACTGGGGCACGAACCCGTGTCCCCTGCATCGGCAGGCGGACTCTCAACCACTGCGCCACCAGGGAAGCCCAACAAGTCATATATTTGATAAGAGGTTACTATCAAAATATATAAAGAACTCATAAAACTTAATAGAAGAAAGAAACAATTCAATTAAAAATGGGCAGGGGAACAAAATAGACATTTTTCCAAAGAAGACATACAAATGACCAATGGGTACATTAAAAAGGTGCTCAGTATCGCTAATCATCAGGGAAATGCAAATTGAAACCACAGTGAGATATTACCTCACGTCTCTTAGAATGGCTATTATCAAAAAGACAAGAAATAACAAATGTTAGCGAGTATGTAGAGAAAAGGGAACCCTTGTGCACTGTTGATGGGAATGTAAATTGGTTCAGCTACTGTGGAAAATAGTATGGAGGTTCCTCAAAATTAAAAAAAAAAAATTACAGTTACCATGTGAACCAGCAATTTCACTTTTGGGTATATATCCAAGGGAAATGAAAACAGGATCTCAAACAGATATCTGCATTTCCATGTTCATTGCAGCATTTTTCACAATAGCCAAGACATGAATGCATAAAGAAATTGTATATATATACACATATACACATACACAATGGACTATTATTCAGACCAGAGAAAGAAGAAAATCTTAGCCTTTGTGACAGTATGGATGGGACTTGAAGGAATTATGCTAAGTGAAATAAGCCAGATAGAGAAAGACAAATACTGCAGAGTATCATCTATTTGTGGAATCTAAAATAAAAAAGTCAAACTTACAGAAGCAGAGAGTATAAAAGTGATTGCCAGTGGCTGGGGGATGGAGGAAATAGAGGTTGGTAAAAGGGTACAAACTTTAACCTGTATGATGAATAGTGTCTACGGAGCTAATGTAAAACATGGTGTATAGTTGCAAAAATAGATACAGTGTGTATTCCCATATGTATATATTGCCTTTTACATCATTGACTAGGACTTAGAGAGGTTGCTTACTAATTATTCAACAATAGGCAACCTACTTAATTTATGTCAGCTTAGTTTGTTTTCCCCTAACTCAGAAACCATTATGAGAATCTCAGGTGTAACTAGTCAGAGTACCTTAAAATGGTTCACATAAAAATAAAAGTGTTCATTATTATGTTTTACTGGTATCTCTATGGAGCCATAATATTTATCATTTTAACCACCAAAAATAATTTTAATGCCTTTATTTTATCTAACTGACCTAAGCGTAGCACTGGTTACTGCTTTCCTATCTGGGACTCAGGAATGTGCTCATTTATTGTGTCCATGTATTGAACATTTTCCAATATGTGAAATGAAAGGATTTGGACTACATGATTACAAAAGGACTATCTGGTTCTTACCTTATAGAGAGAATATGTATCACTTTATCATTTTATCAAACCACATTTTGTACAAGACACCATGCTAGGTGTTATAGTTAGACACTGAAAAATGGGGTGCTATCTTTATGATGATGTGATGGCCATTTATGTGAATAATATTCATAGTCTGTCTGTCCAAGAAGTGCCTCCTTCCTATCATATTTCTAAGAGGAATAGATACATAAAGAAAGGAACACAAAGCAAAATAGAGTCCATTATGTTAACCTGGGGCTTGGGTCAGTATAGAACTGAAGTCTAATATGATGGACCACATGGAAGAATTCATTTTCTCTGGGGTAATTAGTGTGTACTTGATCTAGTTGGACCTGCTCAGGTTCATTCTAGAACAGGTGTATGTACTGTCTACCATATACATAGGTAGAGGGATCGTATTGAGTCAGCTCATTATCCCAGACAGTCGCGTTGAGGGAGAGAAAAAAGTCAGAACATATCTTGGTGTCTTGACCTTAGAAGCCCCTTGAAAACTCTGTCCAAAGGAGACTTGACCCAGTTAATGGCTTACAATTGTCCAACTCAGGTCAATTATCGTCCTTTTCCTAGCCAATAAATAGGATACTGGGCAAAACCCCTTTACATAGATAAGAAAACTAGCATATAGGTTTAAATCACAAGTCCAGAGTTGCTTAGCCAGTTAGGGCAGAATCGGTATGTGGACCTGGATATATAGTTAAAATAGAAAACAAGATTTCTCTGAGTGTCTTTTGTTTTTTCTCTTGGAATTTCTTCATATATTTATGGATATGAATGGTATGTGTATATTTTATATCTATAGGTTCAAAGGTTTAGCATGTGAATGTAAAAATTGTAATTTTTAAATTATTGAATTTCATAGAAAATTAAATTTTATAATTTGTATTTGAAGTTTTTAACAGTTTAAGGTTTAACAACTGAGGTTTAACAATTCATTCATTGTTATAACCCATGAGGAGCACTTGTGAATACATAGAAATGCAGAGAAGTGGTTAACTTTTAAGATCTTTGATGTACAGATCTTAATAAATAGGTGCAGTAAAATTCATATTTCTTGACATATTCATTACTCAGCAAAAAATTGCATACGTCTTTTTAATTATTCACAAACTTACAATGCCTTCAAATCTTAATGAAGTAATGCCTTTGATGTTATTTTATACATTTAATAAAGTTATATGCAACTGCACAGAAAAATAATATAAGCTTTTCTTTTGATCCTAGAAATAGATAATGAAACTCTTTCTTTCGCAGTTGTAGAATTTGTTCACAGATTCTTCTTGAAGTTTTGCACTTTTGTAGTTTGCTGCTTGCTGGATTGTTGGTTAAGCAAAGACTTCTGGGTGGCTTTTAAAACTGTACAAATGCTTTAAAATTAATAAATGTGGGGCTTCCCTGGTGGCGCAGTGGTTGAGAATCCGCCTGCCGATGCAGGGGACACGGCTTCGTGCCCCAGTCTGGGAAGATCCCACGTGCCGCGGAGCGGCTGGGCCCGTGAGCCATGGCCGCTGAGCCTGCGCGTCCGGAGCCTGTGCTCCGCAACGGGAGAGGCCACAACAGTGAGAGGCCCGCGTACCGCAAAAAAAAAAAAAAAAAAAAAAAAATTAATAAATGTGGTCTTTAAATAAATAATGTTAAATTAAGAAAGAACAATTATTTTTAAACTTTTTTTTTTCCATTCAGACTTAGGGCACATAAGAAAAATGCTCGTGTGTTAATTTTTGTTTCATGATTGTCCAAGGAGGCAAGGCACCGCTTCAGATAAATTTGACATGTTCAGAGAAATAGCAACCCTGTCAATTCTTGAAGAAACACTTGGAGTTTGAAACAGTGATTTGCTGAGTGGATAATTCAGAAAGCTGAGTTATGATAACACTTCTGTTCTGAATAACAGATGGATGTCTCATAATGTCAGTATAGAATTAGATGAAATCTACTTTGAAACTCACTAAAGATATTATTTCATTTATATTTAAGTATTTATTCCTTTTTAGTAGATAGGTGTAGATTGGGATATACTTAGGATTTGCTTAAAATAGTCACTGCTTTTTTTTTTCCAAATCATGAATTTTTTTTTTTTTAGTGAGGAAAGTTCTTGTCAAAATGAATTATCTTTAACATGATTTTAGTGTTGTCTTTTCTTATGGCCTGTTGAGTTTAAAACAACTTTTTTAGCCTTGTTACTCCACTTTTTATTATGTGGATGATTTTCTGTCATATTCAATATATTATTTAATAATAATGTTTTAAAAATTCCTAAATACCACTATTTAAAATTTTTTCCCGATTATGAAATTCAGAAAAGTGTGATCCTTGACTTAAAGTAGGTTGCTCCAACCTAATTTTACATTTCTTTGACCATGGT
Organism: Kogia breviceps; assembly: GCF_026419965.1. Classification (NCBI taxonomy): domain Eukaryota; kingdom Metazoa; phylum Chordata; class Mammalia; order Artiodactyla; family Physeteridae; genus Kogia; species Kogia breviceps. The sequence goes on along the minus strand of NC_081319.1, from coordinate 13,985,879 downwards.
AGGAGCCATGTAGTTTTTTTCCAACTGAAACTTCCACCAGGGATGTGAGACGAGAACTGTAGGGACTTGTATATTCCTGAAACCAATTTGGGCCTCAAATTCCACCCGGTTAAGTTCTTACTCAATTATAAGCTCCCAGAGGGCAGAGATTATATCTTGTCTTGTTTTCAAGAGCCTAATGCATGTCAGGCTCCTAGTAGCCATTCAGTAATGAATAAGGAGTGTGCTTATGCAATTTTAAAAGTCTCTCAGTTCTTTTTCCCTGGAGTCGAAATAATAATACTAGAAACATAGAATGAAACAGAAGTAATATATGTCCCAGCAAAGTGACATGTGTACAGTTCTCAGAAAACTGGCTGTTTCATCCTTTTTAGAAGTGTCCGATTATTAAGTAAACTTCTGTACTGAGTGGATAAGATGGTGTATCCTATGCAAATAACCAGAGAAGAAATCAGCAATTCTGAGAGACAAAAGTCTCATTTTGAGGAAATGTAAAACAATTGAATACATTTCATCACTTTGCATTTAAAGTAGGAAGGTGATGAATACTTAGAAGAGTATTCCAGCTATTCCAGTCCTGTTTCTTAGCAGGCATTTATTTTTACTGACAGATGAGAACATTTCACCTGTATTTTTTTGACAGATGTTAAGCTCTTATGACACACCTTTTCCTTCCATTGGGCCTCTCCCCTTCTCCTTTTTCCCAAGTAAGGTGTAGAAACAGGACTATTTTGAAGTAAAGTGAGGAAGAAGAGAGGTAATCTGTCTCTGCCTGCTCTGCCTAAACCATAGGGAAAGATCACAGCTAGGGTCAGAGCTAATACTGTCAACTTATGAAAGATCCCACTCATCATGTCTTTCTTTGACAGTATCTACAAAGGCTTCTGTATCTAAGGATGATTTTACTATCAATATGCAATCAGGCAGGTCAATGTTCATTTCATTTGTGAAGAAAACCACATCAAGCAAATTTCATTATAAAACCTAAAAATCAATATACATTCGTGCCAGTGTTCTCTAAATAATGAATGTGAGTATTCCTTTACCCTGAAATAACATTTTTAAGGATTGGATTTTTACTAAAAGAAGAAAGAAGCCATAGTTAGTTTTTCCTTGGACAGTATTTGTATTTGATATTAAGACAGTGATATTAAGAATAACTTTTGAAGTCCGTTTTGTTTTAAATATGTTTATTGGTCAGTTACCGTGTCTTTGCAAGTTGACACTGACTAGAGTGAAAAAATACACAGATGTGCCAATTGGTAAATATCAGAACAGTGATGAAAATCATAGCTAGTAGTGGCTTAATATGCACTGTTTATGGATGCTGTGATAAGACTTTTCTTTTGATTTTTGCATGTAATCTTTATAACTACCCTAGTACAGGGGCACATAGTTTGTGTAGGCTAAATGTCATAAGGTACAACCACCACAGAATAGATATTTTTATTTCACCTAACAGTTTAATACACATGTGCTCTTCCAGTTGTGGTCCACCCTTTCACAGAGCGTCTGAATCCTTTGCTGGATTCTCTGTTGCATCTGACACAAGAAGGGAGAAAGAAGGTGAGGATAGAAAGAATGGTTTTCAGTGGAAAAGGCATCTGTCCTTTTATCCATGTTCCAGTGGTGAGAGCTCAGTCATGTGGCTACACCTCATTGCAAGGGAGTCTGGGAAATGTAATCCAGCCATGGGTGCAATGGGGAAAGGAAATAAGTTTACTGAAAAACCAGCCAGTCTCTCCCATGAGAGGGTGTATTCCTTTTTTATAGGTAAGAACGTAAGGCTTAACGTTCAAATAATATCTGATATCATCTGGGTGAGTTATGGTAATGCCAGGTCTGCCTCACAGTCCATGTTTTTAAGCACTGCCTGGGCTGGGTGCACCTTATTGTGATTTACCCTGGAGAACATGGTATTTTCCTGATGAAGAGATTAGCCAGAGAGATGCATGGCTAAAATTTTGACTTTCGCTCTATGCAGGGTCCTCCACTAGAACTTGCTGTAGCTCTACTGATAATGCTAAAATCCTAAAGCAGAAGTCATCAGTATACCTTGTAGGGGAAATTTTAGGAACCAGTGTGCAATTCCTGTGTTCGCTTTTCCTCGTATCAAGACGACAGGTAGTGCTCCAGTTGGAGCTGTTCTGTCACCCTGGGTTCTTATTAAGGTTGATGCATAGGCCCATGTTGGATGTGTGGTATGAGTGACAAATAAAATTTTGTGTGAGCCACTGTGTTTTAATTTAATTTCATTTTGTAGATTTTGTAGTGTTATTGTTATTGAACCATAACCTAGCCTTTCCTGACTGATACACAGTTCAGCCCAGAATCTCTACTTTTAGTGTCTTACAGGAGTATATATAGAGGTCCATAAAGATATCTGTGTCCCTGTGTCTGTCTATCTATCTGGTGATATTCGTTGGAGTCTCGTTTCAATAAGTCATGGCTGAAAGCATTCAATAAGTTATGCTGTAATTACACAGTAGGATATATGGAACTGGTAAAAAAGTTTATGCCTATGTTTACCTACATAAAAAGATGACTGTGATTATGTGGAAAATGAAACTTGAAAAATGCATAAAATTATACACACACACACACACACACACACACACAATATTTCATAATGGCAATGAAAACTTTGTTTATATTTTTTGTAGAGAAGTAGACTTCCCAGGCAGAGAGCTGGAGAAGGGTGATACATCCTGCATTATTCCTGATGTAATCACAACCACAACCATCTTTTCCCTAAATCTCCAAATTAGCTTTCTTTTTAAATTTTTATTGAAGAATAGTTAATTTCCAATATTGTGTTAGTTTCAGGTATACAGCAAAGTAATTCAGTTACATATAAATATATATATATACATTTTTCAGATCCTTTTCAACTATACATTATTACAAGCTATTGAATATAGTTCTCTGTGCTATATATACATTTTTCAGATCCTTTTCAACTATACATTATTACAAGCTATTGAATATAGTTCTCTGTGCTATACAATAAATCCTTGTTGTTTATCTATTTTATATACAGTAGTGTGTTTTTGTTAATCCCATACTCCTAACTTATCCCTCCTCCCACTTTCCCCTTTGGTAACCATAAGTTTGTTTTCTATGTCTGTGAGTCTTTTTCTGTTTTGTAACTAAGTTCATTTCTATCATTTTAGATTCCACATATAAATGACATCATATGACATTTGTCTTTCTCTGTCTGACTTCACTTAGTATGATAATCTGTAGGTCCATCCATGTTGCTGCAAATGGCAGTATTTCATTCATTTTATGGCTGAGTAGTATTCCATCGTGTGTGTGTGTGTGTGTGTGTGTGTGACCTTTATCCATTCATCTGTTTCTAATCATTAGAGATATTAAGCAACTTTTCATGTGCCTGTTGGCCATCTGTATAACTTCTTTCGAGAAATGTCTATTTATGTCTTCTGTTCAATTTTTGATCGTTTTTTTTCTTTGATATTGAGTTGTATGAGCTGTTTGTATATTTTGGGTATAACCCCTCATTGGTTGCGTCATTTGCAAATATCTTCTTCCAGTCCATAGCTTGTCTTTTCATTTTGTTGATGGTTTCCTTTTGCTGTGCAAAAGCTTTTAATTCAGTTAGGTCCCATTTTTAAATCTTTGATTCTATTTCTTTTGCCTCAGGAGACTGATCTAAGAAAATATTGCTAGGATTTATGTCTGAGAATGTTTTGCCTATGTTCTCTTCTAGGAGTTTTAAGGTGTCATGTCTTATATTTAGGTCTTTAAACCATTCTGAGGTTGTTGTTTTTGTTTTTTTATGGTATGAAGGCATGTTCTAATTTCATTGGTTTACATGAGGCTGTCCAATTTTCTCAACCCCACTTACTGAGGAGACTGTCTTTCCTCCATTGCATATTCTTGCATCCTTTGTCAAAGATTAATTCACTGTAGGTGTGTGGGCTTATTTCTTGACTCTCTATTCTGTTCCATTGATTTATATGTCTGTTTTTTGTTCCAGTGCCATGCAGCTTTGTAGTATCATCTGAAGTCTGGAGGGTTATGCCTCCAGGTTTGTTCCTTTACTTCAGGAATGCTGTGGCAATTCTGGGTGTTTTGTCAAATTAGCTTTCCTAATGGATTTACTCCCTCAGTTTTGACTCCCCTCTAATCCACAGCCCATGTGATCTTTGTAATAGATCTTATAAATATCTTTGTCTCCTATTGAAAACTTAAAGTTGCCCCCATTGTTACAAAGAAAAACTCATGTCCTATCATTGTTCCCGGAAGGACAGAGCCTGAGACAAAGTGTTCAAGCTTTACTGGGAGGTGCCATTCCGTAGTGGCAAGAGTGAGGAAAAGGGCAGTGAGGACAAGGAGAAGGGGCAGCAGAAAGGTGCTGCATTTCCAGGGTGGCCACTGATTTATAATCTGCTTAACATCAAGGACAGTTGCTTGGCAGGTACCGTGGTTGGATCATGTGGGACATTTCTGATGTGTGAACACAAGAAAAACACAGCTTAAAGAAAAACACAGGGCTTCCCTGGTGGCGCAGTGGTTGGGAGTCCACCTGCCGATGCAGGGGACACGGGTTCGTGCCCCGGTCCGTGAGGATCCCACGTGCCGCGGAGCAGCTGGGCCCGTGAGCCATGGCCGCTGAGCCTGCGCGTCCGGAGCCTGTGCTCCGCAACGGGAGAGGCCACGGCAGTGAGAGGCCCGTGTACCGCAAAAAAAAAAAAACACAAAAAACAAAACAACAACAACAACAAGAAAAACACATCTCATTAGTGGAAGGAAAAGAGAGAGAGTTCACCTCCAGCTCTCTCAGGCCTCTTATTGGTGAACCCTCGCATGCTTCTGGGTTTCAGCATCTGGCCCTGAGGAGCTGCTTAGGAAGCCAGATTCCACATTTGCTGTGGTGGTCTGAATATGAAATTAACAGGGGTTGGCAGAGACTTGGGGGCATGTGGCAGCTGGCTCTCAGGAGGCAGAATCTAGTGTGCTGACGTGAAGTTGGACAGCAGCCACACAGGCTGAGGTGGAACAAAATGGCAGAGGGCTCAGTAAAGAGGGAGGCAGAATGAACTTTGAGGAGGTACATGTGATGTGATGAATGCAGTTCATTAGAGTTAGGACCCTAGGTCCTGGTGCACTCAAGTCCTTACTGGGTGTATGAACATGTTATGTTAGCCCTCTTTTCCTTACCCCATCCCTGTACTTGACTAAATATTACTAATTTATTTAGAGCCTCAACTTTTTCCTCTTGTGTGATGAGACTCCTCATCTCTATCTTAGTTGCCCCTTCTTTGTTCTTACTGCTTTATCATCTTTTAATTGCCTGTTTGAATCTCCCCACTTCCTTCATTACATCAAAAACTCATTGGAAGCAAAGGGTTTTTATTATTAACTGTTATTTACCCAAAAGCAAACACATAATAGAAAAGCAAATAGGAATGAATTGATGAATGATAATGACAACTAATATTTATTATTTGTCATATTTTAAGCAATAAAACAATTTCCCTGATAATTGGGTTTTCAGAGGATTCTTGAGTAAGGTAGTAACTGCTGCTTTAGTTTGTTGTTTTTCTGTTGGTTCTGAGAATATTATGCACTCATGTGCATGTGTAATTTTATGCCAGTCTACACTCCATATAGATTTTGTCTTTTCATTAACATCATACACATAGAGAACTATGTGTATGTTTTCTCAGACAGATTACAATCAACTCTTGTTTTTAATTCCTGTACTAAAGGCATTCCAAAACCTATCCAATAACACCATTTTGTCTGTTAATAACTACCACTCACAAAGAATTTAAAAGAATAATTTAGCTAATTCTCCTTATTGATTTTGAAATTTATTTTTTCTTGGTTAGTTAAAACTATTGAAACATATTTGAAATATCTTGATTTATAAGCAAAGTATATATTTGGCCATTCAGATGACCAAATATATATTTCTCATTTCTCATATATATTTGGTCAGTCTTCATCCATGGTTCCTGACTCACAGGTGCCAAACCCCTTGGAATTTCCTAAGTACTGAGTACGATCAAGGTGTTTCTTGTTAGGTTAATGAGGTTAATTTTGGATCCCACCTAAGGATGAGGACTGGCTTCCAGGAGAACCAACCATGTATTTAGAGGGTTGGAACTTTCAGTCCTGCCCCCTGACTTCCTGGGAGGGTTGCTGGAGGTTGAATCAATTGCTATTGGCCAATGATTTAATCAATCATGACTATGTAATGAGGCCTCCCTAAAAATCCAAGAGAGGAGAGTTTGGAGAGCTTCTGGATTGTTGAACTCCCGGAGGTGCTGGGAAAATGGTGTGATTGGAGGACGTGGACGTTCTGTGCCCTCTCCCCATACTTTGCCCTATGCATGTGGAGCATCTGGTGGTTCCTGAGTTATAATCTGGTAAGTGAAACGTTTGTCTGAGTTCTAGTAAATTAACCAAACCAGAGCAGGGGGTTGTGGGAAACTCTAGTTTATACTGGCAACAAAGTTGTACAGGTAACAACCTAGGCTTGAAATTAACATCTTGAGTTGGAGGGGGTCTGGGAACCTCCAGTTTGTAGCCTGTTGGTCAGAAGCACAGGTAACAGCCTGGGTTTGTGATTGGCATGTGAAGTGGGAAAGGAGGCAGTCTTGTAGGACCGACCTGTTAGCCTGTGGAACCTGATACTGTCTCTGGGTAGATAGTCTCAGAATTGATTTGAATTATAGGACACCCAGCTGACATCCTGAGAAGTGTTTGTCAGTGTGGAGAACCCCCCATCCCCTGCTACTGCCATTAGAATTGGTACAGACTCATTTACATTTCTATAACATTCTTCCACATAGGTCAGTCATGAAATGAACATAAGCACTCATTGATTCAGGGAAGTACCCTCTTTGGGTGGACTTACATATAGCTAAAGCCAGCTTTCTGACCTTCCGTTTAATGATATCTTTTTAAAAATTTCCCATGTTAGTAATATCACTTGCCTTTTTTTTTTTTTTTTTTTGGCGGGCCTCTCACTGTTGTGGCCTCTCCCTTTGCGGAGCACAGGTTCCGGACGCGCAGGCTCAGTGGCCATGGCTCATGGGCCTAGCTGCTCTGTGGCATGTGGGATCTTCCCAGAGCAGGGTACAAACCCGAGTTCCCTGAATCAGCAGGCGGATTCTCAACCACTGCGCCACCAGGGAAGCCCTCGCTTGCCTTTTTTACATCTCATGTTAGGCATTCTGATGCTTTAAAAATGTTCCTTTCTCATACTGAAGCTCTTCTGGAATGCCCTTAAAGTGCCCCACCCCATTTTTCATTAATTTTAACTTGCTTTAAAACAGTGCTTTGTAGTCTTTGAACATTTGAATTGACTAGGGATGTTAAAAAAAAAAAAAAAAAAGGCAGTGACAGGGACCCTCACACCCAGATTCTGGTTTAATTGATCTGAGGTGGGAGTTAAGGGAGAGATTTTTCTAAAATTCACCCCATGTGTTTCCTGTATGTAACTCAGGTTGAGGAATTTTGATTGAGAAGAATTTTTCAAGATGTGATCTACAGTTTATTGGGGATTTTTATGAATCTTTGAGATCATCCAAGCTCTTAGCATATTAATACACATTTTGTTCCTCATGTGAAATCATGAATTTTTCAATTTCAAACTTTCTGTATATCTGGCTAGTACTGGCATCAATTTCATTAATGATGCGGTTTGTCTGGTGTTGGTTAGCAGGTTGGGAACCTGACCCTACTGACTGAAATTACTGTTTTATAGTATCTTAAAGTCAGGGGACATATAGAATGTTGGAGTTGAGAGTTTGTTATCCTTAGTCTACCTCCCCATTTTATGGATGAGGAAACTGAGGTCCACAGGGATGAGATGTATGGCCTAGCTTCACAAGCTGCTCAGGTCGGGAGCAGGGACTATGAACTCGAGGCTCTTAGCTCTTGTCAGGTGCTCCTTCTGTTTTACCCCTTGCTTTCTGGAAGAAGCCTTGTGAAATAACACAGGACTTGAGATTTCACTTGTTCGTTCTGGGTCAGGTCCTAAAAATTCCATTTGTTATTTAAGCCCCAATGCTAAGTTCTAGTTACCATTCAGAAATTACTTTACAGTGAGCTAATGTGTGTTATTTTCTGGAACAATAAAAAAGCAGTAATCATCTACACCTGTATTTTCAGCAGTGTTTCTCCACTGAGAAGTAGCAATCAGCATTAATGGATAAGCTCAAGTTACCGAGGTCTCAAATTTAGCTGATGTGCAGTGCCATGTAAGGGTTTCTGTTGACAACAGATCAAATGTTCTCCACGCTCCCATCAGCTTTCCCAATTGCCAGTCACCAAATTCTGCTCTCCCCCTGGAAAGCAGGTTTTGTTTTTGGACAGTTAAGTGGGCCATTGGTGAAATGAGACAGCATCTTTCTCATAGGAAATAACTTTTTGCTCCCAGGGAAATTAACAAAATAGCAAAGTGAATCAATTGAGGATGTATTTTTATTGTTGTGAGTTTCTTACATTGTACACATCTAAGATTACAGAAGGTGGGATGAGGTTAGCAACAAACTATATCATAGACTTAAAAAATTTTTTTTGGTGGAATGGGCTCATCGGCATGCTGCATTCCTTATTGTGTTCAGAAATGAGGGTAGAAAATACTAGAAGGCTTATTTCTTATTATGATTCATTATATCATGTTATCTGGTGGAATATTATTTGTTTCACTCTCATTTTATAGTTACAAATGTTGCACACTTTCAACCTGGGCTTAAGTGGTCTCCACGATTCAAAGATAGGACTGATTTTTTTAAATGTATATTTCCTCAAGGTTTGCTCTTAGAGATAAGGTGGGTAATATGGCTTAAATAGTTCTGCGTGGAAATTTGGTTCAATGCAGCTTAAGATGGGGATAGGAGTACAAATACTTCATTTGAAGTCTTCCTATTTCTACATCCCCAAATAATCTAGCACTTCAGATCAATTGTGTTTTATTCCCCTGAATTTGGACAGTTGATGTGTAGATTATAGTGATGAATCTTAAATGGTGTCTTCGTGGTAGTCAACCATGATCAGACAATTGATCGATTTACATTTGTTTAGTATTGAGCTTTTATAAATGTCCATCACTTTTTTCCTTGACAGGGATAATGTTAGCCCCTCCACCCATCTTTCCTTTTTCCTTTCAAAAATTAGTAATGGTAGTAAGACAGACGGTGTCTCAGACCGAAGGAGAGGGAAATTATGCCTGACTGAATTTTGACATTATGAGTTGATATTACAGAATGAATCTTCCTAACATGAAATTTGATAACATAAAATTTTTCACAAAGTCAGAAAAAGAGCATAGAGTCCATGAAAACCATCACATAAAATCAGCCACAATGATCATGTGAGGACTATCAAAGCCTTAGGTAGGAGAGCGTTTCTACCTGAGTAGGGGATTAGGCTGCATTCCAGGAAGTACATAATAAATCTCAATGTATATACTCTGCAGTGCTGTTAAATGTAATCTGGGAATGCTACCTAATAGAAATTTAAAATAGTGGTGTTCAGTAGAAAAGAGGAAGCTCTGCAAGAAAAATGTTTTCTACCATTTTAATTGTTAAAAATGTTATAAATATTCTAAAGGTAAATAATATTATAGAAGACAATACTAATCCATATCCATGTATCCTTAACCACCTTTGAAAACAGTTGAATATTTTACTATTTAGATCCATTTTAATTATAGATATAATTGAATCCTTAAAGTACAGATATAAATGAAGCCCCTCACCCCAGTCTCCTCCTTCCCACCTCTTCAGAGGTATTACATATCCTGAAGTAAGTGTGTTTCCTTCCCATTCAAGTATTTATACTTTTATACACATCTGTTTAAATATATGTGTGTATATGTATATATATATATTTATATACACACACTGTTTTGTGTTAAAACTTAATTTAAAAACATGATACAGTGTATATCCTTTGGCTAATGGCTTTCTTTCTCCCTATATTTAATATGATCAACATCAATAACAGTTCATTTATTTTAAATGTAATATAATAGTCTAGTGTGTGACTGGATCATAATGTCTGTCTGTTCGCATGTGGGCATTATAGTTTCAAACATTTCCACTTTAACTGTGGCAATGAATTTCCTGGTACATAGATCCTCCTGATGTAAACGTTTCTCTGGGGACATCCCCACACAGATGTTGAATCATTGAGTTGTAGGGTATGTGTCAGTTTTACTAGATACGTTGGTGAATTGTTTCCTGAAGCGGTTGTACCAGTTTACATTCACACCAAGTGTTGAGAAGCTCCCTTACTTTGATTATAGTTGATGTTACGCCCTGAGTGGTTTCAGTCCACATACCCTTCTTACCACAAAGCCGTGACCTTTTGAAACCCGTGCAGCCTCAGCCTCATCTCCTTTTCTTGAATAGACCATGCCCTTCCGTAGCAGGTTTGAGGGAGCTACAACCCAGTGCTCTGTAGCTCATGGGTGGATTATGCTTGCTGCTAGTCTGGCCTTTGCTTTGTGACTTATTTCAAATAATGAGACTTTTCTTTTGTATGGAATATGCTTGGACGCACATTCTGAAAAGTAGAACACTCTGCCCTGTCTCAAAGCCTATTCCTTTAGGATCTGACATTAAATGTAGGATTTGGACTTTGTCTAACTTCTTAAAGTTTCTTTTCCAAGGATTGAAGTTCATCCCCTGAAATTTAGTTTGCTTCTTTGGGACGTTGATGCTACTGGGCTTTTTTGTGGCATGATTCTTGGTCCCCATGCTTCAACAACCCCTCTTATCTTCTTTTGGGCTTCCTTCCTGTCTGTAGTATAAGAAGGTTGCTCTTTATTTATTGTCATAACTTTCAGGCTCTTTCTCTTGGCACCTTCCTGGCCTGGAGGGCTGATCGAGTTCCAAACAATTTGTTTTCTGGTATGGACTCTGCCACTGATACCATTTAAGAAGAAGATTGATTGCTGTCATTTCTGGAAGTGATTTCATGCTGTTTGCTCTCCTCTTTTGTAAAAACTGTCAATTGTCTGGTACTTATTTTTTCCCCCTTGAGTACGTTTTGAAGGTCGTCATCATTACCAGAACTACCAGATATTTCAATACCTTCTTTACTGTGTGAACATCATCTCCATGGATGTGACTAATACCTATATTCTGATCACCTAGCAGTAAATGACTGCTTTTAGCTCAAATATATGGAGTATATCAGAAAACCAAAGCCCTAAGAATAGCATTATAAAGGGAAAGTAACCCTCAAAAAAGAGAATTTTTTTCTTGATTTCACAAGTCAAATGCATGTGTTCATTTTAGAAATTCTGTAAAATATAGCAGTGCATAAAGAGAACAAAAGGTTTTTCATAGAACCATAATTAACTTTTTGTAGCAATCCAGATATAAAGATGAACATGCATGTATTAATTGAAAAAATTTGAGTGCGTACAGAGATGTTGGGTACACAAAGAAAGTGGTAAACAAATTAAATATAGATCTGCCATTCCTGGAGCTTAAAGTCTACAGGGGGAGATGGTAACAGACAAATAACTAAATATGTAACAGCAAATAGAGAAAAATAGTGTAAAAGTAAGAAAGAGGTACAGTGATAGCAATGTTGTGACTGAAAGGGAAGGAAGAGTGGGTTACATAGACGGAGTTTCACGGGTAGAGACTAATTAGTGTGATGGGGAAAGCCAGTGTGTTTTTTTTAGAAGAAAATGTTTCAGCTGAGTTTCACAGGGTAGGAAAAGCAGGCGTGCAGAGATCAAGGAGGATGAGATTACAGGGAGCCAGAGCTGCAGGTTCAGAGTGTATAGAGATATGAAAGAGGTTGGAGTGTAGCTAAAGTTAGGAAGAGACACCATCAATTTAACCACAGCTTTCTAAGGAGTCAAGGGGAGATAAGAAGACAATAATTGAAATGTACAACCCAATTTAAGGATTCAACCAGTTTCAGGTAAATAGAAAGTTAATAGAAGTGCATTTCAGAATCTGATAATATGGTATGTTTCTATTTTTTAAAGAAATTGGGAACAGGTACACATCTTGTAACTTTCTTTCGAAATATAAGACTAATAATAGCTGTTTTTCGGTACATGCCCAGGCCCAGATGTGTAGAAAATAAGTAATTTGTAAATTGGTTTAAATATTTGGTGGCATATAACTGTAAAAATTCCATTGTCACTAATTCTTTACCTTGTATATTTTTCTGAAACACATGCTTATTGTATTAAATTAAAGGGATCCTTTCCCCTTATGTAAAGGCAGAGTAAAGGGGTACATATAACCAAGGAGGATTGGTCCCAATCCACCATTCTTCTCCCCCGTGTTTTCCTATCAGGAATGAGGTCCTTCCATTTCTCATCATGCTAGGAGTGGCTTATCCAATGGTCCTATAGCAATTCCAATTTTGCTTATCATTTGTGACCAAGATGTGTCATCGTGTTTTCTATGTATAGGGGTTGTAGGAAGCTGTGCTAACATGTGGGATGTGGGGAGCATCTGTTAAAGTGAATGCTAGAGTTGAAGGCGTTAAGTGTTTAAAGACGTGATGAGGCTTTGGGCTCAGCTGTCCCCTAGGTTTACCCAGGGCTTGCAGGTACTAACACTCAGCACATTTCCAGGAGGCAGATCTGATCTTCCATAAAGGCCTGGATGCATAGAAATGGTGAGCTGATGTAGTGATAATTTTCATGTGTCTAGCTTTATGTGAACAGTAACTCTGAAGGAAGAGAGTTGGTGATTTATATTTGAACCATTTCCTTACTTGGGACAATCATCTGTCTTGGCTATAGTTAAATACCTTTTGTAGGGCTCCAAAAATAAACATATATGTCTAAGATATTTTTGAGTTTTTGTATCCCAGTTACAGAAAAATATCTCTGAAATGTATATGAAACAGAGAATCTCTCAGTGAATTGAACTTTACTTCCTTTATTTAAATTTTCTTTGCTCTTGTATGCCTTTACCAACTGTTAACTGAAAAATATTATTTGGCTTCGCTTTGCCAAAGTCTACTATTTGGGTTATAGTGGATTTTTTAGGCCATTGCATTCTTTTCCTATTTATTATTTAGATGTTCCCAGTTATCAATTGAAATGTCTATTAAACTTCTTCTCCTAGAGCTTTGAAGTCATTTCTCTTTGTCTTTTAAGGTACACTCTCTTGGAATATTCCTTAATTTTGGCCTGTATCAACAATAAAAGGTAATACAAAATAAATGGCAGGGTAATTTATAAAAGCTTTGTTTATTTACTTATAACTCATAATCATTATTTACATTTGAGACTGCCTTTATCATTATTTTTATGGTTTTAAGCTGGATCTTATGACATCTTTTATCAGGGAATATTTGATAGCTTTTTTTCAGAATTATAGACCTTGAAGTTAATGGAATTAGCTTTGCCAAATTCATACCATGCTTCTATTTATTTCCCTGTGACAACTTTCTTCTTACATCTAATTTGTTTTAGGTTCTCTTTCCATTTCCTTTCCATCTACTAGGAGGATATTGTTTTCACCATGTTCAGGACACAAGTTTAAATAAGTTGATCAGTATTTCACTACTTGATTTTGGGTAAATACAACTACTCATCTCTTTTTTCTATGTTGTCACTCATAGTGTTTCCTGCATCTGGTATGCTATTGTTTTAGCTCAAGCTGCCATAACAAAATACCATATTCTGGGTTGCTTAAGCAGACATTTATTTCGCACAATTACAGAGACTGGGAAGTCAAAGATCAAGGTGCTAGGAGATTGGGTTTCTGGTGAGAGCCTTCTTCTTGACTTGCAGATGGCCACATGTTCCCTGTGTTCTCACATGTTGAAGAGAGCTAGCACTGGTCTGTCTGTGTCTGTCTGTGTCTCTAGTCTTACAAGGACACTAATCCCATCATGGAAGCCCTACCCACATGACTTCATGTAAACCTAATTACCTTCCAAAGGACCCACCTCCAAATACCATGAAATTGGGAATTAGGGCTTCACCATATGAATTTGGGGGGATGCAAACAGTCAGTCATAACAACTCTCTTTCTCTTTTGTTAGGTTCCTTTACTTCCACCCAAATCCTACTCTAAAAGTAATCCTCAAATCACACCTTCTTGGGTTTGATCTTTCCATTTGGAATTACTGTGAAAACGTACCTCCATCTACCACTTATTATGTATATAGGTGAGGATGTTTTTGTTTTCCCACTATGACAGCAACTACTAGATGGCATGTCATTTTTGTAAGCTGCAAGGCATCTACCTTCTCCATAATACATATTTAGGAATACTGAATGTAAATAATTAGGAAGCTTCTTAGTCAAGCCATTGATCTTGAAATTACTGGCCTTCAAATATTTGTGTTTGCCAAAAACAAGTGTTGACGAAGGAAAAAATTGGAACCCTCATACACTGCTGGTGGGATTGTAAAATAATATAGCTTATTGGGAAAACAGTTTGGCTATCCCTCAGTGTTAAACATAAGATTATCATTTGACCCAGAAATTCCCCTCCTAGATATATACGCAAGAGAAATGAGAACATAAAGGCACACTGTTCATAGAAACATTAGTCGTGAGAATGAAAAAGTGGAGTCATCCTAAATGTTCATCAGCTGATGCGCAGATAAACAAGTACCGAATATCCATATGATGGAAAGTTATTTGGAAATAAAAAGAAATGAAGTACTGATAATGCTACAACATGGATGAATCTTGCAAACATTATGCTACGTAAAAGAAGGCGTGTATTGTATGATTCCATTTATATGAAATTTCCAGAATAGGCGTATTCATAAAGACAAAAAATAGATTGGTGGTTGCCAGGGGCTAGGAGGAGGAGAAATTGGGAATGAATTTGAATGGAAATGTGGGAGTGAATTTATATAGTTTCTTTTGTAGGGGGATGAAAATATTCTGGAATTAGGTGATGGTGATTTTCCAACCCTTGGAAAATGTTAAACTACTGATTGTATATGTATAATATATAAATAAAACCTTCATATCTCCCAGGGTAATGAACAGAAACCTGACTGAGCCAGAGTCAGGCTTTCTGCAAAACTTTATGTATCAAGAATTGCTGGCCTTAAACAAATAGCGTTTCTGTAAAGAATGCTGAACTGAGGTGCGTGGGATTTTTAAGACAGATTTTTTTACTCTGTTACCTTCTTCGCCTGCAAAAGCTGGAGTTACCACTGTCACATTGGTCCACAATGTTTATTCTTTTTTTTAATCCTTGAAAGCAACTTAGGGACTTCTAATCCATTGTAAAGGAATCTGACAGAACCCACCATGATCACTCAGGTATAGCATGGGGAGTCACACTGCCTGAGGTTTAATACAGACTGTTTATTCTTTTTATACCCTGTCTTTCATTCTCTGGATACAGATTTTGGCTCCCACCTTTGCTTCAAAACCAGGTTGTGTTCTGCCTTAGGGATTTTTGCTTTCTGCCCTAAGATCTCTCTACTATGAGGAGTTAATAGCTCCTGAGAACCTTGACCAGTAGGGGATGAACAACCAGTAAATAGATATTCCCCTGGTCGGTATTTTGAGTGGAAAACTTTGAAGTTCATTTCACACTGTACCACAGTGGGACTGACTCCTGCTTGACCATGATGGTAACCAATTTAACTCCAAACCCTTCGATTAGCTTGCTATCCTTCCTTTTTCCACACCTGGCTATCATTGTGCCCACCTACAAGTAGCCCTTCAGTTTCCCGATGTCTCCTAAAACAAAACAGCTCGCCTATAACCTTGTGTCATGTCTGTTTCAGGAGCTCTCAAGCTGTGACACATTGTCTGGCACTTAGAACTTCTAGGATCCTAGATGACTTAAATAATGTCTGTAACTCAGTTCCTTCTACTACTTGAAACAATAATAATTGCCTCCTGTGTACGAAAGAGTTAGGATAGGAGTCTCAGGCCTGATACACTAAGAGGAATGTATGTGAGATTGGCCCTTGGCTGACATCTGAGATCTTGGCTGGTACTAATACAGTTTTTTTAATTGACAAGAGTTGATCACTATGCCTAGACTGTCTGTATAAATAATGTGGTGTATGCTCAACACCTGTTGTCTTTGAGTCGTATGGACTTTTGGTAATTCTAGCAGAGTGTACCTATGTGACCAGCCCTCCTACACATAGAATAAACAGTGCCCACGCTGAGTCCCTAATCAGCTTGCCTGGACAGAAATATTAAACCCGTGTTGATGCATCTTCATTGCTAGGAAAGTATACACTCTGTGTGACCACCCAATGGGAGGAAGGACACATAAGGAAACTTGCATATGGATTACTCCAGACTCTGCCTGTGGTTTTTTTTTTCTTTATCATCCAGCTTTGTATTCCTACTACACCACTGTAATAAATCTTAGACATAAGTGCAACTTAGATGCTGAGTTCTGTGAATCTTTCTAGCAAGTTTTTGATTTTAGGAGTAGTCTTGGGGACCCTGACACAGCTGCTGTGGTTATTTTGAAGATTAAATGACATGATGTGAAAGATTTTAGCACAATGCTTCTAACATCATAAGTGTACTGTGTATCTTAAGATTTACTCAAGTGCCTGCTGTCATTCAGTATGTGGTAGCAGTTGGGTTGGGGATCCCAAGTGAATCAGATTGAGTGTGTAGGTCATATCAGAGTCTCAAGAGATAAAGGGGTAGATACACGTTAGAGGTGGTGGAGTTGAAATTTAGCTTCATAATGCCTGATGCAATTGCTTTAAAACTCCAGTCCTTCTCTCTCATCTTTTGCACAGCCAATAGGAAACACAGAATACTAGCTAATGACTTTTCTACTTGTGCCCACACAGACCTCCTTTCCAAATGCTCCATTTAAAGCCATTGACCTGGACTTTTTTTTTACTTCATTGAGCTGACACCATTTCCCATTTGCAGTGACCTTCCCCTTTGGTCAGATGCCCACTTCTGACCACTCATCATGAACTGGCTCACACCCTCTCCCTAGGAAGTGATCACAGAATGCTGGAATCTTGTGGGTCTCTCCTTTCAGGGAACAGAGCGCTGTAGTTTAAAATCATGGATGTGAGCGTGAATATCTAGGTTCTGCACTGTGGCTTTGTCTATAATTGTAAGACTTCGAGCAAGGTTACTTAGATTTCCTGAGGCTCTGCTTGGTAGTCTGTAATACCAAGGTAGCAATTTTTTTTTTACTTGCTGGTCTACAGTGGGATGGAGGCACAGAATGAGTTACTGTACTGGTGCGAACACTGTATAGACCCTGAAGCACTGCACCCATGTTTGCATTTTGGGTTCTTACTTCCTTTCTGTATAGTTTTATGTTGCCATCATCTCACTTTTTTATACTTTGTTTCTCTAAATAGATTGTAAGCTCCTTGATAGTTCTGCTGCCTCTTTTGTGTATTGACATTCTCTATGGTAGTTAGCAAAGTGATGTGATGCTAAATGGGGCTCAGTTAAGACTCTTGTCAAGTTTGGGACTTCCCTGGTGGTGCAGTGGTTAAGAAGGTGCCTGCCAGTGCAGGGGCAATGGGTTTGATCCCTGGTCTGGAAAGAGCCCATGTACCGCGGAGCAACTAAGCCTGTGCACCACAACTGCTGAGCCTGCACTGTAGAGCCTGCGAGCCACAACTACTGAGCCCCCGTGCTGCAACTATTAAAGCCTGTGAGCCTAGAGCCCGTGCTCTGCAACAAAAGAAGCCACCGCAAGGAGAAGCCCACGCACTGCAGCGAAGAGTAGTCCCCGCTCGCCACAACTGGAGAAAGCCTCTGTGCAGCAATGAAGACCCAGTGCAGCCAAGAATAAATAAATAAATTTAAAAAAAAAAAAAAAAGAATCTTGTCAAGTTTATTGATGAGGACTTTGGAGTTTGGAGACCGTAGGTTATAGGGGTATTTAGAAGAAAACACTGGATTGAGGGTAACCACTTTATGTAGCAGGAGCTAATTAAGTGGCCCAATCTGTACTGCTAGTTAAAGACTTCTTCATTATTAGGTGCTTTAGAAGTAAGTGCCCTGTTGCCCTGTAATTTTCTTTCATTAATTATGTCAGACATTGGTGGTATTTGAGGCAAACAACCCTTAGATTGCCTTTTCACCTGTATCATTGGCAACCATTTATCATTGATGGGGCTATTAAGTTTTTATGATTTTTTTTTCTTTTTTTTTTTTGGTGCTAGGCGGGCCTCTCACTGTTGTGGCCTCACCCATTGCGGAGCACAGGATCCGGACGCGCAGGCTCAGAGGCCATGGCTCACGGGCCCAGCCGTTCCACGGCACGTGGGATCTTCCCGGACCGGGGCACGAACCCGTGTCCCCTGCATTGGCAGGCGGATTCCCAACCACTGCACCACCAGGGAAGCCCCTGATTTTTTTTCTTATACAGATCTAAAAAGAGCCGTGTAGTAATCACCTATCAAAATGCAAATATTATAAAGAAATGGTAATAGAGTATTATTCAATAATACTTTTTTAGCCATTGCTTTATTTAACATTTACATAGTTCTTTGTGTCAGACAATATTATAAAAACTTTATGCATATTAAGTTAATCCTAATGTTCTGTGGTAGCTATGATTATTTTTCCATTTTACAGAGAAACTCAGGAATACAATGGTAAGTTAATTATTTAAGATCACAGGGATATAGATAAATGGCTGAGCTTACAAAACTGGTCAGTCTGACTCTGTAGCATATGGTCTTAATCTGTGCTTTATGCTGCCTTCTGTTATTATCTGTGTATCCATGGTAACCTGCATATTGTGTTAATTGTTTGGGGGCTGATATGATGCCATGACTCAGAAAACAAAACAGAAACCTATTCTGAGGACTTACAAAGTTTTCTGACTTACTTATCTTTGCATCCCTAACATTTTTACTTTTCATTCTAATTAGGTTCAACAAGGTAAATAAATTGGTGGATTATAAGATAATGATAGATTAGGAATGCTTAGTAAATCTCTTTAAACTCTAAGTTAATGTCACAGGAGCAACTAATATGAACCTCAACAGCATGTCCTTTGGTGCCATAGCCGGGTTGCTTGATTGTCTCAGTGTAACTGGCCTGATATTCATGGTCTTTTGTTCATTTTACGTACAATCCAGCATTAAAAGCATAAGAAATAAAGGGATAAAAAGTGGATGTCCCGCTTAACTTATTCAACTAAATTATTATGCCTTCACCTTTTGACCAAATCACATTAATCTTCTCTCTCCTTGTCCTTCTCCCCGTTTTAATACTACAGCACAGATTTAATGGATTAGGAATAAGTAATAAGAATACGGAGAAGAGTGGCCAACATGATTAAGAGTTTCTTGGTGGTGTAATTCCATTATAATTAACATTGTGTAACTGGAGAAATATGGTGTTTGCACATCTTGCTGGCAGATGTTTTTAAGTCCGTGGAAGAAAGGAGATTAAACAGTAAATGAAGACCTATTTATTGAAATTGTTTTTGCATCTTGTTGGATTTATTTGGTTGTTTCACAAACCTCAGTTAATTTAGTAAGGAAAATAAGCAATATGTTTAACAAGCACTGGAAATAAATTTGTTTGCAATGCTTTGAAGTACCATAGTTGAACTTTTTTGTTTTGTTTTGTTTTGTTTTGTGCTATGCGGGCCTCTCAATGTTGGGGCCTCTCCCGTTGCAGAGCACAGGCTCCGGACGCGCAGGCTCAGCGGCCATGGCTCACGGGCCCAGCCGCTTTGTGGCATGTGGGATCTTCCCGGACCGGGGCACGAACCCGTGTTCCCTGAATCGGCAGGCAGACTCTCAACCACTGCACCACCAGGGAAGCCCTAAAAACTGTACTTTTTAAAGTAGGAAAGTTAACTATCTGAAGTTTATTATCTAAATAACTAAATATAATAGGCAAAGCATTTGTCTTTCTTCACATATTTATTCAGCTGTAAATCTTTGCATTTTATGAAATTTATATTTTTGCTATGTTAAATTCTAATATTACCAAAATGTGCATTTTGGAACACATCCTACCCCTGTAAACAGTATTTTATATGTTGTCATGTTAGTGATCAAATGGTTCTGTTCTTAATAGCAACTATCTCAAAAATCATCTTTTTCGATTTTCAACTTAACACGTTTATATTTTGTACAAAGTTCTCTTGTCTTCGTTCCTTTTGGTTTAGTGCATACATCATATACTGGAGAACTATCAGTTTGTTTTAGCAATTTGTACTCTGGTAGTTCCATGATAATTACTTGATTTGTATTTGGTTACCCAATTGCAGATAATCCTGTGGCATTACAGAGTTTAATTTATGGGGAAGATCTTTAGACTTAAAAAGGATTACTGACCATTTAGGAGTGATTAATTAATCAGTATAAAATTGAGTCTTAACTGTATAAATGCCTTTCTAAGCTACACAGAGATACACGCACAGACACACATATTAGGCAATCCCATAGCAAAAATGACCAAATTACAACAAAGAGGACGGTGTCCTACTATGTTGGGCCATCACAGGAAGTAGTGAGTGAGCCAGGGGTTCTTGAGTCAAGTGTTTTGAGGCTGTTCTTGTTCTCACAAGCTGTGGGATCTTGAGCAATTCATTTTCCCTAAAGTTCACTTTCCTCATTTGTATGGTTAGTGTGCCATACCGTGATTTGTTAGGTTCCTTCTTTTCCTGAAATACTTTGATTTCTTACTTCAAAAAGCTGAAGTTTAGAGGTGAATAGTTTCATATTGGTAAAACTGCTATGAATTAAGAGGTGACAGGGTAAGGTAAATTCATTTATTGGGATAATCGTGTAGAAAGGTTCATTGATTGTCTAGTCAGCAGTCTTTTTGTTTACTTACTGAATTCGAGGATTTGGGTGGATCTAGGAGGGCAGGCTTTCCTCCCTCTGTGCCCTTTTGTCCTACCTGACATGGAGACATAGGATTGATTCATTTTCAAAAATCTCTCATTTTGAAAGAATCCCTTAAAACCTTGTTAGCTCAGGGTTATCTTTTATCTGATTTCTCTCTTCCTGTATAGGTTGCAGGCTGAAGAGCATTAAAATATCTATTTTCTTAGTGATTTCTTTTTCTAGGTTTGAATAATTTGCTCGATTCTTCCAAGATACTTAGATGAAAGAGTGTTAACTAGGGATTGCTAATTTTAGTTACTTTTGTTTGAAATTAGAAAGTAAATGCATTATATATTTAGTCTGAAGAGTAAGCCCTCATATCCTTTATCTGGTCATTTAAAAAATTCTAAATAATGTTCAGGCACCTTTTCTATTGTGAGGTTAGATATTTGCTTGACATTTGTTTTTTCCTTTTTCCTTTCCTTTATTAAAAAAAAAAATGAAGTCAGTGAATAAGTAGAAAGATCCATGTGAGTGTTGGGCTTGTTCTCATTGAGTGCTTCTTTTTTTTTTTTTTTTTTTTTTGGTGGTACGCGGGCCTCTCACTGTTGTGGCCTCTCCCGTTACGGAGCGCAGGCTCCGGACCCGCAGGCTCAGCAGCCATGGCTCACGGGCCCAGCCGCTCTGCGGCATGTGGGATCTTCCCGGACCGGGGCACGAACCCGTATCCCCTGCATCGGCAGGCGGATTCTCAACCACTGCGCCACCAGGGAAGCCCTCATTGAGTGCTTCTTTTTGCTCCCATTCATATATTATTTTAAGCTTACCTCAAGCATTCCAATAGCAGATATCAAATGATTGCTGTTTTATACCAGAGGGGGTTTTATGAACCAGGCCAAAGGATCCACTAGATCTCTCAGACCATTTTTCTAACTTTCAGATTCTATGATACTACAATTTTAATCTTTTAGGTTAAATCTAAAAAAATTACCATCTTTATAGGTGAAAAAATGGTAAGATGGTGTCAATTTTATATGGATCAGCCTACATATCAGTTATTCAATGTTGAGAAAACATATAACTCATCTGTGAAAATGGTAATGACAAGCCGCAAAGCTTACTAAAATGCTAACTTCATTTAAGAAAACTTAGTTATCGTCGTGAGTGCCAGGTATTAAAAACTATATTTTAAATATTTGTAAATCAAATAGGAATAAAACCTTCATTGCATATCTTTCTTTTTTCAGGAATTATTTTCCTGTGTCTTATGAGACAAATCATAGGCATTACAGTTTGAAATCAAGTTCATTGTTTTCTTTGCAACTGCTACATAGCTGTTGAATATTTGTAGTACGTTTTCATGACTAATGAAGTGCATGCTTGATTGTCTGCCATTAGTAAAAATATCTTTTTATGCCAAATGGTGGTTTTCAGCATGGCCTTAACAAAGGTAACATATAAATGTGCTATTTCTCTTCAAAGGAATGCAAATCAGTAGAAGCAAATTTTAAGGGAAATATTTAAAAATAAACAATTAAAATGGATATTTTATGTTACTTACTGGAATTATATGAACATATAAATAGAGCAGCTAGATATACTTATTTTAAGAGGCCAGTATAATACTAATTAGGGAAGTGGTAAATATCATAAGTATTCTAGTGAATTCATTCCATTTTTAATACCTACACCTTATTGCTGAGTATACTGTTGGATAGATAGCTATAATGCTGACCTTGAGAGTCTTCCACAGTTACTTTTCAGTTTTTCTAACCATCGTTTTATGTTCCTGCTACTCTTGCTGCTTGTCACTTGCTATTTCACCCATGTTTGATCCTACCTCTCTGCCTTCTTTAATTCAGTTTCCTTTGTCAGGGATACCTCTTTCTTCCAGTCCTTACCTGTCAAAGTTCTACTTATCTTTCTATGTCTAGTTGACCTCCTTCCTGCCTCTTCCAGGAGGCCATCCAGATGCCCTCTAGTCAGAACTTGCTGCTCAAGGTCATTGCTGTCAACTTGTCCTTCCATCTGTAGCTCATCTCTATCTTGCTGCCTTGTGACTAATAGATTCTGTGTCCGTTCTCCAATTTTATCGTGTACCTCTCTTCCCTGTGTTCCCTGCTTTGGAACAAATCATGCTTTTGATTGTTTTGTAAAATTAAAACTCTACACCAGACAAGGTAGTAGACGTTCAGGCTTGATTTTTCCCACATGGTATGTTTGGAGTAGGTGGGCCAATAATTTTTGCTTCTTACTTTTAAAATGATCTCGCTTATCCTCTTGTTTTCTGTTTCATTGGATAAATCATCTCACACCATCATTTATTTAATGCAAACAGAGTTCCTAAGTGTTGAGAAATACCAAGGAAAAAAAAAAAAGAATGCATCTGCATACATGGTCTTAGGTATTGGGCAAGAGACCATGAAAAATGTATATTGGTTCTGGGGAGAACACAGTTATTTAAAAGGGAATTAAATGAGTAATATTTATTTTATCAAAGATCAGAGGGACATCTTTGCTAGAAATCACGGGGCGATAGATGCTTTCTTTGACCATTCCTGCTCTGTTTCTTAATACTTACTTAATTTAAAAAACAGCAAAATTGCCAACTCTAATGGCCACTGTAGTTTCATAGAGTTTACTGTATGCATTCACATACTTCATCTTATTGGATCCTCATGTCACACCGTGAGATTGGTAGGGCAGAAATTATATACTATTCAGATACAGCCAAGGTTGTTATGAACTTTGTGATATTTTTTTCAAAGCTGATTACAAAACCATACTATTCTTTTATTAAATGTTAGTCTAATATTTAATGTCTATTATCTCTGCATAATTTCCAAAATAAAGTAACATCTGTAATCCAAAATGCAATGGCATGATTTACAGCTATATACTTATAGCTGTATCTTTTATAACAGATACAATAGCAATTCTGAAAAAAAATTCATGGGCCAGTGTGCCAAGTTTCACCATTTCACAGTTCCCTATTCCTCTGGACAAAGGGATTAGAATAAGTGTAGACCTAAACTCTAAAAAGGACCATCAGAGGATGAGGAGAATGAAGATGAGGATGGGGAGCTCTGTATGCAGGAAGGAGGCTAATGTCCGTACGATAAAGCTAAACCAAGGTACTCAGACAAGACGGTGAACAAGGAGACTGGGAAAGAGTCTGGAAAGAGTTGAGTCCCTACTTCTGTCTTCTCAGGTTCTGTTTTCTGCTACTTTGTCCAGTCCATTGAACTATATCCTTGGGTATTTAGGAGCTACAGAAACCAATAATTTACCCTTTTACTTAAGCTAGTTTGAGTGGGGTCTTTGTTATTCAATTCAAAGTCCTGACTCACAAGAGATAAAATTATTGATTTAATTGAAGTTTTCTTTCTATTCCACTTCGCATTCCTCTTTTCTCTTTCCTTTCCTTTCTTTCTACTTGTCCTTTTTACTTGTCCCTTCCCCTGTCTTTCTTCGTCTCGTTCACTTGTTCGTTCATCCATCTATCCGTGCATTCATCTAATAGTCATCAACTGTTGAGCATATGTTAAGCATTATGCTAGATTCCGAGGAAAAAGAGATAAGCAACATATAGTCTTTGTTCTCTTTAGAATTACATTTCCTCTTTTTGCTTTTAAGACGTTGGTGTTCTGGAAAGGGAGGCAGAACCCAGGCCAAACATGGGGGAAAGGTCATAAAAAGAAATCCTTAAAGCATATATATGCCTAATATTTTAGATTGGTGGAAAGATTGAAGGTATGAAGGGTGAATTGGAAAGGGGTCATGAAAAAGTGAGCTTAAGAGGAGGATTTTTTAAAAAATAAATTTATTTATTTATTTTTGGCTGCATTGGATGTTTGTTGCTAGGCACGGGCTTTCTCTAATTGCAGTGAGGGGGGGTACTCTTCATTGCAATGTGTGGGCTTCTCATTGCCATGGCTTCTCTTGTTGAGCACGGGCTCTAGGTGCGTGGGCTTCAGTGGTTGCAGCATGCTGGCTCAGTAGTTGTGGCGCACGGGCTTAGTTGCTCCACAGCATGTGGGCTCTTCCCAGACCAGTGTTCGAACCCATGTCCCCTGCATTGGCAGGCAGATTCTTAACCACTGTGCCACCAGGGAAGCCCTAGATGAGGATTCTTATTAATGACAATTCTTCACCAAGTTCTAGGCAGATGACAAATTCAAAATACATAACTGTGCATCATTTAAATTGGCAGAGGTAAAAAAAATGTACTTTGAATAGTAGATTGAATCTTCTTGTACTCTATTATCAATACTAGGTATGGGTAAAGCGAGATTTGGACATGTTACCCTTTCTTCTTTAGTAAGCATTGTGAGAGACTAATTATACAGTACATCTCAGAATCACTGTGTTGTACAGGTCATTGTAATTTCATGAGAGACCAGCCCCAGAGGAATTGATGAACTTTTCCTGGAAACACTAAGCGTGTGCAGAAATTCAGACCAAGTCTACTGACATGGACAGTCCCAAGTATGGTTGTAATTTAGAGACAAAAGATGGAAAATTTGAGCCCTCTTATCTGTAACATTTGCTCTTACAAAAGTTCTCAGCTAAATTAATTAGTTGGCAAGCAGGTCATGGTCTAGTTTTGCCTCATCGCTTCAGTCTTCTAGGTTTCTGTGTTTCTTTATTCCCACGCCTCAGCAAATGGGGTTTCTCTCTTTGGATGTGTTATACTTCTCAAAAGGTTGTCCTCTTATACTTGGTGAACTTGTTCTTTGAAGGCCTACCTCTTGGAAACTTTCTCTGACGATCCAAGGCAGAGCTGGCCTTACTTTGTAAGTGTGTGCATCTCTTGCTCATGTCGGCAGACTCTGCTTTGAGTTACTGTTATTTTCTTTTTCTCTCTCAAATGAAACAAGGGCTCTGTTAGAGCAGGAACCTTTTATATTCATCTTTATATGACCAATTTCCAGGTCCATGCATGGGGTGTATTGAGGGTTTAATGTTTGGTGAATAAATGAACAAAGTGGAATGAATGAGACACAGAGTGTAGTCCAGTATGGACAAGTAAAAGGTAGTGCCTTTCTCAGAAATAAGGTCAAAATAAATATTCCGAAATTTGTAGATGTGTTATCCCTCAAACTTTTAGAATTGACATGTGGAAAGTACATTGTTTAAATTCGTATCTTATAAAGTAATCATGTTACAGGTGTTGCTTATGATCTGTGTTCAAAAAGACTGTGAAGATATGCTGGCTGCCCATAGGAAGATATTTGAGAGAAAGCTGAAAGCCTTATAATTCATGATATTTCATGTTCAATGTATGAAAAGATCTTGTCAACCCAATACAGTATTTTAATTGAAAAGTATTCTCAAGTAAAATTGAGATATATACATTTTAATCCATCTACCATAATATACACAAAGTATGTACGTATATTAAATAAACTAAGAAGTTCTAGAGCTCAAAATATATTCCTGTTTCAAAGACATGTGTTCACATATTTTGAGGATAGGACCGACTCCCCTACTCATAAGCAGTATTTCATAGAACATATTTTGGGAGTTGCTGATCTAACAGAAGATAAACTAATAATAGCTTGATAGGGAGGAAATGAGGCTGAGGGAATCCCCAACTGATTTGTGTTTTTAAGCTGCCATTTTAGAATCTGAATGTTAGAGAAAAATAGATATATTGATGAAATAGTCAATACAGATTAACAGCTACTTTCTGAGTAGCCACTTTGTGCCAGGTACTTTCTGGCACGTGAAGATGCATGAGATAGGCAGGTTGAGAAGTATCACAATCGATAGGTTCCCACATGATGGTTCTCATATTTTCAGAAAAAGGCAATGACAGGGTGCACACTGTATCTGCATGTGATTCTCCTGCTATAATTAATATCTTAAAAGCTCATAGTGCATTGAAACTCTTGTAACTGTTCTTCAGAAGTACAGACGTTGAAGTTTGAAGTAGGCAAAAGAATATCGCTGTGAGCACTGAGTTTTAGTAATTTACCCTGTACATGTTTTTAAAACTCCTACCATTGTACTCGGAAACAATAAAAATGAGCGCACATATTTTTTTCTTCAGAGAAATGACTGTGTGGTGAAAAATTGTAAATTTAACTTAATATTTCATTTTATTAGTTGAGTCTCATTGGTCCTATGTCATGAAAAATGATATACCTTTCAGCTCCCTTTAACTAGGTATCCTATCATTAATCACGAGCTGCCTAGCTATGCTGAAGTTTTCATATTTTTTATGACTCAGTGCATGCATCTCGGTAGTAAGTAGAGGTGCCTTCTGAGAATTAGCCTTCTCCCACCCCTTCCTCTGACTTCACAGCAACAGGCGGGCACATAGGCACACACGCATGTGGGTGCTTTCTTTCACCCACACTCACATTCTTACACTGTCCCATTCTCTAGATGAACACCTTCCTGGATGCTAATGAGTGTCAGTAATCCTAATTATTTTCCCCGGGTACAGATACGATTCTTAACCTCATATTCTCTGTTAAGATGCTGTTTAACAACAGTATTGATCTATTTCCTTTCCATTTTTCCTATAATTCAACCTGTACTCCCTGCTTATCTTGGACTTGCTCCTTCTTCAGCCATCTTCCCTCCCTGAAATTTTGACATTCTGTGTCTGAGCTACAGTAATGTGTGCATAATCATGCAATCATTTACTTATTCATTCAACAAATTGTCATCAAGGCAGTGTGCTAGCTGTTGTGGGAATCATAATGAAAAAAATTCCTAATGCCTCTTATTCTGAAAGGAAACTTTTAATAGGGAGACTTTTTTTGCCATTATATTTAAAAAAATTATTTTGCATAATGGAACTGCTGTTTTTGACATTTGCTTTAAGTAGCTTTCATAGATACTTACTTTGATTCTGGCACTTAGCTATGATGGAAATGATGGAAGGCATGTTTTTAAACTGAGGATATTTGTTTGAAGGGGCAACATAATTGGGATATGTAGCATTTGTTAATTTACCACATACCTCTGTAACATTGGATTTGGGAAAGACTATTTTAGTAAGTGAAAAGATACACTGCTATTATAATGGCCCATAAATAATTTTTTTCATTAATAGGAAAAACAAGATGATAGATACAAGCAAATGACTTTACTATCAGGTAGAATACAAGATGAGTTCCTAAAAGACGTATAGAATGAAGCCTGATGGGAAATGCAGAGAAGGCCAAAATTACTTCTCTCTAAGGTTCCAGGAATAGTTTTATGAAAGGGCTTGGTGATGACATTTCCTCAGTAACTATGGCTGGGATATGAACATTTAGAGATGTTGGCGATGGTCCTTGCAGGCTGAGTAAGTAGTATAAATATATACATACAGGTACGGAAAGCTTTGGGGCATGGATGTGAATGGTGAGAGGAGGTCAGTTAAATACAAGCATAGAATGGGGAAAGAAATGTCTGTCGTGTGTGAAGCACATGCACAGTGTGTTCTGCTATGTATTTAGGCAAGTGTCTCTTCTTGCTTTGGAAGGTACATTTGCGTGGATAGCTTTCTCCCTGGCCATCGTGCACAGTCAGTTCTGTTGATAAGTTCTTGCTGATGTAGTGACTGCAGTAATCCTTGAGTTACACAGGCCTCACCAGCCCTGATAGAATGTTGAATGTTCAAAAGAAAAATCAAACTACCTATTGAATCATCAAATGCTGTTGTGTGTTTATGAAATCAGATGAAAGCCAGTTTCTACCTTCCAGCAAATCTGCTTCTCTGTACTCGGTTGGGGTTGTAACGAGGGATTACTCTGCTCCCCTGAGAAGGTTAAGCTGTCATCTCGTTAAATACGGGCTTAAAATAATGCTGCCAAAGCAGCTGCCTCTTGTGATTGATGATGATGATGATGGATGATGATAGTTTTGAAATCAGTTTTGCAGTGGAAATGGCTGTTTTTCTCTTTGGCTGATGTTGTAATCCGGATTGGGGATTTCTTGTCATATTAGGTATCTTTTTGATTAAATGGAAAATTGCTAAGGACTGTATTCTCTATGATAAAATGGCTCTCAAACTGAGCTATGGGGCAAATGATAATGAGTTGTTCTGTACATATTAGTTGAGTGACAGCAGTTATTCTGGGCTTTACAGTGTCCTCCGTTTTGAGTTATATTTGGGGAACAAGTAGCAACCCAAATCTAGACAGAGAAGTGGCAGACATTGTGGTACTTTTGAAGATAATAACATGCCTTACTAAAGTCTTACAAGAGTGTTGACACACATTAATATTCACTGTTCTCTTCAAGTTCCTCACGGCTTATACACTTGTCCTCTCTTTTTGGATTTATCTTCCCCCCAGATATCTGCATGGCTGGGCCCCTTACTTCTTTGGATTTCTGCTCAAATATTTTCTCGTCAGAGAGGCCTTCCTGGTTCATCATCTCTAGAAGAGTATCTGTACCTCCTCTGTTTGTTCTCATTGCTACATAGCACTTTTCATCCCCTGCGGTGTTTATTTATTTATTGTCTCTTTCCTAGGATGTAAGCAGCATCAGAGCAGAGACTGAACTGTTTAGTGCTATAAACTGAGCGCCTGTAAAATTTTCTGCCCCATAATAGGCACACATTAATAATTGTTGAATGATTAGCTGGATGAATTTTTATTGTAGGCACAGAGGGGGCTAAATAGGGTGCTAAAGTTGATTTAGAAAGCTAGTTAATATTTGGCTCCAGAGCCAAACTCAAGAATTTTGGTTTATTAACACAAATTGTTTTAGTTTGTATATACCCAAATAATACAGGCAACAAAGAGCCCTGAAAAGGAAATGGAACATTTCCTTACTTGTAGGTAGACCACTTTCACACATCCTAGAAAAAAGGAATCAATTTTATTTATATAAAATCACTGGTAACCACTATTCCATACCACTCCATTGTGTAAGCCTGAGCACATGCTGGTCAGAAAAAGCCAAGTTCAGAAAGGACAGGAAAACAAAACATACCCCCCCCCAAGTTTTTTTTAAAGGCCAATAACATTTGTATCCATTGGGTAAACATGATCAATCAAAGCTTTACAAGCTTTATATGGGCTGCTTCCTTAACAAATGTGTTTTTTTGCCTTGGTCATTCATCATATCTGGAAGTTTGGATGATAAGTTTGAGCACTGTCTTAGGTTAACACTGAGAATAGCTGCTTGGTAGATATGTAAAGGGAAAAGCTTGTTAAAGTGGCAGAACAACATGTATTCTCCTGACACCTTAACATAGCATACTGTAGCCTGTTGACATTTTTTGTTGGCTGGATATGGTGAAATGCAGCTAAATTTCAGGAGGAGGATTTGTTGTAATGGGGAAATGAGATATGTGTGGAACAAGCAAAAATGCAGATGGTGAAAGTATTGTCTTGAGCCCTCCTAATGCATGGGGGATTTTCTAATGGGACTGAAAATATTAGTTGCTGAAAACAGAATCATCTACTGTTTTAAATAAGCTACCTTAAAAAATCGCAGAGGGCCTTAAATAACCAAGATACAGGTAGCTGCTGTCACCAGCACTTTTTAGAGGGATTGACGAACGGTTTTGTTCAGGAGGTAAAGAAGTGCTACGAAAAATGAAAAGTTGAATCACTGGAAGCAAGCTTATGGTATCATGTCCAGTTAACACTGCACATAAATGGTCTATTGCAGAGAGGTCCAAATCATGCTGAGACCTCAGCAGTGACGTAATAATCCAGTTGTATGGCATCTCATGAATACAAATGT
Source organism: Kogia breviceps (assembly GCF_026419965.1). Taxonomy (NCBI): domain Eukaryota; kingdom Metazoa; phylum Chordata; class Mammalia; order Artiodactyla; family Physeteridae; genus Kogia; species Kogia breviceps. The sequence goes on along the minus strand of NC_081319.1, from coordinate 13,955,429 downwards.
TATTTGTTTCCCAGATCAGTTAGTGCTAATGAAAGAGAGCAGATAGATGGGTGAAGAAGACAGGCTCATTTATTTTTTGTGGTAGAACTGTTAGGGCTGGGGCAAAGGATCTAGCTCATTGGGTCAAGTTCAGACATTTGAGGTTGATAAGAACAAGTGTGGAGAGCATTTGAATTAGCTTAGATTGGACCAAGGAGTTGAATGGAAGGGGAAGAAGGGGGTCGTGGAAAAACATACATTGAGATCCAGTGAGTTGGAAGGAAATCAAGAAAACAGAAATCCTAGACCTGGAAAGTCAGAGGGTGAGAAAAATTGTCCCACAAAAGTGTGGTTTAGATTTCAACTCACAGTACTGTAGTACTCCTTGCCATAGATATTTTCTTTTGAAAAAGCTGAAAGCATACTTCAACCTTATCCTCTACATAATGAGTATTGTTACTGGGCCTCACTTCTAGATTTTATTATTTTCAAGATTCCTGCAGAGGTACTTTGAATCATTTCTATGTCTGCTTTAGCCGGGATGTGTGCCAAAATGGAATTTAAAATAAACCATCTCTTAGTATCTCCTCATTCCTTTTCAGGGACTTGCACATCTCCCCAAAATGTTTTCAGTGTGGGTTTTGAGTCTCATACAGAGAAGGTGGCTTCTTGACACAATAAAGTATCTCGTCACTGGCCCTTGTAATTTAACTTTTCTACATAAAACTACACTAATTTCTGTGTGGCCAGTTACGAATATAAGCTTTTAATTTCATGAGAGAATCTTAGATTTAAAAGGACTTGGGAGGATGAAGTAGTCTTTAATTAGTAGACCAGGGATGAGGAGGGTGAATCCGTGTTTTCCTTTAAATGGCATGGCTAATTCATAGCAAAATGGGATTGGGGGCTTCCCTGGTGGCGCAGTGGTTGAGAGTCCTCCTGCCGATGCAGGGGACGCAGGTTCGTGCCCCGGTCCGGGAAGATCCCACATGCCGCGGAGCGGCTGGGCCCGTGAGCCATGGCCGCTGAGCCTGCGCGTCTGGAGCCTGTGCTCTGCAATGGGAGAGGCCACAACAGTGAGAGGCCTGCGTACCGTAAAAAAAAAAAAAAAAAAAAAATGGGATTGGAACCCAGGTTTTAGGACTGTGGCCTCGGTGCTCTTTCTCACAGGGAGAGCAGAATGGAGTGTTGGTGAGTGTTAAAATTGCAACTGTCATCTCTGTTAGCTGTGTGACCTTAATATATTTACCCTGTAAACTTTTACTTCATCTGTAACATAGGGTTGATAATAATGTTTAACTTACGAATTTGGCTTGAATGGGATAATAAATATTGGATTGGCCAAAAAGTTTTTTCGGTTTTTTTTTATAACATTGTATGGAAAAACCCAAATGAACTTTTTGGCCAGCCCAATGTAGGATTTCACACAATGCCTGCAAAGTCTTTGAAAATAATCAATATATAATAACCCATCTGTATTATATTTTTATTGCTGTGTAACAAATGGCCACAGATAAAAAAGCTTAGAATAATCCACATTAATTATCTTGTAAATTCCCTGGGCCAGGAGTCCAGCATAGTTTAGCTGGGTTGTCTGCTCAGAGTTTCATAATGCTGAGATGGAAGTATCATCTGGCCGTGTCTTCATCTGGAGGCTGAATTAGGGAAATAACTGCTTCTAAACTTCCTAAGATTGTTGGCAGCATCCATTTTGTTGGAACTGTGAGACTAAGGTCTGGGCCCCTGACCTTGGTAGCTTTCTGTTAGTCAAGACTGTTCTCAGCGCCCAGAGGCTGGCTCGGGTCCTTGCCACGTGATGTTCTCTGTAAGCACCTTACAACACAGGAGCTTACTTCTTCATATTCAAGAGGACAATCTCTGTCACTTGACATCTCTCCTTTTAAGAAGGGAGCCTGTCCCTTTTAAGTTCTTACCTCTGTAGGTCAAGATTCCAAGAGAATCTCCCTTTGGAATAACTCAAAGCCAACTGATGTGGAGCCTTAATCCAGTCCCTTTAGTCACATAAGGCAGTGTAATCTAAGGAGTGAAATCCATCATATTCATACCGTCATTAATAGGGAGAAGGTTACAAAAGTGGTCTATACCAAGGGGCAGGAATCTTGGGGGCTGTTACAGATTTCTGTCTTCTTCAGAGAACTATTATTGTTAATTTTTATTAATTTTTCTCATTATTATATACTTCTGAGGTTATGATGGCTGAGAGCTCTGTAATTAAAGGTGATTCTATGATAATAGTGGGAAATAAAGGTAAAACTATTTTGGAACCTTTACTTGTGAAATAATTTGCATTGTATCCCTCTTTTTTCATGTTCATTTGGTTTTGGATTGCATAACCATATATAAAACATACTAAATGTTATCCCCCCAAAACTATTACATTTCTTCTTAACATGTCCGCGATGAAGACACAAGTAGATGGTGATCATGGAAACCCAGAATATAATACTCAGTGGTCAATATAATTCCTAATTCTTTTTTTATTTTTTTGTGGTACGTGGGCCTCTCACTGTTGTGGCCTCTCCCGTTGCGGAGCACAGGCTCTGGACGAACAGGCTCAGCGGCCATGGCTCACGGGCCCAGCCGCTCCGCAGCATGTGGGATTCTCCCGGACCGGGGCACGAACCTGTGTCCCCTGCATCAGCAGGCGGACCCTCAACCACTGCGCCACCAGGGAAGCCCCCCTAATTCTTTAAAGTAGAAACTTCCACTGATTTTGTTCTTGTTCTAGTTAATAGAGGAAGAGAAGAAATTATTTTAAAAGAATAATTTGTAATGGCACTTGTACATATTACACATAAATCTGACGAAGATAAATTCTGCTTACAATGCTAATGTTGTCTTGGCACCTATTTACAGAGTGTCATTATCTAAATATTTTCAGTATTCCAAATAGGAATGTCTTACTATTTACCATAGAAAGGAAGCTAATGAGAACAATGATCCTTCTGATCAGTTATTAAAATGTATTTTCTGTCCTATAAGCTCTGTCATTAATTTCCTGGTACACCTTGAATATGCCACAAGCAATTTGTAATATCAGTTAACATTTGGGAAGTTGAGCATAGCCATCTAGGATATTAAATATTTGCTCCAGGAATGCTAATAAAATACGATGACATTTTGTTCCCAAAGTATTTTTTAATGCTAACAGCAAAATTAAGGGGTATCAAATGAACAAAGGAATATCTATTTAGATTCATTTTGCTCAGTTCTTCTGATTTTTGTGTTCCCACTTGATGCTGACCACTCTCACTTACATTTAGAGGTCCAAGTTTGGAAATAGGGCTCTCAGGGCTACATCACTAATGGTCCCTTAGGAAATATGTCCTTGCATAATCAAGTCATTAAGGGGACTTTCGTAATACATTGAAAGAATGAATTTGCCCTTCCATCTACTTCCTCATAGGTCCACTGCCATTTCTGTATTAGGGAATTTTTGGATAGCCAGGAAATAAATTATTATTTAATTTAGCCCTAGTTACAAAATACTATGTAGTCCCTTCTCTTAGGGTTACAAGTTGGCAAAAAAAAAAGATACTGTTCGATTTTAAAAAATTGAGTTAGTACTACTAATCTTTCTTGATTTTTAATATATTGTGGAGACAGGTTTCATATTTTTCTGTATATTATACACCATGGATTCCACAGAAAAATAAAGTTGGTTTAGTTTCTTTGAAGCAGTGGCCTGGAGCATAGATAGTAAAAAGAGGAGGCTGTTTTACCATTTTAACTAGTTGTCTAGTTGATATATTTTTATCCAATCTATTTTATGTAATAAAAACCAACCCTTAGGAAAGTGAGCACATCGGACTGTTTCACTGATTTGATTTTATATTGGCCTAACCTAATTCACATCATCTCAATATGTATGGCCTTGTAACCTGTAATGATTTCTACACACACTCTACATTCATATTTATAGGAGGTGGAATATTGCTTGGCATATAATAGGTACTAGATACATACTGACTTAATGAATGAAGGGACTATACTTACTAAAGCCAACAGTCGCTAATGAAATGATTGAATTTATTTTTCTCTCCAACGTAGTTGAATGGTAAAAATACTCTTGAAAAGGTTTTTGATTATAACTTAATACAGCAAGTCATGTTGAAAATAAAATGGACTTATTTCCAAATGAATCTTTAGCAAAACATTTAAGTGTTTATGTTACATTTATTACATTTTTGTATATCACCTTTGGGACCTTATTATTGCTTTATTAATTTATAACATTATAGTATTCCATAAACATGTTTCCATACATTCACGGTATTTATATATCAATAAAGATAAAAACTACCTTCTACTCTTCCCTTACCTTTCTTACATTTCCATTGATTATGTTCCATACATATGAACCAGAAAAAGGAAAAGAAGTTGGAAGGCGTTCATTGAAAGTGAAACAGTATTGCTTGTAATAATGGTCAAATCATAGAACATCACTTTGATTTTACCTTTTAGATCTTATAAAATATGTTCTCTTTTTCTGGGTTAAACTGTAGATTTAACATGTCTGATGATTAAAAGCCCATCCACTAGGGAACTTAACTCACATACTTGAGTAAGGTGATAAAAATGCTGAATCCCTTTAAGTACAGATTGGCTTGATAATTGTGTTTGATGATTCAGTGGTCTTCCAAAGCATTTTTGGTTCTTTTTAAAGTTATCAATACTGTTAATATCTAAAGACCTCAGAAAAAAGATTATCTTAAATTATTTATTACTTCTTTGCTTGCCAGGTGTGTTGTTTTCTTACTTAGTCTCTTTTAAGCTAGTTAATTTAATTTTTAGTTTGTTTTGTTATAGAGACTATTATATTCACAAAAGCATAGTAGATAATATATGCAAAGCACAAAGAAAAAAACCCATATTTAGTAGTTACACGATTGCTTTGAGTATATAAAGGCCGTTAAAAATAAGTTAAGATCCAAAGAGCATTCCTAGAGTCTAGAATTACTAGCTTGGTTTTCTTTTAATTGAACTTGATCAAGGTGACTAGATTCTAAATCTCCCGTGTACTTTGTGCTATGTAATTATTCTAAACGTACTGAAGAATTTGTCAGTGTTTTTAAAGGTGTTTAAACTACTTCCATGTCTGCTGCCTTATTTTTCTGCCCATTAGAATGAACAGTAACTTTATTTCCAAAAGAAGTAGCCTTATTTCCTTTAAAAATTTTTTGTTTTTGATAGGGGTTGATGTTATGGTGTCTATCAGAAATGAGATCAGAAATTCAAAAGTGATACTATGTTTTAGTAACAAAGCAAAACAACCAATATTCTGCCATATGATTGATGCCCTAGTTCTAGAATTTCTTTTATCTAGCCTTTGATAAATTCACTGCTAAAAGCTCTGCTCACGAATTTTTATTTAATTGAATTATTTCCTTGAAGCAGAATACAGCTTTGTACCGTTAATCTCCTCTTCAGTGTTCAGTGGAATCAGTATGACCATAATGTGCCAAAATTTCTCTCTTTTTTTTTTTTTTTTTTTTTGCGTACGCGGGCCTCTCACTGTTGTGGCCTCTCTCGTTGTGGAGCGCAGGCTCCGGACGCGCAGGCTCAGCGGCCATGGCTCACGGGCCCACCCGCTCCGCGGCATGTGGGACCTTCCCGGACCGGGGCATGAACCCGTGTCCCCTGCATTGGCAGGCAGACTCGCAACCACTGCGCCACCAGGGAAGCCCAAGATTTCTTATAAATTGAACATTTTCAGTTATATCTGCGTAGCTGATAGATGTCTTGTTACTTTCTGATATTCTGATTCAAGAAGTTTCATTGAGTATTGCAAAAATATTGTTTAATTTTTTGTCTTATTAAGCATTTAGATAGATATTTCCTAATAAGTAAGACGTAGGCCTAGATAGTTGTTAGATGAAATATTTTATTTTAGGATGAAATACTGCTTAAGAAAGCAATGGGAGAGTTTTCCTACCTTTTTAATCATATCCTTCTGCTAGATGCACTTTATTTGCTCATGTTTGTGAACTCACAACCCGTACTATAATTGGCTTTGAACATCCTGGATCACAAATCCTATATTTAATAATTCTATTCACACAGTCTGTTTCTCACATTTCTGGAAACTCTAATCTTTGGCATAACAGATATTTTGAATTAGCATCTCATGTCTTAACCTTATTTCCTGACCTTTAAAATTTTTTATTTTTTATTATTTTTATTATTCATACATTGATTTGCTCATGTCCCTCATTGAAATGTGGGGCTTATGAGAACAGAGACCTTGTCCGTTTCATCCACCAATTACTTCGCGGATCCTCATGGTGTTGCTGGGCCTAAGAGGGATTCTCAAAAAACATACAGATACATCACATGATGGTTGTTATTAATATATATCATGCCCTATGGTTGTTAACATCACAGCAGGTATTGTATACTCTGACACAGTTTTTTTTCCTTGTATTTCATTAAGTTCTTATAACCTTATGAGGCACAAGTACCATTATCCAAATGAGAAAATGGAGACTTAGGTTAAATAATTCACCCAAAGCTATATTGCAATAGTTAGCTGATTATTTAGTGATTGTTTAGTCTCTCTAAATTTAAGACTTTTTGACTTCAGACCCATTTCTTTTAACTTCTCTTCTGCATGCATTCCCCCCCCCCCCATATCTTTATGGGATCTGGACATGTGTTTGCTTTTGGACCTAAGCCTAGTTTTTTAAGTCAGTGTGTGAACACAAATTAGGACTTCACTAACCAGATGATAAGGGAGCAAGGAGAGAACAGTGAAATTTGTCTCTAATGTTGCTGATAATAAGTAACACTTGGACAGCACGTTATGTTTTATAAAGAGCTTTGCATATGTATTCTTATTGAGTAATCATCATATTACAAGTTGGGAACTAGGCTCGGAGTTGAAAATGTTAAGTCTGCATCTCATGGGTGAGTGGCAGGCCTGGGACCCAGATCTAGGTATTTTGTTTTCATTCCCCTTTGTTGCACTGTGGTACCTGCAAGCAGTTTCCCTTTTCCCATACTTCTTTGTTTTGTTTGTCCCTTGGTTTCGGGAACTTCGCTCTATTATTTTCAAGCTTTTTTGTTTTCATCACCAAGCTTTACCACAGTTTCTACAGATCACTGGACTTTTGTAATGTTTTAGGAAATATAAGGAAGGTACTTGGCCGTAGTTAATTTTTTTTAATATATGTTGAAGACTTATGGGCCTCAGTTTCTTATCCACACATGGAGGTAGCAGTTTGTTTACTCTACCATACAATGTAGCTGTAGGATTAAATCAGGGTTTCTCAGCCTCATATACTGACATCTGGGGCCAGGCAGTTCTTTGTGGGAGGATGCCCCGTGTTTAGTTAGGTTTGTCAGTAGCTACTACCCAGTAGTACCTTCCTAGTTGTGACAACCAAAGATGTCTTTGGGCACTGACAAAATTTTTGCCTCTCAGGGGAAGCAAAATTGCCCCTGGTTGAGAACCTGTGGATTAAATTAAGATAATGAATGGGAAAATGTTTTGTAAATTTTGAAATAATCTTTAAATTAAAGGTGTTATTAGGATGAGCTTTAAGAACAATAAAAGTTCACTGAGGTGGGTGAGAAAAGGAGGCGTAAGAGAAAGCAGTGCAGATGTATTAAGGACAAAAGTTGGCCCCCTACTGTTACTGCCTTGTGAATGCTCACTCACTCCTATGCCTGCTATAAATTCCTTGCTTTTGCATTATTCTAAGCAAGTATTTAATATAATGTTGCCTCTTAACAGGAGTTCCCATTACAGATTTGAGTTTTCATTAGTTTATGAAATATCCTGCAGCACATTCACCACCATATGATGAATAATTAAAACTAAATTGCAGTTGTCAAAATAAATGAGCACACCACATTTGGAGATAGGAAAAAAATCCCTAATTTTTCCCCACATGGTTTATTGCATATTACTCCTATTTGTAGTATTCGCTGGTATGTAGTGACTCAAAGTTATTATTCAGAGTGAGAGCATTTATGCTATATTAGCTTTGTTGAATTGAAATTATAGAAGGTGCCAGTTAAATTTAAAGGTCTACATGTTGGTTTGTCTACTACTCAGAGTAAGAATCTACCAGTCCTCTGAGATGGCATGAACATGTTATGGCTCACACTGTTATTATCAAGTCTGCTGATATTCATATATGAGATGTTATTAAAATGACCCATTCATACATTATATTATAGGCTTTAGTGGTGGGGCTTTGAGAAAGCAGTCCAAGGGAAGAATGTGACCATCTTCTCCATCAAGAATTTTCTACTTATTTATTTATCTATCTACCTATTTATTTATATTTTTATTTTTTTGCGGTATGTGGGCCTCTCACTGTTGTGGCCTCTCCCGTTGCAGAGCACAGGCTCCGGACGCGTAGGCTCAGCAGCCATGGCTCACGGGCCCAGCCGCACCACGGCATGTGGAATCTTCCCGGACCAGGGCACAAACCCGTGTCCCCTGCATCGGCAGGTGGACTCTCAACCACTGCGCCACCAGGGAAGCCCTACTCTTTTCTTTTAATGTAACTTGCTGCATTTACCATCTGGGATAGAAGCTTGAGCACCAGCACCACCTATTCCAGGCTCCAGAGGATCAGTTCAAAAATTATATGGAATAGAGCAAACAGTGTAGGACAAGCTCTCTTCATTGCTCTTGCCTGGCAGTGGAGTATTGCTCAGATGTGGAAGTTAGTTGTTTAATTTTCAGACAGAACTGTGTACCTTGAGAAGCTAGACATCTTCCACTTGTACTGTTTTTTGTTTTTGTCAGAACTGATCAACTAAATCTGCCTGAGTGTCTGTGTGTGGGATGCATGTTGAAAGTGGTTTTATTTTTGCCCAGTAAGTCCCAAACATGCTGTCATCTTCATTTTATTTTTCCTCTCCCATAGAGTGCCTTTTGCAACTTGCCTCACAAATCACATTGTCTCTACTTATTATCCAGGTCTTTCTCCAGCTGGTAAAATACATTTTTTCCCCTCAGCAATATTCAGAGTTTTCCATTTAGTTATTCCCTGTATGTTTCCCTTCACTTTTAATGTGAAAATTGCAAATATATTTCTAACCCTTCTGTACAACGCTTTCCATTTACTGAAAACTCAGGCTATATAAATATAGAAGGGATACCTAAAAAAGTTTCATCTGTTTTCAGCTGTGTATCCCCAACTGGACCAGTTTTTCCAGATAATTTTTTCTTTCTTTGCAATTTCATCTGCATGATATAGTTCAGGAAAATAAAAGCTTTTTTTTTTGCAGAATCATTTTGCGCAGCACACTTTCTGACTAACAAAACGCTGCCAGAGCCCACTTACACTTTTTTGCAATTTTATGGAGGGGTTTTGTGTAAGGGAATGAAAAATCCTCGTGCTGGACTAAGGCAAGCAACCCATTTAGGCACTAAGAGTGAGAAGTAGATTTTATTAGCTTGGACTTGTCTTATAACCTCTTTGTGCTGTGTTCTTCTATTTAAAATGAAAATTCTATCATCTGTCCTTGTCCTGCATAGAGGATTTTTGAGGTTTCCAAAACTGAGGTATACAAAGATGTGAAATACTTTTGCAGTTCCATGTTTATTTTATTTTTCAAATGCATTTTTTTAGAACTTTTTCTGATAACTATACCATCAGACCCATTAGAACTTTAGATAACATTTCTTCATACAATGTTAGGTAGAGTTAGAGTTGGCTGCAAGAGAAAGAAAATCCATAATAGCAGAGACTTAAATGAGATAAAAGTTGATTTTTCCTTATCAAGTAAAAGTCAAAGTAGGCAATCCAAAGTAGTCACAGTGTTGCAGGATGTTAGGGATCCAGGCTTTGTCAGACATCATCTTTGTGGATGGAGCTTTGGTGTCATAGGCACATTCCAAGCAGCATAATAGAGAAAGGGAGCAATTATTTTCTCTTAAGGGAAGTTCCCAGTAGTTGCCATACACCTGCTCTGGTTAGTGTCAAGGATCAGCACTTAGTTATATGGTCATGTGTAGCTTCAAAGAAGACTGGAAGATATAGTTCTTCTTGTGGCTCTGTGCTGAGCTAAAATTTCTGCCTTGTGGAGGAAGACTAGCAGTATTTTCCCCACAAATAGTAATTTTAATATATCCTCCACTTGAGAATATTGCTGAGTAGATTGTGAACTACATGCAGACAGGGACTAGTATAATAAAATAATTTTGTGTTATCAGTCTTAACTTATTGCGACACCAAAGCAGTGAATAAATAGTCACTGAAGATGCACACAGAGTATTTTTAATGTGAAGTATGACTAAAAAGGAGACTGATTTTTTAAAGTTTAAAACAATTGTACTCAATCAATCCTTATTCTTTCAATAACTATTGAACTTCTTATGCGCTAAGTACTGTAGTCAGATGACTAGAGTTTTTCCTCAAACTGGTAACTGTGATACAACCATTTATCAAGGCATGTTGTGGATTCCTCTTTGGAAATGACGTTCAGACTTAAATTTTAAAACATATCAATATAAGAAAATAATTCTCTTCACTACTCATTTTGTTCTCTTAAAACCTGCTTTTGTTATTTTTTGCTCTGACAGCATTCTGATTCTCCCAATTAAAAAAAAATCTACCATAGTAGGATGGTAAATAGTAGAGATATCTAGAGACCATAGTAGAGATTTGGTCCCCTTGAAGGAATTTTAAATAATGGCTGTTAACTGTGATTGAGGTGCCCATGCTCCTGAGACAAGGAGCCTTAATGTCGTGGGATCAGTTTAATTAAATATTTCGTTTATTGAGCTCTGTTGTTGAAGGATGTATAATGCCTCTTTGCAAACTGATTCATTGGTGAAGAACAGCATTGCTGTTTTGAGTTTCCTAGAAATGTCACAATATTGGACACTTCTCAGAGGATTGCTGGAGAGTTCTCAGCAGGGGAAGGTCATATGTAGTAGAGACAGCTGCCACCACACTCAAGCAATATGCTTGGCTTGGGGTTTTTAGATACCAAAAGAGTAGGGTTCTCACGTACTAAAACCAAAGATGAAATTGTCAAAGTTATTTTTATGGTTCCTCAAATATAATCAAGCAGTGGAGTGATACACTTATTATTATAGAATTTTAAAGGGAAGTCAGTTAAGAATTAAATGCATTTATTGTCATGGATCTGTGTGTCTCAAAGAAACAAAGATGGTGCTTGGAGAATTTCCGTTTCAGGGATGTAAAGAGTTTCTGATGACTGAACTTTGCCTGCGTCTAAAAGATACCATTCACCTCCTTTTCTGTCTCCTGTGCCAAATATGGCTGTGTGGTGTAGAAATTAGCATAACAACCACTGAAAGAACCATTTCCTGAGGTGATAACAGCCATTTAGGAATAGGTAGGTTTCCTTTGAATTGACCTGCATGTGTTTGTAGAAGAAGCAAAAGTATCTCCTCTTCTCATAGGAAGAGGACTGTTTCAAAGAGCCATTTTCTTTCCTAACAAAGAAATTCATACTGAAGACAAATCAGCAATTTCACAGCTGGTTTGTGAAATCCTGAAATGATGTATACAAATCAAAGCAGGAGAGATTCATTTGGAATGAAAGGAATATTTGAATTGCATCCCCAATTCTAATAGGATATCATTTCATGGTTCTACACCATTATAAACATGCCGTGTATGTTACACATGACAATCCTATCTCATCTATGACTCATGAATTTCATGAGAAAGTGACAATTTGAAAACATAGAATTTTGGGAATGGCTGGAACTGTTTTCTAATCTATCTCCTTTCCCTACTTTCTCATTTTTTTTTTTTTGCGGTACGCGGACCTCTCACTGCTGTGGCCTCTCCCATTGCAGAGCACAGGCTCCGGACGCGCAGGCCCAGTGGCCACGGCTCACGGGCCCAGCCGCTCCGCGGCATGTGGGATCCTCCCAGACAGGGGCACGAACCCGCGTCCCCTGCATCGGCAGGTGGACTCTCAACCACGGCGCCACCAGGGAAGCCCCTCTCATTCTTTTTTTTTTTTTTTTTGCGGTATGCGGGCCTCTCACTGTTGTGGCCTCTCCCGCTGCGGAGCACAGGCTCCGGACGCGCAGGCCCAGCGGCCATGGCTCACGGGCCCAGCCGCTCCGCGGCATGCGGGATCCTCCCGGACCGGGGCACGAACCCACGTCTCCCGCATCGGCAGGCGGACTCTCAACCGCTGCGCCACCAGGGAAGCCCCGCCCCTCTCATTCTTAACTGACCATGCTGATCCCTCTCTAATACATTCTTCAACAGCTATGTGAAAAAACCCATTTCTTCCTAAGGTAACCTATTAGGTTTTTGGAGAGTATTAGATTTTCTTATGTACGTTGAAAAATACCACTTTATTGATTTTGATTCTGCCACCTGGAGTCACATAGGACCAAGGCTTTCCATCTTACATATTAATAGTCCTTATGTATTTATATATTGTTGTCTTGTCCTCTGGAACTTTTTGAGTCTCAGGCGAGGATTCTAGCAGTGGAGGGGATGAGAAGTGGTCGTATTCAGGATATGTAGCAGCATTAGTTAGAAGGTACGGTCCACAGGAATTGATCGTGAGATAGATGTGGGCTGTGAAAGAAGGGGCCATAAACATTTTTAGCCTGAACACATTTTCCTATGTGTTCAATATACTAGATTTGGTGCAAAGTCAAACACGCATTCAAATAGTTGCTCCATGATACACAGATAGGGCTGTTCTGTAAGTCTAAGAGAATGTTTGCCAGACTTCTTAGGGCAAAATAGGGCCATAAAAATCGTGTTTTGACTTGAGACAGCAGTCCTATATGTTCATTATGGATTAAGATTAGGTATTTAGTACTCAGCTTTATTTTAAGGCTAAAAATACACTTTTTGTTTTTACATCTTAATTGGAGTATAATTGCTTTACAATGGTGTGTTAGTTTCTGCTTTATAACAAAGTGAATCAGCTATACATACACATACATCCCCATATCTCCTCCCTCTTCCATCTCCCTCCCAGCCTCCCTGTCTCACCCCTCCACGTGGTCACAAAGCACCTAGCTGATCTCCCTGTGCTATGCAGCTGCTTCCCACTAGCTGTCTATTTTGGTAGTATATATAGGCCCATGCCACTCTCAGTTTGTCCCAGCTTCCCCTTCCCCCTCCCCATTTCCTCAAGTCTTCTCTACATCTGCATCTTTATTCCTGTCTAGCCCCTAGGTTCTTTTTTTAACATCTTTACTGGAGTATAATTGCTTTACAATGGTGTGTTAGTTTCTCCTTTACAACAAAGTGAATCAGTTATACATATACATATGTTCCCATATCTCATCCCTCTTGCGTCTCCCTCCCTCTCACCCTCCCTATCCCACCCCTCTAGGTGGTCACAAACCACCTAGCTCATCTCCCTGTGCTCTGCGGCTGCTTCCCACTAGTTATCCACACTACGTGTGGTACTGTATATATGTCCCTGCCACTCTCTCACTTCGTCACAGCCTACCCTTCCCCCTCCCCATATCCTTAAGTCCATGCTCTAGTAGGTCTGTGTTTTATTCCTGTCCTACCCCTAGGCTCTTCATGACTTTTTTTTCTTAGATTCCATATATATGTGTTAGCATACGGTATTTGTTTTTCTCTTCCTGACTTACTTCACTCTGTACGACAGACTTTAGGTCCATCCACCTCACCACAAATAACTCAATTTCATTTCTTTTTATGGCTGAGTAATATTCCATTGTACATATGTGCCACATCTTCTTTATCCATTCATCTGTTGCTGGACACTTAGGTTGCTTCCATGTCCTGGCTATTGTAAATAGAGTTGCATTGAACATTTTGGTACATGACTCTTTTTGAATTATGGTTTTCTCAGGGTATATGCCCAGTAGTGAGATTGCTGGGTCGTATGGTAGTTCTGTTTGTAGTTTTTGAAGGAACCTCCATGCTGTTCTCCATAGTGGCTGTATCAATTTACATTCCCACCAACAGTGTAAGAATGTTCCCTTTTCTCCATATCCTCTCCAGCATTTATTGTTTGTAGATATTTTGATGATGGCCATTCTGACCGGTGTGAGATGATATCTCATTGTAGTTTTGATTTGCATTTCTCTAATGATTAATGATGTTGAGCATTCTTTCATGTGTTTGTTGGCAATCTGTATATCTTCTTTGGAGAAATGTCTGTTTAGGTCTTCTGCCCATTTTTGGATTGGGTTGTTTGTTTTTTTGTTATTGAGCTGCATGAGTTGCTTGTAAATTTTGGAGATTAATCCTTTGTCAGTTGCTTCATTTGCAACTCTTTTCTCCCATTCTGAGGGTTGTCTTTTGGTCTTGTTTATGGTATCCTTTGCTGTGCAAAAGCTTTTAAGTTTCATTAGGTCCCATTTGTTTATTTTTGTTTTTAGTTCCACTTCTCTCGGAGGTGGGTCAAAAAGGATCTTGCCGTGATTTATGTCATAGAGTATTCTGCGTGTGTTTTCCTCTAAGAGTTTGATAGTGTCTGGCCTAACCCATTTTGAGTTTATTTTTGTGTGTGGTGTTAAGGAGTGTTCTAATTTCATACTTTTACATGTACCTGTCCAGTTTTCCCAGCACCACTTATTGAAGAGGCTGTCTTTTCTACACTGTATATTCTTGCTTCCTTTATCAAAGATAAGGTGACCATATGTGTGTGGGTTTATCTCTGGGCTTTCTATCCGGTTCCATTGATCTATATTTTTGTTTTTGTGCCAGTACCATCCTGTCTTGATTACTGTAGCCTTGTAGTATAGTCTGAAGTCAGGGAGCCTGATTCCTCCAGCTACATTTTTCGTTCTCAATATTGCTTTGGCTATTTGGGGTCTTTTGTGTTTCCATAAAAATTGTGAAATTTTTTGTTCTAGTTCTGTAAAAAATGCCAGTGTTAGTTTGATAGGGATTACATTGAATCTGTAGATTGCTTTGGGTAGTAGAGTCATTTTCACAATGTTGATTATTCCAATCCAAGAACATGGTATATTTCTCCACCTATTTGTATCATCTTTAATTTCTTTCATCAGTGGCTTATAGTTTTCTGCATACAAGTCTTTTGTCTCCTTAGGTAGGTTTATTCCTAGATATTTTATTCTTTTTGTTGCAATGGTAAGTGGGAGTGTTTTCTTAATTTCACTCTCAGATTTTTCGTCATTAGTGTATAAGAATGCCAGAGATTTCTGTGCATTGATTTTGTATCCTGCTACTTTACAAAATTCATTGGTTAGCTCTAGTAGTTTTCTGGTAGCATCTTTAGGATTCTCTTTGTATAGTATCATCTCATCTGCAAACAGTGACAGCTTTACTTCTTTTTTTCCGATTTGGATTCCTTTTATTTCTTTTTCTTCTCTGATTGCTGTGGCTGGAAATTCCAAAACTATGTTGAATAAGAATTGTGAGAGTGGGCAACCTTGTATTTTTCCTGATCTTAGTGGAAATGGTATCAGTTTTTCACCATTGAGGACGATGTTGGCTGTGGGTTTGTCATATATGGCCTTTATTATGTTGAGGAAAGTTCCCTCTATGGTTACTTTCTGCAGGGTTTTTATCATAAATTGGTGTTGAATTTTGTCAGAAGCTTTCTCTGCATCTGTTGAAATGATCATATGGTGTTTCTCCTTCAGTTTGTTGATGGGTGTATCATGTTGATTGATTTACATATATTGAAGAATCCTTGCATTCCTGGGATGAGCCCCACTTGATCATGGTGTATGAGGCTTTTAATGTGCTGCTGGATTCTGTTTGCTAGTATTTTGTTGAGGATTTTTGCATGTATATTGATCAGTGATATTGGCCTGTAGTTTTCTTTCTTTGTGACGTCTTTATCTGGTTTTGGTATCAGGGTGATGGTGGCCTCATAGAATGACTTTGGGAGTGTTCCCCTCTCTCCTATCTTTTGGTCTTTTGGAAGAGTTTGAGATAGATAGGTGTTAGCCCTTTCCTAAATGTTTGATAGAATTCACCTGTGAAGCCATCTGGTCCTGGGCTTTTGTTTGTTGGAAGTTGTTTTTTTTTTTTTTTTTTTTTTGCGGTACGCGGGCCTCTCAATGTTGCGGCCTCTCCCGTTGTGGAGCACAGGCTCTGGACGCGCAGGATCAGCGGCCATGGCTCACAGGCCTAGCCGCTCTGTGGCATATGGGATCTTCCTGGACCGGGGTATGAACCCGTGTCCCCTGCATCGGCAGGCAGACTCTCAACCACTGCGCCCCCAGGGAAGCCCCTTCAGAACCATTTTTGTTTTATTTTATTTTATTTAGATTCCATATATATGTGTTAGCATATGGTATTTGTTTTTCCTCTTTCTGACTTCCCTCTGTATGACAGACTCTACGTCCATCCACCTCACTATAAATAACTCAATTTGGTTTCTTAAAAATATACTTTTGAATATCCAGTATTTACATGAGCATGATTCCACAGGACTTAAGAGACAGTCTTTGATAAATTACCAGGGGATACATTTTCAGACCAGAAATATTACTCCCCATTTACTACCACTAAATTTACAGCTACTTTGAGAGCAGGAATTTGAGTCTTTTATATGGTACCTGGTGGATACCAGGAACACAGTACATGCAGTCTGAGCTATTGTTAAATTATAGCAGGAGTCTGCAAGTGGATTTGCTATATAAATTAGATTCTAGTTAATATGTGATATATCTAAATCTATCTAGCTATGTCTGTGTGGGAGGAAAATAAAGAACTAGTCTTGACAAATCTCAGTCTCTTTATAATATTTTACTGTTCTCTTACTCCTTTATCATCCATGGGCAGGCAAATACCGTTATGCCTGAAATTCAAATATGTATGACAGAGTAGGCAGGAATCTTAGGTATATTTCAACCTTTAACTTTTATCTCTGGGGTAAAAAGCAGTTGGTTCTCTCCTGTTTATACACGCAGAGAGGAAATCGGGTGACTAATTACTTTGCGATAAACAGGTTTCTCCACCTATCCACAAGGTAGATGAGAAATCTTAGTGCCACTATGACAAATTAACTAAATAGGCATCTGTCTAAATGTCTGATGTATTAGTTGCCCTTCCTATAACAGAGCTGGGCTGCCTTGAGAAATAAACCCAAACTGAATTCCAAATGTAGACATGTGCCCCAAACTAGCATTGTTTTCAAAGGTATGCCCTTCAGACAAGAGCAGAAGTAAACTGCACATTAAAAGAATTAGCACTCAGAGGCCTTTGTTTAATCGATGGTTAGTTTGGTGGTGATTGCACAAACTCACTACATTAAATTTAATCAGGGATGGTTTTGGCATGTTGGTGGCAAGCCTACTGATTAATTCATTTATATTCTGGAAATGATATGTTCTGTGGGATACATTTCCATAGTTTGGCGATTCTACAGTGTGCATTTCAGCATCTCTAAATCACTACTTTGTACCCAATATCAGAGCCAAAGTCTTGCTGGATGCTGTGGACTGATTAGCTCACCAGGCTAAGAATGACAAACAGGAACTGGTGCCATTTTAGTTCATCTCTGGAAAAAACACCAAAGGAACAGTTTAGATGGCTGTAAATACTTGAGGATTTTGATGTTACCCACTTGAAATGCCTTAAATAACCAATTAGGAGTAGAAAGGGAGATCATGATAAAATGTGAATCTTGAAAAATTATACCTTGGTCACTGGGGTGCTGAAATTGGTTAAGTACACCCTATGTCTATTGTGTAATGGATTACATTAAGCCTGTGACTTGGGTAGAAAAGAGACTGGATAGATTATAGCATTAACTCTCTATTTCAAAATAATGAAAGGGGGACTCTACGAAGTTAAGTGACTTTTTTTTTGGAAGTAAAGGTAGTTTTGTAGTAGAGCTTTGAACTCAGTTTACTTACTGATCCTCTTTTCATAGCAGGTTTAAAGTTGTGTGTGTGTGTTTGCTTGTGTAGTCGTGGTGGTGGTGGGAGGCTAGGTTCTATACATTCGGGGACAGAGAAGTAAAGGCATATGTGGGATCACCCTGTGTAAAAATGTCATTTGACTTCAAGTGTGTGGATGGGACAGGAGTACTTGTTGTGACCTATAGGACCCCACTTAGTCCATTTTCAAAGATGTTTCACAGACGGCTTTAGGAGGACTGCTGGCGAGGTATATTCATGGGCACTGTGTCCATGCTCATTGACACAGTGACAAGAATATGGTTCATTGTGATCACTTTCTAGTATTAACCATGTGATTTGCTTGAGGAAGACTGAACTCTGCACTGTGACAGAAAATGGATCTTAGAACTACCCAGGATGATGACACTTCTTTCGTTGGTCCTGGGAGGGACAGACCATGGCTCAGTTCTTTGTGTTCTACTAATTTCTCATAGTCCAGCTGCCTCTTGAAATGCAAACCAGCCACTGTTACATATGTGGGCTATCAGTAGCTCATAGGTTTATAGGCTGAAGTATCTGCTGTGTCTTAAAGAATTATTTCTGAGGTTGAACAACTCTGATTTAGCAAAAAGAATGTAGATGGTAGGAAAAAATCATATCACTTTTCAAAATGTTTTATGTCTGTATATAATCAACCTGTTTTTATACTGAACTTGCAGTCACTAGAAATATGAACAAGTAAGTGTGTCTTTCTTCCTCTTCTGCTTGAATCTCATTTACCAGATAATTTTGTTGTTGTTGCTGAAACAGAGTGGAATGTGATGGAAAGATCCTGAATTTACCCCTGAGTTCTGATCTTGGATCCCCTGATAACTAAGTATATGTTCTTGAATGAGCCTCATATTTTGTGAATTTGCTCATAATTTTGAAGAAAGTAATTACATGGAATCTGTAGCCATAGTGCTGGGTTCAGTTTCTATCTCTGCAGTTACTTGCTGTGTTATCTTTACCCCCTTATATAAACTCTTTTGGCCTGTTTCTTGTTAAATAGGGATAATAATAGCACCTACGTCAAAGGATTATTATGAAGATGAAATGAGTTAATATTAGTAATGTGGTATGTAATTATTCACCATTATTATTTTAATAGAAGAATCATTGGTTAGATAATCTTGTTAAGGAAAAGAGTAGTATAATCGCAAGTAGATAGTCAATTTAGACTTTTCCTTCCTAGACTATCCTGATTATATCAGTGCCTCTGAGCCAGGACATGAGATGATCTACAGCAGAATCACCTGGTAGGGTCCTATCCCCAGCAAATGGTTTTTTGGAGCCTAAGTATTTTTTTTATTGAAGTATAGTTGATTTACAATGTTGTGTTAGTTTCAGGTGTATAGTAAAGTAATTCAGTTATATATATTTCAGATTATTTTCCCTTATAGATTATTACAAAGTACTGAATATAGTTCCCTGTGCTATACAGTAGGTCCTTGTTGGTTGTCTGTTTTACATATAGTAGTGTGTATATCCAAGCTCTTAATTTATCTCTCTGCCAACTTTCCCCTTTGGTAAGCATAAATTTGTTTTCTATGTCTGTGGGTCTACTTCTGTTTTGTATAAAGTTCATTTGTATCAGTAGTTTTTAGATTCTATATATAAGCAATATCATGATATTTGTCTTTTTATGTCTGGCTTATTTCACTTAATAATCTCTAAGAGCCAACTATCCTTAACTTGAGTACCTTACCTTCTACCACCATCCGAGCTTGTTCTTCAATAAATAACTCTGCAGTTCAGAATCATATCATGTAATTCCTTTCCATATCAGAAAACTAAATAATAGTTAAAAACTAATGTATTATACAATGAATACTAAAGTCATTAAAAACCATATTTTGAAGAATATTTGAAAATATGGAACATGTTTCCAAGATGTTAAGTAGAATAAACAGGTTAACAGGTTGCAAAACGGTATTTCAGTATGATCCTAAATTTGTAATCATCAAAGAATTTTATTATCATGAAAAATATTAAAATGTTATAATTCTATGATAAATTTTAATGAGTACTTTCTTGATTTGGCCTTAACATTTTCCAGAATGAAAACTACTTAACAGATTTCTTTTTTTCTGATTATAAAAGTAATGAAACTCATTGTAGATATGTCAAACAAAACAGGAAAAATATAAAATCATCTGCAATCTCACCTCCTCAACATGACCATCGTTAATATTATTAATATCCTCCAGATATTATTTGTGAATTTCCATATTCACTACTTCTTTCATTTTATGTAAATGAAGTTTGAATTCTGTACTTTTTTCCACTCAACAATGCATCATGCACATTTCCAGTGTCAAAATATACTGACTTTCGTTATTCTAATGGTCCAGTCCACTGAATAGAGGTATGAAAATCTCTTACAGCCATATATATATATATGTGTGGGTGTGTATTTTGTTTATCTTTCACAATTAATGCACTAAAGTCTACACTCTGGTAAACATTCTTGTACATACCAATTTATATTACCAATAAAAGTATATGCAAATACTTCTAAGCTAGTTTTTAAAAATCTCATTATTGTTTTAATCTACTCATATTTAAATATTAATGAGGTTGAGTATCTTCTCATAGGTCTACTTGAGCCCCTCATCTAGACAGTTGAATTCAAATTATTCACAGTATAAGTGTGATCATTCATTTATTGGAGGGAGTATTTTAAGAATATCAGAAACACTTTGACAGCTTTTAGTTCTTTTAATCACACTCCCACCCTGGTGATTCTGGCCTCCTTCCTGTGAGGGTGAGGGGGTGATTGGACTCCCAGTTATCACTTTTGTAATATCGTGTGGTCCAATCACAGGAAACCAATGGGGTTGCAGTTGAGGCTGGAGCTGAAGTGTGTGTCAGGGGACAGATGGAGCCCTATCAGAGCGCCCTGTTAGGTCTTTTTAGAGAAGCTGTGTGTGCCTATCACAAGATAGCTCTCTGCATCCTCAGGCAGGAATGAAAGTTATTTTTTTAAAAAATATCAATATAGGATGTAAAGCCTTCTCATAGATTAAGTAAACTGGGAGAAAAAATAAAAATAAATGTAACCTCAAAATTTCCTTAGTGGTCCAATTTTTCTACCCTACCCAGTGCTGGAAATCATACACTGAACAGATTTGGGGATGCCATCCTAAAGTTGAAATTTTATTAAAGATCTTTTTTAAAAAACAGTAATATCAGTAAACCATGATACTATTAGATTGTCTACAAAAGTTTTCAGTGACCATTTAAAAAGTATTTGTTGTGTTCTTCATTTTCACTTTATAATTGATTTTGTGCAGCCTTATGAAGACATTTAATATCTCCTTCAGTCCTGTTCTCTTTCTGTTTCTTTCTCTTCCTCCTTTCTCTGTGTTTGTGTATATATATATATATGTATGTGTGTATATACACACATGTGTATATATATATATACACACACACATATAATTTTTAGATTTATATTTTTATATTTACCCAGGGAAGTGATAAAAGGCCCATTTCAGCTTTCTTTAAATTAAAAACAACAGTAAGACATTTTGCTTGGATGTGTCCTTTGAGTTGGTTTTCTTGCACTGTTGATGTCTTATGTGGAGACATTTAACTTTACTTCTTGATCTCATTTGTGGTGATTACCATGACTGATGAGTGAGTGGAGTTTAGGATGATGGTATATAAATGGAAACAGGGTTTCCTTGGTTGGAAGTCAATTGCTTGAATCCTCAAGTTTGTTTGTCCTAGAAATTTAATTGACTGAGCCTGCCAGATAAAGGAAATCTTGGACACGCCAGTGTTAAGGTCAGCTCCCCACTTTACTATTTTCCTCTTAATACTAACATGTATTGAATCGAAACCAGAACTCTGCTCAATATTATGTAACAACCTAAATGTGAAAAGAATTTGAAAAAGAATAGATACATGTATATGTAGAACTGAATCACTTTGCTGTACACCTGAAACTATCACAACATTTTTTTTATATCACAACATTGTTAATCAGCTATACTCCAATATAAAATAAAAAGTTAAAAAAAAAACAACACACCAAAATCCTGTGCTAACAGCATAACAAAACTGATTTTAAATTGTAGCTCTATCATTTATTATTCAGGTCAGTTTTCCCCATGTAAAATAGATTAATAGTGTCTCTCTTCAGACTAGGTATCCAAGAAATAAAATCTTCTTTCTCCTTTACTGCATCTAATGGGGGTTTAGCATTATTTCCCTGTTCTACATAAACATAGCAGTAAGCAACCCTTGGAGATTTGTGTGAAAGAAAACATTCCATTTTGGGTCTTAGGAAAGTAGATATGATTTTACATTCCTTCTCCAATCTACAGAGACCCGTGCCATTCTCAAATCTCCATCCACAAATCAAGGAGTCATCCTGGAAATTACTTGTTCTTCAAATCTGTAATTGTTTCAAGATACCTGTTTCTTTACTTCTCATAAAACCTAGAGAAATACTGTTATTTTTTCTAATTAAAAACTTTTTTTTGGTGGGAGTGTTATAGTTACTTACCTCCCTCTTTCCTAATAAATGTTACCAACACTGAATCACTTCATTTTTCTTCTGTTAAATCTGTCTCGAATGTTACCCTCAGCACATTAGAAGGCCAAGTGTATGGATCTTGGAGAAAGAAAGTTGAAAACATATCCTGAGGAAAGGAGGGAGGAAAAATGCCTTGGTCAATTTGACAATATCAATTCTTCCAATCCAAGAACATGGTATATCTTTCCATTTGTTTCTGTCATCTTCAGTTTCTTTCATTAGTGTCTTATAGTTTTCAGAATACAGGTCTTTTTGTCTCCTTAGCTAGGTTTATTCCTATTTTATTCTTTTTGATGTGGTGGTAAAACGGATTATTTCCTTAGTTTCTCATTGCCTGATTGATTTATATTTTAACAATTTTTAAATAATTGCTCAATTAAATTATAAATATTCATAAAGTAGTACTGTTTTATTTTTTGTGATCCCCATAGCATAATGCATTGCAAATAAAAGTTCTCAATAAATCGCTTTTTATCTATCTATTTATTTATGTATTTATTTATTTTTGGCTACATTGGGTGTTCATTGCTGCACGCGGGTTTTCTCTGGTTGCAGAGAGCAGGGGCTACTCTTCATTGTGGTGCATGGGCTTTGCATTGAGGTGGCTTCTCTTGTTGCAGAGCACGGTCTCTAGGTGTGAGGGCTTGGTAAAAACAGACCCAAAAAAGCAAGAGACAAGGAAGGAGCTGTATGTTTTAGAATCCATTATTTCACCAGGGGAACTTTAAGGGCTGTGAGGGTTCATAAAATTATTGTATCCCAAGTCAGTGAGAATATGATATAGTACATTACTTGTTTCTCTTTTCTTGTTGGAGAAAGGTGGTGTAAACATCTTGGCAGACTATCAGCAAGGTTAATAATGAGCAAAATACCTGTTGAGTTGGTTTTTCAAATATTAGAGTGACTTTTAAAGTTATTGTACATGTGTAAGTTGTTGCTTAGTCTAAAGACATTCCTTGAAGCTGAAGAAATGTTCCCACTAAACAGTTTGTAGAAAAATACAGAAAGGAAGGTAGTTTTCAGCAGGCTCTGTCCGCCGTAAAATGTTTTTATGCTTTTTTCTCCCTTTTTCTGGTCTCCCCCAGTTGGCACTATTCACAGCTGGGTATTATCGTATACCTTTTAGAAACTTTGAATTTTCCTCTGTAGAGCACATATATGCATAATTATTCATCTTCCCCTCCAGTCCCTATTGTTGGCAGAATTCTCACTGAAGCTAGTATTATATACTGCTTGCTTTTTTCCTCCTCCTGGTTTGTCCTTTTCTCGCCTGGGGAATGTTGATTCCTCTCCATTGTAGGTGGGATGCACCTACATGGCTCATTTGTGCTTACTTCCTTCTTGTTTGGAGACTCAGCAAGTTCAGCACAATGCTATTTATTGAATTTATCTGTCAATTTCTCCTTCCTTGCATGGCTGACTAATTCAGTGGAACCTGCACGATACTGGAGTGCACAGGATAATGACAAAGTTTTTTAAAAGAAAATTGTAAATCAAGAAAAGACTTTAGATTTGAAGACCAATCACTTCAGAAGGTGACGACTTTGAAAGTTTGTGCAGGACTTTTCTAGATGAATATGGCAGCACAGTTTGGTTCTGATGGGCTATCTCTCAAATTTTCATTAAATGTTTAAGAAGGTGCACAGAAATAGACAGATTGGCAGCAAGATTATAAATAAGAATGAGAAGAGCCTATAACTCAAGTAGATACTCCTCCAAAAATAAACAAAGATAATCTGTAAAGAAATAAAAATCAAACTAGCCTCACTTTCTCCATATCACTAAATAGTAAAAATCAGTAGAGGAAATTTCAATAATAGCTTAGTCTTGGAATTGGCTTAGGAAGTACATTTTGTAGTCTGCACATCCTAGAGAACACCAATATACCAGCTGGACATGGATAAAGTAGGAAAGTAAACTGAACAATAATATACCAATCTTGTTATACACTGAAAAAATTTACTAGAGAAGTATGTGACCCTTCCTGAA
This sequence comes from Kogia breviceps, assembly GCF_026419965.1. NCBI lineage: Eukaryota > Metazoa > Chordata > Mammalia > Artiodactyla > Physeteridae > Kogia > Kogia breviceps. Next base: position 13,931,082 of record NC_081319.1, on the reverse strand, counting down.
CGGGGTACCACCTATAATCAGAGCTAGAATAGCACTGCCCTCACTCCCCATCTTGGTCAGTTCGTGTATTTCTACATCAGTGCAGAAAGTACAAATCTCAGAAACAACATGTTTGAGATAAATGGCAGTGTTTGAGAAAGACAGGCATACATAGCTATGGAAAGGGAAGTACTGTACATACAGTGTACATGTCCCCTTCAAAGAAGACATTTAAAATACACTTATAATATAGTAGTTAAAAGAAAGGATGTTAAATAGGATGATTTTGAATTCCAAAATAACTGTGTGCTGTTGAATACTGGAAAAGTTGCCAAACTTCTTTGTGCCTTAGTTTTCCCATTTGTAAAATAGGGATAAAACACTTCATAATATTATTGTGAGCGTTAATAAGTAAGAACTAAGTCTGGTGTTTGGTGTATATTGGTAAACACTGGATAGATGGTCGCCTCTGCTATTGGTTTATCCTTAGGTTAGGGTCAGAAGGAAATGAATCCCTGCAAGCTTTGCAGATCGAGCTGATAGATCATGCCCATCAAGTTAAAATTCAAGTTTAGACCTGACAATTGAAATTGCCAACCTTGTGTTTACCTTCTATGTTGGCAAAAAGCCTGGCCCCAGTAGATTTCTCCCTGTTCAAATGTAAACAAATACAAAGAAACAAAGCAACTAATGGAAATGAATAAAAACATCCAAAAGAAATTATTGATTTGGGTAAGGGGCAGCAATTTTTAATAAATTGCTTTATGGGGAGCCAGATAATTTTATAATATCAAGGTAGAAGTAAGCATATAGCTTTCCAAAGGGAAAAAATATACAATGAAGGAATTAGGTTGTTTTCATCGTAATACAGTAGTAAGTCAGATATATGCCTCTTGATGTAATGCAGGCTATAACAGACAGTATCCATGATGTATTCAAAGTTTTGTTAATATCCGATGATCAGGAGAAACAGGGAATAAACAAACTAGACATCATCATACAGATGCAACGAGACAAATAACAAACGTGAGGCATTCTGTGGAATAGCAGGCCTGATCTCTTCAACAAGTTAATGTCTGGAGAAGGAACTGCACTGTTTTAAAAGGGGCCAAAAGAACGTAATGAGTTGCGATGGTTGGTCCTGAATTCGGTGCTTATTTTGTCAAACTAGATTTAAAGGACATTTCTGTAAACAGTGCCTGCCTGCCAGGGTATGCATTGTAAAAAATGCATTGTAAAAAATAAAATAAAATAAGCAGCACTTTCATTAAAATATTCCTAGATGCAGTCATAATACATGTATTTTTTATGACCTGCAAGTGTTCTCTTCCTTTTATCATGTTTTCTTGATTACCAGGTATAATACTGGAGTAATCAATAGGCATTTATAAGCACAGTTATTAATCTCCCGCTCTTGACTAAAGGGATATTTCAAGGATTGTTTATTATAATTCTCTGAAAGGTAATTATAAAAGCAAGAGAAAGAAAGTGAAAGAAAGAAGGCACATCTCCCTTATTTCCCTCCTTTCTTGACTTTACCGTTTAAACTCAGGCTGCAAAACCTTAATTTACTGTTGAGGATACAGTTGGAGAGTAACACTCATTGCTCTGGGTCCCTCAGCTAGTGGCACTTGGAATTGAAATGCAGGCAGTCTGATTCCAGAAACCATGCTTTTAGCCAGTATCCTATAGGGTATTCAGCTATTGACCTCCTAAGAATATAAGGTCACAACCCTAGAGAACATGGTGAAATACCAAAAATAAAAAAGGAGACACTAAACTTTACTGTTTTTCATGGAAAAACCTAGCTTCTGTTGCCTGCTTTCTTTGTCAGTTTATAAGAATTTCTTTATGAAGTTTGGTACTTAAGAGCCCCAGATCCTGCAAAGTTGGTCTAAAAGCCTCAACCCCACTTAATTTAAGTTCTTCACAGAAGTTGGAAACATATGAGAATGACGCACATGGTGTTTCTTCCGATCACCTGGGGAAGACACATCACACTGGCATCAACCTCCAGCAGAGTCTTGGAGTGACAGAAGCAGCCTTTCAGAGGTGGCACCTACTTGCTCTGTTAGTGAAAAGCTGAGATTTGGATGGCATTTTCCACACTCTTGACAGTTCATTACATGTTGATGGGATGCAACAGAGAGTCTGAACACTAAAATTTAGCTGTGACCTAACAAGTAAAGTTAGAGACGTCGTTCCTGGTCACATAAGAGATGGCATAGCCTTGTTTAAAAGCTGGTTCTTTGAGAAGATAAAACAAAATTGATAAGCCAATAGCCAGACTCATCAAGAAAAATGGGAGAAGACTCAAATCAATAGAATTAGAAATGAAAAAGGAGAAGTAACAACTGACACTGCAGAAATACAAAGGATCATGAGACATTACTAGAAGCAACTCTATGCCAATAAAATGGACAAACTGGAAGAAATGGACAAATTTTTAGAAAAGCACAACCTTCCGAGACTGAACCAGGAAGAAATAGAAAATATAAACACACCAATCACAAGCACTGAAATTGAGACTGTGATTAAAAATCTTCCAACAAACAAATGCCCAGGACCAGATGGCTTCACAGGTGAATTCTATCAAACATTTAGAGAAGAGCTAACACCTATCCTTCTCAAACTCTTCCAAAAGATAGCAGAGGGAGGAACACTCCCAAACTCATTCTATGAGGCGACCATCACCCTGATACCAAAACCAGACAAAGATGTCACAAAGAAAGAAAACTACAGGCCAATATCACTGATGAACATAGATGCGAAAATCCTCAACAAAATACTAGCAAACAGAATCCAGCAGCACATTAAAAGGCTCATACACCATGATCAAGTGGGGTTCATCCCAGGAATGCAAGGATTCTTCAATATATGCAAATCAATCAATGTGATACACCATATTAACAAAATTGAAGGAGAAAAGGCATATCATCATCTCAATAGATGCAGAGAAAGCTTTTGACAAAATTCAACACCCATTTATCATAAAAACCCTCCAGAAAGTAGGCATAGAGGGAACTTACCTCCACATAATAAAGGCCATATATGACAAACCCACAGCCTGTATCGTTCTCAATGGTGAAAAACTGAAACCATTTCCACTAAGATCAGGAACAAGACAAGCTTGCCCACTCTTACCACTATTATTCAACATAGTTATGGAAATTTTAGCCACAGCAAGCACAGAAGAAAAAGAAATAAAAGGAATCCAAATTGGAAAAGAAGAAGTAAAACTGTCAGTGTCTGCAGATGAGATGATACTATACAAAGAGAATCCTAAAGACACTACCAGAAAACTACTAGAGCTAATCAGTGACTTTGGTAGAGTAGCAGGATACAAAATTAATGCACAGAAATCTCTTGCATTTGTATACACTAGTGATGAAAAATGTGAAAGAGAAATTAAAGAAACACTCCCATTTACCATTGCAACAAGAAGAATAAAATATCTAGGAATAAACCTACCTAAGGAGACAAAAGACCTGTATGCAGAAAATTATAAGACACTGATGAAAGAAATTAAAGATGATACAAATAGATGGAGAGATATACCATGTTCTTGGATTGGAATAATCAACATTGTGAAAATGACTCTACTACCCAAAGCAATCTACAGATTCAATGCAATCCCTATCAAACTAACACGGGCATTTTTCACAGAAGTAGAACAAAAAATTTCACAATTTTTATGGAAACACAAAAGACCCCGAATAGCCAAAGCAATCTTGAGAAAGAAAAACAGAGCTGGAAGAATCAAGCTCCTGTGCTTCAGACTATACTGCAAGGCTACAGTAATCAAGGCAGTATGATACTGGCACAAAAACAGAAATATAGATCAATGGAACAGGATAGAAAGCCTGGAGACAAACCCACGCACATATGGTCACCTTATTTTTTATAAAGGAGGCAAGAATATACAGTGGAGAAAAGATAGTCTCTTCAGTAAGTGGTGCTGGGAAAACTGGACAGCTACGTGTAAAAGAATGAAGTTAGAACACTCCCTAACACCATATACAAAAATAAACTCAAAATGGGTTAAAGACCTACATGTAAGGCCAAACACTATCAAACTCTTAGAGGATAACATAGGCAGAACACTCTATGACATAAATCACAGCAAGATCCTTTTTGACCCACCTCCAAGAGAAATGGAAATAAAAATAAACAAACGGGGCCTAATGAAACTTAAAAGCTTTTGCACAGCAAAGGAAACCATAAAAAGACCCAAAGACAACCCTCAGAATGGGAGAAAATAGTTGCAAATGAAGCAACTGACAAAGGATTAATCTCCAAAAGTTATAAGCAACTCATGCAGCTCAATAACAAAAAAACAAACAACCCAATCCAAAAATGGGCAGAAGAACTAAATAGACATTTCTCCAAAGAAGATATACAGATTGCTAACAAACACATGAAAGAATGCTCAACATCATTAATCATTAGAGAAATGCAAATCAAAACTACAATGAGGTATCACCTCACACCAGTTGGAATGGCCATCATCAAAAAATCTACAAACAATAAATGCTGGAAAGGGTGTGGAGAAAAGGGAACCCTCTTGCACCGTTGGTGGGAATATAGATTGATACAGCCACTATAGAGAACAGTATGGACGTCCTTTAAAAAACTAAAAATAGAGCTCCCATATGACCCAGCAATCCCACTCCTGGGCATATACCCTGAGAATACCATAATTCAAAAAGAGGCATGTACCATAATGTTCATTGCAGCTCTGTTTACAATAGCCAGGACATGGAAGCAACCCAAGTGTCCATCAAGAAATGAATGGATAAAGAAGATGTGGCACATATATACAATGGAATATTACTCAGCCATAAAAAGAAACGAAATTGAGTTATTTGTAGTGAGGTGGATGGACCTAGAGTATGTCGTACAGAGTGAAGTAAGTCAGAAAGAGAAAAACAAATACCGTATGCTAACACATATATATATGGGATCTAAGAAAAAAAAAAGTCATGAAGAGCCTGGGGGAAGGAATGGAATAAAACACAGACCTACTAGAGCATGGACTTGAGGATGTGGGGAGGGGGAGGGGTAAGCTGTGACGAAGTGAGAGAGTGGCATGGACTTACATATACATTACCAAGTGTAAAATAGATTGCTAGTGGGAAGCAGCCTCATAGCACACGGAGGTCAGCTCGGTGTTTTGTAATCACTTGGAGGGCTGGGATAGGGAGGGTGGGAAGGAGATTCAAGAGGGAGGAGATATGGGGATATATGTGTATATATAGTTGATTCACTTTGTTAATAAGCAGAAACTAACACACCATTGTAAAGCAATTATACTCCAATTAAGATGTTAAAAAAACATGTCTAACAGTTACTGGGTTTTGTGATAAGTGGGTGTACCTCTATCATATTTCGGTAACTTCTAGTCCATTAGCGTGGATAGTAGTGTTGAGTTCAGGATCTGAAGTCAGTACTATGATCTTTGCCAAATTATTTAACTTCTTTGAGCCTCAGTATATTCGTCATTTAAGTAGGAGTGATGACAGTACATACCATATACTCTAGTCGGGAGGATAAATAAAATGCCCAGCACTGTGATTGTCCACTATATACTTAGCTCAGCTACTGTGCTTGTTACTCTCCGTGGCACAGACTAAAGATTCTTCAGGAGCTAAGCTGTGGAGTGCACTGAAAGTGTTTTGTAATCTCTTCTGTCTACTGTACACTGTGGTCTTCTATCTCTTCTGGACACTTTCTAGCTCTCCCTAAAAGAATACCGCAATTTCTGTGGCCCCTGAAGCTCTCTGTCACACCTGACAGTGTCATCACGTGCCGACTGATAGGTTTCTATTTTTCCTAGTTCTTGATGAGCTTAAATAGTTGTATCTCACATATTTACTTGGAAAAAGGTTTGGCAAACAGCTTTCTGTTTCATTAGCTATCTTGCATTTTCCTCTTCCCTTTTTGTGCTTTTATTTTAGTGGTAACCATGTCAGTTGCTTCTTTTGTCAAGCGCATTACTTTGCTGTTCGGTGTCATCTTGTTCCGTGGAGATTGGGTATTCTTGACTCACTTATTTTTGGCTGGCAACTCTACTGACTCTGACACGAAGATTTTCATGTGTTTTAAATTTTAATAAGCCATCAGCTTTTAACCTCCCACATTTTCCCCAGCAGCCATTCACTTTTTGCCTGTATTTTTACCTATACGCCTGCTCCATTTTTACAGTAACCCTTTGAAATTTTCTTATTTTCCTATACGTATTATCCTCAATATGTTGAGGATAATAAACATTATTGTCTGAATGATCATGAGTATAAACTTTTATTTTACAATTTATTTTTTTGTGAATGCTTGTTTCACACGGTTGTCGGGTGCTTGGCCTGAATTTTATGAAGCTGGTTACATGCAGTAAACATTTAGAAAATTACTGAAAGTGTATCAGTGGTGACAGACATTTAATTACTTTTGTTTATTGCCAACTGGTTGTAATTCCATTCGTCTCCAAGGTATGTCCTTTAAAATAAGGATATATCAAATGACTCATTACACAGTATGTATTTTTCCATGTTCTTTGTCAAAGAGAGCAAGCACACAATATTGTGATCACTGTCAGCCAGTCTGTGCTGTATTGTGCTGTCCTTAGTTGTATTCTGTAGTGTATGTTGTTCATGAGTCTATGGCCTGGCTGATGCTTTTTTCTCCCCTTCTGTTTTGATGAATCATTTGGACAAAAATGGCATATCAAATATGTATATTTAATAGAACAAAACAAAGCAAGACTATCACATTGACTATTAAAATGCTGGTTTTAAGTATCTTGAGTTCTTTTCAAGAAGGCCTTATATCCAAGAAAATTGAGAATCTAGTTTTAAAGAAAAACGTGTGCACAAATATTCATAGCAGCATTATTTATAATACCCCAAGAGCATAAACAATCCGGATGTTCATCACCCACTAAATGGGTAAACAAAATGTGTCATAGCCATAAATGGAATATTAGTCATCCATTAAAAGGAACAAAATAATCATACATGCTATAACATAGATGAACTTTGAAAATGTGTGATGTGAAAGAAGTCAGACACAAAAGGCCATATCTTGTATATGTCATTTATATGCATTGTGGAGAATAGGCAAATCTATAAAAACAGAAAGGAGATTAGTACTTGCCAGGGGCTGTGGGTAGAGGGGAATGGAGAGTGACCACTGAGTGGGATTTCTTTTGGAAGTGATAAAAATGTTCTGGAATTAGATAGTGGTGATAGTTGCATGAGCTTGTGAGTATTTAAAAACCTGTGAATTGTACACTTCAAAATAGTTAGTATTAACCTAACACAAAATTCATCATTTATCTCAGTAAAAAGTAAAAAGATGTTATAGTGAACAGAGGGTATAAAAATAAAAAGCCATTAGAATTAGTCGAAATGCTTTGACATTAAGAGCATCATCAAGTCTGGATTTCAGGATAATTGATAAACATATATGAGCGATTGCAAAATAATAACATTAAATGCAGGAATGCTTTTGGATAAGAAACACTTAGCACAACCTTTATTATAATGCTAAGTTAATGGGTGTTCCAATTTCCATGAATGGATTCCCTCTCCTCCACAAAATAAGAGCAGATAATAAGCCATTGAATGGTGGATAGAAAATAGAGTAATGTATTCACAAATCTGTCACCGAATATGCTCATAAAGAGTAAGTGCCATGTCTTGAGGAGTGGGGTACAGAAGAGAGGGTAATTGACACTTCATAGCTGAATGGTTGTAAAGAGACCTTTTGCCAGAGAGATTCTATTTCAACTACTTTTGGAAGGAGGTATAGGAGTTCCCCATGGTCTGGGTAAGGAGGGAATAATACGATCAGTAGGAGCTTTGATCTCACCTTAACTCATTTTTCTATCCAGGAAGGGTTCGTTATTTCTTCATTGAGCCCAGTGATTCCAGGCCTAAATATAATTGAAATAGCTTTCAGTCCTTATTTTTGGTTCAGTTTGTAAGATTTAGTTTTCCTACAACTTCCACATTTCTGCTCAAGGGAGACTATTTGAACTTTTTTTTGGGGGGGGGTTCCTATAAAAGCTAAGAAAGCATATTCCCCGTTATGAATTTTTCATATGCTCATTTGATGCTCATGTGTTTTCTGCCCCTTTGCCTGGCCTGAAATCTGCTTCTTATCTAGTTCATCTCTTGCTATTTTCCAATGCAAATGTGAAACTAAAAACAGGTAAAATAGTAAGGACATGTAGGCAAAGTGAAAAAAGGAAAGAGAAGCAAATAGAGTAAGTACCCAAAGAGGGAAAAAGAGCCAGGGTGTTAGATTGCTATATGAGTTTTAGGTAGAAGGAAGGAAAGAAAATGAGGAAACAGTTGGGAAGAAATTAGAATGATGGCTATAGGCTGGGAATAGCAAAGGAAGCAACTCCAAGAACGATGCAAAAGTTAAGAACAGGACATAAATGTTTTTTTAAAAAAATTGAGTTGCAAGAATGCAGAACCACTTAAGTTATTTGCAAATATATTTTTCTTTAGGTCCATCTATATGTTTGAAGACTTAGCTTGTTCTGGTTTTGTTCTGGCTTATTTGCCAATATTATAGGCAAGAAAAAGGTATCGTATCATGATGAATTCTGTTAATTTAAAATTTTAACTGTATTAAATTTAATATATCTCTCTATGAAATTGCCACCCATCCCTCTCTATATATATATGTATCTATTTACCCATTCATACATACAACCACATATATACTAGACTTTTAAAAACATTGTGAACCTGTATTTTGATGTTATGTTTGGTCTATACATCAATTTTCTTATTGATTAGAAAGATGAGTACTTCCCTTTCTTCAAATTTATAGTAACTTAAAATAGAATGAAACCTGAATGGAAAATATGAGAATCCTAACCGTAAAGGGTCCAGTTAGCTTAAAAATACCTGGTTATTAAACAAGCCTTGTCAAGATATATAAAAAGAACAGGAAGAAGATAAAAATTGCAATTTCTAAGTAAGACAACTGCCCTGAAATAGGACTGGTGTTTCGATTAGATGAGTGTTATAGTAAAAATATCTGCTTAATGTGTGAATGGGATGCATTACCGCTGATTAAGTTATACATATATTTACGTTTACAAAGAGCACTTTTTTTTCATAGAACATAGTGGAAGCTGTAAATATCTTGGGATTATCCAAGGATGTAATTGAACATATGTTTAGTTTACTCTGGGTAACATACTTTGAAAGGGACATAGTGAACTAGAGAATGCTTAAAAGATGGAGAAAAGATTGATCACAATGTCATGAGAAGTGTTTAAAAAAACCAGGAAAGAGTATTGAACTTGTATCATATGGCCTCATTACTAAATTTGTTTTCATTCTAGTACTTTTTTGTTGTTGTTTGGTAGATTCCCTAGAATTTTCTTCATGAGCAATCATATTGACTACAAGTAAAGATAGTTGTACTTCTTCATTTATTAAAAAAAAAAAAGAGAGAGAGAAAGAAGCCAGGGAAGGTTTAGTTTATTTAGATGAGTTGAAATTCAGGAATGGCATTTTTGTATACAAACACTAGAGGGGCTATCAGTATAGATTGAATGTTTTGATTATAGTCTTAAGATAAAACAAGGAATTGTAGGTTAAAAGATGAGGAATATCATACCTGTCATAAAACAAACATTCCTGTGAGGAGGTTTATGCCATATTCTTTCTTTGGACCTCTTTGTTCAGAGACTGGACATTCACCTGGCAAGGTTATTGTAGAGATGATTTTATCACTTGATGATAGATGAACTAGATTACCTTTAAGGCTATTTCCAGCTTGGCAATTAGGTATGAATCCATAAAGTAGAACAACTAAAGAACTTTATACCATTCTATCCATTGTAGCTCTAGGATGTAATGTGTGAAAAAAAGATTCTATTTTTTAATAGCACATTAGTAAACTTGAAGTTTGAGATTGGCTGTATATTTATAATTTGGTTATAATTGGTAGTGAACTTAGTAAACTTTATATTCATCTCCTGATGTTCAAATTATATTACAAGAGTAAAAAGCTAATAAAATTTGCTAATAAAATTTTAAATGAATAAGTTGAGAATTAAGGTCTCATTTTGGTTGTATTAATTTTATAAAGAAATATGAGGAACAGAGGATTTCAGTCACTGGCAATTTTGACAGAAACACTGACCTCTAATAATGCAGTGAGAAAATTGACAGCAGAACAAGCAAATAAATTAGAAGAGATATTAGTAGAAATAGGTTGTCTGGATTTAAAAAGAAAACAAGGAAGGGAGGAAATCGTTACAAAGGCAGATTAAAGAAACTGGGAAAGTTTGCAATGTTCAGGGATCTTCAAATAGTTTCTGTTTGGAATGGAATAGATTAAGCCATAGTAAGTACAAAACAGAAAATAAATCACAAACGCATTGTTATCAAATAAGTAGAAGGACAGTAAGAGAAATATGAATCTGAAAACGAGAATTAAATAAAATAACTCATTATTTGGACTTGCTGGAAGAGAGCTGGTAATTGTTAGATGAGCATATAAATAAAAGAAAATAGTTTGTTACTCAAGTTAAGTAGCTTGTTTGTTCAGTAATGTAGGGAAGGTGAAAGAAGAGCTAGAAATTTCAAGGAATGGAGTGAAATGCAGTATATACTGCATTAATGCAGTATATACAAGCATTAAACATAGATAGTGAGGTTAAACGTACACAGAACCGTTTGAGGGCTAGAAAGATCTTATAAATCATTTGCTCCAGCTCCCTAGTTAGTGAGTGGACCTTACCTAGCCCTGTATTCCTGAAAAGTGCTTGCTTAATATAGACTCCAAAGAGGGGATTAATTATTTTGTAAGATAACACATTCTAGATTTAAATAGCTTTTATTTATAAATGTATTTATTATATTCATGTATTTATATTTATTTATGAGAAATTATAAGCTATTATAAAGATGCAAAAAGGAAATCATCAATTAACTTTTGCCCAGTTTTATCTAAGTTCAGACTCCTTTTAGGTAAAACTTCTGCAAACTGATGGGGAATAGGACAGTGACATCCATTTTTTTTTTTTTAATGTGTTGAAATTCAACTTCTCATTGTAAACATAAGTAGGTCAGAGAGGTAAAACTAGAAAAAGTGAGCCAAGACTAGTAGTTGAGGTGGCATGTAGCACAAATTCTACTGCGAGTGATCTGTCATGACAGGTGGAAACTGGTACAGGAGGAAGCAGGTGAAAAGAATGAACATGATGAGGAAGAAGTCCCGCAGTGAGGCTGGGATCTCAGCAGGGGCAGGTGTACACTGGCGTAAACAGATTCAGTAAGGGTGTTCTCTGTATTCTCTGAAAATTGCAGACAGTTTATGTTAATTTCATGCAGACACGCTTCTTGGAAAGGGTGGAAGCATAACTGATCTGAAGGTGGACCGGTTGAAGACCGGAGCTGCAGTGGACAAACTGGTAAATGAAGGGATGACAGGCATAGGTCAGGTGAGGGAGTTGTGGGGAATGGGAGACCAGGTCCTCCAAACATGAGCTGGTTAAATGTCATGATTTTGTATAGAATGATCAGCATGGGTCAGACCTAGGTTTTCCATTGCATAGAGGTATCCTACGCAAGTTCCTTTACTTTTCTGTGCTTAGTTCTATCATCTGTGAAATGGGGATAATAATTGTACCTACATCACAGGGTTGGTGTTAGGATTAATTTGATATAATATGTAAAGCACATAGCATGGCACCTGGAACATTTATGATGTTCATTAAATGCTGTTGTTCATAATAATAGCAAGGCATGAAGGCATCTGCTTTTAGTCAACAGCTGTGGAACATGCTGTAGCGGAGGGTAGTTGAATCACATATGATGATCTTTCTGGTCTTTTCAAATCCATGTGGGATTTTTGACTTTAGGCAGCTCTCTACCACCTCCAAGCCTTGCTTCTCATCCTATGGAAATAAAAAGGAAAATAAGATAATGAAGACCAGACTGTGAATCAATTTGGGGGCCTTTTGTGACTATCTTTAGTTTTGAGCCTCTTTCTAATTTTCTTCGACATTTTTGCATTTATAAGAATGTTCATTTGATGTATAAGTTGTCACAATAGTGGCTGAATAACTTACTGAGAATATTTCTTTGTAACATAATTCTATCTGGAAGTTTGGTTGGAAAATAAAGACCACCTTATTTGGAAAGTTTAAAATGTTGTTTTCAGAGTTTTAGAACTCTCCAGTACCTTGAGGTCTGACCTCTGAGCCAGGTACTTTCTGAGATCTTGTAACTTCCTTATCTAACATGGTGGAGTAACAGGGGCTGGACTTACCTTTCTACCTAATATAACAACACCAAAAATGGAAAAAACAAACAAATAACAGCAACGAAACAACAGTTTTCAGACAGTGAACAGAAGAGGCAGGGTAGAACAATGATCCCAGAAACAGGGGCAGCAAATGAGGTGACTATAGGATTATCCTGGCTACATAACCTAGAGAGAACCTCCTGGTCACAGCACAGGAAGGGAAAAGCCAGAGGGACCCTGGACATATGCAAAGTAATTTAAAGAAACTGCTCATTTTAGTCTGGTACATTATGACTTGAATATCATCACACTGAATTGTGTTTTATAGTATTAATTTGGGGGCCTTTCATCTTTTCATTTATACATGTAACTTACTGAGTACTTAAGTTCTGTGGTTGCAATTATAGGCAAAAATCATTAATGATGATTTTTATATAGGAAGTCCAGAGTAGAGAGAGACTATAGATGAAATAGGAGTAAGTGGACAAATAATGGTACGTCCAAGAGAATGAAGATTTTTAGTATGACTGAAATCACTTGTTGAATCAAAATTGGGAAGAGATGACTGAAGAGGAGGAGCTGAGCCAGGCTACATGGGGTCTTGGGCTCCACCTTAAAGATATGTGTATTGATGTGATGTGAAGGCATCAGGAGTTTAGGCAGACATGAGACCGTGGTGCATGTACAGTGTTTTGGGATGGTAGCTGCGGAGATAGGCAATAAAATATTTCTGATTTCAAATAGATCAGATTGGAGGAAACAACTCATTTTCCTTTGAATAGAAACTCTCGGTCTGAGCTTTGTTTAGTTTATTATTATTGAAATGACAAGCTCTTCCAAAGGAAAACTCAAGGAACTAATGGAATTTTTTTGATTTGTGGCTGATTTTCTTAAAGTTTTACATTGTAAAATCCTATCACTTTTCTTATTGAGCTGCGTTTATTGAAAAAATAGAACTATATAGGGTGACAGTTTTGGTGCACTTTGATCATGACTTATGCCATAGCTGTATGTTTGGATGATTGCATCCCTAGCCATTAAGGTATCTGGACCCCATCATTGCAAATAGGATGATTTTCATTCTTTACTGTTCCTTTGCTTCAATTTGTGTACATGTTTTACCCTTCCTGTATACCCAAGTACATTAGAATTTTCTTGGTGGCAGAGAGTATATTTGAATAGCATGTTAAATTCCCCAACACTGAATTTATTGCCTTGGCATTCAATAAATTCTTGTTCAGTGTTTCTTATGGAAAAACTTCAACCCATGGAGGAGACCTGTCACTATTCAAGAATTTATCTTGTAGCACCATTTTAAAATAATGAATAACTTTTGACATGCTATTAGACTAGCAGAGTCATCCTAGTTACCACTGGTGCTTATTCACTCCTCCTTTAAATATTTGAAGAACAAAATGGGGTTTAAAAGCCTCCGTAGGAATTCTTAATTATGATTGTTGAATGGATGGTAAGATATCTTTTTGTTTATACCATATTTCACCCCAGGATATTAGGTGCTGTAAAATCATTAAGGGATTAACTGATATCTTTATGATAAACTATTTAGAGGTGTTTAGAATTCTTCTGGGATATAAGTGATTTTACTTGGTTGTTTTGTTTCAAAGTGTAATGTTTTAATGACTTTTTAAAAAAGATAGTAAAATGTTAATCTGTCACATCATTAATTCTTAAAACACAGTGTCTCATGAATGCTTATTCCCTGTTTCACTTATAACAAATGGTATTTGTGTTGTCACTTCTACAACACTTGTCTGACACACATATCTTAGCAGCAGATTATTTTTCTCTTGGATTTTTCCCTGAGTTTTCTTTCTCACAATGGATGAACTTATTAATAGCATAGATTTTTGCAAGATTTCCTTCTGTCACTCAGGATTGCCTTGAGCACAGTGCTAAGTACATAGTAGGTACCCCATAGGTATTTGTTAACTTGAGTAAGTTGAAAATGATCTGTTTTGTTTCATTTGCTTTTTCAGCTTTGATGTGCACACAGTAAAATGCTCATATCTAGAGTTTACAGTGTGTTGACTTTCTGATACCCATTTGCCACTGCTCGAATAAAGATACAAGACACCTTCATCATTCCAGGAAGTTCTCCTGTGCACCTTTTCAGGTGTAGTCTCCACTCCACCACAGGCAGTCGCTTTTCTGACATATTTATTACACCTTGGAATGTTCTTAAATGTCCTAGAATTTCTCATAAATGGAAATATTGATATATAGTATGTACTCCTCATCTGCTTTCTTTGGCTTAGCATAAAATTTTGAAATTCATATGTTATTGTATGTGTAGGTAGTTTGATCTTTTAAAATTCCTGAGAGTATTCTGTTATACGGATATACCACAGTATATTTTTCCTGTCTCTTATCCATGGACAGTTTGGGACTGCTAGAAGTAAAACTGTTGTGAATATCCAGTACAAGTCTTTTTGTGGACGGATCCACTCATTTCCCTAAGGGTTCAATAGCTAAAGGATAGGGTAAGTGTATTCTCATATTCATTAGAAACTACCAGGTGTAATCCAAATTGTACCATTTACACTGTCACCGACAGTGCATGGCAGTTCTGTTTGCTCACACATGCTCACTAATGTGTGGTAGTGTTGGTCTTTTTAATATTACCTATTCTAGTGATTGTGCAGTGGTATTGCATTGTGATTTCAAGGTGGATTTTCTTGGTGACTTGATTACAGTACCAAATTTTAAGGGGCACGTGTGTAAATTATCCATTTTATAATAATATTTTAAAGAATTTTCCAGCACAAGAAGCAGCACTAACTTTATCTCTCTGTGCCTTTGTTAGCTGGTTAAAAATAGGACTATTCATAGTAGTATTTGTTTTTCTGAGGAGTAAATGTGATAAATTTAGCACAATACCAGACAGTACAGTCACTCAATAAATTTTAGCTATTATTGTAAGATAAACTAATATTTTGTCATTTTATTATTGTTACTATTGTTATCATTATTTTTTAAAATAAGTTTATTTATTTTTGCCTGCGTTGGGTATTCATTGCTGTACGTGGGCTTTCTCTAGTTGCGGAGAGTGGGGGCTACTCTTCGTTGCGGTGCACGTGCTCACTGCGGTGGCTTCTCTTGTTGCAGAGCACGGGGCCTAGGCACGCGGTCTTCAGTAGTTGTGGCACATGGGCTCAGTAGTTGTGGCTCGTGGGCTCTAGAGCACAGGCTCAGTAGTTGTGGAGCATGGGCTTAGTTTCTCCGCGGCATGTGGGGTCTTCCTGGACCGGGGCTCGAACCCGTGTCCCCTGCATTGGCAGGCGGATTCTTAAGTACTGTGCCACCAGGGAAGTCCCAATCATTATTGTTAAGAGGCAGAATGGAATAGTATTTATTACTTGAATTCACATCTTGGCTTTACCACTCACAAGCTATGTGACTTTGGACAAGTTACTTAACCTGTGTTACAGGTTCCTCATTTGGGAATAATATCACATATTTTATAGGGTGGTTGTGATAGTAAATGTGTCAATAGATTATTTGGCACATAATAAGCATTATACATGTGCTGGCTGTTAATATTATTAGCAATAGTGTCACTCTGTTATATATTTGTTATGAGTATATTTCTTTAAATAATCAGCAGGAGTAGCAATTTATTTAAACATTTTAAACATTTTCACTTTAACGTCTTTATGAAATATTAATTGTAATCCTATAATCTGGTTGAACTATTGATTGAAAGTATAAACAGTACTCTTAGTCTTGATTTTGTGCCAGTTGTCCATTGCTGTACTACACCCCTAAAGCTGAGTGGCTTGAAACACCGTTTATGCAGCTTATAATTTTGGGGATCTGCAATTTGAGCTCAGTTCAGCTGGTGTTTCCTCTTGTCTTGGAGGTACTGCCCGTCACCTGACTCTGTTTCTGGGAGTTGACTTGCTTCCGTTAGTGGTGGCACCTAAGATGCATATCTCTCGTCACCCAGCCAGTTATGCAGACTTGTTCACATGGTAACTAGGTAGGGCCTCAAACACAAGATACAGGATGCCTTGTATCTAGTTCTGTGTTGTTTCCACCATGCTTTATTGTCCAAAGCAAGCGGCAAAGCCAGACCTGATTCGGGAGCTAGGGAGCTAGACTTCCCCTGTTGTGAGTGGCGACGTGAGGAGCTGCAGTTATGTGGCAAACACAGGGTAGAGGAACTGTGTCTTTTTCAGTCTACCACAGCTTTGCAAGTTTTTCTTACTAAAAATATTATTCAAATGCTAGTTAAGCACAGGCCGTTTCTAATGATTTCTGTGGAAGTTATTGAAGAGCATTAAAATTTGTTAGAAAAAAAATGCTGATACCACTATGATTTATCATCATTTAAAAGTGATAAATATTTGAAGACTAAAAGGAGGAAACCAAGCTCAAATGGTTCTGCCTGAGAAGAATGATTTGTCTCAGGAAGCAGAGGTATAAATGTTGACAGTTTACCATGACAGAGTTTAGTCAAATAGAAATGACCACACTAGCTTTGAGATTTTATAGGACAAAGCGTAGAAGGAAAGTGAAATGATCCACAGATACTGCAGCTGACAAGTAGTGTATACAGAGGGTGTCTGTTTAGTTTCTGTTACTACCTCTTCCCCTAAAAAACCCTTATAAATCCAATGAACTAGAAAATTAGACTTTAAGGAAAAACTAGCCTTTTAGATTGTCTTCGAAGATTTTTGCTTTACTCTTGTAAAAGATCTGTTGAGTTCATTGTATTGATAAATCATGTCACTTCTCTTTTTATTTTTTCCGCTCTAAACAGAGTGGAGTTGAATACGTTTGGTTAGGGGAATGGTGAAATAAAGTCTTCACTCATGACTTTGATTGTAGGCGTTAATTTGATTTTGAGTGCATTGATTGGGAGTTGAGAACTTTTATATGATTCTCGCCATCTAAGGATACTATTGACAGAATGTTGATTTAAATCACCATATAAATTCAGCTTAAGAGTGCTTTATATGTCAGCTATAATGTGTTTCAATGGATTCATTAGTGAGATTTTTCCAGGTTTGATGTGAGGTGTCAGATAATTTATTTGCAACTGTTAGAATACACAGGATGCTTTATAATTTGCATCTAAAAAGAATGTAGGACAGGCTGTTTCTATTTTTATTTTAAAATTCCCATCAGAAGGAAATCAAATCATCTGTATAAATCATATTATACAATATTGTCAAATGATGTTAAATATTTTGATGCTTTAACAATTACTTTGAAAATTACAGGATATTTTGAAGATTCTGTTAAGAGTTTATGTTGCCATTTAAAAAAGGAATGCAGTAAAAAAAATGATTAAAAACAGATACTAATCAATTGCAGCCTTCTAAGTGCTGCCTACCCTGATACGCATATAAAATTGCAACTTCCTTGTACCTCTGTCTGATTTAACCCTACCCATTTAATCCCCAAGGCATTATGGACTTATAAAATATTGTACACCTCTCTTGTTAGTTACTTTTATTTCCCGTCTATCTACACATGAATTTAAGCTTCATGAGAGCAGGGAATTTTGAGTGTTATATTGAGGGATGTGTGCTTAGCAGCTAGACAGCACTTGGTACAAAGTGAACACTAAATAGATTTTGAATGAATGAGCCCTTAAGTGGATAAATGAATGCATTTAACTGATCCTTAAAAGAGAACATAATTAGTAATAAATCATTTTATAATATATAAAATATTCTATTTTATGTTTAAAGATAGTTATAAATGTATAATTTTAACTTCCTCTGACAAGGCTGTCTTCATCTTGTCAGTCAAATTAAAATCTAGTCTCAGCCTTTTTCTTGGTATTTAACAAGCTTATTTTCAAACCTGGCTTTTGTCCCTGCAGTTATAATTACTTAGTTAGAATAAATATATTAATTTTTTAAACATGAGGTACCTCATGTATTGCTCAGCTCAACTAATTGTCTAATTAACCTTGCATTCTGATAAAGTAGTTCTCTAATTACATTCTGTATGTTTCAAAATGCCCTTGAAACAAATGGGAATTTAAAAATTTGTTCTCCTCTTTCCCTTTCCCCTTCCCTTTTTTCTCCTATCCCTCTGTCTCTCTGTACCTCTGTCTGTCCTTTTCTCTTTAAAACTCAATGGAGAATGAATTTCAAATTTTTTTACATTCAAATTTTAAAAGCTAGTAACCTGGTAATCATGCTTAACATTTACCCAAAGGACTTGAAAACTTATATCTACACAAAAACCTGCACATGGATATTTATAGCAAGTTTATTCATAATTGCCAAAATTTGGAAGCAACCAAGATGCCCTTCAGTAGGTGAACAGATAAGTAAATTGTGGTGTATCCCAACATTGGAGTATTATTTAGCGCTAAAAAGAAATGAGCAATCAAGCCATGAAAGCAAATGGAAGGAACTTAAATTTATAGTACTAAGTGAAAGAAGCCGTTCTGAAAAGGCTACATACTGTATGATTTCAACTATATGACATTCTGTGTCATAGAATGTCAAGAGTATGGTGTCAGTAAAAAGATCAGTACCTGAAACTTCAGGGTAGATTTGCTTGTGTAAGTTTCTCAAAATAGATAGAATTGTTTGGGAAGTATCACAGTTTTTATCTTAAGCAATATTTTTTTCCTTAAAGTTAGGGGCATTGAACATTGCAGCAACAAGTGGATGTTTATTTTGAGCCCAAATGGTGAAACTAACATTCCATTTACCCCACAGAAAGGATCAGAGGATAGTCAGTCAGTGAACCATTTTTTTTTTTTTAATAAAACATTTTATCAGAGAAACCTGAAAATACCATGAAGTCTTGCCCGTTTGATGGCTTTCATATAAGACCTTGATTCACCTGCAGGAGGCACAACTTAGTGGATAATCATTTTCAAAATATTATTAGTAGTATTCCTCAAATCCGGATTTGGGCTAAGCCCTCCTTGGTATGTCCTTGACCATTCATTGATGCATTGCAAATTGAAATACATAAATCCACCAAATGTTCTCGTATTGAATGCTAACTGCACAGTAGTAATGTTGAAATCTCAAATGCATGCAGATGCAGATGCATTTTTAGTACCCATTACTATTAAATTAAAAAACTTTATAAGCAAACACTAATTACTTTTGTGATGTGGAGGAAAACAAATTCGTATCAATTTAGATTATTATGGCCTGCATTGTATCTGTTTATGAATCATCTGTTTTAGCCATTTGTTAAGTTATAAATACATTTTTATAAATCTGGTTGACATTTAGATATTTTATAAAGCACAATAAATGCCAGGGAAAATTGAATCAAGAGAGCTTGTAATATGCTTTACTACTAGTTAAAAAAAATTTTGTGGCTGTAAATGATTCTGCTCTGTATCAAGAATAAATCTAATCCCAGACCAGAGAATAAGTGGTTTTTTTTTTCCCTTTTTCATGCCGGAGGCTTTGACCTTTTTGTTGATAGCTGGTTTTTAACAGTTTCACCTTATGTTTTATTCCTTTTGATTTGTAAGAAATTTGATTATCAGCCTTGAGCAGAAATCGTAATCACAGCAAAAGGATGCAAGTCATTTAGGGAATAATAGAGAGTTGTTTGAACACAGTGTGAAACCTGAGTTTGGCTGAGTCAGATGCACATTTCTAATAGAGCATTCATGTCAGACTTCAGACTGTAATCCACTTTTAGCTTCTATAAGCACTTGTATTGGATGTGTCCCTTAAGCCATCAAACTTGTGATTCAGGCTGGCTTGGCCTATCTTTTAAAAAAATATCTCTAAGCCATATGAAAATGACTAAATTTAAAAATTCACTCCTAGTTTCTACATTTTAGCAATCTACTTGACAAAAATCACTAAAAACATCAAACTGTAGTCTGAAGTAAGAGCTAAGTAGTTGGAACCACTGTTATTAATCACACCAGTGTGTATATATTTTATTCTGTCTAAATTGGAATTGAGCTAATTACTATTTACATTTTCTTTTGTGAAGGAATTGTTGTGGGATAAGCATACTGTTTACTTTCTAAAGCTTTGAGTAATTTGTTTATGCAACTTAGAAATAAATTAATACAAATATATTACAGGAAGATCTTAGTTTGCATTAATTGGTGTACCCTAGCTAAAGTCATTACAGCTCTTATGTTTGGAATGGAGTCCTACTTTCTAAAATTGATTCTCCTGCCAGAAAACCTGAGAGTCAGATCATAGTTGCCTTAGTTTCATCTAGAGTTACTCCATCTCCATCCATTTTTATCATGGGAAGTTCATGAAGGACAGAGAACCCACTGTTTCTTCCCACTGAACCCACTGTTTCTTCCCACTGTAGAGGCTAAGGATGTATTAGTCACTTTGTCCCATAAGAAGGAGCATCTAATGAAATGCTGGGAGGTCTCATCAATAAGCTTATTAGTCCATCTAGAGTTTTATTTGTACCTAACAATGCCAAGCAAACAGTATGTACTCCATTAATATTTAAGAATAAACAAGTGAATGGAATTTTGAACAATGAGGTGCCCTTTTGTTGACACATATGTTACCCACAATGGCAGCCATCAGCTTTCAGGAGATACCCTGGAAGAAGATGCTTTGGTTAGCAGTAGTAACAGCTCATGTTTACTATGTGAGACATAGTCCTAAATGCTTTACATATATAACAAGTATTTGGTCTTTGGGCTTCCCTGGTGGCGCAGTGGTTGAGAGTCCGTCTCCCGATGCAGGGGACACGGGTTTGTGCCCCGGTCCAGGAAGATCCCACATGCCGCAGAGCGGCTGGGCCCGTGAGCCATGGCCGCTGAGCCTGCACGTCTGGAGCCTGTGCTCCGCAATGGGAGAGGCCACAACAGTGAGAGGCCCATGTACCGCAAAAAAAAAAAAAAAAAAAAAAAAAAAAAAATTATTTGGTCTTCAAAACTATGAAGTATAGATACTATTACCATCTCTACTTTCAGATAATGTACTGAAGCTGAGAAAAGTTATGTCACTTTCCCATCATTGCAGAGCTCTTGAATGGTAGAGCTGTGACACAAATCCATGGTCTTGTTAAGAAAAATAACAACTTTGTTGGGATATAGGTTATGTACCATACGTTTCACCTGTTTAAATCGTGCAACTAATGGTTTTTGGTATATTAACAATGGATAATAATTATCTTGATTTGTTACCTCTGTCAATTTTAGAATTTTTTCTTGTCCCCCTCTCAAAGAAAACAAACAAAAAAACAAACAACCCTTGTACTCATTAGCAACCACTGATCTTTCCCCCTAATTTACTATCCCCCCCCAGTTCCAGGCAACTACTAATCTACTTCATGTCTCTATATATTTTCTGATTCTCCATAAATGGAGTCAGAAAATATGTGGTATTGCATGATTACCTTCTTTCAGGTAGCATAATATTATTTTCAAGGTTCACCTATGTTGTAGCATTTATCAATACGTCATTATTTTTTGAAAAATAGTTTATTGTATGGATATACATTTTATTTCATCATTTATTAGTTGATGGATGTTAATCCATGTTGTTTTAACCACACCTCTTTGCTGCCTCTCTCATTACTTAGGTACAAAAAACCTCTAGTGGTTATAAACGTCAACCCTAAAAGTTTGGACAGCTCAGCTGACTCTTTCAGCACCGTCACAAAGGACAGCTCAGAGCTTAAGGTTTTGGAGTCCGAAAGGCACATCTGATTTAGCCTAGCTGTGATCCTCTGAGAAGTGAATATAGCAAGTGAGCATGGGGTAGGAGTGCACGGACTTGCCCTCTGCCCTCTCATCTCCCTTCAGTTGAATCCTTACCTCAAGAGTCACACTTACTGGAGTTTTCAGGACAGATTGGATACTTGGAATGCTGTGTAAAAAGTATATTTTGTTTAAAATAGAGTATCACTTTTGGAGTTACCCTTTTCAAAAAGAAATTAGATGATGGCACCTTTAGTTGAGTGTTATTCAAGTTTCCTGTAAATCTTGATTACATATTAGTAGGTGAGATGCACAATGATTTTCAGTCTATTTTTTGATGAGATGTACAAGATAGTAGTATCAAGAAAGGATCATTTGGTGACATGATCTGTTCATTTGTCTATAATGGGAAGTTGGGAGCTACTGTGTAAAATAGAAAAATTCTCTTATAAAATATTTTCTTTAATAGTTCAGATTTATATGTCTGTTAATTTCATCATTCACATCAAATTAAATTCCTTATTTTATGACTTATGTAACAATTATGTAGTTTAGTTATGATGCTCAATTTCCCTGTTACTAAAGTGAGTTAGTATATTTAGAGAAAGAAATTAACTGCATATTATAAATATCTTATTGGAAAATATTAGTTTATTAATCTACACCATTTAGATGCAGTGAAATATGTTTAGAGCCAGTTTCTTTTAGTATTTTTTTGATTTTTACATGATCCTTGACATTGCTTATGACTAAAGAGGGACCGAAGTGAGGGAAGAGGTGTTATATATCATGTACGAGCAAGACACTTCACACCTTCTTGCTTGAATTCACAGCATAATTTAGATGAAACACTGTTGGCCTTGGTAATTAGGAAAATAATGAAGGCAGAAAGTCGGTTTTATCATATTACGTGATCTGACCCAACAAATGATGTATCAGATAATTCCCCATATCCCCAGCATGTTTATTTAACAGAAGTGAGTAAACAGAATGGGCCTTTTTCTGTTGTAACCTACGGTATGTGGCTTGAGACCATTGTGTCTCTTTGTGATAACCTGTTGAAATTATATCTCTCAAAAACATCAAATATGCTATATAAAAAAATGTTGGTTGACCAGTGGGGAAACTTATGCAGTTATTTATTTATTCCTAAACAACCAAAAGAGGCAAACTGATGTTCTGAAGAGATTAGAAGACTAATAAGTATGATATGAGAAAGTTATTTTTAGCTCCCTGTGTGCAGGTAGACTTCACCTCCAGGACCATTTCCCCAGTGCTGCTATGGCCTTTATCTTCCTTTTATACTCAGAGTTGTCCAGTGTTTCCAAATTTTGACACTTGGAAAGTATCTGTATGAATGGGACAGTGATCACAAATTTCCCACAGTTATCAGTGTTAGAAATTTCTGGTTCTACTCTGGCCTGGGTAGTTAACAGCCCAGCCTGTCAGTACATATTAGGGAATGGACTCTTTAAAGGAAGGAGACATGTTTGACAGCTGAAATCAATTGCTCCTCTCTGGGAATTAATTGAAAGTTCTTTTACAATATATTTGCTTCAGGGAAATCTTTGGGAATTATTTTGCTTTAAAAAATTTTTTTTGGTTGGTAGTGAGTTTTTTGTGTACTTTTTAACTTATTATTTTATATCGACTTAATGTTTAATATCTAAGTAAAGCACTTTATCAGTTGCCAGATTCAGCTTCTCTGCTGTCCTGTACTGATGTCCTAGCTGCCAGATATTAGATTCCTCTTGCATAGTCCTTCCGCTTTATGCAGGCTAATTCATAAATTACACTGATACCTTCATAAAAAATTTTTTGTGGATTTCCTCTTTTATATTGAAATATTCATATAACATAAACTTGACCTTTTTGAAGTGTCCAATTCAATGTTTTTTAGAATAGTGACCAACTTTTGCAACCATCACCACTGTTTAATTCCAGAATATTTTCAAAACCAAGAGAAATTCAGGGTCCATTAGTAGCCACTCCATGCTTGCCTCTCCCTCAGCCCCTGGAAGTCATTAATCTATACTCTGCTTCTATGAATTTGCTTATTCTGGACATTTTACATAAATAGTATAAAATATGTAGAGTTTTGGGTCTCGTTTTTCACTTAGCACTTTGCTTCATTTTTGTTTATATTGTAGCAAGTATGTGTACTTCATTCCTTTTTATGGATTAATAATACTGCATCATATGGTATATAACAGTTTATTCATTCATCATCTGATGACATTGGAATTGCTTCCATTTTTTACTGTTATGAATAATGGTGCTGTGAACATCTGTGTACAGGTTTTTAAGTGAACGTGCTTTTTATTTATCTTGGATATTTTATTAGATCTTAGAGATATTTTTAGTGGGTTCCATAGGATTTTCTGTATAGATCATGTCATCTTCAAATCTGTTTCTTTTCCACTTTGGATGCATTTTATTTCATTTTCTCACCTAATTACCCTGTCTAGAACCTCCAATACCGTGTTGAATAGACGTAGCAAGAGCAGACATTCTTGTCCTGTTTATGACCATATAAGGAAGGCTTTCGTCCCTTCGCTAATATGTTGTTTCCTGTGGGTTTTTTGTAGATACCCTTTAACAGGTTGAGTAAAATCTTTTCTTTTCCTTGTTCCTGGTTTAGTGTTTTTTATCACGAGAGGGTGTTGCATTTTGTCAAATGTATTTCATGCATCTATAAAGTAATCATGTGGCTTTTGTCCTTTA
The DNA here is from genome assembly GCF_026419965.1 of Kogia breviceps. Taxonomy (NCBI): domain Eukaryota; kingdom Metazoa; phylum Chordata; class Mammalia; order Artiodactyla; family Physeteridae; genus Kogia; species Kogia breviceps. The sequence goes on along the minus strand of NC_081319.1, from coordinate 13,906,454 downwards.
ATATATTAATGTGGTATATTAAATTGATTAATTTTCATATATTTAACAAACCTTGTATTCCTTGGATAAACCCACTAGGTCATAGGTTCTTTTTATGCCTTGCTATATTTAGTTTGTTAGTATTTTGTTGAAGTTTTTGTTGTTGTTGTTGATTTTCGTAATGGGTATTAATCGGTAATTTTCTTTTCTTGAGGTGTCCTTAACTAGTTTTGGTATTAAGGTAATACTGGCCTGACAGAATGAGTTGGGAAGTGCTCCCACCTCTTTTAAGTATATATATTTTAGAACATTCCATTAAACATTTGGTAGAATTCACCAGTGTAGCCTTCTGTTCATGGACTTCTCTGTGGGAATTTCTTTATTACTAATTTAATTTCTTTAGTGGTTGTATTTAGAGTTTCTATTTTTTCTTGATGCAATTTTAGTAGTTGTATGTCTTTCTGGGAATTTATCCATTTCATTAGGTTATCTAATTTCTTGGAATACAGGAATTCATAGCATTCCCTTACAATCACTTAAAAAAATATATGGGAGTTTGGATGTAGTCTCCCCTCTTTTATTTTTAATTTTAGGATTTTGAATCTTCTCCACTTTTTTTGGACTGGTCTAGATTTTGAATCCTCTCCAGTTTTTTCTTAATCAATCTAGCTGAAGTTTTGTCCATTTTATTATCAAAAACAACTTTTGGTTTCATTGATTTTCTCTATTGTTTTACTTTTCTCTAATTTATTTTCTGTCTAGTCCTCATTATCTCTTCCCTTCTGGTAACTTTTAGGTTTAGTTTGCTCTTGTGCTTCCACTGTCTTACGGTGGAAGTTTAGGTTATTGATTTAAATGTTTGTTCTTTTTTAACATAGGCATTTACAGCTCTAAACACTACTTCATCCATATTCTATAGGTATTGTCATATTGTGTCCTCATTTTCATTCATCTCAAAGTAATTTCTATTGTACTTTCTTCTTTGAGCTCCAGGTTATTTTGGGAGTTATTAAATTTCCACATATGTGCAAATTTCCCAAAGTTGCTTTTGTTTTTAATTTCCAGTTTCATTCTTTTGTGGTCATAGGACACATTTTTTTATGATTTCAGTTCTCTTAAATTGTTGAAACCTGTTTCATGACCTTTTGTAGTCTATATATAGTCCGTAGAGTACTCTAAATAGCTTAGAGACCTCTTATAGTCTAAGAAAATGTTTCCATTTGCACTTGAGACAAATATGTTTTCTGTTGGTTTGGGATGGAGTGTTCTATAGATTCTGTTGGTTTAGTTTGATTATAGTGTTGTTAAAATCGACCATTCTCTTGTTGGCCTTCTAATTTTGTTTCCACTCCTGAAAGAGGGCTATTGAGGTTTCCAACTATTGTTGAATTGTCTATTTATCCTTTCACATCTCTCAGTTTCCCTTTATGTACTTCGGGTCTCTGTTTTAAGTGCATATATATTTATTATTATATTTTCCTGGTACTTTGGCCATGTTTCATTAGAAAATATTCCTCTTTATTGCTAGTAACATTTTTGGCTTGAAGTATTAAAGCCTAATGTTAGTAATGCCAGTCTAGATCACTTTTGGTTACCATATGCATGGTATAGCATCTTCCATATTTAACTTTCAACCTATTGTGCATTTGAATCCACATTGTTTCCCTTGTAGATAGCATACAGTTGGATCATGTTTTGTTTTTTTTTAAAATCCATTCTGCAAATCTCTAACTTTTAATCTCTTTACATTTAATGATATTATTCATAAGATAGGATTTATAACTGCCTTTTTATTACGTGTTTTTTTGAATTTTATTTTTTATAGAGCAGGTTCTTATTAGTTATCTATTTTATACATATTAGTGTATATATGTCAATCCCAATCTCCCAATTCATCCCACCACCCCTGCCTCGCCACTTTGCCCACTTGGTGTCTATATGTTTGTTCTCTACATCTGTGTCTATATTTCTGCCTTGCAAACCAGTTCATCTGTACCATTTTTCTAGATCCCACATATATGCGTTAATATATGATATTTGTTTTTCACTTTCTGACTTACTTCACTCTGTATGACAGTCTCTAGGTCCATCCGAGTCTCTACAAATGACCCAATTTCATTCCTTTTTATGGCTGAGTAATATTCCATTATATATATGTACCACATCTTCTTTATCGATTCGTCTGTCGATGGGCGTTTAGGTTGCTTCCATGAGCTGACTATTGTAAACAGTGCTGCAATAAACATTGGGGTACATGTGTCTTTTTGAATTATGGTTTTCTCTGGGTATATGGCCAGTAGTGGGATTGCTGGGTCATATGGTAATTCTATTTTTAGTTTTTTAAGGAACCTCCTTACTGTTCTCCATTGTGGCTGTATCAATTTACATTGCCACCAAGAGTACAAGAGGGTTCCCCTTTCTCCACACCCTCTCTGGCATTTGTCGTTTGTAGATTTTCTGATGGTGCCCATTCTAACTGGTGTGAGGTGGTATCTCATTGTAGTTTTGATTTGCATTTCTCTAATAATTAGTGATGTTGAGCAGCTTTTCATGCACCTCATGGCCATCTGTATGTCTTCTTTGGAGAAATGTCTGTTTAGGTCTTCTGTTCATTTTTTGATGGGGTTTGCTTTTTTTTAGTATTGAGCTGCATGAGCTGTTTATATATTTTAAAGTTTAATCCTTTGTCTCTTGATTCATTTGCAACTATTTTCTCCTATTCTGAGGGTTGTCTTTTAGCCTTGTTTTTAGTTTCGTTTGCTGTACAAAGGCTTTTAAGTTTCATTAGGTCCCATTTGTTTGTTTGTGTTTTTTTCCCCTTACACTGGGAGGTGGGTAAAAAAGATTGTGCTGTGATTTATGTCAAAGAGTGTTCTTCCTATGTTGTCCTCTAAGAGTTTTATAGTGTCCGATCTTACATTTAGGCCTCTAATCCATTTTAAGTTTATTTTTGTGTATGGTGTAGGGAGTGTTCTAATTTCATTCTTTTACAGGTAACTGTCCAGTTTTCCCAGCACCACTTGTTGAATAGACTGTCTCTTCTCCATTATGTATCCTTGCTTCCTTTGTCATAGATTACTTGACCATAGGTGTGTGGGTTTGTCTCTGGGCTTTTTATCCTGTTCCACTGACCTATATTTCTATTTTTCTGCCAGTGCCATATTCTCTTGATTACTGCAGCTTTGTTATATAGTCTGAAGTCAGGGAGTCTGATTCTCCCAGCTCCGTTTTTTTCCCTCAACATTGCTTTGGCTATTTGGGGTCTTTTGTGTCTCCATACAACTTTAAAGATTTTTTGTTCTAGTTCTGTAAAAACTGCCATTGGTAATTTGATACGGATTGCACTGAATCTGTAGATTGCTTTCGGTAGTAGAGTCATTTTCATAATACTGTTTCTTCCAATCCAAGAACATGGTATATCTTTCCATCAGTTTGTGTCATCTTTGATTTCTTTCGTCAGTGTCTTATGGTTTTTTGAGTACAGGTCTTTTACCTCCTTAGGTAGGTTTATTCCTAGGAATTTTATTTACTTTTTTTTTTTTTTTTTTTGCTATGGTGAATGGGATTGTTTCCTTAATTTTTCTTTCTGATCTTTTATTGGTAGTGTATAGAAATGCAAGAGATTTCTGTGCATTGATTTTGTATCTTGTACCTTTACCAACTTCATTGATTAGCTCTAGTAGTTTTCTGGTGGCATCTTTAGGATTATCTGTATATAGTAACATGTCATCTGCAATCAGTGACAGTTTTACATCTTCTTTTCCAATTTGGATTCCTTTTATTTCTTTTGCTTCTCTGATTGCTGTGGCTAAGACTTCCAAAACTATGTTGAATAATTGTGGTGAAAGTGGACATCCTTGTCTTCTTCCTGATCTTCGAGGAAATGCATTCAGTTTTTCACCATTGAGAATGATGTTTGCTGTGGGTTTGTCATATATGGCCTTTATTATGTTGAGGTAGGTTCCCTGTATGTCCACCTTCTGGAGAGTTTTTATCATAAATGGGTGTAGGATTTTGTCAAAAGCTTTTTCTGCATCTATTAAGATGACCATATGGTTTTTCTTCTTCAATTTGTAAATACGGTATATCATATTGAATGATTTGTGTATTTTGAAGAATACTTGAATCTCTGGGATAAATCCCACTTGATCGTGGTGTATGATCCTTTTAATATGTTGTTGGATTCTGTTTGCTAGTATTTTGTTGAGGATTTTTACATCTGTATTCATCAGTGATATTGGTCTGTAGTTTCCTTTTTTTGTAGAATCTTTGTCTGGTTTTGGTTTCAGGGTGATGGTGGCCTCATAGAATGAGTTTGGGAGTTTTCATTCCTCTGCAATTTTTTGGAAGAGTTTGAGAAGGATGGGTATTAGCTTCTCTAAATGTTTAGTAGAATTCCCCTGTGAAGCCATCTGGCCCTGGACTTCTGTTTGTTGGAAGATTTTTAATCACAGTTTCAATTTCATTACTTGTGATTAGTCTGTTCATATGTTTTATTTCCTCTTAGTTGAGTCTTGGAGGGTTATACCTTTCTACGAATTTGTACATTTCTTCCAGGTTGTCCATTTTATTGGCATAGAGTTGCTTGTAGTAGTCTGTTAGGATGCTTTGTATTTCTGCAATGACTGTTGTAAATTCTCCTTTTTTTGTTTCTAATTTTATTGATTTGAGTCCTCTCCTTTTTCTTGATGAGTCTGGCTAATTTTGTTTATTTTCTTAATGAACCAGCTTTTAGTTTTATTGATCTTTACTATTGTTTTGTTTGTATTTCATTTATTTCTGCTCTGATCTTTATGATTTCTTTCCTTCTGCTAACTTTGGGTTTATTTCTTTTTCTTTCTCTAGTTCCTTTAGGTGTACGGTTAGATTGTTTATTTGAGGTTTTTCTTGTGTCTTGAGGTAGGCTTGTATAGCTATGAACTTCCCTGTTAGAACTGCTTTTGTTGCATCCCATAGGTTTTGGATCATTGTGTTTTCATTGTCATTTGTCTCTAGGTATTTTTTTGATTTCCTCTTTGATTGCTTCAGTGATCTCTTGGTTGTGTAGCAACATATTGTTTAGCTTCCATGTATTTGTGTTTTTCACGTTTTTTTCCCCTGTAATTGACTTTTAATCTCATAGTGTTGTTGTCAAAAATGATTCTTGATATGATTTCAATTTTCTTAAATTTACTGAGGCTTGATTTGTGACCCAAGATGTGATCTGTCTTGGAGAATGTTCCATATGCTCTTGAGAAAAAAGTGTAATCTGCTGTTTTCAGATGGAACATCCTATAAATATCAATTAAATCTATCTTATCTTTTGTGTCATTTAAAGCTTGTGTGTCCTTATTAATTTTCTATCTGGATGAATCTGTCCATTGCTGTAAGTGAGGCGTTAAAGTCCTCCACTATTACTGTGTTACTGTTGATTTCCGCTTTTATAGTTGTTAGCATTTGCCTTATGTGTTGATGTGCTCCTGTGTTGGGTGCATAAACATTTCTAATTGTTATATCTTCTTCTTGGATTGATCCCTAGATCACTATGTAGTGTTCTTCCTTGTTTCTTGTAACATTCTTTATTTTAAAGTCTATTTTATCTGATATGAGTATTGCTACTCCAGCTTCTTTTGATTTCTATTTGCTTGGAATATCATTTTCCATTCCCTCACTTTCAGTCTGTATGTGTCCTTAGGTCTGAAGTGGGTCTCTTGTAGACAGCATATATATGGGTCTTGTTTTTTTATCCATTTAGTGAGCCTGTGTCTTTTGGGTGGATCGTTTAATCCATTCCCATTTAAGGTAATTATCAGTATGTGTGTTCCTATTATTATTTTCTTAATTGTTTTGTGTTTGTTTCTGTAGGTCCTTTTCTTCTCTTGTGTTTCCCACTTGGAGAAGTTCCTTTAGCATTTGTTGTGGAGCTGGTTTGGTGGTGCTGAATTCTCTCAGCTTTTCCTTGTGTGTAAAGTTTTTGGTTTCTTTGATGAATCTGAATGAGATCCTTGCCAGGTAGAGTAATCTTGGTTGTAGGTTTTTCCCTTTCATTTCTTTAAATCTTTTGTGCCACTCCCTTCTGGCTTGTAGAGTTTCTGCTGAGAAATCAGCTGTTAACCTTATGGGAGTTTTCTTGCATGTTATTTGTCATTTTTTTCCTTGTTGCTTTTCATAATTTTTCTTTGTCTTTAATTTGTGTTAATTTGATTACTCTGTGTCTTGGCATGTTTCTCCTTAGGTTTATCCTACCTGGAACTCTCTGCACTTCCTGGACTTGGGTGGCTATTATCTTTCCCATGTTAGGGAAATTTTTGACTATAATCTCTTCAGATATTTTCTCACGTCCTTTCTCTCTCTCTTCTCCTTCTGGGACCCCTATAATGTGAAAGTTGGTGCATTTAATGTTGTTCCAGAGGTACCTTAGGCTGTCTTCATTTCTTTTCACTCTTTTGTCTTTATTCTGTTCTGCAGCCATGAATTTCCCCATTCTATCTTCCAGGTCCCTTATCCGTTTTTCTGCCTCAGTTATTCTGCTATTGAGTCCTTCTAGTGTATTTTTCATTTCAGTTATTGTATTGTTCGTCTCTGTTTGTTTGTTCTTTAATTCATCTAATTGTTTTTTCTTTAATTCTTCTTGGTCTTTCTTAAACATTTCTTGCATCTTCTTGATCTTTGCCTCTATTGTTTTTCCATTCCTGGATCATCTTCACTATTATTATTCTGAATTCTTTTTCTGGCAGTTTGCCTGTCTCCACTTCCTTTAGTTGTTTTCCTGTGGTTTTATCTTGTTTCTTCATCTGGTACATAGTCCTCTGCCTTTTCATGTTGTCTATCTTTCTGTTAATGTGGTTTTCATTCCACAGGCTGCAGTATTGTAGTTCTTCTTGCTTCTGCTGTCAGCTCTCTGGTGGATGAGGCCATCTAAGAGGATTGTGCAAGCTTCGTGATGGGAGCGACTGGTGGTGGGTAGAGCTGGGTGTTGCTCTGGTGGGCAGAGCTCAGTAAACCTTTAATCTGGTTGTCTCCTGATGGGTGGGGCCGAGTCCCCTCCCTCTTGGTTGTTTGGCCTGAGGTGACCCGGCACTGGAGACAACAGGCTTTTTGGTGGGGCTAATGGTGGACTCTGGGAGGGCTCAAGCCAAAGAGTACTTCCCGGAACTTTTGCTGCCAGTGTCCTTATCCTCGCGGTGAGGCACAGCCACTCCTGCCTCTGCAGGAAATCCTCCAGCGCTAGCAGATAGGTCTGGTTCAGTTTCCTATGGGGTGACTTTTCCTTCCCCCTGTGTCCTGGTGTGTGCACTACTTTGTGTGTGCCCTCCAAGACTGGAGTCCCTGTTTCCCCCAGACCAATCACAGTCCTGCAGTCAAATCCTGCTAGCCTTCAAAGTCTGATTCTCTGGGAATTCCTCCTCCCGTTTCTGGACTCCAGGTTGGGAAGCCTGACATGGGGCTCTGATTCTTCACTCCAGTGGGTGGACTTCTTTGGTTTAAGTGTTCTTCAGTTTGTGCGTCACCCACACAGCACTTATGGGATTTGATTTTATTGTGATTGTGCCCCTCCTAACATCTCATTTTGGTTTCTCCTTTGTCTTTGGATGTGGGGAATCTTTTTTGGTGAGTTCCAGTGTCTTCCTGTTGATGATTATTCAGCAGTTAGTTATGATTCTGTTGTTCTCTCTGTTATTTGTTTTTTGTGTGTCTTATGTCAGTTTTGTTTGTGACTCTACTTATTTCTCCATTTCCATTATCTTCCCTGCAGTCCAGGCCTTCACCTGGCAGGAACTCAAGAGAACACCTGACTTGGTTTACATGGGTAGTGCCATTACAGATTGGAGTCCTAGGGATGTCAGTTTTTCCAGTAAGCCAAAAGAAGTTAGAATTGTGAAATTTTTTGGTTTTACTCAATTTTAAAATTTTAGAAACTAATTTAGATTTTAAAAGCATTTTTGTGGATCGAAGAAGCTATATTTACTGGGCAAACAGAGTCAAAGAGAAACCATTTGCCAGCTGTTTTCTCCATATTTGGAAGGTCTCCTGGACCAGCTGAAGTCTGACATTCTTGCTTCTATATGTTATCTTTACACACTTAAATAAATCCTGCTTACCTATAAAATAGTATGAAACAATAGTAGTAAAAACTAACTTTTATTAAACACTTGATAGTATGTGCGTAGTTTCATGTCATAACTCTTTTTATGCTAACATATTTCAGTTGCCAGATGGAATTTGTGAAAAATTTATCAGAAACCAATTAAACACCCCAAGAGTTTCTGAATGTTAGAGTTTTGGGAACCAACTTCATGAGTGGGAAATGTATTCTGGATTGAGACTTCATGATAAAAGGGACAAGTGTTGGACATATCAGTCAAATGACTTGGCTTTTGCCTGTCTTCAACTAAATTTCTAGGTGATTTTCAAGTTTCCCACTCTTAAAGAGATGCATTTCCATGAATGACACTGTGGAGCTATGGAACTACCTGAAGAAACTTCTACATAAGAAGTTTTTGCCTTCAGTACAGAATGTACAGGGGTGAACAATGCAGAATGTCTGTCATTCACTAGTCCTAAAAGTAATATCTTCTATGACTTACAAAGCTACTAGAGAGATGTTTATAGCATAAGGATTTGCATTCCCACTTTTTCACCCTAGCGCATACTGCTTCATCATATAACAGCCTTATTTTTAGTTTGATGCCATCAGCTGTAGCAAATGTTCGACCACTACTTGCTCCCTTTAAAAATGGTTTCTTTCATACCCCAGTGACGTGTTAAACATCTGTGTGTCTTTAGGTGTCCCTTGATACTTTAACTAAAGTTACCATGATTATCTGTGGATATGGAAGCCTTTTAACACTCCATCATCTACGACTTGCTCTGTCTCTGCTCCCACTTGTTTTATATCTTATCCTATAGAAATAAAAGGATTGCCATTGAAAGGCTGTAAAATGTTCTTACTGTGAGTGCTCAAGTGCACAAATCTGGTGAAGTCTCAAATGATAGGTATTCAGCCTGTCTTTCAGTGCAGTGAATGTGTTGTGAAATTTTCACGTTTGATTTATAAACAGAAAGCCTCCCTTGACTTTATCCTCCTGTTTTTCACACTTTTTCCTTCTTAATGAATGAAAAATAACAGCTAAGGAATGTAGCCTAGAAAGAAAATATCAGAAACAGAGAGGCAGACTGAATAAAAAACATACCTACGATTCCCCCTTGAAGTGACATTAATGTCTTAATGAATCTGACAAATTTTGATGAATTTTTAATTGAAGCCTGTTTCTCCATTCCTGATTCAAGCTGTCCCACCTAGCAGTAGCAGCAGGAATGAGTCATAGTCTCTTCAGAAAGGAAAGCACTGTGGATGAGTCAGTGATGTATTTTTTTCCCTTGATTTGAAATGCTCTTCTGTCTTTCTGTCAACCTGAGATTTTGATTTGTAATTTTACATTGATTTTAATTTACTTCATTATTTTCTTGGAACCATTGAAGAAATATATCAAAGAAACATATTTGACAAGAGTCAGAGAGACCTTTCACTGACACAGACACTGTTGGGTTTTCTTTCTGTTGATACTTTTAATAACTCTTTGCAGTTCTACTTTTTATCATCTGCAGTAAAAGTAGTGAATGGAGTGTCACTTGAAACAGTCTTGTCAGAGAGTGCAGCTGTGTACCTGTGAGAACAAATAACCGATGCTCTTCCTGGTCACTCAGCAGGAATAGCATTTCAGTCGGTTTTCTTCAGTGCTCTGACATGCTCAGGGGAATGAGGAGTGTGCATCTCGTCTTGCGTCTATACAGCAAGTCTGTTATGTCAGAGCAAGGGCTGGTACACATTTATAATACTTTGGAAAACCGTATGAATAGACAATTATTTAGAAAATTGCTCATATGAAAAGTAGTTGAATAGAAATATGTTTTCCAACCAATTATATTTCTTTGTTAGAACCTTTTGCCCTTCATCTAAACATAACAGAATATTTCAGGCAATCCTTAGATATTTTCCAGAGGTATGAAATTCATAGGATTCTTAATCAGGGATGTGTATCTGGTATAGTGTAAGCACTTCAGAAATAGTCATCGATTGGGTGTATGAAAAATGTGAGGGTTTGATGCCATGAGAAAAAACTGTTTTTTAAGTGAAAGGGAAAAGTAAAGAATGAATTTTATGCAATATTCTTATTCTTACTGTCTTTCTGGGTACATGGTAGGGTTGTACTTCTGCCCAAAATGAGGCCAGACCAACTGCTGTGGCCAATAGAATATGAATAGAAGTGACATGAATCACACTTGGATTAAAACAGCTTTAAAAACCAGTGCCTAATTTATTTCCCTTCTTACTGTTGTGGAGATTTTGGAAATGTTTGTTGATACTCTCTTTCATGCCCCTGAATAATCGTGGTAAACAAACATTGCCAACAAACATTAGACATAGAGCATGAATCAGAAATGAATTGCTTTAAGGCCTTGATTTTAACCATATTGGGCTATAACCTAGCTGTTCTGGCTGATTTGAACCTCTTAGTTATCAGCTAATTTGTTACAAAGATCTACAGGAAATTCTGCATCCCAGTAAGCCAGGGGAAAACCCATCCTGGTAGATCCTGAAATCTGTGTAATATAATACTTGTGATTCTTCATGTAAAAGGTGATGTGACCCAAATGGTTCAGTCCTTTTGAATAACAAAATTTGTGCTTTCTGGAATATTTGTGTTTTGTAATACAAATCACATCATAAGTACAAAGAACATAGTTTTTGGAATATAAACTAATTTTTTTCTTAAATGTTACAGAAACCTGTATTTTCATATGAGTTGACCTAAACCAGGTATTTTAGTTGCAGGCATCTGGGTTTTTGGTTGGTGGGTTTTGTGTGCCTGTTTCTGTGTATGTGTTTATGACTGAGATTGCTTTCATATATCGTGGACATACATAAAATAAGAACTAAAATTAGAAACTAGAGTCACATACTATTAAGCACATAACAGAACTAAAAGCATTACATGTCAAAGCCCATGAAATAGGACCAAAATTGTACTTGCAGGCAAATACATAGCTTTAAATAAAACGTCATCATATGACATATTATTAATGAAGTCAAGTTGATGTTCAAGTTGAAAAGTTAAAATAGATAATAAAGCTATAAGAGTAAAGAAAATAATGAAAACATCATTAAATAATGCAAAACCAGAAAATAATTTAGATTAATCTGAGAGCTGTGACTTAAAAATCAAGACATACATAAATTGCTCAAATGTCTCATGCACAAAAAATAAGGAAAGCATATACACTGAATTAATAATTATAAGGTGGTTATATCAATACAGAAGATATTAAAAATGTTAGATGAATGATTTTTTGAGCAATACAAATTATATAAATTAACCCAAGTAAAAAAATAATAATAATCCAGAAAAAATGTAAAACTTGTCATAGTTATCCCCAATGGGATGACACTGGGATGCCATCTTAATGGATAAACCACTTCAAATTAATGATAAATTTGTACTTTATGTTACATAATTGTTTCAGAGCACAGAAATAGAGGGCAAACTAACAAATGTCCTTTATGAAGTGGCATAATCTAGAAGCACCTGGTGCAGAGTCTGACACACTGAATAAAAGTCAGTGCTTTTGGTGTTGATGGTGGTGATTCTGGAACCTCTGTCAGACTAGAGGCATGTGCAGTGCTCTTATGTGAATGTTTGTGTCCTCAGTATTTATATGTTGAAACATAACCGCCAAGTTGATGGTGTTAGGATATGGGGCTTTTGGGTGTTGATGAGGATATGAGGGTGGATTTCTCATGAATGATAGCAGTGAGCTTATAAAGAGACCCTGTGGAGAACCCTAACCCCATGTGAGGATACAGTTAGAATTTTCCTCAAATACAGAACTAGAAAATATGTTGAGATACACTGAACTGGCCTGTTTTTAGCCAATTAGGATTTTCCTTATATAACAGAAGAATTCATGGATCCAGAATGAGAAGGCTTCGATTCGCGTTATGGAATTACCAGGGATGATTGTTGGTAAATCATTTAGTTTGTGTGACTCTGAGTTTCCACCTGCAAACTCTAGGGTCTATTAGTAATTAATTTTGAAGATGTGGCTTATCTTTTTAATATGATATATTTCCCTTATTTTTGCATCATAATTTCATGTTACTGGTGAAACCAGTAACATGATACATTGATAGTTACATTGATAGATAAAAATATCAGTAGAATATTTGGTGAGTTGTCAATAAGTAGATATTAAACACTCTGATGTTTAAAGTCTTTCATTATACGTGATCTGTATGTATTAATTCATCTGTTTGACAGTAAAATTTCAGTTTGAAAAGGACATTCCCTTTCAAGATATATTTGAGGCATACCCCCTACTTATCTGTCTTACTTAAAGTCTAGGAGGTCAAATTATACTAAATGATTGGAGAAAAATGTCTTAAAGTATAGATTACTGATGATTTAAATAATTGTAACAGACACATTAAAACTCCAGTTTATGGTAAATATTCTGAAAGCCCGTTCCCTAAGGGAATGCTCCATAACAGAGGCTTCAGCTGTGGTCTATTGTGAGGTCGTTTTAATCCATTTTGTCCATAAATAAAATGTAAATCATCGCATATCATACCACATCTTCCCAGTAACATGAACGTTGCAGTTGCCCTTTGAAAGGTTTAATTTATCCATAGTTATCTTTTAAAGGTGTACTGATACAAACTTTTAAAGTAAGTAACTCAAAAAAGGGAAAAAATACTTGCAAATTACATTGAGGTTGAGCCAATGTGTATCTTCCTTTGATTTCTCTTTCAGGACTTCTTTTTCTCCTCCTCACACCTTCCTTTCATCCCACAAACAGACACACTACCACTTTCCTTATTTCCTCTGCTATTAGTCACCACGTTTAAACTCTCAGACCTCTAAGTCACTCATTTGTAAAACAGGTGTCATAATAGCAGTCTTCCCTATTTCTTTGGACCACATGGCAGATATTTCTCAAACACACTGTATAGTTTCTGTATAAATGTGAGGTATAGTGCTTCCCACTGAATCTAGACCTGACACATTATCATAAAAAAGACAAATGTACGTTTCTGAACTCAGTTAACAGTGGTGCTTGTTTGTGAAGCAGTTGGTGTTTCTTTTAGCTTAACCTCATTAATTTATGTAAGCAGATATGTGTGTTGTTTATATTTTAGTATAAGCTAGCAAGCAGAAGATTCATCAGAATAATAGCTGAAATACACAGAAAAATCATTAGCTACTTTTCTAATCCAGATCTTTATCCTCACCCAGAGTGAGTGCTGGGTACTGCTGTCCAGGTTATCATTCCTGGATGGACCCTCTCCTACTCACACTCAGATCCTAACTGGTGCTAGCGCAGTGGGTCACCAAGGCATTCCTTTCCGTGTGTTTTTTGGTTTACCATTCTGTTCTAATGGGCAGTCATAGTTTCTAGTGACGTTGGAAGCTTTCTTCTAGTTAATCTGTCAATTTTGCTCACACAGTGTGGCTGCTATGAAAGAAATTGGAGCTGTTACACTCTGTGCTTTGATATAGTTGGTAAAATGCAAGGTGGGAGACAGTAAACCGAACACAGCGTGCTAGTAATTTCTTTAAAAAGACTGATGTGCTAGCCCTCAGAGTCTGTGGCCCAGGAAGCTAGCATCCCTTTTTTCTGAGAAGAGTAATATTGTTTCAAAGTGTTATCTTACTTTCGCATCGATAGTACAAACATCTTCGGTATATCCTCTAGGGCTCAATTCAGAACACTTCGTCTTTTAACTTCATTTTCCCCATTGTTTTGTATTTCTCTCGATTTAAGTCAGAATTAATTTGAGTGTTAATCTTAGTGTGATCTGATACATTAAAAGTGGCAGCTTCAATATGCTGATATATCATCATGTGAATATACATCCTGTATATACTGAAGGACCTAACGTGCTAGAAATACACATTATTAGAATTATTCTTATCAGAAAGGTAACTTGTACCAGAAGAGCTTGACCCTGCCTCCATCAGAAATTGTCAGAAAACCTGGGATGTAGCAAAGTGTCTTTTAACACATCGGCATTGCTCTTCCTTGAATAGGATGACTCTGTTCTTCTCCACTGAAGCATTTCTAAGATTAATCCGGGTTTTGTATATTCCTCTCCTCCTAATGTGAGAACTGCACATGCTCGTTTCAATTGAGAATGCTTAGGGGTGTGTGGTACCATTTCAGTGAGCAGATTTACTTACTGTTTTGTATCTTTAAGTTGTCTGTTTACATTATAGAGAAGCTTACTAAGTAGCTCTCTATTGTAATAAAATAATTTTGTAAGTACAGATTTGTGGCTGCATATTAGTACTATTTAAAATTTTGCAATTTAATTATACATTTTCAAAGGAAAGAGGGAAGATTCAAAAGGAAGAGAAATGAAAATTAATATTTATCCATAATTATCAAATGTATACTAGGGTCCAAGTATTGTCCCATATTTTATATATATTATTTAATATTCACAGCTACCATATAAGAGAAATATTAGTGTTAATGATTTTAGACATCTAGAACATCCAGAGATATTCAAGAATGGTAGCCAGTACATTGAGTGAGACTTGCCTAGAAACCACATTTTCCTGGTCTCAAAGCCTATATTCTTTTGGGCTACTTAAAAAAGAAGAGACTTTTCAAAGGAGAGTTCAACTTTTTCAATAGCTTAAAAGTTACTTTTATTTTTATAATAAATATATATATTTATATTTGCAATAAAATAATATAGTTATATAATTATTCCTATTATGAATATAAAATATAACTTTTTGCAGTTTTCAAGTAAGATTTCAAGAACGTTTGGTTTGTCCATCATAATACATCTATTTATTAGGCATTATTACCTCTATTTTACTTACTTTAAAAGTTGGTCTTGGGACTTCCCTGGTTGGTGTAGTGGTTAAGAATCCACCTGCCTATGCAGGGGACATGGATTCGATCTCTGTTCCAGGAAGATCCCACACGCTGTGGAGCAACTAAGCCCGTGCGCCACAACTACTGAGCCCGCGCCCCTAGAGCGCGTGCTCTGCAACAAGAGAAGCTGCTGCAATGAGAAGCCTGCGCACCGCAACGAAGAGTAGCCCCTGCTCGCCCCAACTAGAGAACACCTGGGCGCAGCAATGAAGACCCAACGAAGCCAAAAAGAAAAAAAAAGTGTTGGTCTTCTATAATCTGTCAGAGTTAGAGAACAAAAGGAGAGAAAGTGCCTTAGCAAAGAGAAAGCTGGAATGAAAATCAAGCAGGTTGTAAGGGGTATAATTCCAGAGTGAGAGTTAGACTGAGGCTCTGTTCCTCTCTCTGTGCTTCAGGATCTCTAGATCTTCATTTCCTCATGTATAGAATGAGAAGGTGGAACTTAATTATCTCTCGTCACCTTTCAAGCTTTAAAAATGTTCTGGTCTTTGTCAGCGTAACTAAGATGTATTAATGTGGTTTAGAGAAAGAAACTTTGGTCCCAAGCTACTTAAAACTCATCAACACAAATTATAGGAGACAACATCAGTGATGATATGGGATAGGAATCCTGAATTAATACAGCTTTTGTGTCAACGTTTATCATTTTTATTTCAACCAAGGTTTTAATATTTAGTTTCAATTGCCTTTCCCTTTTAACATCTACATTCCACATTAACATCGAGTTAATGTATATTTGCTGTGTATCCCAGGTGGATAAATGTTCTTGTAGTTGACCTTCATGAGATGACTTTATTGGTATAGTTAAGATTAATGGCACATTAATTTTACTCAAGACATCAGTCAGTATTCCATTTTAATTTACCATGTTAATAAAGACTACCATTCTAAGTTGATTGTGTCACTTTGGGGATGCCATAAATTATCCTGAAGCAAATATCAATGTGAACTCCAAACCATGTATACTGCTCACTTCTAAAATTATGACTGCTGGTGCATATGAAAAAGAAACACAGGAGTCTACATTTGGTTGATAATTCCTTCGTAGCTTACTCTCAGTGATTTTCTGTAGGCAGATTGCATAAGTGCTGAGTTAACTTGCTCCAAAGGGAACAATAGTGATAATTAAGAATAATTACAATAGCAACAGTGAAACTCTCTTTAGAACATTCTAGATATCTTTCACTCCTAAAATATTTATATTTCAGTAAAACAGCCAACATTAGAAGCTCAGGGGAGAGGTCTAAAACAAAGGGTAGACAAATCCTCGTGGAGCCATGCTGGGTTGCTAAATTCTCAGAATGGAGAAATACCAGATAATGCGGGAACTGTCAAACACAGGCTGAGCGGGCTCCATCTCATAGCTCTAAGGGGACCCATTTTAATTTACAAGGCACGTTAATTCTTATCTCCCTCATAAACACATATTCGCTTGAAGCATTGTCCCAGTTGTGAAATGTGGTTTGGACCAGTTACAAATAGCACAGTCATAAAAAGCTTTATCTCAGGAGTCACATAGCTAGTGGTTCAAAGTTCACCTCCACCGTTAGCCATGTGCCCCCATGAGAGTTATTTGAAACTCTTAGTTTCCTTAGCTTTAAATGGAAATAACAGTTTGTCCCCAAAGAACGGCCATGAGAGTTCAATAAAATAATATTATGTGAGTGACCAAGACTTAGTGAGCATCTTAAAAATGTAGAGTTCTGCAATTGTTTAAGTTGGAAGAGCTGCTGTCTTAAAATAAGGTTTCCAAAATTTCTTTCTTGGGTATGCAGTTATTGTAACATTTAGCAATCTTTGTTTTCAGTACCATTATTTTGTTAGTATTTTTATTTATATCAATTTTAAACTTATGTTCCTTTTGTTCTTAGCCTCGTCACAGTTAGATTGCCTCTGAAGTCGTGGTTTATACAACCTATTATCTCAGTTTTCCATTCATGGAACTATGGAATTAATATACTGACATGGTTAAAAAGGACATTTGTGGTCACATAAACTTCAGAATCATTATATCTAGCTCTGCTCTGTCACTTGGTTGGTTGTGGTAAAAGAGAGAGAAGTGTCTCATGATATATAGTGAAGTGATTTGACCTTCACTTTAACTTAACCAAAGATGTAGTGAGCTGCTTTGAAATGGAATATTATTTGTTTCTTCAAAGTCCATGTTCGTGATCTGCCGATAAGGACCAGGTATTTTGGGTAGCCATAGAAAGATGAAAGAATATTACCAACAACTGTACTTATTTGTTGTATATGCTTTGGAAAATAACTGAAGTTCTCCAAGTGGCAGTGTTCGTATTTGTAAAAATTATCTGCACCTGTGCCACAAGGCGTCGCATAAGATCATATTAAAAAAAAAAGAACCCTAGATTATCTTATTACTTTGTAACACTTTACAGCTGTCAGGTAGTTTTTTTCTTTTTAATGAGCAAAAATGAATCAAAATTTAAATAGAAAGCAGGGACTCAGATACTTTTACACCTATGATCTTAGCAGCATTATTGAGAATGGCCAAAAGGTAAAACCAACCCACATGTTCAACAGATGAATGGGTAAACAAAATGTAATATATCCATATAATGAAATATTTTGGAACCTTTAAAAGGAATGGACTTCTGATATATGCTGTAACATGGATGGACCTTGAAAACATGCTAGTGAAATCTGTCACACACAAAAGGGTATTTTTTTTTTTTTTTTTCGGTACACGGGCCTCTCACTGTTGTGGCCTCTCCCGTTGTGGAGCACAGGCTCCAGACACGCAGGCTCAGTGGCCATGGCTCACGGGCCCAGCCGCTCTGCAGCATGTGGGATCCTCCCAGACCGGGGCACGAACCCATGTCCCCTGCATCAGCAGGCGGACTCTCAACCACTGCACCAACAGGAAAGCCCGGAAAGGATATTTTTATGTATGTATGTATGTATGTATGTACGTATTTATTTATGGCTGCCTTGGGTCTTCCTTGCTGCGTGCATGCTTTCTCTAATTGCAACAAGCAGAGGCTACTCTTCGTTGCGGTGCGCTGGCTTCTCATTGCGGTGGCTTCTCTTGTTGCGGAGTACGGGCCGTAGGCGTGTGGGCTCAGTAGTTGTGGCTTGCGATCTCTAGAGCTCAGGCTCAGTAGTTGTGGCGCACAGGCTTAGTTGCTCCGCGTCATGTGGGATTTGCCCAGACCAGGGCTTGAACCTGTGTCCCCTGCATTGACAAGCGGATTCTTAACCACTGTGCAACCAAGGAAGTCCCACAAAAGGATACATTTTGATAGAAAATTCCACTTATCTGAGGTCCTAAAATTGACAAATTCATAGCAACAGAAAGTAGAGTAGAGGTTACCAGGGACTGAGGAGTGATTGTTTAATGAGTATAACATTTCTTTTAGGGATGATGAAGAAGTTCTAGAGATGGATAGTGGTGATGTTTGCACAACATTGTGAATGTAACTTAATGCCACTGAATCATTGAAAAATAGTTAAAATGGCAAATTTTACTTTAAATTTATTTTACCACAATAAATATATATTTTAAAATGAAAAACAAAATTTAGATCCTAAGATACTGAAAATCTAAATGCCTGAAACATGCTGCCAGCAATGTCTTTGTTTAATTGAGGTACTAGCTGTGTTTATGTAATGTTGTAAATGGATCAGAGCTTTAAAATGGAGAAAAATATGAGGTCTCAGATTAGTGGATTTCAGATTAATGGAATACTGCAGAGTTACCAAAATTCACTCTCCTGAGCACCCTAGCTCATTCTGGCTGCTGTCATATGGGCTCAAAACTGCCATCTCACTGGCACAGAGCCTCAGCTTGATAAGCAAAGGTATTTTTCGTGCCTGAGCTGTCTTGCCTCAGAGGGAGTGATCTGGATTGACTGTCAATAGCAGCAAGCACATACCTGAAGAGTCAATCTCTTCCATGTTAATTTCATAGACATGCACTGCTGGAACAATGATGATTACAGAATGAAGAGTCCTATAGGAATGCTGGCTGGGGTAACAAAATCAAGCCCCGTTAGCCTGTCTCTGGGGCACAGACTGTAAATGACAAGGAGAGAGAAAGACAGCCAGGAGAGGATTTTGAAATGGATGGAAACTGTGGGATCTGGGAGAACGTATTTGCATGCCGTGGCCTCCTGGAGGTTCATGGAAGCTGTTAAACAAAAGCTCAGAGTTTTCCCATGAAGTGGCTTTGTGCTTCAAGTTATATTAAGTCTATGTGAATAGACTTTTTTGTGTGTGCGGTACGCGGGCCTCTCGCTCACGTGGCCTCTCCCATTGCGGAGCACAGGCTTCGGACGCGCAGGCT
Source organism: Kogia breviceps (assembly GCF_026419965.1). NCBI lineage: Eukaryota > Metazoa > Chordata > Mammalia > Artiodactyla > Physeteridae > Kogia > Kogia breviceps. The sequence goes on along the minus strand of NC_081319.1, from coordinate 13,887,241 downwards.
CAGCGGCCATGGCTCATGGGCCCAGCCGCTCCGCGGCATGTGGGATCCTCCCGGACCGGGGCACGAACCCGCGTCCCCTGCATCGGGAGACGGACTGTCAACCACTGTGCCACCAGGGAAGCCCTATATAGCCGTTTAGATGTCTCTTTTTCTTCCATTTCTCAGAGCTCCTCGGTAGTGATGCTCGTCCATTCTTTTTGTTGTCAGAGTGTGCCTCAAACCAAATGAGCATGTTTTGAAGCTAAACAAATAGTCCATCCTTTAAATTAAGTTTCTTTGATGCTTTATTTTATTTTTTGTCCTGGCACATTGTGGTCAAAGTTAACTATGGCATTGAAACCCTGATTTGAGTAAGCAAGCACATATACACTCATGTATCTGTGTATACTCCCATTAGTGCATTGACTCGAATTAAAATAGTTTGTGAACAATACAGTATGAATACAAACAGCTTCGGGAAATAGTAAAGTTTAATACTGGGCTTAATAATATTGTCTGGGTGTTTTAGAAATCTAGGTAGTACACTGGCAATTCACAGAGTGCTAGCCTAGAAAAACAAATTCTCAAACCAAGGTTATTTCCTTGAGATGAACTTCTCAGCTTTAGCACTGTTGACATTTTGGACTGGATAATTTTTTGTTCTGGGGACCTGTCGTGTTCAATATAGCATATTTAGCTGCATCCCTGGGCTCTATCCACTAGATGCCAGTAACACCCCCTCCACAAGTCATGACAATCAAAAATGTCTCTAGACACTGTCCATTGTCCTCTGGTAGGGAAGGGACAATATTGTGCTGAGTTGAGAAGCACTGTGTAGAGTATGGTGTGGAGTTCCAGGCCCTCAGTTTTGGCCTGGCTCAGAAAGCTTAAGTTTTTGGAACAGAAGGTGGGGGCAGAGGAGAGGAGTGATGGAGAAAATAGGCAATGTATCTGTAGTATTTTTCTCTTAAGGCAGACAGACAGACACACAGACACACACACTTTATGTACTACATCAGATGTACGTATTCTCTGTGGCATGAACTTTATCAGAACTTTCCCATTTTCTAGTCCAGAAGCATAAGACACTAACTTAAGTTGTGGCTTTCTCTATTTCGGCCAAGAATGTGCTTTCTTCCAGATACTGTCTTTTGCTTTCAGTTTTAATTGTATAATTGACATTCCCTGGATTCAGTTTAGGCGTAGTTGAATCCAGGGGTTCACACTGTGCTCTCAGTAGGTGTCTCTCCGTGTGTCTCACCTCTGCTTCTCTCAGGCTGTTGCCAGGACAGAGGTAGGTGGCTCCTGAGAACCTTGAGCCTGCCCTCAAAAGTCAAATATTAAACTCAGGGAAAAAAGTGTTTGGATCTGCTTGCATCTTACGTGTTCTCTGGACCCAGGCACTTTTCCAGGGGGATGAACCAGCCTGCGTTACCCAATCCCTACCCACTCCTCTTAGCCCACCCTCACTGATCCCCCAAGCCTGAAAACAATCACAAAGAGTGATTCTTTTATTTACTCTGTAGAAGAGAAAATTAAGCTGAAATTGCTTTATGAAAACCTCCCCCCCCGCAAATTTTGCTCATACATTTTTTCTTATTCTTTCTTTTTATCTCTCTGTTTAAGTGAGGTGTTGCTTCTCTCTGCTTCCAAGGCATCCTCTTACAGTAGTTCTCAAAGTCTGATCCAGGGAACCCTGGTCAGGGAGATAACCAAGATTTTCAGGTGGCTGGTCAGATCCAAGCTATTTTTATCATAATACTAAGATGATATTTGCCTGTCACTCTCAGTCTTTCACAGGTGTACAGCAGAGTTTTTCAGAGCTTGCCTGGCATGTGATAACACATAAATAAGACTGAATGTTCACTTTGTTGTAAAGCAGAAACTAACACACCATTGTAAAACAGTTATACGCCAATAAAGATGTTAAAAAAAAAAAAGATTGAATGCAGAGACAAATAGAATTCAGTTAATCTGCTATTGAGTCTGACATTAACACAATTTGTGAAAATGTACCCACATGCCACTCTTCTCACTATTTCTTCAGATAATATAGTTATTTTTCCATAAGACATTTTGTTTATGTTAGTGTATAATATACTGATTGTTATAGGAATTACTACTTTTAGAAGTTTCAGTTTTAATTTCTAATTTGCTAAGTATGATACACATAACCCATACAAATAAAAGCTCTTTGAGGTTCTCAGTAAATTTAAGAGTGTACCTTTATAGGGTCTCAGTTGAATACCTGGGGTGTTCATCAAGTTATTTCTACTCTGGTTTTTGGATCTTCGGCATCTCCAGCCCTGGGAGAAAGATGGTATATGTTCATCTCAAGCTGCCCCAGTGTCTGTTCTCTGCCAGGCCTTGTGGAATCTTGCCCTTGGCATGTGCATTTTAGTTTTTAGCTGACAGCTCAAGTGGACCCTTGTACAGATGTCAACAGATCCTTCTCTGTGCAGCTCCCTCCCTTTCATTACCTACCCTGGAAATTCTAAATTCCAAATAGCCCCAAACTCCAGTCTCTACTTTACCGAGCGAGACCACATTTCAAGTGTGGGCCTCACTTCCCTTTGCTGTGGTTGGGAAGGTGCCCACAGAGGTCCAGTCGGGATGCATGAAAAGCTGACATCATGTGCTTCTTTTTTCTCAAAGATCAGCCTTGTGCTATCTGTTGTCCAACACCTGGAAACAGTTTCCTCAGTATTTTGTTCACTTTTATAGCAGTTTACAAGACTAAAGTAAGTGTGGTACTCTTTACTCTGAAATGGCCCAAATTGGAAGCCTTTAATTGTTCCTGTATTTAGGTGTTTCTTGACAACAAGGGACTTACCAGTGGTCAGATGCTTGCTGGATGATAGCCAAATACAGTTACTTGTCCTTTGGGGTCCTCAGGGAACTGGTTCTAGGACCTGCCCCAGATACCAAAATCTGTGGATGCTCAAGTGCCATAGTCAGCCTTCTATATACATGAATTCTGCATCCACAGTGATACAGGGCGAACTATATGTTTATTGAAAAAAATCTGTATATTAAGTGGAGCAACGCAGTTCTAACCTGTATTATTCAAGGGTCAACTGTATATCCATATGAGGGTGGGAAAATAGGAGAACTTCTATTTTACATCATTTAAGATAGTGTTTAAATGTCATATATATAATTTAATAGTACAATTATATACTTTAGTGTTAAAAATACGTCATTAGAAGTATTATTTTTGTGTGTTTTTCCTAATAGAAGCATGCTATCAAAAAAACATGGAATTTCTCCTACAGTATTTGAACTTTTTCTTTTTTTTAGAAAATTATAACATGGTACAGAATGAAAAGGTCAAATAATTGGGGATTAAGGAAACCATCAAGGGAATATACTTTAGCATAAAGCAACTATGAGGGGAAATTGAGCCCTAACTTGGATAACCTTCTCAGTCTGAGAACTCATTCAGGTGACTTGGTCTCTTTCCAAGGACAGAACGGGGGAATAGGGTCTTACTTGAAGCAAAGATAGGAGTGACCGCCACTATCTTTGAATTAATACCATGTGCTGGGCGCTGAGCAGTTATTATGGTCTTTGTTTTACAAATGTAGAAATCGAAGCTAAGAGAGACTCCTTTGCCTCTGGTTATACAGGAGTAAATGAGACGGCTAGGTTTGAACCAGTGTTTCTCTAACTCAGAAGCCTGTTCTCTTACTAGTTCACCAAGCTTTCTTGGACCTGGACTATATATAAAGCATTTATCTATCTACAAAAATGTAGGACAGCAAGATAATTTTTTCAAATGGTTTCAGTTGTAGCCGTGCCTACCCTGGAGTTTAGTTAAGTCATAACTGATTTATAGTGACCTGGGGAAATTTCAAGTTGGTATGAATTACACAGTCCTTACAGTCAAAGTGTGCATGTCTGTGTGTGTAAAGGGCTAAGTTTCTTTTTGAGAAAGCTAAAGAAATTTGCCACTGACTAGGAAAATGTTTGTATTCTTCACATACTTGTGCATGGATTTCCAAATTCATGGCTATTTGCTTCAAAAGTAGACAGGGAATCAATCCTGGAAATTATTATATGTGTAACTCAATTCAGTAAGTTGTAAAATATTACTTCTTTCATCCCCTTTGTGCTGTTTAGTTACTATTTTATTCTTTATAGTAATAACAAAATATTCGATGATATTGTAAATATGTACTGAGCTTTAAGATTCACTTTAGAGTTCAGTAGCCCTTTGTTGAGATGGCACTGATCTTTTTGCATCAGCAAGTCTCTCCCTCTTTAAGGAAGAAAACCAAGTCATTCTTTGTACTTTACCTTATGTTCTGGATGCCTTTCCCTTCCAAGATACGGTGTTCTGCAATTAATGCTTCTGTCTTTAAAAAGAACCATAACATAGATCTCTTTCTGTACCATGAACAGCAAGAGATATGGAAAAGAACACACGTTCTCAAGTGTACTGGTGGGAAGTAGTACTCTTCCTTCAGAAACCCAGAATAATGGATGTTCCTAGTGAAAAGCAGGGTAATGTTTGAAACCCTCCTTATTCTAGGCTCATAGATCTAATTATTCATATAGAATTTCCCTTTTCAAGTACCAGTATTCCCCACATTTTGGACAGTTATGTACCAGGATCCTATTTCTTACCATAGCTGTATACCATCTCTACTATTGTCTACTTAAAGTTTTCTATAAATTTAATGGATTTTAAACTAATTGTGGATCTGAAGAATGCTTATATCAGTAATACAAATAGATGAAAACTTGTCATTAATGGAAAGTAAACATACAAATAAATATATAAATATTTACATGAACATAAAATAAATACACAGATTTACATTAAAATGTTCAGAAAATAAAAATAATGGTGTGTACCCCTAGAAGTCCTATGACCATATTTTTGAAAACTGAGATCCCCTATAATCCTTATTTATCAAGGTTGAAATTGGAGTTCAGAGCCCTTACCATGGTTTCCATTATATACAAGCCGCTTATGGCTATGAGCAAATTTTCTGCCTGGAGGGACCAGATTGTGACACTCTCAGGCCTCCAGACTGTTTCCTTCACCCCACTTTCCATTATGTCATACATCACGTATAGTTGTGTGCCGTGTACTTGATATGTGCTCAAGGAGTTGAGATCTCACACAGCAATCACACAGCACACTGAGGTCCAAGCAGCTATGAGAACAGGGTAATGCTGAGCAAGCTCAAGGGAAGAGTGAATCTGGGAAAAGTTACTTACACTCATAGAGCTTACATTACTTCTCAGGTAAAATGGGATAATACACTCTGCCTTATCGAGGTGTTTCTTTTTATTTTTTTTAAAAAAAGGAGGTCATAGCCTTTACTATGTATCAAGAGGGATTCGAAACACTTTCTAAATATTAGTTTATATAATCATCATAGCAGCCCTGTGAAGCAAATAGGAATAATACCTTTGTTTAATACACAAGGAGCGTAAGGCCCAGAGAGGTTAAGTAATTTGCTGAAGGTCACTCAACGAGACCGTGGAGATCTGAATTCTGAAAGCCCGATTCTCCACTCTCAACCATTATTCCATGCTGTACTTCATCTTAGAGTTTATGAAGTTATCCATGTGAAAACATTTGGACTCTAACATCTATAGTTACTTTCTGCAATTTTTGCTTCATTTCATTTGTCTTCCATTTGTTGGGCAGAAATATAGGTATTTTATTCCCCCTGTGGTGGTAAAACTGAGATAAGTAGCATGCACTTATAGGAAATATAAAATTCCAAGTGTCCGATATATTTTAATATCACATGACATTATGTGCTGTGATATCATAATGGAATGTCAACTCCAATGTCAAGCATTGGAGTTATATATGACTTGGGAATGCAGAATGACAGGTTGTCATTCCAACTGTGCCAAATTTTTGTGATAATGGTGAACCTTGCAAATTTCTTTTTTTGGTTTTGCAGATTGCCAACCCATTGACTCTACCCCTATGGTTTCCCGAGCGGAAAGACAATGGGATTTAGCCAAACTGATAATTATTCTTAATGGAAATTTAAAGGGCTAAAAAGCCTGCATTTGGATATGGGCTTCAATAATTTGAAGAGAATTATTTTCCATCTCTATTCCTAGGATGTTAAGGCTGATGAGGTAGTTTTTCACAGCACTGAATTGTAGATGTGAGTGCCTCATGAGGTAAGTCATTCAAATTATGGGTTAAGTGATAACAGTAAGTGTCTATATTTAAAGAGGACGGGGAAGAGGGTCCTGTGCATCGTGGGAAGTCTGGCAATATCCATGTCAGCCACCTACTAGATGCCAGAGCAAACCACCCTCACCCCCCTCCCCCAATTATGACAATCAAAACTGTCTCCATACTTTGCTGAAACATTGCCTCTGTTTGATAATCACTGATTTAGAGCAGTAGAATTTTTGGCTCTTTTATGCTGTAAACTGCTAAAATCAGTAACACGTTTGCCCATGTTTTAAGACTTCAGATGTTGTGAGGATAGTATCTTATGGGCCAAAATGCCAAGCTTACAGTTCCAAGCATATTACAATAAAATAATTACTAATATTATGTATTCTCTACTAGTATTATCTCATAAAAATAAACTTAGGTCACATGACTGGCAGAACTTTTGAGAAATTATGTATTCTCACCCCATTTTTAATATTTATGTACTTAATCTCTCCAAATAATATCTGACAAATATAGGTTGTTATATAATTACAGAGTACTTTGGAACTCAATATTTTCTAGTTTTCCCAGTAACTCTGAGGAGGCCTTTTTTTAAAACCCATTTTATTGATTAGTAAATGGAGACTCAAGAAGAGTAAATTTTGTCTATTTCTTGTGAGTTAGGGAGACCAGAAAATACCACCCTTCTGAGTAATTTTAGGTGAATAGAGATTTCTTGCTGATTAGAACCCTCAAGTAAAGCTCTGTCTTGTGTATGAACTTTGTTCCATCCTTGAGAGCAGTGCTGAAGACTTATGCCTGTGTCTTTTTCCTACTGTCCTAATTCCAAATCCATTTGCCACCATTCCCTTCGTCGATGTCACTGGTTGTTTGTCCTGGGACCTCCTGGAGACTGGAACATATGTCTCTAGTCCCTCAGGTGAGCTGGCCTAATTATGTTTCATCAGGACAACTTGAGAAGCTCAGAATCTCAAGTCCCTAACCTTACAACTGATAAGCCATACAGGCCCTTCCCGTGGCTCTTCTCAGTCCCTTTCCGTGGCTCTTCTCAGTCCCTTTTCTGTCTTAAATAGATTCATAGATCTCTGGGCCCTTAAGCATCTCCCAGCCCTGTTTATCTTGTTGACAAGACCGTAGAAATTAGTCTTGCAGAAAATGGCTCTTCAAGCCAGGCTCTTCAAGGTGATGGTGCCTGTGTAACCTTGATAGGAAGCCTCCTACACTGTGTAATGTTATCATCTCAGGGAGAGCCACTCCTTGTTAGCTTAAATTGTCAGCTTTATGTTTCAGTAAAGTAAATGCACACTTTCCCTACAGTAATGACTTATCTTCTCACTTTGTGAAAACTGCAAGTACCCTTGTTATCGAGAGATAGTCGTGTTTTAGCAGTGCCACTTACTGTGCCCAGTGAAAGTCCCAAGGATGTGATTCTCTCTTAATAGCTCTAAAGCCTGTTATGTATCATGTTGTATTGTTGTTTACGTTGAGTGTGTGCGGGGGAACCCATTAGTGATCTCTGTGGTCGATATTATACGTCATGATAATGACAGAAGAATCAAATGACCATTTGTTTGCTTGTAGCTAGACAGCATGGTTAGAAATGCATCCGACTTCCCACTGGAAAATGCATTTAAATGTAATCTCTTTCTTAGTATTAGTTTTATAACCTGGATATTAATCCTAAATTATATCAAGCCAAACTAATGGAAATTCTGGAAATAAACATGGGTAATTTAATGTCCACATGACCTTTAACTCTCACAGAAAGGTCAGGTTGAGTTTTAAGTACCTGAGAAGGAAGTAAACACCCATGAGAAATACCTGCTGATTCAGTGATGGAAAATACCATCGATAACTTAAGTAAAATAGAATATGTGTAAGGAGAAACACCTTAAATGTAATGGACTTTGAGAATATGGACAGCCATTGAATGGCCTCTCTTTCACCTTATGCTATCTTTTCATGTTCAAACAAAGCAGTAAAAGCAGACATCATTTATTGAATACCTGCTGTATGCCTGATAGCTTTCATACGTTCTATCGTTTTCTCTTCACAAGAGCCTTGCAAAGTAGTTAATATTGTTCGTCATTTACAACTGAGGAAACGGACATGGTAGGGGTTAAATTACTTGCTTGAGTTCATGTAGCAGGAAAGTGGTGAAGCTTAGAATCTGACCTGAGAACTCGTGTTTGTTATCCACTGATTATGTAAAGGCATACTGCACAGGAGGCTTCAGTGCAATCAGACTTGTAACCGCCGTGATCATATACACGTTTAGTATTAGATACATACCTATCTGAGCCCAGTGAAGGTGAAAGAGCCCACTGAGTGAGAAGATTCCTGTTTCTCCCTTCTAATTTTGCATCCTACATCTGTGAGAACTGAAACAATTAGAGATGTCTCTTTGGGTTTTTTTTGAACATTTTCATGAGACTTATTTTCATTCCTTTACCTGTCACTTGGGAAGGATTGTTTTGTCCTGAATAAATTACCAACACACCATTTAGTTCTGAAGTATTGGGAAAGGTCTAGATCAGGACATTTTATTCTCTAGAGTAAAATGATCCTTTTTGACCCAGGCTTTACCAGCTGCTACCTCTTTATTGTTGCTTTTTGCCAGTAAGGTCTGTGGTCATTCATGGATTTCTGGTTCTTTTGTATTGTGATATAGCCAGTGCATTTGTGTTGATACCAGCTGATTTATTCAGAACTCTGATTTGTTCAGTCCTTCTTTTAGCCGAGGGAGATTCATCCATTTATTAATTTGTTCATGTATTAACACCCTCTCTATTCTCACATGTGCTTTTTTATAATGAAAACCATCATTAAAATTTGAACATAACTTAAAATTCTTACAACAGCAGGTAAATGACATGGATGGTAATATTGGAAAATATAATAAATTTTCATTGATTTTAAAAATTAAATATTTAGTGCATATTATGAGCTGGACACTGTACTTTACATAGATGATCTCATTCTGCCCTTATAAAAACAGTGTAAGGTGGAAATGTAATTATTATGCTCATTTTATGCATAAGGAAACTGAACTTAAAGAAGATGAGTGGAACGAAAACCTTTCCTCATGTTCTTGTCCAGGGAGAGGCTATTATACAATCAATGCATAGATGCATAGTTTCTTTGCTTGTGTAAAGCAGCACAAAGGTGGTATGGAATAATTCCTGTATTTTTACCCCATTTCAAGGGATGGACTTGGGTGTCTATCTACCTGATTTATCTCTGTGTATGCTGGCACATCTGAAGGGAAGTTTTAACTAAGTCACTTTACCCCTGATAAGAATATGGCTAGTCAACTTTTCTTCCAATAAGGACTGAAAAAACATTTCCTAATTATTAAATCAAAACCTTCTCAATATCTACCTAGGCATCAATAGAAGTTTCTTTTTAAGACCAGCTATGAAAATACACTATGGAAATTGAACTTATTTTTAGTGTGCATCCCTTACTATAACTTAGTTTTTAAGTTGGATTCATTCAGTCAGTCAGCACACATTTAAAGAGCACATATTTTAGACCAGGTTGTACTAGGCTCTGCAGCTGCAATTTGAAGAACAAGACAAATTAAGACAGGTAACTGTTTCCCTACAATAAATGATGTGTGTTTGTGTGTGGTGTGTGTGATAAATATATTGTGATTGTTGTCATGCTGAATATAACAGGAGCACGAGATCCAGTTTGGAAATACTATGGTTTTGTTAAAAGGGTTATTTCAAAAATATTAATCTATTACTCTGTTACATGTATTTAAATGATTTTTGTTTGTTTTTTTTGGGGGGTGGTAGAGTAGTAAATTTTTGATGACAGCAAACCGTAAGATGTAAGGGACCTTGTTGTGTTTCTTCTCCTAGTAATTTTTTTTTTTTTTTTTTGCGGTACGTGGGCCTCTCACCGCTGTGGGTCTTCCCGCCGCGGAGCAGAGGCTCTGGACGCGCAGGCCCAGCGGCCACGGCTCACGGGCCCAGCTGCTCCGCGGCATGTGCGATCCTCCCGGACCAGGGCACGAACCTGTGGCCCCTGCATCGGCAGGCGGACCCCCAACCACTGCGCCACCAGGGAAGCCCTCCTAGTAATATTTTTGATTAAATGAATAAATGCAAACGTAAAAATTATTGGCCTATAATAGCAAAGAACAGCTGACTATGGTTCATATTCAGGAGCCAGGAAAATTTGTATATGGGAATTTCCTTGTAAATAAATGGATAGCATGATGGACTGATTTTTGTTTGTTTCTATCTGTCTATTTTTCACCTGTATGTTTCCCTTAGTTTCTTTAGACACAAAGATGGGGCTTGATATTATTCATGGAAAGCTTGGCTTCAGTGGGCTTATTTCTTGACAAGCAATTGTTTAATTAAGTTGCAGAAACCTACTCTAGCTGACAGAAATAGAAGCGCTATTGAAACCACATGCCAGGCAAAACGATGGCCCTCTCAGAACAGAAAACTAGATAAAACCTGACCTCATGAGAACTTGACGTGAAAGGTCTAGAGATGTGGCTACTTGTCACCCCTTTTACTTATTTTCATTCCCTTGTTTCTCTTAGGGATGAGGAGTAAAGGTATATGTTATCTCAACTATTTTCTCAGAATGTCTGATACATTCCCCAATTCTCTCCACAGACTGGCTTCTTTTCCAGTTAGTCCACCTTTACATGCTTGGACCTCTTGTTGCAATTCAATATCTCTGAGAGACTCTTACAGGATTAATATGGGTTGAGTGTCCATGAGTGGTTCAAAGCTGTAGCCAATTAGGGTGAATCACAGACTGCGTGTGGCTTTCCTTTTTAGGAGCTATGGGTAGGGCAAGTTCTTTTAGAAACAGACATTGGTTCAGAGGCCTTCATGGGTAAATCTCAGATATTCCTCCTTACTTTTCCAACCGTTCCATCCTGCTTTCGATTCTCTGTGGCACCATTCTTTGCTTGGTGGCACCTAACAAATCTGATAAAGGTATTCATGATGTTAGCCCAATCCAATAGGTAAATTCTTTTGACCAAGTTTCCCTCAGGAAGCAATTCCTAAAATCAAAGGGGTGGGATTAATGCTAAGTGTTCTAGACAATGGGGAAATTCTTTGAAGTATGTGTTGTTTTTAGGTGCTGACTTTGTGTTTTGTGTGTATACTCATTTGTCATGAGACTATTCATAATGGATGAGAAACTTTTTTTTTTTTTTTTTTTTTTGTGGTATGCGGGCCTCTCACTGCTGTGGCCTCTCCCGTCGCGGAGCGCAGGCTCCGGACGTGCAGGCTCAGCGGCCATGGCTCACTGGCCCAGCCGCTCTGCGGCATGTGGGATCTTCCCGGACCGGGGCACGAACCCGTGTTCCCTGCATCGGCAGGCGGACTCTCAACCACTGCACCACCAGGGAAGCCCGATGAGAAACTCTTAACAATATTAATATCAAGTTACTGGTTACCATATGCCAAGTAGTAGACTGAATTCTAAATTGCATTATGTTACCTACTTTTCAGTTGTTTTTTGAGGCTGAATAACATGATCCTCCCGATCTTATAGGTGACATTGAGGCTTGTGTCATTTAATGAATTGTTTATGATCCCATGGCTAGTAAATAATTGAACCAATATCCCATCCCAGGCAGCTTTCCCAGAGAATGTTTTTTTAAACAAGTGGAACATAATTATAATTTAATGAATAAAGTTGGAGTCTGTTTTCATTTCAAGTCTGTGTCATTTCAGTGGATAAGTGTAATCCGTACTTTCATTCTGTGAAGAAAAACAAAATATATATATGTATATGCCAAGATTGTAGTAATAATTGAAAAGAAAGAATGAAACCTTGACCAGAGTGTTTTCATTTTTGTTTTTAGGATCATTCTCATTTTAGCTGTTGTTTCTGATATGTAATCTGGAGTGGCAAATGGTGCCAACAGCTGTAAACAGAGCTTTACTTTCTTACCAGGGGGTATCCTTAGTGTAAGAAAATAGTCAGGCTTTGAGGCACATACACATATATACAGCTGGTGACCAACCATATTAAAATAAAACAAATAGTGATACAGTTATGATTCATGGTTAAGTTGATAGCATTTTTTTTCTGTTTCATAGGAAGCACCTCCTTAGATTTGTTAGAAACATTTGTGGCACTTTATTTTTGGAGAAAATGTAAGAAAGGAAAGAAAAAAATTTACATTCTTAATATATGAACAATATAAAGAACACATGTTTGGTTCTTACTTTCCAGACATTATTGATACTAACCTGAAAGTAAAGGTCGTTAGGTACTTAATAAAGTGATGAACTATTATGGTATCCAGCAGGGGATAGCATAAGATTAAGCAGTGATAAGGTATTTATGGCTAGTCAAGAAAATACTATATTTCTATCCCAATCAAGTATGCTATGTTTAAATGTAAATTAGATGAGAATATTGTAGTTAAATATATTTTTGAGTGGCTAATTTATATATATCTACATAAAATGATAATTTCAGTTATAAATTATTAAAAGACAATCATTTTACTCAGAAGTAAAGTTAACCACAATAGAAGCTCGGTTAGCAGATACACACATATACATAAACATGAAGCTACGAATATATACTTTTACTCTTAGTAATATCATGTATATATTTTCCTTAGAAAAACTATTACTTCAAGGAAGAGTACTCCCAGTTAGAAAATTATTTTGTGATTAAAGTTTAACTTGATGGATTTAAGAGAAGATATAATGCCATATTTATTGGAAGAGATTTTGTTACCTTCATTTTACATATTTATAAAACTAACAAAAACAATAGGATGCCTCCTAGTTCATTGCTTACCTTTTCATTATTTAAAATCACTTTGTAACATATTTTGTTAGGAAGTGGTCGCTCTTAGTGAATTTGCATACCACAGAATGTCACAGGCTCCAAGAGCTGGTAAACTAACAAAGAAGGGATAGAGTGGTGAACTGACTTGTCAGTAGTCACACGGCAAGGCACACAGCTAGTTTGATTTGGTTTGTTCATTTACTTTGTTCTATTGTTTATTAGTTTTTTATATCCTATATATGAAGTATGAGAGCAGTCATACAGTATTTGTCTTCCTCCCTCTAACTTATTTCACTTAGCATAGTACCCTCCAGGTCCATTCATGTTATTGCAGGTGGCAAGATTTCACCTTTTGTAATGGCTGAGTAGTATTTCATTGTATATGAATCTTTTTTTATCCATTTATCTGTTCATGGGCACTTAAGTTGTTTGCATATCTTGGCTATTTAAAATAATGCCCCAGTGAACATAGGGGTGCATGTGTCTTTCTAAGTTGGTTACCAGATGGGAAGGGGGACATGGGGAGGGCGAAATGGTTAAAGGGTGACAGATGGCAAATAAACTTTTGTTGGTGAGCACACTTTTTTGGTAGGGTATACAAAAGTAGAAATATAATGTACATATGAAACATACAATGTTAATAATTAAGGCTACTTCAATAAAAATAAATTTAAAAATTTTAAAAATACATGAGGTAAGAAAAAAACCAAAAAACCAGAAAGTGCACACAGCTAGTGAGACACAAAGCAAAGAAAAAAACCCAACTTCCTAATCTAGGCTCCTAATCTAGGCAATTCTACCAAGCTGGAAATCCACACCAACTGTATTTAATTTTTATTTCCTTCTAGTTTAAGTTTAGAATGGGAATAATTAAGCATCAGCTACGTATAAGAATATTGATCCTTGAAAGATGTATTTATTTGTCTATTTTTTGTTTTTTTTTATTCTAGGAATTGTTGACATATAGTATCTCCACAGTATGTGGCCCCAGGAACTGCCCTAAATGGTAAGCTTCCCACAGGGAAGATTTTTTCTTACATTCATTTTACCTTTGATTAGCCTCCTTAGTTACTATGGAAACATTGAGATCCTTTCCTTAGAGAGTGATACTATGAGATCATTTTTGATGTTTTTCTTAGGGTTGAAGTTAATGAAGGTAGTGAAGTCATATAAATTTAAGCCTTGAAAATAGGAAGTTGAGACCTTTCTGGGTCCTTTCTGGAGAAGATACTTGAGGCAGATTTTTGGTGGTTCAGATTAATTTGATAATTCAATAACTTCAGCATTTGGCATCATGGAGAGAGTCCTGGGAATAAAATGAAGGTTGTTGCATTTTTGCCCATGGTTTACAGATAAGACGTTTTCAGTCAAATCTTCAAAATACTAAGTTAACTAGATCCTAAAATTGAAGTCTTTTAGGGGTTAAAACATGTCTCTTGTAACTTACTGTCTATAGTGCACACAATTTTTTTCGTTTATAAAACATACAGGTCTAAAAAAATAAAACGTACTGTTTTAGTTTCCTAAGACTCCTGTAACAAAGTACCATGAACTGGGTGACTTAAAACATTGGAAATATATTTTCTCATGTTAAGTAGGGAGGAAGTCTGAAATCAAAGGGTAGGCTGGGCTGTGGTTTCTCTGAGAGCTCTATAGGAGAAATCCTTCCTTGCTTTTTCCATCTTCTGGAAGTTGCCGACGATTTTTGGTGTTCCCTGGCTTGTAGTTGTATTACTCAAATAAATCTCTGTCTTCACATAGCCTCCTCCCCTGTGTGTGTCTGTGTCCAGATTTCCCTCTTCTTGTAAGGACACCAGTCCTTATATCAAGGCCCACCCTAGTCCAAGATGACCTCATCTTAACTTGATTATATCTGAGAAGACCCTTTTTCCAAATAAGGTCACACTCACTGTTATGGGGATTAGGATTTCAGCATATCTTTTTGGGGGACATAGTTCATCCATAAAAGTACCTGGCCCTTAAAAGAAACAAGAGTGATCGTGAAGTTAACTACGGTTAACTAGACATAAATGGGGAAAAATACTAACCTGGAGGGTAGTGGTAGAGGAAGATCTCATTGCATTGCTATACACAAAATAAAATGCTCACTTAATTTAAAAGACGCAATAATTATCTCCTGATGGCCCAGTTGTCTCCCAAACAATATAATCAAAATATTCAGTCATTCAGCATAAGGATTGATGACACTGGGTAAATATCAGTGCATGTTTTTGACTCTCAGGGAATTTTCTTAACACCCTCTATTGAAAAAATATGTAGAAAAAATTTTATTTCACTTGATTTCTCAGATGATTTTCATAAACCAAGGTTGAGTAAGGTATCCTTTAACAATTAGCTATTAATCCATAAAAAAACACCCCAAAATTCAGTGGCTAAAAACAGTAACCATTTATTATTTCTCACGAGTCTGTCAGGTCAGCTGCTCAGGTCTTCTGATACGAAACAGATTCCCCCAGTCTTGCTGGGTGCGTTTGTGTGTACGGGATCAGTTTGTAGGTTAGGTGGGGGAGACTTGGCTCCCTATGGTGGCCAGTCCTCCAGTAGGAGCTAGGCTTCTTCTTGTGGTTCTGGCTTTATTCCAAGATATTCTGAGTGTTTTCAAACTTGCTGTGAACTTCTGTCTTTACCTCCTCAGACTTGTTGAGCTATAATCCATCCCACACAAGGCAATAGGATTGATCTTCTTAAATCACATTCTAAAGCTAATCCAACTACCAAAACCACCTGTAAATCTGCCACTGTTCCCTATTTTCCTTGGATCAATTCCAGCCATTTAACATGGTTTCAAAAGATTCTACATTATTAGGCTCTTGCTTACCTCTCTACCTTTCTTTCTTTCCCCCACCCCACACTTTCCAAAATAGGTTCTGAATTTCTTTAAATTGTTAAAATATGCCATCTTTTCTCTTGCTTTTGCTCATTCTGTCCCTTCTTCCAGGAATAGTCGATTCTCCTCCTCCTGCTTACTTCTCCTATCTTTGTGTGATCAACTCACTCACTTCTTCCAGGAAGCCTTCTATGTTTTCCTTTGCCTGAATTAGGCTTCCCGCTGCTGCTAACACATATGTGAACAATATGTTAATCACAATGTACTGTAATTACTTGCCTGATTATCTTACTCTCCCACCATAGACTCTGAAGCCAGTGATTACATCTTCTTGTACATTATGGAATTCCTAGAACCTAGCAGTACATGCACAAAGAATGTCCTTAGTAATTATTAATGGAAAGAATGAAGGATTCTTTTCTGGACATCTTTTCTGCTCCAATTCTTCTGTCTTTAAAGGTTTAAGTTGTTGGACATTTTTGGAATTAATATTGAAAAGCAGGAGGTCACCTTCACTCAAATTTTCCTGATTCTCCTTTGGCCCTGTCTTAAGGAGGGCTCTGACACCCTCCGGTGCCCTGGCTTTTTGTTTTCTATAAAAGCAGTAGCCTGTGGAACAGAACAGCTGCAAAACAGGGTTATTTTGGTTCATGCGTTTGCTCTTTTTTCTTTTAATTTGAAAAAATTTTAATTTGTTGCTAACACTTGAAAATTAGATTTCACATGAAATGATGATTTCTAGATTCTCTTAGAAGCAATCAGATTATCTTTCTACCCTGAGCCTGCATTCCCAGATGCCAGGGGGCTTACATGAGCAGCAGGTGCCTTCCTCTACCTTCAGTTCATCATGCCCCATCGTTTACTACCTTTATGGCCCTGGCAGGCCCTTGAGTTCAATGTCCTCAGCTACACAGGCACCTGAATTGACGGTATATGGTAGCTTAACTTGACTTCTAAGAGTTTGTCTCTCATGAACCAAAGATCATAGGTTCGGTGGCTGGATGAGCCATTTAGTTCTTGCTGACATATATCTATCAACTACGTGAAAGTAATTTTGGCTTCGTGTTCAGAGGTCTGTGCTTAATTTCCTTCTCAAATGCTTAAACAGATAAACTAATCTATCCAAGACTCTTTTTTCCCATCTGTAAAATGGAGAAATAGAGACTATGATACTGTGTATGGACAGTAATGTAAAGTTGCTTTGTAAAAACCACAAACTTCTGTATGGAAACACAAAAGACCCCGAATAGCCAAAGCAATCTTGAGAATGAAAAATGGAGCTGGAGGAATCAGGCTCCCTGACTTCAGACTATACTACAAGGCTACAGTAATCAAAACAATATGGTACTGGCACAAAAACAGAAATATAGATCAATGGAACAGGATAGAAAGCCCAGAGATAAACCCCCACACATATGGTCACCTTATCTTTGATAAAGGAGGGAAGGATATACAGTGGAGAAAAGACAGCCTCTTCAATAAGTGTTGCTGGGAAAACTGGACAGCTACCTGTAAAAGTATGAAATTAGAACACTCCCTAACACCACACACAAAAATAAACTCAAAATGGGTTAAGGACCTAAATGTAAGGCCAGACACTATCAAACTCTTAGAGGAAAACATAGGCAGAACACTCTATGACATAAATCACAGCAAGATCCTTTTTGACCCATCTCCTAGAGAAATGGAAATAAAAACAAAAATAAACAAATGGGACCTAATGAAAATTAAAAGCTTTTGCACAGCAAAGGATACCATAAACAAGACCAAAAGACAACCCTCAGAATGGGAGAAAAATAGTTTCAAATGAAGCAACTGACAAAGGATTAATCTCCAACATTTATAAGCAACTCATGCAGCTCAATAACAAGAAAACAAACAACCCAATCCAAAAATGGGCAGAAGACCTAAATAGACATTTCTCCAAAGAAGATATACAGATTGCCAACAAACACATGAAAGATTGCTCACCATCATTAATCATTAAAGAAATGCAAATCAAAACGACAATGAGATATCATCTCACACCGGTCAGATTGGCCATCATCAAAAACTCTAGAAACAATAAATGCTGGAGAGGGTGTGGAGAAAAGGGAACCCTCTTGCACTGCTGGTGGGAATGTAAATTGATACAGCCACTATGGAGAACAGTATGGAGGTTCCTTAAAAAACTACAAATAGAACTACCATACGACCCTGCAATCCCACTACTGGGCATATATCCTGAGAAAACCATAATTGAAAAAGAGTCATGTACCAAAATGTTCATTGCAGCTCTATTTACGATAGCCAGGACATGGAAGCAACCTAAGTGTCCATCAACAGATGAATGGATAAGGAAGATGTGGCACATATATACAATGGAATATTACTCAGCCATAAAAAGAAATGAAACTGAGCTATTTATAATGAGGTGGATAGACCTGGAGTCTGTCATACAGAGTGAAGTAAGTCAGAAGGAGAAAAACAAATACCGTATACTAACACATATATATGGACTCTAAGAAAAAAAAATGTCATGAAGAGATTAGTGGTAGGATGGGAATAAAACACAAACTTGAGGATATGGGGAGGGGGAAGGGTAAGCTGTGACGAAGTGAGAGAGTGGCAGGGACATATATACCTATCAAATGTAAATTAGATAGCTAGTGGGAAGCTGCTGCATAGCACAGGCAGATCACCTCTGTGCTTTGTGCCCACCTAGAGGGGTGAGATAGGGAGGGTGGGAGAGAGGGTGACTCAAGAGGGAAGAGATATGGGAACATATGTATATGTATAACTGATGCACTTTGTTGTAAAGGAAAAACTAACACACTGTTGTAAAACAGTTATACTCCAATAAAGATGTTAAAAAAAACAAAACAAAACACAAAATTCCACCTAACCTATACACACAGAGAAAAAGGAAGAAGATTGTTAGTTCTTTTCTTCTGGATTGGTACAAATAATTTTCATCTTTTGTTAGGTGATATTAATTAAAATGGATAAGGCAAATTAAGTATCCATACATACTACAATGTGCATGGACCTTGAAAATGTTATGCTAGGTAAATAAGCCAGACACAACAGGCTACGTATTGTATGATTCCATTTATATGAAATGTCCAGAATAGGAAAAACGATAGAGACAGAGAGCATTTTAGTGGTTTCCAGGAACTAAGGGCAGAGAATAATGTGAAGTGGCTGGTAATGGGCCCATGGGGTCCTTTTTGGAGTGATGAATATGTTCTGGAATCGGATAGTGGTGCTGGTTAGACAATCTTGTGAATATACTAAAAAACACTGAATTGTGCAGTGAATGGTGAATTTTATGGTACATGAATTATATCTCAATAAAGTAATAGAATATGAAATTCATATTTTAGGATGACAAAATTTCTGTTTCAAATATGGCGACTTGGGAGTGCAACAAAATAAGCAGGTTCCTTGAGTTGTCACTCAAATCAATATACAGTCTTCCTAAAAGTCCTGCTGTGCCCTCCAAAGCCAAAGACCACATCAGATTTCTAATTGTAAGAATTCATCATTGAATGCAATGGTCATGAATGATGGGGTCAGACAGATGGGTTCATTTTTAAAATTTATCAAGTACAGCTTCTCTAAGCCACACATTCCTCAAATGATAAAGTAAAGGTACTAATAGCCATTTTGTTGGGTTATTGTAAGAGTTAGGAAGAACAAATGTCAAGTTTTTACCATGGTGCCAGTTACAAAACAGCTCCTCTATAATTTATATCTCTATACACATATATATATATAGATATTAAATATATATATATTTGAATTGAAGTATAGTTGATTTATAATATTATGTAATGGATGTATTTTAATTAGTGTTATTTGGTTTTAAGTATTAGGCTATAGATTTTTGGCAACTCAACTAGATTTTTGGAGACTCAACTGTTCCAAAGTTGGCTTTTTTTTGGGGGGGGGGGCACCTGGGCCAGAAAGAAAAGAACAGCTAGAATATTTGCTAGTGCTTAATGAATTTAATCAGTCCCGCAGGGACTTTTGATATAGCAGGGAAATATATGACAGAGAAACATGATTTTTATGCTTCCTGTCTTCCTCTTGGTAGTCGACAGATCCTTCCCTGGCAGAGGTAACATTACCTGTGCTGAGAGAGGAGCATTAACATACCGTGAAGGGCTTCCCTGGTGGCGCAGTGGTTGAGAATCCGCCTGCCGATGCAGGAGACACGGGTTCGTGCCCTGGTCCGGGAAGATCCCACATGCCGCGGAGCAACTAAGCCCGTGAGCCATGGCCGCTGAGCCTGTGCGTCCGGAGCCTGTGCTCCGCAACGGGAGAGGCCACAACAGTGAGAGGCCCGCATACCGCAAAAAAAAAAAAAAAAAAAAAAAAAACATACCGTGAAGGTGAGGTTAGAACTAAGAGAACACATCCCTGTGGCCTTATATTAAAATCCGTCTGTGCATGTTCTTCTGAATGCAAGTCAGGTTGTTGCCAATAAGACTGCTGCCTGAAAATGTATGATTCAATTGTCCATCATTTTTATTATTTATGATTTTTTCCCTTTAGAACATGGTAAAGATGCTTTTACCTTTGGCTTTGGAAATTGAAATTAAAATCATACTGTGGGAATATAGAAGATAATTGAGTTATTCAGTGACGTATACTATAAATTGTAACATTAAGCAGAATTGTTTAATCTTCATTATGAAAAAAATGACTGTATGAATTGCTCCATTTGATTCAGTGGCTACTTTATGCTTTTCTTTATGGATAATGGAAAGGATTAAGCTATGGTGAGTGGTCAGAATAGCCTGAGACTGCATCATTTGTTCTCGGAGCAAGTATGTACTCTAGCATCTTCCTTAGGACTTGGCAATATGGTGACAAATAAAATATACATGTTGCCTCGAATTCTGGGTTTGATACCTAACAGGTGTGGCAGGTAATAAACAAGTAAAAAAGTACTAATTGTGTTAGGTGCTATGAGGAAAGGAAGAGGACACAACAATAAAGAAGCACAGCTGATAGCTCTGCATCAAGACTAGCTTGTCATGTGACTCTGGGTAGGCTGCTTCTCACCAAAGGGCATCAGACTTCTTTTAACATAATAAATTGACCCTTTGATATTAGGGTATGATCCTCTTTCTGTTCAGAATAATGCTTTTTGATATCATATTTATTTCATATCATATTAAGATTACTATTACTGCCTTATTTAATTTTTGCCAGGGGTTCCTTTTCTACTTTGTTTTCAGTCCTTATGTGCCATTTTAGCTGTGTCTCCTTTTAGTATCGTATAGCTGTATTTTTTCCATCTAATATTTTTTTCTCATTTATCAAGGGAGTTGAAAAGTTCCCACTTATTTTGAATCTTGAACTATTTTTACATTGTTCCTACCACCTTATTTTCTGTCGGCATATTTTGTGTGAGGTGTTTTTTTGTTTCTGCATATTTCTTCTTTATTGTATTCTAATGGACCAACTGATTTTTCTTTTATTCTACTATTCCTTCCCATTATTTCAGATTCCTTACTCTATCTCTGTTTGTAGAGGCTCCCTTAATTTTAAACTTAGCAATGCCAAATTTAACAGTGTTCTCAAATAAAACCTCTAATTCTCTAACTCTACCACTCAAAGTTCCAAGTCTTTGTTGTACACACAGTATTTTAGTTCAACTTGATTTTTCTCGCAGTTAGTGATTCTAATTGTTATATTTAATATAGTTAAGGCATCATTTACATAGATTTCCCTATATATTTACCTATTTATTGTTCATCATTGTTTCCAGCATCCTGCTTTTTAGTGTTCAAGTTCCTTTTACTTAACACACCCACAAAATATTTCTTTTAGCAAGTTCTCTTATTGGTAAATTCTTTTTGTTTATCATTAAATGTCATTCTTTTATCATTATTTTTGAGTAATATTAAACTAGGTTGGGAATTCCTAGTTGCCAAATTTTTCCCCTTAGTACTTTGAAAATATTGTTCTATTGTTTTCTACTCTTTATTTACTGCAGATTTTGAAGTCTTCTGTTAGTCAAATTGATAATCTTTTTTATGTGATCTTTTTCTTTCTGCTTCCTTTTAAGATTTTCTCTGTTTGGAGTTCTGAAGTTTCATAGTGATTTGTCCAATTATGCATTTATTTTTAGTTTTTCTCATGTGATGTCTTAGTTTCAATCTGAGGACATGTTGTTTTTTTCAGTTTTGGAAAATTCTCATTCATCATTTATTTGAATATTGACACTCTTAACATTTTGTTTTCTATTGTCCTTTTCTACATATCTAAGTAGACATATTTTGGACCATTTATTTCTCCTATCTGTAATGCCTAGCTATCCTTTTAAATGTTCTATTTCTTTACATCTCCATTTTGCTTTTTGAAAAAATCCCTCAGATTCCTCTTCCAACTTTTAAATCCTTTCTTCATCATTGTCTACTCTGTTATTTAACATTTTATATCAGTCAAAATATCAAGTTGATGCTGCTCTAGCAAACAACTCCCAAGTCCTATGGGCTAAAGAAACAGAAGTTTATTTCTCCTTCAGGTTACATACCCAGTGCAAGTTAACATGGGGGCTCAGCTCATTATATTTACTCAGGGACCCATGTTGATGGAGTCATTGTCAGAAAACGATTCCATAAGTGCTGAGGCAACATACAGAGAACCTGTGGGATCATGAGTTAAGCCTGAAAGCTTTTTCCCAGGATGGACACATGTCACTTGTGTTTACGTTTCATTGGCAACAGAAGTCACAAGGCCATGGATGACTACAAAGAGGGCAAAGAAATACAATATTAACATTTGCTTGGTAATAAAGGACAATACTTGTGAAAAGCACTTAATTGCAGTAACAAATGTCTTTTAGTTTTCCTGAGCATATGCCCCTTTGGTTTTAAAATCCAGATGTTTTAGGGGCTCATATCTGTTGTGCAGGATCTAGCCATTGGGGTGTTTGATGTGGAGTTCAAATCCCTCACTCTCCAAGGAAAATAACCCCTCCTTTGTAATCACTCCTGTCTATGGATTGCTGTGGCTGGCATGTGAGTTTTTCCTTGGTGAGCCCATATGGCTTCCTCTTCTACCTGTCTCAGTGCTGTCCTTTTACTTTTTGTTGTAGAGATGCTCTTCATCTAGTTTTCAGGTGTCCTTCTGAGGGAATTATTCCATTTGTTGTTGGTGATTCCTTGTGTCTGTGGAAGAAGGTTAGTTTAGGATCTTCCTATGCCACCATCTTGAACTCTGTAAACAGTAAAGTACTTTGCCTGTAATAAGTTAATGGAAAGGTCTCTCCCACTCCCTTTCCCAATAGCTGGAAATTGATTAAACAATGGAAAATGGAAACCCTGAATCTTGTATTGGATTTTCTTTCATACAGGATTAGCAGTCAAGAAGCACTAAGTGAAACAAGGTAAAAAACATACAGGCAACTACTGATGGGAGTTTTAGAAGGCAGGGAAGAAGTGGCTCCCTTGGTGTTAAGTGCTCATATTATACACTAACCAGGTATAAGCCTCGTCCTTGCTATAATTTGAGTCAGATCAGAACTGAACATTCAAAGCAATTTGCTGAATACGAAAGAAATCTTTGGGTTGTCTGCTGAGTATACAGCCCTTTCACTTAGAAATATCCAAGTGCCACAGCGCAGGCTGAAAGGATGTCCAGGTGAACCACAAACTGATAGGAGCAGGAGATTTTCCTCCTTGAGGATTTTGATGAGGACACAGAGAGTAGATAATACCTGAGCAAGGGAGCCAGTGGGTCATGCTAATCTTGGGCTATTTAAACTGTCTATGACTACATACTAACACAGAAAGAAGAATGTGAAAAGAGAAAAGAAAACAACATGGCAGAGAGAGACAGAGCTGAGTTACCACATGGTCCCAGAAATAGAGGAAGGATAGCATCTTTGCACCTGCCCTGTTGGTTGTGATTTTCATCTAGCTCTACTTTGTAGCAGTAGGTTTTCCGAGATTCCTTGTATTCGTCCAGTAAACTTTTTGCTTGGCCTGCTTTAAGGGGTTCTCTCTTTCTTAAAACGGAGATTTCTTGGCCTGGACATTGACCACGTGTGTCCTATGGCAGCAAAGTGATACTGTCTATTTTTAAAAACCAAGACTCCTTGAAATCAACATCGTAGTTTTAAGTCATTGACTGAATGACTGGGAAATATTAGGCAAAACTTCTCTAATTCTTTTTATTTCTGCATTCCTCCCATTACACATAGATAAAATTCCCTTATAATGGAATTCCAGACTCACAGGTTAGAAGTTAGGACAAATGCTAAAGCTACTTGAGAAATGGGCCAACTGTGCATAATTCAAGGATGTTGCTAAGCAGATGCTAGTTTGAGGGCATTAAGATCAGTGCTGGCACCTTTAAATAGCTAATACAGCTTCCTTCTGAGGTGGCCCAACTACTGACACAGTGCGGTTTATCCACTGAGAGGCTGTGACTCACTTATTCTCCCAATTCCTATATGTAATCTGACACAGTGTATCCCCAAGACACTTCCTGCTGCTAATGCTTCTATTTCTATCTTGGAGCCTTTTTTTTTTTTTTTTTTTTTTTTTTTTTTTTTTTTTTTTTGCGGTATGCGGGCCTCTCACTGTTGTGGCCTCTCCCGTTGCGGAGCACAGGCTCCGGACACGCAGGCCTAGCGGCCATGGCTCACGGGCTTAGTTGCTCCGCGGCATGTGGGATCTTCCCGGACCAGGGCACGAACCCGTGTCTCCTGCATCGGCAGGCGGATTCTCAACCACTGCGCCACCAGGGAAGCCCTTGGAGCCTTTTAATTTGTATTTTCCCCAAATGGCTTGTGTCTGCTTGTCAAGTGGGGTTCTCACCTCACTTGGAACTCCTGGCTCTTTGATAAGGAAGAGCAGGCTGGCAAGAGGAGCGGGCATGCCACAGAAACCGTGTAAGCAATCAACAGCTTCTTTACAGCTAAGTGTGATTTGTCTGGAGCGCTGGGCAAAAGAAGCTCAGCACAATTGTCTCCTCCTCATGGCAGATTCTCATACACAAAGTTCCGGTTAGTATTTTACCACCGTGTGGAATGTAAGAGTTTGGGTGCAACAAGCTGCTCTGACATCACCCTGGTTGCTGCATTTCTTCAGTCCTATGTGCGTAACCCCTTAATTGGCACTTGAAGTTCAAGAACATTCAGTTCCTGTTACCTGCAGACCTATGAACAGTCATTATGAATCTTGGTCCTGGAATCAAGAAGGATCTGAGTTTGAATCCCACTTCTGCCACAGATTTACTGTATGATATTGGGAAACTTATTTAACCTCTCCAAACTTAAGATTATTTATTTTAAAAAATGAAGAAAATGTTAGAACCTACTTTTGGGTTAGATTTTTTAATTTTGAAGATGAAAATGTGTTCATAAAGATTAGGAAAGTGCCTGGCATATCATATGTGCTCAAAATCGATTAGCCGTTATCATCATCATCAAGTGAGGACTGCTTATGGTTTAAAGCATGTCTCCTGTGTTCTCCCATTTCTGTTGAGCACAACTAAATGTCATTCAGTTCTTTAGGGGAAGTAAGATCATCCTCCTTCACTTGAGGGAGGAAAAAAAAAACTGGGGAAAGTAAATTCTCACCATTGACATGAGGAAGACTCACCATCGTGGACAAAGCACAACTCTGAACTTCAGAACTGCTGTTTGGTGTGAGTGTGAATCTGGACAAGTCATTAACAATTCTGAGCCTAAGTTTTCTCAACTGTAAAATGAAAGTTCTGGCCTGGATGTTACCTGGGACTCTTTTTAACTTACTGTGTTCTAGGAGTTTCCTCTTCCTAGTTTGAATGTTAAATGATCTCACATTCATGGTAGGAGTAATGCTATACAGTTCTCCAACTATGCAATAAACAGAACTTGAGCTTCAACAGTCAGTATGTTTCAGGTAAACTCAATATAGGGACTTCTAAAAATAAAGAATTACTAAGACATAGAATCATTACATTGCACCGAAACAATTTTTTTTTTTTTTTTTTTTTTTTTTTTTTGGTTTTTGTGGTACGCGGGCCTCTCACTGTTGTGGCCTCTCCCGTTGCGGAGCACAGGCTCCGGACGCACAGGCTCAGCGGCCATGGCTCACGGGCCCAGCCGCTCCGCGGCATGTGGGATCTTCCCGGACCGGGGCACGAACCCGTGTCCCCTGCATCAGCAGGCGGATTCTCAACCACTGCGCCACCAGGGAAGCCCCGAAACAATTTTTATTTCATGCTTTGTGGGGAGGGGGTCTGTGTTAATCAGGATTAGTTAGGCTCTACTATAATAATCAAGATTATTAATTGCTTAATATCGTAAAGTTTTATATCTTTCTCTCTCACAAAGTCTGGTGCCTGTTGCCTGCTTTGCTTCTCATTTTCCTTTGTTGCACTGGCTTTGCTTAAATTTTCCTTGGATAGTGAGACATCTAGATTAGTTCCTGATTAAATTTAATTTATAAGCATCAATTAAATATTGACTGAGAGCTATTCATTTCTAGCTATTTCCTGGGGAAAAAATTAACAAAGAGACATTAAGAGGGATTTAGACCCTCAGTGAATAATAGCTTTAGATGTCTCTTGAAGACAGGACCACCCCTAGAATCCTACATCCTACTCTGTTGTATCTTTTATGTAGCCATACTTATTACGTCTTTATCTTATACTTGTACACAGCTCTCAACAGCAACTGCCTGTCTCTTTTTTTCAAAATGATTAGCGTTAGGACAAATTTGTCCTTGTGTACTTTTGATGCTCCTTCTATTTCACTGCCATCAACCACTTGGCGGAGGTTTTTATTTTCCTGCTATTTTTCTTCTTGTGGAGTACAGATGAGGTTAAGAGGATTATTCAGCAGCTGTGTCCAACCACCTGCTCTCGAAATCCTTGGTTTTCAAGCTCTTAACACTGCTGGGGATACCTTAGGTTCTGTCATTACCAATGCAGTTAATCCTGCATGTCCCTAAGATTTGGCATCCACCTACCTTGAAGGCAGCTGTAATTACGGCTCTCCTTTAAAAAGCTTCATTCTTCCAGCAAGGATCCAGTTAGCTTTCATTTTATCTCTAATCTCTTATTTCAAAGGTGTATTAAAAGGTAAAATAACCACAACCACGTCTGTAGGGCACATTCAGTCATTGACCTTTGAGACAAGTGCCTGTCTCACTTCAAAATAGATCTCAGTGTGGACAGTAGTTTGCTCTGACTGTTCCGTGCCCTGCCCTCAACAGACTCACCAGAGATATGTTAACATCCTCTTGTTGTATGATATTTCATCCTTTTCAGATAAAGTTGGCTGTTGTTTCCTTTCATTTTCCCTGCACTGATCCCCAAGTTTAAGCTTCTCATATTACTCTGGCTTGTTTCTGGTTCTTTGTTTCAATGTACTCAGTTCAGAATATTGGTCCGTCAGCACTCTGAGATCTTATTCCACTTTGTATTTGAATGTCTCCACTGGGTTAACATTATCCAAGTCATGTGCTTGCAAAATCAGAGCTATGCTAATCGTTTGCATATAGTCCATCGGACTCCTGAAGCCTGGATTTTTAATAAATTTTCTGTACAATCTTCAGACAGATATATCTTTATTTTTTCCTTAAAATATATGTGCTTAAGACAGAACTGACAGCAAATCATTAGCTTTTGGGTAATATCTGTTAGGATATCTTCGACATCTATGTTCAGATCCTGGGAGTGGTTTGGACATGACTGTTAAAGAGGATACTCTAAAGGGAATTACACTATGTTTTGTGTGGTCTGTGAAGTTTACTTTCTTTCATTACACATGTAGTTAGAAGGGTGATTCTGCACTGAATATACTAAATTCAAGCCTTTGTTTTGAAATTTTGACAGGCTACCATATGTTTTATTTTAAACATGACTAGGTAAAAATGTACCCTAATTCTTTTTTTTCCATACGGTGAAATAATAAGGCATGCTACTTCAGGAGGCCTCTTGAAAAAGTGTCTTATGACAATCAACAAACACTTTATATTCATATTACCTCTTGAGACCCTTATGATAGCAATTGTAATTTCATTCAATCCATAGGTTTAAAAAGTCTTGATGGTTCTTCACACTTATAAAATAGCACAAACCAAGTGGGCTTAAGATGTAATTTTTTTCAATAATGTATGTTAAAAAAATTTTATTAGAAATCATGGTGGATAATATAGTTAGACCACTATTTCTAACAGATTAGAAATTTGATACTACAGACTTCCAGTTTTGAAAACATCATGGACTTGGCTACTGTAGACCAATGCCCACCTACAAACACAAAGAAATAAAGAATAAAATCATGTGCATGGATCATATGTAAAAGGAACCAACCTACTAATCTTGAAGCATCTGCCAGGGAGGAAGGAACCAGGTGCAACACTCTTTGGGGACACAGTCACTGCTGGGAGCCATGTATGTGGTCTCGAATTACCTTGTTATTACCAGTGCTGGTGGGTGCCATTTTGGAATGGCATTTTGGAAAAGATAAACAAAATTGATAAACCTTTATGTAGACTAAGCAACAGTAATGAGAAAATTAGAGATGAAAGGAGAAGTTAAAAGTGTTACTACAGAAACACAAAGACTCACAAGAGACTACTATGAATAATTATACCCCAACAAATTGGACAACCTAGAAGAAGTGATTTTTCAGAACATAAGAGAATATCCTAAGTTCTTATTTGGGACTTGAACAAAACAGACCTCAGTGTAGTGAGATAACTTACATAAGGACGCTCTGGTTTGTAGCAGTGCTGGAATTAAAAACTAATTCCTTGAAACGTACAATCTTCCAAGACTGAATCATGAAGAAATAGAAAATCTGAATAGACTTGATTACTAGTAAGGAGATTGAAACAGTAATAAAAGTCTCCCCAAAACTAAAGCCCAGGGCCAGACGGCTTTATTGGCAAATTCTACAAAACATTCAAGGAAGATTTAATACCTATACTTCTCAAACTCTTCCAAAACATTAAAGAGGGGGAAAGCCTTCCAAACACATTTTATGGAGCCAGCATTATGCCAATACCCAAACCAGACAAGGACATCATAAAAGAGAAAATTACAGGCCAGTATTCTTGATGAACATAGATGCAGAAATCCTCACGGAAGTATTAGCAAACAAATCCAAGAACACATTAAAAGAATGATATAGCATGATCAAGTGGGATTTATTCCAGGGATGTAAGGATGGTTCACCATTCACGAATCAATAAATGTGATGTATTACATTAACAAACAGGGTAAAAATCATATGATCATCTCAGTAAGTGCAGGAAAAGCGTCTGTCACAATTCAGCATCCATTTATGATAAAAACTCAACAAAGAAAAAAAAAAAAAAAAAAAAAAACTCAACAAAGTGGGTATAGAGGTAGTACCTCAACATAATAAAGGCTGTATATGAAAAACCTACAGCCAACATCCTTCTCAGTGGTGAAAAACTGAAAGCTCTTTCTCTGTGATAAGGAATAAGACAAGAATATTCTCACTACATTTTTTCAACATAGTATTGGACGCCTCAGCCACAGCAGTTAGGGGAGGTCCTTTGGTTGAGAGGTGTTTTTTGTGATGTCTAGCTGTTAAAATCTGGAGAGTTAATTTTTACAAGAGATATTTTAATACCCTCAATGATTTTCATATTTTTACTAAAAATTTCAAGACTGTCAACACAATCAGATTTATGCAGACTAGATGACATGGTGCCTGTTTATTATTACAACTTGATGTCTAGACCAGTACTTTTCAAACTTGAATGTGCCTACAGATCACTTTGGAATCTTGTTAAAAATGCAGATGCTTTTCCAATAAGCCTGGGTAGGGCCTGAAACTTTAATTTCTACCATATTCCCAGGTGATCTAGATGCTGCTGGTCTAGGAATCATGCTTCAAGTAAGAAAAACATTAGGATATATATATATATATATATATATATATTTTTTTTTTTTTTTTTTTTTTTTTTTTTTTTTTTACATCTACAATTGGTGGATTTTTCAGAACATAGGAGAATATCCTAAGTTCTTATTTGGGACTTGAACAAAACAGACCTCAGTGTAGTGAGATAACTTACATAAGGACGCTCTGGTTTGTAGCAGTGCTGGAATTAAAAACTAATTTCTGTTGATTCTAACAACTTCAGGGACTCTCATATTTATTGTGTTGATTCTGTGCTCTTTTGTTCACTTAGTAAAAGTGCTGCATTCATAGCCCTAATTCATTGTCACTGTCTGGTTTTCAGCTCAAGCAGATACTGGAAATATAAAATGCACACAGAAAGACAGATTTATCTGTTTATCAACCAAGCTTTTTCAAAGCAAAGCCCAGGATGCAGAGAGATTGTTGATAGATACTAAAATTTTGACACCTGGGAGTATATTTTCATCAACAAGATGAGTAACTTGGGCTAAAGGGGACCGATGAGAATAAAGCTCAGATTTATTAAGGACCTTTCCAGTGAGTGGGTTGTATACTTACTCAAAGCAAAAATAAATCGTCTGTAATTCCAATTATATGATCCTGCAACATGTAGTTTAGCTTTGATTAACTGCTATAAATAGCCATCATCTTCTTAATCCTGTATATATTTGGTATCATGCTTTAACATCTGTAAATTTAAAATACTGTGATAGTCAATGTATTTCTGAAAGAACACTCTCAGAATATACCATGTTTCAGTTAGAGGTTTTTAAAATAACTCCAGCGACTGTCTTTTGTGCAATAAAATGCATGATTTCTGCACTTCGCATTTGATTATTAAACCTACTGTGTAGCAGAATCAGTGGTCTGGGAACATCTATTTACCCCCCATGCAACATTCGTATTTAGTGTGGATGAGAGAAAGTCTGCTGGGGCAAATCTTTTCGTTGGGTTTCTACCAGTTTCTACCAGTTTTATCTTTGGATAAAAAGATACGCAAAAAGGATACAGTATTTCTGTCTATTCAAGATGGATATCACAATCTCCTTGGCAGTTTGAGTAATAACATGTTTTGGTCATTGTGTGACTTTGGGTAAGCTTAGCATTTTGAGCCTCAGTTTTTGCATTTAGGACATGAAGACAGCAATATCTGTCTTATAAGGTAACGTGGGTAAAATGACAGCATATTTAAAAGCATTTAACCAGCGCTTGGCATGCTAAGCTCTCAGGAAATACTCTTCTTATTCCCTGAAGCATTTAATATCTCTAGGAACAAGCTGTAGCAAAATGATAATTCTCTTTATTTATTTACCTCAGGCACCTAGAATACTCCTGGATAAGTGAAATAAGTTTTAATTGTAACTGGACAATTAATAGTGTAAACTTACTGTGGGAAAAACGGAAACATGCTTTCCAGAACCAGTTAAAAATGAGTTTTGATAATCTATTATTTCATATGCCCCAAATTGCTTCATATATTAGCATGTATAAATGAGAGTTAATGATAAATAATAGCAACCCAAATCAGCACTAATGTGTGTAGACATTTTTCATCATGTAGCTATCATGGTATTATTAGTATCAATTTCTTGGTTATATATTGGAGGGTTATTGGTGGGGATTTTTTGAATTTTGTAAAAATCATATTTTTGTCCCTATATAGGTACTTAATCGAGGAGAGTAAGTCCCTTTTAAAACCAGAATATATGGTGAATGAACAAATATGGCTGGTCCAGACATAGGGTGTGTGTCCAAAAGCATGCATTTTTCTCTCTTGAAATTCCATGAGCTTCTAAGAAGAGGTACTTTCCCCTTCCTTCTAGTTGCTGTTAGGTACTACTGGTGGGTTTATGAATATGTCATATTTGTTTCAAGTCATCTGATTATTCTGGGCCTTTTCACCCCATCCAAGTAAAATCATCATCTTCTTTGACAGAATTGTGATAAATATTTATTTGCGGGTTTTAAACAACCAATAGCAGCCCTGTGACATAATGAAACAGTGACTTTATTTGATTTGATGCCACACAGATACATCAGTCAGGGCTGCACCATTTAATTAGCTGGATGTGAGTTTACAGATAGAGTTGACTCAGTTATAGCTGGTCTCATTGTCTGGTTGGAGTGGAGTGAATACAATTATGTAATTATTATGATGTATAATGTACATTGTAATGCATTATAATGTATGATACCCACATGTTCACTTCGCAACCCCTCTCTGGGATTGCAGGAATGTCTGTGACTAAGAACTTAGGTGCTACATTTCCAGAAAGAAGTTACACAAACATCAAGGGAGTTTAATCATTATGATCTATAACAAATCATCATCCTCCAGTTAAGTCTGAGGCAAACCCAAACTAGCATGTGCTTAACATAAACCATATATATTTCATTGCTCATTTACTCATTCATTCATTTGTTACACAGATATTTTGGAGTTCCTCCAAAATTCTCAGTACTGTTCAATATAGTTATAAACACATGCCTTGTCTGAAGGGATTTAACAGAGCAGAGTGAAAACTAGGTGAACAGATATTCACTCTACCTTCTGACTAGGCCTGTCCTCTTTGGAGCACAGAGTATATGGAAAACTTCACAGGGGAGGTGACATTGGAACAGGATGGTGAACAGTAAGTAGGAGACAAGACACAGAGCACTTCTAACAGAAGGTCATTTAGAGCAAGAATTAATGATTACTTTGTATTGCAATTTTTAGCAATAAAAAATGTTTTACTCTTCAGGTCAATAATGTTTCTAGAATCTTAAGAATTTCCTCCCCCCACCCCCAAAAAAACCAATTCTATTTCATCTTTCATTGATCTGAAAAGTCTGAAAAAATATAATTTTCCCAGTGTTTCAGTCTTCTGTGTTTGCCCAATGAAATGTGAACACAGTCTTGCATAATGCTGAAAGTTGACTTTAAACCTTTTCTGAATGCTTGACACTTACCTCTCCCGAAAGCCTGGTGTGGTGTTCACTTTTTCTTCTGGCATAATAATAATCACAGTGCTGATGGTTATGAATGTTCCCCAGGGCTCTGTGGTGGGTACTGTGCAAGGTATTACTGCTTTTATTAAGCAGTTTAGAATGTTGATTAAGAATTGACATGGCCACGGTAAATTAGCGTGAGACAATACATAATGAAATGCTAACTCCTTGGAAAAGGAGAGATTCTTTTTTTAAGTCTAATAGCATTTTTTGTGTGTGTCTCAGTTATTCTTGTATACCTGTATTAACACCACCCACGTAGGTTTGCAACTCATCAGAGCAAAGACTGTGTTTTAATACAGATACTCTGCATCGGTGGTACTCAACCAGGGGATGATTTTGTTCTCAAGGAAATAATTGACAATGTCTAGAGACACTTTTAGTTCTTACAACTGGGGAGTAGGTGCTATTGGTATCTGATAGGTAGAAACCAGGAATGCTACACTGTACATGATGCATTGTACATTGTACCTGATAGCCTCCTCAACAAAAAATTATGTGGCCTGAATATCAGTAGTATTAAGGCAGAGCAACGCTGCTCTACATTATACCTAAGGTCATTCTGTGACTTAGATGTTAGCTTATAGGTTTATGCTTCAGTATAAAAGGAAAATTAATTAACCAGTGTGTGTATGCAACTACATTGGAATGAGAGCTGAATAATTAGGCTGGAAATTACATGCTCTGCTATAAAACAGAACTAAATCTTTTCTTTTATAGAATAAAAACTTTTTCACATAAAATAGCTGAAGAAACAGTTCCTCGATTAACATTGTGTGACATTTGTTCTGTGAGTGTACACTTGAGCACTGATTATAACGATAGACACAGGCATTGCTCTCATTAGGTGTATAATTTCATGGGCTCAAGAGAGATGCTAAACAAATAATTATAGAAATGCCTATTAAATTAAAAGTTAGATGAGTGTTTTATGATACACGGGGTTATCTAAGAAGTGTAGGAGGACCTGAGTTAGAAAGGTCTGACAAAAGTTCCCATTTAAGTAGAAAAAAAGAGAAGTGAGAGTCGACAAGGCCAAGGAAGAACCCCAAGAAGAGGGAACAGTACAGGCAAAGGGGGAGGTAGGAAAGGGCTCGGTGCACTCGAAGAACTGTCAGGGGTCAAGTAGGACTAAGTGTATCAGCTAAGGAGAGTGTCTTGAGAATTAGGCAAGACCCAGATCAACCTAGGTACTGTAAGGCCATGTAAAGAATTTTTAACTTTATTCTAAAAATAAGATTCGACTTTTAAGACTTTCAAGCAAGAGAGTGACTATGTTAAGATTCACATTTAACGCCTAATATAGACATTTAGAAAACATTATATTCTAAGTTTCTGCAGGAGCCTCTCTTATAATACTCTAATGATGGAAGGGCCGTGGGTGTCCGTATCTGAACCAATCAAGGCCTGCTGGATTTTCTCATCTACAGATGTCCAAATCTTCCCTATTCTATGCTTCTCCCTTAGTGAACCTGGTTTTTAATCAATTTGTGGTAAAACGTCACTTACGTGATACCAAAAGGAAGCCAGCATCTTTCAAATGCCTCCTGTGTAACAGGGAAGGGAACTAACTTTTATTGGTTATTTACCAAATGTCAGTACTCAGCTAAGCATGTCACAGCTGTCCTTCCTCTAAGGCAAGTGCCGTTTTTCGCATAAAAATCAGAAAATCAGGTCTCAGATCTTAAGGGACCCTACTAGTTTGAGATCCCACAGCCAGGAACTGGTAAAGATTTGATGAAAGTTAACCTCTCTGATTCCCAAAACTCTACTTTTCTTCGTATATACTACAGGAGATAGGTAATTTTTATGTCTTGTTTTTGAGCTTACAGTCACCATGTGAAGCAGATATGATTTTGCCTCTTTTTTATTTTTTAGATGGGAAAATTCTGTCCAGGGTGTCTTTGTTAACAACTCCTGGGAGATGCGGTTTAGATCCACATGAGTCTGACTCCAAAACCGTATTTTCTTTTCAATGCACCTTTATGCTGTTACCAAAAATTACCAAAGTCTAACATCTTCCCTCTTTTTATAGACTTCTGTGCAGATGGAAAAAACTGGTCAGCATTCTCTTCAGAGTAGCTTTCTATATAATTTAAAGTCCTCTTCAAGGTGGTATTGACAGCGAGCTTCATAAAGGGTGGAATATAGTAATTCTGCTGAAGACTGAAGCAATAAATAGTAAGAGAACACATAACCTATAGCTTTAATGTAGGTGATTTCTTACAAATTGAAAATAAATAATGCATATTTATTTGAAAATAAATGTGCATAATGAATATTTCCAATTATATGATTGCTTCTTAATGATCACTGAATAATGGAATATTTATAACAGACTAGGCAAATTTATGTTCCGGCCGTCTCAGGACCAGAGCTTTGCTTGGATATGGTGCTATCCTATTTCAGTGCTACTCCTTAACCTTGTGTTTTGTGGGGCGACATGGAAGAGTTCTACTAAATTAAGTTAGGAAATCAAATAGCCCTGGGTTTGAACTCTAGTGCTGAAACCAACTGGCAGTATAACTTTAACTTTTTGATCCTCTGAGCCGTCTTCTATAAAATGGAAGTATTTCTCTCAGAGGAATTGTCAGAATATTTTTACAGTGCCTAGTACAGGATCAGATAGGAACCCAGTAAGCTATCATAGTTTCTACACTTGCTGTTTCCAAGAACCACTAAGTGTTGGCATGTCAGAGGAGGAAGGGGTGTTACTGCAATCTTTGAAAGTGATGACAATAAAGTTTCCATTTTCCAAACTGTCAAATGTTAGCCTGAGTTACATCATTTCTGGCATTCTTCAATAATACAGCCATTCTAGATCTCTTAATTTAGTTGTATCCCTGAAGAACAGTTAAATTGTTATATAATGCACCTTTGCTTAAGAAGCAAATGATGTCAATGGAGAGTGTATTGCATTTTGTTTTGGAAGTTGCAAGGAAAAGGAAAAATTATGCAGAATCTGATTTTATGAATCTTGGTTTCCTGTTAATTGAAAGCATCTATTAATGATTCCAACAAAGTTAAAAAAAATTGTTACTATTTTTAAGAGACAAAACTCCATGGTGAATCTAGGCCATTGCCATGACAATACCAAGCCCTGCAATTTCTTTCTTCCTTTTTTTCCTCTGTGTGTGTGTGTGTGTGTGTGTGTGTGTACTTTATTCTGCTTCAAATATACTATTTTTATAGTCCACAAAATACTCTTAGTTAATGCTGCAATTTAACTTTGTAGTGGAGACCTTTTTCAAACCATTTATTTATCCTTTGGGGATAAGGAAGTTACAATATTTTATTTTTTTTTAAATTGAACATGGTGACTTTATTTGGATTTCCTAGATTGTGCAGGTAAATGTTCTTTATTTTTTATTTTATTTATTTTGGGGGGCTGTGTTAGTTTCTGCTTTATAACAAAGTGAATCAGTTATACATATACATATATCCCCGTATCTCTTCCCTCTTTGGTCTCCCTCCGTCCCACCCTCCCTATCCCACCCCTCTAGGTGGTCACAAAGCACCGAGCTGATCTCCCTGTGCTATACGGCTGCATCCCACTAGCTATCTGTTTTACGTTTGGTAGTGTATATATGTCCATACCACTCTCTTACTTTGTCCCAGCTTACCCTTCCCCCTCCCCGTGTCCTCAAGTACATTCTCTAGTAGGTCTGCGTATTGTGTGTATTTCACCTGGTGACTTAAGCACTTTTCTAAATAAATTTTGAGAGATCCTGTGTTAGTTATTTAGTTTAATATTATTATTTTGTCATGGGAGAAAAGACCACAAAGGGGTTTGAAACAGTTGTAATAAGTACAGGTAATAATTTATCCAGCATTTCTTCTCATCAGCGCAGAGTGACCATATTTGGTTTAGTCTCACATTTTCTTTCGTCTGTACTTCATTATCTGTTTTGAAGATTCATCTGCCTCTGGATCCTTATGTGGATAAAAATTCTCGCCATTATCTGTGCAATAGAGAGTCTCATCTTGCCGTTCACTGTGCTCCATCATCTGTGCTGTTGTCATCTCTGTTCTGATCATGTTTTCCACTATTTCTCAGGCCTAGTCATATTAATCTTTTTGATGTGTAATTATGTTAAACACAAATTAGTCTTTTCAAATTCTACTCTACTGGTTAATAATAAAGGAACAAGGAAAAGAGGGAATAGAAGGAGAGAAAAAGTAAAAAAGAGAGAGATGGTAGAGTGCAGACATTTGCTCTTTACCTTCCATGAGTGAGTGATGCTTTTTGCCAAAGTGAGATTGAGATGAGATGAGATTCTGCTCTTCTAGAGCCCATGTGACCATATTGCCAGGTCCAGTGTGATTCTAAAGTGTAAATATTTATAATTGTTAGGCAGTGTAACCCCTAAATGCCAGTCAGAAGTCAACTAGGTATAGTGTTCTGTGAAGAAACAGTGACCTGTTCCAATGCTAGGGTAAAATAAAACAAAAACATAAAAATCTTTCCATGTTGGGCCTATTGAGAGAAGGTAAATTACTTCCATCCCCAACAGGGCAACTCCATAATGAATGAGGGTAATTTTGATTATATGATATTTTCAACTTATTCTTTGAGTCTTAACCCTCAATTCTACTCTTCTGCTTTCTGTACTGATTTCTCTCTGTCTTCAGGAAGCAAATTCCTTTCTTGACTATATCCTTTCCTGAGAAGTGAATCTGTACATCTTCACATTTTGTAATTGAGTGAAAGCCCAGGAAACAATTCATCAAGTCAAATTTGTTAGTTTGCATCCAAATAAAATTTTTTTTATATAAGTGATCCATAAGAGAATAAAATTCAGGACCTAAATTCTGGGCTTCTGACATAAAATACATACGCCTTTTCATTCTTAACATACTTTTTTTTTCCTTTTTAAAATTTAATTTATTTTTTTAGATGGCAGGTTATTAGTCATCCATTTTGTACACATCAGAATATACATGTCAATCCCAATTGCCCGATTCATCACACCACCACCGACACCCCCCGCCGCTTCCCCCCTTGGTGTCCATACATTTTTCTCTACTTCTGTGTCTCAATTTCTGCCCTGCAAACCAGTTCATCTGTACCATTTTCTAGGTTCCACATATATGTGTTAATATATGATATTTGTTTTTCTCTTTCTGACTTACTTCACTCTGTATGAGAGTCTCTAGATGCATCCACATCTCTAAAAACGACCCAATTTTGTTCCTTTTTATGGCTGAGTAATATTCCATTGTATATATGTACCACATCTTCTTTTTCCATTCGTCTTTCGATGGGCATTTAGGTTGCTTCCATAACCTGGCTATTGTAAATAGTGCTGCAATGGATATTGGGGTGCATGTGTCTTTTTGAATTATGGTTTTCTCTGGGTATGTGCCCAGTAGTGGGATTGCTGGGTCATATGGTAATTCTATTTTTAGTTTTTTAAGGAACCTCCATACTGTTCTCCATAGTGGCTATATCAATTTACATTCCCACCAACAGTGCAAGAGGGTTCCCTTTTCTCCACACCCTCTCAGCATTTGTTGTTTGTAGATTTTCTGATGAGGCCCCATTCTAACTGGTGTGAGGTAATACTTCATTGTAATTTTGATTTGTATTTCTCTACTAATAAGTGATAAGTGAGCAGATTTTCATGTGCTTCTTAGCCAACTGTATGTCTTCTTTGGAGAAATGTCTATTTAGGTCTTCTGCCCATTTTTGGATTGGGTTTTTTGTTTTTTTTTAATATTGAGGTGCATCAGCTGTTTATATATTTTGGAGATTAATCCTTTGTCCGTTGATTCATTTGCAAATATTTTCTCCCATTCTGAGGGTTGTCTTTTGGTCTTGTTTATGGTTTCCTTTGCTGTGCAAAAGCTTTGAAGTTTCATTAGGTCCCATTTGTTTATTTTTGTTTTTATTTCCATTACTCTAGGAGGTGAATCAAAAAAGATCTTGCTGTGATTTATGTCAAAGAGTGTTCTTCCTATGTTTTCCTCTGAGAGTTTTATAGTGTCTGGTCTTACATTTAGGTCTCTGATCAACTTTGAGTTTATTTTTATGTATGGTGTTAGGGAGTGTTCTAATATCTTTCTTTTTACATGTAGCTGTCCAGTTTTCCCAGCACCACTTATTGAAGAGGCTGTCTTTTCTCCATTGTATACCCTTGCCTCCTTTGTCATAGATTAGTTGACCATAGGTGTGTGAGTTTATCTCTGGGCTTTCTATCCTGTTCCATTGGTCTATATTTCTGTTTATGTGCCAGTACCATAGTGTCTTGATTACTGTAGCTTTGTAGTATAGTCTGAATCAGGGAGGCTGATTCCTCCAGCTCCATATTTTTCCCTCAAAACCGCTTCGGCTTTTTGGGGTCCTTTGTGTCTCCATACAAATTTTAAGACTTTTTGTTCTAGTTTTGTAAAATATGCCATTGGTAATTTAATAGGGATTGCATTGAATCTGTAGATTGCTTTGGGTAGTAGAGTCATTTTCACAATGTTGATTCTTCCAATCCCAAGAACATGGTATATCTCTCTATCTGTTGGTATCATCTTTAATTTCTTTCAACAGTGTCTTATAGTTTTCTGCATACAGGTCTTTTGTCTCCCTAGGTAAGTTTATTATTAGGTATTTAATTCTTTTTGTTGCAAAGGTAAATGGGAGTGTTTCCTTAATTTCTCTTTCAGCTTTTTATCATTAGTGTATAGGAATGCAAGAGATTTCTGTGCATTAATTTTGTATCCTGCAACTTTACCACATTCTTTGAATAGTTCTAGTAGTTTTCTGGTGGCATCTTTAGGGTTCTCTGTGTATAGTATTATGTCATCTGCAAACAGTGACAGTTTTATTTTTCTTTTCCAATTTGTATTCCTTTTATTTCTTTTTCTTCTGTGATTGCTGTGGCTAGAATTTCCAAAACTATGTTGAATAATAGTGGTGAGAGTGGACATCCTTGTCTTGTTCCTGATCTTAGAGGAAATGCTTTCAATTTTTCACCATTGAGAGTGATGTTTGCTGTGGGTGTGTCGTATATGGCCTTTATCATGTTTAAGTAGATTCCCTCTGTGCCCACTTTCTGGAGAGTTTTTATCATAAATGGGTGTTGAATTTTGTCAAAGGCTTTTTCTGTGTTTATTGAGTTGATCATATGGTTTTTATCTTCAATTTGTTAATATGCTATATCCCATTGATTTGATATGTGTATATTGAAGAATCCTTGCATCTCTGGGATAAATCCCACTTGATTGTGGTGTATGATCCTTTTAATGTGTTGTTGGATTCTGTTTGCTAGTGTTTGGTTGAGCATTTTTGCATCTATATTCATCAGTGATATTGGTCTGTAATTTTCTTTTTTTGTATTATCTTTGTCTGGTTTTGGTATCAGGGTGATGGTGGCCTCGTAGAATGAGTTTGGGAGTTTTCCTTCCTCTGCAATTTTTTGGAAGAGTTTGAGAAGAATGAGTGTTAGCTCTTCTCTAAATGTTTGATAGAATTCACCTGTGAAGCCATGTGGTCCTGGGTTTTGTTTGTTGGAAGGTGTTTAATCACATTTTCAATTTCAGTGCTTGTGATTGGTCTGTTCATATTTTCTATTTCTTCCTGGTTCAGTGTTGGCGGGTTATACCTTTCTAAGAATTTGTCCATTTCTTCCTACCTGGGCTTTGTGGTGGGGCTAATGGCCGACTTTGGGAGGGCTCACGCCAAGGAGTAGTTCCCAGAACTTCTTCTGCCAGTGTCCTTGTCCTCACAGTGAGGCATAGCCACCCCCTGCCTCTGCAGGAGACCCTCCAACACTAGCAGGTAGGTCTGGTTCAGTCTCCTATGGGGTCACTGCTCCTTCCCCTGTGTCCCGATGAGCACGCTAGTTTGTGTGTGCCCTCCAAGAGTGGAGCCTCTGTTTCCCCCAGTCCTGTCGAAGTCCTGCAGTCAAATCCCGCTAGCCTTCAAAGTCTGATTCTCTAGGAATTCCTCCTCTTGTTGCCGGACACCCAGGTTTGAAAGCCTGACATGGGGCTCAGAACCTTCACTCCAGTGGGTGGACTTCTGTGGTATAAATGTTCTCCAGTTTGTGAGTCACCCACACAGCAGTTATGGGATTTGATTTAACTGTGATTGTGCCGTTCCTGCCATGTCAGTGTGGCTTCTCCTTTGTCTTTGGATGTGGACTATCTTTTTAGGTGAGTTCCAGTATCTTCTTGTCAATGATTGTTCAGCAGTTAGTTGTGATTCTGGTGTTCTTGAAAGAGAGAGTGAGAGCATGTCCTTCTACTCCACCATCTTGTCTTTCCTGAGGTATCAGGTATTTCTTGGTAGAGTTGACCATTAGGTTGAAACTAATAGTATGAATTTTAATGTGGAAAATTCGAAGTCCTGCCAATATTGACCACACAGATACAAAGATGAGAGACCAGTTCTTTTCTTTTTTTTTTGGCGATACGTGGGCCTCTCACTGCTGTGGCCTCTCCCACTGCGGAGCACAGGCTCCAGACGCGCAGGCTCAGCGGCCACGGCTCACGGGCCCAGCCGCTCCGTGGCATGTGGGATCTTCCCGGACCGGGGCACAAACCCGTGTCCCCTGCATCGGCAGGCGGACTGTCAACCACTGTGCCACCAGGGAAGCCCGAGACCAGTTCTTATAAAGGAATTTCTCTGAGCCTCATCTTCTGATGTATAAAACTGGATATTAACTTGGAATGCTCTATTAGTCCGCAAGCTGCTCCCTTTGGGGAAGAAGGAGGCATTTTCAGTAGAAACATAAATTCTTAATCTTTGGGGCCCAACATGTAGTGCAATAAACAGGCTTCTGTTTCCTAGGCAGTTTCAGAGTGGCAGTGAAACCTTCATTCTTAACATACTTTTTGATGTTATAATTTCCCTATGTAAAAAATGAAAGGGAAGGGGACGAAATCTACCTTGACAAGGTCTGTGTCTCTTCTTAAAACTTGAC
The DNA here is from genome assembly GCF_026419965.1 of Kogia breviceps. Classification (NCBI taxonomy): domain Eukaryota; kingdom Metazoa; phylum Chordata; class Mammalia; order Artiodactyla; family Physeteridae; genus Kogia; species Kogia breviceps. The sequence goes on along the minus strand of NC_081319.1, from coordinate 13,845,659 downwards.
TTCAGAGGCATGTCTTCCTGAGGTTTATTTTCAGCAGTCTTTTTGATTATGTTTGCATAATTTCTTTAATGGCTAAAGAAGGTCATGTTTAATAATTTGTATCCCAGCATGTTAAGTTTAAAATACTCATGCTAAGCTGTAGTTTGTGGAAACCCCAAATAATAAGGATAAATGCACTTTGTGTGATGTTCAGTCAAATTTAATATATGTGACCTCTTTGATCTGGTTTTATTTAACTTTTTTTCTAATAATGTTTATTAAGCATCTGTGTGTGTGTGTGTGTGTGTGTAAAAGTGTCCTGATAGAAGACCAAATGGTATATAAGAAAAGAGTAGTTTTTAGCATAAAAAACAAAAAAACAAGCAAAAAAATCATAGAAAATACACAGATCTGTAGAAGAAAAATTACTGGACTTCTAGATGTCACATTTTATTATTTTTGGAGAAAACCCCTTGGATGGCTCATGTAAAATGTATAAGTTGCTTTTCCAGATTTTTCATTAAAATAAACAAAGGCACATTACTAAAGCTGTATTGAAAGCTTAAATTATCCTCCTGTCCTTCATATTTTTAGATTATTTTCAAGAAAATAAAGAAACTATCCTTGAAAATGTAACTATATTAATTATAGTTATGTGGGTAAGTGGGAACAGAATATCCTTCCACTGGTAGAATAATCTCACTTGACTTTAGCTGAGTCTTGCCCTTTTTTAACATAGGGATAGGACCCATTGAAACTTTTTTATCTGAAACTCCTAAACTGACTCAAAATTTGAACCTTTAACCCTCTTGGCTCTACTTGGTATTGTTAAATTCACCTTAGAATTCATAAGTACTATTATTTTTCTATAGCACTTACCTCCAGATTTATTTAAAGAAGAACCTACTCAGTGATTCACTGTGACATTATACAATTCATTGTTTTAAAAATACGCTGATATAGCCATATCACCTCTTTATTTTTTTCTTACCTCTTATTTTGAGATTTCCTTCATCTATGTTTTCGTACTCTGAATTTATATATGGTTGTGTGTGCACATGTACCTATGTCAGCTGTACTCAAAACCAGTTTTTCACTTGAACCACCCTTTCTCAACTTTATTTCAAAGTTCTCTTATCATTTATTTTGATAACCCACAAATTTATACGAGATAATGGACAATTCATTATTTTCAAGGCTTTTTTTTTTTTTTTTTTTCTTTTTTTTGGTACGCGGGCCTCTCACTGTTGTGGCCTCTTGTTGCGGAGCACAGGCTCCGGACGCGCGGCTCAGCGGCCATGGCTCACGGGCCCAGCCGCTCTGCGGCATGTGGGATCCCCCTGGACCGGGGCACGAACCCATGTCCCCCGCATCGGCAGGCGGACTCTCAACCACTGCACCACCAGGGAAGCCCCTCAAGGCATTTTAAAACCTGTTATCAAGCCTGTTTCCTAATATCTATGAATTCTGTGTATTACGGATGGCTGTTTGAGATATAAAATATGAATGAACTGGATTCTTCACATTTCCTTAAATAATAAGAGAAATAAGTAATTGAACTGAAGTGAAAGACTTTAAAATCTCTGACTGTCGTAGGAGATCACTGTTGTGATATTGAAGTGTAAGGGTATGTCTACAAAATAAGGAAACAGATTTTCTTCTCCGGTTAACTCACAGTCATACCTCAAACATTATAAAGAAGCAAATAGGAAAATGCTAATGTAAAATTGGATGGTGAATTGAACTTTCCTCTGTCTGTTGAGCTAAGCATCAGGTCAAAGTATGGAAATATGTCAGTAAAAGTAGTGATTTGCTGATTTTAAAACATAAGTGTTGTCCCCATTTCTTTTGAGTTTTGGAAAGCTAGCATCTTAAACTCCTATTCACAAGGCAGGTAAGAAGAATTTCACTCGCTCCTCTTGGTCTTTTAATTATACAGTTACTCTTGCTCTTGCATTAATTAAAATGAAAAATCAGAGCCATTATTATTTAGCAACGTACATTTTTCCCTCTAAGTATCAAATGGCAGGTTCTGACGTGAAGAGCAAGAAGTTCTCCAAGTAAGTCTCCTTTGAACAGAGACTATCGCGAAGTTGAAGCAATTAAAAAAGTTACCAGAAATCACAAATGTTCTTAATTTTAGACAGAATATAATGACCCGTGTTACACATAACGGCTTTATCCTAAAGATGTGAACCCATGCATCAGAATGTCCAGCCTATATTAGAAACTGGATGCTTCCTTCCTCTTGTTTGGACATTAGAAAGATATTTACATTTTCAGAAAAACACAGCTTCCCTCTCTGAGGCAGAGCCCTGTCTAGCATCTAATGGTGGAAAGTACAATGCTTGTCACAGATGTTAAGGAAAGAAAGAGAAAAAAATTGCATTGATTCGAAACTATCTTCCTTTCTTTTATCCACCATAATAGAGTGGTGGTTTAATCATTTCTCCTAAGTAAAATGTTTCCCTCTTGAGAACGTCTGGGTCTATTTATACTGTGACCACTGTTTTGATACAGAGTGTAATTGTCCATATTGGTAGTCTCTTTTCATACTAAATTTCCTATAGAGACTGTGAACTCATTGAGACTCTAGCCACCTAGCCCCAATATACAGCCTTACTGGCAAAGTGCCCAGCCCTGGATAACTGAGTAGAGATATCACCTTTAATTCTTGAACATAGGAATGAGTTGTTGTTTGTTTGTTTTTAGTCTTTGCATTCTCTCTGCTCTCTTTAACACACACAACTGGATTTACAGCCTAAAGCCAGAAAAGAGGTTAGTTACCCACATCTAAAGACCTGATATTAGAAAATACATTTGTGATATTTAATATCTTTAAAAGCACTTATACAGGACCAGTGTTATTCTGTGGTATGCTTAAATCCATTAACTTTTTTTAAAAAAAAGCTCACTAATAATATTATGTTGAAGAGAACTGTTTCATAACTCTGGTGCTTTTTTTGGTCTGCCTGAAATCATAAAATGGTCATGAAAATGACTTAACGGAAAACCCGGGTTACAGTGTACCAGAGTCAAGTTCAATGACATCTAAAAGAATGGAATGAGCACAGATAGAGAAGAGCAAGGTGACAGAGTGATGAAATGCCCCTACTGCTTCTGTTCCGGTTTGATCTGGCAATATTGGAAGGATAACTGCTTAATGAGACTATGTGATTCAAGACTATTTTTGCACATTTTTTATCAGAGAAAGTGGTTCTGTAGTTTACGGAATAGTTCTTTTATTCTGAGTACGGTGGTGATCTCAAAGACAGCTCTCCTCTGACTTTTTATAAGTGAATGGGTTATCTGATTTATTGCTTACCAGTGTCGATGTGTTTTTGTCATAGATTCCTAGAGTTTTAGCATTCTAGATGTTTATCTCAGTGTTTCTCAACTCGGAGGTGGATGTAGACCAGTTTTTCAAATTACATGCTGGGTTCCACATTCACCTTTTTCTATGAAAGAAGCTCAGGCAGACGTTTGTGAAGACCCCACCTCCCCATAGGAGTGATAATCTTCACTCTCCTGAAAAGTATGATTTGAAAACAACAAACCAAGGCATAGGGAAAGTTATGGCATTTCTTGGGGTTTTCCTGATTTCATATTTATATCAAGCGAGAATTCAAATCTAACTTCCTTATTTGAGTTTGGGTATAATCTAGAGATGGGAATGGGAGACTGTGGTTTCTGACTCCTTCAGTATTCTGGATGCCACAGTTGTAGACAAAAGGACTGACAGCTGAGGACTTTACTTCTTATACTTTCCCCTCTTTGCTAACTCAGTAAATAATCCCACCATCCATTTTATCAAAGGAGTCAGAAATTAGAGCCATCCATGATGACTCAAATTTTCCATAAAGTTCGCTTTCCATCACACTTGGCATAAACACCACACCCTTTTCATGGCTCACACATCCCTGCCTGACTTTCAAGCCTCTGTTTTGTAATAGTTTTTCAAGGCACTTAATACCTTTAAAAAATCTCCTTAATGATCACCTTTCAGTAAAACTCATCCTTAACATGCTTTTTAATATTACAACTCCCAACTCCAATGCTCTGAATCCTCTTTCCTTCTCCACTTTTTCTTCTTTTCCTCCAGCAGTTGTCATGGCATCTGCCTCTGCATCCTGGAAGATGTCTGCAAAGAGGGCACTGATTTTTGTCTGATCACTGATGTAACCCAAATGTCTAGAAATAATGCCTTCTGCATTGTAAGTTCTCAATAAATATTTGTTGAGTGAATGACTATTTAGTCAGGAAAAGTTTTTGGTTTTTTTTCTTTTAATTAATTAGTTTATTTATTTAATTTTGGTGGCATTGGGTCTTCGTTGCTGCACGTGGGCTTTCTCTAGTGCAGCAAGCGGGGGCTACTCTTCATTGCCGTGCGCAGGCTTCATAGTGGTGACTTCTCTTGTTGCAGAGCACAGGCTCTAGGCGCATGGGCTTCAGTAGTTGTGGCTCACGGGCTCAGTAGTTGTGGCTCATGGGCTTAGTTGTTCCACGGCATGTGGGGTCTTCCCAGACCAGGGCTCGAACCCATGTCCCCTGCATTAGCAGGTGGATTCTTAACCACTGCGCCACCAGGGAAGTCCCAGGTTTTGTGTTTTTTAATCATTATTTTTTGCTCCCCCAGTAGACTAACTTTCATGAAGGTAGAGAAATGGCATGTTTGCTTTTTGTGCTAAGGATTGTATCCCCAGTGCATTGCACATAGTCATCATGTAACGTATATTTTTGAATGAATGAATGAAGGAACTAAAAGGACTTGGACAAATTGTAATATTCATGTCTGTTAAACTCTTCCCTGCAGTCCTCACAGAAGCTCAAAGCTATTGTGATGCTGATTTGTATTAAATAATTTCCTTTGGCAGGTGATGATTGGGAAACGTGCTAAATAATCAAGTGCTTGTAGTTGTAATATTTATAATACAGCAGTTGGCCAAGTCCTGTAAGTATACAAATAATGTTTTCAGTGGAGGAATTAAAACCAGGTTAAATCCAGCATCTGATTACCTTGTGCTGTTTTGTTTAGAGAAGAACAATTTCATTTCATTTAAATCAACAGTCATCATGTTTTTATGTATAAATGATGATACAGGCTCTGGTAATAAAGGTTTATATTTCTGCTTAGAGCAGGAAGGTTGCATAAACGTGATCATGCTCATTATAATTTTTGTTAAACCCTCAGTGGAGTTATGACAAGCCCTTGCAGTAGTCTTATTTATTTATGTATGTATGTATGCATGTATATTGAAGACATATGCTTCAGACGCTTAAGACTTGCCAGACTGAAGCAGTGATATGAAGGAGGCATAAATGATTTTTAATGCTTGCTGAATACCCAGAACTGTGATAATTGTGTGATGAGTTTTGAAAATAATGGTTTTATGTGGTTGATCAACTAAAAGACCGATGAACATTCTGGCTGGAAATATATGATAGGATATAGAATATAAAAGGCAGCAAATGGTATGGTTAATTTGTACATTCTTCCCTGTTCATTAAAGTATGTGACATGTGCCATGCTGAAAGGTCCATAGAAGAAGTGTACTTGTACTTCAGAAACTTGCAATGAGAAATAGAGTTGAAATTTGACATCCGGTTCCAATCCTTAGTGTCTTATAAAACACGTGTTTAGAACGGAAAGAAATGTTTCCAAAGACAATTCCATTCCCTTTCAGAACTGGCTAGCTGGCATTCAGAGTCTGACCGGAATGTTTTTATCTATTCAATTCTTGAAAAGGAGAAAACAGGCAGGAGATGATAGAACAATTGAATGGGAGTCAGGAGATCTGGAGTCTTGTGTCAGGTGGGCTCTAATAAATTGTTTCACCTTGGAAAAATCACTTTATTTCTAATCCTTCCCAACCCCCAGTTTAAGATAGGATGGAACACTGAGGTTAGAGGATTTAATCTCGAAGGTTCATCCAGTAATTACAGATATGGGAAGCAATGTTGCTCTTTCGTGAACATCAGAAAAGCTGTTAGACCCTGCATGGCTGAGGCAGAGTCTTACTCCTTGAGGGTACTGGCTGATGAAATAAATATTGCTAGTTAGATATGAATGAAATTTCTCTCCCTGAACCTATTTCCTCATCTTTAAAATAGAAGACTCTTCTTCTGTACTTCCCAAGAATGCTGTAATTTTCAAAAGGATTCAAATAGGTAGAAGTGTTTTATTAACACTGAAAACCAAAGTAAGAATTAGAGAAGTATGGATGTCATGATTATATGCTAAACACTTCCAAATGAATACACTGCTTAGAAGATGTTAGGGAAAACCCCGAACGAACTTTTTGGCCAACCCCGTATTTGCTTGGTATCTTGAAGCAAGTTTTGTTTTTTGTTTAACCCACCCCCACCCCAAGAACACATTTCTTAGCGCTTAGGCCAATTCTAAACTAGTATAAGCAAGTATTAAAATTTTAAATCTCTTAATGGCTTTTAAACAGAACTCTAATGTTTGACAGAAGTGACAAAAATAATAATTGGTGTCTAGAACAAATATTAAGCTGTGATTTTAAAGCTTTCATAATTATATTTGGGTAGATAGAGTACATGTGCATAGTAGCATGCCGAGGCATTTTAAAGGATTTCAGTTCTAGAAAAGCTCTTTAAAGGTCACCCTGATTAAGGCAATGTTTTTGAACCACTATAAAGCAGATACTATTATTGGAAATTCGTTGCAGTAGCACGGAATGGCATTTTACTTACAGTTTAAACTTTTTAGGTTTAATTTGGAAAGCAAAAATGATCTTTTCTGGGATTCCTGATCTCTCACTGAAATGACATTTTAATCAATAATAATGATTTCTTTCCTATGATTGGGAGGACTTTTGTTCTCCAGAGTGCGTGGCATGCATAATTAAGCAGGTCTATTTTAGAACCCCTGAGGAAGAGGGTTCTTTTGTAAGGTAAGTGTCTAATTTAACAAAGGAAAATGGGCTCCTGAGATAGAAGGTGATATTCAGGAACATTCATTTACAACCTTCTATCTATAGGTCATGGAATAAATTGGCCTGGGAGGGACATCCAGGATTTCCCTTCCCTGGCTCACAGATAGAGCTTCACGTAGTACAAATAGGCTGTGCAGGGAATGCTCTCTTCATATCCTTCTGTAGTGAAGTTGACTTCCATGCTTCTTGATGCAGTTTTAACTCTAATAATATCTAGAAAGAAGAGTTGTTCTTTTCCCTTTTGATGTCATATCAGCTGTTGATATTAAAGCGTTTAACGTAGGGACTTCCCTGGTGGTCCAGTGGTTAAGACTTCACCTTCCAATGAAGGGCGTGCGGGGTCGATCCCTGGTGGGGGAGTTAAGATCCCAGTGCCTTGTGGCCAAAAAACCAAAACAGAAAAAACAGAAACAATATTGTAACAAAATTCAATGAAGACTTTAAAAAAAAAGAGTTTAATTTTTAAATGTTACTAGTGAATATCATTAACTACCCAGTATTCTTCATAGAGTAGGTATTTTGGAGTCTGTTGCACTATCACATAACTAGAAATCCCCAGAGCTGTTGCTCACTTGTCTCTTATCTCTGTGTACAGAAGGACATCATACATTCCTGATGGACCATTCTAAAGTGCCAAGCCTTCTTTGGGAAAAAAAAGAAAAGCTATGTTTCTAATGAGAAATAATTATTAGAAGCAATAAAATATTTATGCTTTAGTCATTAAACATGATTGACCATGAGAAAATTAAGAAGTCTTGAAAGCCAAAACTCTCATAAATACAGAAAATATAAATGAATGTTTAAATTGTTATCTAACGATGAAATAAAAGATCATATTCTTTGAGCTCTGATACTAATCAAGTGTCACTGGTTGAAATATTGATAAAATAAATAAGAAGACAAATGACTTCTCTAAAATGCTAGACCTATATATGTAGACATAGGATAGCATTTTATGCCAAAGTCTGTTACTTATTAGAGCAAATTCAAAATACAGTGATTATTGTTAAATTGGGTGATATATTTTAAAAAATGAAAATCTATCTGACAATATGCATATAATGTGTTATCTTAATAAGTCATGGTGTAAATCTTTTCCAGTCACACGAGTTTTACTGAGACTGCATATTGTTTGAAATTAATCAACAAGTTGATGACTGTAGACAGTTTCTAGTGTTTCTAAATATATGTCATATCTCTGCCACAAAATAGAAATCACTACCTTAGGGGCATAATTTTTCTTACAGAGAATATCTGTAAGACAAATGATTTATAAACAAGCTTCATCTTTGCCAAAATGTTATGCTGTTTCTATTTTCCTTGGTATGCCAAAAGTCTTTGTACCTTTCCCCCCCCTCACATTTTTGCTTTTGCCTTTTTTCTTGCCTTTTTTTTTTTTTTTTGGCCAAAACCGAAGGAGATGGGTCATTTTGAAGATAGAAAGTTTTTTACAGTGGCCTTGTTTTCTTCAGGGCTTTTCAGTACTCAGTAATATGACTGCTCAGCTTCTCTAGTGAAAAAGGCCACACAGGTACATCAGTTAAGTCACAGATGCTTTTCCTCTTTTTCTAGAGATAGAGGAAGCCCATGATTGCTTAAACACAAAGCTTCTGTTCAGTGCTGAAAGGTGCTGTGGCTGGAACAGAATTCAACTCATCTTCCCAGGGACCTGCTGTGTTTGGAACATATCCAAACAAAAATGATTCTTTTTTTCTTTCTTCTTTCTCAGTCTTCAGTCACTGTTTTTATGTCATGAAGTGTCACCAGGTCTATGTGCCTGTCCACATTTCATAAAGTAGAGAGGATACATGATAAAAATCTCAGAATAGCATCATAAATCATCCATGCCTGTGAATTGCTTGGAAATGTTAAACACCTTGGTTTCGGTCCAGATGTTCAACTCGCCCCTTTTATACCAGCCTGACATACATCAATTGGAAAAAAAGAAAAAAAAAAAAGATAGAAAGAACAGATGGTTCTACAAAACCTCTCTTGTTCACTTGCAGCTTAATATTTGGTGTATTTTCCTTTTTCTTTTTACTTTGCTATTTATTGAAGCATAGAAGGGTGCCCCACCTTCCAGGAAAGCTGTGTTCTACGACTCACGAAAGCTAAGGAGATGTGAGATGACTACTTACTCTTCTGTTCCTGGGTGACAGTAGAGTGTTAGTAGTTGAATAAAGGCATGTAGTCCCAGGACTCCTTTAGGGCCTCCACTCTAAATTTGAAGTTATCAGTAATCCATGCGTCAGATAGAAATTGATATTCTGTTTCTCACTATTCTTCTAACTGTTCCTATTGGACTATTTAATAGAAACAATAATTCTCGTTATATATTCTCTAATCCAAACCAGAACATTTGCCTGTTTGTATGTTCTTAGTAATTGCCCAATGTATATGAGTGGTGATGATGACTGATGATTTATCTTATGAGGAGAGCCAAGAATACTGGGCGCACACAAGGCAGATTACCTTTCCTTTCTTTTCTTGGACAGGGGAAGACAGGATCAAGTCAGGAAAGGCGTCAAAGAGATGGTGATGTTTGAAGTGGGCTTTGAAGTGTAGGTACTTGTGTATCACCAGGCAGTCTCTGAGATAAGGGTGTCTTTAAGCACAGTCCACAGAGTCGTCGCTGTTTTTTAGGTCTTTTTACCATGAGAATTCTTATTTCTCAATTTTCACGTTTTCTTAATTTCTCTATAGTTTTATGGAAGGAGGCATTCATATATAAAAATTGTATGCCTAACATTTAATATGCTGTAATATTCCAACTTTTGGTGTCTGCTTTCTGCTCTCACCTTGGTTGTCTGCTGACCATGTGTTGACTCATTATCATCAGCGTACAGGTCTGAGATGGTTTTAAGGCACCACCTGTATTAACACAAAAAGAAAATGACCTAGAGCTCTTCTCATATCAGTTTCCAGGTACAGTATCCAGTGTTGTTTTTTTTTTTTTTTTTTTTTTTTAACATTAAGGTGTTATTAGCGTTTCTGATAGCTCCACTCTAGGATAGGATGCAAATAGAATGTGTAGCACACTGTCTTTAATATAAATGCCACCTTGAACTTGCTTCATTATACAGAGTATTAATAGAATGATGGGTTGTACCTGCAAGGCACAATCTTTCTATCTCCTTGACCCACACACAGATTGTTAAGTCACCGAGAGATGTGTTGTCCCTGGGCACTAGTAAAGCTTTCCTCTCTGGAGACGTGACACCTTCACGGGAAAGGACAGGCAGCTTTCATTGTCTGTGTACACTAACACACTAATTTTATGTTTGAGTTTATTTATTTTTTTTTGGAAAAAGACCTCCATTATAGCTAAGAAGACAGTAAAACCGAAGCTTCCCAGAATATTTATAATATATATGTCGGCATAAAATATTTTTAATAAACAAACAAAATGTCAATGCAAAGGTTTCTTTTTCTAAAGGACAGTGTTAGTAAAAGGTGAGCGCCCACCAGCTATTGTGGTCACGTCATAGTTTTGTGTGTCGTGTGTATGAAAGGGAGTAGTTGCAAGCTCTTTCATTATTTGGAATATATATATATATATATTGTGTAAAACCTAGATGCCAAAATGTGATTTGGGGCTTGAGTTCTGTGATTACACCTTGCATTAATTTAGGTAGGAGAAAGAGATGCAACAAATGGATCCAAAATTTATTGAGTTAATCAAATAGAATATTAGTTCTCAAGTTCAAAAATCTCGGGTGGTTCCATGTCCAGGAGTTGGGGAGGTTGGTGTCATCTTACCTACGTAGTTGTTCAGGGATCCAGGCAGATGAGCTTTCTGCCTCTTCAGCATGTGCCTCCAGGATGGTTCTGGGCCTCACCTTTCCAGTCAGCAGGATGAAGAAAAGAACTTGGAGCAACTAGTTAGAGGCTTTATAGGACAGGTCCTTAATTCCATTCATTCACCTTGGTTGAACTTCAGTCACATGGCCTTCTTTGGCTATGTATGGGAAGCTGGGAAACAGCATCTAGAATAGTATCCTGGAAAAAGAGGTAAATGGATCTTGGTAGACAGACAGCAGTCTTTAGTGCACTCCCTCTTTTATTCTTTCATTCAGTATGTTTTGGTAGCAACCTGTTTGCTAGGCATTGGGCTAGGGACTGTAATATTAGTTCGTCTGCCTTCTCATAGTGCATCAGAGAAAATGGCTAATTTATGTCTTGTATAAGAGAAATAAGGCTGAAAATTCAGATAAAGCATGTGGGAACTTGAGAGGTCAGGCTCAGCTTCTTTTTGTTTTTGAGAAGGGAGGATTACAAATAATTTTGGTAGTGGCATTAATTTTTCTTTTCCTGCCCTTTGTATTCACCTTAGTAAGAGGAGAATCTGCATTATTTTTGTTAGTGTTCTGTAAGAGTGCTGCCCTTTTATTATTATTATTTAATTTATTTATTTATTTTTGCGGTACGCGGGCCTCTCACTGTTGTGGCCTCTCCCGTTGCGGAGCTTGGCTCCGGACGCGCAGGCTTAGCGGCCATGGCTCACGGGCCCAGCTGCTCCGCGGCATGTGGGATCTTCCCGGACCGGGACACGAACCCGCGTTCCCTGCATCGGCAGGCGGACTCTCAACCACTGCACCACCAGGGAAGCCCGTGCCCTTTTATTATTGATACTAGAGGAATGGAAATGTTACACTACAGTTCCATAAAATTTTCACTCTAAGGCGCTTTATTCAATCTCCATTACTCTCCATACATTAACAGTTTTTCTTTCCATTGTCATGTAGGTTAAATGAGGGCAGATGAATTGCTTGTGCTTCTTTTACTTCCCATCCATTGCCAAGCATATTTTCTTATACAATAGGGGTATGATATTTGATCACTCAAATGGGATCATGGAATAATAGCCAAAGCAGCATAAAGGAGTCAGGCTTTTTTCTAACAATCAGACCATATAGCCCATTTTTTTCTTTTACTTCCCTTTCTTTTTCCTTCCTTCCTTCCTCCCTCCCTCCCTCCCTCCCTCCCTCCCTCCCTCCCTCCCTCCCTCCCTCCCTCCCTCCCTCCCTTCCTTCCTTCCTTCCTTCCTTCCTTCCTTCCTTCCTTCCTTCCTTCCTTCCTTCCTTCCTTCCTTCCTTCCTTCCTTCCCCTCCCTTGTTTCTTCCCTCCCTTCCTCCCTTCCTTCTCTCCAAATGGTTATTGTGGGTAAAATTCTTCAAGAAACCTGCAGCTCTGCCTATTGTAGAGGGGAAAATAGTAAGGTTACAAGTTCTGGGTTCTGTTACCACTCTTGCTACTAACTTCTGATAGTACCTAATTTTATTAGTGTGGTTGACCTCAGTATCCTTATCTAAAAAAGGAGGACATTGTAGCAAGATTATCACAGGCCTCTTTTAGTTTTGTTATCTGATTGCTATGTTGGTATAAATTGTTGGTTAAGGACATGAAGTAGATGTTTATAAAAGAAAACACTGGGGAGGGAGCATTTATTTATTGTTAAAATCTGACCTTTGAAATCAGACTGCTGGGATTTGAATCTGTTGTTACCACTTGATTTAGCCACATGACATTGGGAACAATGTGTAACTTCTCTGAGGTACGGTTTCCTCGTTAGCTTAAAAAATTGTGGATTATAAGAGTATCAGCTTCATATGGTTTGGTGAGAATTTAATGATATTATCCTTCTTATAACATAAGCTCTCAAAGAAATGTTGATCAACTTTAAAAAAATAAGTCATTCCCTTTCCTCAGTCCATTGTGTTTTTATAGAAGTTAGGGAAAATAGGGTGACTTTTTTCTAAAGCACCCTTTCATTTTTTTATGTGAAATTTGGAGATTACCTATATATCTCAGCCTTGGTGATGACATTGGGGGTTGCATTCGTTTTTCTCACTTTCAGGGATCTGTTTTTGCTCTTTTGATTCTTTAAGGCATTTTGATAAAATATTAAAGAGCCCTAAGATCAGATGTTGAAGATTGGAGGCAGGAAATAGATGAAGAAAATGAAACGAGTCTATTTTACATTTATATAGCTTTGTGGAACGGGGGAGATTTCGTATTAACTTGAATAGTAACGATGCTTACCACTCTTGGAGCATCCTATATTTGCAGAACAGTTTGCAAATTTTAATTAGTTTATTTGAGCATCACTTCTGTGGGCTAAGTAAATATTCTTACTTACCGCTGTGGACATCTAGCAGAATGGCTAATTTACCTGATTCATTTACTGTACTGACTATTACTAAATTAAGCATACGCTGATTTCACATGCTGATCATGCATGCTGTATGTTGTTTGGGTTTTTTTTTTTCTCTCTTTTTATCTTACTTGATGTTAGACTAAATAAATTACTCTCTAGAGTTTAGTAGCCCCATCTGCAGAATGGGAAACCTAAAAGACAGAAGGGCAGACTAGATAGACATTTCTTTGTAGCTTCAAAGACTGCCAGCAGTTCTGGGATTCTGGATCACTGTTTTATAATTGACCTGCTCACATGTGTTTTGTATGTGTTGCCTGTCTTCTCAATTCAACGCTGTTGTTCTCTGGTGTCCCGAGTACCAATTATGTCAGAATTTTTAAACCTTGGCCTTCTTTTTCCTTTCCAGGGAGAGAGGGTGCCCGATCTTTGCTTTAGTATAGTATGTTTCTTGGTTAGACTTAGAAGATCTGGTTGACCCTCCTCATTTAGGTCTCTTCAGTAGATCCCACTCACTAGTCGGAAGAACTTGGAGAACAATGTAAACGTTTTGAGCTATACTGTTCTCTTGTGTAATGTGGGGCTATGTGGATCATGTGGGAATTACATGACAAAAATGTGTTAAAGTGCTTAGGAGTGTATCTGGCACATAACACGTAATAGTCGCTTCCTTCAAGGTCTGTAGGTTAGGTTGGAAATGTAAAGAATTTGAGATTTGTTATATCGAAGTTAAAATCAGTACTTGTAAATGATTTGTAGACAGTCTCCATTCTTTAACAAAGGCTTAATTATAGTAATATTTTGATTATATAACTCAAGAAATGATCCACTTCTTGTAAAATATGGCATATTTGGAAAACGTATTTAGCTCATAGGAAATATTTAGAAAACGTGATATAGTATGATTTTTTTTTTTTTTTTTGCCAGTAGTTTCAAACTTTCCTAGCAAGGTAGCTGTGTAATATTTACAAGGTATAATTTCAAACTGTCACGAAGCATATTGTTCTTTTTGAATCTTGTGGCAAAGACTGCACACAAGGGAGCAAAGCAAGTTTCACACACACAATAATTTTGATTTGCTTATGAAGATGGTACACATATGACTCTGTGATTTCAGCTAGAGGTATGTTAAATCTGGATCACTGTACAACTTTACTTTAAAAGCTCAGTATATACTTTACTGACAGTGGCTTAACTTTCTTTTGTCACACTTTTTGTGTTATGTTTAGGTTTCTTACCCCAGGTATTCTTCCATCTAAACCATAACCAGTAAAACAGGAACACCGTCTAAGAAATGCTCCCTATTCTCTAAAAGGCTTATTTTGCACCTCGGTTCTGCTCTTTTAAGTGATGGTTATTTGATTTTGAATTACTGATGAATTAGAACCAAAAATAAGGAACACTTCTCTTTGGCTCCAGATTAGGCACTTTATATAATATGTGTAAAATAACACCAACGTTGTGAGTTCTACTCAAGTGTAAAGTCACTGAAGGGTGATACAGTCTGACAGAGCTCAGAAATTCTGAGTTAAAAGCAAGAGGAACAGCTTCATTGACCTTTGAAACTCTTGATAGACCTGACATTACTTTTGAAATTGCAGGAAGGGAATATATCATGTAGCATTTCCCAGGTTTATATGATCACAGATCCTAACTCGCAGGATAATGATTATCTTACCCAATTACCTATTTAGCCTGTGAATCCTTTTTATAATACCCCTGCTGTGTATTTGTCCAGCTCCTTTTAAAATATCTGCAGTAATGAATAACTACTTACGATGATGATGATGATATTGATGAAAATGATAACACTAGCTACATGGTACTTTCTACCTGCTTTCTATGCATGGTTTCATATAGTAACTAATCCTCCCATTGCCCTTCAAAGTACCTACTATTTATTTTCCCCATTTTACATTCTGAGGTCTATAGGGATGAGGAAAATTGTCCCAGGTAACACAACAGAGAGGGACTTGGATTTGAATTTTGATCCTGCAAAATCTTGTCAAGAGCCTTTAAACTTATTTTATTTTCTCTCTCCTCTCTCCTTCCTCCCTCTCCTCGTATCTCTCTCTCTCTCTTCCTCCTATTCCCTCCCCCCTCCCTCTCTTTTATCTCTCTGTCCACACACACACACACACACACACACACACACACACACACACAAATGTGTTATAGACATTTGGTACCTATGATTGACTGTGATAACCTAATGATTAAAAGTACATTCAAATCCTTAATTCACCACTTGAAAAGTTATTTATCTTTCCTGAGATATGGTTTCCCTATCAATAGAATGAGAATAAGATTATGGCCTACTTTATTGGTTTGCTGGGTAGATCAAATAAGATAATGCAGTGAGTTTATAGTATGGAGCCTGGCACATGATAAGGGCTCAATAAACATTAGCCACTATTATTATTGTTAGCATCATTATTGAACAAGACAAGCCTAAAGAGAGGCCTCAGCCTTGGTGTACTGACTGACTGTTATGTAAGTTCATCATTCTGACCAAGTGGAGGGTAAGTACTGTGAACCGTGAGTTCAGTTGCTCTAGTCCAGTGGAGGTATGCTTGCATCTAAGTTCTTTTCTTGCCTTTTCCAAAGTCATGTCCACATAAATCCATCTGCTAGATTACATTGGGAGAAAAAAGCAAGGGGAATTTTCTTACAGTTTAGATTCAATGTCAGAGAATGCCAAGGAGAGATATATTTATTATGCTTATTTTAATGGTTTTTAAAAACACAACAGATTGGGAAATAGTAACTTTGTCAAAAAACAAACCCTAAGTCAGAGTAAACTGCAAATGCCCAGATAAATCAGGATTTAGGGGCAGTCCCTTTGTGAAGTCTCTTTTTCTGCTTTGAGACTCAAATAGGATGCTCACATCTGCCTGGTTTATAGCCCAGCATTTCAAGCAGCTCTCTCATCTAGATTTTTCTCTGGCTCCCACACCAGGAGGGACCCAACATGTCTGTGTACATGTATGTTGGTGTCATCTCTACATTATTCATTTCTAAATGGAAGGACTAAATTTTACTTATCATTTTATCTATGTTTGAGGGGTTTTGTTGTTGTTGTCTTTTGCTAGCACCATTGCCTTAAACAATATTCTAAAAATTAATAAAGTAAATTGTTCCCCCATAGCCTCTTCTCTGTAGCTCTAAGGCTGAAATCAGTTTGACTTGAAAGCCCTTGCTGCGACCACCACCATCACTCAGATCCTCATTTTATCTCTTGCTTGTCCTATAACTGTAGCTTCCAAACTGGTCTCTCTCCTTCTGCTAGTGCCCAGATCAAATTGATTATCTTGCTAGCAGAGTGACCTGCTGAAAGTATAAGCATATCACTGTTTCCCTAACTTCAACCATAAATCATACTGTTATTAATGGGATTAAACCCACACTCTTCACAAATACGAAGAGTTTTTAGGATCTGGACCTGCCTTCCTCTGCAGCCTCATCATCCCACTTTGTTCTACAGTAATATCAAATCACGTCCAACTCTCCCAGTAAACAACACCTCTTCATAACGTGTTTTATTGATATTATTGCCCAGGCCAACCTATTAGCATCTTGAGTCTTTGTTCTTTTCACTACCATTTCCTGAGTAATACTCTTCACATGTTGTCCATAGTAGATGCTTGTATTAGTTTCCTAGGGCTTCTGTAACACAGCGCCACACGCTGAGTTCGTAAACAACAGAAATCTATTCTCTCACAGTTTGGAGGCTAGAAATCCAAAATCAAGGTGTTGGAGTTTGGATCAAGATGGCGGAGTAGAAGGACGTGTGCTCACTCCCTCTTGCGAGAGCACCGGAATCACAACTAAATGCTAAACAATCATCAACAGGAAGACACTGGAACTCAACAAAAAGATACCCCACATCCAAAGACAAAGGAGAAGCTGCAGTGAGACAGTTAAAGGGGTGAAATCACAATAAAATCAAATCCCATAACTGCTGTGTTGGTGACTCACAAACTGGAGAACAGTTATACCACAGAAGTCCACCCACTGGAGTGAAGGTTCTGAGCCCCATGTTAGGCTTCCCAACCTGGAGGTCTGGCAACGGGAGGAGGAATTCCTAGAGAATCAGACTTTGAGGGCTAGCAGAATTTGGTTGCAGGACCTCGACAGGACGGGGAGAAACAGAGACTCCACTCTTGGAGGGCACACACAAACTAGTGTGTGCATCAGGACCCAGGAGGAGGAGAAATGACCCCATAGGAGACTGAACCAGACCTTCCTGCTAGTTTTGGAGGGTGTCCTGCAGAGGCGGAGGGGTGGCTGTGGCTCACCGTGGGGACAAGGACACTGGCAGCAGAAGTTCTGGGAAGTACTCCTTGGCATGAGCCTTCCCAGAGTCCACCATTAGCCCCACCAAAGAGCCTGCTGGGTCGCCTTAGGCCAAACAACCAACAGGGAGGGAACTCAGCCCCACCCATCAGCAGGCAAGTGGATTAAAGTTTTACTGAGCTCTGTCCACCAGAGCAACACCCAGCTCTACACACCACCAGTTCCTCCCATCAGGAAGCTGCACAAGCCTCTTAGATAGCCTTATCCACCAGAGGGCAGACAGCAGAAGCAAGAAGAACTACAACGCTGCAGCCTATGGAATGAAGACCACATTCACAGAAAGACAAAGTGAAAAGGTAGAAGACTATGTACCAGATGAAGGAACAAGAAAAAAAAAAAAACAAACAGAAAAACAACTAAAGGAAGTGGAGACAGGCAACCTTCCAGGAAAAGAATTCAGAATAATGACAGTGAAGATGATCCAGGAGCTTGGAAAAAGAATGGAAGCAAAGACTGAGAAGATACAAGAAATGTTTAACAAAGATCTAGAAGAATTAAAGAGCAAACCCATGGAAGAATTAAAGAAAAAACAAACAGAGATGAACAATATAATAACTGAAATGAAAAATACACTAGAAGGACTCAATAGCAGAATAACTGAGGCAGAAGAATGGATAAGTGACCTGGAAGACAAAATGGTGGAACTCACTGCCGTGAAACAGAATAAAGACAAAAGAATGAAAATAAATGAAGACAGCCTAAGAGACCTCTGGGACAACATTAAATGCACCAACATTTGCATTATAAGGGTCCCAGGAAGAGAAAAGAGAAAAAGGACTGGAGAAAATATTTGAAGACGCTATAGTTGGAAACATCCCTAACATGGGAAAGGAAATAGCCACCCAAGTCCAGAAAGTATAGAGAGTCCCAGGCAGGATAAACCCAAGGAGAAACACGCCGAGACACATAGTAATCAAATTGACAAAAATTAAAGACAAAGAAAAATTATGAAAAGCAACAGGGAAAAACAAATAACATACAAGGGAACTCCCATAAGGTTAACAGCTGATTTCTCAGCAAAAACTCTACAAGCCACAAGGGAGTGGCATGATATACTTAAAGTGATGAAAAGGGAGAACGTACAACCAAGATTACTCTACCTGGTAAGGATCTCATGCATATGTGATGGAGAAATCAAAAGCTTTACAGGCAAGCAAAAGCTAAGAGAATTTAACACCACCAAACAAGCACTACAACAAATGCTAAAGGAACTTCGCTAAGTGGGAAACACAAGGGAAGAAAAAGAACCTACAGGAACAACCACAAAACAATTAAGAAAATGCTAATAGGACCATACATATCAATAAACCTTAATTATGAATGGATTAATTGCTCCAACCAAAAGACACGGGCTCTCTGAATGGATATTAAAACAAGACCCATATATATGCTGTCTACAAGAGACCCACTTCAGCCCTGGGGACACATACAGACTGAAAGTGAGGGGGTAGAAAAAGATATACCATGCAAATGGAAATCAAAAGAAAGCTAGAGTGGCAGTACTCATATCAGATAAAATAGACTTTAAAGTGAATGTGACAAGAGACAAAGGAGGACACTACATAATGATCAAGGGATCAATCCAAGAAGAAGATATAACAATTATAAATATATATGCACCCAATGTAGGAGCACCTCAGTATATAAGGGAAATGGTAACAGCTATAAAAGAGGAAATCTACAGTAACAAATAATAGTGGGGGACTTTAACACCTCACTTACACCAGTGGACAGATCATCCACACATAAAATTAATAAGGAAACACAAGCTTTAAATGAAAAAACAGACCAGATAGATTTAATTGATCTTTATAGGACATTCCATCTGAAAACAGCACATTACACTTTCTTCACAAGTGCACACAGAACATTCTCTAGGATAGATCACATCTTGGGTCAGATCAAGCCTCAGTAAATTTAAGAAAATTGAAATCGTATCAAGCATCTTTTCCAACCACAATGCTATGAAATTAGAAAACAATTACAGGGAAAAAAATCTTAAAAATACAAACACATGGAGGCTAAAAAACATGTTACTAAATAACCAAGAGATCACTAAAGAAATCAAAGAAGAATCAAAAAATACCTATCGACAAATGACAACAAAAACATGAAGATCCAGAACCTAGGGGATGCAGCAAAAGCAGTTCTAAGAGGGAATTTTATAGCAAAACAATCCTACCTCAAGAAACAAGAAAAACCTCAAATAAGCGATCTAACCTTACACTGAAAGGAACTAGAGAAAGAAGAATAAACAAAACCCAATGTAAGTAGAAGGAAAGAAATTATAAAGATCAGAGCAGAAATAAAGGAAATAGAAACAAAGAAAACAATAGTAAAGATCAAGAAAACTAAAAGCGGGTTCTTTGAAAAGATAAACAAAATTGATAAACCTTTAGCCAGACTCATCAAGAAAAGGACGGAGAGGACTCACATCAGTAAAATTGGAAATGAAAAAGGAGAAACTAAAATTGATATCACAGAAATACAAAGCATCTTAAGAGTTTACCACAAGCAACTCTATGCCAATAAAATGGACAACCTGGAAGAAGTGGACAAATTCTTAGAAAGGTATAACCTTCCAAGACTGAACCAGGGAGAAATAGAAAATATGAACAGACCAATCACAAGTAATGAAATTGAAATTGTGATACAAAATCTTCCAGCAAACAAAAGCCCAGGACCAGATGGCTTCATGGGGGAATTCTATCAAACATTTAGAGAAGAGCTAACAGCCATCTTTCTCAAACTCTTCCAAAAAATTGCAGAGGAAGGACCATTCCCAAACTCATTTTACAATGCCACCATCACCCTGATACCAAAACCAGACAAAGATACTTCAAAAAAGAAAATTACAGACCAATATCACTGATGAATATTGATGCAAAAATCTGCAGCAAAATACTAGCAAACAGAATCCAATAACACATTAAAAGGATCATACACCATGATAAAGTGGAATTTATCCCAGGGATGCAAGGATTCTTCAATATATGCAAATCAGTCAATGTGATACACCATATTAACAAACTGAAGAATAAAAACCATATGATCATCTCAATAGATGGAGAAAAAGCTTTTGACCAAATTCAACCCCCATTTATGATAAAAATTCTCCAGAAAGTGGGCATAGAGAGAACCTACTTCAACATAATAAAGGCCATATATGACAAACCCACAGCAAACATCATTCTCAATGGTGAAAAACGGAAAGCATTTCCTCTAAGATCAGGAATAAGGCAAGGATGTCCACTCTTGCCACTGTTATTCAACGTAGTTTTGGAAGTCCTAGCCATGGCAGTCAGAGAAGCAAAAGAAATAAAAGGAATCTAAATTGAAAAGAAGAAGTAAAACTGTCACTGTTTGCAGATGACATGATACTATACACAGATAATCCTAAAGATGCCACCAGAAAACTACTAGAGCTAATCAATGAATTTGGTAAGGTTGCAGGGTACATAATCAATGCACAGAAATCTCTTGAGTTCCTATACACTAACAATGAAAGATCAGAAAGACAAATTAAAGAAACAATCCCATTCACCATTGCAACAAAAAGCATAAAATACTTAGGAATAAACCTACCTAAGGAGGTAAAAAATGTGTACTCAGAAAACTATAAACACTGATGAAAGAAATCAAAGATGACACAAACCGATGGAGATATCTACCGTGTTCTAGGATGGGAAGAGTCAACATTGTGAAAATGACTATACTACCCAAAGCAATCTACAGATTCAATGCATTCCCTATCAAATTACCAATGGCATGTTTTACAGAACTAGAGCAAAGAATCTTAAAATATGTATGCAGACACAAAAGACCCAGAATAGCCAAAGCAATCCTGAGGGAAAAAAACGGAGCTGGAAGAATCAGACTCCCTGACTTCAGACTATACTACAAAGTTAAAGTAATCAAGACAATATGGTACTGACACAAAAATAGAAATATAGATTAATGGAACAGGGTAGAAAGCCCAACGATAAACCTGTGAACCTATGGTCAACTAATCTATGACAGAGAAGGCAAGGATATACAATGGAGAAAAGACAGTCTTTTCAGTAATTGGTGCTGGGAAAACTGGGCAGCTACATGTAAAAGAATGAAAGAACACTCCCTAAGACCATACACAAAAATAAACTCAAAATGATTAAACATTTAAATGTCAGAACAGAGACTGTAAAACTCTTAGAGGAAAACATAGGAAGAACACCCTTTGATGTAAATCACAAGAAGACCTTTTTTGACCACCTCCCAGAGTAATGGAAATAAAAACAAAAAATTAACAAATGGACCTAATGCAACTTAAAAGCTTTCGGACAGCAAAGGAAACTATAAACAAGATGAAAAGACAACCCTCAGAATGGGAGAAAATATTTGCAAACAAATCAACAGACAAAGGAGTTATCTCCAAAATATATAAACAGCTCATGCAGCTCAATATTAAAGAAACAAAAAACCCAATCCAAAAATGGGTAGAAGACCTAAATAGACATTTTTCCAAAGAAGACATATAGATGGCCGTGAGGCACATGAAAAGCTGTTCAACATCAGTAAATATTAGAGAAATGCAAATCACAACTACAATGAGGTATCACCTCACACCAGTTAGAATGGGCATCATCAAAATCTACAAACAATAAATGCTGGAGAGGGTGTGGAGAAAAGCGAACCTTCTTGCACTGTTGGTGGGAATGTAAATTGATACAGTCACTATGGAGAACAGCATGGAGGTTCCTTAAAAAACTAAAAATAGAATTACTGTATGACCCAGCAATCCCATTATTGGGCATATACTCAGAGAAAAGCATAATTTGAAAAGACATATGCACCCCAATGTTCATTGCAGCACTATTTACAGTAGCTAAGTCATGGAAACAACCTAAATGCCCATCGACAGAGGAATGGATAAAGAAGATATGGTACATATATACAATGGAATATTACTCAGCCATAAAAAGGAACAAAATTGGGTCATTGTAGAGACGTGGATGGATCTAGAGACTGTCATACAGAGTGAAGTAAGTCAGAAAGAGAAAAACAAATATTGTATATTAACGCATATATGTGGAATCTAGAAAAATGGTACAGATGAACCAGTTTGCAAGGCAGAAATAGAGACACAGATGTAGAGAACAAACATATGGACACCAAGGGGGGAAAGTGGGGGAGCGGGGATGGTGGGATGAAATGGGCAATTGGGATTGACATATATACACTGATGTGTATAAAATAGATTACTAATAAGAACCTGCTGTATTAAAAAAAAATCAAGGTGTTGACAGGACCAGGTCACTCTGAAACTTTTAAAAGGTGACCCTTCCATTCCTCTTCTAGTTTGTGGTAACCCTAGCCATTCTGTGGCTTGTGAGAGCAGAACTCCAGTCTCTGCCTCTGCCTTCAGTAGAACATACTGCCTCTGTGTCTGTATGTATGTCCTTATTTTCCTCCTCTTATGAGGGCATTGCTCTTAGTAGGTTATGGCTCACCCGAATGACCTCATCTTAACTTGTTTATGCCTGTGAAGACCTTATTTCTAAATTGGTCCCATTCACAGGTATCAGACATGAACATCTCTTTTGGGGAACCCAATTTAACCCATAATAATGCTTCATCAGTATTTGATAAGTGGATGAATAAATGCATGTGTGCTCAGCTACCACTTCTGAAAAACCTTCTTATATGCTCAAAAGAGAGGTAATCACCTCACCTCCATATTACAGTAATTATGTGTTACTATATTTTGCACATGTTGTTTATTAATTGGCCTGTCACAATGCATTTGTTCATATATATGTATCATTATATGACCATGAATTCCTCAGGGAAGGGCCTATGCACTATTCATCTTCATATCTCATTGCCTAGCACGGTCCCTGGAAGGGAAGAACAAATATTTATATAATTAAGTTTCTGCTTTCTTTATGACTGGATTATTTCCCTTATTTTCCCCCAAATTACATTGCTCCTGCCTCACACTTTGTGTGGTGGCAGCAGATTGGCCAGGTGGTAAGTTTGTAACATTGAGATGTACAATTCATAATCTTTTTGTGGGGTTGTTTTTCTGTAACCACTTAAGACAATAAAGAATGTTGTGACCATCTGTGGCCAGTTTACATAACCAGCAATATCCCAGAATACTATGTAATAGTGTGGTTTGTGGAAATTAGTTTAAATCAGTGCTTTCAAAGTATGTTTACGTTGCATTTAAAATATTTGTTGGAAAAGATATTTGCATTTTGGGCAACAATTTTTGGAAAACTTTATATAAAGAGGAATAATTTTCTAGCTTCACATACTTGAAGCTAGAAAATTTCTGAGATATGTGAAAGTTGCAAAGATATTTCTTTTTGTAGCTTTTAGCTAAAAAACTGATGGCTAAGGGTATATTTTCCTCTTTAGATACAAAAGGGGAGCTTATTTTATTCTTTGGGGTGGGTTCTAACTAAAATATGTGAATAGGATAAAGATAAATTGATAATTTAAAGATTACTTTGAGCATAGGAGGTAATTATCACAACTAATTGAGGTAAAATATAGCTGCAACTGAGTGTTTAACTTAAAGATTACCTATTTACAGGTGGTCGATAACGGAGATGGATAAAAGTTATAGAAGTCATATATGTAGCAAATCCATGAATATCTGGCTTTTGCTTTTTTCTCCATCTCCTGGCTTTACATCTTTATTTCAGGAAGCTATATACAAGGGAGGAGATATTTAGAGTTTTGAACTTGCTAACCTTGTGTTATGCAGTGACTTCCAATGTCAGTTATTACATTCTGCTATGGGAACACATGTTCACTTTACATGTCATCTTGAGATATTCAAAGTCATAAAACCTATCCTTATGTTAAATAAACACATGAGGTTAAGTTAACGAAATATTTTAAAAATATGAATAATTATAATAAAACTTACTTAGTTGTGACTCAGTCCATTCTTTTGCTATTTGTCTCTTAAAAATGCTATTGATAATCCAGGAATTGTGGTTCTACCAGACAGTGGAAGTAATGTCTTTACAAACGGTTTGTTAGTCACTTTTAATATATGTTAATCTGGTGGGTTATTTCTACTAATCTCAAGGCAAATATTTATTAATAGTAAAAAGAAGAACATTTAAAAATAAAATTGGCTTAGAGTTTCAATGCTCCTGTGAATTTATTTTTTATCAAAGGAAATATAATTTCTCTTTTATTTTGACTACAATGTCGAAATAAATAAATGAATAAATAATAAAGATACCTTCTTCCATTTTAAGTAGTTTTATTATTGACTAATAACTTTATTTGATTAATACATGGAAGAATATTTAAAGGACAAATTTGAAAATTATAAAAATTATAAGGAATTTAATTATCATAAACCTAAAGGTAGCTAGCTGGATGAATTTTACTTTTTATTTCCAAGCTCTTATCCAAAAAGCCAATTTTCAGAGATTTTCTTGTTTTGCTTTGCTGTTCTTCCTGCAAGATTTGTGATGCTGGTTTTAAGGGATACACTTCCATTATTCCTCATTAATGAAATTAATTACTTGTTATGTTCCACCCATTATACCTGAAGTATGTGTATCATCAGAAGAGTGACAACTAAGACTTGGTCTTCCCAAGAACATCGTGTGAACCAAATTGATTTTAAAATTGCACTGTTCCATGCAAACTCCGAGGTTCTAGAAGAATACCATCAGCTTTTCTGAAAACATGGTTAAAACAATAGTTAGGGTCCATCATTTTTGGTTTCCATGTAATGACTTAATTAAGTGTGGTTATTAGGATTTTGGCAAAGGCTTTCATTCCAAATTTAGTTGAGAACATTTTAAAATATAAGAAATTAAATAATACATGTTTTTGGAAAACATTAAAAATTTTTTTCTCTCTGCAAAAGTTACTTAAAATGGACAGTTAAATGCTGGAAATATTTCTGATGAGTTGTAGATATGTTCAGTCGAAAGTTTCCAGGTATTATTAACACCATAATCACTACATACATATAGTTCATCTGTCTTTCATAATTGAATTTTCTGGATACAAAAATGCATAGAAAGTAGGTTTATGAGAACTGTTTTCTCTTGCAACCAATTCAGTGACACTCTCAGTGGATGAAAAGCTTGGGACCCAATGTTGCAAACAGATGAGCTGGCCTCTCTTCCTCTGCTCTTACAACTCTCTACACTTCATTATCCAAGGAGAACCTGCATTATTTCACTCCTTGGCTTGCTCTCAGAATAAAATCCAAACTCCACGCTACAGCCTGCATAGTCTCAACATGATTGGAAATCTGCCTAAGCAATCTGATTTTAATTCTTGCTCCTCATTTCTGTCTGTTGAATTTCCTGTTTTCAGTCAGGAATACTCTTCCCCCTTGATAGACTTTCACAGGGCTGGAGCCTCTTCACTATTTGTTCACTGAGGAAATGTTTACCTCCTCAGGGAGGCTTTGCATCAACTCTCTTCTAACTGTCCCTATTCTGAAACTCGTAGCCTTATTCTAATTTTCACCTAGCATTTACTGCTCCTGGAATTTATCTCTTGCTTGTTTGCTGTTTCTTCCTCTCCTCCTTCACTGTCTTTCTCTTTTCTTTCCTTTCTCCCTCGCTTACATTTTTTTAAATTTTATTACAGTCTGCATCCCTTGATAAAATGTACATTCCATGAGAGAATGGGCCTTATGCATTTCCTTTGTTGACATATGCTATTGCCTAGAAAGGGAAAACTAGATACTTTATAGTGGAGAAATCTGTCATTCACTATCTTAAACCCATGATCAGAGTTAGCATGATCAGTGATGAGACAGATTAATAGCATGTGTCTGTTAAAATGCGTTACACTGAGGAGAATACAAAAAAAATTCACCAAAGAATCTAATCATGAGGAAACATCAGACAAAACCACATTATGTAATTGTCCATGACATTCAGCATTTCAAGGGCATGAAAAACAAAGTGAGATTGAGGAATTGTTCCATTTTAACTGAGACTAAAGAGACCCATCAAGGGACTTCCCTGGGGCTCAGTGGTTGAGAATCCGCCTGCCAATGCAGGGGACACGAGTTCGAGCACTGGTCTGGGATGATCCCACATGCCGCGGAGCAACTAAGCCCTTGAGTCACAACTATTGATCCTGCGCTGTAGAGCCCGCGAGCCACAACTACTGAGCCCTTGAACCACAACTACCACAACTACTGAAGCACGCACGCCTAGAGCCTGTGCTCTGCAACAAGAGAAGCCACTACAATAAGCCTGCGCACCGCAACGAAGAGTAGCCCCTGCTCGCCACAATCAGAGAAAGCCTGCACGCAGCAACAAAGACCCAACACAGCCATAAATAAATAAATAAATAAATAAATAAATAAATAAATAGGGGGGGAGGGAGGGGGAGGGGGAGAGAGAGAGAGAGAGAGAGAGACCCGTCAAGCATGTGAAGTTAGGATCTGAGATTTGCTTTTGCTCTAAAAGGTATTATGGGTACAATTAGAAAAATTTGAGTAAAGTATTTATGTTAGGTAATACTACTATATAATTGTTAATTTCCAGATTTTGATACTTTTATTGTGGCTATGTAAGGGAATGCCCTTACTTGTAAGAAATATATACTAAATTATTTACAGTTAAATAATTGTTATGTCTGCAACTTTCTGTCAGTGGTTTCAGGGAAAAAATGTGTGTGTGTATATAGAGTGTGACAGACAGAAAGACAGAGAATAGAAATGATAGAGAAAATATGGTAAAATATTAAAATTTGGCCAATCTTGGGGGATTTGAGCCTACAGTAATTCTTTATACTATTATTGAAACTGTCTTTAAGTTTGAAATTATCAAAATTAAAAATTAAAACAAGAAAACTGCATCCAAACTTTAACAAAATAACTGCAAACAATTTCAATTACTAGCTCACTCTAATTAAAACCTTAAATATGCTTAAGAAAAACACATGTTCTAATTGTTTATAAACTAAACTGATGTGAAAACCAAAGATTTGTATTTATCCTATTAAGATAATTGTACGTCAGCTAAAGAGTTTATGGATTCTACTTTGAGAGTAACAAACAAGTTAACTCCATGCAGTTAGTGATTTAAGAATAACCTAAATAGGATTCAGAGATTTTATATCTACCTTACTTTTTTGGTGTAAATTAATATTTGTAGAATGAGAATAGTTTTACAAAAAAAATAATGCTGGACACATAACTGAGACTTCATCAAGCCTCATTAATTTCTAAATAATGATGTTTTATTTATTTCTTGCCCTGGGGAATTTTGCTCAGAGAGTTGCTAAACCCAAGCTTTTACTTGAATGCGTTTTAAATAGTGCAGACTCTGAAAAGGCATTTCCTTCTTCCAGAAGATAGTTTGTTCTTTAAGTACATTTTTTAGGTTATAAAATAAAAGATGCAAAAGAGAGTTCATAATGGTTATTATCTGGCTTGAAATTCTAATTACGGGTGTTCCTTACAGATTCTGAATGGCTGGACTGTAGTACAAGAGCCAGGTTTAGTTTGTAATGGCCTCAGTATTGACCTTCCCCACCATACAACCTGTGGGTGTCATGCCAACATGACAAAATGGCTACTATCCAAGGAGTACCTTCGTTCATGGAGTTGGATACCTTCCATATCTTCGAACATAATAACAAGCATCCAATCTAAAATTACTGAAGCAAATAAGTGAAACAGAGTACATAATACGAGTGTGTTAGAGTCATTTAGTGCGTGCTTATTTTAAGCTCATTTGACTCCTTGTTTCCTGATTAAATCCATGCTAGGCCCTTTTATGACCATTTTTACAACTGCATTATCTCAGCCCTACATGGCTGAGAGTCATTATCAAGTTCAGTAGATGAAACTATGAGAAATCCTAAGAAAAATGGAAAAGCTGTAATGTTCGGTGAAGAATACAGTGAAGTAACTGGCCACTGTTAGAGAGCAAGAGGAAAGCAAAACCAAGGCAAACTCTGCTTTCTAACTTCTGTTCCTTTCTACACCTGAAAATTCTACCAACGTGGCCCCTCCGAAAATAGGTATATCAGAGAAAATTGAGCCTTACTTTGTTGGATAGTATCATGCATGAATCAAGGCTGGAGCACAAAGGACGTTTACATGTGATGCCTTCATAGATTGAGAAAGATAACTGGCTGCACATTATTGTACATACTGGTCATCTGCATGACTCCAGCAAGCATTTAGAGCTTGGAACTGCTTCTCCCATAAACCAGTCGTTGAGAATCAAAGATCATTTATGATCATAAAAACTTTAGTGGTTAGCTTTTTTTTTATTGAGTTTGTGACCCGTGAGAGCTTATTGTAAAAGTGGAACGACCCACCAGTTTTGGAAAAGTGGAGTTAAGCCCCTTACGTAGGCATTCTCCGTCTGCTGGTTCAGTGGGTCAAGTTAGCACAACAGCATTAAGTTGTTGGAGTGAGTTTTTATTCAACTTGTTTCAGTTAAGATGTTAGAGATGTTGTGGCTGTTCTTAGGGAGCTCAGAACAGAACTAAACCTCTTCCACACTGCACCCTGCTAGTCAGGCTGAGCCAAGAAAAATGCTGCTCCATGACCCCAGATCAGAAGGTTAAATCAAATTCTACCAGTCTGTTTCTCAGCCTTCCCAGATACATTTGGCTGCCTTGTCAAAGGACAAGTTAGTATCAAGGAAATAAAAACAAGTGTCACGTTGTCCCTGTATGAAGATTCCTCTTCAGGAAGTCCATAACCAGCTCTATCCTGGTAGAGATTTGGTGATTTGATATGACTTAGCTCCTTCTCCTTTCCCTTTATTACCTCGGACACCTCCTTTGGAAACTCTACTCTGTATCTTCATGTCAATCAAATCCTAGTCATCAAGTATCTCCTGTTGCTTTACTAGTAATTATGCCCGTTAACCTCAGAGTAGAAATAAATGCAAGGTCTTCATGACCTAGGAGACATGACATCGATTCTCCCATAGCCTCTCATTCTGCAACTCTTGACTTACCCATTGCTAGGGCTGCTGTAACAAAGTACTGCAAACTGGTTGGCTTAAAAACACAGAAATTTATTGTCTTATGTTTCTCAGGTCTAGAAAGCCTAGATCATGGTGTTGGCAGGGCTGGTTCTTTCTGAGGGCTGTGAGTGAACCTCTTCCATATCATTCTGCTACCTTCTGGTGGTTGGCTTGTACCTTTGAAGTTCTTGGTTTGGCAATCTCTCCCTTTATTGTCACACTGACTTTCTTCATTTGTGTTTGTCTCCACACTTCCCCCTCTATAAGGACCCCAGTCATATTGGATTAAAGCCCACACTAATGACATCATCTTAATTTAACTAATTACATCGGCAGCAACTCTGTGTCCAAATAAGGTCACATTCTGAGATGCTGGGACTTAGGACTTAAGCAGATGAATTGGTATGTGGGGTTGGGTGGGGGGCACAGCTGAACCTGTAAGATATGTCATTTTCCCGCACACTCTCGAGGCTCTCTTTCATCCTGGTGATAGTGTATGAAAAATAGAAATCAGCCATTCCTTTTGGTACATTCTTTTTCATAGAGTTATATGGATTATACTCCTTTTTGTCTATTTTATTATACTTGTGTAGGTAGAGAAAAATAGTTACCTTTAATCTGTCAGCAAATGTGCACTTGATAATCAAAACTTTTGTGTATGGGTCTGACTTACTCTGTGAGACTATATCAAGTGCAATAATAGTGAAGATTTAGCTTCATGTTACCTTCTTTTTTCCATTATCTTTATAAACTATAAATAATTGTTAAGTATTATCATCACTGAACCTTGCAGATGATAAATTATATGCCTGAAGAGATCAAGTGAAATAAAGGAAAGAATCACCATAAATCCACTAGTTCACACAAAAGAATTATCAGTATGAATTGAGATCACCTGCAGATTGGGTAGCAGATGTCATAACTGCTACCACCTCCTTACCTCTGCTGCTATCAAGGGGTCCAGTTACATCAGGTACCAGATGTCTATTTTAATCCTCATAACAACCCTAAGAGAAAGCTACTATTCTCATTTTACAAGTAAGAAAAGAAAGAATCAAGACATGCGTTTTGGTCTGGGTTACTTATGGATGTTCAAATGCCAGTATCTCTTAGTCCAACATCCATCAGTGGACGCTAAACTTTTACATACGCTAACGGGCAGAAGTTTGCAAAGAGTGTCAATTTATAAACAATAGAACTTATTTTTAAATATTGAGAATGAAAAAAATGACCAAAAGACGTAGCATCATCAAATCAAAATAAAAGGAGAAGTAGGGAATGAGTAGGTGTAGGGCTTAGGGTTTCCGTGTTAACAGGAACAGTATCTGCTCACAGGGGCAGGGGCTACACCTAGCTGAATGGAAAGACAGTGTTTCATTAGATGCACTGGTTCAAAGACAATTAAGTCTTAGGCCTATGTGGAAAATCTCTTCTGAATCTATCACTTACTCAAAACCCACTTTATTAACAGTTAGTGAAGATTGAACCTTATTGCCAATAAGGTCATGAAAAAAGTGCTCAACATCATAAGTCGTTGGAGAAGTGAGACCATATGGCCACTAAGTACTCACTAAATGGCTAAAATGAAGGCAACTGGCAGCCACAAACATTGGTGAGGGGGGGGAGCAGCTAACACTTTCCTACATGATAGGTGGCAGTGTGGCATGATGCAGTTACTTTGGACACTTCGGACAGTCTGACAGTTTCATAAAAAGTTAAAATGAATATACCCTATGACCTAGCAATTATGTTTATATGCAAATAAATTTATCCAAGGGAAATGAAAACATGTCTACAAAGAGCCTTGTATCCGAATGTTCATAACAGCTTGATTTGTAATCACAAAAAACTGGGAACAGTCTATCAACAGAAGGAAAGGGGTAAGCAAATGGTGGCATTTTCAGACAGTAGAGTACTATTTAGCAGAAACAAGCAGCAACATGAATGAATTTCAAAACTTGATGAGTGAAAGATACCAGACAGAAAGAAATACATACTGTATGTTTTCATTTATGTAGAACACTAGAGTAGGCGACGTAGTCTCTAGTGAAAGAAGTCAGTTCCTTTGAGGGCAGGATGTTGACTGGGAAAAAAAAAATATAAGGGAGCTTCGGGAGTGGTGAAAATATTCTGTGTCTTCATAGGACTATGGATTGAACTGTACACTTCAGATCTGTACAGTTTAGAATATGTAAGTTATCCCTTGATACAACTATTCTTCAAAATGATTAAGCCTTACAGATTATGGATCACTCAGGCATTGAAGGAATTGCTTGTATGAATTACTATGTATACCCAAATATTCATAGGGGAATGAGCACAAAAAAACACAGTTACGCATAGCGTATGAATAGTGACTGTTGTCCCTGACTGACCTGTTTTCGGGAGTGAGGGGTAATGAGACAGAGGGTACCTTTGAACCTGAAATGTCTTCTCAGAAATCCTGTCAAAGGTTACCTTTTAGGAACACCGGGTGAAATCTTCCCCTTTTTCGGTACAGAGTGCCCTCAAATTGAGTTTACTGACTGCTCCCCCAACTTCCTGCATCCCTTACGTTTCCCTGGACATCCTCAGAAGCCAGATGGTCATTTAAAATGATATGATTATCCCTTTGAATTGACTGTGCTCAGAGAGGTGGAACTCCCATGATGCCACAACAAACCCAGCTTTTGCAAAGGCAGGACTAATCTTAAAAACTCAAGTGTTATGTCTGGGATTTTTTTTTTTTTTATTAACCTCCCCTAGAACTCTTCTCTGCTGTCATACATAAATCAGAGGATTATGAAAGAACTAGTCAAAGAGGCTGTTTCCTTCTAAGGCTGTAATTTGGCTCCATGAATTATTAATTATTGAACCGGTATGGCATCAGCTCCTCAGAACCTAGTATAAATGTAAAAGGCTCACCTTATCAGTTATAATCTAAGGAGCTGCAGTAATGTGATTCTTACCATTTAGTGCTCTGTGGTATGTTAAAGGGAGCTGGACTGTTCAACCCATCAAACTTTCTGAAATAAAATACGAAGCAAGGAGGAGGATTTTTTCTTTGCAAGTAGATTTGAAATTCAGTATAAGGAAGCAGATGCGGATTGCTTCAAGGGTTTTGATTATCACGAAGGATGGAGTTGTTTCATACATGCTGAAGCAAATCACAGGACATGTGAAAGAGTGTGGTTCAAGAAAACTGTCTGAAAGCAAAGCTTTGGAACATCTTGCATCTCTGCTGCTGTTAAGGAGGAAATAAATAATGCACCAAATGAAGTTGTGCTAAAGCTAAGTTCAGTATTTGCTGAAAGCAGACCTCTGACCTAGTAAGTACAGTGTTTTTCATGTACGAATTATAGCTCTTCAAAGAAGCAAGAACTAAGATTGCATGATCCTTTTTGTTTTTTTGCTGGGATGCTTACCTTTAATACTGGATGAACCCTCCCAGACTTCTTTGGTTCTCTGTTTAATATGTAATGTTTTATTTAAAAAATTTCTACGGAAAAATAAATGAGCTTAAAATCTGTTCTTTTTTTTTTTTTTTGCAAACATAAGATTAGTCTCATTTTATGTGCAGGGTTTTTTTTTTTTTTTTTTCCTGCAATTTCTAAATATTTCAGAAGTGTGCTCTCCAAGTATACATACAACTGACTCTATCAAATTCAGACAACAGCAGTCTTAACTGATAATACATTTTCACAACTGTTCAACATTACAATTTAAAGAAAGAAATTATACCAAGCTCTGATCTAGCCAATGACTGTAAATTGGTGGTTTTATCAATATAAATTTTAATAAGGTAGAAATGTATGTTATGGTTAGCTATGCTAAAATAAATGTGTTATGTGTCTCTAGCTTAGCCAATAATAAGATATTATTTTAGAAATAATTATTTTGCTAAATCTGTGCAAACTTTCATATTATTAATAGCTAGTTAGTAGCTTTATTACTTTGAGTACACTGCAGTGATGCTAGTTCTATTTGACTTAAATTAAAACAGATTACAGTTTTTAAAAATAATTTTATGAGGTTAAGTTTGGTGCAGGAAAATAGAGAGTAAATTCATTCTATAAAAATGGCTAAATGTGAAAATGACCTAGGAGATAAAAGCACCTTGATTATGCTGTTACTTTTTTTTTAAACATCTTTATTGGAGTATAATTGCTTTACGATAGTGTGTTAGTTTCTGCTTTACAACAAAGTGAATCAGTTATACATATACATATGTTCCCATATCTCTTCCCTCTTGTGTCTGCCTCGCTCCCACCCTCCCTATCCCACCCATCTAGGTGGTCACAAACCACCGAGCTGATCTCCCTGTGCCATGCAGCTGCTTCCCACTAGCTATCCACCCTATGTTTGGTACTGTATATATGTCCATGCCACTCTCTCACTTCGTCAAAGCTTACCCTTTCCCCTCCCCATATCCTCAAGTCCATGCTCTAGAGGGTCTGTGTTTTATTCCTGTCCTACCCCTAGGCCCTTCATGACATTTTTTTTTCTTAGATTCCATATATATGTGTTAGCGTACGGTATTTGATTTTCTCCTTCTGTCTTACTTCACTCTGTATGACAGACTCTAGGTCCATCCACCTCACTACAAATAACTCAATTTCGTTTTTTTTATGGCTGAGTAATATTCCATTGTATATATGTGCCACATCTTCTTTATCCATTCATCTGTTGATGGACACTTAGGTTGCTTCAATGTCCTGGCTATCGTAAAGAGAGCTGCAATGAACATTTTGGTACATGACTCTTTTTGAATTATGGTTTTATCAGGGTGTATGCCCAGTAGTGGGATTACTGGGTCATATGGTAGTTCTATTTGTAGTTTTTTAAGGAACCTCCATACTGTTCTCCATTGTGGCTGTATCAATTTACATTCCCACCAACAGTGTAAGAGTGTTCCCTTTTCTGCACACCCTCTCCAGCATTTATTGTTTCTAGATTTTTTGATGATGGCCATTCTGACTGGTGTGAGATGATATCTCATTGTAGTTTTGATTTGCATTTCTCTAATGATTAATGATGTTGAGCATTCTTTCATGTGGTTGTTGGCAATCTGTATATCTTCTTTGGAGAAATGTCTATTTAGTTCTTCTGCCCATTTTTGGATTGGGTTGTTTGTTTTTTTGTTATTGAGCTGCATGAGTTGCTTATAACTTTTGGAGATTCATCCTTTGTCAGTTGCTTCATTTGCAACTATTTTCTCCCATTCTGAGGGTTGTCTTTTGGTCTTGTTTATGGTATCCTTTGCTGTGCAAAAGCTTTTAAGTTTCATTAGGTTCCATTTGTTTATTTTTGTTTTTATTTCCATTTCTCTAGGAGATGGGTCAAAAAGGATCTTGCTGTGATTTATGTCAGAGTGTTCTGCCTATGTTTTCCTCTATGAGTTTGATAGTGTCTGGCCTTACATGTAGGTCTTTAACCCATTTTGAGTTTATTTTTGTGTATGGTGTTAGGGAGTGTTCTTTTTTTTTTTTAATTAATTAATTTTTTTTTTAACATCTTTATTGGAGTATAATTGTTTTACAATAGTGTGTTAGTTTTTCCTTTACAACAAACTGAATCAGTTATACATATACATATGTTCCCATATCTCTTCCCTCTTGCATCACCCTCTCTCCTACCCTCCCTATCCCACCCCTCTAGGTGGTCACAAAGCACAGAGGTGATCTCCCTGTGCTATGCGGCAGCTTCCCACTAGCTATCTAATTTACATTGGATAGTGTATATATGTCCCTGCCACTCTCTCACTTCGTCACAGCCCACCCTTCCCCCTCCCCATATCCTCAAGTCCATGCTCGAGTAAGTCTGTGTTTTATTCCCGTCCTACCACTAATCTCTTCATGACATTTTTTTCCCTTAGAGTCCATATATATGTGTTAGCATACGGTATTTGTTTTTCTCCTTCTGACTTACTTCACTCTGTATGACAGACTCCAGGTCCATCCACCTCATTATAAATAACTCAGTTTCATTTCTTTTTATGGCTGAGTAATATTCCATTGTATATATGTGCCACATCTTCTTTATCCATTCATCTGTTGATGGACACTTAGGTTGCTTCCATGTCCTGGCTATTGTAAATAGAGCTGCAATGAACATTTTGGTACATGAGTCTTTCTGAATTATGGTTTTCTCAGGGTATATGCCCAGTAGTGGGATTGCTGGGTCGTATGGTAGTTCAATTTGTAGTTTTTTAAGGAACCTCCATACTGTTCTCCATAGCGGCTGTATCAATTTACATTCCCACCAGCAGTGCAAGAGGGTTCCCTTTTCTCCACACCCTCTCCAGCATTTATTGTTTCTAGAGTTTTTTTGTTTTTTTTTTTTTTTTTTTTTTTGCTGTATGTGGGCCTCTCACTGTTGTGGCCTCTCCCGCTGCGGAGCACAGGCTCCGGACGCGCAGGCCCAGCGGCCATGGCTCACGGGCTTAGTTGCTCCGCGGCATGTGGGATCTTCCCGGACCAGGGCACGAACCCGTGTCTCCTGCATCGGCAGGCGGATTCTCAACCACTGCGCCACCAGGGAAGCCCTAGAGTTTTTGATGATGGCCAATCTGACCGGTGTGAGATGATATCTCATTGTAGTTTTGATTTGCATTTCTCTAATGATTAATGAGGTTGAGCATTCTTTCATGTGTTTGTTAGCAATCTGTATATCTTCTTTGGAGAAATGTCTATTTAGTTCTTCTGCCCATTTTTGGATTGGGTTGTTTGTTTCTTTGTTATTGAGCTGCATGAGTTGCTTATAAATTTTGGAGATTAATCCTTTGTCAGTTGCTTCATTTGCAAATATTTTCTCCCATTCTGAGGGTTGTCTTTTGGTCTTGTTTATGGTATCCTTTGCTGTGCAAAGGCTTTTAAGTTTCATTAGGTTCCATTTGTTTATTTTTGTTTTTATTTCCATTTCTCTAGGAGATGGGTCAAAAAGGATCTTGCTGTGATTTATGTCAGAGTGTTCTGCCTATGTTTTCCTCTATGAGTTTGATAGTGTCTGGCCTTACATGTAGGTCTTTAACCCATTTTGAGTTTATTTTTGTGTATGGTGTTAGGGAGTGTTCTAATTTCATACTTTTACAGGTAGCTGTCCAGTTTTCCCAGCACCACTTATTGAAGAGGCTGTCTTTTCTCCACTGTATATTCTTGCCTCCTTTATCAAAGATAAGGTGACCATATGTGTGTGGGTTTATCTCTGGGCTTTCTATCTTGTTCCATTGATCTATATCTCTGTTTTTGTGCCAGTACCATACTGCCTTGATTACTGTAGCCTTGTAGTATAGTCTGAAGTCAGGGAGCCTGATTCCTCCGGCTACATTTTTCGTTCTCAAGATTGCTCTGGCTATTCGGGGTCTTTTGTGTTTCCATACAAATGGTGAAATTTTTTGTTCTAGTTCTGTAAAAAATGCCAGTGTTAGTTTGATAGGGATTGCATTGAATCTGTAGATTGCTTTGGGTAGTAGAGTCATTTTCACAATGTTGATTCTTCCAATCCAAGAACATGGTATATCTCTCCATCTATTTGTATCATCTTTAATTTCTTTCTTCCGTGTCTTATAATTTTCTGCATACAGGTCTTTTGTCTCCTTAGATAGGTTTATTCCTAGATATTTTATTCTTTTTGTTGCAATGGTAAATGGGAGTGTTTTCTTAATTTCACTCTCAGATTTTTCATCATTAGTGTATAAGAATGCCAGAGATTTCTGTGCATTAATTTTGTATCCTGCTACTTTACAAAATTCATTGGTTAGCTCTAGTAGTTTTCTGGTAGCATCTTCAGGATTCTCTTTGTATAGTATCATCTCATCTGCAAACAGTGACAGCTTTACTTCTTCTTTTCCGATTTGGATTTCTTTTATTTTTCTCCCCTATTGCTGTGGCTTGAACTTCCAAAACTATGTTGAATAAGTGTTGTGAGAGTGGGCAACCTTGTCTTGTTCCTGATCTTAGTGGGAATGGTTTCAGTTTTTCACCATTGAGGACTATGTTGGCTGTGGGTTTGTCATATATGGCCTTTATTATGTTGAGGAAAGTTCCCTCAATGGCTACTTTCTCCAGGGCTTTTATCATAAATGGGTGTTGAATTTTGTCAAAAGCTTTCTCTGCGTCTATTGAGATGATATGGTGTATCACGTTGATTGATTTGCATATATTGAAGAATTTTTGCATTCCTGGAATAAACCCCACTTGATCATGGTGTATGATCCTTTTAATGTGCTGTTGGATTCTGTTTGCTAGTATTTTGTTGAGTATTTTTGCATCTGTGTTCATCAGTGATATTGGCCTGTAGTTTTTTTTCTTTGTGACGTCTTTGTCTGGTTTTGGTATGAGGGTGATGGTGGCCTCGTAGAATGAGTTTGCGAGTGTTCCTCCCTCTGCTATCTTTTGGAAGAGTTTGAGAAGGATAGGTGTTAGCTCTTCTCTAAATGTTTGATAGAATTCGCCTGTGAAGCCATCTGGTCCTGGGCTTTTGTTTGTTGGAAGATTTTTAATCACAGTTTCAATTTCAGTGTTTGTGATTGGTCTGCTCATATTTTCTATTTCTTCCTGGTTCAATCTCAGCCGCTTGTGCATTTCTCAGAATTTGTCCGTTTCTTCCAGGTTGTCCATTTTATTGGCATAGAGTTGCTTGTAGTAATCTCTCATAATCTTTTGTATTTCTGCGGTGTCTGTTGTTACTTCTCCTTTTTCATTTCTAATTCTGTTGATTGGAGTCTTCTCCCTTTTTGTCTTGATGAGTCTTGCTAATGGTTTATCAATTTTGTTTATCTTCTCAAAGAAGCAGCTTTTAGTTTTATTGATCTTTGCTATTGTTTCCTTCCTTTCTTTTTCATTTATTTCTGATCTTTATGATTTCTTTCCCTCTGCTAAATTTGGGGGTTTTTTGTTGTTTTTTTTTCTAATTGCTTTAGATGCAAGGTTAGGTTGTTTATTTGAGATGTTTCCTGTTTCTTAAGGTAGGATTGTATTGCACATTTTTCCTTTTCATTCCGGAAACTCTTTGGATATGTATGGTATTGTTCAAGAATACTTAAAATTTTAGGAATTTTCATAATTTTTGATGCACTGTTATTTATGTTTGAAGTACTACATGTCATACCCTGTCATACTCTCTGGCCTAACCCAGAAATCATCTCTATTTTTAATACTTTAATGTCATATAGGTTCATGCAAAATGTTAACTTGTCATTATGTTAAAAACTTCAGCTTTGGTTCAGCTTTGGATTTGGCCCAGCTTTGGTTCAACTTTGGATTTGGCTCCGCCTCTGCATGTAGGTTGCCTGAGGGCGTCTGTTCTTCACTTAGACAGGACTGGGTTAAAGGAGCTGCTGATTCGGGGGCTCTGGCTCACTCAGGCTGGGGGGAGGGAGGGGTTCGGATGCGGGGCGAGCCTGCAGCGGCAGAGGCCGGCGCGACGTTGCACCAGCCTGAGGCGTGCCTTGCGTTCTCCCGGGGTAGTTGTCCCTGAATCCCGGGACCCTGGCAGTGGCGGGCTGGACAGGCTCCCAGGAGGGGAGGTGTGGAGAGTGACCTGTGCTCGCACACAGGCTTCTTGGTGGCGGCAGCAGCAGCCTTTAGCGTCTCATGCCTATCTCTGGTGTCCGCGTTGATAGCCGAGGCTCGCGCCTGTTTCTGGAGCTCCTTTAAGTGGCGCGCTTAACCCCCTCTCCTCGAGCACCAGGAAGCAAAGAGGGAAGAAAAAGTCTTTTACCTCTTCGGCAGCTCCAGACTTCTCCCGGACTCCCTCTCGGCCAGCCGTGGCGCACTAACCCCTTCGGGCTGTGTTCAGGCCGCCAGTCCTCTCCCTGCGATCCGACCAAAGCCCGAGCCTCAGCTCCCCGCCCCCGCCCGCCCCGGCCGGTGAGCAGACAAGCCTCTTGGGCTGGTGAGTGCCGGTCGGCACCGATCCTCTGTGCGGGAATCTCTCCGCTT
Source organism: Kogia breviceps (assembly GCF_026419965.1). Taxonomy (NCBI): domain Eukaryota; kingdom Metazoa; phylum Chordata; class Mammalia; order Artiodactyla; family Physeteridae; genus Kogia; species Kogia breviceps. The sequence continues at coordinate 13,806,316 of NC_081319.1, read as the reverse complement.
TGCCCTCCGCACCCCTGTTACTGCGCTCTCCTCCATGGCTTTGAAGCTCCCCCCACCACCACCCGTCTCCGCCCGCGAAGGGGCTTCTAGTGTGGAAACCTTTCCTCCTTCACAGCTTCCTCCCACTGGTTCAGGTCCCATACCTATTCTTTTGTCTCTGTTTATTCTGTTTTCTTTTGCCGTAACCAGGTACGTGGGGAGTTTCTTTCCTTTTGGAAGGTCTGAGGTCTTCTGCCAGCGTTCAGTGTCAGTGGGTGTTCTATAGGAGCAGTTCCCCGTCTAGATGTATTTCTGATGTATCTGTGGGGAGGAAGGTGATCTCCGCGTCTTACTCTTCTGCCATCTTCTCTGTACCTCCTGTGCTGTTACTTTTGTATAGCCAGTTTTTAACATAATGACAAGTTAACATTTTGCATGAACCTATATGACATTAAAGTTTTAAAAATAGAGATGATTTTCCTGGTTAGGCCAGAGAGTATGACAGGGTATGACATGTAGCACTTCAAAGATAATTAACAGTGCATGAAAAATTATGAAAATCCTATAATTTAAAGTATTCTTGAACAATAGCATACATATCCAAAGAGTTTCCTGAATGAAAAGAGATGATGCCACGTAATTGTAGGATGCATTAAAACAAGAATAAAAAATGTTTGTCCTTTAAGGTGAAATAATTCATTTTATGTTTGAAGTAAATGTTGATGCAAAATTAAGAGCAAATATGCTTCTACTTTAATGAAATTGTTTAACTGATAATAAGGTACTACTAATATGGTATGTAATTTAGACCGATTTCCACTACTAGCCAACAGCTACCATTTAAAAAAAGTAATATTTTCCTGACTTTATTTTCTGTATGTGATGTTGACCCATTAAATTGCCATTACAGGGGAAAAAATGTATAGAAGTAGGTTTACTATGGGCAGGTTTAGTAAGACTGTATTGAGCAGACTATATTTTGGTTCAATATTGAAACAAGCCTCTTTATAACCAAAGCATTTCCAAGATCCAGTTGCTGGCCCATCATTTTTGGGCAGCATATTACCAAAACTTGAGAGTTCCCTGAAACTCTTGGAAATGAAATTTGATCACAGATGATGGGCTCATTCTCCATTCCGTTTTGCTAACCCGATTTGATTCCCTACTTTCCATTGCCAGAGATTTGGACTGTGTATTTGGATTTTCGATGAAACTGTAGAGTGTAGGAGTCAGGCTTTTTCAGAAGTTGGTTTGTTAGATGAATGTTAAATTGTAAATTTGTCCAGTGATAGATGCTAAGTTAAAAATCAATAAGGACTTAGGAACAGGGTGGCATTTTGGAAAAAAAAAAAAAAGCAGCAATATGCAGAGAGCATCCTGTGGCTCCACCCAGGCATTATACTAAGAAAGCTATTGAAGGTGGGGAAAAAAGGTAAAACTTTGCTTGGAGACCCTTCTGTTGTTGTTCCATATCTGCAATCACTTTCTCTCCTGAATTGTTCTTGCCCCGGGTTAGTCTCTAGGGTTTGTCCCTAGATTTCTCTTCGCTGACCATGTTAAGCCAGGATAAGCATTTTAAGCTTGCTCACTTGCTAACACCCTGTCTGGTGTTTGCTTTAAATCTTTTTTTTTTTTTTTTTTTTTCTCATGTAAGGTTTGAGCCATGGTCGCTTCTGTGACCATAGTTTCAAGACTGTGTTCTTGTAGCGGATTTTTTTCCATGATGTATACCTTAGGATCCATCTGTGATTTCAGACTGGAGTGGATTAGAGTTGTTTTTGAAAACAAGTTATTCTGCTTTCTAGCCTTTGCGTATTACATAAACTCTCTGAGCCTCTGTTTTCCCTATTTGTAAATGAAGATATTAAAACTACCTCACTCATTAGATTATTGAGAAGATCAAATGAGAGAATTCATATAAAATACTTAATTTTTGCCTTACATATAGTAAGTGTTCAATAAATCTATTACTGCATTCACCTAGTATTTCAGGAAGGCTTCTGCTTTTCCAAAAAATTCCTGCAATTAATTCTAGTTTGGGGTGGTAATGGATTTGGTCTGGTATATGGATTCTAAGTATAGTAACCATGAATCTTATTTAAATGTGTATTTATTTTTAATGAAGAGTAAAAATCAAATGGTTTCTGTCATTATCAGCTCACCACATAATCATGCTGTGGTGGAAATCTTGTAAAGAGTAACTTTCCCATTTTTCTTCAAATAAAATCAATAGATATGAGTGATTTTATTAGTTATGAAATACATCAAGGAGAAATGTAACTGTGTACATGATGTAATATAATTTAATGTGGGCAGACAAACTGAGACTAATTATTGGGTTGGGTTTTCCAAGTAAGTATTTATATAACTAACTTCTGTAGGTTGAAAGTCACTCCTGTTAGGATTTCCAGGTTTTCTGCCTGGAAAGTAAAGTAAAACCTTTTCTCCTTCAAGACCTATCTTCTTCATAGAACTTTCCTGATAAATACCACCATGAAATAATATTGTTCTTTTTAAAAAAATTTTATTTTACATTGGAGTATAGTTGATTAACAATGTTGTGTTAGTTTCAGGTATATAGCAGAGTGATTCATTTATACATATACATATACATGTATCTATTCTTTTTCAAATTCTTTTCCCATTTAGGTTATTACAGCATATTCAGCAGAGTTCCCTGTGCTATACAGTAGGTCCTTGTTGGTTATCTATTTTATATATAGTAGCGTGTATATGTTAGTCCCAACCTCCTAATTTATCCCTCCCCTTCACCTTTCCCCTTGGGTAACCATAGTTTATTTTCTAAGTCTGTGAGTCTGTTTCTGTTTTAATACTTTTCTTATTTTAAACATTTCTACTGCAACAAAACCAGAAACATCTTCCTGTATTATTTTGAAATTTTCTCAATTTTTTGCATACTATCTGTTTTTCTGTTAAAGTATATTACAAGGTTTCAGAATCATGTGCTTACCATCAAACCTTCCCCTGCCACTTGATGCATGACTATTTCTGTAGATAAGTAGGGAGGTAATTAATAGAGCTTAGCTTCTAAATGCTAGTTCAGTGAATCAAAGAGGTTTTAAATCGTAGATTTAGCAACTATTTAATATTGCCAAAATATTAATAAAATATTATTTTCTACTTGACTATATCTGAATGATGTTACAAAAATCATGTCTGTTATCATTTTTAATGAAAGATTTGGTGATATTTTGTGCCTGTAAGCAAAGAGACTACCTTTGTAATGGCTTTTATTCCAAGTTTTCGAATAACTACTTTGACATAATTTGGATTATGCTGTTCATAATAGGAGAAACACTAACCCGTGCTCCAATTTTCAGGTTCTAACAATACCACCCTCATTTTTTCTCCCCTGGTTTAAAATGACCCCCTCTGGGGGCACACTCTTATAGTTTTCTCATAGGATTTTTAAAGGATAAGGGTTAGTATATGGAGAAACTAGCATAGAACATAGCACATGAAAAATAATCATTTCACTTTAATTTTTGCTTTTCTTTCCAGTTTTAAGATATATACCAAATGTTGTGATAAAAATGATCTGGTTATTCCCGCTTTGATCTGCCTGTATTTAGAGTTAGTTTATTCTCCAAATTGGCCAAAATCACAATCAAAAATTATTTCTTAATAGGTTTTGGAGAGTCAGTTATGTTATTTGGATCTCATAATTTTAGATTAGAAATTGACCTCGGGGATCATTAGCTCATTACTCAAATGGGGAGATAGTTCCCAGAAGGCCTCTGAAGGTCATAGAGCCCGTTAATAGTGGAACCAGATACAGAAATTGGGTCTTCTGACTTCTTGTATAACGTCCACTTTAGTGCACGTTATTTCCTCTGAGTCAGATAGATAAACTGCTCCCTGCTGCCATTCAGACATCTCTGAGATATTGGTGGATAATGTAGCACAGTGGCTATTTTGGAGTACCACCCCAGAAATTAAGATAACAAAAGATAGTTTTCACTTGAATGTGCTTTCATGTGTAAATTATTTCACATCTTAGAACATATTTTTCTGTTAAATAATAGGTTTCTGATATTTTGGTTTTTTTCTAGTTTTCTCAAGTGGGATGAGGGATGGAGATAATTCGAGTAATTCAAGGGAAGGGAGGCAAACAAGAAATACAATTTCATTCTTATTCAGAATGAATGATACACCTTAGTTTGATATTTTCTTCAGGGATCCCAAATCTGTTGGTTCTATAGTTGACAGTAGTTTGTGCTTCAGATAGGCTGCACACTTTGTAGAGGTTAAAACTTTCACCACACAAGTGTAGCTGGCAAAGGGGTACCTGGATTCTGAGTATTTCTCAGAGGAGCTTGCTAGGAATTCAAAATATCTTAGAGCTCCTCTTGGTGCAAAGAACAGCTGCTGGACAGTTATCTAATAAAACAGAATCGGACAAAGATGAGATCTGTGACATAAGCTCTGCTGAACTGCACCTGACAAACTGATAAAGACAACAGGCTTGTGGAGACGGCCTCACCAGGACAGGTGTAACCTTCCTTCAGGGTTCTGCCCCCTACCCCCTCTTGCAGCTGAATTTAATGGGATTTTATCCTGTACTAAACATACAGTCTAAGGGCTGAGCTTCCTGAGCAATTTGTTTGATCGTTTCTTCCATCTGCATTTAGGAGTAACTATGAGGAATTAAGCCAAATGAAAATTGACCAGACAACAGAATCTAGGTCCATCCACATCTCTGCAAGTGAGAAAAACAAATATCATATATTAACGCATATATGTGGAATCTAGAAAAATGGTACAGATGAACCTATTTGCAGTGCAGAAATAGAGACGCAGATGTAGAGAATGGACGTGTGGACACGGGGAGGGAGAATGAATTGGGAGATTGCGATTGACACATATACACTATAATGTGTAAAACAGATAGCTAGTGGGAACCTGCTGTATAGCACAGGGAGCTCAGCTCGGTGCTCTGTGATGGCCTAGAGGGGTGGGATGGGGGGAGGGAGGTTCGAGAGGGAGGGGATATATGTATACACATAGCTGAACCACTTCGTTGTACAGCAGAAACTAACACAACATTGTAAAGCAACTGTACCCAATAAAAATAAATAAATAAAATAAAATACAAGAACCATTTCTTCTTCAGAAAAAAAAAAATTTGACCAAACGGCATAGAGAAAGTTGTGGATTCAAACTTAAAAGTTTCAGATTAAAGCTTTTCCTCCATCATCTCTGACTTTAAGCAAGCTTCTCAAATTATCTTACATCCATTAGTTTCTTGTGAAATACAGTAACGATTCCCACCTTCTTCATGGTTCAAGGGTTTTTTGGGTTTTTTTTTTTAAGAATTAAATGGACTTAAGGAATTTGAAAGTTTTTTTAAGTGGCTCATACCCTTTGCTGGATAATTATAATTGCAGTAGTTCCTTGGGTATCTTCCCTTGAGTGGAGGAGCGCATTCATTTACTCAGGCTGCCATAACAAAGTACCATGAACTGGGTGACTTAAACAGCAGTAATATTTGTTGCCCAGGACTGAAGGTTAGAAGTCCGAGATCAAGGTTTCTGCAGGGTTGGTTCCCTCTGAGAGCTGAGGAAGAATCGTCTCCAGGACTTACTCCTAACTGCTGGTGGTTTGCTGCCAATCTTTGGTGTTCCTGCATGTGTACAGACAGCACCTTGATCTTAGCTTTAATCTTCACATGGTGCTCTTTGTGTGTCTGTCTGTGTCCAAATTTCTCTTTTAAAAAGATATTAGTCCTCTTGTATTAGAGTAGGCCACCCTACTCTAGTATGAACTCAACTAATTACATTTGCAGTGCCCCTCTGTCCAAATAGGTTATACCTTGAGGGGCTGGGAGTTAGGAGTTCAACATAAGAATTTTGGGGGGACATAATTCAGCCCGTTATAAGGAACATGGGCAATTTTTAAAATTACTTTCTTAGTGTCCTTTCTACTGACTGGAAACTTTGGGATTACCATAATGTCATTCTTCATCCTTCCGTTCCTCCATTCCTCTTCCCTTTATTAACTGCAAATAACAAACTACCTCCTAATATACTAAATTTATAACGTCAAAGTAGGAGAATATACAATGAGATAATCATTATAGTGAGTAATTATGAATCAGTCTTAGTAAATTAACAGTGTAGACTAATCTGACCACCAGCAAATATTTTAGTCAGCTTTTGAGAATCAGTGAATAAGGTAGCCAACCTGACGAGTTGATATATTTTCAATTTTCAAAGAACTTTAATTTACATTATGTCACTTAAACCAACACAGTATGATATATACCCATGTTAAGGATGTGGAAATTCAAGTTTAGAGGTGATGAAATGTCAAACGTTCCTTGGCTAATGATTGGATTAGATACAGCCTGGATTAGATTTTATGATCGATTTCAAGTCCAAATCTTGAATTCTTTCTGCTCTAATCATCATGTTGCTCTCTAGAAAATTGGTGTAGGTAGGTTTGTGACTCATATGGGTCTCAAACAGAGACTGATTGGGTTATATAGTGAACCCTGTAAGCATAGATTGTCCATATAATACTTTCTCAATTTCCTTAAATCAAATCTTTCTTATTCCTGTTATCAATCAACAGTAGTCATTATGTATGAGGCTCTATGGTTGACATAGAGTATGAAAATAATTGTTTCATTTCTCTTAATCATTTTTCTTCTGGAGAAACCTGGTATATTTGTTTTCATTGCTGTTCTAACAAATTATCACAAATTTAGTGACTTAAAATAATACCCACTGGGCTTCCCTGGCGGTGCAGTGGTTGAGAATCCGCCTGCCAATGCAGGGGACACGGTTTTGTGCCCCGGTCCAGGAAGATCCCACATGCCACAGAGCGGCTGGGCCCGTGAGCCATGGCCCCTGAGCCTGCGCGTCCAGAGCCTGTGCTCCGCAACGGGAGAGGCCACAACATTGAGAGGCCCGCGTACCGCAAAAAAAAAAAAAAAAAAAAAATACCCACTTATTAGCTCACAGTTTTCCTGTGTCAGAAGTATAAGCACAGTATGAATCTCTGTTCACGATCTCTCAAGACTGAAAGCAAGGGATCACCAAATTTTTTGTCTTTGTTTTTTTTTTTCCTAGAGCTGTAGGGGAAAATCTTTTTCCAGGATCATTCAAGCTGTTGGCAGGATTCAGCTCCATGTCACTGTAGAACTGGTCCCTGTTTCCTTGCTGGCTATTGTCCTGGAGTCATTCTGAGTTCCTAGAATCCACCTACATACCTGGCTCATGGCCAACTTCAAAGGCAGAGATCGTAGGTCAGGTTCTTCTCACACCTCTCTCGGCCTTCCCCTTCATCCTCATTTCTCAGGCCTCATCTTCTTATTCAAGTACATCTGATGGGCTCTTCTGTCTCCTTCTGCTTTTAAGAGTTGATGTGATTACAGTGGTCCCACTGATTATACAGAATAACCTCCCTGTTTTAAAGTCAGCTGATAAATACCCTTGATTCCATCAGCAAAGTACCTTCTAAGCAGTACCTAGATTCATGTTTGATGGAATAACCAAGAAATGAGAATCTTGGAGGGACATACATAGAATTCTGCCTGTCATATCCTAGTGATTTTTTTTTTCTTAAGCATTTTCATATTGAACAGCAATATGCCCATAAAATCATGTATTTTAGAGTGTAAAAAGTACCTTCACATTTATTATAATAACATGTATTTTCATGAAATCTGTAGGGTATAGAGATAATCATTCTCATTTCATAGATAAGGAAATAAGAGCATCGAGCTTAAGAGTTTTTCTCAGTTGCAGGAGACCTGTAGTTGAAAGTATATTAGAGTTCCTCTCAGTGTAAAGAACATCTGCTAGTCCTTAATGTAATACAGAGAACCAGGCCTTTATTTTACTCCTGCCGTTTTAATTATTTATTTAATTGACATGATTATTTCCTTATTCATTTCTGATTTGTGAATCTTACCAAACTAGAAACCAGTTCAAGACAGGGGAGGAGATTGTTAGGGAGATTGAAAATTCCTTGATTAAAAGCCTGGGTTCTTTGTCAGTATAATACATATATTTCCAAGCTTTGTTTACTGAGAGGGCTTGGTAGCAATAAAACTCCAGTAGCAAAGAGCACACCTAGAACCTAGATCTTGGTATTTAAATACCATTGTCTCCGGACTCCTCGGAGACGTGGCTGATTCCAGGGCTAGAGCAGAGAGACTATAAAATGAGCTTGGAGCATGTTTGGCACCAAAAGTAAGGGAATACTCTAAAAGGATGTGGTCATGTCAAAGGACACAGGTGCCAACCTGAAAGGGCTCCCAAAGCTGGAAAATTAGAGCAACCCAATAAATAAGTATAAGACTGAGTTTTAACCCACAGGGTAAAATAAATAATTATGAGCCCATACTGAATTACATAGATAGATAGCAGAGAAGACACAGTTCATCCTTATGGAAGAATTTCAGTTAGTAAATATACAAGAAATAAAGAAGATGGAACATCATCATTAGAAAACCATGATAATAATTGTTGTAGGCAAGAACCAATGATGGATGCTAAAACCAGTGGATGAAAGTTTTAGGAAAAGAATACTTTTCTTACTCAAAAAGCATCTACCCATAAGTCTTCATTAATTACAGAGGGGAAATGTCTAACTTTACATTGGACATACCTAGCAGACACTACCTTAATCAAGTGTTCATTCTTAAGAACCATGATCATGATTGACATCACTAATAATGAGACATATGGACATTACGTACCTCTGACATGATACCCTTAGAAGGACATATCACTTCTGTTTTGTTCTTGAGCAAAATACATAACTACCATCTAACCATGACAAAATACCAGACAAACCTAAATTGAGGGACACTGTATGAAACTGTTTAACAGTTCTCTTCATTACATCCTTATATCATGGAAAAGGAGAAAGGCATTAGTGAGAACACAGGTAAAATCTGAATAAAGTTTGTAGTTTGTTTCTAGTTTTAGTAATGGCACTATGGTTATGTAGATTAACTTTCGGGAGGACGGATGAAGAGTACATGAGAACTCTCTGTACTATATTGGCTATTTTGTAGTCTAAAATAATTTTTTTTAAAGTTATGTTCTCCCATATACTAGCTTTGTAATATTGAATTAACTCATGTAACCTCATTGAGCTTCACTTTACTTATCTGTAAAATAGGCCTAACAATTCAGAGGCTGTAACAGACAAAGCATGTGAGATCTCATTTAGACAGCATAATAATTAAAAGCAATGACTTTGAAGTCATACAGATGTGGTATAAGTCTTGATTCTGGTGAGACCACGCACAACTACCTAAGTTCATTAAGCCTCAGTTTCCCTGTTGTTAGTACTGATAGGTTTATTGTGAGTTTTAAATAGGATACAATAGGTAAGCACTTATCAGAGTCTTTGATATAGTATAGACTCAAAAACTTGCTATTATTATTACATATTTATGTTTAAAGTTTCAGTGAATTGGATAGGTTTTAATTACTATGTGTCAAATTCAATGAAACTTTAAAAAGTGTGGTAAAATGTGTATAACATAAAATTTGTCATCTTAATCATTTTTAAGTGTACAATTCTGTAGCATCAATTATGTTCCCAGTGTTATACAACAATCTCCAGTATTTATGTCCAAAATTTTCCCTTACCTCCCGAGGCAACCCGTAAAACCAATAAGCAACAACTTTCCATTCCTTCCCACCCCCAGCTCCTGGCAACCTTGCTGTGTTTTGTGTCTCTATGAATTATCCTATTCTAGATATTTTATATAAGTGGAATCATATAGTATTTGTCCTATTGCCTTTTGTTTCTGTTAAGGGCAGCTTTTTACTTGAATCTCAGCTCAGCAACTATTGCTCTAAACACTATTTTCTATACTTGTACGAGTCGGGTGGTCAGGTAAATATTTTGTTAATGTCTTAATAAAAAAAGAAATGAACAATAATCTTTCAGTCTTATTTAATAAATTTAATAACCAAAGAGTCTGCCAAGAAATTATGTGTGAAAATGTTCACCACAGTGTTATTAATTGTAGCAAATGGTTAACTAAACGTCCAATAAGAGGTGAATGATTAAATTAAAACTGGTAGGAATTGTAAGAAAACGCTGCCTGATTATTTCTGGGTAGTGACATAACAGGTAAATTTTATTTTCTGTTTTATTTTACATATTTGTTATTTTAAACATGTATTATTTTCCTAAGAGAAATATCTAAATATAAGAACAAGTTTACATTTAGTCAACTGATCAGTAAATTTATATATACTACTAATATAGACAGTATGCAAGATAAATGTTCATACTCCTACCCAGAGTATTACTTGTAATACTATTTGTCCATAACTTACTTGTGAATGGTCAAGTAAATCTGTAAATGCTTATGCCAGGAGATAAACGAAGAATGAGGCAAAAAAAATAATTGAATCCAGTGCTCTGGATTCCAATATTTCACATTAGATTTTCTTTTTTTTTGCATAAAACATACTAAAAATTAAGCGTCTAAAATATTAATTTATTTAGTTTATGTGTTACTATTTGAAGCTGGCAGTTATAAATAAGTTTGATTTATAACATAATAGGCATAGTTGAATCTAGAGAGAAGGTCCATAAGAAAGGAAGTTATTTTTACTTGTAACTTGTTTAGTTCAAAACAAAGAGGAAAAAATATTGAGATGAATCAGTTGTCAAGAAACCCAAATATAGACATACTTTTAGGATTTTCTTTATTTTTTTCTTTGCAAATCCATTTTATATACCACTTGATCTATGGATCAACCAAGATGTAATAACTTTTGCAACATAACTGCTATGAATCTATCTTGCTATATGGAAGAATGCCTTAAAACATAGAAAAAAACATAAAACAAATATAAAGAACATTAGAGTGGGATTTGGTGGTGCATCTGTATTTTAGTAATCTTAGCTGCATGTGTTATTTGGCCACATTTATTGGACTTGCTTCCTCATCTATCATATGGGATGATACTCCCCCTCTGGGTCATGAGAAGGTGAAAATAGTGTGATATGTTGAAATTCATAATCGAAATCAGTCAAATGTCAAATTTGAGGTCTGATGGATATAACAAATGCAGTCATGAAAAGTTGTCCGCATCTTTACAAGAGAATGTCTCACTTTAAGAAAACCCAGTATTTTAAAAATTGGTAAATTAAAAGATTAATAAGTCTTCACTTCACAAAATAATCCATATGTGATATGTCTAAATTGTTTTAACGTCTAAATTGTTGACTGATGTGTTGACCATACCACTTTAATATGTGTGTGTATGTTCTGTATATAATGTACATATGTATCCCTCGAGGCACTTTTACATGCATGATAAAAATTTGTAATACATTTCTTTAAAATTACTTCATTTATGAGCAGCTTGGCATTTCAAAAGGATTAAACTGGTCATTATATTAAAATATGCTTTAGGGAGAAAATATCTGAAATCACAGGGCACTTAATTTTTGCTTTGTTTTCATTCTGATCATAAGCAATTGCCTTATACAAACTTTACAACAGCAAAGAAATATTTTTTGTAAAATCTAAGAGGGAGTTTGGACTAGGGCATTTCTGTATTGATATCCTCAGAGTTACATATCCCTTGAGACCAATTACAAAGGTTCACAAGGTTGTTTTTATTTTGCTTTCTCTTGATGCCTCATTAAAAATGAGGCCTCCCAGTAAACAGCAAGCATGGTACTTGTTGGAGACCTGTCTGCCGCCTACAACCATTTATTACTAATACATCTGGGAAATGATTTATAAATTAAATATTACGAAAATGTACTTTAGGAAAAAAAGTGGTAAGAGGTATAATTTATAATCTCATTTAGGGAGTCAGGCCAGCAGTTTGCTAATGGAAGGGCACTGAGAACCACTCTTGGAACCACGGTCATGGTTTATGTAATAAATAGAGAGTGGATAAAGGGAGCCTTCATTGTGTATATTTGATATGTGGTTCATTTTAATAAATTGTGAAAACAGAAGATCCCAATTCTTCCTTCAGAAAGACCCCTTGGAAAAGTGAGAAATAGTAAATAACAAAACTGACAGATCAATATGTATTATAACTCCTCCATAGGACAAAAATATTATGTTTATCAATAGTAAGTGAATATAGTTTCATCATAGAATAAAATGTGATAAAAGTCAGTGTCTTCATGGATTGGAAGTAGAAAGGATATTAGAGGCTTTTATTTTTAATTTTTTGTAATTGAAGTACAGTTGATTTACAATGTTGTGTTAGCTTCTGGTGTACAGCAAAGTAATTCAGTTATATATATATATGTGTGTGTGTGTGTGCATGTATGTATTCTTTTTCACATTCTTTTCCATTATAGTTTATTACAAGATACTGAATATAGTTCCCTGTGCTATACAGTAGGACCTTGTTGTTTATCTATTTTATATATAGTAGTTTGTATCTACTAATGCCATACTCCTAAATTATCCCCTCTCCCTGCCCTTTCCCCTTTGGTAACAGTAAGTTGGTTTTCTATGTCTGTGAGTCTGTTTTGTAAATAAGTTCATTTGTATCATTTTTTAGATTCCACATATAAAGGATATTGTTTGATATTTGTCTTTCTCTGTATGACTTAATTCACTTATTATGATGATCTCTAGGTCTATCCATGTTGCTGCAAATGGCATTATCTCATTTTTTATGGCTAAGTAATATATATTATGCAGACAGACAGACACACACACACCCCACATCTTCTTTATCCATTCCTCTGTCAGTGGACATTTAGGTTGCTTTCATGTCTTGGCTATTGTAAATAGTGCTGCTATGAACATTGGAGTGCATGTATCTTTTTGAATTAGAGTTTTCTCCAGATATATGTCCAGGTGTGGGATTGATGGATCCTATGGTAGTTCTATTTAAAATTTTTTAAGGAACCTCCATACTCTTTGCCATAGTGGCTGCACCAATTTACATTGCCACCAACAGGGTAGAAGAGTTCCCTTTTCTCCACACCCTCTTTAAGAGGCTGTTTTAGAACAGTCTTCTCATTGTAGAAATGGTGAAATAGAGGGCAGGCCTGTTGATGACTTACACAAGGTCTCATAACTTTTCAAATATTAAGCTTTGGAGGTTATTTGCAGGGCTTACTTTGCAATTTATTTTTGTACATATACAGTAGATTTTGTATGGTAGAATTCTCCTCTTCAGCTAATCAGTCAGGTTAGGTCTGCATGCTATGAGACTATCTTTCACATCTGTATCATTAAAGGAAGTGAACCATAGTTGTGTTTATACACCCAGAATTTAAGGGGAACAAAATTATAGGTTTAGGATCATCTTCTAAAATGTTTTGAATCCTAGGGAATTAAAGCATACTGATCTTGGAGGTTTTATTTAATAAAAACATCTGTACCTTTTATAAAGTTCTGAAAATTTAAAGATATATTTTCAGTATTGCTATAATGGCTGCATATAATAATTTCAAATATGTAAGAAATGAATTCATACCTATGAAATCATAACTTTGTAGTCACATTTATTTCCAGATCCCATTTCAGTCTCTTTTATTTCATTTCTGTAAGAATGTTTAGGCCGTATTTCAATATGAATTTCAAAGACACGATCAAACATGTATCATGATATCTATTCTCTCTTTGGAAGAAACATGCACATATATTTTCTGTATGTACATTATACGTACATACAGTCAACCTTGAACAACATGGGGGTGGGGACACCAACACCCCCCCCACACACAAACTGCAGTTGAAAATCTGCATATAACTTTCGACTCCCCTGAAACTTAACACCTAATAGCCTACTGTTGACTGGAAGCCTTACCAATAACATAAGCAGTTGATTAACACATATTTTGTATGTTATATGTATATCTATATTTGTTTTATGTATTCATGACATTCCTAACTTTTTCTTAATCTTTTCAATATTTCTGGGACACATGGTTTGTCTGCAATATTTTTCTGAATACTGCAAATCTCCAAAAATATTTTCAGTACATATTTTGAAAAGAATTGGCATGTAAGTGGAGCCATGCAGTACATACCCATGTCGTTGAAGGTTCAACTGTATATTTATAGAATTATGTATATTTATGTTTATAATATGTAATATAATATTACTATTTTACATTATTAATTTTTTTCAAAATATTTTAATCTAATTTTTTTAAACATCTTTATTGGAGTACAATTGCTTTACAATGGTGTGTTAGTTTCTGCTTTATAACACAGTGAATCAGTTTTACATATACATATATTCCCATATCTCTTCCCTCTTGCATCTCCCTCTCTCCCACCCTCCCTATCCTACCCCTCTAGGTGGTCACAAAGCACTGAGCTGATCTCCCTGTGCTATGCGGCTGCTTCCCACTAGCTATGGGTTTTACGTTTGGTAGTGTATATATGTATATATATACATTCCTACAGAGTCATTGTCTTTTTGCTGTTTTGACTTCTGAACTGATAGTTTCTACAGAAAACAATTCATTAGTGGGGCTTTATTGATATCTTGCTGTCACCACATCATGAAGGGAAATCTATTGGATCATTGATAAATATTTCAGTATTTGGGGAGGTTAGCTCTATCATAGTTTAGTCATTTTTAGCTTTATTTATAGCCATTCATCAAACCCACGTTGGCTTATGAGAGAAACTTCAGAAATCAGTGACGTACATTTAAACATTTCTCTTTATCTAATTTAAATCAAGTTACTTTTAAAAAATTGAGGTATAATTGACATATAACATTTTATTAGTTTCAGGAGTACAGCATAATGATCCGATATTTGTTATCTAATGAGAAATGATCGCAATCAAGTTCTTTTGATGAAATGGTATCTTGGCAAATATAAGAAGATAAAAGACCCTCAAATGAACTTTGTGGGGCAGACACTGAAACTCTGTGTTGACAGCTCTTCTCTAATTCATCCTTCTGACAACATTTACAGTTAGAAGAGAACAGACTGTTCTCTAAGAGTCATAGTTTTTAGATAAAGATTGTTACAGAGGCATAATAATTCCAAAAGATTTCCATCTTCTAACAATCTCCTGAAATTAATGAATAAAGACAATGGCCTTTTATTCATCCAGGTTTCCCACATCAGGCAGTGGAAATAGAAAATGGTTTAAAATTAATCCTTTCTCTTGACAGTTGTGTAGTGGTAATCCTTCATTTTTATCCTCTCAGAGGATATTTGAAGATAACATTTGTATTCTCCTATTTTCATATTCTCTCTCATAATCTCATATATTATATTGTCAGTTTCATTGCTGGTGGCCAAAATAAAACTGCTATGGAAAGTCAGGGCCAGGTTACTAGGGTTCTGAAGAATGTATCAACACTGAAAATCAATTTCAGGTATATTTTCAATATTATTGTGTTAGAATACATATCCTTTAGTGAGAAATCAAAAATGAAAGACTTGATTAGCCCATTTATGTGAATAAGCTTAGGGATAAATTAGCTCTGCTTTCATATTTAAAAAGTTGTAGTACAGCCAGTCTGACTATGGTATCTTGGTCTAACAAAGATAAATGTTATTTTTATTCATGTGTGATATTAGTAAAGTGTCAGAACTATTCCTTAAGCCTTTTATTAGTTTTGTTTTGTTGTTCTAATCTCTTTTGTTCAGAGTAAGCACCAGCCCACCATAGTGCAACGTCTGTATTTCAGCTGGACTGTACATTTAAAGTAATCATTAGTGCAGTCAGTCTTTTCCTTGGTCGTTATTCAGTCAATTTGAAAACTGGTATACATGTATGATGCATACTTATTTCCTCAGAAGTATTGAGAAATTTATTTAATGCAACCCATAAAAATGTTCAAAATCTAATTAATAAAATTTTAATTAAATACACTTTTGTGGAGAATTTAGACTATTTATATATAAAGAAAAATTGAATATTGGGGCCTTAAATCATTGCCCTGTTTAGTTTTATGGAATGGCTTTTCGAAAGGAAATTGTTTTTTTCAAACTGCAGGTTCTGCAGTGCCCTGTTCTATCATTCACTGCACTAATTCCTTCCTTTCCTTTTTTTCTTTTTTCTTCCTTGTCTCTCCCTTCCATCCTTCTCCCTCCTCTTTCTTTATTATGGAAAGGTAAGTCACCGGGAAAAGATATTGAATTCCTTTATGCTGTGTATATCACGTAAATTTCATTGTTTTGTGCCTCTTTTCCTTTTATCCTGAGGTTGTTGCATTTTGAAGTATATTTTCTCCTTTTCAATTTAGATACAGTTTACATACTGTAAGAAACTTAAATCTTAAGCGTATAGATCAATATATGTATTCATGTAATCATCACCCAGATCAAGATAGAGAATATTTTCTTTACCTGGGAAAAGTTCTCTTTTACCTCTTCCCAGTCAATGCCTCCCTACCCTGAGACAATTGGTCTTCTGATTTCTGTCACTAGAACTAGGTTTGCCTGTTCTTGAACTTCATATACAGACAATCAAATAAAGGATGCATCTGACCTCCTTTTGTATCTAGCTGATTTAGCACTACATAATAATTTTTGAGATTCATTCATGTTGTTTTATGTGCTCCTTTCATTGCTGTATGTTATTCTCTCATTTTAAAATATCACAATTCTTTGTTCGCTCTACTGGTGATGGAAGCCTCTGAAGCATATATACATGTATATTCGTCCTCAACTCTTTTGTCAGTTGGATGTACCCACATGGGGTAGTGGTTTACTCTTCTAATTGTCATGCTATGAAAGTTATTCTTTAAAAATACTGTGTTTGAATATTATTGAAATCTCAGAAATTATCTAACAAGCACAAGTTTTAATGCATATGATTCAGTTACCTGTTTTATCTTCATGGCATTTTTGTTCCACCAGCCAGAATTTCCTCTTCTGGTGACCATCCATCTGCCTTCCTTATATTTCTTTTTATATTCTATCCTGCCTACTTCTAAACTGGGAGCCCTTGACTAAAATTTTCCCTGGTTTCTGAGAATCTTGAATATTTTGGCGCTTAATACGTACTCAGTCATATTTGATGAATTAATAATATTTCATTTCAAGTTGTTGGGTTCTTCATAGAGATATGTTCTCATTAAACATTTAGCAAATACTTAGGTTATTGTTGTTTTAGCATTATAATGAAAATGCTAATGTAATTACACCTTTTCAACATAGTATCAAGGGGAAGGGGCTAAAGATAAAGAATCCTTTTTTCAAGTGTCAGAATTGTTTTAAATTTTTTTATATCAAAAAAAAAAATCTCTAAAGTCAACTATGCAGTTTCATATCTTCCCAGCTGAGTATATGGTCATCTTTATGAATCATTTGGAAACTGATTATTGCATGGTATTCTCTTTTATAGTTCTTTTGCTGCTTTCTGCCCAGGCTTCTATCATATATCATTATATTAACTCAACTTTCTACTCCCTACTGTCACTTAAACCTCCTGGTTTTCTTCTTCTGATCTTCTTTGTGGCATCAAGCAAGCAACCATGTTAGAAGCAGCTTAAAAATTTAACTCTAAGCTGTGAAAGAGTTGAGTCCACAGGCTTGAGTTCATACATTTTGTAAGATTTAAGAGACCATTCTTAGTGAACTAAGGTGAGCGGGGAGTAGTGTTTCTCTGGCATTTAAGTTGAACTTTCAAAATAACCCATCTGTTCAAGTATAGATGACATCTTGCATTTTTTCTTGTATTCAAGTTTAGAGAGAGCGTTAGAGTTTACTAAATACTCAGTGCAGTTAATCAGAGTCCCTCCATGGACAGTCAGTGCTTTCATAATATGTGTTCTTTCTCATTTCCATACCCTGATGTTTTCATTACATGCATACAGTTTCAACTCTAGACCTTTCTGTTTTTAGTCTTCTCTTTTCCATATGAATGTATGCTTTACCCTTATTTTGAATGTTCATATTTACTTATTATATTTTTAGCATTATACATTTTATTCATTTTACTGTAGATTGATAGGTTACTCATTTTTCTCTCTCTCATATATATGTATATGTATGTGTTTTAATGGGAACATTGAACTCTCACTGTGCAGCAATATTTGATACAGTTTAACTGAGTTATTAAATAATTGATGATACTTTGGTAATAGGTTCTTTGCTGCACTTATGCATCATAAGTATACATGTTTGTAATTTAAGGCAGAATTGCATAGTACTTAAGATAAAAAGCTTTAGAATTAAACTGCCTAAATTTGAATCATAGATATTCTGCTTGCTATTGTGTGACTTGAAGGAATTTTCTTAAATTTACTGGATCTCACTTCATTCATTTGTAAAAACAATGGCACTAGAACCTCATAAAGTTGTTATGATGACTGAGTTGGACTATACCTTCAGAATAGATAAACACTTAACATATGTTAGCTATTATTTCTATTGTTCCAAGCAGGCAAGTCATTTTTATTTAAAATATATACGAGATTCCATATGTTCCTGTAAAACTTCACATAGTAAAAATGTAGTATGTGAATTAACCTATAGACTATTTTCTGTAACCGAAATTGCCAAAAGGCTAAATATTTTCATTCAGTTTGGCTCTTGTATCTCTACTTTAGCTAAACCAAAGTGAATGATAACAACCATAGAGAAATTGCTTCTTGACTACAGATAATGAGACACTGTAGTTCAAATTACTTCAACAATGGTCTTGATTGAATCGCTCTCAACTGCTTACTTTCAGAATCCAGACATTACTTATAAGAATAACAAAAGAAAACTCAAACCTCCTTTTTTGAATCACTAAGCCTTTTGATATTGGGAGAATGCTTTAGGTATGAAAAAAAAAGATAAACATCAAATTTGTTGAACATATAGGTGTGTCTTCCTAAATTATTTACCTTTGAAAAATAAATTTTTCTTAATATGTTTCTCATTCTATAAAGATTTCTGTATAAAGCCCTGAGTATATAAATATTAAATTCCTTTTTTTGAGGTTTTTTTCAGTCAAACATTTTGCATTTTTGGTGCTAACAACTCAGTGTTTAGCCTAATCTCTTCATTGGCATCCAGAATCTATATTAGTGCTGCTAATTGAGTAGCAAAGATGACAGAGACCTAAGTCTCCCTCTCACCATGAGCACTAGGGACGGTGCCTGCAGCATGTGAATGATAGATGATGGGATGGAGGTATGGCTGGAAGATGGTAGATGTAAGACTTCCCTGGTTTGTGGGATTTCAAGTTTTTCCAACAGTGTAAGATGGCTGGTAGGTGCCTTTGAGGTACCAGAGATGCTACTTGAATTATTTATGTAGGCATTTCATCCCCCGGTCTGAGAATGTAACCTCTTTGGGGAGCACATTTTAGGTGTTAATTTGTTTCTTCTGTATCACTTAGCATAAGGCCTTGCACTTATGCCCCACATAAATATTTTTCAATAAATGAAACAAGCTTATACGATTTTAAAAGGAGAGTGAAATTTAAAGAAAAGAATATGACAACAAAAATGGCGCATATGAATAAAAATATGTAAAATGATTCTCACTAAAATATTAATGCGTGGTTGTCTTTTGCTGGGAATACAAATGGTTAAAACATTTCTTTGTAATTGTATCATTTGTATAGTGATTATGCATTATTTATATAATGAGAAATAAAAGAATATACTCATAGTGGATTAAAAAAGAAAACCTGAGCAAACCATTAACTGTAGAAGAAATCAGTGAAGTTTTCAACAACTTTCGAAGAAATTATCATGCCTGCACCTTCAAAGAACAGATTTTTAAAATTTACTTTTTACTTGCGTATGGAGAAAGACAGAAATCTTAAAAATTATTTTTATAAAGCCATCATTACATTAAAGCAAAGAACTGACAAATATAGCACAAAAAAACCACACTTTAGATCAGGTAGATTTAGAAATGTAAGTTCAACAATTCTGTTTTAAAACCAGCAATAATTTATACATATATTAAAAGAAGAACACATAAAGAGGAAAATGATAAAGGTTGAGTGAATTTTGTTGGAAAACCCTCCCAGTATCTCAAAATCAGGAAGCAGTTTCCTCTTCATCTGAATCAACTTCTAATATATTAAGTATAATGCAAGTATAGGTTTAATCACTTTCTATGTTGGTTACTCATTCAAGAGCACCCCAGTATTTTTCCTGTGGATGAGGTATTCTGATTTCTCTGTTGACTTAAAAGAGTGCCACCTAGTCAAACATCATAATGTTAAATGCCTTCATCCTAAGAGAGTCTACTGTGTGTCATGTAGCCCCTATCCTTAGCCTTCTCAGCATGAATGACCATTCCAGCAGCAAGTGTATTTTGTAAGGGTATTGATTGTGTTGGCTTGTAAAGGCCCTATAATGTTTTGCTCACATCAAACCTTCGCTCTCTGAATGAGAGAACTGTAATAGCCTGAGCCTCCCGGTAATCTATATGAATTCTATAGAATTGCAGTTTATGGATCAGCTTTGAAATAGTACGGTGTTTCGTTGGGCTTAACCAGGTATGGGAAATTGTTAGGTGCTTTTATAAAGTCATAACATTTTCAAGGACAGGAATGTGATGGGTCATTTTATAAGAGAGAAGAAATGGATTAAATATACCACATTATTTTTAGTCCAATAGTAAGTGTGAGAAGGGAGGTATGTTTTGCTTGCTATACTTTTCTGTCTCACCAGCATTTTGCTTTGATGGTCTGCTGCACTAAATTCCTCTGCTTTTTCCTTTTTTCATCATGTTTTTTTCTTTTATGCTTGTATTAATAACGTAATAAATTCATAAACTTCCTAAAACTCTGATATTTCATTTATATGTCGTTGCTGTTGGCCTTGTGTATTTTCACCTCTTCTTTGAATATTGTTTTTAATTAATGTTGGCCTTGTCTCAGAACTCTGGATTTCACCACATTCTCCTCCTTCACTATCAACTCTGGAAGCGTAACAACCCAAGTTCTAACCTGTGTTCATATTACTGTAATATTCTTAACTACTGGGTGGATTTCAAATATAAGGTGCTTTGGAAGTGAGAATTATTTAGTCAGTCACCAGCTATTGTGTAACTATTAGGTTACCTGCAATGTCCTGTCTTTACAGAGTGAACAATCTAGTGGAGAGAGAAATTTAAAATATATTTAGCAGATAATGATTTTATGTAATGAAAGAGAACTTTTCTGTAAGTTAGAATCTCATTGCCTCCTAAGGTCATTCCATATCATGGACCACCTGTATCCTCCAAAAAGAATAGGATCATTAAGTTTCACACTTTATAGATGATGTCACTTTATAGTCAGACTCTGCTATGTACTGCCTTTGTGACCTTGGGGAAATTTACTTCTTTTAGCTATGCCTTCAGACTTTGCATCTTTAAAACGGAGATAATAGGAATATCTGCCTTATGTGGCACATGTGAAATAACCTTTGTGCAAAAAAGTACTTAAATGATAGTTGGTAGGTAGTTGAACCATCTTGTGTTACAGATGAGAATACTGAGGTACCAAAGTTAGGAGGCTGCCCATAGTAGGGCTGGTGTGCTCCCTTCATGGACTGTATATTGGTGAACTCCATCATGCTTCCTCATTTGAGTTTCCAGTTACCACTGTTCATTCTGAAAAGGCTGTGTAACTTGTGTTATAAAAAAAACAAGGGGGGCTTCCCTGGTGGCGCAGTGGTTGAGAGTCCGCCTGCCGATGCAGGGGTCATGGATTCGTGCCCCGGTCTGGGAGGATCCCACATGCTGCGGAGCAGCTGGGCCCGTGAGCCATGACCACTGAGCCTGCGCGTCCGGAGCCTGTGCTCCGCAACGGGAGAGGCCACAACAGTAAGAGGCCCGTGTACTGCAAAAAAAAAAAGGCGGGGGGGGCTGTGTGGTATCCTGAGTTACTCCTGCATCAGATTTGCTTCTCTTATCAGAAGCCCATAATTTGATAACTACCCTTCTTCACTGAGGGCTGGCAGACAGGTTATAATGGCTCCAGCCACCTACTAGGTTTGTGCTGTGTTGCCGACTCCCTTGGGGTATTTATCTGCCCTGCATCAGGCAGAGGTGCATTTCATTTCCGTAAAACATACTCTCCTTTTCTCCTCTTATCCTCTCTTTTCCATGTTAAAGCAGACATAAGTTTGTGGATGGATGAGAAGAAGCCCACTGGAAGGAGTGGTGGGTGTGGGCGGTGTCAGAGCTGTTTCAGTCCACAAGTCCACAGGTCCTTTTGGTCAAACAGACAGCTGGTGGCAAATTCAGGAGTAAAACCTCGTTCCTTCAATTGAGTCCACTATCTACTGTATCATGAGCCAACCAAGGACATGAGTAACCACATTTTGAGCTGGTTTCAAAAACAGTAACGTCAGTCCAGCTTTGAAATCAGAACTTCTGAGTTTGCCCTGAACTGTTTGATGCTCTACTCTGGGGTTCTGAGCAAGGCCGTGAACTGCTGCTCGTTTCTCATCCCTGATATTATTAACTTATCAACAGCCCCCTTGGGGAGTGATTGTAAAAAAAAAAAAAACTAATAAAATGAGATTAGAGCAACCTCTTGAAAATAATATGTAGAGGGCATTTACAAATGCTAACTAAGCCAAGCGATTCACAACACAAAACAGCTTACAGCCCAGGTACTAAACAGACTAAACCATTAGCTACAGTAGAATTTCCCCCCCGGTAGCAAATGTTTACTTACTGTCCTGTTGTTATATGCCTTTTAACATGATCCACTGTCAGCATAAAGCTATAATTTGGCAATTGCATTTGTGTATTTAATAACTGTTGATAAAGCTGAAATAAAGAATCAGTAAAATGATTCCACTTCTGTAATGCACATCCAGGGTTTAAGCAAGAGGAAATCATTCAGCATTTCTGATATATAGAGGGCAGAATGTACTATATTAAGAAGAAATAATGCATAAAATAATGTCTGGGACATTGAATTGAGGAAAGTAATCAATATCATTTTTAATCAGTGTTGGCTTGCATTGTGAAGGAAAGGAATGATTTAAAGTGCATGATGTTTGTATCACAGAGTTTAGAAGATCCCAGGAGATGAAAGAAGTCTTAGATCCATAGGGTGAAATAAGAATGAATCTTATTGTAGGACAAGGACAATGAAACCCAAAGAGATAACGGGTTTTTTTAAGATTTTTGTCATAAAAGTAGATTTAAGTTTGCTCCAGGATTCAGGACTAGGATTAATAGGTAGAAGGTAGATGGCCACATGGTTCAAGTTTTAGAAAGGATTTCTACAAATTGGATCTTCCCAACAATGGGAAAAAAAATAAGCTGCTTTGAATAACAGTGAATATTCCATTATTGCAAGTAATTAATCATATAACAAATAAGCTTCTGATGTGAATTATGTACCCCAAATTTCCATTGGTTGAAAAGCTTGAATAGTTATCATCTACATTTTACTCTAATACAGCTTTCTGTACCTTATGATTTTCAACTTTATTAAGATTTTATAATTTTTAGGGTGGTAGTTGGGGTATTTCTAGAGATCACCATGTGTTTAGGATTGTACCCAACATTTATTTGTTCCTGTATAGGGGACACAATAAACTCATCTCCTTAAGTGCCCTCCAGCTCAATGATGGAAAAAATGCTGGAATTTTAGTGAAAATGTGGATGACATAATGTAACATAGTAAATAGAAGAGTCTGCAACTAAAAGATTAAAGCGCTTATATGACAACATTGTGTGAATAAATCTAAAATGTGATTTTTTTTAAACATCTTTATTGGAGTATAACTGTTTTACAATAGTGTGTTCGTTTTTCCTTTACAACAAAGTGAATCAGTTATACGTATACATATGTTCCCATATGTCTTCCCTCTTGTGTCACCCTCCCTCCCACCCTCCCTATCCCACCCCTCTAGGTGGTCACAAAGCAGAGAGGTGATCTCCCTGTGCTATGCAGTAGCTTCCTACTAGCTGTCTGTTTTACATTTGGTAGTGTATATATGTCCCTGCCACTCTCTCAGTTCATCACAGCTTACCATTCCCCCTCCCCATATCCTCAAGTCCATGCTCTAGTAGGTCTGTGCTGAACCAATTTTTAAAACT
Source organism: Kogia breviceps (assembly GCF_026419965.1). Classification (NCBI taxonomy): domain Eukaryota; kingdom Metazoa; phylum Chordata; class Mammalia; order Artiodactyla; family Physeteridae; genus Kogia; species Kogia breviceps. Next base: position 13,782,376 of record NC_081319.1, on the reverse strand, counting down.
TCTACTAACAAGCATAATAAGTTGTTATGCAGAAGATGATGAGGAGCAAAGGATATGTTAAGGAAATTTACAGATAACCAAATGCCTTCTTGTATTAGATGCATTTTCCAAACCTTTAAAGGAGTAATTGTGTGTGTCCAAATGTGAGTGGTATCCGGGATCTACCTATTCCCCTCCCCCTCACACATATACACAAACATAAGCACACACATCAGCTCAAATATTTATTTCCTTTATGTTTTCAGAACATTAAATGTTTGTAATCACTGCCCTGCATGACTATTATTTTTAGTTACAGGTTGAATAATTCTGAGGTGTTGATTCTGCTGGAAGTTGTGGTCCCTGGGCCACGTGATTTTCGGAAGATACTCTGGCATGTAGAGTCCTAGGAAATTTGCTGGAATCTGTTCTTGATTCTACCTGTTTTCAGGGCATAGCACAAATAGATACTATGACCTCCTGTATCTAGTGCTGTCAGCACCCTGACTATATGCCTCAGACCCTTAACTGTGTTCCTGAAGACCTCCAACCCCTATTACCTACAGCTTTTTCCTAAGGTCTGTCTTCTTGGAACTGTGGGAAATTGCACTGCCCGTATGTATAACTGAGCTTTCAGTGCTGAGAATTATCATCCCCTGGAAGTAGCCCTCCACTAGTGACTCTCAGACGGCGCTGTGTAAGTACCCTTGCTCCCCTGCCCCTAGGCAGGATAACCTGCAAGATGTGTTTTATACTGCTTTGCAGAGTTTCTGTGCAGGGTTGCCCACTGTATTAGCTGCTTTGATAAAATATTATTTATTGGATGTTTTTGCTCCTGTGTATAATTTCCTCACTTTCTTCCTAGCATTACCTGCACTTTCTGAATAAACTAGTTTTATTCTAATAATTGTTTCAAAGTCAGCTTCTAGGAGAGCCCAGACTAAGACACATCCCACCCCCAGCTGGCAAGAGCAAGCCATCTAGGAAGGGTTTATAGAACCAGCTCTTAGTTCAGGGTACATTTTTCATATTCCAGTCCCAGTTCACCCATCTCCCATCCCCCTAATAATCAACATCCTATAATAATCAGTGCCTTGTTATCAAGAGGCAGTAGGGAGTGAGCTTCAGGGTGTCCTTAAGAGGGTTTCATATGTTGGTCTTTTTTTTTTTTTTTTTTTTTTTTTGTGGTACCCGGGCCTCTCACTGTTGTGGCCTCTCCCGTTCCGGACGTGCAGGCTCAGAGGCCATGGCTCACGGGCCCAGCCGCTCCGCGGCATGTGGCATCTTCCCAGACCGGGGCACGAACCCGCGTCCCCTGCATCGGCAGGCGGACTCTCAACCACTGCGCCACCAGGGAAGCCCTCATATGTTGATCTTAATTTCCTTTTTCTACTGCGCTGTAATGGGCAGCACTAGGCAATGGGTGCTTGAAGCCCCTTTTCACTTCCTCACTCAGCATTTTGTTGAAGGATGCATGTCCTCACTGAAGTCGATAACATTTCTACATCAAAGATCGGGCCAAGACCAAACTCATTTACAATGTAACTACTGAGTATGGGACTCCTACCTTGTTGGGTAGAATGCTAAGCACTTCACAGTCATTATCTGACATTATATTCATGGCCATCTTTTGAGAGAGAATGGTTGTTCCCATTTTACCAATGAGAAACCTTAGTCACGGAGAGATTATATAATTTTCTTAACAACACAGCAAGTAAGAGGCTGAAAGAGCATTTGGACTTTTAGATGTTATTTATAATACTTGGCATCTGAACACGGGCATACTTACTTGATTTTGTGTTCCTAGCCACTATCTAGTCTGACCTCTTTAACTGATATGGACAGCTTTGTTTCTGTTCTCTGACAGTGGAATAAAAAAGCAGTCACCAGGTGGCTCTCACTGTGGATAAAGTTACACAGACTTGGGGAGGGGTATTGCACATGAGAAACACTGTCCAAGGGAACAGAAAAGAGGGGAAGGCAGATCAAATTTTTAGGCTAAGTTGTGTTACCCACTGAACTTTTCTACCCTTTATCCTGAACTCCTACCCCAATTCCACTCAAGCACTTCCCTTTCCAAACTTCTCCACTGTCGAAGCAGTGTAAATCTAGACCCTTTGGTTTTAGTTTTGTTCATTCTGCAGCTTTTTGTAGTATGGAAGGTCTGAATTTGATAGTGGCCAAGGTTCCCTCTTTCACCCCAAACAGATGTTGTGTTCTTCACTGTCCCTAAAAAACAAAGACATCTTCTCAATGGCACATTCTAAATGTACTGTAATAGTGAGCTCTGTTTTGATTCCCGAGAGCCAGGATCAGGAAGATAAAGATTTGCATCAAGTCTGTATAATCTAAAGCTGTTGTTCTGCAGGCTGGTTTCCACTGCAGATAGCTTCTTCGCTATAGATTGTTGGTACTTCTAGTCTAAAATGGGATACAGGAATTTATTTTAGCATTTCATAAGCATCTGTACATCCTCAAAATTATTCACAGTTTTAGAGGAGTGGCTTTATCTCATCGTCATGGTATGGAGATCTTTTGATGTAAACGGAGATCCATTAATATCCTGTTTTATTCTAGTGTCTGAAAGTGACATGGTTTCAAAGGGATGCTTTATCATTTGTAGGCATGGAGGGACCATCAGGTCATGAGATAGGAGATTTCCTGCAAATTAATGAGTGCTGTGTTGTCCAGGAACTAAATTTCTTTTATCCCTGTCTGCCACCTGTCCTAGATTTCTGGTTCTGAATCTGAATTTCCATGCCAAACTGGAAAAGCAACATTGCTGTCTTTTTCACAGCAACTTTGGATTTTAGCAAGTAAGATGGTGCCATTATTTTTAGTGAAATGAACTTTGAATGAACTCCAGTAGTAATAAACCAATAAAATAAATAATTGATTCATCTCAGAACAGTCTGACTCCTAGATGTAGTGTTCTTGGGAAGCTTGTGTGTAACTGCCCTCTAGAAAGCCTCACAAGTTTTTGTCTTTCTTTCTTTTTTGACAAACAGACTCCTAAGGGCAGTGAAGTATCAAATTCAAAGTTATGGCTGGTACAGCTGCCTTTGGGATCACACGCTCCATTTATTCATTACAGAAAGCTCAGATGCACAACCGTGTGGTGCCATTTTGTGTACCTGTCAGTTTAGTTCATTTAATGAACATTGATCATGCTCATTCAGACACATTTCTTCATGCTGCAAACAAGTTAGTCATTTCTGAAAGATTCGGTAGAAACTTTAGTTTTCTGCAAACTGCCTCTGTGGAATGCTTTTTGCCAAAAATAAATAAACAAACATTACTAAAATGTACCTTTATTTTTGCTACAAAAGAGAAAATATGTCAATTAAAAATTTATTCTGGTTTTGCTGATATAAATCCAGTATTTGTCTACTTAAAATTGAATTTTCACTTTCTTTGATAGTCATTAGATTCCTCTATGGATGTTTCAAGGTTTGCAGCTTTATCTGTACCAAAAGTCATTTTTTTCTTCTTTTTCAAACATTCTTTCCATTTTAAAACTTCCTACTGGGTAGTTTCACCATTCATAAATTGTGTGGAGTACACTGATCAATTGGTACCAGATTTATTGTCCTACATTAGAGTGAGAAAAATACTTATTGTTTTTCTTACCATTTGATTTTTGTATCCTGTCAGAAAGTCTCATAAAGGGAATAGTTTATGTCCTTTAGTAGGAATACACCATTTTTTATGAATGATATTTTGCTTTTCAATTATTATTGGGTGCAAATTAAAAAAAATATGCTCAGTAAGTTTACCTCAGCTAGAGGTGCATTATATTTAGAAATGATTTACTGATAATTGTTGTGTTGGGAGACAATCCTAATCGGGTTTTGTAAAAGGACTAAGTATATTCACATTACTTGACGTGTGTTGTTATTTCAACGTGCGTGTTTCTTTTGGTTGAGCTTTTTTTCCATCACCCTGGGGTCCAAGGTAGCTGAAAAAGACAGATGTGTTCAAATTATAATAGAGACTCATCTAAACAACTTGTGGGGCCTCCAAGTTGCTGATGAAAATTAGAATTAAATCATGATGCCAAGAGCCTCACATAGCCACGTTTTAGGCTTAAAAATCTTGTGAAATAAATAGAGCATTCCATCCAGAATGTAGTACACCTTTGGAGAAAAAACAATACTCTCCTGGCCTCGTTTTTGGTCTAAGACTCTATCATCCAAGAACATTAAATATGTGTATAATGAAATGTTTTAAGGGATATTCATTGCAGCTTTGTCATACATAAGAATTATAAATAGTCTAAGTATGTATAAATAGGGAAAGAGTCCTGAAAGTTATGGTCCACACCTACAGTGGAATAGTATAAACCTATTAAAATTATAAGGCAGATCAGTATGTGCTGGTGTGAAGGGAAATGCAGGTCCACGAGAAAAGCAACATGTAGAATAACATGCAGATGAGGATACTCTTTGTTTAACAAAAACATGTCCATCTCTTTATATATGTATGTAGATGAAAACAATAAGTTTTGAAAGAGAATTCTCTTCCTCTGTGGAGAAGAATGGGATGTGGAGCATTGAAAAGAGGATTTTGATACATGCAGCTCTACATTATTCTACAAAAATCATGCATGAAACCGAATTTTCTGTTATTGTTTATAATTGGCTTTTTAAAAGAAGAAAATCCATGAAACAGGCATGTGGAGTCATAATTATCCAATTAGTTTATTCAACTAATGTTAATGGTACTCATTCTATGTACAAGTTACTACCGTTGCCAATGGGAATACAGTGGAGAACAAAGAGACACACTGGCCCTGAGCTCAGGGATACAGAAATTGATCAAAGAAATATATAAATATACACATTTATTACTATGTAGGAAAAGTACAGGGAGTTAGAGAAGTCTGTAATTATAAGGTCAGGGATATTTTCCTGAGGAAGGAATTTTTGCACCAACATCTGAAGCCTGAATCAGGTCTAAGCAAGGAGGCTGTTTATGAAGTCAAAACAATGGAAACACTAAAAAGTTAGGTGAATAAAATTGTACAGAATAGAGTATTTCTTAAGAAAGAGGCCAGATGATCCAGTCTATCTGATTGACTATAGTTAATGTGTAATGCTTTGCAAATGGCAAACCACCCAGAAAAATCAGTCAGTAAGTCTCACTGCACCACGAACCCGTGTCCCCTGCATCGGCAGGCGGACTCCCAACCACTACGCCACCAGGGAAGCCGATGTGTTCATTTCCGATGCACTCAGGAGGCCTAGTGTGCGATTGATCTTCAACTCAATTTTGGGGTATTATTTATGTAACTGAACATCTGTCATTGCCCAGGCCATACCCAAATGTCACCTGAATTCCTTTTTTTCCCTCTCTGTATCCACGTGCTCTTGCATTCCTGCATCCAGTAAATATATATGGAGTATCTTGTATATGCTGGATATTGGGGAAAGCAAATACGGTCCTTACCCTATAAGCTCCAATTCTACTGGAAGAAACAAACAAATAGTTAATAATCAGTCACAAATAGAGATTGATGTTTTGAATGAAATTACTGGAATAGAGAAGGTCTACTTGGTATATTCAGGAAAAGTCTTTCTGAAGAGGTGGCGCTAAGCTGAGACTTCATTGTTAGAGTCGCTTATGGGGAGTGAAGGGAGAGGCATGTGTAAAAGTCTTGAGCTAGGCAAGAATTTGGAGTAATCCAGGGATTGACAAGGTGAAATTGAACAAGAATCTCAGCCACAGGTGTGTGCATTACCTGGGAGGAAATACTACCCGGAAGTACTGAAAGCACAGCCCTTATGGCGACAGTGAAAGATCGTAGTATGTTTTGTAATTTCTAAGAATGGAATTCTTTATCTTGCAATCATTGAATCTTAGATGTGGCAGAAACTCTAAAGATGACCTAATGAAATCATTTCCTTGTTGAATGCACTTTGTAGTGGAGGTCTGTCATTAAACAGGGTTTTTTCCTCTGAGTCAATTTTGTGATTGACTCAAAGTCCTACTGTCGTTTTCTTCCACAAAGTTCATTCTGAATTCATTTGAAGTACCATCCTATGTACTTTTAGTTTGTGCCTTCCGTCTCCTGAGAGAAATCCCTCTTTACACCTATGGAGTCTCATTAGTTGGAAACATGAAAGCAGTCGTTGTTGTATGTGGAGTCTCTTAAATCATGAGCCAGAGGACAATGACCCTCTCTTAAACCATCTCAAGGAAGGAGTTTTTCTAAGTTAATTTCCCCTGGAATCTGTTCTAGTGATTGTTTAAGATGTGTGATATGGAGAATTGAGCCAATTATCTAAGCAAGTCAAATCAAAGAGCTTAGTACTAAATCTCCTGAACTATCCCCATGGTTGTGTATACCACTAAACACCATTAATTCCATCAGTTAATTACCGATTCATTGAAGTAAGTTATGAAAAATTATACATAGATACACATCTACATGCAATCTGTAATAGAGACACTGCCAGACTGCCTTTACTGGGGTTAGACACAACCACAGAACACAGGAAATAATTCGAGTGACTCTTTTCTCATTTCTCCCAAGGAGTACTACTGCTGTTCTAGTACTCTTCTAAATGTGTAGGAGAAAAGATAATTCATTACATGCAATAGATGTTTCTCTTTCAAGACCACTTAAGAAAAACTAGTAGGTTATTAAGAAGACCTATACATAAATATATGCTATGTATAATATCTACAGAATTTTAGAGAATGCAATTTATATCCGTTTACTCTTGTTTTCTTCCCACAAAACTTGGAGCACAACTATGATTTCCACCCCCTTGTAATTAATTTCTGGTTGTAAAGCTAAACTGTGCCTTTATTGGCAAAGTAAAGTGTTAAGGCAATTAAAGAGATAATGCAGGTCCCAAAACCATTCATATCTCTATTACATGCAAAGCCTAGACCCTTCCTAAATGCCTGTTGAATGAAGTTGAATTAAATTTGAATTGAATTGAATTGCCTTGAGAGAGCTGGAGCTGGAGCCAATTATTACTTCATCCTTTGGCGAGTGTTTTCAGCTATTTCAACAATTATTCATTCAACAAACATTTTATCGGGTGCATACTTATTATGAGACAGGCTGAAACTCAGTTCACAGCTGTGGATTCACAGATTTAAAATAAATATGGTCCTTAGTTTGTAATTTCTCACAGTGAACAGAGGAAGATACTGTACAAAGTGCTCTCCCTGGTATAACTAGAGAGAGCTCCAGGCATAGGTAAATGAGATGGGAAGGGTGTTGGAATGGGGTTGCAGATGGCAACCTGGAGGGAAGGACACCTGCTTAAAGTCCTGAAGTATGATGACCTTTCTAATCAGACGAGGCAGTAAGCAGCATTTCTGTGCAGCAGGAAATGTGTCATTTTAGTATTTACTCTTCAGTGTTTTCCAAGATTTTTATTACTTCATTGATTTTTTCTAAAATCACTTTCTGTTGGCCTCTGGAGTTGTGAATTTGGACCCAGAGTGTTGCAAAGGAATCCTTTGTGATCTCAGAGCTTGATGGTACTGATAATTGCAAACTATAGTGCTTTCAACTCTTCTGGCTGAGCTGGATGTATGTCTCAGACACACAGTCTCACTGAGAGTGTACTACACTCTCACTTTAGTTTTTGATCTCTACTGTGTAGTTTAGTAACTTATATGTATTTTATTTTAAGCGGCTTCATATTTTTTTCCCATTTGGTTAATAGATATGGCCATAAATTGGCCTTTTGTAAATGAAATGTATCTGTTAACCTGAGAGTGTTCTTTAGAACTATACTTTCTTTCCCTTTGGGATTGGCTAAGTGATTTTTAAGATTGATTTATTTGAAGTATAAAATGGTAGACTTATAGTTTACAGGTCTTCATGTTAAATTCCATTTTCATCAGATAGGAGAATAAAATGTTGTTAAGATTAATTTTTGCCAACTTTAAACCTTAAATGGAGGAAGGTGGTTCTATGTGAAGCTTGAAATTGGGTTACATAGAATGTTTACTTCATGTGGAGATCACTTGAGACATATGATGTTAAATATTTCTGCATCTTTAACTTTTGCTCTGATTTCTACCTATTGTCATATGAATGGAACCTGTTAATTTGCAAAGTGCCCAGACATATTTAAGAGTTGTGCATTCCCCAGTCACAATTCTAGCGAGGAACAGGGAGACTCTGATAATTAAATCTGGTTAATTGACAATTTCATAATTTTCTTCGTCTTGGAACTCACTTGAGTGTAAGAAACACCAGATACAAATAAATAACTGCTGCACATTTTAGAAGGAAAGAAACCTACTCCATTAATGTTTCTTAAAATAAAATGCTGAAAGATAAAATAATGTCTATTAAAAGACTCAATTACTTGAATTATTTCTTCACAACATGGTGAATGACAGCTTTTCACTGCCAGAAATGTATATTTTATGTAAAGCTCTTTATGTTGTAAAATTTAAAACATATTATTGCCAAAAATCACACTCCAAACTTCTGAACCCGTATACCCTTTTGTTGCAGAGGCCCATCCACTTAAAAGCAATGTAAGAGGGAAGAGATATGGGGACATATGTATATGTATAACTGATTCACTTTGTTATAAAGCAGAAACTAACACACCATTGTAAAGCAATTATACTCTAATAAAGATGTTTAAAAATAATAATAAAATAAAATAAAAGCAATAAAAGAAAAGAAGAAAGAAAATCCTAACAGAGGAAGTTCTAAAAAATTTAATGTGCGTATGTATCACCTCTGTATTGGTTAATATGTAGACATCCAGGCTCATTCCCAAACATTTGGATTCTAAAATCCTGCCTTACAGTCTAAAACAATTTTTGAAAGAAGGAAATCCTGAATGATTATGATGCAGGTGGCTTCTAGTACGCACTTAGAGAAACTTTGAAGCATGAAGTTTAATCACCTCTGTCTCTGAAGATTCATGAAAATATATACTGGCAATGGAGGAGGTGATAGGGTGGGTTAGGGTTGAGTTAGTGTAAATGTCTGGAGGTAATGGCATGCTTAATCTACTGGGGGGACCTAAACAAATCAGCGTTCAATGAGATCTTTACAGTCTTTAGTCTGTAAGTATTAAGAGACCAATTCCCAGCATCAAAATTTGAACTTGCGATATATTTAAAGCCTATGAGAGAATGTGCTTCCAACCAGAGTTAGTGTTGCCTACCTTATAATTCATTTATTAATGCTCCTTTTTTGTGGTTGTGTTTATGTTGACCTTCGCAAGGTCAAACTTTGCCGCAATTTCTTAACCTGCCTGCTTACCTTTACCCTATGTATATTTCACCAGTTCTTTAAAGGTGTTCTGAGCTGTAAATTTCTCAAGATATTCTTTTATTTTTCAGTTTTGCTTGTTTATTTTTTGTGGCTAGTTTAAACAATATATTTTATTCGCACTTTCTGTTTAAAATTATTGGCCAAAATAAGAAGTAAAAGGCAGAAAGTGGGGTGTCAGTTCAGTAAATAACGTACATTTCAGGAAACACTTAGCTCAGAGTACACTAGTGGGTCACTGGCTGGCTGAGCATTTGCCGTACGGACAGGTAACGGCAGGCACATGAGCATCGCAGTGGTAGTTGCAGGAATGGCAGACTGAGGAATGGGGCTGCAACTCCGGTTCTCACTGGTTGGGCAGAGGGTCTTAAAGTGGGTGTGAAGACTGGCGATTTACTGATTCGGTGTACTTCTGCATCACTTTTTCTCAAGTTATGGTTCACAGATAAGATAAGCATACACCGAATCTTCAATTCCACTCTTTAGAGAGAAAGTAGATGGGCTGCCTAGATGGGACAGTGAGACATCGAGTGTAAACCACAACAGTCCAGAGTAGACCGTGGCACTGAGCTCTCTATTCCTAGACCACCATCCCTAGAATTACCTGAGATGTTTGTTAAAATTGCAGAAACTTAAGGTTTACTTAAAAAAAATCTCTGGCAGTAGGGTGGGAATTTGCAGTGCCTCCTGTTCCTGGGAAGTTGAAACAAAGCAAGGGTATTACTACATTAGAGCATTAGAACTTCAGCACAGTGGTTCTCCAAGTGTGAGCCCCAGACCAGCAACATCCTCACCATCTGATAACTTGTGAGAAATGCAGCTCCCCAGACCCCACCCTAGACCTCCTGAATGGAAACTGGGGAAGGGACCAGTCCAATTGTTTTAACAGACACTCCAGGTCATCCTGATGCACACTGAAGCTTGAGAATCACTGCTTTATTGAATATGGCAAACCAGTGCGTTTCTGATTTACTGTGTTCATTACTTAGTATTATAATGAAATGATTAAAAAAAATTTGGGTGCTGTTCTCACTTAAAGTTTCTCATGTGAGAGATTATAAACGTTAAGCATCCTAGGAAGAACTTTGGAGGAGCTAGGTGCTGCCTTAACTTGAATTGCAGTCATCTGACTTTTCTTGAAAGTTTTGGACTGTGTGTGTGTGTGTGTGTGTGTGTGTGTGTGTGTGTGTGTGTGTGACTTTCTAAAACGGAGGAAGGTGACAAGTTTGAATTGGAGAGCTAATGAGGAGTGGATGGGATTATGCAGAAGAGAAGAACAGTAAAACAGGGACACATACAGAAGCATCGTGCATCTCGGGGGGGCCTAGTTGTGATGCTCCGTTGCCAGTGCCTAAAGCACTCAGCTCTGAGGCAGGCACTGACACCCTCAGGTTCACCTGCTCTTTAGCACAACAATCTGACTATTTTAAAAGTGGTTCCTTTTGAAAAAAATAATTTAGAAGTAATTTGTTTTTTAGTTTTAGCCTTTTAGTAGTGGCAAAACTAGCATTAGCAAAAGCCTCTAGCAATAAATAAATGAGATCAATAAACCAAACCTAAGAGGAGTGCACAGAGCTTATCCAACCCAGAAAAGCAGTTTTCTTTTCTTACCATAATATTATATTTGTAGAGACATACTTCGCATTGTCATATTTGTTGATTGTCCAGCTCATTTTTCAGTTTCCTGTTGGCAAACGTACTTGCTGAAGGATTAAGTCACACAGACCTCAGATCCAGTAACTAATGGTACTTGAAAATGCCTTGTATATCTTCAAATTCCAGTGCGTGAGATTTTATGTTTTTGTGTACCATCGTTTAATTAGATACAAGTTTGATAAATATTGTGAGCAGATCATTTGTGAATCACCCATGGTTCTCAAGAACTGCAGCTTCTGAGTTCACTTGTAACATGTCCAAGTAAGTCAGAGCCAGTTATGCTAAAGGGACCAATTGATGTGTGTATATATATATTTGAGAATAGTGTGTGTGTCTTTGAATAATTGGATGTCTGTGTGATACAAAGCCCAACATTATGAAATCTTTTCTTTTAATTCATTTTTCCATTCAACAGGTATAGAAGACAGTTAAGTGATAACTAATTCAAAACCCTGTACTTGGTTAATGATTGATTCAGCATTGGAACTGGTACTGAATGATAGTGTGTCTACTGTGTATTCCAGACACCATTCACTTGTATGGTCTTCAGTTCATTTATAAAATATTACTGTTGAGGTCAAAATTAGTTGCTATATTTTACATTCAATAACTTAATAAGTAAACAAGTGAGGCCTTTGAATAAATTCAAGGGAGGCCCCCAGGGAGCCCTTTATTGAGATGAGTAGAATATGATATCCATTAATATATCAATATATCAATATATGTGATTCAAAAGTAACATTTTCAAGGAAGGAAAGATGTCTTATTTAAGCCTCCCAAATCTGTGTGATCTGATTGAATTAACGTTGCTTACAATAGGGCCCAAGAGAAATACAACTATATTTCTGTATATTATCTGTCTGTAAAAGACACTCTTATTGCTGGGGAAGTATTTTAACAAACTGAAGATATAATATTACCTTTGGAGGCCTCTTCTTTCTCATATCCTGTTCCTGAGTGTAGCAGGTAATAAATAAAGTATTAGGCTAGATTTTCAGTTTAAATTTAATTTTGAGTCCTGCAGTAGATTCAGCTGTGGCATTCAAACATCGTTTTTGCAGGTGTAGAAAGAGAGTTATTTAGCTCTGCAGCATGACTAATTGCTAGTAATTGCCTATAGGAAAGAAGTTGGGAAGGCTTATCTCCAGAGCTTCCACATTATATTTTGTGCAGGGGCCCTGGCATCACGGGACAGCAGCAGGGCACAGTAGAGCCATTGAGAAATTGTCATCAAGCATGCAATATACAAAACAGGTGGGTCTCAGTTTAAAGAAAAACTTTATGTAAAGTGAATTTTTATACAAATTGAAAACATGCTCTTTTACATAAGGCCTCATTTTCACTTCTGATTAACCTTTATGTAGAACTGGCTCTTACCAGTACAGTACTTTCCCTTCTCATCTCTAGCTTGAGAGAGATGACTAATGTGCTATGTACTAGTACTTAATATGCCTTCTAAAGAAATATTAGGTAATTTGCCTATGCATGAAAAGAAAAATTTATTTACAAGGAAATTACATGTTGGAGTAAGTTTTACAAGATAAAAATTGAGTATATATTTAAGTCAGATCTTTCTTCAATCTTATAAAAGTGTAAAGTTCCTGTGTCATTTTTTGATTCTTATTATTTTTGCCTTCTGTCTCTGTTATACTTTTGTTAAATCTAACTCATTTCCAGAATGGAATTCATCACGTTGTTGTCTTTCTACAATCATCTGGAACTGCAAAACCCTATACAAAAAAATAAAATAAAATACACAGTAGCTTATGGACCATAAATATTTAAGCAGATATAAACCAAGAGATAAAATTGATTGTTTCTAAGTATAAGATGAAGGAAACCCAGGTCTTAGCTAATATTGATGATTATCTTACTATCTACAAAGCATCTTGCTGAATTTCAAGACATTTTTTGAACAGAAGCAGAATTCCAACACTTTTTTTGTTTGTTTTCTCTAATTATTTCTGTTATCTCATATCTCTTACATATTGAATTACCATAAATTTGTGATTGACCTGCCCCCAACATATATAGATAGTTTATCTTAGAAGCTTTGTGAATTAAGCCAAAAAGGAAATGCAGTATAATTTAGGACCTTGGTAATATCCAGCTTGGTTAGTTTTATTCTATTACATGGACCTTAAACGAATTGGGTAGTTTAAATAGTGCCATTTAATTAGTGATTTATCCACTACTCCTACTTCAGTGATAGATAAGATTCAGAAGCTTATTTCTAGGTGTGTATATTAGGAGAAACAGAGCCTGTAGGAAATATAAATAAATACACACACACACACACACACACACACATACATACATAAATATACATACATACACACACATACAGAAAGAGAGAGATTGATTTTGAAGTCTGAGAAGTCCACATTCTGCTCTCTGGAAACTGGAGACCCAGCAAAGCCAGTGGTATGATTCAATTCAAGCTGGAAGGCCTGAGGACCAGAGCAGCTGATGGTTTAAACCACAGTCCAAGGGCTGGAGGAGATGAGATGAAATGACCCCACCCAAACAGGAAGGCAGGCAGGAACCAAAAGGGGTGAATTCCTCCTTGTTCTGCCTTTTTGTTTTATCCAGGCCCTCAATGGAATGGATGAAGCTCACCCACCATGGTGAGGGTGATTTTCTTTACTCAGTCTGCCAATTCACAGGTTAACCTCTTCCACAAACACCCTCACAGACACACCCAGAAATAATGTTTTACCATCTCTCTGGGCATGCCTTATCCCACTCAAATCGATACCTAAAGTTAACCGTCATACTGTGACTGATACGATGCTTAAATTACGATTTTTGAAATGGTTAAGGAAGGTGCCCCTGTTTCTTTTTTTCCAAGTTTAATTCCCAACTAGATTTCTGCACTTTGAAGAAATATATCCTAGTGGGGAGGAAACACTTTTGACTCTTTTTAATAAAATACTTAGGGAAAGTAATTTATATGATAGTAGGAGCTTACTTTTGGAAAAATAATTTACTTAAGAGAATTCTCTAAGAGAGTGATGGTTTTAAACGAAGACACTTCAGGGAAGAGTTTCTTTTGATAGAAGTGTCTCTTCAGTATAGTGGATAAGTTGGTTCCTTTCTGGTTCCTGGTGACCTATGCAGCACTGAGTAGGAAATGATGCAGAAATGAATGGTACGGACTCATTTGTCAGGCAGGGCTTCAAGTTTCTTGAAGGGCAACTGAGTTTCCTTCCCTTTTTTTCTCACACTTACCCACTCATTGTTTTCTCTTTCAGTGGTTTTTCTCTCTCATTAAACCACTAGGATGACCGCCCTTCTAGTAGCATCTCAGCATTAGTTTTTAAGGGTCTGCAGCCTCTTTTAAAACTGGTATTGGGCTTCTATAGCAGTGAAGACAAATCATCAAAACTCACAGTAGTCCTGGGGCTTCCCTGGTGGCACAGTGGTTAAGAATCCGCCTGCCAATGCAGGGGACACGGGTTTGAGCCCTGATCCGGAAGATCCCCCAGGCCGCGGAGCAAGTGAAGCCCGTGTGCCTAGAGCCCGTGCTCCGCAACAAGAGAAGCCACGGCAATGAGAAGCCCGCGCACCACAACGAAGAGTAACCTCCAGTCACTGCAACTAGAGAAAGCCTGCATGCAGCAATGAAGACCCAGCTCAGCCCAAAATAAGTAAATAAAATAAATAAATTTATTTTTAAAAAAATCACAGTAGTTCAGTAAGAGAGTGTTTCTATCATTTTGAGGTCATTCCAAAGGAATTTTGGACATATATCACAGAACTCAATTTTAAATATGCATTTGCATGTTTACCTAATCAACTCACCAAAGCTGGGTCTCTGACCTGTTTGGAAGACCTGTCCTCTGCTTAGAGACCAGCCTTCCAGACCAGCTCATCTGTAGAAGGGACAAAAAGCAGTGACCCTGGGGTGCGGTTCCATGTTGTTGTTGTTCTTTTTCTCTTCATTTAGCTAAGCAGTCAGTTTTAATTTCACTAACCAGTTTAATTTATGTATAAGTTGATTCATTTGTAGTTTATCTTATTTCCTTCTAGGTTTTAGGCAATGAAGGACCAAATTGATTTACATAATTTATCTGACAAACATGTGTGATTAAATTTGAACAGCATTTCCTCAGAAACCTCTTTTTAGTCTCTTCCAGGATAGCTCTAATAACCTTATTTTATACCTCAGTAGAACCATTTATCTTTCCTTCACGGTCTTGTAATTATATATATATTTGTGTGCTATTTTTTCCATCAAGTATTTTTCTAATTAGTATGTTGTATCACGTACCATTAAGTGAATATACGCTGTGAATGAAATGGATAAAAACCACTGCCTCGTGAAACTTATGTTCTAGCAAGAAAGGCACAAACTTAAGCAACATGTATTATAATGTTCAGTAATGAAAAAGGCTATGAAGATAAAATGAAGCAGGATAAAAATGGAGCATAACGTGGGAGGAGAGGTCATGGCAAGATTAGGCTCTCTGGTTAGGAAAGGCCTCTGTGAGCAGATGAGGCCAAGCCAAGAACTGAATGATAAGGAGCTGCCCATCCTGTGAAGGTCATTGGAAAGAGTTCTCCAGTCAAAAGGGGAACCCTGATGGGGACTCGGTTATTATCCTGGAGGAAGAGAAAGAAGGTCAGTGACACTGGGTTTGATGAATGAGGGAAAGTGGTAGAAATGGAGACTGTAGAGGCTGTCACGGAACAGATCACTTGGGCCTTGTTGTCTGACGTAAGTTCATCTTTTGCTTTTTATGTTCAGTGGAAAATCATGGTGGGATTTTACATCATATCTCATCTGTTGTTAGACCATGCCAGCCATATAAGCATGGGATCTGCAGTTACCTTTTCAGCCCTGAAGCCTAGCACTTAGTAAATATTGGATGGGTGGATGGATGCATGGGCAGACAAGTGGGTTAATGGCCCTACAGCCCCATTGCTCTTTTTCAGTGAGTCTGTTATAAACAGCTTTTTGCTAGTTTATTTTGCTTTGCTTTTCTCATATCAGAGTTATACGTGTTACTAGTTGGTGCTGCATTTGTTGCCTTTGACAAGAGCAAGTTTAAAACTTGTTCCATCTAGGTAATTACAGTTTTCTCTGCCTCGTGCCTTGAACGTTACACCCGTTTTTATCCTCTCCCTAGGTTAAAAAATCTGATTGGCTTGACATCTTGAGAACGATTGACTGTCCACTTAAGGTTACTTATATTTCCATCCGGTAATCCTAAAGGATAATGGTATGCCAGATTCCCCGGCTCAGAGGTCAGAGGATCAGACATCAGCTCTCTTAAAACAATGGGATGGGACAGACAGAATGATCATAACTTGGTTAATTCCCTTTCATCAGGGCCCTGGAGCCCAGTGTATGTTGTGGGCTTGGTGACAGCCTCCTTGCTGGGCAGAGGAGACCTGAGCATCCTTGTGAATCCTCTCTAACAAGGGGTCCCATCAAATCCAGGTGCTACCACTTGAAAGTATGAATAAAATAGACATTTGTGGGTTTTGATTAGTCTGGAAAAAAGAAGTAAAATCAGGACATTATAAGAGTATCATTTTTAAAATCTTTGCTATGGTTGTCTACACATGGGAACCTGAGATTTTAAAAAAGCGGAAGGTTGAGCTTCTGACTTCTAAGACATGTTTAATTAGTAAAATCGAAATATCTTGGAAATCTATGTGATTTAAAGACAGTAAATTTAGATTTTAAAAATACGAGTTGTGACCAAATTCTCTAATGGATCCATATATATGCTAATATGCTCAGGTGTAAAATAATACGGTTGCAGAACATAACATACATTTTATCTAAATAACTCTCCTTTAAAAATAATATTTAAATCTTTAGATTATTTTTTGTCGGAAGAAATCGGTGTCTTGATGCCTGAAGTTTTTTCTTTTTATAGCTAAGTAGGTTTATTCGTTTTTTTTTCTTTTTTTAACATCTTTATTGGAGTATAATTGCTTTACAATGTTGTGTTAGTTTCTGTTGTATAACAAAGTGAATCAGCTATACATATACATATATCCCCATATCTCCTCCCTCTTGCATCTCCCTCCCATCCTCCCTATCCCACCCCTCTAGGTGGTCACAAAGCACCGAGCTGATCTCCCTGTACGATACGGCTGCTTCCCACTAGCTATCTGTTTTACATTTCTAAATGTATATATGTCCATGCCACTCTCTCACTTCGTCCCAGCTTACCCTTCTCCCTCCCCATGTCCTCAGTTCCATTCTGTATGTCTGCGTTTTTATTCCTGTCCTGCCTGTAGGTTCTTCAGAACCCTTTTTTTTTTTTTTTATTCCATATATATGTGTTAGCATACAGTGTTTGTTTTTCTCTGACTTACTCTGTATGACAGACTCTAGGTCCATCCACCTCATTACAAATAACTCAATTTCATTTCTTTTTATGGCTGAGTAATATTCCATTGTATATATGTGCTACATCTTCTTTATCCATTATTCTGTTGATGGACACTTAGGTTGCTTCCATGTCCTGGCTATTGTAAATGGAGCTTCAGTGAACATTGTGGTACATGACTCTTTTTGAATTATGGTTTTCTCAGGGTATATGCCCAGTAGTGGGATTGCTGGGTCATATGGTAGTTCTATTTTTAGTTTTTTAAGGAACCTCCATACTATTCTTAGCAGTGGCTGTATCAATTTATATTCCCAACAACAGTGCAGGAGGGTTCCCTGTTCTCCACACCCTCTCCAGCATTTATTGTTTGTAGATGTTGATGATAGCCATTCTGACTGGTGTGAGATGATATCTCATTGTAGTTTTGATTTACATTTCTCTAATGATTAGTGATGTTGAACACTCTTTCATGTGTTTGTTGGCAATGTGTATGTCTCCTTTGGAGAAATGTCTATTTAGGTCTTCTGCCCATTTTTAAATGGGGTTGTTTGTGTTTTTGATATTGAGATGCATGAGCTGCTTTTATATTTTGGAGATTAATCCTTTGTCCATTGCTTCATTTGCAAGTATTTTCTCCCATTCTAAGGGTTGTGTTTTCATTTTGTTTATGGTTTCCTTTGCTGTGCAAAAGCTTTTAGGTTTCATTAGATCCCATTTGTTTTTATTTCCATTTCTTTAGGAGGGGGGTCAAAAAGGATCTTGCTGTAATTTATGTCATGGAGTGTTCCACCTATGTTTTCCCCTATGAGTTGTAAAGTGTCTGGCCTTACATTTAGTTCTTTAATCCATTTTGAGTTTATTTTTGTGTATGGTGGTAAGGAGTGTTCTAATTTCATTCTTTTACATGCAGCTGTCCAGTTTTCCCAGCACCTCTGATTGAAGAGGCTGTCTTTTCTCCATTGTATTTTCTTGCCTCCTTTATGAAAGATAAGGTGACCATATGTGCGTGGGTTTATCTCTGAGCTTTCTATCCAGTTCCATTGATCTATATTTCTGTTTTTGTGTCAGTACCATACTGTCTTGATTACTGTAGCTGTGTAGTATAGTCTGAAGTAAGGGAGCCTGATTCAGGATGTTTATTCTTTTTTTTTTTTTTTTTTTTTTCTTTTGTGGTATGCAGGCCTCTAACTCTTGTGGCGTTTCCTGTTGTGGACACGCAGGCTCAGCGGTCATGGCTCATGGGCCTAGCCACGCCACAGCATGTGGGATCTTCCCGGACCGGGGCACAGACCCGTGTCCCCTGCATCGGCAGCCTGACTGTCAACCACTGTGCCACCAGGGAAGCCCCAGGATGTTTATTAAGTTATATAGTTCTCCTTACTTTTGTTGGATTATCTCTAAAAAATAATCATAGGGTTTTCAAATATAAGCTCAAATAAGAGCTTGGCGATTGTGGCTAGATTCTTCATGTATAATGTAATAATAATAGAGTAATTTTTGTTTGCATTTATTCTTGTATGATTCTAACATTTAACCTCTGTCTCTTGATCCTGTTCATCTTAAAGCTAGCACTCTTTTCCTGGTATTTTCCAGGCAGTGTATTTGAGTGGAGCTTCTAAAACCCATCCCTCTCCACCACATCCTCCTCTCTTCACACTCAGGGATGTCCCAAATATCAATTTAAGGCTTTGCACAGAAGTCAGGCCTACCCACATTGTTTGTATGACTCTCCCTCATCTGCTTGTGCAGTTCTTGAAGGCAGTAACTATATCCTGCTCTTTTTGTTCTCTCCTTTAGCACACAGCAGAGACCCTCCTATGTAGAACATACTCAGCTACCTGTTCAATGACCTGCTTAGGTAGATAAATGAATGAAAATTTTATTCCTATTTTTATTTTGGTTGAGTTCTTAAATCCATAATTCCCAAATTTCCCAGCTCTGCTTGGAGATCTGAATCTTAAAATGCCCTGTGACCTTGAAGAGACCACAGCGAAGGGTGACATTAGCCAGAGAAGGGGGAGACTTTTTTTCAGTAGAAAGTCTTCTTTCCTGTGCATGTTCCTACTTCAGAGAGAGAATAGGCCCCTTTCTCTGCTGTGTGCACTCCTGTTTTTATTAGCATACCGAGCTAGACTGCTGTATGCATGCCACAGTGAGTGTGCCACACTGGTGTGATGTTAATGTGACTTGAATGCAGAATCTGTTTTTCTCTCCCATAGCCTCTGGGGCTTTAGAGAATTTTATGTCACCGTCTCATTTAACTAGCATCTTTTTTAAAGGGTTGGCTTTATTCATACCAATTATTTTCTCATTCTCTCCCTGATTCCTTTCACTCAAATTCAGTAAACTCTCATCTTCAAGTACATTATCCTGCAGCTCATTCATACCTTCACCCTTGCTCCTTGAATTGAATTCAGAATCTGATTTGGGGATTGTCTCTCTGAGTGTAAAATACCTCCTGCTATAAATAAACACACTGAGTTTACTGAGGTTTGGTACTTAGATGAGTCACATCAGCATATGTTTTGCTTCATGCTATCAGCATCTTGTGGGTTGAGCTCTCATCATTTTTTGCCCTGAAAATGACAGTGCTAAATATGTATTCAGGGTCTAAGGCAGGTTGAGGAAACTCTCCTCATTGCAACTGTGGGAGAGAGCCAAGTGTAATGTAGCCTAGTGAAAGAAGCATCATCTTTCTTTTCCTTCCTTCTAATTTCCTTTACTTTTAAGGGTCATAGATTAGTAAACTGTTGTATTGTAGGTAAGCAAGGAATAATCAGGGGAAGTACAACACCACCAACAAAAGCAGTTACATCTGTTCTATAGATGTACGCTTGAGCCTCAGAGAAGTAAAGGACTTGTCCCTAGTCACAAAGCAGATATGTGATAGAATTGGGATTTGAATTCAGGCTCTCAGACTCTGAGTCTAGAGCATCAGACCTTAGTGAGTCTCCGTCACTTGACTTAAGATGCGATAAGCTCTCCATTTACCCCTAGTTTTGGCATGGGTTGGACTGGGAATGCACCTTGAACTGACAGATCTCCATGAGGAAATCTGCAGAAAAGCCATTCTTAGCAATTTTGCAGATCCTTTCTGGGGGACTGGGGGAGCTTCATTATTTGTAAGATTTTCAGAAATGGTCCAGCAACTAGGTTTAAAATGTAAGGATTTCTTTCTGTTGTTTGAAATTTGGGGACCCCTGTCAAAAGTTCGGGTCATGATATGTCCTGTTTTAATATCAGTCACACTAAGGTGTATTTGCATTCTTACTATGTACTGATTACAACTTTGTCTTTATCTCTATTAGTTCATTTAAGTATCATCACAACCCATAAAATGTAGCTATTACTAGTTCCATTTTACAAATGAGGAATCATTGAGAGGTTAAGACACTTGTCCAAAGTCAGACAGATAATGAATAAAAGTTTGACTGGCAGGCTGGCTTCAGAGCCTCTGCTGTAAAGTTCTATAATGGCTATAGTGTTGAGATTTAGAGGAGTTAAGCATTGACCCCAAGGCCATATACCTAGTAAGAGGTACGCTTTAGATGTAGACCAGTTCCACATGATTCCTGAACCCGTTCCTTTAACACCACTAAATACATAGGGCTGAATAAATACATTCTGTCACTGTTTATGACTATAGTGTACTTAAATAAAAATTTTAGTCTTTTTCTTTTTTTTTTTTAAACTGAAGTATAGTTGATATACAGTGTTGTGTTTCTGGTGTACAGCAAAGTGATTGAGTAATACATACATACATAAATATATATACATACATATATATATTCTTTTTCATATTCTTTTACATTGTAGGTTATTACAAGATATTGAATATAGTTTCCTGTGCTATACTGTATGACCTTGTTGTTTATCTGTATTATAGATAGTAGTTTGTATCTACTAATTCCAAACCCCTAATTTATTCCTCTCCCCCTTCCCCTTTGGTAACCATAATTTTGTTTTCTATGTCTGTAAATCTGTTTCTGTTTTGTAAATAAGTTCATTTGTATCATTTTTTTACATTCAACATCTAAGTGATATTGCATGATATTTGGCTTTCTCTGTCTGACATACTTCACTTAGTATGATCATCTCTGGGTTCGTCCATGTTGCTGCAAATGGCATATACCCCAATGTTCATAGCAGCACTATTTATAATAGCTAAGACTTGGAAGTAACTTAATGTCCATCGAGAGATGAATGGATAAAGATGCATTGTGCACACATGCACGCACACACACACAATGCGATACGACTCAGCTATAAAAAGGAATGAAATACTATATAGTTGTTTATTATTATTACTATTATTTAATATCTTTATTGAGTATAATTGCTTTACAATGGTATGCTAGTTCTGCTTTATAACGGAGTGAATCAGCTATACATATACATATATCCCCATATCTCCTCCCTCTTGCATCTCCCTCCCACCCTCCCAGTCCCAACCCTGTAGGTGGTCACAAAGCACCAAGCTGATATCCCTGTGCTATATGGCTGCTTCCCACTAGCTATCTATTTTACATTTGGTAGTATATATAAGTTCATGCCACTCTATCACTTCGTCCCAGCTTGCCCTTCCCCCTCGCCATGTCCTCAAGTCCATTCTTTACCTCTGCGTCTTTATTCCTGTCCTACCCCTAGGTTCTTCAGAAACATTTTTTTATTCTTTAGATTCAATATGTGTGTGTTAGCTTAAGGTATTTATTTTTCTCTTTCTAACTTACTTCACTCTGTATGACAGTCTCTAGGTCCATCCAACTCAGTACAAATAACTCGATTTCATTTCTTTTTATAGCTGAGTAATATTCCATTGTATACATGTGCAACATCTTCTTTATCCATTATTCTGTCAATGGACACTTAGGTTGCTTCCATGTCCTGGCTATTGTAAATAGAGCTGCATTGAACATCTTGGTACATGACTCTTTTTGAATTATGGTTTTCTCAGGGTATATACCAAGTAGTGGGATTGCTGGGTCGTATGGTAGTTCTATTTTTAGTTTTTTAAGGAAACTCCATACTGTTCTCCATAGTGGCTGTATCAATTCCCACCAGCAGTGCAAGAGTGTTCCCTTTTCTCCACACCCTCTCTAGCATTTATTATTTCTAGATTTTCTGATGATGGCCATTCTGACTGGTGTGAGATGATATCTCATTGTAGTTTTGATTTTCATTTCTCTAATGATTATTGATGTTGAGCATTCTTTCATGTGGTTGTTGGCAATCTGTATATCTTCTTTAGAGAAATGTCTATTTAGGTCTTCTGCCCATTTTTGGATTGGGTTGTTTGTTTTTTTTTTTTTTTTTTTTGATATTGAGCTGCATGAGCTGCTTCTAAATTTGGGAGATTAATCCTTTGTTGCTTCGTTTGCAAATATTTTCTCCCATTCTGGGTGTGGTCTTTTTGTTTTGTTTATGGTTTCCTTTGTTGTGCAAAAGCTTTTAAGTTTCATTAAGACCCATTTGTTTATTTTTGTTTTTATTTCCATTTCCCTAGGAGGTGGGTAAAAAAGGATCTTGCTCTGTTTTATGTCATAGAGTGTTCTGCCTATATTTTCCTCTAAGAGTTTTATAGTGTCTAGCCTTATGTTTAGGTGTTTAATCCATTTTGAGTTTATTTTTGTGTATGGTGTTAAGGAGTGTTCTCATTTCATTCTTTTACATGTAGCTGTCCAGTTTTCCCACCACCACTGATTGAAGAGGCTGTCTTTTCTTCGTTGTATATTCTTGCCTCTTTTATCAAACATAAGGTGACCACATGTGTGTGGGTTTATCTCTGGGCTTTCTATCCTGTTCCACTGATCTGTATTTCTTTTTTTGTGCCAGTACCATACTGTCTTCTTTACTGTAGCTTTGTAGTATAGTCTGAATTCAGAGAGCCTGATTCCTCCATCTCCGTTTTTCTTTCTCAAGGTTGCTTTGGCTATTCGGGGTCTTTTGTGTTTCTATGCAAATTGTGAAATTTTTTGTTCTAGTTCTGTGAAAAGTGCCAGTGGTAGTTTGATAGGGATTGCATTGAATCTGTAGATTGCTTTGGGTAGTAGAGTCATTTTCACAATGTTGATTCTTCTAATCCAAGAACATGGTATATCTCTCCATCTGTTTGTATCATCTTTAATTTCTCTCATCAGTGCCTTATAGTTTTCTGCATACAGGTCTTTTGTTTCCTTAGGTAGATTTATTCCTAGATATTTTATTCTTTTTTGTTGCAATGATAAATGAGAGTGTTTCCTTAATTTCTCTTCCAGATTCTTCATCATTAGTGTATTGGAATGCAAGAGATATCTGTGCTTTAATTTTGTATCCTGCTACTTTACCAAATTCATTGATTAGCTCTAGTATATTTCTGGTAGCATCTTTGGGATTTTCTATGGATAGTACATGTCATCTGCAAACAGTGAGAGCTTTACTTCTTTTCTGATTTGGATTCCTTTTATTTCTTTTTCTTCTCTGATTGCTGTGGCTAAAACTTCCAAAAGTATGTTGAATAGTAGTGGTGAGAGTGGAAAACCTTGTCTTGTTTTTGATCTTAGAGGAAATGGTTTCAGTTTTTCACCATTGAGAATGATGTTTGCTGTGGGCTTGTCGTATATGGCCTTTATTATGTTGAGGTAGGTTCCCTCTAAGCTCACTTTCTGGAAAGTTTTTATCATAAATCAGTGTTGAATTTTGTCAAAAGCTTTTTCTGCATCTATTGAGATGATCATATGTTTTTTCTCCTTCAATTTGTTAATATGATTTATCACATTGATTGATTTGTGTATATTGAAGAATCCTTGCATTCCTGGGATAAACCCACCTTGATCATGGTGTATGATCCTTTTAATGTGTTGTTGGATTCTGTTTGCTAGTATTTTGTTGAGAATTTTCGCATCTATGTTCATCAGTGATATTGGCCTGTAGTTTTCTTTCTTTGTGACATCTTTGTCGGGTTTTGGTATCAGGATATTGGTGGCCTCATAGAATGAGTTTGGGAATGTTCTTCCCTCTGCTATCTTTTGGAAGAGTTTGAGAAGGATAGATATTAGCTCTTCTCTAAATGTTTGATGGAATTTGCCTGTGAAGCCATCTGGTCCGGGCCTTTTATTTGTTGGAAGATTTTTAATCAGATTCTCAATGTCAGTGCTTGTTTTTGGTCTCCTTATATTTTCTATTTCTTCCTGGTTCAGTCTCAGAAGGTTGTGCTTTTCTAAGAATTTGTCCACTTCTTCCAGGTTGTCCATTTTATTGGCATAAGGTTGCTTGTAGTAATCTCTCATGATCCCTTGTATTTCTGCACTGTCAATTGTTACTTCTCCTTTTTCATTTCTAATTCATTGATTTGAGTCTTCTCACTTTTTGTCTTGATGAGTCTGGCTAATGTTTTATCAATTTTGTTTATCTTCTCAAAGAACCAGCTTTTAGTTTTATTGATCTTTGCTATCATTTCCTTCACTTGTTTTTCATTTATTTCTGATCTGAATTTTATGATTTCTTTCCTTCTGCTAACTTTGGGGTTTTTTGTTGTTGTTGTTATTCTTTCTGTAATTGCTTTAGGTGTAAGGTTGGGTTGTTTATTTGAGACGTTTCTTGTTTTTTGAGGTAGGATTGCGTTTCTATAAATTTCCTGCTGAGAACTGCTTTTGTTGCATCCCATGGGTTTTGGATTATCGTGTTTTCATTGTCATTTGTTTCTATGTAGTTTTTAATTTCCTCTTTGATTTCTTCAGTGATCTCTTGGTTATTAAGTAATGTATTGGTTAGACTCCATGTGTTTGTATTTTTTACAGATTTTTTTCCTGTAATTGATATCTAGTCTCATAGCATTTTGGTCAGAAAGGATACTTGATACAATTTCAATTTTCTTAAATTTACCAAGGTTTGTGTTGTGACCCAAGATATGATCTATCCTGGAGAATGTTCCATGAGCACTTGAGAAGAAAGTGTATTCTGTTGTTTTTGTATGGAATGTCCTATAAATATCAATTAACTTCCTCTTGATTAATGTGTCATTTAAAACTTGTTTCCTTATTTATTTTCATTTAGGATGATCTGTCCATTGGTGAAGTTGGGGTGTTAATGTCCCTTACTATGATTGTATTACTGTCGATTTCCCCTTTTATGGCTGTTAGCATTTGCCTTATGTATTGAGGTGCTCCTGTGTTGGAGCATAAATATTTACAATTGTTATATCTTCTTCTTGGATTGATCCTTTGATCATTATGTAGTGTCTTTCTTTGTCTCTTATAATAGCCTTTATTTTAAAGTCTATTTTGTCTGATATGAGAATTGCTACTCCAACTTTCTTCTGATTTACATTTGCATGGAATATCTTTTTCCATACCATCACTTTCAGTCTGTACGTGTCCCTAGGTCTGAAGTGGGTCTCTTGTAGACAGCATATATACGGGTATTGTTTTTGTATCCGTTCAGCCAGTCTGTGTCTTTTGGTGGGAACTTTTAATCCATTTACATTTAAGCTAATTAGCAATATGTATGTTCCTATTAGCATTTTCTGAATTGCTTTGGGTTTGTTATTGTAGGTCTTTCCTTCTCTTGTGTTTCCTGCCTAGAGAAATTCCTTTAGCATTTGTTGTAAAGCTGGCTTGATGGTACTGCATTCTCTTAGCTTTTGCTTGTCTGTAAAGGTTTTAATTTCTTCCTCAAATCTGAATGAGATCCTTGCTGGTTACAGTAGTCTTGGTTATAGGTATTTTCCTTTCATCACTTTAAATATGTCTTGCCACTCCCTTCTGGCTTGAAGAGTTTCTGCTGAAAGATCAGCTGTTAACCTTATGGGGATTCCCTTGTATGTTATTTGTTGTTCTTCCCTTGCTGCTTTTAATATTTTTTCTTTGCATTTAAATTTTGATAGTTTAATTAATATGTGTCTTGGTGTGTTTCTCCTTGGATTTATCCTGTATGAGACTCTCTGCACTTCCTGGTCTTGACTGACTATTTTCTTTCCCATATTAGGGAAGCTTTCAACCTGATTCTCTTCAAATATTTTCTCAATCCCTTTTTCTCTCTCTTTTTCTTCTGGGCCCCCTATAATTCGAATGTTGGTGTATTGAATGTTGTCCCAGAAGTCTCTGAGACTGTCCTCAATTCTTTTCATTGTTTTTTCTTTATTCTGCTCTGCAGTAGTTATTTCCACTATTTTATCTTCCAGGTCACTTATCCATTCTTCTACCTCAGTTATTCTCCTATTGATTCCTTCTAGAAAATTTTTAATTTCATTTATTGTGTTGTTCATCATTGTTTGTTTGCTCTTGAGTTCTTCTGGGTCCTAGTTAAACGTTTCTTGTATTTTCTCCATTCTATTTTCAAGATTTTGGATAATCTTTACTGTTTACTCTGAATTCTTTTCCCGGTAGACTGCCTATTTTCTCTTCATTTGTTTCGTCTCTTGGGTTGTTATCTTGCTCCTTCATCTGCTGTGTGTTTCTCTGTCTTCTCATTTTGTTTAACTTACTGTGCTTGGGGCCTCGTTTTTGCAGGCTGCAGGTTTGTAGTTCCCGTTGTCTTTGGTGTCTGCCTCCAGTAGGTAAGGTTGGTTCAGTGGGTTGTGTAGGCTTCCTGGTGGAGGGGACTGGTACCTGTGTTCTGGTGGATGAGGCTGGATCTTCTCTTTCTGGTGGGCAGGACCACATCTAGTGGTGTGTTTTGGGGTGTCTGTGACCTTATTATGATTTTAGGCAGCCTCTCTGCTAATGGGTGGGGTTGTGTTCCTCTCTTGCTAGTTGGTTGGCATAGGGTGTCCAGCACTGTAGCTTGCTGGTCGTTGAGTGGAGCTGGGTCTTAGCGTTAAGAGAGATCTGTGGCAGAGTTTTCACCATTTGATATTACATGGAACTGGGAGGTCTCTGGTGGACCAGTGTCATAAACTTGGCTCTACCACCTCAGAGGCACAGGCCTGACACCCAGACGGAACACCAAGACCCTGTCAGCCACATAGCTGAGAAGAAAAGGGAGAAAAGAAGAAAGAAAGAAAGAAAAGAGAAAAATAAAAAGAAATAAGGTTATTTAAAAAATTCAAAATTATTAAAAATTAAAAAGTAATAAAAAGAAAGAGAAAAGAAAGAAAGAAAGCAGAGAGCAACCAAAGCAAGAAACAAATCCACCAGTGATAAGAAGTGCTAAAAACTATAAAAAACAAAACAGAACAAAAAAAGAACAGAACGTGTGGACAAGTGGTAAAAGCACAGCTATACAGAGAAAATCACAGAAAGAAGCATAAACATACTCAAAGAGAAGAAGGGAAAATATATATATATATCTGTATGTAAAAGAAAAAGGAAGAGAGCAACCAAATCAATGAACAAATCTAGCAATGATAATACACTCTAAATACTAAACTAATAAGCCAGTCAGTCGCATACAGCAAACCCCATGTCTACAGTTGCTCCCAAAGTCCACCTCCTCATTTTGGGATGATTGATTGTCTATTCAGGTATTCTGCAAATGCAGGGTACATCAAGTTGATTGTGGAGATTTAATCTGCTGCCCCCGAGGCTGCTGGGAGAGATTTCCCTTTCTTTTCTTTTTTCGCACAGCTCCTGGGGTTCAGCTTTGGATTTGGCCCCGCCTCTGCATGTAGGTCGCCAGAGGGCGTCTGTTCCCACCCAGACAGGACGGGGTTAAATGAGCATCTGATTAGGGGGCTGTGGCTCACTGAGGCCGGGGCGGAGGGAGGGGTATGGATGCGGGGCAATCCTGCGGTGGCAGAGGCTGGTATGACGTTGCACCAGCCTGAGGCACAGCGTGCGTTCTCCCCGGGAAGTTGTCCCTGGATCATGGGACCCTTGCAGTGGCGGGCTGCACAGGCTGCCAGGAGGGGAGGTGTGGATAGTGACCTGTGCTTGCACACAGTCTTCTTGGTGGCTGCAGCAGCAGCCTTAGTGTTTCATGCCCATCTTTGGTGTCCATGCTGATAGCCGCGACTCGCGCCTTTTTCTGGAGCTTGTTTAGGCAGTGCTCTGAATCTCTTCTCCTTGTGCACCCTGAAACAATGGTCTCTTGCATCTTAGACAGGACCAGGCTTTTTCCTGGACTCCCTCCCGCGTAGCTGTGGTGCACTAACCCACTTCAGGCTCTGTTGACGCAGCCAACCCCAGTCGTCTCCCTGGGATCTGACCTATATAATTCCTTATTAGGGACATCTGTCTTTTCCCTTCTAAGTTGTATGTGCTGTATGTCTCTGGAAGGCAGAGACTTTGTCATATCAGAGATTGTATTTATAGCCCTTACTTCACCAATTATTGTCAATGTTGTGTCACCAAGCCTTTTTCAAGTAACGTAGAGGAAAATCCTCAATGAAAGAGACTGCCTCCAAACGTAGAATCTTGAAATCTTTCTTTCTCATGGAAAATAACAGGTTATTGTATTATCTTTGACTTACCTAAAATCACACAGAAAACTTTAGTAGTAGTAGTAACAACAAAGAAAATAGTAACATGTTGAGTGCTTAAAATGTAATATGGATTACTCTAAGATTTTTATATATTCTCCCTCTCTCTCTTAATATATATATTTTATATATTTTAATATATATTATATATACACACACTCAACATAAAATGATCATACATATGTTACATACACTTGTATACACTTGTTATTTACTTTGATAAAAGAAAATTTAGACAAGGAATTTTAGTAACTTTACCAAGATGACTTACCTCACTAGGACATGGAACCAGGATTCAAATTCAGGTTGTCTGGCTCAAGTTACCTAGAATCCTAGTGTATTTTTTACTGCACTTACTTCCACCTAATTATAATACAAGCAAGTCACTGCTAGTGTCTCATTTGTAAGGATATGTGCAAGATACTAAAAATAATGGTGGTTGTACTTAAATGATTGTATGTGTTAATCATGGCCAACTTTTACTGTATCTGAAATGTTATTTTACTTGGAAGGGCCAGTAACACTAAAAGAACATATGACAGCTGTATTAAAATACATGTGTGGGGACTTCCCTTGCTGTCCAGTGGTTAAGCCTCAGTGCTTCCAATGCAGGGGGCATGGGTTCAATCCCTGGTCAGGGAACTAAGATCCCACGTGCCATGGGGCGTGGCCGAAAATAAATAAATAATATAATATAATAAAATAAACATTAAAATACATGTGGGAATCTGGCACTCTATAGAGAGTCAAGCCACTGAAGGGATACCAGTGTGTCTCTGTGTATGTATTATGTCTGTTAGTCAATAAACAGGAGAAAATAATTACTGCTATGAAAGCCATGTATCTAATTCAGGGCAATAATGTTTGATAAACAGTGATAATTAGAACCTTGCTGTCTGTTCAGTACGTAGAAATATTTGTGTGTGTGTGTGTATATATATATATTTTATCTGTGTATGTTTAAATAAGTGTGTGTGGTTATCCAAATATATGTAAGGAAGTTAGGTACTTATGCCTCTCAAAATAATTGTTTTACACTGTTTTACTTTTCAATTTATTACAGTGATGGTATATTTTTCAAAAGTAAAAGCACTGTGTGCTTTTCTCTTATCAACAACATGAAAACCTTTTAAGCTTAAATTTGCAAAAACACTGTCCCTTCAGTTTATTTTTTTCTACCACTACTGCCGCTATCTGAGTGCTGGACTCTGTAATTTATCTCCAGGATTACTGTTATCACCTCCTAATTATTCTCCCTGCCTTTAATCTCTCGCTCCTAAAGTTTATTTCCCATATCAAGGCCTTTTTGTAACACAGAATGATTTTGTTGGTGGTTCTTCATTGGTTGAGGTCATAATTTATCTTTCAGTTCAAGAAAATATTGGTGAGGTTTCATGTGCTTTCCTTAACTAATAGATTTCTGTAATGATGACTCTTACTTCTCCCCCGCCCCCAGTCATCACATTACACGTGCCTCTACTTCACATTTATTTCCTTATTAGTTGTTTTCAGGTGTAATTTACCTTAACAGCCCTTCCTTCCCCATCCAAAGAGCCTCCACATATTGTCCTGAATATAGTAGCTTCTAAGCACATGCCTGGTGGGTTGAAATATTGCTCACCAGTCATAAAATTTGTCATATTCTAATTATCTAGTCTCTTTAAGAGTTAGTGTTACAATAAATATATAATAATTATTTTTCTGTCAATCATTTAGTCCATATCAGTGTAGCAGAAGTACTAACTCTTTAAATAGCCTAAATATTAGTGTTTAAGATTAACTTGTCTCATATTTAAATATATTTATATATTTATATTAAACCTTCTTTTTGTGTGCTTATTTGTTGTCTGTGTCTACTATTATAATGTAATGTCCACAAGAACATTTTTGTGTTGTTTAATTTGGATCTCAAGACGTTGTAGAATATAGGAGACATACTTCACTGTCATATGTGTATAGTAATTATATATAGATATAGATATTATGTATGTATATGATTATCACATATGTATAATTTTTATACTCAACAAATACGTTTGAATTAATTTCCTGATTCCTTATTATGTGTTGGAATTTGTCATATATACTGCAAATGCATTATGGTTTCAATCCCTCAAAATCCAAATTAAAGGTGGATACTATTATTATCTTAATTTCAGGAATGAAGAGAGGTAGGTTTGGTCTAGATAAGTGGCTTACTGAAGGATACTTAACTCATAAAAGATGGAATCAAGACTTAGATCCAGGCCTGTTTGAAATAAAAGCAAATGCCCTTAATCCCTGCAGTATACTTCCTCTAAAATAAGTGCCTGAAAGAAAATTTTGCATGAAAATGCAGGAAGAATTATGGCTCATGTGGTCATGGGTACTAACAGTAAGGTCATCAAGTGGACTTACTGTCCTCTATGAAGAAGAGAGTATAGCCATCCTTAGAGCAGGCAGCAAAGACTGCTGGTGAGTTAAAATTCAGGGACATGTAAGAGGAGTTAGTCACGTGTATGGGGCAGGTAATGTAAGGATCAATAGAAAACATCGTTAATCAGAATCTGAGTAACCAGGGAACCATGAACCAGAGCACTGGCTAGGTATATTCATCTCTTAGGAAGGGGAACAAATGAATATACAGGTAGAAGGGAATATAACCCAAGTCATTGGAACATTGTCCTCTACCATTGGGAGTGATAGATGTGTATAATAATAGGACTTTTCAGTTGCAGGTTATAGAAACACAACTCAAATGCATTAGAGGATTACCCTCTTTCTGTCCACCATCTAAGTTAAAGACCAAAAGATCTCTGACGTTTTGACCAGGGCATGGAGTACTGACGACTCTAGGTCATGTACCAGACCTTCTACATTGACACCCTCTCCTCTTTCAGAGTCACACAGAGATGGAAGAGATACTTCTCTGAATGGATATTAGGCAAACAACATACACACATTTCTATTTACCATAGTCGTGGCAGCTGTATCACAATTATCCATTTAACGAATATTACTGAGCACCAATTCTAACAGATTATAGAATGTATTACTTCCCCTGTTAAGTCTGTTCTGTCTGTCCAGTAGCCCAGATGCCCTCATCTATAAAGTGACATGAGTCAAATCTAATCTGTGTTGGTATGCTGATTAGATAAGAATATGTATATGGGAGCATTATGTGAAGATGAAGTACCATACAAATATGAGGTGCTGGTTTATCATCAGTACCCAGCCTTATAAGTCTGCCTTCCTATTGCCAGCTGATTTTACTTTAAATTTCCAGTGTAACCCAAGTTACTGTGTATTTTTTTTCCAACTGTCACTCTAATTTTCACTTCCAAACAAAAGATCACAGTTTTGAGAGAGCACATATTACCTGTATAACTCCCTGATCAAAGGGTGATGTTGGGAGCTAAGAAAAACCTGAAACCTTTACACGTTTACCCAAGCTAGGGTGATGTTTGGGACATGTCAGATTTCAAAGACAGAAGAAAAAAATAAGGGAAAGGCATTGTTATTTTCAGGATCATTATCTGAAAAAGAGTTTTATTGACCAAGAAAGAGGTACATCAATCTATAGGGAGCAGTGATCAGGAAATGAGCCTGCAGGAATGGGTTCAGAGATCCTATCCCCAAGTCCAGAGACCAAGCAGATAGAGAAAAACTGTACCCTAAGACCTGAGAAAAATGATAGAATATAAGACCATGATATGTAGTCAAACATAGGAGAAAAACAAAGAGAGCACCTGACTTCTCAGAGAATGAGTTAGAAAAAACTGATTTGTTTCCAGGCAGTTCATGTACAACTTTAAATGTTGTATATTTTCTTCGTATGTTAAGATATCAGTCAGGTATGTGTATGAGGGGTGGAGGGAGAAGAGGAGACGTGTTTGGGTTTCTAAAAGCTGTGGGGACAGTGTTGATTCTTGATATGCACCCTGCAATGGTAGTTTGCTGGCATATGTAATACGGTAATTTGTCAATGTGATCCTTTGGAGAGGTGAAGGGCTTGTTAGTCACATCCTGCCTCCTGTCCCAGCTCTTCCCAGTTGAAAAGGGAACTAAATGGCCAAATACCCCTCAACGTTTGATTAATGGAGACTGAATAACTCCCGAGAGCTAAAATGGAACAAGTGGATTTGGCCTGGACCAAAGTCCTCCCATTCCCAGCTTTGAATTAAAGATAAGCTGTCCTGCTAAATGTAAAAGAATGAAATTAGAACACTCCCTAACACCATACACAAAAATAAATTCAAAATGCATTAAAGACCTAAATGTAAGACCAGACATTATAAAACTCTTACAGGAAAACATAGGCAGAACACTCTTTGACATAAATTACAGCAATATCTTTTTTGACCACCTCCTAGAGTAATGAAAATTAAAACAAAAATAAACAAATGGGACTTAGTGAAACTTAAACGGTTTTGCACAGGAATGGAAACCATAAAGAAGATGAAAAGACAGCCCTCACAATGGGAGAAAATATTTGAAAATGAAGCAACTGACAAAGGATTCATCTTAAGAATATACAAGCAGCTCATACAGCTCAAAAAAACAACCCAATTCAAAAATGGGCAGAAGACCTAAATAGACATTTCTCTAAAGAAAACATACAGAAGGCCAGCAAACATATGAAAAGATGCTCAACGTTACTAATTATTAGAGAAATGCAAACCAAAACTACAGTGAGGTATCACTTCGCACCGGTTAGAATGGCCTTCATCAAAAAAAAATCTATAAACAGTAAATGCTGGAGAGGGTGTGGAGAAAAGGGAACCCTCCTGTATTGTTGGTGGGAATGTAAATTGATACAGCCACTATGGAAAACAGTATGGAAGTTCCTTAAAAAACTAAGAATAGAACTACCGGGCTTCCCTGGTGGCGCAGTGGTTGAGAATCCGCCTGCCGATGCAGGAGACACGGGTTCGTGCCCTGGTCCGGGAGGATCCCACATGCCGCGGAGCGGCTAAGCCCGTGAGCCATGGCCGCTGGGCCTGCGCGTCCGGAGCCTGTGCTCCGCAACGGGAGAGGCCACAGCGGTGAGAGGCCCGCATACCGCAAAAAAAAAAAAAAAATAGAACTACCATATGACCCAGAAATCCCACTACTGGGTATATACCCTGAGAAAACCGTAATTCAAAAAGAGTCATGTACCAAAATGTTCACTGCAGCTCTATTTACAATAGCTAGGACATGGAAGCAACCTAAGTGTCCATCAACAGATGAATGGATAAAGAAGATGTGTCACATATATACAATGAAATATTACTCAGCCATGAAAAGAAACGAAATTGAGTTATTTGTAGTGAGGTGGATGGACCTAGAGACTGTCATACAGAGTGAAGTAAGTCAGAAGGAGAAAAACAAATACTGTATGCTAACACATATATATGGAATCTAAAAACAAAACAAAACAAAAAACATGATCATGAAGAACCTAGGGTCAAGCTGGGAATAAAGACACAGGCCTACTAGAGGATGGACTTGAGGACTTGGGGAGGGGGAAGGGGAAGCTGGGACAAAGTGAGAGAGTGGCATGGACATATATACACTATCAAATGTAAATTAGATAGCTAGTGGGAAGCAACCGCATAGCACAGGGAGATCAGCTCGGTGCTTTCTGACCACCTAGAGGGGTGGGATAGGGCGGGTCAGTGGGAGGGAGACACAAGTGGGAAGAGTTATGGGGATATATGTATATGTATAACTAATTCACTTTGTTAGAAAGCAGGAACTAACGCACCATTGTAAAGCAATTATACTCCAATAAAGATGTTAAAAATAAAATAGAATAAAATAAAAATAATTAAAAAAATAAAAGTAAATTTTAAAAAACCTACTATGGAAAACAGTATGGAGGTTCCTTAAAAAGCTAAAAATAGAACTACCATATGACCCAACATCTCACTACTGGGCATATACCTGGAGAAAATCATAATTAAAAAAAAAACACATGCACCCCAGCATTCATAGCAGCACTGTTTACAGTAGCCAGGACATGGAAGCAACCTGTTTGTCCATTGACAGAGGAATGGATAAAGAAGATGTGGTACATATGTACAATGGAATATTACTCAGCCATAAAAAGGAATGAAACTGGGTCATTTGTAGAGACATGGATGGATCTAGAGAGTGTCATACAGAGTGAAGTAAGTCAGAAAGAGAAAAGCAAATATCGTTTAATAACACATATATGTGAAATCTAGCAAAATGGGGTAGATGATCTTATTTGCAAAGCAGAAATAGAGACATAGACGTAGAGAACAAATGTATGGATACCAAAGGGGAAAGGGTTGGGAAGGATTGGGAGACTTGGATTGACACATATATATTATTGATACTATGTGTAAGATAGACAACTGAGGGGAATGTACTGTATAGCACAGGGAACTCTACTTAATGCACTGTGGTACCCTAAATGGGAGGGACGTCCAAAAGGGAGGGGATATCTGTATGTGTATGGCTGCATTTTGTTGTGCAGTGGAGGCTAACACAACATTGTAAAGCAACCATACCCCAATAAAAATATAAATAAATAAATAAACCTGTCCCAGAAAGAGGCTATCTTGACTCAGCTAAAACAGTGGCAGGCCCTGATGTTGGAGCAAAGAGAGAAAAGACACAGCTGTGTCTGTGTATGGTGGACTGTCATCTCAGCATAACATAAGGAGGCTAGAACCAAGCTGAGCCCAGCACACATGTTGTAAGAGAGAAAGCACAAGACAGAGATTACAGAACCCTTCCTTTCTTGGGAGGAGCAAGTGGCGAAGGCTGGAGACATGCTAGTGTGTGAACTCTGCCCCCCAAAGTGAGAAGGATGTTCATTCGCTTCTATGTGGCCTAAGAGAAAAATGTGGAGATAGAAGAGAAGGTATTTGGTTTTCCCCTTCATGATTAAACAATTTTATTTATGAGAATAGAGAAGACATATCCTTAAGGAAGGAAATAAGAATAACCTTGAAACCAGGTATATTGTTATGCAGATAGGGGTATAGTCTGAATTTAATTTTTATTAATGTAGATAATAGCTTACATGGGCCTTATGGCGACATTACTAGCACTCTAAAATTTAATTACATTTTTAGAGCTTCTGTTAATGTCTTTTGTAGGATTATACAATCTGGGGCATCACTAGCAAGCTTCATATGTCTTATTTTCATTAGGATTTGAAATGAGCAGAAATAAGGTATTTTGCAAGTTAAAACAGTTTGATTTTAGGGTCTTTATTTAAAATTAACCCCAGAGGGTTAAAATTAGTATTCTTTTTTTTTTTTATCAAGCTATTTATATATATATGTTTGTATCTATCTTATATATATGTATTTTATATACTAATTTATGGGTTTTTTTTTACTTTTATCAATGTTAATTTTGTCATCATTATTAGTTGGCTATAACCATATAAATGTATATACTCTATAATGGTTTTAAAATAACCATTTTGATGCATACTATTTTCTCTTTTTTTGCTTATCTCTTATTTTTATTTTACATTATAAATTCCCCTTAGACATTAGTGTAATTTTTTAGAAGACTTTTCTTAGATCATTACTTGTAAAGAACTAGTCATAAATCTACATATATCAGGCTTCTTAAAGCTGTATTTGCATAACTGATTTAAAAGTAACATTTGTTATAAGCTTAAGTCTTTTTTTTAACGTCTTTATTGGAGTATAACTGTTTTACAATAGTGTGTTAGTTTCTCCTTTACAACAAAGTGAATCAGTTATACATATACATATGTTCCCATATCTCTTCCCTCTTGTGTCACCCTCCCTCCCACCCCTCTAGGTGGTCACAAAGCACAGAGGTGATCTCCCTGTGCTATGCGGCAGCTTCCCACTAGCTATCTAATTTACATTTGGTAGTGTATATATGTCCCTGCCACTCTCTCACTTTGTCACATCTTACCCTTCCCCCTCCCCATATCCTCAAGTCCATGCTCTAGTAGGTCTGTGTTTTATTCCCATCGTATCACTAATCTCTTCATGACATTTTTTTTTCTTAGATTCCATACATATGTGTAGGCACACGATATTTGTTTTTCTCCTTCTGACTTACTTCACTCTGTATGACAGACTCCAGGTCTATCCATCTCATTACAAACAACTCAGTTTCATTTCTTTTTATGGCTGAGTAATATTCCATTGTATATATGTGCCACATCTTCTTTATCCACTCATCTGTTGATGGACACTTAGGTTGCTTCCACGTCCTGGCTATTGTAAATGGAGCTTCAGTGAACATTGTGGTACATGACTCTTTTTGAATTATGGTTTTCTCAGGGTATATGCCCAGTAGTGGGATTGCAGGGTCGTATGGTAGTTCTATTTATAGTTTTTTAAGGAACCTCCATACTGTTCTCCATAGTGGCTGTATGAATTTACATTCCCACCAGCAGTGCAAGAGGGTTCCCTTTTCTCCACACCCTCTCCAGCATTTATTGTTTCTAGAGTTTTTGATGATGGCCATTCTGACCGGTGTGAGATGATATCTCATTGTAGTTTTGATTTGCATTTCTCTAATGATTAGTGATGTTGAGCATTCTTTCATGTGTTTGTTGGCAATCTGTATATCTTCTTTGGAGAAATGTCTATTTAGTTCTTCTGCCCATTTTTGGATTGAGTTGTTTGTTTTTTTGTTATTGAGCTGTATGAGTTGCTTATAAATTTTGGAGATTAATCCTTTGTCAGTTGCTTCATTTGCAACCCTTTTCTCCCATTCTGAGGGTTGTCTTTTGGTTTTGTTTGTGGTATCCTTTGCTGTGCAAAAGCTTTTAAGTTTCATTAGATGCCATTTGTTTATTTTTGTTTTTATTTCCATTTCTCTAGGAGATGGGTCAAAAAGGATCTTGCTGTGATTTATATTATAGAGTGTTCTGCCTATGTTTTCCTCTAAGAGTTTGATAGTGTCTGGCCTTACATGTAGGTCTTTAACCCATTTTGACTTTATTATTGTCTGTGGTGTTAGGGAGTGTTCTAATTTCATACTTTTACAGGTAGCTGTCCAGTTTTCCCAGCACCACTTATTGAAGAGGCTGTCTTTTCTCCACTGTATATCCTTCCCTCCTTTATCAAAGATAAGGTGACCATGTGTGTGTGGGTTTATCTCTGGGCTTTCTATCTTGTTCCATTGATCTATATTTCTGTTTTTGTGCCAGTATCATACTGTCTTGATTACTGTAGCCTTGTAGTATAGTCTGAAGTCAGGGAGCCTGATTCCTCCAACTACATTTCTCGTTCTCAAGATTGCTTTGGCTATTCGGGGTCTTTTGTGTTTCCATACAAATTGTGAAATTTTTTGTTCTAGTTCTGTAAAAAATGCCAATGTTAGTTTGATAGGGATTGCATTGAATCTATAGATTGCTTTGGGTAGTAGAGTCATTTTCACAATGTTGATTCTTCCAATCCAAGAACATGGTATATTTCTCCACCTGTTTGTATCATCTTTAATTTCTTTCATCAGTGGCTTATAGTTTTCTGCATACAAGTCTTTTGTCTCCTTAGGTAGGTTTATTCCTAGATATTTTATTCTTTTTGTTGCAGTGGTAAATGGGAGTGTTTTCTTAATTTCACTCTCAGATTTTTCATCCTTAGTTTATAAGAATGCCAGAGATTTCTGTGCATTCATTTTGTATCCTGCTACTTTACCAAATTCATTGATTAGCTCTAGTAGTTTTCTGGTACCATCCTTAGGATTCTCTATGTATTGTATCATGTCATCTACAAATAGTGACAGCTTTACTTCTTGTTTTCCAATTTGGATTCCTTTTATTTCTTTTTTTTCTCTGATTGCTGTGGCTAGAACTTCCAAAACTATGTTGAATAAGAGTGGTGAGAGTGGGCAAGCTTGCCTTGTTCCTGATCTTAGTGGAAATGGTTTCAGTTTTTCACCATTGAGAACGATGCTGGCTGTGGGTTTGTCGTATATGGCCTTTATTATGTTGAGGAAAGTTCCCTCTATGCCTACTTTCTGCAGGGTTTTTATCATAAATGGGTGTTGAATTTTGTCAAAAGCTTTCTCTGCATCTATTGAGATGATCATATGGTTTTTCTCCTTCAGTTTGTTGATATGGTGTATCACGTTGATTGATTTGCGTATATTGAAGAATCCTTGTATTCCTGGAATAAACCCCACTTGATCATGGTGTATGATCCTTTTAATGTGCTGTTGGATTCTGTTTGCTAGTATTTTGTTGAGGATTTTTGCCTCTATGTTCTTCAGTGATATTGGCCTGTAGTTTTCTTTCTTTGTGACGTCTTTGTCTGGTTTTGGTATCAGGGTGATGTTGGCCTCATAGAATGAATTTGGGAGTGTTCCTCCCTCTGCTATCTTTTGGAAGAGTTTGAAAAGGATAGGTGTTAGCTCTTCTCTAAATGTTTGATAGAATTCGCCTGTGAAGCCATCTGGTCCTGGGCTTTTGTTTGTTGGAAGATTTTGAATCACAGTCTCAATTTCAGTGCTTGTGATTGGTCTGTTCATATTTTCTATTTCTTCCTGGTTCAGTCTCGGCAGCTTGTGCATTTCTAAGAATTTGTCCATTTCTTCCAGGTTGTCCATTTTATTGGCATAGAGTTGCTTGTAGTAATCTCTAATCATCTTTTGTATTTCTGCAGTGTCAGTTGTTACATCTCCTTTTTCGTTTCTAATTCTATTGATTTGAGTCTTCTCCCTTTTTTTCTTGATGAGTCTGGCTAATGGTTTTATCAATTTTATTTATCTTCTCAAAGAACCAGCCTTTACCTTTATTGATCTTTCCTATTGTTTTCTTCATTTCTTTTTCATTTATTTCTGATATGATCTTTATGATTTCTTTCCTTCTGCTATATTTGGGGTTTTTTTGTTCTTCTTTCTCTAATTGCTTTAGGTGTAAAGTTAGGTTGTTTATTCGAGATGTTTCCTGTTTCTTAAGGTAGGATTGTATTGCTATAAACTTCCCTCTTAGAACTGCTTTTGCTGTATCCCATAGGTTTTGGGTCATCGTGTCTCCATTGTCATTTGTTTCTAAGTATTTTTTGATTTCCTCTTTGATTTCTTCAGTGATCACTTCGTTATTAAGTAGTGTATTGTTTAGCCTCCATGTGTTTGTATTTTTTACAGATCTTTTCCTGTACTTGATATCTAGTCTCATAGCATTGTGGTCGGAAAAGATATTCGATACAATTTCAATTTTCTTAAATTTGCCAAGGCTAGATTTGTGACCCAAGATATGATCTATCCTAGAGAATGTTCCATGATCATTTGAGAAAAATGTGTATTCTGTTGTTTTAGGATGGAATGTCCTATAAATATCAATTAAGTACATCTTGTGTAATGTATCATTTAAAGCTTGTGTTTCCTTATTTATTTTCATTTTGGATGATCTGTCCGTTGGTGAAAGTGGGGTGTTAAATTCCCCTACTATGATAGTGTTACTGTCGATTTCCCCTTTTATGGCTGTTAGTATTTGCCTTATGTATTGAGGTGCTCCTATGTTGGGTGCATAAATATTTACAATTGTT
Organism: Kogia breviceps; assembly: GCF_026419965.1. Taxonomy (NCBI): domain Eukaryota; kingdom Metazoa; phylum Chordata; class Mammalia; order Artiodactyla; family Physeteridae; genus Kogia; species Kogia breviceps. Next base: position 13,742,245 of record NC_081319.1, on the reverse strand, counting down.
ATATCTTCTTCATGGATCGATCCCTTGATCATTATGTAGTGTCCTTCTTTGTCTCTTGTAATGGTTTTTATTTTAACGTCTATTTTGTCTGATATGAGAATTGCTACTCCAGCTTTCTTCTGATTTCCATTTGCCTGGAATAGCTTTTTCCATCCCCTCACTTTCAGTCTGTATGTGTCCCTAGGTCTGAAGTGGGTCTCTTGTAGACAGCATATATATGGGTCTTGGTTTTTTGTTTGTTTGTTTGTTTTGTTTTGGGTCTTGTTTTTGTATTCATTCAGTCTGTGTCTTTTGGTGGGAGCATTTAATCCATTTACATTTAAGGTAATTATCAATATGTATGTTCCTATTACCATTTACTTAATTGTTTCGGGTTGTTCTTGTAGGTCTTTTCCTTCTCTTGTGTTTCTTGCCTAGAGAAGTTCCTTTAGCATTTGTTGTAAAGCTGGTTTGGTGGTGCTGAACTCTCTCGGCTTTTGCTTGTCTGTAAAGGTTTTAATTTCTCCATCAAATCTGAATGAGATCCTTGCTGGGTAGAGTCATCCTGGTTGTAGGTTTTTTTCCTTCAACACTTTAAATATGTCCTGCCACTCCCTTCTGGTTTGTAGGGTTTCTGCTGAAAGATCAGATGTTAACCTTATGGGGATTCCCTTGTGTGTTATTTGTTGTTTTTCCATTGCTGCTTTTAATATGTTTTCTTTGCATTTAATTTTTGACAGTTTGATTATTATGTGTCTTGGCGTGTTTATCCTTGCGTTTATCCTATATGGGACTCTCTGTGCTTCCTGGACTTGATTGACTATTTCCTTTCCTATATTAGGGAAGTTTTCAACTATAATCTCTTCAAATATTTTCTCAGTCCCTTTCTTTTTGTCTTCTTCTTCTGGGACCCCTATAATTCAAATGTTGGTGTGTTTAATGTTGTCCCAGAGGTCTCTGAGACTGTCCTCAGTTCTTTTCATTCTTTTTTCTTTATTCTGTTCTGCAGTAGTTATTTCCACTATTTTATCTTCCAGGTCAGTTATCCGTCCTTCTGCCTCAGTTATTCTGCTATTTATCCCATCTAGAGTATTTTTCATTTCATTTATTGTGTTGCTCATCGTTGCTTGCTTCCCCTTTATTTCTTCTAGGTCCTTGTTAACTGTTTCTTCCAATTTGTCTATTCTATTTACAAGATTTTGGATCATCTTTACTATCATTATTCTGAATTCTTTTTCAGGTAGACTGCCTATTTCCTCTTCATTTGTTAGGTCTGGTGTGTTTTTTTCTTGCTCCTTCATCTGCTGTGTGTTTTTCTGTCTTCTCATTTTGCTTATCTTACTGTGTTTGGGGTCTCCTTTTTGCAGGCTGCAGGTTCGTAGTTCCCGTTGTTTTTGGTGGCTGTCCCCAGTGGCTAAGGTTGATTCAGTGGGTTGAGTAGGTTTCCTGGTTGGGGGGACTAGTGCCTCTGTTCTGATGGATGAGGTTGGATCTTGTGTTTCTGGTGGGCAGGTCCACGTCTGGTGGTGTGTTTGGGGTTGTTGGTAGCCTTATTATGATTTTAGGCATCCTCTCTGCTAATGGATGGGGCTGTAGACCTGTCTTGCTCTTTGTTGGGCATAGGGTGTCCAGCACTGTCCATTGCTGTTCTTTGGGTGAAGCTGGGTCCTGGTGTTGAGATGGAGATCTCTGGGAGATTTTTGCCGTTTGATATTGCATGGAGCTGGGAGGTCTCTTGTGGACTAGTGTCCTGAGGTTGGTTCTCCCACCTCAGAGACACAGCCCTGACGCCTGGCTGGAGCGCCAAGAGCCTTTAATCCACACGGCTCAAAATAAAAGGGAGAAAAATAGAAAGGAAAGGAAGGAAGGAGGGAGGGAGGGAGGGAAGGAAGGGAGGAAGGAAGAAATGAAGGAAGGAAGGAGGAGAGGAAGAAAGAGAGGAAGGGAGGAAGGAAGGAAGGAAGGGAGGACAGAAGGAGGAAAGAAAGAAGGAAGAAAGGAAGAAAGAAAGGGAGAAGACAAAATAGGATAAAATATAGTTATTAAAATAAAAAATAATTATTAAGAAGAAAAATTTCTATTAAAAAAAAATGGGTTGGTCTAACCCTAGGACAAATGGTGCACCCAAAGCTATAGAGACAAAATCTCACATAGCAGCACACACATATACACTCACAAAAAGAAAAAAGGGGAAAATAATAGTATATCTTGCTCCCAAAGTCCACCTCCTCAACTTGGGATATTTCGCTGTCTATTCAGGTTTTCCACAGATGCAGGGCACTTCAAGTTGATTGTGGAGCTTTAATCGGCTGCTGGGAGAGAACTCTCCCTCTCCTCTTTGTTCGCATAGCTCGTGGGGTTCAGCTTTGGATTTGGCCCCGCCTCTGCGTGTAGGTCGTCCGAGGGCATCTGCCCTTCGCTCAGACAGGACGGGGTTAAAGGAGCAGCTGATTTGGGGGCTCTGGCACAGGCCGGGGGGAGGGAGGGGCACGGATGCGGGGCGAGTCTGCGGCGTCAGAGGCCGGCGTGACGCTGCACCGGCCCGAGGCGCCGCGCGTTCTCCCAGGGAAGCTGTCCCTGGATCCCGGGACCCTGGCGGTGGCGGGCTGCCCGGGCTCCCGGAAGGGGCGGTGTGGAGAGTGACCTGTACTCGCACACAGGCCTCTTGGTGGCGTCAGTAGCAACCCTGGCATCCCACACCCGTCTCTACTGTCCGTGCCGACAGCCGCAGTTCGCGCCCGTTTCTGGAGCTCCTTCATGAGTTGCCCTTAATCCCCTCTCCTTGCGCCCCAGGAAGCAAAGAGGCAAGAAAAAGTCTCCTGTCTCTTCGGCAGCTCCGCGCCCGTTTCTGGAGCTCCTTTACTTGGTGTGCTTAATCCCCTCTCCTCTCGCACCAGGAGACAAAGAGGCAAGAAAAAGTCTCCTGTCTCTTCAGCAGCTCCGCGCCCGTTTCTGGAGCTCCTTTAAGAGGCGCGCTTAATCCCCTCTCTCGTGCACCTGGAAGCAAAGAGGGAAGAAAAAGGTCTCTTGCCTCTTCGGCAGCTCCAGCCTTCAACCGGACTCTCTCCCGACTAGCCGTGGTGCACTAACCCCTTAGGGCTCTTTTCACTCTGCCAACTCCAGACTTTTCCCTGGGATCCGACTGAAGCCTGAGCCTCAGCTCCCAGCCCCCGCCCACCCCGGCCCGGCCAGTGAGCAGACAAGCCTCTCGGGCTGGTGAGTGCCGGTCGGCACCGATCCTCTGTGCGGGAACCTCTCCGCTTTGCCCTCCGCACCCTGTTGCTGCGCTCTCCTCCACGGCTCAGCTCCGGAGCTCCCCCCTCCGCTACCCGCAGTCTCCACCCGCGAAGGGGCTTCTAGTGTGTGGGAATCTTTCCTCCTTCACGGCTCCCTTCCTCTGGTGTAGGTCCCGTCCCTATTCTTTTTCTATGTTTATTCTTTTTTCTTTTGCCCTACCCAGGTACGTGGGGAGTTTCTTTCCTTTTGGGAGGTCTGAGGACTTCTGCCAGCGTTCGGTGGGTGTTCTATAGGAGAAGTTCCACGTGTAGATGTATTTCTGATGTATCTGTGAGGAGGAAGGTGATCCCCGCGTCTTACTCTTCCGCCATCTTCTCGCCTCTGCTGGTCTTGGAGAGTCTCCTGGAGAGGCTGGGGACAGAGACCCTAGCCTAGTGGCAGCCACACTCAAAAACTCCTTCTACCCGTATTTTCTTTAGGGTACATATTTTCCTGAGTGTTTTGTTATGATGAAATGTTCCATTTCTTTGTCCTTTAATTACTGTACCCTGATTTTATATATAACATTCCTTCCCAGCTCCAGTAGATCCTTTAAATTAGTAGAAAAATCTGTTCAGCATTTTTTAGACTCACCACAGCAATGTGCTAGATATTTCTGTGAATTTTAAGCAATTTATTTCATTTCCTTACAGGCCTCAAACAGGAATTCTGGGCAAGAATTAAATCTCTATTTTACATAAGACATGCTTATAAAGGAAGAGAAATACGATTAATTCTTAGCTGAATTGTCATAGTTATCACTAGTCAAATTCTTAATTTTAGGGCCTGCAAATCAGGTACATGACATTCACAGAGAGTTGGAAAGAAAAACCTAACCATCATTGACATGGGGAAGTAGGACTGTGTAGTCAGCAAAGTGAGAACAGGAGCCAGAAGCTTATGTATGGGCTCTGCTATTTATTAGCTCTTTGAGCAGGAAAAGTCATTATACTTGCCCTGGCCCGAGTGTTCTTCTCTGTAAAACGAGGCGGTTGCACAGATGTTTCCAGGATCCCGTTGATCTCTAGCACTGTACAAAGTTAATTATCGTGGGAATACCAAGTGTTCCTTACTTTGTGCATGTATGCTGTGAATTCACGGAGGCTCCGTGCAGCCAGCCACCTTCTGCTGGAATAGTCCTGTCCTTACATGGTTGCTGGTCTCTTTAGAGTGAGATTCTGTTTGGGAAGAGACTTAGTCTGGCACGGTTTCAGCCTAGTAATTACAAAGTACCAATTGGTCCTCATCTGTAATTACAGTATGAGCTTGTGATTCATTTTCCTCTAGCCCGCAAATTTTTTTTAGGCAGAAAGGAGTATGGACAGAGGTTCCTAAAACTTAAAAGCATCTGTATTTCCATGTTATGTTTTTCACTGAATTGGTAGTTATCTTTCGTGAATGTCAGGCTTCTGTCCTTTCAGAATCAATCATGTCTATTTATGCACTTGATGGAATGGGAGGGGAAATGGTCTAGCATGGAGGAGTATATAAGAAACAATCTCTAATCAGTTTATTTCTTCCTCCCATGAAGCCCCAGCATACAAAAGAGGCATGACCCCAAATAAGCCTATTTCCCTCTTCTCTAGGAGCTCTAAAACATTACCGTTTTGTTGTTATTGTTCTTTCACTGGCCTTGGTCACTGCAGATATTCATGGTTGTACTATACAATGAATTTTAAATTTTTTCCTGATTAGGTTTTTGCAGTTATTCATAATGTTCATTTGAGGGGAATAAAATTGATATGCACTGAAGCAAATGTTAACAGATCATAAGATTTGATATGTTTTGAAAAGAAATGATAATGATAAATGACAGTTACCTAATCTGTGGAAGAATCTTCTTGCATAAAATAATCTACTGGTTTGTAATTATGTGATTAACTCTGCAAGCAAAAGAAAGTCATTCAAATCAGAATCATCAAGATTTAGAATCAAAAAAATGTCTAGAACTTTTCAAATTAATTTGTTACCTATAGTGAACTTTGATGTCAATTCTAAACATAAATACTATTTAAAACTTTTTTAGGAAAAAGGAGTTCATTTATTTGCCACTAAAATTCAAGAGAATAATCAAGAAAAAAATAGCAGAAATTTCGGTAAAAGTATTGATAGCTACTTTTTGTTTTTGGTGTTCATAAAGCCCTTCCACATATAAAACCTCATTTTAAAAGAAATAAACAACATAGTGAGGCAAAGTGTCATCAAGAACACTTTGAAGGCAAGGAAACTGAGGTTCATTTTAAATACCATGTTCATGATCATGTAGCTTTCAGAGGGAGAGATAGGAAAAATTAAATAGGAGTGAATATGGAAAATATGGAAAGTATTTAAATGATTTATGTGTATGTGTTTCTGTATCTTGTAGCATTGTGAGAAGGTGGATATAATCAGCCCCTTATTATAAGCAAGGAATCTGAGGCTCAAAGACATTAGTTTCTCTGTTGTCACATGTCAAGTAAATGACAGACCCGAGTTAGAGTCTAGGTATTTCTAATTCCAAAATCTTTATATTTGTTTTCTAGTCCTTGAATGGTCTTATCTCTGCCCCATGTTAACTTTGATATTAATTTGATACTCAGTAAATATTTCATTGCTGAATGTGTGAACATTTAAAAAATCTTTTTGGATCACCTTTATCCTAGAGTGAGTTTAAAATACAGCCGTTACACTCAGGAGTGTGAGTGATGGGCTAGTCATTGAGAGAAGTCCTACGGCTTTCGGAAGTAAAGAAAAGAGGAGAGTCTTGAGTGTATTTGGTGATGAATAACTAAAAGCAATGGCTACTTCACTAAATAACAAGCACACTTCATCCATCTTAGAAACAAAAATAAAACCAGTAAATAGGGCTTCCCTGGTGGCACAGTGGTTGAGAGTCCGCCGGCCGATGCAGGGGACACAGGTTCGTGCCCCAGTCTGGGAAGATCCCACATGCTGCAGAGCGGCTGGGCCTGTGAGCCATGGCCGCTGGAGCCTGTGCATCCAGAGCGTGTGCTCCGCAACGGGAGAGGCCACAGTAGTGAGAGGCCCGCGTACCGCAAAAAAAAAAAAAAAAAAAAAAAATTGGAGTGGATATGTGAGTTCTTCCAGGAAAGGGGTGCAGCTAAATACAGCAAGGGCTGTGGCAGACAAATATGCAGGAAGCAATAGACAAATGTAATACCATTCAGAAAGGTTCATCAACCATTACTCTTCATTTGGGGTTATCGATTGTTTTACAGGCTTGGACAACACATGCAGTGAACTGTTACAGCCACTCTGGGCGAATGTCAGCCCTCCAATATGATCATTATCCAAAGAGGGCAGTGTAAATAGTTGAAGTGTTGAAAGGACAGTGCAAAGAAGAGAGGCAGAGCAGGGAGAAATAGGCCCTTGATTCCTTCCTTGGTCTGTTTTTTAAGGAGAAACACCCTTGCTTCCATAACCAGAGATCTGTTCAGTAATCTTGAACTGCTCTGATAGTAGGAGAGGAGAGGAGGATATTTTTACTATTAAGGTTTTACTGTTTTGTCAGTGATGGAAGGAGGGCACCTCCAAAATGTGTGGAAAATTAAGTTCAATGATTTAATAAATTGTGTGCTTAGCCACACAATTGTGTGTCTGTGTTTCTTGCCTTTTCAAGTAGTCATTGTTGAAGGGTGTCCTTTTGGGTAAGAATTGCATTACTGTGTGGTCCCAGAGGGAGAACTAGAATCAAGTTTTGGGAGAGGGCCATTGATGCATAGGTCAGCAGAGCTAACTGTTAACAGTTAATCGTTAATTAGCCACGAAATTTAGCCACTAGAAACATCCCAACTTCTAAACATGCCCCTCTTCTTTCTCTCTTACAATATCCCCAACCCGAATCTGTGTCAACACTTAGATCTATTAAGTTGAGACTGCATTTGTTGCTGGTAAGCACCTACTATGTGCTGGCCATTGTACTAGATGAATGTAGTTACTTTAATGCAAACTATAGACTGATCCCACAGGCACTTGCATTCCTGTTCTACAGAAGAGACTAGGTAACTTGCCAACTCTGCATAGCTAATAGCAGATAGAGCTGAGAAATGAGCTTAAGTCCATGAAGCCCAATAGATCTTTGATGACAGCAAACCTCCCAGAACATGGAATTGGTTGCCTTGTGAGGGAGTGAGTTCCCCATCCATAGAGGACGAGGGGAAGGAGGAAAAGTAATATATCAACAGTTTAACCTTTTTTATTATTATGAATGTATTATTATTTATTATTATGAATGTTATCTAAGTATTTATCAAGGTGAAATTCACATAACTTAGAATTAACCACTCTAAAATGAACAATTTCCTGGCATTTAGTACACTTACAGTATTGTATAAAGATTACCTCTATCTCATTCTAAAATATTTTCATTACTTTAAAATAAAACCCAGTACCCATCAAGCAGTTACTCCCCATTCTTTCTCCTTACATGCCCCAGCCCCTATCAATCACCAGTCTGCTTTCTGTCTCTTTGGATTTACCTGTTCTAGATATGTCATATAAATGGAATAATACAATACGCGACCTTTAGCGTCTGACTTCCTCTCCTTAACATCATGTTTTTGAGATTTCATCCATGCTGTAGCATGTTTCAACACTTCATTCCTTTTTGTGACTAATATTCTATCTATGACAATTTTTTCATCCATTCATCAGTTGATAGACATTTGCGTTACTTTTACCTTTTAGCTGCTGTGATTAGTGCTGCTCTGACCGTTCATGTACAAGTATTTGTTTGAGTAACTGTCTTGGATTCTTTGGGAGCTACATCTTTTGGAGCATTTACTTTGTGCTAGTCACTGAACCAAGTGTTTTATGTGTAAGACGTCTTTGAATTCTCAGAGCCCTGTGACGTGAATACTATTATTATACCTGGCTTATAGTTGAGGAAACTAAGTTACAGTGAGGTTAACATACCTTGCATTGGGTCACACACTCCTAGCGCTGGGACTCAAGTCTTAGCATCCAAGTTCCAGAGTCTGTACACTGTGCTTTTTCTGTCTTGTATCTTATCACCTTCAGACTTAACACCTACAGCTGCGTTAGCTGTCCCTTCCCTGATACCACCCTTTCGTGTCTCCCCTGGGCACACTCTGATTTGTCAAGTTTCCTCTTAAAATGCGGAATCCAATATTGGATAATAATATTCCAGGAGTAGTTTATTTTTACTGTTATCATCATCACTACCATTACTGATAGTTTGGTTGCACTTGAAAAATTATTGGGTGTTAGTTTTTCAAAATAATATTTATGTTTTTTATTAATAATAAAAATTATATCATAAATAACAAATTAAGAAACAAGCCCCAGGTTTCACAGCCCAGAATCTCTCTGTTGCCATTAAACAATCAAGTAAAATCACAGTACATATGCATGTTGAAAATCCAAACAGTAAAGAAGTATATAAAATTTTTATTATGACTTCTTTTAAGGAAAAATGCAGTGTATATATTTCGAAATACACCTTCCAGGTATGTTATGGCATTGGTAGTGTTCAGAGTCTTATTTATTTTCTCAGGGTTCTGTTTTAGCTCATTTAGAGATGCATACCAGAATCTACCACTGAGTTTGGGGTGGAGTAAAACTACCAGGCAATTTTCTTAGGATCTGTTGTTAAGTCACAACTCCATTCTGCTGTGCTGGTTTATGAAGTTGATTTTCTTAACCTAAATGTAGAACTTCCCATGTCTTTGGGCCAGAACATGCTCACTGAATTACACAATGCCATTCTGTCAAGATAACTGTACCACCCAAGTGTGATAACCAGTTTGTTACTGATCATTCTCAGTTTGGAAAATGCAAAAAACTCTGCCACTTGACCATCCTGGGAATGTTTCATTTATTTTAATGGGTGTATTTAACACTATCAGCTGGAAGAGTTTGACCACCGAAGCTACAGAAGTATGTCTGCTTTGCACTTACTTCTGAAAGAACCCTGCTCAAACATCCCCCGCCAGCCTTGGAGTTATGCAGAGTAACAAGGTTCCAGTTGTAGAACTAGAACTTTATTTGCAAAGGTGCGACATGGAGGGATGGAAAGACGTTTGTGAAATTTAACAACAGCATTGGAAACCAGGGGTTCTATGCAATTCTCAGTTCGAGTATTGAATTGCATAATCTATTGCTCAGTATAATTTATTATCTGAGGGATGTGCCTACATTAATAGCATTTGACCACATTTTACTCTTACTGAACTGCTATGAATTAAACCAAATGGTAAAGTTGTAATGTAAGACTCCATTTTTATAACAATATAAGTTAATATTAAGTGATAAAATGAAATGTGTTTTTAAAAAATGAAATGTATTTTGCCCAACCCTGAGATACATGTCTTTCTTGTGTATAACAGACCTATAGTGTAAGTCAAGCTAAGCTTTTTCTTTTATCTTTTTCAATGAACTTTGTATTAGAATAGAAATCCCTAATTGTCAGGTGTGTATACTTGAGTTTTGATGTCTTCACTAAGTCTAAAGATATTAATTAGGCATCATCTATTTACTCCCTCTTAGAAGCTGTTGACAGTGATCATCCTGGGGGTGGACACGCCTTTTAAAACTACACAATTTACTAATGAGCTTTTCAAGAATGGATTTTTTTCCCCACCAGTTCACTGCCCATAAATGTCTATGATTTCTTTATATATAGGGATAAAGGCAAGCGAAATGAACGGTCTTCTTGTTTTTATTATGATCATTTCATGGAGGCAGATATCCATTCTGGCTTCCTTTTTAAATGGATTTTGTGATGGGCAGAAAATGCAAATGAAGTGACAGTAGTTCTCATAAATTTCTGGCCTCGTGACTATAATGCAGGGTATCAGCCTTGCTATCAAACCTCCCTAAACACATTTTCTTTGTGTTAGTGACTTAGGTAATAGTGCATCTTTCATCTGTACATTAGACTCTATAATTCTTCCTTTCTACCTGTGCGCCTCACAAACCACTTTTAACGTGTATGTATATGAGCGTGTATGTATATACAGCATTCATTGTTAGCTGAAGCTGAGAAGATTCACATTTCCTCTATACATTTCAGATCTGATAAATGGATACCCTGTGGTTATGAAAATTACCTATACTTAATACCTGTATTAATCTTGTACTCTCAGCAGATGACTGAATGATGATCTGCCCTTTTGTTTATACCAAAAGTGATGTTAACACTTTCCTAGGAGGAATCATAGATGAGGACAATTCCCTTGTAGATTCAAATGTACTCTTATACTTTTTCAATCTTTCTTTTCCCCCTAATTTTATGAGTCATATCCATCTTTAAAAAGAGGCGTTCATTTCAGATTTTCCAGCTAGAGACCCATGCCGTGAAGCCTCTGAAGACAGTCAAAAGAAGCAGAACACTGGAAAAATACACAGGTGATACACAGTCGCTCAAAGTTGCCCCTACCCTTTCCATTGCATCTGCCGTCCCGTCGGTGTTCAATCTGCAGTGCGTCTCCAAAGCAAAATATATTTTGAACAATTTATCAGTGGTATTTCAAATGTTAAACAGTGAAATTGGCTAGATGCAGAGCTACTCTCGAGGTTTGGCCAATCAGGCTCTTCACCTTGGTCTTGCCCTTTAAGATTACTTTGCTGTGCTGGTGGCAGGTTGGCATGCAGAGAGAAAAGGAGTTGCCTTCCAGAGATGGTACTAAAAACAGCTCACAGCTCTAAAAGTGTAAGTCTTTGATTAGACCACTTTGGCTGCTACAAAAAGGCTAACTGGGTTCATGTCCTTTCTGGCTGAATAACCCCAACTATTGGGTCCACAAGGCAACAGATGACCATAAGGAGGTGATCTGATTGTTCGGAGTTTACTTCAGTGTCTGAGCCAAAAAAAATGAAATAAGTAGTTTAATTGTTAGCACTCCTCTGCCCTGTATTTCTAGCAGCCATCACTAATTTGTTATGGTATTCTGTCCTGCAAAACCCAGATATGGCTTCATAATATTTCTCAGTACAGCCCTCGAGAGGGTCACTGTCGTTGGTCAGGTTGCCACATGAGATGTAACCAGTCGGGTCGTCCAGCTCTATGTTGAGTTATGACCACATTTTTCTCTAACAAGCCTTTAATACATCGAGGGTAGAGTCAGAGGGCTCTCACTTTGTCTGGTAGGTCACCCTGATCATAGAAATACCCTGGGCTTCTTATCCAGGGTAGAGTTTATTGCCACAGTCAAATCAGTATGATCTTTGCCGGTATTTGCAGCTCAACACTATCTCATTGTTCCTCAAGTTTAAAATTACCTTCTATTCCAGAAATCATTCCCTGAGCCATTCTGACAGTTTCCACCTTGAAAATCTCCCATCACATCATGAGAGATGAATATATGTATTCCAGAACTCCTGGACAGTAATATCCTGATGCTATGAATGTTCGCTGCCGCTATCAGTACAGTGAAATCTGGAACCGGGCTATGAACAGAACCCCTTTGTGACTCAGATATTAAGGAGGAAGATCTTTGTTGCACATGACTACTGAATTATCTTCACTTTCTTGAGGTTCTTTGGAGTTGTCATTGGTGAAAATGATGGTTTTGCCCATCTTAAGTGAAAAAATGATCCATGGTTAGCTCTGGCCTCTAAAGATCAGACAGGGTTAACTAGCCTCTAACGATTACAGATAAGGAAAGTCCCCCTAAATAGGGCTTAAGGAAAGCCTTTTCCTGTAGATTAGATTACTACAAATGCTTAGATCTCTACCAGAGATTCTGGCAGGGGTTGGAACACTGGTTCTGAAATCATCAGTCAGTAAATATTATGGTGTACTACCCACTCTGTGTCTGACACTATGCTGGTTACTGGAAATACAGCAGTTTGAGAGAGGAAGAGAGCAGTTCATGTAGCTTCCAGTTGTAGAGTAGGTAGGCATTAAGCTGATAACTCTGCTTCTTGATCGCCCTGATCAGAGAATATCCTTGTTGAATTTAGTGAGCCCATGCCCTTCTGGGTGATGAGTGGAATTCATGTATATAGTCTTGGGATGGTCTATCCAAAAAGCTTAGTAGCCCACCTTAGACATATTCTGAGGACTCTCAAAGCCCATTATCCTTTGCCTTTTTTTTTTTTTTTTTTTTTTTTTTTTTTTCTGCGGTACGCGGGCCTCTCACTGTTGTGGCCTCTCCTGTTGCGGAGCACAGGCTCCGGACGCGCAGGCCTGGCGGCCATGGCTCACGGGCTTAGTTGCTCCGCGGCATGTGGGATCTTCCCGAACCAGGGCACGAACCCATGTCTCCTGCATCGGCAGGCGGATTCTCAACCACTGCGCCACCAGGGAAGCCCTCCTTTGCCTTTTGAAGTATGCAGGTAAAAAGGCTTCCGTATTTACTCTAGGGTACTCTAGACATAATAGAAACCGAAGTTATGTAAACACAAGTGAATTGGTCCTGTTTTTCCTTTCTACATACTCCACTGAGGCTACTTTATTTATTTATTTATTTATAAATTTATTTATTTTTGGCTGCATTGGGTCTTTGTTGCTGCATGCAGGCTTTCTCTAGTTTTCACGAGTGGGGGCTACTCTGTGTTGTGGTGCGTGGGCTTCTCATTGCAGTGGCTTCTCTTGTTGTGGAGCACGGGCTCTAGGCACGCGGGCTTCAGTAGTTGTGGCACGCAGGCTCAGTAGCTGTGCCGTGCGGGCTCTAGAGTGCAGGCTCAGTAGTTGTGGTGCATGAGTGCAGGCTCAGTAGTACTATGGAGGATTATCTGCCTCCACACTGCATGTGGGATCTTCCCGGACCAGGGCTTGAGCCCGTGTCCCTTGCATTGGCAGGCAGATTCTTAACCACTGTGCCACCAGGGAAGCCCGAGGCTACTCTTTCAAATGACTTACTTCCCATCACTTTTATAGTTATCCATACTTTAAAAGCCAGAAAGACCAATAGTGTAACAGTAGCTACTGTTATATTGAGTATTTACAGTGTTATTGAATATTCTGCTAAGATTTTAATCTACATCATCTCAGTTCATTCTCACATGAACACTGTGGGGTTGGGGTTTTATTATCCAGGTTTCATGGAGTGAGAGCATAAACTTTAGGCATGTTCAGTGATCTTTCCAAGGCCACGGAGGTGCTAAGTCGTGGATTTAGGACTCCTACGTGAGCAGTCTGATTCCAGAACCTAAACTCTTAGCCTCTATGCTGCACTGCATCACTAACTGGCATTTGGTCTACCCTCTATTTTGTTCACAAGAAAATTGAAACTGGTTGTTAAGTGACTTGCCAAGTGGACATATTATTTAGCTGCAGACTTGAGACTAAATCTTGTGTCTTCATTTTAAAATTCTAACAATAATAACAGCAACAGCAGCAACTAAATCTTTCATAGTGCTTATTACTACGTTCCAGGCACTCTTCTAATGCTTTGTTTAGGCTCATTTATATAATCACCTCCACTACCTTGAGGAAAGTACTATTGTTATCCTCATTTTACTCATCAGGAAACTTATGCATTCTGAGACTAACCTGATTGCTTAAGGTCACATCTCTGCAAAGGTAAGGAGCTAGGATTCTAACCCAGCCAGTGTGGTGCCAGAGTTTGTATTCTAACCCAGTGGTTCTCAATGAGGAGAGGGTTTTTTCCTCCTTCTCCAGAGATATTTGCAGGGCCTGGAGACATCTTTGGGTGTCACAACTCAAAGAGGATGCTGCTGGAATCTTGTGGGGAGAGGCCAGGGATGTTGCTGAACATCCTACAGTGTACAAGACAGCCCCTCGCAACAGAGAATTATTTCCTGTAAAATATCAATAGTGTTATAAATCACTGTTCTGGCTTCTAGAATATACTATGTATGCCACCCACATGATCTGTGAAGAAGTATACAATGTAATACATCCTCCCAAATTAGGAAAACAGAACATAGCCTCCAGTGTGCATGATTAGCTTGGTGTGTCTTTTATCATGACTGAAATTTTTGGTTGGAATGTTACAGTTTGTTGGGTGCATCATAAGGATACAAACTAGTCTTGTGCCCAGCGAGAACCTATGGGGGGATATCAATTATTACAATGGAAACACAAATTGGTGTGTTTATTAAAGAAGGCAAAGCACTTGGGGAAGATGATAAAAGTAGCACTTTGTTGACTAGTGGTGATTTTGGCTTCAGTAAAGAAAAGTAGCGACATTGTTATTCAGCATGCTCTTTTGGGAAGGAAAAAAGCTGGTGTTTCAGACATTTTCTTTTCATTACAACAAACCTATTTTGCAGATTTACTGTGCCTTTTATCAGTACCGTAGCTCAATTACAGTTTAGGCAGTAAGTTTGGACAAAATTAAAAAGAGGAATAAAAATATTTTTATACCTACATTGTGTATATCTTACAAGAGTTTCCAAGTATAATTACCCATGAATTTCATCCAAAATCTTCAACTGTGCATATCTTATATTTGGTTACTAGCTAATCAGAATTGGGCATGAGTCCAGTGTAAAAGTTATTTAGAGGGGCTGGGACATACATTCCAAGCAAGAGGGAATTTCCTTATTATTCCTACCAAGGTTTTATATTTTTTATTACCATCCAGGTAATCAAACATAGAACTGCCTGCCTACCTGCCTCTCCCCTTCTTCTGCCCCAATTCCTTCCTTGTGTTTTCCATGAATAGCTATTTTGGTCTATTTACTATGTACTAGCTTTTGTGGAGACCACAAAAGAAATGAGATACAGTCTCTGCTTTCATGAAACTGATAAGTAAATAGAATTAACATACCTGATATAAATAAAAATCCGTGAACCCTTAGGCTGGTGTTACTGATTATAGAAATTTCAGAGAATGGCAGACTCCTGTGAACTAGAGCAGTATCTTGACAGATAAGGTGGATATAAGAAGGTAAATAATGGTAAGGATAGGATGGTAGGTGGAGAGAATAGTATGCTAGAACCCAGAGGCATTATATGGCAATACCAGAAATAGGCTTTATTGACTGCGATTTTCTTTTATGGGTAGAAGTCCAGGTTCTAGAGTCAGACAGAATTGCGTCTGATTCCTGGTCGTACCACACGTAACTGTGTTGCTTTCGGGACATTACTTCACTTCTCAGCTTTCTCATTTGTAAAATGAGCATAATAGAATTGTTCTGATTATCAAATAGAAACATTCACGTGAACCATTTAGCATGCTTACATACCAGCTGTTATTACTGCTCTTGTCTCCTCACACTTCTGGGTCTGTGCAGTATACTTCTAAATTCACTCATGTGCATCTACATAGCTATCTGTACAAAGCCAGACCCAGTGTTCTCCTAGATGGCTTTCTCACTATCTATAGCAGTGCTGGCCAACACAACCATAATGCCAGACACACACATATCCAATTTTAAATACTTAATAACCACATCAGAAAAAAGAAAAATAAGCCAGTGAAATTAATTTTAATAATCTATTTTATTTAACCCATATATCCAAAATAGTATCAATCCAATATAGAATCTGTGTAAAAAATTTTTGAGATATTCCACATTTCCCTCCCGCAACTGAGTCTTTGAAATCTGGTATACATCTTACACTTAAAGCACATTTCAGTTTGTACTGTACTTTTTCTCTGTTTCGGAGACTCAGCTGTGTTAGGGAACCATTCCCTTACTGTATACTCTTAAGGAATGAAATCGCTAGCCCCGCATGTCTTTGTAACTTTACCTGTATGTAGTCAGGGATGATGACAAATAAAGCATCCTGTCTGAAGGCAAATGTAAAAAGGCAGAAGACAAAGATACAACTGGAGAAATAGAAGATTATGTCTGTTAAATAGGCTGACATTTAAAAAGAAATACTTGACTTGAAAGCAACTGATAAAACTTTAAAGTGAGAGTATGCCTGTGAAATGAAAACACATCATAGAAAATAAAACTAAACTTCAGCTCCTTCAGCGGAAATAAAAACTTGAGTGAGGATCTACCAATTTTTATTCCTAAAGTTGGAGGAACATAAACCATCCTTAGGGTACAGTATAAATTTTTAGCTGATGGAACAACTTTCCTTCATATGAAATTACGCTGTTTGATTTACGTGAAAGATATTTGTCAAATGGGCATGAACTGCTTTTTGTTTAACCCTGCTTCTGGGTGTCCGGTACGAAGGTATGAGATGCCGTGTCCCTGGGTTGAAGAGCACACTCCCTTAATGTGCGAAGCTGGCTTTTATGACCTAGAACCAGGAGAAACACCTGTGTTAGGCTTCATTTTCCAAGCCTAATGACGGATTACCTTGAACTGTTTGTTCTCCCATCCAGTCTTCTCTAAAACTGTGTTTGCACCCCTGACTGCAGGCAGCTGTTTTGTACTTCTCACACCATTACACCAAATTCGATTTCTACATGAAGTTAACTGTCTCTAACTTATACTGAACCACTTATGATGACTTCATTAGTGCTTTGCCCTAACCGTCCTAGGTAGTCTCCTGAAGATCGTAGGCTCAACATTGTAATTAACTTCTCCACTAAATTCTGTTTTTAAAAGAAATGCCCTATTATATTAGTAGAACTCAAATTAAATTCAGGAACCAACCCCCTGCTTGTACACTCAGTGTAAATTTCCACATGGTAAGCTGGACTGAGGGCTTGGATCGCCCATGTTCTGTAACTGGAAAAGACACACATACTCTTTCTTGGCATTTAATAAATAGTGAGTACTGTTGGGTAGTCATAAATGAAATGTGTACCATCATTTTTTTTCTTGCCTACCCAAAAGGTTAACCATCCAAGAAATAATACATTCAAGTTATAACCTTCTAAAGATGACCACATAAACTACTTCGCTGCTTCTGAAAGGGGAGTTCTTAATTATTCCTGAAATAGCTTCTATAATTAAGTAACTTGTCTAATGTGAGAAAGAAAATGAAAGATCTCCAGTGAAGGTCAAAACTAAGGGACGCATTGTGCTGTATATTTTGTTTAGTTTTATTAACTTCAAACATTTTTACTACATAATGGCATTTTGTAACTGCAACTTTTATCTAAGATACACACATACATATATATATAAAAGAATTATTTTGCACCATATTTTTATCCATTCTTCTTCTTCTTCCAAAAGGCAGTGTATACCACTAGCATCCTTTTAAGAATATCCTTCAACTTTAAATGAAGTCAACTTAAAAATAAAGCTTTTAAAAGTCAAAGTAAAATATATATCTTTTATTAAAAATAAGAAATAAGCCAACTGAGTAAGTACTGTAACTCTGGATTTGGGGAAATGAGCAAGTTTAGGATTAAATGTGGCTGCTATCAGTAATGACTTGGTACTTGCGTTTTTACTGTGGTTTCTTCCTCATTTTGTCTTGTGGCCGAGTTGGTTAAAATGAGGTTCAAGTTATGGGCTTGAATACCATTTGACAAGAAGTCCTTTTGTCACAGATCTTAGTGTTCATCTTCTTTCATCATCAAGTGTGTTTTTGCCCAAAGACTATGAAAGATACATAGCACACAACCTTCCAATAGCGCGTAGTCTAATAAGGAAAATACAGCATGAATGTTAGTGAGGTCTTACAAAACATGCTGTGGATCACAGAGCAGGGAGATGGTGAGTATGCATAAAAAATACATATGGGATATTTTAATATTCTGGAGGTATATTTCCTAATGAACACCCTAAGGTTTTCAACCCATAGATTATTGGGAAAATATAGCATAGTCATAACGCTCTGTACTTTGGTAACTACTAAGTTTGCTTTGTGAGATATTCGGGAAGTCAAAAATTTTACTTCTCTGTGCACTTCAAGCAGTTTATTATGTGTGGATTATACTAAACAGAACTCGCCACTGGAGAAAACTATTTAATGTACATGCCCTATTCTTTTTTGTTCAGGATTGTCAATGTGGCAAGCAAGAGAATGCATAGTTACTTCTTCCTTTGATAAATTATTTCTAAATGTTATTATGGAATTAGTCTTTTGGGTTTGTTTTAAGACTGAAACTTTCTTAATTCCCTTTACCTGAACCATTGCCTCTCTCATCAGACAGGGACCTAAAGGAATGTTTAGGAATAAAAGGAAGACACAAAAAGGTATTGTTCATGGGTGGAGGTGGTTGGGCGATGTGTGTGGGCAGGGGAGCATGGGGAAGGGACAGAGAGTGAGAGGCAGGCAAGCAGCATGCATCAAACTTTGATGTGGATTGCAGTCACCTGGGGACCACCTGATACTCTCTCGGGCTTCTACACACCTCCCAGGGAGGCTTTGAGTTACTGGGTCTCAAGTTGGAACTGGGAAACTGCATTTTATCAAGGATCCCAGAACTGTGGACTATACTTGAGAAACTCTGCCCTAGAGGAAAAGGAAGTATCCTGTCTTCCATTTGCTGGTTCCTTCTCAAGGCAGCAGAGAATCCCAAGACAGATGACTGCTTTGTGGCAGCTGCACTTATTCATTCTCCTGCTCCGCCATGTAAACCACCTAGAAATGACTTCCCTGTTGAGGCTCTAATAACCTTGTAAATCCTGTAATTTAGATTCTGGAGCAGATTAGGATGAGAAGAAATTTTTTTTCTTACGTGTGTTCCTTAAAAGAAAAAAAATACGACATCATGGGCACAGAGTTTCTGTTCGGGATGATGAAAAAGTTCCAGAAATAGATGGTGGTGATGTTTGCACAACAATGTAACTTAATGCCACTGAATTCTCTACTTAAAAATGGTTAAAAGGTACATTTTATGTTATCTATATTTTACCACTATACTATATATTACAGCAAAAAAGCTTCTTTTACTTACTAAGTGCTACTTTTGAGATTCTTAGTAATCTGTTGGCATGATTCTTAATGAGAACTTTAGTGCACAGACATCCACAAAGATTAACTGTTCATTAATTTAGGGAAAAAATAACTTCTTTGTAGTTTATTTCCTTTCATTTTAGTTTTAGTAAAGATCTGAAAAATGTAAATGATGTTTGCTTTGGTTTCTTAAAAAGTAAAAATTAATAGGATAGCAAAGCAGGTGTTAAACTTGAAATGTCAATTATTTATTGAAACCTAAAAACTCTGTTTGTGGGATGGATCAGATAGTATCTGGGCTCTTTTCTGATGTTGCACAGGTCTGTACTTTACTTATGTAGTTTAGTTAACATTTTGATATGAAATATTTCAACTAAAATTGAATATGCGATTCATAACTGGTAAGTTTGGGGAGGAAGATTTCATCATTACTGTTTAAAAGTGACTTGGCGCGTGTGTTCAGATTGTGTTATGAGCAAGGTCAAAAGCATTAAGTGTGCAAGTACTCTGTAATAGGCTGTCTGTTGGATATACCAGGGAATTCAAGCTATTACGTGCACTTTGGTGCACTAAACCAACACTGCGTGAAGTCATCAGAGCATAGGACGGCTTTACTAGTCTCACTGCAGTAATTACTGTAGGTGTATCTCGATCACAGTGGCGTTCAACCCAATCCTGCCAATGTGTGCCAATCAGTAAATTACTATTTAATTTCCTAAATTTCAGTGGTTCCATGAGTGGGATAAAACTGAGCTACTGTTTCTCTAGAAACTCCTGGGCTATTAGGAGAACTTTTGGCAAGTCTGAATAATTGTTCCATTGGGTCCAACTCTGATTCTCTGAGTCAGGGTCCCTCAGTCTTAGGGTCATTGGAGGCACTTCAGAGGGTCTGTGAACTTGGGTGAGTGGGTGAAGAAAAAAAATGTACATTTTTATTTTCCCTACCCTCTAGCCAAAATGTGTTTTTTTCCTCCAATCATGAAAGGGGCCCATAAACCATGTACTATCAGTAGCACCTGTGGCTTTGCCACATAGAAATTACACATTTTTGTATCACAGGTAGGAGGTAGTTTAAGCTAATGGTTATGCCTATCACTGCTCAGAAAACTACAGTAGCTCTTAGATCTGCTCTTGTGTCATGTTTTTATGCATTAAGAAGCACACATTACTATTATCACAGATTGCTTTCTAAATATTTTGATGTCTGTTTCAATATAAATGATTTTCTTTATAATCGCATTTTCTATGTCAAAATCACTCAGAAACACTCTGATTGGAGGGTCTAGATTGCTGAAGCAGCCCATGGCTGCTTAAAAGGTCACGTGCTCCTGCCTTGGATGGCATCCTTGTATCTTTCCTATCTTCCTTTGAGATGGGATTTGTTAACAGTAAAAAAAAAAAAAAAAAAAAAAAAAAAGCTCAAAAAAAATGGGTATTCATATTAGGGTGCATCGTTCTGTTGAAATATTAAGTCCATTAGAGAGTATTATGAGAGAATTTCGCTTTGAGTACATGAAACAAAAGATAAAACGCTTGTGAAGCAAACAGACTCTAAAAATCCTGAACACCTAAGGCTGTTTTCTTGCAACTAAAGTATGCACATGTGAAACCAAACCTCAACGTTCTGTGCTGCTCTCAACTTGTATTTGTATATTTTACCGAGATCTATGCATCTTACATAGAGTGAAGAACCATTCAAGGTGTTAAGTAACAAAATTAGGAATTCAAAATGAATGAAGAAATTTTCATGGGAGGCAGTACTTTTTAAGTAAATTTTTAAAGTATCTAGAATGATTGCTTCTCTCACCTAGTGTTTGTGATTTTGCTGCTGTAGCAGAAAGGCTCTTGTTGCTGTGGTATCTCTGAATATCGCTTTTGACATTGCCAGTCAAAGCTGTAACTGGTCATTTTACAGGGGCATTTTACACACATTTTGACTATTGTTTCCATGTGAAAGCTGGATTGCTTTGACATGTGTTCTATTTCAGAATTAAATTATTTACTTAATGCAAGACTCTACCAAAAATGAACATACTGTGTGAACAAAATGGCACTTATATTAATTATTTTAATAGCAGTCAACGTTAACTGTTTTCGTTCCAGCTGTTATGTTTATCATGGGAGGAAGTGGAGATCTCTTTTTTAACAAAGTCCCACATCTTTATATCTTGCTTAAAAAAAAAAAAAAATTCTTGTTCCATTTCCAGCTGCCAAAGCTCTCAGTCACTGATCTAATTTTAGTATTCACATATGGGGTAAATGCCAGTCTTGCGTCATTTAAAAAGTCTTACAATATTACTAATACATATTTTTCCATTGGATAGTAGGCTAATGTTATGCTATTTTTTGAGGAAAAAAAAATTCTGGTCAGACTCTGGCTTCAAAAATACCAAGGGTGTGAATATTGATAAGATAGCTAAATTGGCACAGTATTACTAATACATTTACTTTCTGAATCCAAGATTTAGTTTCCAGCTAGCGTATGCATCGGCCCTTGCTGTAGCTTGGCCTCTAGATGCAAGGCCGGGGAAACTGTGAATGCTAATTTTATTTGCCGTTGGACAGTTACAGCTTCACTTCCCAACGGTCTCCAACATACTTTTTAGCTAGGTCCTAGTAAAATTGAGTTCTATGTGTGAGATGCATTTTAACATTATATCAGGAGAAAGGTTTCCATCGTAGGATGGACTTATCTCCATATCCCAGTCCTTCTACTTGTGTTTGTGTGACTCTTTATAAGTTACTCTGTGTCTCCAAGCCAGTGTTTCCTCAAATGTGGGTTGTGATATCTGACTTGTGATGGTAATATAAAATAATATATGTAAAGTTCTGTGTAGAATGCCTGGTAGACGGAGGTATTGCAGTAAATAATAACTAATATTCTTCTTATTCTTAACAATAATTATTTAATAAATGAATGAACCTTTAAATAGAACAAAACCAGCTTTTTAAGAGCAGAACAGAATCCTTTTTTTTGATCGAGACCAGATATGACAGAGACAGACTTGAACTTGGCCTTGCAGTGTCCTGGTCCCTCCTACTAATGAAAACTCTACCTTTAATCTGCCATTCAGACAGCACCCAGTGATACCACTATACTTTTCAAAAGAGTTAGATGAACTGGGTATCATTTTCCATATTTTACAGATGAGGGACCTGAAATTCAAAATGACCTAGGTCACTCTGAAGATGGGGACAGAATCATGCCCAGACTCCGTCTCTCCTAAGTCACCAGCCAGACATAATTTCCTCACTTTGCTGCTCCTTGTCAACTGAGTCCAGTCCTTTTTAAGACACTGGAGCACAAAAAGTTCTATAAATAAGACCAAAGTTGGCATTTATTTTATCTATCTTATGAAATGAAATTAATCAAAAAGCAATATTAAGAATAAAGATATAAGAAATCATAAAATCCAGGATTCTTATATGTGGATCCTCTCTGAAGACCATACCAGGAATTGATGGATGGTTCAGGGAGCTCCCCAAGCCCCGTGAAATTGTGTGTTTCATATCACATGTAATGAATACATTTCTAGGGCAAAGGGCATATCTTAGTTTGGGTCTGTGACCCCTTTCCTATACAGAGAAAAAGAAAAGAGTATCACCAAGCATATGAGATAAGCAGATTGTTAGAGCAGGCCACTAGGGCGTCGCCTAAGAGATGGGATATATTACATTTGAGAAATGGAGACTTCTTTGATGGGCTTTTGTGGGTGGATTCTGCAGAGAGGACTGTACCATTTAGAAACGTGTCAGACTGCAGAATATGTGCCTTAAACATTACGTTATCCTCACTTAATTGAAAGACTCTGGGTTAGGTGGGTCCAAGGTTAACTCAGAGGCTCACTGTTGTCACCAGTGACCTGGGCTGGTTCTTTCTTTCCTCTCTGTTCTTGTGGCTTCGCCTTTAGTTCTCATGCACCTCAGTGTATGGTCTTAAGACGGGTGTCATTACTCCAGGGATCATATCAGTGTTGAAAGTAGGAAAAAATGGGGAAGGGATGCACCATTAAGCTCTCTCTTATTCCTATCATTTTATTTTTTTTTTAAAGTGAATGTTGGGCTTCCCTGGTGGCGCAGTGGTTGAGAATCCGCCTGCGGATGCAGGGGACACGGGTTCATGCCCCGGTCCGGGAAGTTCCCACATGCCGCGGAGCGGCTTGGCCCGTGAGCCATGGCCGCTGGGCCTGTGCGTCCGGAGCCTGTGCTCCGCAACGGGAGAGGCCACAGCAGTGAGAGGCCCACGTACCACCAAAAAAAAAAAAAAAAAAGTGAATGTTTCCCTAAAAACACCGCTCCCATGTAAAAGTTTGCTCAAAGCTCATTAGTTAAAACCATCTCACAGCTATTTCTAGCTTGAAGGGTCCAGATATGTAAATATCTGGCAAAGAGAAATAAGATTGCTGTAACTGACCCAGCCCAGTCATAGATCATCACTGTGGCTGAATTCATTGCTGCTCTGAAGAGAAATGGAATTCTGTTATCACAGAAAAGGATAGGCTGACAGTTAGCTAACCAACCACCCATGTCTCTCTTTACTGTGACAATTTTCCACAAATCCTGATAAGTTAACTAAGTTTACTTTTTTTATTAAGTTTAGAAATACCGTGTCATTCCTAAAAATATTCCAATGTGTAAACTAATAACCATTTACTTAGCTCTTTGCCTCTTACATATGGCAATTATTTCTAATATTCTACGATTAAAGTTGGAACTAGTCTAACCAAGAAAACAGTGAGTGATTTTATTAAGCAACTGACAGAGTCAGGGAAAGCCTGCAAGTGATCATTTGATTTTCTGGCAGGTACTCTCATTCTAACAGTGGTCACAACCAACATGATGGCTTATTCTTAATCTAATCTACTCCCAGTTGCATGGACTATGCATTTTTTTCAGTTTTTAATATTTTTATTGAAGTATAGTTGATTTACAATGTTGTGTTAATTTCTGCTGTACAGCAAAGTGATTCAGATATATATACACACGTGTGCGTGCACACACACACACACACACACATCCTTTTTTCATATTCTTTTCCATTATAGTTTATCCTAGTACACTGAATACAGTTCCCTGTGCTCTACAGTAGGACCTTGTTGTTTATCCATCCTATATATAAAAGCTTACATCTGCTAACCCCATCCTCCCACTCCATCCCTCCCCCACCCCCTCCCCCTTGGCAGCCACTAGTCTGTTCTCTATTGGACTATGCATCTTTTACAATCTAAAATTTTTAGAATAATGTTGAACAGGAAAAATGTATCACATAATTTGCAATAGTCTTTTGCTTTTCTCATGTAGATTTGTCATACAATTAGAGGAATCTTCTAACACTGAGTCAGGTTGGAGCCGCATTTTGGTAGGACCATATATTGTAATCAGAATATACAATTTGCTGTTTGGAGGTAATGCCCACTTTTCAACCAGTGTTTCAGTTGGTTTATAGAAGCTAGGTGTACTTTTTGAGCAAATGCAAAAATAGACCTTCCATTCTCTTGATCCCCTGTTTCATATCTGTTGGCTTATGGGCCCAGTAGAAAAGTCAAATGTTTAAATTCCTGCCCTATGTGAGAATCCACTTCCTTATGTCTTAGTGGGAAAATTAAATTCAATTTCACTGAGTTACTCATTTAAAGTCTCCTTACTCACCTAGTGGAAGGACGTACAAGGTGTATTTGTGTTAATATGTGAGCTGACATTTTTGACTAAAGATTGTGAGAGAAATGTTTCTGTATAACATTCACTAGTATAAATATATTGCCTGGGAGTGGCATTGCTTTTCACAGTACTATGGAATTTCTTTTTTTTTTTTAAACATCTTTATTAGAGTATAACTGTTTTACAATGGTTGGAATTTCTTTTATGTTCAGGTGTATGTCACTTATTTTTAGTAAACATGGATATTGGGTAGTTTTTCACTTTCCAACAATGTATTTTGTCTACAGATAAAATTATACAGCTTATTCCTTTTTGTTTCTTACTTCTTCTCTAAACTCTTGTTCATTCTGGAATGGGTGGTAAATGCTCCTCTTAACTTCACATCTACTCTCATTTCTGATCCTGTTTTAATATTGGGACTTTTTCCCAGCACTCTCGTTCTGCTACCATGAGAAGCCAACAGACTTTCCAGCCCCATCACTTATTTGCCCCTGTTATGTGGTTCTGAAGAACTCTGTTCTAACAGCTTTACCCTTGAGAAAAAAATGTTTCTTCTTGCCCACTTGAGCTTGGATTAAAAACTGACCTGTTCTGGCTCTCATTTTAGGAGCGTAGCACATTTAGAGTCCTGCCTATATGTACAGCCTCCCAAGTAGAACTGAAGGAAGTTTAGTGGTAAGTCCATCAGCAAATCATTGCACAGGTGTTGAGGAAGCACCTGATGATATGTGTAAGGTTTAGAGTTAGATGCTTCACAAAAATGCAAGGAGGACAAAATACGGTGTTTGCCCTCAAGGCACTGCCACTTTTGAAGGGGAAGGGATGGCATGTGTATTTGAAAGTTAACTTGCCCTGTAAGACTCTCTGTACAGTATTGGCTGAATTCATTTTTCTGGATGAATGTAGCACCAGCATCTAGAGCTATAGGAATTCATAAAAGGTACAGATCATTTTGAGCCAAAGACTAAAAAGACACTGAACATCGAAGGGGTTATCCTGTCCCCTCATTGTACAGATAAGTAAAAGGAAGTCTCCAACTCAGTCCCAGAAAGTGATTGTGGTTTTCAAGGAGCTACACTTTTGTTATTGACAGAACCAGGATTTGTTCCTAGAGACTGCCAGACTAGATTTATTCAGGAAGGAATGAAAGAAAATCCTAAATTGGGGCAGGGGGGATGCAGAACATAAATGTGTTAATTAACTATATATCTTTGGAGAAAAATACACATAAATCTATATATCATGAAGAGAGAGGAAAGATGGCAGAGGGTTAGATTTCTGCTTCGCACCTCCCGCTTTTTGTTCCCTAAAAGGATGGCATGCTCTAGAGCTACAGTCACTTTTTTCTCTTGGAAGTGAGTGACATCTGTGTTCTCTCTTTTTAATGAGGAAAAATTAGCATTTCCCTTCTGAAATTGTTAATTCTAGGAATAATGCTCACTTCATCTTGCGATTGTCCTCCATAAATGTTAAACTTGTAAATCATCAGGCTTTGCTGAATTGGAAACCATCTGTCCCTCCAGAGGTGTGTTGGTTCACAGTATTCCAGAATGAGGTGATCATGGCATGTGCCAGCTTGGCAAATTAAGAAATCTCTCATCTGAGTGTTCTAAGCATTAGTAGGGCATGGTGTCAGAATTGTCTGCCAATGAAGTTTTCATTAACCTTAACTGCATCTTGTATTAGAGTCTTGGATTTTACCTTCTGAGAACACTTATAACTGCCTCATTCGAGGCAAAACTGGAGGCAATCAATACATGTTTGAAAGTCTGCTTTAAAAGCTCAGATGTGGCACAAAATGGAGGGTTTTTTGAGTAATTTTGATATGTTACAGATGTGAAGTATTTCTTTAGCTGTTTAAAATTTGAATAAGGGAAAGAATCCTGAGTTTAAAAGTTTCTCCTCAGCTTTTCAGCAGATAAATTAAGGGTGAATTTTACTTAAATGGTAAACAAAATTATTTTGGAAATGGTCGAGTACAGGAAAGGTGGTTATGTGATTAAAACTAAATTACGATTGAGAAAAAGTTGAAAAACAAAGGAAGTCAAAGACAGTACAGGGCTTTGCCAGTGAAAGCAAAAATAAAATTGGAAATGCAGATTTCAACAGTTTCTTCCCTTGCAGAAGAAATGTAAGATTTATCCCAGAAACACATTTGACATTAGAACCCCCTAATTCTAGTACAAGGAATACGGTATAGAAAGAACTAAAGAATTTTTGAGGTGCAGTAAAAGTTTGATTGCCTCTTTTAATCCTTTCACGTTCCTTTTATCTACCTTGTAATATAGTTATACATGGTGCTTGTTAACAGTACTTATACTCTTCATACCAGCTAAAACATTTGTGCATGGGGCGGGGGGTGGGTACCCACAGCAAGGCCTCAGTAAGTGACTAAATTAAATTGAACTGAAAGAGTTACATCGTTATGTTCTTGAGGCAGAAATTCTTGTAATACCATGACAAATAAAAGTAGATAACTTTTATTGAAAATGTGTTACATGCTAATTAATTCAAAAAATGGTTATTGAGAATATTTTAAGGTACCTTGGATATATCAGTGAACAAAGCACACGAATATTCCTGACTTCTAGGAAACATACAGAATGACCGAGGTCTCTTGCCAAACCAGAAAACAAGGACGCTATCAAAGACAAAGGGGATAATAGCAAAGGATAAAAAGTCAACGTGCAGGTCTCCCCATTGACCTAAAATGGGACAATTTGAGCCTTAATAAATAATGGCTGCAATTGATGGAAAAAATATGAAGTATGTAATGAAATCTATTAGTACATAAATAATATGGTGGATAGATCTGTAGATAGATAGTGTTCACAACAATGTGATAAGGTGGATTCTGCTCATAATTCCCTTTTACAGATGAGGAGGATGTGGCTTTAAAAGGCTGGGCAGTTGGCCCAAGACAGACCATTAATAAATGGTAGAGGTGAAAATTCAAATCCAGAGAGCTTACAATGACAGAACTACGATAGCTCTATTTTATATCATTATGCTTAACTAGTCATCTGTCTCGATGTCCTTATGGTAGGGGGAACAAGAGCATGGATTCCTTCACTATTACATTGTCTGTTTCTGGAGGGCTTATTCTGAACAACTGCAATAAAGAATTTTGAGCTGTGGGAAGTCAAGCTAGAAAGTTTCTAAATACAAAAAGTAGTAACCTCCCGACAATCATTCTTATCTATCTAACTTTCAGAGCAGATCCACACATCCTTGTGCGTGTGTGTGTTTCCCACTTCCGCAATTTCATTCCTAAAACTCATTCTATCAAAATAAAGGATGGATATGGCTCAGATTGAATATGAAAGTTACCATCTTCTGAATACCTTGGACTTCGCGTAGCTGTGAAAATTGATTTGGGACAATTCTGTTTGACATGAAATATGTTTTAATCATAGTAGACACTATTATCACTACTTAAGGAAAAGCAAGGTAGAATAACTACAGAATTTGTGCAAAAACAGTATTGCCAAGGGGAGACTTTGATAGTGTGTTTGTCCTTTCTCATTTATGACTCTTTTATGATTTATTGTAGAACGTAATGTTATTTATTGCTACACATAAGGATGTATTCCAGGACATGTATGTATGTCTATAGCTTAGGTATGTAATTCAGCATATCGAATTACCAACAAACGGAATCATAGACTCTCATCCACAGTCAAAATTGAGATCAAGCGAAGAGACATGGCATATAATACTATTTTTTGTTGACTAACATTTTTTGAAAAACAAGTTGTCTTTGATTCAAGTGTTTGATAATGAAAACCAAATGTGTCTTTGGAAATATACCCCTAAAATCAGGTAACATGTCTCATCAGTCATCTGGTCTGACCTAATTGAGTGATGGGCCCTAAGAAGTTAAGTGAGTTGATAAAAGTCACCCACCTAGGAAGTAGCAAAATCAGGATCCAGTGATGGTAGTTCCTAAATTCTATATCTTCACCAGTGGTACCACCATCTACTCTGGTCAAGCTGGAACAGGATATCACTGCTTATCATTCCCTATACCTCTCTGCCCACATGCAGTCAATCCCAAGTCTGTTACATCTCCTGTCAAATTCTTGGCTGTAGCTGTTTGGTTCATCCCTTATACAGTGTGGCCCCTCAGTATCTGTGGTTGATTGGTTTCAGGCCTCGTCACAGATACCAAAATACACGAATGCTCAAGTCCAGTTTTCAGCCCTCATTATCTGTAGAATGTGTGTCCGCGAATTCAGACAACAGCAAGTCTTAAACATAGTACCTTATCCGCGGTTGGTTGAATAAGGATGCCTGACCTGAAAATACAGAGGGTCTACTGTATATTGCTACCTTGTTAAAAGCTCTAGTATTTCTCTCTTAATTTATCAATACTATGATGGCATGGTGATCGGTCTCCTTGCCTTTAGCCTGGCTTCTTCAATTCCATTTTCAATAGAAACTTTTCTGAATTTCAGGCTTGATTATGAAATCACTGCATTATTCTTGGTTGTAAGTTACCATTACATAACAGGAATGATCCAGGAGACCGGAGGTTCAAAGCAGAGCATCCTTTTGTGGTTTGGGACATCAGTGTAAGGGAAATGAAAAAATCCCAACTGTGTAGAATTCTAGAAAATGTATAGACAAAAACACACAAACGAAATACTCTTCCTTTCCTCCCCTCCACATCCCACCATAAGTGCCTACACTTCAGTGTATTCAGTAGGTCAGCTTTACTCATTTCAGTCTGCAGAATTCAGGGTATCGTTAGCAGGGAGGTGGTAAGGTGAGGTGGGTATCTCAGTCTGTAAGTGCCTTGTTGACTGGCCTCCATGGATGACCGCTTACCCTCATGTACAACGTTTCCCCTTACACCATGGTTGTTGTGGCACCCTCCACATCACATGGCACACACATCCCTAGGGAGTTAAGCCTCCACCTGCCTTGCCTCTTGCCACCTCCCTCCTTCTTCACCCTCCCACACCTTTGGCCATAGTCACAGTGAAATTATTTTAGTTACCCCAGAGCTGTGCTCTCCAATAATGTAGCTGCTAGCCACCTCTTACTATTTAAGTTAATTAGAATCAAATGAAATTAAAATTTCAGTTCCTGGATCACCCTACCCTTACTTCAGATGCTCATTGGTCACTTGTGGCTGGTGGCTACCCTACTGGACAGCACAGATTTTAGAACATTTGCATCATCAGAGAAAGTTGAGTTGGGCAGCAGTGCTACAGAGATAAGTGCCCTTCCTTGCCTTTGGTCTTTCTCATCAGCCAGAAAGTTACTGAGTAACTGAGCTCTCATTTTCCAAGCCCCCCTTATTTACCTAACGCCTGCATCCCATTCTGGTTTCATATGCTGAGGTTCCTTCCTCTGGGGCTTTATCCTGGGGTATCTTCTCTACCTTCCCAACTCACCAGCCTTGATTAGGTTCCCTTTCTGTGCCGCTCTTCATACCTATGGCTTCCCTTAGCATAGCGTCTATCACATAGATTGTAATTGTGTGTGTATTTTTCTCCATCACCCACCAGACAATAAACCCATGTTTCTGGCTCAGTCTCATGTTCGGGCATGCAGTTGAGTGCCTGGCGTTTTGCAAGAACTTGGTAAACTTATGATTAATAATGCCTTAATTTAAATGTTTATTTGAAATAGGCAAACTTACTTGAATAAATGTATTTATAATTTTCCACGAATTGAAGGCTTGTTTTTCATTTGACTTCTATTATAAAAGTAGATATTAATTTCCTCAGAGACTGACCTTAAGAAAATTACCCTTAAGGATCTGTTAGTTAATGTTAAGCCTGTTTAACCCTAAACCATACAGTCATGATGCTGATGACATGGTGGTCATCATCATCTTCATCATCATCATCACAGCAGGAAATCTAAGGGAAAATGACCATCAGCCTCACACCCACTTCAGGAGAGGGAAACTACATTCAACCCAAGTCTTCTTTATACCAGTGCATGTGAGAAGCCCACTATCTAATATAATTAGAACAGATCAACTATTTTCATTTTTCCATGTTGCCTTCTAACCCTTGACTACATGGATGCATAATTTGACAGTTGCTTCCATCGCTCAGATAGCTTATGTTTGGGGCTTTAACATTAATATTTCATCATAGACATCCAGCATGGACAGTGTAATTATTTTTAATGGCTGCACTAGAGTCTATCCACTAATGACAAAGTAATTTACTTAGAAATTCACCTATTACTTTTTGGATAGTTAGATTGTTTTCAGTGTTTTCTCTTTTAAATAGCATTGAATATTTTATGCAAGCAGATTTTCTTATTCAGAGAGAGATATTTTACCTTAGGCTAAATTGCTTAAGTATAAAAATCTGTAAAGTTAATGGGATTTGAAAGATTTTGCCAAATATTTTCCCATGAGTTTGGGGATATTGTCATCATGTTAAATTCTTTTTTTAATGTAATAGGTACAAGATGGACAAAAAGGATTTAAAAAGTGAGTATATGGTGGGAAATACTATTTTTTATTGAAACACTATAGTGCTCTTTTCAATCACCACTATTGTGTTGACAAAGAATTGAATTCAAAGAAAAAAAAAGATGCCATTTATTTTATTCCATTGTTTAAGTCACTAACCTCTTATACGCTGAAGTTAATATCCCCTTTATAATTTGAATTCTTAGGTATTCCTACTCAAGGGGGTAAAGATGTGACATTAGTGTCGCATCACTCTGTGTGCAATAGGATCTAGTGAGCTCAAGAACACAAGTAAAATATATATTCACAGTTTAGCTTTTTTTTTTTTTTTTTTTTTTTTTTTTTTTCCCCGGTACGCGGGCCTCTCACTGTTGTGGCCGCTCCCGTTGCGGAGCACAGGCTCCGGACGTGCAGGCTCAGCGGCCATGGCTCACGGGCCCAGCCGCTCCGCGGCACGTGGGATCCTCCCGGACCGGGGCACGAACCCGCGTCCCCTGCATCGGCAGGTGGACCCTCAACCACTGCGCCACCAGGGGAGCCCAGTTGAGCTTTAATGGAAGCAGTTTACTTATTTTTTTTTCTCTAGGGACACTTTACATTCTGTTTTATTTCAAAACATGACCCATGATAGTCCCTACATGTACATGGTCTTCCATATATATTCCCTTCCCCCAGTTTCCCATATCAGTTCTTTTTTTATTAATACCTATTTTTGTTTGCTTATTTAACTGCCATGCTTAAAGCTATTTGTGCTTCAGGATATACTTCTCTGCCTCCTAATAACAATAATAATATAAAATTAGCAATAGCAATAATAAGACCTAAATTTATTGAGTATGTATTATGTGCTGAGTCCCACTCTAAGTGCTTTGCAGGTATTAACTCATTTACTTCTCAAAGCAGTACTCACGATGCATGCAACCTTTTTAACCTCCATGTCAAATACTGCAAAATTGAGTCTCAGAGAGAGGTTCTGTAACTTGTCCCAAATTGCGCTACTTTTAAAATCTAGACAGTCTGGTTATCTGGGTTTCCTACCCTTAACCTTTGTGCTATGCAAAATGCATCAAGTCGTTTTTTTAAAGATACTTCAAGTAGTTACCTGTGAAATTCTGAAATATTTACTATAAAATGTATTAAAGGTGTTCCTGGAAGCTAATTTGAAATTTTGCCATTTGCATCAACGTGGATAGACTGGGAGGGCATTATGTGAAGTGAAGTAAGTCCGACAGAGAAAGACAAATACTGTGTGATATCACTTACATGTGGGATCTGAAAAATAAAACGAGCTAGTGAATATAATAAAAAAGAAACAGACTCACATTTGTAAAGAACAAACTAGTAGTTACCAGTGCGGAGAGGGAAGAGGAGAGGGGCAAGATAGGGTTAGGGGATTAAGAGGTACAAACTATTATGTGTAAAAGAAATAAGCTATAAAGATATAGTGTACAACACAGGGAATATAGCCAATATTTTATAATAATTATAAATGGAGTATGACCTTTAAAAACTGTTAATAGCCATGTGGTACAGCTGAAACTTATGTAACATTGCCCATCAACTATACCTCAATTTAAAAAAAGATAAATAATTTGTAATTGGATTTTTAGAGTACTTTCCAAATCCTTTCAAAATCTCTGTTTGGAAAGCGCAGGTATTAAATGGACTGAGAATCCGTTTGGATTTACACCAAATAAGTCACACAAAATTAATCTCCCTTACCTTCGTGGCTGGTACACCAAAGGGCAGCTTTTGGACAGCACGGTTGCCATTCAGCAAGATAGGGGGCAGCAGTTTGATTGGCGTCCTTGTGGAAAATGTGGCTAATGATGAGTAGTCTAGCTGATATTGTGGGCATGTACTTTCTCAAATGCCTGATACTTCTCATGAAACTGGAGGCAGGGTAGGTTAAGTATATTGGGGTGGAGTCAGCCTTTCCGGGTTCAGATTTTGGCTTCTCCACAGCCCACTTACTCTTTGAGTAAATTTCTTAGTTTCTCCAAGCCTCAGGTTCGTCATCTTCACTATAAGGATGCCAGTGTGTGGCATCTACCTCCTACAATTGCTGTAAGTGTTAAAGCGGGGTAACGTGTATACAACGTTTGCGTAGTATATTCCTAACATGGTATACTATTTAGCAATAAAAGTTACAGATTACTAATACCTCCTACAACATGGATGAACCTCAAAAATACTATGCTAAGTGAAAGGACTCAAATGTGTCATATGATTCAATTTAAATGGTGTGTGCAAAAAAGCCCAATGTAGGGAGACAGAAAATATACTCTTGGTTGCCTGGGTCTGGAGCTGGACATGGGGATTGACTGCACATGGGCACAAAGGATCTCTCTAGGGTGATGGAAATGTTCTAAAATTAACTCAGTGGTAATCATGCAATTCCGTAAATGTACTAAAAATCATTGAATTGTACACTTAAAACAGGTAATTTTATGTCGTATAAATTAAACCTCAATAAACTGTTTTTTTAAAAAAACTAAAAATACTGTTTAGCGTAGTCAGTGATTGTTAATGTCTTTTCACTATTAACTTATTTTTAATCGTGTTTATTTTCCATCTTATGTAAAGTGAAGGATTCTGGGAATATGCCATAGGACCCTGTACTTGGCTGTGCTTCATCAATATTTTGTCAACTGTTTTGGATGAAGACATGCTTTCAAATTTGTGAATGACACAGCTAGGAGGGATAACTAATAGAATAGAAGCCAGAACCAAGATTTGAAATGGCTTTGACAGCCTGAAAAGCTGGGCTAGTACCAGTAAGATGAAATTTAACAAAAATAAATGTAAAGACTGACACAAGGTGGCTTCCTGAGGCAGGCAAAGAGGTATAAGCAGGTGGCTTCTAAAGTAGCTTTACCCTTATAAAAATGTGTTTGCCTGTTACAAAGAGAATACCAGAAAATCTAGGAGGGGATTCAGGCCGAAAGGGAGGCTTCCGATATAAATGGTACCTTAGGTTTTTGGTAGATGCTGGAAGGATGCCCATCTGGAGAGTCCATGCTTTATGTTCACATGATGATGATAATGATTATAGTAATGATTTTATTTATAATGATATTATATAAAGTGATAAAATCCAGTGCTTACAATGTCAGAAGCTATGTATAAAATACTCTATATACATTATCCCATGTAATACTTATAACAACCCTACAAACAGAGAATGTTTTTATCCCATTTTGCATGTGCAGACCTGAGTCTTAGTGAGCCTTAGTTAAATAGTGAGTGAGTGGCAGATGCAGTTTTGAAGCAGTCCTAATTCACGGCCCATATTTTCAACATTAAAGTCTATGATCTGCCTTTAGAATTCCTTATAAACAGGGTATAGTTCTTAAACTCTATAAAGTAAAAATACAAAAGCAAAGAGATACATAGCTTATGCCTTTTGTGGGGTGTGCGGGGGGGAATCATAGATGATTTGACCAATAGTAGGATTGGTTTATTTTAGCTCTAATCCTTTGGGAGGGACTAATTTCCACCACTGTATTCTAAACTGTGCTCCATCTAATGAGCTGTGTGAAAATGCTGAGGTGTCACGGGCTATGCCCATTCGAGCAAGAAGACAGTAAACTCGGTAGGAACAACTGCTTAATAAAAGGCTATTAGTAGGCCAGAAAATAAACAGGAGATGTTGCTGAAACATATAGTCTATTTTTAAATTGCTTTGAAATCATCTCTTGGGCAATGATAGAGAAGAAGATGTTTTATAGAAAACGCTCTATCTTAGAAGTATGTTTTCAGATATTGTTTGCTATTTTATATTCAATAATCTGAAGAGGGGGGAAAAGGGAATCAACATGTGTTAATGAAAAATGTAAAAGATGATGTGTTGACTTGAAACCCCATTATTATAAAGAAGAAGGAAATTGCATTGGCACAAAGTCAGAAAGGTACATACTTGGTGTTTTCTTATTTCCAAGGGCGATACACACAGGAGATCTCATTCTGAGGTACCATGTAAATCTGGGGATCAGGGAGTTGAAAGTCCACCTTTCAGCTCTTTCACAGAGTGTATGCATGCCATAAAAGTGACTCTCAAATTAGTTTTTTAAAAATAATGAATGAAAAATTTAAGTTCACTGATACATAGATATCTTTTTTTTTTTTTCTTTCTTTTTTTTTTTTTTTTGCAGTACGTGGGCCTCTCACTGTTGTGGCCTCTCCCATTGCGGAGCGCAGGCTCAGTGGTCATGGCCCACGGGCCCAGCCGCTCTGCGGCATGTGGGATCCTTTTGGACTGGGACACGAACCCGTGTCCCCTGCATCAGCAGGCTGACTCAACCACTGCGCCGTCAGGGAAGCCCAGATGTCTTTTCTTATTTAGCACTTCTATTTAATCATTCATTTTTACTACGTAAAATCATGATCACAGGTTTATCAAGTGGCTTTGATTTTTTTTCTTTTTTTTCCCTCTCTACCACTAATGGAAGCTTATATTAACTGTGTGTTCTCTCCTTCAGATCTCCCCTACTTCCCAGCAGGAATTAAGTCCTTGGTCATTTCTTCCATCTTCCTACTACTTTGGCAACAGTCTATAACTAGAAAGTCCCAACCATTTCAACATATTTGTTTTGTCTCTCCCTTGAAATATCCAAGAAGAACATACATTTCCTTTTCCTTCTTGAGAAGATTAAAACTAATATTCAAATAATTTTGCCTGCTGTTACCATTTCCTTTGCTGTTTATCTTTTTGACCCAGGAAACAAGTTAATTTTAAGCCTTCCTCGTTTAATGCAACAAATGAACACGTGCATCACATGCTTGTAGAAATCCATTCGTGCAAGGACAGTTTTTTCCATTTTTTTGAGTAACAAGTGACTAGTAACTTATCCTGAATGATCTGTCTAATAATGGTTTTGGAAAATTGGGATTTGGATCAAAGTTTTCTCTTTGTCTAATGGATGTTAATAGAATGGGGAAATGGAATTTTTTAAAAAGCTCCCGTCGGTAGCATAACATTTGATGATTTGATGGTAACTGTCCACGTTCAGGTTATTGCCTTCAAATTCTTAGCCTGTAGAAGAAGAAGATATTTGAAGTGACTGCTGTCAAGACACTCATCTGCGTACATAACAAAATCCTTTTCAACATTTGAATTTCATCTTCCATTACTCTAGTGCTGTTAACCTGCTAACCTGATATGACAATAAATACAATTCCATCACTAGATAGTATTGTTTGGGGTACAAATAACTTGTAGTTTATAAATCGTATCTGCGTTAAGAAGAACTGTAAATGGCCTCTGATACTAGATCGGGGTGTAATGCTTGGGCTCCCCTGGAATGCAGTGACCCTTGTAACTGGGTATACCTTGTGGGGGATTGTTGATGTTTATATAAGTTTTTATTTTCCAAATCACATTTTCACTTGGATGCAGCTGTAAAGGAATGGATTAGCTTTGATTTCTGATCATTGGTGAACCTTTGACACTTTAACCACCTTATCAGAATGGGTAAAAATTGACCATTTGGAGGGTGGCTGAACTTAAAGTTACAGCCCTTGTTTTCTCCAAACTATTTTTCGTGACATTCCAAGATTATATAAAATAACATTATTAGATTGTCCTGTTTGGTTTTTTTAATCAAGTTATGAGATCATTTCTTTATATAAATCAGATAAAAATTTGCAACCTTGTTGAAATGATGACTACCAAATGTCTGCCTACCTTCTTCTCTCTTCTTTTTGGAATTCCACCTGGTGTTTTTTTGTTGGTGAAATTTCTATTTCTAAAAATAGTTTTAGTTTATATAAGCGTATCATTTCTGAACCTGACTCCTTTCCCACCTTATTTGGAATTATGCTTGTCTTTACCCCAATGCACTGACTTTTACAAGTATTGCCACTACTTGGTGAGGTATTGTTTAAACTTAACTTTAAAAAGTAACTACAAGGAAAGTTACATCTTTGTAAAGCAGCTTACCTTCTTCTCTCCCTTTCCACCATCCATCCAACCTACCAACAGACCCTCCCTGCATCCATCCATCCATCCATGTACAGTACAAGTATTTCTGGACAGGGGATTTAGAGATGAAAATACATAATCTTTGTCTTTAAGGAGCTCATAGTCAGAATTATTGCCTAGGATAATATCAGAATTTTCAGGTACTATTTATCATGGAAGACTTCCTTCAAACTAAAATAAAATCTGTATCTGTGTATAATTATAATGCAAATGCATGTAAGCACTTAAAAACTGTGTTAGTATTTGGTGAAAGTTTTCCCTCTTTTTCGTACAATAGATTCTGTAACTTCAGAAAAGTTTAAAAGCCTTTGGCTAGACGTTGCATTGGTATTGATCTCTTTCCTCTTTTGTCATTGTAATTTTAGGAATACATGAGAATTTGTCTTTTATACTTTCTTTTCAGTTTCTAATATACTATGGGATTTGCCACATTCAGAGAGTTGGAAAGAAACAGTATCAGCCTTTGGCAGTAAATTAATTTTTGCAAAAGCACATGTACCAGTAGGTTATATCTGTTCATGAAAATAAATTTGTAAAGTTAAATTATGGCTCAGTACATTTTAAGACTGCACATTGAGAGTAGATTTAGCAAACCTGTGGGTCAGCACAGATTAAAAAGACACTTCTAGATTTTCTCTTTTTCCTTCCTTGTATGTACCTTGCCAATTAACACCCTAAAGCAATTGAAGTATCTGTACTTATCCCTAATACAGATCTACTTTCTTGGGCATTAGCCAAACTGCACATTTTATAATCACTTACCCTTCAAGCACAACTATTGGTGATTATCTAAGATGTTTAGATGCAAAGTCTTAGCAATTAAATATCTAAGTTCATGTTTGCTGGGAAAATGTGCAAAACAAGTCTGAACTTTCAGAGCTTGTATAGTAGATGCAATGGCAATGCATAGACATCTCCTTGCATTAGTGCATTACCATTCCATTCAGTTGAAATGGATGTTTACAAGTGAGAAAAGCAACCAACATAATGTTACTTAAATTGAATGTAGGCTCCATTTTTAATAATAGATAGTCTTCAATCATAGATAAAAAGGAATGATAAATAATACAATACAATCCAAACCATTCATCTTTGCATAGCTCTACAGAGACATGCTGATTTCCATCACATATTTTCCTGGCATCCAGCCTTGCTTTGTTTTTGCAGTTCTTTTTTTCCAGTGAGTTTTTATGTTGAAATATTTTCCACATTAGCATGTATTGACTCATTTTCTTTTTGGTGAAATATTGAAATAGCTCAGTTTAACGGATCATCTGGGGGGTTTTGCCAATCTTGAGAGGATAAGAAACTTGTTGAAAACTATTTTTGCCCCCTCAACAAAAGATGTTAGATGTTTAAGCATTCTAGAATTTTCATATTGAATCTAATAGAAGTCACCATAGTGGTTAAGGCTGTTCTCAAGCCCACCCCTCAAGATTTCATTAACAAAACTGTGAAGTTGCATCATTCATCAGATTTTCCTCACTTAAATGAAATTAATGGGGAGGGGACTTCTGAAGGAAGGAAGCCCACCCTCCCACACCCACTGTTTATTTTCCCATCCCCTTAAACTAAACCTTGTCTTCCCTGCTGGATGAAATTTCCCATTTCCTACAGCTGAAATAAAGACAAACACAGAAGTTATTTCTTAGTTTCCAAAGTACCATGTTCTGTGGAGTTGAAGGAGTTAGAAGAGCATCTTCATAGGGCCAGTGTAGGAAGCATTATATACTCATTTTAGAACCTCCACACTCTAAAATAATGCTGGTTATGTCAGTTACTCTTAAGAATGCCTTTTCTATGTGTTGCTAAGGTTTAAAGCTACTTATATAGGGTATAATGTTTTTGCCTAGACTAAGCCACATATTCAGCTGTTTAGAAAATGATGGAATTTTATCTTTTTTTCCTCCCTCTCCCTTCTTTTCCTTTCTTCCAGCCTTCCACATTCGTTTTTCTCATTTTTTCTAAGGAATATACCCTCTAAGGACCAAGGAATACTCTAAACAATAGTGGTTCCGCCCACCTTGCTGATTTGACCTTTGTTGTAAATAAAACATACGTGTGTGTATGTGTGTTAAATACACAGTCTGTCCTGTGTAACATACCATGTTACATGTGTTTCTAAACAGCAATAGGAAAAGAGTAAGGGAACATGGAAGTCATAATTGATCATATGATATTTTCCTAGGCAAAGGTTGCTGAAGTAGCAGGATTAGGATTATTGTCTTCACCAGGAAAGAAGAAGCCTTCAGCTAACAGCTGCTTAGACAAGAGCATTCTCCATTCTAAAGAAAAGAAAAAGAAAAAGGGGGAAAAAAAGCCTTAATTATCTGCACCAGGGACTTTTTCCATCTAAGGAGGTCTTTGTGCTTGTGGCGGGCTACACTTCCTCCTGGGCCCACCTTAGCATCAGTGCTACTCACCCTAAGCCCATTGCTATTCTGGTTTGTCTCAGTGCAAGAAACCCTGATGCCCCGTCTCATGGTTTTCTGTATTTTTGATTACCACCTAGGCAGTCTCCAGTCATGCTCAGCTGCCTGCCTAATTTACCTATGATAGTTTTTGAAGGAGGTGCCCTTAATTCTTTGCTTATGTGATGCTTAGAAATTTGCATGGGTTTTCAGTGTTCTACCTCAAATTTGTTTTTCCCATAAGCCATATTTTTAGTGCATCATTTTGCAAAGAGTGAGGTCTTTCATAAGCACATATATTCTGGTGTGGTGGAAATGCCTGCTTTATACTCTTTTACCCTAATACAGAACTCATTTACAGTTTTGTATTTGTGTGCCAGCTACATTATTTATAGAAATGTATAGAAAATAGCTTGAACCCTGGAATATATGTTGTAGTTACAAGTCACTGTATCTCCTTTGTATGTTTTAGTAAACGAAAATGGTAGTTAGGAGGAAAAATCTCATACTAAAACATGGACGTGAATTAAGGATAAAATCAATTTTCACATCACTGATCTAGATACCAAGACATTATCTTCTGTAGTTTATACAAACTTCCTATTAAAAAAATAAGGACAAAAATTCAGTGCTTCTGGGAGGGTAGAATCTTTCACATGAAGCAAGAAATAAACTTCTTCAGAGCCTCAATCAACCGATTGATTGATTGATTCTGGAGAATCAATAAAAGAAGCCATATAAGGGTAGAGATTGTGTCGAATATATCTCTTTTACCCTCCATGCCACCCAGTAAATGGTGGGTATTCAGAAACAACTTATTGTGATATCAGTAAATCCACACTACATGCATCCATTTACCATTGCCAATAAAAATAAGTTTGGCTCTAAATATTGAAGAACTAAATTATAAAAGAATAACAGATTCAAAAATCTTTCTACTAGCAGGTCCACCTTATTAGGAGCCTTACTTACCAGGGGGTCAACAAATGGAATAATATATGTGTACACACATGTGTTAAAATGTTAACAGTTGTTGCATCTGCATGTTGGGCAAATTGGTAATTATTGCCCTTTTAAAAAATTCTGTGAATGTGTGAGCACTTTCACAATAAAATACTGGGAGAAAGCAGATGCAGTTGCCTATATGTAAGAAAAGACATACTATTATCTTATATCGCTATAGACTCTCCTAGGCTATAAGCAGTTTTCACACTTTGCATCATTTAGTTTGAACTATCTCATTCAACCTGTCTTTTCCTGTGTTTAAAATCCCTCTAATTACAGTTTTAGTATTTATGGCCTCTGATATTTAGTATGACGGAAATGCCTCAAAACACATGTATTCCCCAACTCCAAATCCTTTTGTAAGACTAGAAATTCACTTAAAGATTGAGGCGGTGACTCTTCCTTCACCAAGCAGACTGCCTGTCATGGTTTTATTGCACTCTGGTGCTTTACACTGGGATTCTCTCTGTGATTATCTGCAAATCATTCACAAGTTTTGTTTTTTTAAATTTTATTTCATTTGTCTCACAAATGTATACTGTAAGGTTTTCACACAAGGAGTGTTTTAAGTTTTCGATACCTTATTACCTCCCGTAAATCAGAAAATATGGCAGTTGAGGCTCTATCATGTTGTTTTGGTTTTTATTGATTTTTTTTTTTTTCCAAAAAAATCTTTAGGCACTCTTGTAATGTTACTCAGCAAAAACTTGATTGAATCCCTGAAGGCAGGGAATGTTGCCTTCTGGGTTTCTAGCATAGTGCCCTGTATATAATAGGTGCTTAATAAATACTGTTTGACTTTGATGCAAGAGATGGCTCATATGCTTTGCAGATATTTTACACACTTTTAAAATTATAGCACCTCTTTTATAGCATTTGTGAGTCCTTCCTTCTAAATGCATCCCAAATTTCAGAGATTACAGGTTCGGATAGTAGGTCTGGTGGCTGGGCTTGGTCATAGAGGCTTATCTCATGTGTTCAGAAACAATCTGAAGGCACTGGAAGTGAGATGCTGTGCGCAGTAGAGAACGGGGGGTCTTGTTCAATGCTCCAAGGTGGCAGAATGAGAGAGCAGTTTCTGCTTCCAGGTATATTTGTTTTAAAGATCTCAGAGGTGAGATTAGCCATTCTTTTCCTTTCTGCTTTCCCATATTTTACAGCTACATAGGTGACCATATTGTCCTTAGTAGATATTTTTCCTCTTTGGTAAAATAATTGAAAGGAAGAATCTTAGTCATTTAGCTTATTATTACATTTTCTACTTAGTTTTCTATTTAATTCCCTTTTATGACACTGTGGGTCCTTCTATTTAAGAAACTGCAATAAATGAAGGATAGGAACGAGGCAGATAAACTTGGATTAGCTGTCTTCCTTGATAATGCTTAGAAAGAACCTCAGGCCGGTACCCTAATTAACAAATTTGAAGTGTGGCGGCGGTTTATAATCCAAACAGTATTGTCTGTACTCCTTTCAATCTATCAGGTTTTATAGGAAGATTGTACAAAGACTTGATGGTTATATTGTTACACAGTTTTAATTCTGTGAACATAAAAAAATTGATTACCCTGGGGGCATTAAGAGGACTGTTTGTACTGATTGAATATTTTACTTGCATAAATGGTAGTTCTTATAAAAAGCTGCATATTTTACTGTTAGTATCTTACAGTTCTTAAATTGTAAGCATGAATGTTTCATTTTAATTGTGAATTTCCATCCCCTGCCCTAGATATCAAGATCATTTACAGAGTGTTTTACTTTCTATTGGTACCAAGATGATAAAGTTGCCATCCACATTCAACTTCCAAAAGAACAAGAACTGCTTTCTTGTTCTCTTTTCTTTCCCACTTATTTAAAAAAAAGAAAAAAGAAAAGAAAAGAATATCTTCTTTAAAATGATTCAATGGGGGTACTCTAATAGTCTTATTCTGTTACTGTAATAGAATCTAACCTAGACTATTCCCAGATGTGGGGATAGTTTACATGTCAAAAAATACCATTCCTTACGAGGTAAGGTGATGAGGTAACAGTTTTGCTGTCCTAAAACCTCAAAGCTGGACGATGCCTGAGAGACATTCTAGTCTCTAGCCTCCCTCATTTTACACAGACCACACAGGGATCTAGTTGATATCTTCTCATCAACAGGAAATCCCATCTTCAGAATCCTCATTCAGTGATTTCTGCCACTAGAGTTTGATTGTTGGCTTGAGTAATTAGTGTTGGGTAGTGATTATGGAAGAGACTGCTGGTTGCCAAACAATGTCCATTCTTCCTTTGTTACTTAATAACAGAACACCGGTATTATTTAGAGCAGCAATGTGCCCAGATAAAGTGTTGTAATTTTTATTACATGTGACTAAGTTTTGTCCAATTATATACAAGCAGAAATATTTGGGAGGACTTCCAAGAGGTCTCTTCAAGGAGAGATGTTTCAGCTGGGAATTGAGATTTCTCGTCCTCCACTCCACTTCCTTCTTTCTGCTGCCTGGAAATCAGGCTTGATGGCTGGAGCTCTTGTAGCTACCTTGAACCATGTGGTGATCTTGATTAATGTAACAAGCTAGAATAGTGGAGGAAAATTATAGAAGCATCCTAGGTTTTTTTTTTTTTTTTTTTTTTTTTTTTTTTTTTTGTGGTACGCGGGCCTCTCACTGTTGTGGCCTCTCCCGTTGCGGAGCACAGGCTCTGGACGCGCAGGCTTAGCGGCCATGGCTCACGGGCCTAGCCGCTTCACGGCATGTGGGATCCTCCCGAACCGGGGCACGAACCTGTGTCCCCTGCATCGGCAGGCGGACTCTCAACCACTGCGCCACCAGGGAAGCCCAGCCTAGGTTCTTAATTGAAGATTATGGGACTGCAATACCAGCCCTGTATGGCTTATTAAGATTCTTTCCCTTCAAGTGGGAAATGAGTTTCTTTAACCTGAGCTATTATTATTGGATTGACCAAAAATTTCGTTCATTTTTTTTTTCCCTAAGATGGCTCTAATAATGCTTAGTTGCCTTTAAGTTCATTCAAAACAATTTTGTTAGATTGTATTGTGACAGCTGTCATATCAGCGTGCATTTTAAAAAACTTATCAAAATTGGTGAACTTTTGTGTAGCCATTTTAATATTGAAGATGGAAGAAAAAAAGCAAGATTTTCAGCATATTATGCTTTATTATTTCAGGAAAGGTAAAAACACAACTGAAACACAATAAAAGATTTACACAGTGTATGGAGAAGGTGCTGTGACTGATCGAG
Organism: Kogia breviceps; assembly: GCF_026419965.1. Lineage (NCBI taxonomy): Eukaryota > Metazoa > Chordata > Mammalia > Artiodactyla > Physeteridae > Kogia > Kogia breviceps. The sequence goes on along the minus strand of NC_081319.1, from coordinate 13,698,555 downwards.
CTTGTCAAAAGTGGTTTGCGAAGTTTCGTGCTGAAAATTTCTCACTGGACGATGCTCCACGGTTGGGTAGACCCGTTGAAATTGATAGCAATCAAATTGAGGCGATAATTGTGAACAGTCAACTTTATACCATGTGGGAGACAGCCGACATACTGAAAATATCCAAATCAAGCACTGAAAATCATTTGCACCAGGTCGGTTATGTTCATAGCTTTGATGTTTGGGTTCCACATAAGTTAAGTGAAAAACCCCTCATCGCCATATTTCCGCACACAATTCTCTACCTAAACGTAACAAAAATATTCCGTTTTAAAACAAATTGTGATGAGTGATGAAAAGTGGATACTGAACAATAATGTGGAATGGAAGAGATCATGGGGCAAGTGAAATGAACCACACCTACCACAACAAAGGCTGGTCTTCATCCAAAGAAGGTGATGTGTATATGGTGGGGTTAGAAGGGAGTCCTCTATTTTGAGCTCCTGGAAAACCAAATGATTAATTTCAACAAGTACTGCTCCCAGTTAGACCAACTGAAAGCAGCACTCGATGAAAAGCATCCGGAATTACTTAACAGAAAATGCGTAATCTTCCATCAGGATAACACAGAAGAGCATGTTTCTTTGGTGACCAGGTGAAAACTGTTATAGCGTGGCTGGGAAGCTCTGATTCGTCCGCCATATTCACCAGACATTGCACCTTAGGATTTCCATTTATTTCCGTCCTCACAGAATTCTCTTAATGGAAAAGATTTTGGTTCCCTGGAAGACTGTAAAAGGCACCTGGAACAGTCCTTTCCTCAAAAAGATAAAAAGTTTTGGGAAGATGGAATTATGAAGTTGCCTGGAAAATGGCAGAAGGTAGTGGAACAAAAGGGTGAATATGTTGTTCAATAAAATTCTTGGTGAAAGTGAAAAATGTGTCTTTTATTTTTACCGAAAAACTGAAGGAACTTTTTGGCCAGCCCAGTATTTTGATTTTCCTCCCACATGTGGTTGAATCAATTTCTCTAAAGTTTCAAATGAATGATGCTAAGAGAAGTGGAATTCCCATAGGTTAGGTAGGCATTTTAATAAACACTGGCCTAATCCCAGGAACTCCCAAAGAAACTGATAATACTGGAAGAGTTGCTTGATTTCTCTATTTTGCTTTTTTTTACTTGAAATATAGAGGCAATGATAATAGCCCTGTTACTTCTTCATATTGTGATAGTTCTTGACAAAGTATAAAATACTATTTATATGCAATATGCTTCCCATTAATAATATTCTCTTGATCTAAAGCAAGGTTTCTTAACTGAAAGTCTGTGAATTCATTGATATTTTATGAAAAACTGTAATTGTGGATACAATTTTTTTTTTTTTTTCCCCTAGGGAGAAAGTCCTTTAAATCCTCAGCAGAATCTAGACGTCAGAGACAATGTCCTAAATGGGATGATATTTATCTAGAGAAAGGCCCTTTCTGTTGTAGAACAGTTACAAAATATTATTTGAAAGCCTACCTTCAACATCATAATCATCATTTAGTAACCATCTCTGAATGGCTAAAATGGACAGCCCTTCAAGTTCTCATTTCTAACACCACTTCCTCCCCAAAGCATTTTTTAAAGTGTCAAGTAGGAAATAATCTTTCCCTTTTCTAGATTACCATTGGACTTTCATAAATAACTCTCTTAAAAAGCGTATCTATGGGTTTTATACTTCTCTACTGGACTTCAAATCCTGAAGAGCAAGTATTAAGTCTAGACCTGTATTAAATCCCTAGCAACTTAATCCTATGACTTATCATATGCTTGTTGGGTGAATAAATTCTTCAGAACATTTACTTATTTTAGTGGTATATACAGTACATTTTTATGAAACACTGGTCTAAAATATAGGAAACTTCAACCTCAAAAGTAATTTAATAGGAAGGGCTTCAGATTGGATCCAGAGTTCAGCCACTGGAACATGGCCCAGAAAGGGAGCAGATGGTGATCTGCAGTGCATGGCTGCAGTGCACATCTTGTCACTTGGTCTGTGGTCCCTTACTATGTATGTGACAATAGGAGTTAGATTTGTGTTTGGGTTTGCTCAGAGAAGTTAGGTTTAAAAAGATACAAAAGGGGCTTCCCTGGTGGCGCAGTGGTTGAGAGTCCGCCTGCCGATGCAGGGGACACGGGTTCGTGCTCCGGTCCGAGAAGATCCCACATGCCGCGGAGCGGCTGGGCCCCTGAGCCGTGGCTGCTGAGCCTGCGCGTCCAGAGCCTGTGCTCCGCAACGGGAGAGGCCACAGCAGTGTGAGGCCCGCATACCGCAAAAAGAAAACAAAAAAAACCCCAAAAAACCCCAAAAGACTTTCTACCTAGGAGGTACCATTTGTTACCATTCTATACTTTCTGTGTAGTAGGTATAAAACAAAGGACAGTTAATCAATTTTTTCCTTTAGACACAAACTCAACTTTTTCGTGCCATCTGAAAATATATTGGCACTACAAAACTGTACCAGTGGGCTTCCCTGGTGGCGCAGTGGGTGAGAGTCCGCCTGCCAATGCGGGGGACGCGGGTTCGTGCCCCGGTCCGTGAGGATCCCACGTGCCGCGGAGCGGCTGGGCCCGTGAGCCATGGCCGCTGAGCCTGCGCATCCGGAGCCTGTGCTCCGCAACGGGAGAGGCCACAGCAGTGAGAGGCCCGCGTACCCCACAAAAACAAACAAACAAACAAAACTGTACCAGTAAGAAAGCCGTTTATTCTTGATGACATCTGAAATTTTGGTTAAGTTATACTTGGTTGCTTTTAAAATTTTGGTTAAGTTATCGTTGGTTGCTTTTAATCAGCTCATTTAATTTTTCTTGGGTTATTAGACATTCTAGGAAAAACCCTGTTTGGGGACTTTAGGAGCCTTAAGAATAATTCTCTTCTTTACTTACAAAGTTCAGAATTAATTGAGAAACATACTTAGCAGTCAGACTGATAGAAATAAAAATAAAACTTTATTACTGATAAAGTTAAAAACATGGCATAGATTTGTTGACAAGTAGAGTACTAATAATTTACCGCTGAATTAAACAGATTTATTCACCCAGTTACATGCACACCTGGACTGCTTTAGTGTCCTGGGCCCCTTCTCAAAGGGGCTGGCTCTGTGCTGCGTGGTCAGAGGACAGAACAGAAAACACCTTTTCTGAAGGGAGAGGTTGCCAAAGTAAGAATAGAGGAGGAAACTGATAAACTTATGTTCTGCTCCTTCTAATCTCATGGGCAAAGTCCAGGAGTGTTACTCTACCATTGTCCATCCAATTGGGAACTTGTTCCTGGGTACTAAGTGTTCCCTCTTCTTACATATTGTATTTCATAGTGTTCCTCTGATACTGTTTCGTGTCATCATTTTCTTCTCACCAGTTATAGAAAAACTTCTATGAACACTCATCCCTGATTAAATCGCATGTAAGATCCTCAGCTTGACACACATGATCCCTGTGAACTGGCCTCAGAGGATCTGAAATCTATACACCGCAATTTGCATTCCCCTAACATTTCACTTTCCAAATGACTTAGCTCATTAGCTTGTCTTTGGAAAATCGAGAATTTGGTACATTTCATATCTGCTGTTGGTGATTCTGCCATTGACACATGCAGTGAACACTTTTATGCCCTTTGTCCATGAGTGTACACAATCTTAGGTAGAAACCTAAGCCATTTTAGTAAGAAGGGATTTGGGAGATGGAGTGGGGTTATTCTCGCCAGACCCAGGTAAAGTTAGGCCAGCAGTGTGGAATATAAAAATTTCACATATTTTCTATTAATGTTGCTTTTTAGTGATTACTTCTTTAATATTTTTTCTGATATTTCCTACTCTGATGAATACCAAAGAGCCAAAATTTGTTATTCTCTATCTTAGGACTCTTTTTTAAAAAAATCTTTGCAGAGTTCTTAAAAGAATCTCTAATTATTTAATTTACTTTTTTTTAAACATCTTTATTGGACTATAATTGCTTTACAATGGTGTGTTAGTTTCTGCTTTACAACAAAGTGAATCAGTTATATACATATACATATGTTCCCATATGTCTTCCCTCTTGCGTCTCCCTCCCTCCCACCCTCCCTATCCCACCCCTCTAGGTGGTCACAAAGCACTGACCTGATCTCCCTGTGCTATGCAGCTGCTTCCCACTAGCTTTCCACCCTACGTTTGGTACTGTATACATGTCCATGCCACTCTCTCACTGCGTCACAGCTTACCCTTCCCGCTCCGCATATCCCCAAGTCCATGCTCTAGTAAGTCTGTGTTTTATTCCCGTCCTACCCCTAGGCTCTTCATGACATTTTTTTTTCTTTCTTAGATTCTATATATATATGTGTGTGTTAGCATACGGTATTTGTTTTTCTCCAATCTGACTTACTTCACTCTGTATGACAGACTCCAGGTCTATCCACCTCACTACAAATAACTCAGTTTCATTTCTTTTTATGGCTGAGTAATATTCCATTGTATGTATGTGCCACATCTTCTTTATCCATTCATCTCTTGATGGACACTTAGGTTGCTTCCATGTCCTGGCTATTGTAAATAGAGCTGCAATGAACATTGTGGTACATGACTCTTTTTGAATTATGGTTTTCTCAGGGTATATGCCCAGTAGTGGGATTGCTGAGTCATATGGTAGTTCTATTTGTAGTTTTTTAAGGAACCTCCATACTGTTCTCCATAGTGGCTGTATCAATTTACATTCCCACCAACAGTGTAAGAGTATTCCCTTTTCTCCACACCCTCTCCAGCATTTATTGTTTGTAGAGTTTTTGATGATGGCCATTCTGACCTGTGTGAGATGATATCTCATTGTAGTTTTGATTTGCATTTCTCTAATGATTAATGATGTTGAGCATTCTTGCATGTGTTTCTTGGCAATCTGTATATCTTCTTTGGAGAAATGTCTATTTAGGTCTTCTGCCCATTTTTGGATTGGGTTGTTTGTTTTTTTGTTATTGAGCTGCATGAGTTGCTTGTAAATGTTGGAAATTAATCCTTTGTCAGTTGCTTCATTTGCAACTATTTTCTCCCATTCTGAGGGTTGTCTTTTGGTCTTGTTTATGGTATCCTTTGCTGTGCAAAAGCTTTTAAGTTTCATTAGGTCCCATTTGTTTTTTATTTCCATTTTTCTAGGAGGTGGGTCAAAAAGGATCTTGCTGTGATTTATGTCATAGACCATTCTGCCTATGTTTTCCTTTGAGAGTTTGATAGTATCTGGCCTTACATGTAGGTCTTTAACCCATTTTGAGTTTCTTTTTGGGTATGGTGTTAGGGAGTGTTCTAATTTCACACTTTTACATGTAGCTGTCCAGTTTTCCAAGCACCACTTATTGAAGAGGCTGTCTTTTCTCCACTGTATATTCTTGCCTCCTTTATCAAAGATAAGGTGACCGTATGTGTGTGGGTTTAACTCTGGGCTTTCTATCCTGTTCCATTGATCTATATTTCTGTTTTTGTGCCAGTACCATACTGCCTTGATTACTGTAGCTTTGTAGTATAGTCTGAAACCAGGGAGCCTGATTCCTCCAGCTCCATTTTTCGTTCTCAAGATTGCTTTGGCTATTCGGGGTCTTTTGTGTTTCCATACAAATTGTGAAATATTTTGTTCTAGTTTTGTAAAAAATACCAGTGTTAGTTTGATAGGGATTGCATTGAATCTGTAGATTGCTTTGGGTAGTAGAGTCATTTTCACATTGTTGATTCTTCCAGTCCAAGAACATGGTATATCTCTCCCTCTATTTGTATCATCTTTAATTTCTTTCATCAGTGTCTTATAATTTTCTGCATACAGGTCTTTTGTCTCCTTAGGTAGGTTTATTCCAAGATGTTTTATTCTTTTTGTTGCAATGGTAAATGGGAGTGTTTTCTTAATTTCACTCTCAGATTTTTCATCATTAGTGTGTAAGAATGCCAGAGATTTCTGTTCATTAATTTTGTATCCTGCTACTTTACCAAATTCATTGATTAGCTCTAGTAATTTTCTGGTAGCATCCTTAGGATTCTCTATGTATAGTATCATGTCATCTGCAAACAGTGACAGCTTTACTTCTTCTTTTCCGATTTGGATTCCTTTTATTTCTTTTGCTTCTCTGATTGCTATGTCTAGAACTTCCAAAACTATGATGAATAAGAGTGGTGAGAGTGGGCAACCTTGTCTTTTTCCTGATCTTAGTGGAAATGGTTTCATTTTAATTATTTAATTTACTTTTTAATTACTTATCTGCTGTCTGTCTCCCTCCCCAGGGATAATAACTCTGTAATTGTTGCCATCCATTTGTGTGGCTAAAAGCAGCTCACTGATTTGCACCCAATAGATAATAAGGATGAGCTGAATGAATCATTTCACTTACTCGTTTATTTACTTGTTCTCTCTTCCTCTCTCTATCCCACAAATAACCACTTGTCCTTTGAATTAGAAACAGACAAAATAATTTTAAATGCCCCATTGGAATATAGTAAGTCAGTGTTAGGAAAAATTATTTAGATCATGAGGTACTAATAAGTAACCATTTCACTGAATATTTCCATCTTATTTCTATTTTTTCTTTTTATATATGTTATCACAAATACATGTGAATACTTTTACATGGAATTTGATAGGTGCTTAGTAAATACTGATTGCATTTTTGGCAATAAAGTTTCAGTGTTATGCCTCTTCTGTGCCTGTCAGGTCTTACAGCTCATTCTCTAGCCCCCAGAGATGCTTTCTTACACAGTTTCAGGAAGTAATTCACATCATACCCTATGTGAATGATACCTAGAGATGTGTGGCCTGACATCCCAGCCAGCCTTTAGGGCTCATAGGCCCTCAGTCATCAGATTAACCTTGCTACTCTGTCTTGGCTTTTTCTTTATTCCTCTCAGGCTCTGCTATAACATGTGCATACATGTAATTCTGGTGTATTTATTTTATTCTTTTAACCAGCATTTTTATGACTCTTAAAGGAGGTGTTTTAGCCCACCATGTTTCTAGAACTTCTCTTTCATTTTGCAGATGAAAAGAGAACTTCCCAGAAAAGTCAACTTACTTACCTGAGTATACCTGACTACGAAACAGCCAAGATAGAATGCTGGTGTCCGAATCTAATGTAAAAGCTCTTTCATAAAATTTAATAACTATGCTTTTATTATTATTACTCCTCTCATTTTAATACCCATGACTGAATTGTCAAATTATACAAGAACCTGATGAAAACCATATTGTTGCATGGCTTTGTAACTGCCACACGTTTAAAAATCATTAATTCTTTAAACATTTACCAAGCTACATCACTGAGCTAGATGCTGGGTTAACAAAATTGAACAGGACGTCATAGCTCTTTTGAGGAGGTCATACTATAGTAGACAAAACAGTTGTATCACCAGATAATTACAGAGCAGTGTGCCTGAGGATCATATGAGCGCAAAGACGACAGTGATACTGTCCTGGGGGGTGGGGGAGGAGGAAGAATGGGTTCAGAAATGCTTCGTCCTGAAGTAGTTCTTTTTATATTAATGAATGTATTGGATGGAGGGATAAATAGATGGATAGTTACGTGATGAAGATAGTTACTATCATTATCACCATTATATAGAAAGTCAGGCACAGTAGAAGTTAAGTAACTTGTTCAAGCTCACGCAGTTAGTAAAGTGGAGTATCTAGGCTACCAGGCTGTCTGACTCCACGGTGTTCACCCTTGCACTTTGATAGTTAGAACTACCTCTAAAAGACTAGAAGTACTTCCTGATGAAGGGGTTTCGGGTAGAGTAACATAACAGACGAAGAGAGAATATATTTTCATGGAGGGGAAAAGTAGCGTGAAGTTTTTAAGGAAGGAAGAGGAAGAAAATCCTAGTTGATGAATGGAATAGAAAGCACAAGTCATTGAGGGAGGTGGTCATTAGAGTGGGGACCAGGTATGAATTGGTTGTGTTTAGGTTTGACCAGGGAGTTGATAGGGTCCTTTGAAGCATTTTAAACAGGAGGATAATGTTTAGATTTCTGTTTTGGAAAGGGCACGCTGACATGACTGTGGAGAACGGATTTCAACCAGGGCTTTTCATTTTTTATTCATTTTCAGGTGAAAAATGCTACAGCAAAACAGAGTGGTTTAGAGATCAATAAATGGCACAATTTAAAACGTCTGAAAGGAACTCTTTGGCTTCTAAATATAGAGTGCATCCTGCAGAAGCTGAAAGTGACCCTAATCTGATAAGTGTAGTATTTTTAGCATTTATAGATATGAAGGGGGATGTCTCATTATTCAGCTTAAGACATCACTAAGAAGAGTGATATCCAGATTTATCCGGACAATTTCCCTCTTGCCCTCAAAAAAAAGAGGTCTATTTAATATTTTTCTTCCCACCTTTATATGTTTCGGAGCTGGTAATAAATTTTCGTGAAGAGCTTGATGAGTTATCATTGGCCTCCGTTTCTGAGAAAACTTGCAGAAATTTCCTGATGGCGTCCATTAGCACCACTTTGATGTTGTGTGAGAGGGTAGAGTGAGTAGGTTGGGATCCTTTAAGAAAATAAATTGACAAATTATTGAGGTCAAAGAATCCAGGTATTTTGTAACCATGGTTGTGAAAATTAAGTCAAGGCTCATCAATGTGTGCCAAAATGAGCAGGTGAAAGCTGTTTGAGAAAATGCCATATTTGAAGTATTCTCCAAATATTGCTTACTAGTTACAAAATTAAAATGATACTTTTACATTTATAACAGAGAAATCTGGAGATCAAACTTAATACCACCACTAACAGTATAAACTGACAATACGTACCTCCCAACACAGTGCACCGAGAACTCAGTGTCACCTAACCAGAGAGTATGTAGTAAGTGATAGTTTTTTATCAGTGTTACGCTTCTTGGATCCCTTGCTCTCATTATGGTTGTATAGGTGAAAGTCGTTGTTCTTTGGAAAAACATTGTTTGATGAACTATTGCATTATACACGTTAAATATTTTATAGTTTTATGTGTCAGTGATACTGAAAAAAAATTTTGGCGAATTCTTAAAGTGACTTAAGGGTAAAGTGTTAGGACATCTTCTACTTTCAAATGGTTCAGGAAAAAATGAGTATAACAGAGAGAAGGAAGCAGGGAAGGAGAGAGAAGAGCAACTAAAAACAGAAAGCAGTCATCAAAATGTTTACATTAGTTTTAGGTCAAAAATATACGGATATTGAATGTACCATTCTTTCAACTTTCCTCTAAGTTTGAAATAACTCAAAAAAAAAAAAAAAAAAGATTGGGGCAGATGGAAGTCCAGATGATCAAGTTGAAAATAGTGTTCTATAATCTTATCCAAAATTATTACATTTTGTATGTTATTTTAGATCAACCCTACCCACCAATTTTGAGGTTTTAATACGTTTGCTTTATTTTGTATCAGGCTGTTTTAAAATTTCAAACTTTAGAACCATTGGTTTACTGTAGGCAAACACAGTTAAGAACATTTTCTGTCATGAACATGATTGGAAAAGGAAAAAAAAAATGTCAACAGTGAAAAATAAAAGTTCTACATAATAAAGTTTAAAAAAAACCCCAAATCTGCCATTTATGAGCTATGAGCCCTTGGACAACTTACTCATATCTCTGGTTCTCAGTGTCTTCATCTATGAAACAGGAATAGTAAAAACACCTAACTCATAGGGTTGTGGTGAAGATTCAGTTATTCCATGTAAAGTGCATAGCAGTTTCTGACACATAATAAACTCTCAAAATCATGATGGGCCGTGGCAGAAAAAAATGTGTGTCTCTGGACAAAAGTCTTCCTCCTGCTGTACTGTTCACTGCTCAGAATAAATCTGTAATATCCCCCACCCCATAAAATTACGTACTGTTTTAAAATTGCAGAGTCTCAAATAACCACTGAGCATAAGAACAGATGTATACTTTAAAGATACATATGATTATGTGGCTATATCCTATAGATTACATAAACTTTAGATTCCTAGAATTAAAGGTTGCTTTCCCTACATTTGTCGTTTGCTAGTAGTGTTTCTACATCATATAGATACAGAGGATAGAAGGGCATGAATTTAAAAAGAAGTTTCCCTGAAAACAGTTTTTAAAATTTCTAGAGAGATTCTCGAACTCTCTCTTAATCTTTGATTTATGTATGTTCTAAAATTGTCTACTCCTCTGTATCTGGGACTCAGTCCATTTTGAAAAAAATTTTAACCCATTTTCTCAAAGCAGGTAGGAAGGAGAGCAGGCATCTTATTCTCCTTTTCTTTGATCCATAAAATATAAGAATAGTTTTAGCCCATTCTAATCAGACACTCACTTTTTTCCTAAAGTAACATTGGTGATCTTACCAAGTACAGAACTTTTTGGATTTTGCTCTGCTTCTGCCAGTCTCCATCCTATAGGTACCTTTTTCTCATCTTGTTGCAGCTGCAGCAGATCTAAGGGGAGACCGTTTCCCTTTAAGAAACAAAGGTGAGCTGTGACTCACCTCATGTAAAAGCCACAACAAGGCTTTTTGCAGTTGATGGAAGGGATGCCAAAGAATGAAAAGCGCCTGCTATCTACCTAGCGCCTACCCTCCCTGGAGCCGTCAGAAGAGCTCAGCACTAGAGCTGGAGTCATTCGTGATAAAGCTGTTTATAAATAATAATAACCTTAGCGGATGATGAGACATGCAGTAAACTTTTTCTGAGCCAGACGGGATGATGTAGGGGATACCATATAAATTCATGAAGTTTGTAAGGAAAGCAGATGCTGAGAGATTTGATTTCTCTCCCCCATAATTTAAATGGACAATGAATTTAGTAGGTGCTTAATAAGTTGTTGTTGAATGAGTAAACAGAAGAGGTCTTACAACTGAATTCCTAAGGAAGGTCCATGAATTGAAGCATATTTGAGGCATATTTAATCCCAACTCTGTATTAAAAGTGTATCTATTTCAGGAGTGAAATCACATTCCTGAAATGGGAACATACAAAAGGGTACCCATCTGTTTAGGGGGAATCGCAGAGACAGAAAGAAAAAAATATGTGTGGAATTACACGGCCGTCCACTTGCCATAGACGTGTGTTCATTGGTTTCCATGGTAGGGGGGCGGGAGAGGGTAACAGAGCTGGATTGAGATTCATTTTTCTCAGTTCTGTTTGGTTTTGTAAGAAGCAGGAGGAGAGAGCCGAGGGCCACATTGGGTGCTTGTGCTGACTTGACTTTTGTACTTCGTCACGCCACTAGCCATTTGTTCTGAGGCCCACATTTGTTTGCACTAATAGACTTGGAATTACAGTATTTTCTCAGCTTTTGGACTAGCTTCTTGTACTGAATATTGTAATTTTTGTGAAAGCATACTGGAATGTCTAAAGTAACGTTTAAGGCAAAACAGTCCATTTGCTACTGCAGCTATCTTTAGAGCAACACCATTTAAACTTGGTCAGTTTTTCATCTTAGCTCTGAATTCTTAAGAATTCTAACTGTGAGGACTCCATCAAGATTCCTTTGGGTCAGGGTTTCTCAGATGTGGGACAGATGATTTTGAGGGAGGGGATGTCCGGTGCCTTGCAGGCTCTTGAGCAGTATCTCTGTCCACCAGATGCCACTTTACCCCCCTTCCCTGAGTTGTGACAATCAAAAACTAGTCTTTTAAAACTTCCCGTTTTCGTTGGAAGAAAAATCAGAATCTTCTGAGGAAAAGAATTTTTGTTCTCAGATGGTAAGAAAATCAGTATGTGTTCTTTGGCCAGTGTAATGAGGATAAATCAGTTCTACCTCTAAAAGTAAATGAGCAATACCACTTGCAAAACCATTTGTCTACACTTGGTCTCTCTTCCTCTCTCTCTTTCCTTATCTTTCTCCACACACACGTATGCACACACACATACACACACATATAAACACATAGGCCCATGCATGCACACCTTAAATTAACTGACATTTTTTTGCTAACGATGGCTCCAAACTTCTGAGCAGTTGGTGGTAGATAAATATTGAGGCATACTGCATTTTAATCTACCTTATAGGTCAATTTGATGTCATTGTGACATACTTTTCAAAATGGGCTCTTTTCTCTACAGATTGTTTTAATTTTGTGACCCTGGTCTCAGTGGATTACTGCTACAACAGTCTGATTACTTCCTGGAAAATGAATATGGCTACACACTTTCTCGTGTGGATCCATACTTGCGGCTTGTTTCTTGATTAATTTCTTACTGGCTCCATCACTTTCACTTAGAAAAGGAAGTCTAGTCAAGCTGCTTAGATTGTCATTCCAGTGGGTGCCCTGGGCAGTGATTTCTGAACCGTCCATTCCTTTGAAATTTTGTTCTCGGCTGGAGAAATGTCAGTTGTCTCAGCTTTTGGCTCTGACTTTTAGTGAGAGAGGCAAGGAATAGGAAGTATGAATACTTTCTAGAAGAAGCAATGAGCACTTATATGCACATCAAGTGACTTACTGCTCAGGATTCCAAAGCATTAAAAAATATTGATTAAGCCTCAACCTGTTGGGAAATTACTGCCATCAGTTTCATTTTTCCCCTAGATTTGCTGAAGCTCAGAACTGTATTTAACTTGCTGAGTCTTGTGTTGTGGCCAGAAAAAGACCTTAGGGGCCCCATTCCCCAGGTCCTTATTAGCCTTGACGAGAGTGTTGTTAAAAATGTAGATTGTTGACAATTCCAAAGAGATGCACTTTCTTGGAGTTTCCACATGAAGTCTGAAACAATCACTATATATTTTTGGCTTCCAAAATGCATTCTGGGGTAATATATCAGGTCCTACTGTATTTATGAAGACAGTCTGTTTTGTTTGCAGCCACTGATCATTTTGGTCATTTTGTCCCTCTCCTTGCTATATTTATTTTGCCATTAATGTTGGCTTTGACCTTAAAATTTAAAAAAAACAACAACAGACATTTCCCAGATTCAGGCTTTTGTTATAAACCATATTTTAAATGGTATGTCTCAGTGGAGTAATGTATGAAGAATTGATGGAAGTTAGAGATTTTTAGTTAGTAATTATCACCTACCATTAGAAACAAGTACAAATCACATGATGTCAAAGTGAATCTATCACATACCGTAATCGAAGATGAATCAAAGTAATTACCAGGCAAAGAGAGATTGAATACAACTTAAAACCAATTAAACTATTTATTTCGACTGTACCACTGAATAAACAGCTTGTATTTTAATTTGCTCCTGTTTTCATTTGCTTCAGCAATGTTTGCTAATACAACTGAGATACACAATTGCTATTTAATTAACCTGTTTTTGTCAGCACCTCACATGAGCCGCGTGAAGTAGATGTGCTAAAGTCTCAGTAATAATGAGCCAGATAAAAACAACAAACATAAGATTTGTGCCAGTCATTTTACGTTACGCCAATTTGCAAGAATACCCAAAGAAATTTTTAAAAAATGGCTTACTGGGCTTCCCTGGTGGCGCAGTGGTTGAGAATCCGCCTGCCGATGCAGGAGACACGGGTTCGTGCCCTGGTCCGGGAAGATCCCACATGCCGCGGAGCAACTAAGCCCGTGAGCCATGGCCGCTGAGCCTGCGCGTCCGGAGCCTGTGCTCCGCAACGGGAGAGGCCACAACAGTGAGAGGCCCGCATACCACAAAAAAAAAAAAAAAAAAAAAAAAATGGCTTACTTTAAAGAAATTGGATTGAAAATAGTTGCAAAAACAAACGTATTGAACCAACACAAAATTACTCAAAAGTTTGGTGGATTTTTTTAAGTTTAATTAAACTGTTTCATCATCCCTCACTTCGTATATTGTTACTCTTAACTATTGATAGTAAGTCTACTTGAGGCCTTGTATCTAGTTTGGAATGAGTTGGTAGTGGCCACAGAAAGATCTGGTAGCATGCGTCTTTTGCAAAATCTTGTGTCCTTTGGGTGAGTTATTTTTCTAGATATTCAGTAAAGCATCAGAAAAGTGTGGATCCATTTTTCTGTGATTCCCTGAGAGCAGTATCAAAACCCTAGGACAGTTTGGATTGTCTTGACCTTGATGATACATATTTTCCCACAAAAGATGGTGTGACTGACAATGTGAAGAGAAACCCTATCTTTCTTCACTTTGGATAGTAGGAGTGTAAGAAAGTAAGCTGGAATAATCCCATTTAAATATAAAAAGACTCTTTCCTCACAAATCAAAATATCTGGTGATTGACACCATGAAGACAAAACATTTTGACCATTGGCTCTTCATCCAGGTGTTTTACTCTCAGGCAGAAATGGTGTGTGTAGAAATAGCCAAAACCATCTTCTGGTCAGCCTTTTTTTCTCCTTTTACACGTTTATAATTTACTCACATAGATCATGCTGCCTCTAATTCTTTCTCTAAAACAGCTGCATATTAGCCAAATTCTCATGGAACCCTCAAAGGTAACAGAGACCTCCCAATTGAGGACAGTTTAAAAAAAAAAAGCATACATTTATTTCATTCCCGTTCCTCAGGTCGCCGCTATGAAGTGTAAACACTATTCTATCGGAAATCCACTTTCTAGCTCTTAGAACAATAGTAGACAGTCTTATATGCAAGAGTCTTCAGAGATCTGGACCAAGGCCCCATTGTACAGATAAGAAAAACAAGGCTCAGAGAGGTGCAGTCATATTGTAGGTCGTCTGATTTTTGTAGCAAGATGAGCATAAGAACTCAGGTTTTCTCTCCTCCTAATATCTGCACTGTCTTTATCACACAGGCCTATTAATTATAAGCAGCTTTTTGTGTGTGTTGGAACTTTAAATTATCACATGGGTGCCTTAATCACAGCCTTTGATGAGTGACACAAGAGATGTCTCCTTTCTCTGAAATGGAAAGTTTTACATCTCTAACCCTCCCTTGCTTACTAAGGTCAAACTTACATAAGCAAATATCTTCAAGGGCTGGCAGGTAGCATATATGTGCAAAAACAGGAGTTGGCACAGGTTTGGTAAAGTGCAGAACACATGTTCTGTTTAAAAATGTTCACATTCAAATTCTAAACTCTCTCTCTTGCCGAACCAAGCATGTCCACAGGCTACTACTTTGCAACTCCTGACTGTATCACCATGCAGAGAGAGTAAAGAAGAGTATTATTCCAGTTACACAAGCAGATCAACATTACCAGATCCTTTTTGAATACTTGGTGTCCTGAGTTCCATGACAAACCCTCTGCTTTGAATGCCCTGGACTTCTAGGACTCAAGAAGAAACATATATTTGGAGACATAAAATGCCTCCAGAGAGACTATCTTGAGTCTAACCAGTCTCCCCAAAGTCTAAATTTGCAAAGAATATACACACACGTGTCCCATATAATCGAGAGGGGCAGTGCTGCAGCCTGTAAGCTTCCTGGGAGCCTCAAGTAACCCTAACAGACAAACCAAATCACAGGGCAAACCCACCATATATACCGAGCAACCAGTGTAATTATATTCTATAGTTGAGGAATTACATAAATTGCCCATTGGGAAGGAAGCCGTAAACTCTACCCCCCTTGAAATCTATAAACAGCTGTGCGAGTCTCTGCATATCTTTGAAAGGTTGAACACATTTGATCGGGGAACCAAGTTGATTTCCTAATCAGGTTCGATGTGAGCAGAGCCAGTTAGAGATGTGTGTGATTCTCCCAGTGTGCGTCTTTGATTCATGCGCTAATTATGTCGATCCTTTGGGGAACACAGCCACAAAGCTGGGTCCTCCTTGATTAATGCTGGCGGAGAGCCATGCGGTGCACAGCGGAGAGCAGTTCAGCATCTCTAGTCCCAGATGAGAATATGGTCCCATTATCTCCCAGCTGCCTAAGCAATCCATAAGGGCCTGTTCTGCGTGGGTGATCAGTGTAGTGGAAGCAGGGACTTGCTGAGAGCTGAAATCTCTGTTTGATTTGCTGTAACATGTAAAGCGAAACTGGGACATTTTACTTTGCAGTCTGTAAGTACCAGGTTTTTCTCTCCCCCTCTTCCTCCCTACAGCTCCATGTGAATGTGACTTTGCAAGCTGCATTTGATTTTCTGTTCCATCGCCCTTTGTTGAATCAAGCTGGTGAGGCAGAGTGTAATCTGTTTAGAGCTTGCTGTTTCTGTCAGATCTCTTTTATAATTGATTCATACAAGGAAATAAGAGACCTTTTAGAACGCTTTTATAGAAGTTAAAAATTATTGGCTTTGTTTGAAATTTGGAAGCATGCGTGCATTGTCTGTGGTGCTCAGGATGGCTAGAGCATATATTTATCTTCTGTATCTCTGGCCATTGCAAGAAAAATGTAAGTAGAAGTAACGCATATATGTTAGGAGATCATCTTACTTGCATTTCTGTATAAAAGAAGCTTGTGTCAGTGTTTCCACAATTTATTTAAGAGAGTTTATTTTGTGGCTCTCTCCTGCTACTAAGAAATGCAGAAACAGGAAAGTTTCTCTTGTTTTTCAGTTGCATGCTATTTGGAAACTTGCCGGGGGTGGGGGTAGCTATTAGGAATATTTGCAAATATAAAGTATATGTGTCTTTTTTCTTTCTAAGGGATGGTATTGAAAAATAAGAGTCTATGTTTAGCCCATTTTTGAATGCACTACTTTTTATGGAGATGTGAAATTTTAAAAAGCAAAAATTATCAGTTCAGATCTGGGTTCATTTATTTTCATGTCTCCAGATGCAACCTATCAAATTAGTACTTGTTATCTATGCAAGATGAATTCATCATAAAAATGATATTAAAAATTAATATTGTTAATGTTTGCATGGTGTCTTTCAAATGATCAATGGCTTAGTGAAATTAAAGATCATTATCACTGTGGAAAAGGATATACGGATTTTTGGTCTGGGTTTCCCCTAACCTAAATATAAACCACACTTTTCTTCCTGGATTGAAAGTAGAATAATTGAGCTTCTGTAGGAATAGAATTTGAATATAAGAGGCTTTAACCACTTGAACCAGTGGCCAGAGCTGAGGTGGACCAAAGTGAACTTCAAATCATTCCTATCTGCAAAGGGGAATCGAAGTGCCCTCATTGAGCTTGAGTCCATGGAGCCGGAGGATCCCGCAGTTTCCGGAGTGGAAATACAATTTTTCTGAATAGGCAGTAAGTTTCAAAGCAGAGAGAAACCACAGGCTGTGAAGTATCAAAGTGTCTCACTGGTGAGGACAGAGGATGTTCTCATTAGATTTGGTTGAGGGGAATGATGCAAGGGGGAAAAGACTCAAAATAGATGGCTGTGTACATGAGCACAGGCATTTTCAGAGCTTGAGGTTTGGAGGGGAAAAGTTCACAAACCAATAAAGAGCACTTAACATCTGGCAAGATGAAGCAAAAGAATGGCCCTGCTACGTCTGTGTAGCCAACAGTCCCAGGGCTGTCCTTGAGGAGAATTCTGTTCTCTGGAAAACAGTAAGTGTGTTTAAGGGTCCGAAATATGGAAATCTGAAATAATGGCAAGTGGATTTGATGGTTAGTTACATTTCCCCTAAGCAAAAGATTGGCCTCATGCCTTCTTCCCAAATTGAGCTGACTTGTGTGAGTGATGGTTACTGAGCAAGTCTCAGCTATATATTAAACAATAGTTTCTGTTTTTCTAACTAGTGCAAGTATATGATCTCGCAGAGTTGTGATCTTATTTAAAATGATGTAAGGAACAGAAATAGAAGTAGTTAAGGTCCAGTGATTTTTGTACAATCGTTTGTTTTGTGTCTAAATAATTTAGTACGTTCTGTTTTCTTTTGAATTTCAATGTTGTGTGTGACTCCTGAATTCTTCTATATATGTGTGTATATATATACACGTGTATGTGTGTGTGTGTGTGTGTGTGTGTGTGTGTGTGTGTGTATTTAGCAGGAACTTTTGCCCTTTGTAGAGAAGTATTCTTCTGAAGTAGTTAGGTTTGACTTCTTTTTTTCCATTCAAACATTTAGAAATGTCATCTCCTGTGATGTTAAATTTTTTTTTTTTTTTTTTTTTGCGGCTGGTCACCTTAAAGCTCCAAGAGGTATTTGCAAGATTTATATAGCGTGCTCCTATTATTTAGAAATATTTTCACTATTTAATAAAAATTGTGACACTGTATCCTCAGTTATGCTTAATCTGTAGAAAAGGGGATTGGATGCTTCAGGGATTAGTTTAGGATCTGGTCATTTGACAGATGGGGAGGCCAGATGGGTGTTACATATACCTTGTAATAGGGGCTTTTAAAGTCATGGTGATTTGATTGGCCTTCAAAATAATTTTTTACTGCTATAAAAGATAATGAAAGAAAAGTCTTGCATTTTGTATGTAAAAAGAGTTTGTCTCGCTATGCGTTTGCAAGCGTGAGTACAAATCCACCAAACGAGCCCTGTAGATAATTTCCAGGCTGTTCCCAGTTCAGGGCTCCCTCAACATCCAGAAGCTGCTAGAGTTGAACAAAGTAAAGAATCCTGTGAGAAGGGGCAGAGCAGGAGAGAAAAGCCCCCTGGCAGCTGTGCTTTGGGCCCTTGGCTCACTGTCCTGTCTGTCCCAGAGCTGCTGGGCTAAGCACAGAAGAAACTTCACAGCATCCTCAGCAGCATTTGTCAGCAGGTCCTTTTTGCACACAGACTGCACCCTATCCCTGCTGGATGGGTTGCACCTGCAAATATGAGGTGAAGCAGGAAGTTCTGTAAACTCTTTCCACGAGACATTCAAAAGTGAATATGGTTGAATGGAAAAAGCATGACTTTAATAACCTAAAAAATAGGGGGATGATTTTAAATGTTAGTAAACCTCGACTCTGCAATATCAGTGTCTGCCCTTAGGTTTTCACCTGGCCCAGCAGACGCCTAAGTTAACCTCTTTTCAGCTGCTGTGCAAGCTCTAACAAGGCACTTTGCCTCTCTCTGCATCAGTATCCCCTGTAAAATGGTATGATTTCTAAGGTACTCTCTAGGTTAGGAAAATCCATGATGTCATGACACCTCATCGTAGCCTCTCACTCACTCCTGATAGCCCTTCACATTGCCTCGGGACTGGGCAAAATGTGATATAATTGTCATCCAAAACAAATTGGATTCTTGTTTTTCTTTCTTCCTCCTTTTCTTCCCTTCCCCTCCCTCCCTCCCTCCCTCCCGCCCTCCCTCCCTCCCTCCCTTCCTTCCTTCCTTCCTTCCTTCCTTCTTTTTTCTATCTCCACTCCCTCTCTTTCTACCCTGTCCCTGGTTCCCTTTTTTCCTGCCTCCCTCCTCTGTTTTTTCATTAGTGACTTATTCTAAAGTCAAACACAAACAAAGTTAGGATTGCCTGTTCTTTTGGGTAAGTTGTTAGTTTGTCACCTTTTCTTATGAGAAGTCATTGAGGCATAATTGATACACTGATACACTGCTCTGTTGTGTATTATGTTTACTTAGTCCTAGGCAGGTGTGTGCAGAAGGCACACTGAAAGTTATGGGTGTGTATACATGTGTGTAGATTTCCCATGTTAATTTTTAAAGTAAGAGAATAATTTATCTTATATTCTAAATTGAAGGTGACTAAGCAGGATTCATCCTAGTGCATTCAACTGACAACATTTAATTTAAAAATAAAACAAAAACAAAATTTCACAAATGAGAATCCACTTCAGTTTTGCAGCATATTCAAGAGCTTGATTTTTTAAAAGGGAAAAAATGTTCACCAAAGGATTTTATTTTTCCATGAAAAATGATAGTCTTGTTAAATGGTATGGAAAATAAAAAGCCATAAAGGATTTTAGTGTGAAATATATACCTGACAGCATAATCATGCAGGCAACTTTGTAGCATCCAAGAGCGTTAAAAGAAAAGAACTTCATGGAAAATTTTCTTCATTCTATGTTTATTGTAATCTCAGAACTTTTCATTACGAGATAAGACTGTCAGTTAAAATCAACAAATGATGAAGTTACTGAACCATCACTAATGATTCTGGCGCTTTTTGATGTACTCAAACCCAATTGTGAGTAAATTTTGTTTGATCATCTTCACTACAAGTACTGGAAGAAGCTAAATTAATTTCAGAATTGATATTTGTAATACAAGGATGACAGTGCTTTTTGTTTCTTTCACTTGTAAATGAAATGAGCATACACATTGACAATAGCTGGAATGGCACAAAATAATTGCAGACTAATATTCTACTTAACACTTGACAACATTTATATATATGTATCTTAACATCCAGTGTGTGTACTATGAGATGGATTTTAAGTGACCATTCGATGACATTAATAGCTTGGATGGGCTTTGCTGCTTATTCCAGAAAAGGGTAGTGTTAGGACAGCGTTTAAATATAAGTTGGAATATTAATTTTTCTCTCAAGTTTTACTATTAGGAAATCTCTGTCTATGTGGCTTATTTTGAAAATTAATGTCATTCCTTATTGAACTCATAGACTGTATTTGATGTGATCCATGCAGAGTATAAAATTAATTTTCCAAATCTCATAAAATTGGGTAGATATCCTGACTTTTTAGGTGGCGGGCCCTGTAGTAAGTAGAGTCAGTAACGTGGAATAATTCCTCAGCTTTATAGTTGTGCATCCTTCCATGACCAAAATCATTTTGTACTTAAGTACTATTTCTGTGCAAAAACATTATGGTGACAGATATGTCTGATAATTTGTGGCTCTCAAATCCCTGATTATAAAGTTACCAGGCAGCTTCTGGGGCACTACTTTTGGTTTTAAACCAGTGGATCTGATGACTTGAGATGTTCAATTCAGTGTCACATAGTTAATAGCTCCAGTGGTTTATCAGACTGTTTTATTGTGTAGTTAAAAAAATAAAGTTGTAAATCAGTCTCAGGCGTGGCAGTAGGTTTTGTTCATGGTTTCCTGTCTTTGCTTATATTCCAACATAGGAATGAGAGTCTTTCTGCATATCAGCATGAAATTTCTCTCTTGTTTCTAGGAAGGACCAGTATGATTTAATATTGAGGGGAGCATATCAGAAGGAGCTGTAAGGGAATAAAGTATTTCTGTGGTTAGTTATGAAATGCAGAGCAACAGATTCTGAGGCTATGACAGAATTTAGAGAAGCTGACTGTGCCACGCATTCGGCAAAGGGGACTCGAGGAGGGAGATTAAAGGCTTGCCAGAAGGAAACCCTATATCAAGGGATAGAAATTTGAGTGCTCTGCAAAAAAAAAAAAAAAAAAAAAAAAAACCACAAAAAACAAAAAACATTGTAAATAAGGAAGTAGAGGAAAGAGGGTATTGTGATGAGTGAGTGAAAAAATACCAGGTGTCAGGCCACTGGGACTAATTCCAAATTAATTGGCCTAGGTATTGCTAAGTTACTGTGAAAATGATTAAGAAATTTAAATCAGTGAGGAGACACAGAGAAAAAGGAATGCCTTTGGTTCTTAACTGCCCAAACAAGTTGGTTTTTCTTTTTGCGGTACGCAGGCCTCTCACCGTCGTGGCCTCTCCCGTTGCAGAGCACAGGCTCCGGACATGCAGGCTCAGCGGCCATGGCTCACGGGCCCAGCCGCTCCGCGGCATGTGGGACCTTCCCGGACCGGGGCACGAACCCGTGTCCCCTGCATCGGCAGGCGGACTCTCAACCACTGCGCCACCAGGCAATCCCCCAGACAAGTTTTAAAAATAGAATTATCATAAATGGAGTGTGTACTGTGGCATCAGTGTGAATCATCTTACTTAGTGAGGACTTCTGGAATAGCGTATATGGGTATCATGTTTCATGTAGTAAGTATTCATAAACATTGTGTAGCTGTTCATAGGTTGCTAGTGAATTGTTTTGATTCTTCTATCAATTTTTGTGTTTCTGATCTCCCCCCCACACACACACCCGCTCACCATTTATGTGTATGACCTCAAAGAGTACCAGGAGAGGTGACCAGGAAGTTTTAGGAGTTTGATTTTATTAAATCACTTCAACCGTTCACAAGTAAATGTAACGTTCTTATTGTGGGGCGTGATGCGCCATGATATATGGAAGGACTTCTTGAAATCATGTCGCCTCACTTTTCCTCTACTAAGCATCGTATCATTGTATCCAGAGTAAAATGTTTAGGTCTCTGGAGCAGTCAGATAAATGCCCTTTTCTACTGGACAAGAACCTCTAAATGAGTCACATCACTAATTATACACAGTCATTTGCAAGAACTTTGCCTCGTGCTGCTTAGAATTCCATGCATTTGTGCACCTTTCAGGTTGGTAGGCATGATGCTTGATCCCGGGTGGGGAAACAAGCACCATCTCCCAGAAGAGAACAAATCATGTGTTCCAACATGGTCTCTGGCATCTTTATGATGTGTGTGTTAACCGTGAATCTGGTAATTTAAGGTGTGTGACTCTTCCTCCCGTCCAGCTGTCTGGCTGTGTGCCGAGAGCAAAGAAAAGCAGCAGATTTAGACTGACACAGTCCTTCCCTGGATTCCCCTCTCTACCTCTCCCTGCAGGAATCCACCAAGGTATTCAGTTGATTGCTGTCGTTAACCTCTCCTGTAGTGTTATATTTCTTGTTGAAAGTACCTTTTGTGGCATGCGAGTACCTCAAAGAGATGTGAAAGCTTTAAAAATGACTTTACTTTTAAACATTCTTACCTAAATTATTAGGAGAAAAACAGTTTCTCAGCTAAGTTGTGCGTGTGCATGTGTCTGTGTTTGTGTGTATGTCTGTGTGTGTCTCTCTGTGTGTGTGTATATATACAACAAAGCTAAAATCTGTAAATTTCTGATGTTCATCAAGGGGTATGGCTGAATGATACATTGGTTACAGTGGTATTTTTTTCCAAGTTAATTTCAAAACACGTGAGTAATATTCCAGATATTCATGTAAACTGATAGACTAAAATATTTCCCTTGGGAAACATTCTTGAGTTTGTATTTGAAGGTATTCAATATCAAAATTATCTGAAAGATAGAGTTAGGAACCTGTTTGAAAGTCTGGCTAAGACTTTGATAATTTCTCTAAAATATCCATTTTAGTAAACATTGGGCTCCACATGGCAGTTTTTCCAGAGTGTGAAGCAAATACCGCTGATGGAATGTCTGATGACTTTAGGATATAGATAGATACTTTTAATCGACATGTTAAAAGAAAAAGATATGTAACTAGGAAATAAAATATATTATTTTACAGATATAATTGCTTAGGGCAAGGCTACATTGATAAAACTGTTTTTCTAAAAGTATTTTTGATTAACAATTTTAGAAGGCATTCTCGTATGTAGCAGAACTTGTAATGGGGACATGCAGGTGACCCTGTCATAGGTCAAGAATGGCCACCCTAGCAAATGGGGAAACAGTGACAAGAAACCGTGGAATGATAAGTCTGGAAATGTTCTACAGATTGTCTTGTCTGATTCTCTTCTATTAGGGCTAGGGGCTTATCTAACATAGTAAGTAGTGTGACTAGGAATAGAGCATAGAATTTCCAGAACACCATGGTGCTCTTTCTTTGGCAAGAGAGTAACCCTTGAATTGCTCTCTAGATTCTATGATCATGCCGTAATACTAGAAAGCTACTAAGAGCCAGAAAGCCCAAAGAAAGGGCCTGTTGATACCAGGCTGAAAACATAAATGAGTGAGGTAGACCAGATGTCAGAAAATAGAGCATCCACAGGGTTGGCTGAGGACAGTGCCTAAGCATCCCTCTTTAGTGCCATGTAGGATTGTGTGCTCAGTGTTGCTACACATCACCCATGTTAAATACCTCTATTTATTTTTTCAGTGTTCAAAGCTAGAGAAAGCTTTCAAATCTATACTCATAGTTTACATCCTCTAGTATAAGTTATTCTATGCATTTTTAGAAAGGAATTTAAGGGGAGACTAGAACAAAACGTGTTAGGATTCCTACAAAGCTTCTTTAGATCCTAATATGTCTCCAGATTGTCAATTTGTAGGGGTCAGATTTAAGAACTCATTATTTTACAGGTATAAGTATGGTGTTAATCACACAGAATTCAATAAATAAATAGATCTAATATACCTATTATTCAGTTTGATAGACTACAATTACAGTGACTGGTTTTACTAACATGTAATTTTTGTATTTAAATTTGGCACTAACGTTGCCAAACATGATTTACACTACTATTGAAAGGGATATGTTGATTATTTCCTTTAAAAAAAAAAAAAAAAACTTTTCACAGACACAGAGTATGTATCTAATCAGGCAGGCAGAGGAAACCTGCAGATGCTTCTGTCACATCTGCATTATGTGAGATTAGACACGTCACATCACATTAGAAAAGATGGTCTAATTTTCACTTGTTTTTCCCCTCAAGGATACAGCCTATGTGCTATGTAGTTTTACAACAGACATTTTGCAGGTTGTATCTGCTAAAGGAACACAATGCTTTGATGTTTAGGCATTCGCATTTTTCTTGCTTACCGTGCAGCTGACAGAATCAGCAGGTGGGCCTATCTTCATGATTGCCATCCTAGTTCATTCATTCATTCATTTAAAAATTATTTATCTACTATTTACCTCATTCTGCTCTAGGGTGTAGGGATACGGCGATGAATAAAACACACAGTCGCTGTCCTTATCAAAGTGTGCCCATTCTCACTGGGCAGAATCTGTGAAGAAGAGGAAAGGAGAGGTTCTGTATGCTATTCTGGGGACCTTGGTGGCTTTTCTTTGCATCTCCACTGCCTCCTTTTGCTCTTTTGGCTCATTTCTCCAGCTAAGAGTACTTCTGTGGTATTTAAATTGATCCTATACAGGCCATATGAAGTAAAGGAACAAAACAATTTTCTGGATGTTTTGGTGAACTCAGAATTATGTTGGCCTAAAATAGCTGAATCACTGAAGCAGACTTCTTGTTTATACATTTGTTTTGAGAGTAGCTTTTTGTAATTAGGTGCCCAAGTTACTAAAGCAGACCTTCCCCTCTTTTCACTTCTGTGAATAAAGCTGGACTTCTGTCTACCCAAAAAGTCACTTATTTCTTAGGTGTTTCCTTTCCACCCACCTCAAATGATGGAGTCGATCGAATTGACTAATCTGAAACCTGTTTATAACTATATTTATACCGTTGGTATGGGTACAGCCATCCCTCCCTGAGACATGGTCTTAAGCAGAGTTGAATTGATATGTGAGGAAACATTTTGAGCTTTTTGGAACAAGATGTTTTTATAACTGCAAAGTGCTGTTAGTATTAAAGATAATAATTAGGAAGTAAATGTTATGCCAACTAAGTGAAAAGGGGCTGTTAGTGCACTATTTCATTTCAGTGTGTAAAATGAAAATAGGTACTAGAATATATAGTGCCTGTCTGCCTTATCAATTCTTTCCCCAAGGCTATTGACTTTTCTCTCCCTTTAAACTTCCCTTTGGTAACCTGAGAGCTTACCTAAGTTTTGAAGTAGCCAGTTAGAGAGATTTACTGAGGAGATGACAGCTTTGTCTTTTTTCCGAGGGCTGAACACTCTTCAGTGATTAATTGTGTAGGCATCTGATGTCATTTTTTATTTTTTCAGAGGCATAGAAATAGTAGTGCTTCAGTCACCACAGAACGTTGTCTCTGAGCTTTGGTACAGTGGTCCTGACCTCGTGTGATCCTAGGAAGTGAAGAGCAGGATGATTCCTTTTTCTTTAACATCTTTATTGGAGTATAATTGCTTTACAATGATGTGTTAGTTTCTGCTTTATAACAAAGTGAATCAGTTATACATATACACATGTTACCATATCTCTTGCCTCCTGCATCTCCCTCCCTCCCACCCTCCCTATCCCACCCCTCTAGGCGGTCACGACCACCTAGCTGATCTCCTTGTGCTACGCAGCTGCTTCCCACTAGCTATCCACTTTACGCTTGGTAGTGTATATATGTCCATGCCACTCTCTCACCTCATCACAGCCTACCCCTCCGCCTCCCCATATCTTCAAGTCCATGAACTAGTAGGTCTGTGTCTTTATTCCTGTCTTACCCCTAGATTCTTCATGACCTTTTTTTTTTCTTAGATTCTATACATATGTGTTAGCATACAGTATTTGTTTTTCACTTTCTGATTTACTTCACTCTGTATGACAGACTCTAGGTCCATCCACCTCACCACAAATAACTCAATTTCGTTTCTTTTTCTGGCAGAGTAATATTCCATTGTATATATGTGCCACATCTTCTTTATCCATTCATCTGTTGATGGACACTTAGGTTGCTTCCATGTCCTGGCTATTGTAAATAGAGCTGCAATGAACATTTTGGTACATGACTTTTTTTTGTTTGTTTTGTTTTTGTTTTTGTTTTTTGCGGCACGCGGGCCTCTCACTGTTGTGGCCTCTCCCACTGCGGAGCACAGGCTCCAGACGCGCAGGCTCAGCGGCCATGGCTCACGGGCCCAGCCGCTCCGCGGCATGTGGGATCTTCCCGGACAGGGGCACGAACCCGTGTCCCCTGCATCAGCGGGTGGATTCTCAACCACTGTGCCACCAGGGAAGCCCCTGATCTTATCTTTATGATTTCTTTCTTTCTGCTAACTTTGGGGTTTTTTGGTTCTTCTTTCTTTAATTGCTTTAGGTGCAAGTTTAGGTTGTTTATTTGAGATGTTTCCTGTTTCTTAAGGTAGGATTGTATTGCTGTAAACTTCCCTCTTAGAACTGCTTTTGCTGCATCCCATAGGTTTTGGGTCGTTGTGTCTCCATTGTCATTTGTTTCTAGGTATTTTTCGATTTCCTCTTTGATTTCTTCAGTGATCCTTCGTTATTAAGTAGTGTATTGTTTAGCCTCATGTGTTTATTATTTTTTTTTACAGATCTTTTCCTATAATTGGTATCTAGTCTCATAGCATTGTGATTGGAAAAGATACTTGATATTATTTCAATATTCTTAAATTTATCAAGGCTAGATTTGTGACCCAAGATATGATCTATCCTAGAGAATGTTCCATGAGCACGGGATGATTCTTAATGTTAAGAGCCTAAAGGCTCAATGGCTTTCCAAATCTGCTTCCTTAATTAAACACAGAGCACTCAAGGGTTTATTTTCACCATCACCATGCAGGCAAATCCTCTATAGACATCATTGAATTGGGTATGTATGTGGCCTGCCTAAGCAGTTGTTATATGCATGAAATATGTCACTGGCTAGTTCAAAGCATATTACATTACCTGCTGGCACAATACAAGCCCCTTACCTTTCATCATCTAGCAACACCGCCTTCTTAGGCAAATTCACATTTGCGTAAGCATCAACCTCAAATTGCTTCAGCATCAAACTGATGTAGTATTTTAAAGATCAGTAGTCAGTATTAACAAGCTTGTTTCATTTTCCATAGAGACTCTAACAAATGATGTAGTCTTAGATATCAATTGATTTAGAATATCTCTTAACCTGCCCTCAATATTATGGCTTTAGCATAGCTGTCACGTGAGAAATCTGATGTTTTGAACTTTTAGTTAATTTAATAACAGGGTATGTATTGTGTTGCATTATATTTATTTTCTCATGTCAATATTACTTAATAGCTGTAACTAGTAAGAAATGAATTGTTTCCATGGCCCGAGAATCCAAACATTGAGTAGTGACACGAGTGGAAAAATAATATGGACAGTGCTTTTCAGACATTAAAGTATGAAAATGCAGATTCTGATTCAGCAGGCCTGGAGTGAGGCTTGAAATCTGAATTTATAAATAGCTCCCAAATGATCCCAGTATTGGGGGGGGCAGGTCTGCATTGCATTTGAATAATAAGAGTAAAGACCAGTTTGAACTCCTCCTTCCACCCACACTGAATCTTATAACTAAGGAATTCTTTCTTGGGCATCTTTTTATCACTGTATTGTTATTTGAAATCAGAAAAGAAAATGTATTAGATCAACAAGTCTATCAACCTGTCAAGTTAAAAGTTTTTGCCTCATTTTATGTTACACTGCTTTACGCCCTAAATCTTTGCCTTCCATGCTAAATTGATCTGATGCATCTTTCCCTGACACCCAAGTCTTGTGGTTAGTTATTTAAAGACATGTGAAGTGAAATATTCTGAATGCTTTATCTTGGATAGATGCTCTCTCCAGAACCATAGGAATTGAGATGTATACTGCAGATAGGACAGATATACTCCATAGGGGATATTCTGAAATATGATAAATGATACTACTGTTGCCCTCTGATCCTACGATTTATGAAAGTAAAGTGTGGGCTTTTCCAATATAGGCATTGTCTAGTTTCTTATACAGTGTTTATTTCCCCTTGGTAACATTGCATATTATGTTGCCGCTAGTGGTGACAACTGTCGGGAAAGCGAGAGGCCTTTCTTTTTAAAACTTTTCTCTATGTGTGACATGGTGACAGCTGTCATGGGAATGGGGAAAGATAGAACAATTTTTCAGAGTCCGTCAAATGAAGGGACATTCATTGCTGCAACTTAATGGAAGTTGCTTCATTGTGTCATGTGTCAGAGTCTTGGTGATGCAAGTGTGGAAGGATCTTTTCCAAAAGATTTATGCCTCAGGACTGGATTTGAGCTGAAGGGACACGACCTTGGCTTTGAACTTACAGAAGGTTACCCCTGTAATAAAATCCAGAGTCATGTGAAGAGGTTTTCAGATCAGGAAGGCAACAGAGAGTAAACAACAGCATGGAGATTGTCTCCAAGAGGTGCAAATATCATGACCAGTGTAGGTCTCCTAACCCTTATTTTACCCAGAGTCCTCAGATAATAGGTGGATATTTAGGTAGTCATCTGAGTACTTAGAAATCAAGGTGAATAACTACCTTTTTCAACTTGCATCAAAACAATTCTCCTTTTATAAATTAAAAATAATCAGTTCTCTATTTTAAAAGATTTCTATTGTTAAAAACCACTGTGAATGTATGACCTTGTTGAAAAGACTGTGAAAATTAGAAAAAAAAAATTATCAACCAGATATTTTTTAAAGAGCTTTATTGAGTTATTCATTCATAATCCATAAAATTAACACATTTAGGAAGTACATTTCAATGTTCTCAGTGTATTCAAAGGATTGTTCAGCCATCACCAGAATCAATTTTAGAATACAGCTGGCCCATGAGCAATGTGAGGGTTAGGGGTGCTAACCCTCCATGCATGTGGAAATTTGCATATAACTTGTAGTTGGTTCTTTGTATCCAAGGATCCACATCCGTGGATTCAACCTACAGTGGATCATATAGTGTTGTAGTATTACTATTGAAAAAACTCTGAGTACAAGTGGAACCACACAGTTCAAACCCATTTTGCTCAAGGGTCAACTCTATATTCATCATTCCGTAAAGAAACCCCATAGCTATTAGCAGTCACTCCTCATTCCTCGTAAACCCTCTCCTAGCCCTAATCTTTCTGTCTCTATGGTTTTGCCTGTCCTGGGTATTTCATATGTAAGGAATTACACAATATGTGATTTTTTGTGACTGACTTTTTTCACTTTGCATCATGATTTAAAGGTTTATCCACATTGTACCATGTGTCAATACTTCATTCTTCTTATGGCCCAGTAATATTCCATTGCATGGATATACCACATTTTATTTATCCATTCTTCAGTTAATGGGCATTTGGGTTGTTTTAACGTTTTTGCCTATTGTAAATAATGCCTATATGAGCATTTGACTACAGTTTTTATGTGGACGTATACCTGGGAGTGTCATTTTGGGGTCCAAACTGAAGATTTTTTTTTTTTTTTTTTTTTTTTTGCGGTATGTGGGCCTCTCACTGCTGTGGCCTCTCCCGTTGCGGAGCACAGGCTCCGGACGCGCAGGCCTAGCGGCCATGGCTCACGGGCTTAGTTGCTCCGCGGCATGTGGGATCTTCCCGGACCAGGGCACGAACCCGTGACCCCTGCATCGGCAGGCGGATTCTCAACCACTGCGCCACCAGGGAAGCCCCAAACTGAAGATTTTTAACTAATATGTTTAAACTTCATCAACCCTGAAATATGGTGAAGTTTTAAAGGTAATATGATAAAAGCTATAAAGTAAAATTCTTTCTCAATGAATCGTTTTTCTCATCTAAACTACCTCTTCAGTGTTTTACTCTCTAGAAAATAAGTATCTCCTAAAGCTTTAGTCCTTCTCCTCCAAACTCAATAGTGGCACACCATCCAATGATTAAGGATTTGAA
This sequence comes from Kogia breviceps, assembly GCF_026419965.1. Taxonomy (NCBI): domain Eukaryota; kingdom Metazoa; phylum Chordata; class Mammalia; order Artiodactyla; family Physeteridae; genus Kogia; species Kogia breviceps. Next base: position 13,668,605 of record NC_081319.1, on the reverse strand, counting down.
TACAAGACAGGAAGTTAAATTATCTATAAAAAATGAAACAAAGAATATGTCTTTTCCTCTTATTAAGAGCAAAATGCATTCAACTTGAATATGGTATATTGACAAACAAGTTTAGTTAGTATATCAGGAGAAAAAATCTAATTGAATCCCAGCTCAGGCTTTTGGGGGCTTAGAATATTTGCATGGCAGTAAAGAAAACTGTGGGTGGGCTTTGTCAACCAGTCTGTAAAACCCAAAAGTTATAGATGCAAAAAGGTATGAAGCTTGTATATTCTCATCCCGGGAAATGCCAGTCAATACTGTAAAGCATGCCCATATTGGAAATAGATCTTTACTATCATTGAATGTGATGATCAGTATCAGAACACCTATTAGAAAGGAGGCTGAATGAATGCACTGGGGAGAGTGATGTTATTCATGCAGTGTGCACCTTGGAAGGCTGTTTGGATTGCATTTGATTATCACTCCTGTGTGTTTGATGTTTTGCAGGTATTCTGCTAGGACTACCTTTTCTTTTTCCAATTGAAAATAGGTTAGAGGAAGGATATAAACATGTTAGTGTTCTGAAAGGAAAAAATAAAGATAAGATACTGCCACTGCCACAAAATTATCTTCCTTGACCTGAATGATGAAAGAGTGCAAAAAAGCAAATGACTAAATATCGTTTAGTAAATTGAACATTGTCAGTAAATGTTTAGTCAAAAACATTTTAAAATTTATATATGTCTGTAAAAGTCATGTATGTAGTCTTCATTCAGTATGTGCTCCAAAATCAAACATGCAAGTATTTTACTTAAAATACAAGTTACTGACACGTCTGTATTGTACATGATTTAATGTTGTTGAACACCAAGCACAAATATACATTGATTTGTATTTTGCAAACCTTGTCACTAATGTTTTATTTGCTTTTCATCTTGGCGAGGCCAAGGTGTTCCATTTAATAAGTATCATTACTAACAAGTGATCTGGAACAGAATCAGTATTGAGTTTCTGCTTTCTAAAAGGATTGAAACTATGTATTTAGAGGTGAACATGACAGATACACTGTGTAATGAAGGAAATGGTTGAGCAATATCATTCAATTCTGTTTTTAGCAATGATGGAATATATGTACAATGTCACATGGAAATAGAAATTAACATTATACCGCCACCCCTATTGCTACTCCAGATAATGGTCTTAAGACAGGTTTCTTACAATGTGACGTACAAGTCAATTAAGTACATCAGTTGAGGATGAGAGCCAGCACAAGACAAAACTGTGCGTATATACTGTTTATTTTAGTGAAGTTTTCCTTTATACTCTCACCCACACCTTTGACAGATTTTACCCATGCTTGGAACTATGGTTCTCTCCATTACTCAGCCCTCATGTGCTTTTCCCCTCCCAACACTCTCCTTCCTCTCCAATTTCTCAGTTCTCTACCAACACGTATTCTTAGAGAGACTGAGAGTACTCCATTCCAGTAGTTCTTATAATTCTTAGAGTTTGGAGGAGTAAAAAGAGCTGGTGTTTCACAGTATGTCAGGTAGTTTATCCTGGGTCTTTTGACAAATCCTTTATATGGATAAAATTTTCATACTTGGGAAAGACATATCAAAGTCAGAGCCATTCCTAGTATCTGTACTTTTTAAAAATCAAAGTTGTCCAAGTAGAAATTGACTACTGGAGGAAATACAGTTTTATAAAAGCATCTTATTTTATGTATTTATTATTTATTATTACTTTTATTTATCCATTTTATACATATTAGTGTACTTACATCAATCCCAATCTCCCAATTCATCACACCAACACCCACCGTGGACACTTTCCCACTTGGTGTCCATACGTTTGTTCTCTATGTCTGTGTCTCTATTTCTGCCTTGCACACCGGTTCATCAGTACCACATATATGCATTAATATATGATATTTGTTTTTCTCTTTCTGACTTACTTCACTCTGTACGACAGTCTCTAGATGCATCCACGTCTGTACAAATGACCCAATTTTGTTCCTTTTATGGCTGAGTAATATTCCATTGTGTATATGTACCACATCTTCTTTATCCATTCGTCCGTTGATGGGCAGTTAGGTTGCTTCCATGTCCCATCTATTGTAAATAGTGCTACAGTGGGGCTTCCCTGGTGGCGCAGTGGTTGAGGGTCCGCCTGCCGATGTGGGGGACGCGGGTTCATGCCCCGGTCTGGGAGGATCCCACGTGCCACGGAGCGGCTGGGCCCGTGAGCCATGGCCGCTGAGCCTGCACGTCCCGAGCCTGTGCTCCACAACGGGAGAGGCCCGCGTACCGCAATAAATACATAAATAAATAAATAAAATAAATAGTGCTACAGTGAACATTGGGTTGCATGTGTCTTTCTGAATTATGGTTTTTTGTGGGTATATGCCCAGTAGTGTGATTGCTGCATCATATGATAATTCTATTTTTAGTTTTTTAAGGACCCTCCATACTGTTCTCCATAGTAGCTGTATCAGTTTACATCCCCACCAACAAGTGCAAGAGGGTTCCCTTTTCTCCACACCCTCTCCAGCATTTATTGTTTGTAGATTTCTTGATGATGGCAGTTCTGACTGGTGTGAGGTGATACCTCATTGTAGTTTTGATTGGCATTTCTCTAATGATTAGTGATGTTGAGTAGCTTTTCATGTGCTTCTTAGCCATCTGTATGTCTTCTTTGGAGAAATGTCTCTTTTCGTCTCCTGCCCATTTTTGGATTGGGTTGTTTGTTTTTGTAATACTGAGCTGCATGAGCTGTTTATATATTTTGGAAATTAATCCTTTATCTGTTGATTCATTTGCAAATATTTTCTGCCATTCTGAGGGTTGTATTTTCATCTTGTTTATTATTTCCTTTTCTGTGCAAAAGCTTTGAAGTTTCATTAGTTCCCATTTGTTTATTTTTGTTTTTATTTCCATTACTCTAGGAGGTGGATCAAAACAGACCTTGCTGTGATTTATGTCAAAGAGTGTTCTTCCTATGTTTTCCTCTAAGATTTTTACACTGTCTGGTCTTACATTTAGGTCTTTAATCCATTTTGAGTTTATTTTTGTGTATGGTGTTAGGGAGTGTTCTAATTTCATTCTTTTATATGTGGCTGTCCAGTTTTCCAAGCATCACTTATTGAAGAGACTGTCTTTTCTCCATTGTATATCCTCGCCTCCTTTGTCATAGATTAGTTGACCATAGGTGCATGGGTTTATCTCTGGGCTTTCTATCCTGTTCATTGATCCATATTTCTCTTTTGATGCCAGTACCATATTGTATTGATTACTGTAGCTTTGTAGTATAGTCTGAAGTCAGGGAGTCTGTTTCCTCTAGCTTTGTTTTTCTTTTTCAAGATTGCTTTGGCTATTCAGGGTCTTTTGTGTCTCCATACAAATTTTAAGATTTTTTGTTCTAGTTCTATAAAAAATGCCATTGGTAATTTTTATAGGGGTTCCATTGAATCTGTAGATTGCTATTGGTAATATAGTCTTTTTCACAATATTGATTCTCCCCATCCAAGAACATGGTATATCTCTCCATTGGTTTGTGTCATGTTTGATTTCTTTCATCAGTGTCTTACAGTTTTCTGAGTACAGGCCTTTTACCTCCATAGGTAGGTTTATTCCTAGTTATTTTATTGTTTTTTTTGCAGTGGTGACTGGGATTGTTTCCTTAATTTCTCTTTCGGATCTTTCATAGTTTGTGTATAGGAATGCAAGAGATTTCTGTGCATTAATTTTGTATCCTGAAACTTTATCAAATTCATTGATTAGCTCTAGTAGTTTTCTGGTGGCATCCTTAGGATTCTCTATGTATAGTATCATGTCATCTGCAAACAGTGGCAGTTTTACTTCTTCTTTTCCAATTTGTATTCCTTTCATTTCTTTCTCTTCTCTAATTGCCGTGGCTAGGACTTCCAAAGCTACATTGAATAACAGTGGCTAGAGTGAACATCCTTGTCTTGTTCCTGATCTTAAAAGGAATGCTTTCACTTTTTCACCATTGAGAATGATGTTTGCTGTGGGTTTGTTGTATATGGCCTTTATTATGTTGAGATAGGATCCCTCTATGCCAACTTTCTTGAGAGTTTTTGTCATAAATGGGTATTGAATTTTGTCAAAAGCTTTTTCTGCATCTATTGAGTTGATCGTATGGTTTTTCTCCTTCAATTTGTTGATATGGTTTATCACATTGATTGATTTGCATATACTGAAGGATCCTTACATCCCTGGGATAATTCCCACTTGATCATGGTGTATGATCCTTTCAATGTGTTGTTGGATTCTGTTTGCTAGTATTTTGTTGAGGATTTTTGTATCTATATTAATGAGTGATATTGGTCTGTAATGTGCTTTTTTTGTAGTATCTTTGTCTGTTTTTGGTATCAGGGTGATGGTGACCTCATAGAATGAGTTTGGGAGTGTTCCTTCCTCTGCAATTTTTTGGAAGCGTTTGAGAAGGATGGAGGTTAGCTCTTCTCTAAAGGTTTGATAGAATTCACCTGTGAAGCCATCTGATCCTGGAGCTTTGTTTGTTGGAAGATTTTTAATCACAGTTTCAGTTTAATTACTTGTGATTGGTCTGTCTGTATTTTCCATTTCTTCCTGGTTCAGTCTTGGAAGCTTATACCTTTCTAAGAATTTGTCCGTTTCTTCCAGGTGTCCATTTTATTGGCATAGAGTTACTTGTAATAGTCTCTTAGGATGCTTTGTATTTCTGCAGTGTCTTTTGTAACTTCTCCTTTTTCATTTCTAATTTTATTGATTTGAGTCCTCTCCTTTTCTTGATGAGTCCAGCTAAAGGTTTATCAATTTTATTTATCTTCTCACAGAACCTGCTTTTAGTTTTATTGATCTTTGCTATTGTTTTCTTTGTTTCTATTTCATTTTTGCTTGCTCTGATCTTTATGATTTCATTCCTTCTACTAACTTTGGGTTTTGTTTGTTCTTCTTTTTGTAATTCCTTTAGATGTAAGGTTAGAGTGTTTATATGAAATTGTTCTTGTATCTTGAGGTAAGCTTGTATTGCTATAAACTTCCCTCTTAGAACTGCTTTTGCTGCCTCCCATAGGTTTTGGATCATCATGTTTTCGTTGTCATTTGTGTCTAGGTATTTTTCTATTTCCTCTTTGATTTCTTCAGTGATCTCTTGGTTATTTAGTAATGTGTTGTTTAGCCTCCATGTGTTTGTATTTTTTACATATTTTTCCTGTAATTGATATCTAGTCTCATTGCATTGTTGTCAGAAAATATACTTGATACGATTTCAATTTTCTTAAATTTGACTGGTGACCCAAGGTATGATCTCTCCTGGAAAATGTTCCATGAGCACTTGAGAAGAAAGTGTGATCTGCTGTTTTTAGGTGGAATGTCCTGTAAATATCAGTTAAATCTATCTGGTCTATTGTGTCATTTAAAGCTTGTGTTTCCTTATTAATTTTCTGTTTGGATGATCTGTCCATTGGTGTAAGTGAGGTGTTAAATTCCCTCACTATCATTGTGTTATTGTGGATTTCCTCTTTTATCGCTGTTCGCAGTTGCCTTATGTATTGAGGTGCATATATATTTATAATTGTTATATGTTCTTCTTGGATTGATCCCTTGATCATTATGTATTGTCCTTCCTTGTCTCTTGTAACATTCTTTATTTAAAGTCTGTTTTACCTGATATGAGTATTGCTACTCCAGCTTTCTTTTGATTTCCATTTGCGTGGAACATCTTTTTCCATCCCCTCACTTTCAGTCTGAATATGTCCCCAGGTCTGAAGTGGGTCTCTTGTAGACAGCATATGTATGGGTCTTGTTTTTCTATCCATTCAGCGAGCCTGTATCTTTTGGTTGGAGCATTTAATCCATTCATGTTTAAGGTTATTATGAATATGTATGTTCCTATGACCATTTTCCTAGTTGTTTTGGGTTTGTTTTTGTAGGTCCTTTACTTCTCTTGTGTTTCCCACTTAGAGAAGTTCCTTTAGCATTTGTTGTAGAGCTGGTTTGGTGGTTCTGAATACTCTTATCTTTTGCTTGTCTGTAAAGCTTGTCATTTCCCTTTCGAAACTGAATGAGATCCTTGCTGGGTCGAGTAATCTTGGTTGTTGGTTCTTCCCTTTTATCCTTTTAAATATATTATACCACTCCCTTTTGGCTTGTAGAATTTCTGCTGAGAAATCAGCTGTTAACCTTATGGTAGTTCCCTTGTATGTTGTTTGTTGTTTTCCCTTGTTGCTTTTCATAATTTTTTTTTTGGTCTTTAATTTCTGTCAATTTGATTGCTATGTGTCTCGGTGTGTTTCTCATTAGGTTTATCCTGCCTGGGACTCTCTGCGCTTCCTGGACTTGGGTGGCTATTTCCTTTCCCATGTTAGGGAAGTTTTCCACCATAATCTCTTCAAATATTTTCTCGGGTCTTTTCTCTCTCTCTTCTCCTCCTGGGACACCTATAATGTGAATGTTGTTTAATGTTGTCACAGAGGTCTCTTAGTCTGTCTTTGTTTCTTTCCATTCTTTTTTCTTTATTCTGTTCTGTGGCAGTCAATTCTACCATTCTCTCTTCTTGGTCACTTATCCGTTCTTCGGCTTCAGTTATTTGACTGTTGATTCTTTCTAGTGTATTTTTCATTTCACTTATTGTATTCTTCATCTTTGTTTGTTCTTTAATTCTTCTAGTTGTTTGTTCTTTCATTCTTCTAGGTCTTTGTTAAACATTTCTTGCATCTTCTTGATCTTTGCCTCCATTCTTTTTCTGAGGTCATGTATCATCTTCACTATCATTATTCTGAATTCTTTTTCAGGAAGGTTGCCTATCTCCACTTCATTTAATTGTTTTTCTGGAGTTTTAACTTGTTCCTTCATCTGGTACATAGCCCTCTGCCTTTTCATCTTGTCTGTCTTTCTGTGAACCTAGTTTTTGTTCCACAGGCTGCAGGATTGCAGTCCTTCTTGCTTCTGCTGTCTGCCCTCTGGTCTTAGCTGTGCATTGTTGATGTGAACTCTGGATTCCTTATGGTCATCACAAGTCCCTTGGCACTGTTCTGCAGCTGAGGGTCATGACCTAAAAGCCTCCATCTTATTTCCAATTTTATCTAAATGTCCTCTGAGGTTTTAATTGGTTAGTTACACTGGCCTTCTTTTTCTCCCTGTCCTGTCACCTCAGAAATGTTTGTCAAAAGCTGCCATTTTACTCTTTGGGACTGATAATAAATGAGAAAAAAACTGTCTTTTGTTTGCATTTGTTGTTATTGTTGTCTCCTTTTATAAACATATTTAAAATTGATGGTTGGAGGATTAGGTCATTGTGTGGACACATGTGTAAATAAAGATTTAGGTATCTGAAATGAAAATCGGTGTTGGGGACCTTAGGGATTCCTACTTAACCTTATTCTATCTTCGCAAGTAATGTGAACTCTCCATCCTTACCTCATCTGTAAAATACCTTGTCTATATAATAAAAAGAGTTAGATTTTTCTTATGTCCTTTATGGCTCTTTTTGATAATTTTTTAAAAATAGGAATAGCTGTCAAATTTACAAATGTAAATTTTATTAATGTATCTTCCTAAGAACCAGTTGCCAAAAAGGTGCTTTTACTTATTGAAATTTAACACAAAAGAACAACTTTGTTAGTATTTCTGATGACATTTTTTCCCTCAGAGTTGGGTACTTTTTCCTCCCATTTTAATTCTGCCCCCAGTTCTTTCTACAACTTTTTCTCATGTAGGAAACCTTGCTTCTCCTCTTCTTTGGAATATGCGTCTCTTCCTGGTATTTCCCCCACTCCAAGGTTTCAGTTTTCACTTCTATTTGAATATAAACTTTTTCAGTGCTCTTTGTAATGAGTATATGTACTTTCAAGTTTTCATTTTCTCTTCTCAGTTATTACCTGTCAGGCCCACCCAGAAAAACCAGGATATCATCCATATTATGCTACACTGGTGGCCATTTGCTCCCTTGACCTATAAAATGAACCTAATGTATTTTAGATATCAAATCACTCCCATTAAAACAAACGAACAAACACCCAGACAGCAATGTTACTGATATAACCAGGCTATGACATGAGTATAATTTAGCGTAAGGAACCAAAACTGATTTTTGTGAGATTGTCATACCTTACTGACTTATTTCAAACATAATTTTCCCAGAACATTTCTATGAGGACAATAGTGTGGTGATTATTGAAAAATCTAGGTGGTGGTGAAGTAACTGTGTTACTTGGATAAATATTGTCACCTGTGTGGTAGAGTTAACTATTGAATACTTAATATTTCAGTATTAACCTTTAAAAAATCTCTGAATCTACAATTAACCTATAATACAATAATTTATTCCTACCTTGAGTATTATAAGCTATTTATTGATTTTGATATTTACATAGAGCAGAAATTACATAATATAAATAGACTTTGTACTGTAATACAGACAGAGCACCTTAACTCAGTTTTCTGTTTTTCAGAACTTTGAGTTGCAATAAAAAATTCTTGATGTGCTATTTTAAGTTTCAGTAGCAAATAAATGTGTGTCTAGGGGATCTTATTAAAATTAAGATGCATTAAAACACGACAAAAGCCTTCCCAGAGTATGAGGTAAAACATCACAGGCATATAAAGTACATAGAAAAACAAAAAAAAATGTCCCAGAAGCTTCACTTATGGACCCTCTGTGCTGCTGGCTGCCAGCCCCTCCCTTGAAGCCATTGTTTTCTCAGACATTCACCTCTCCCTGGCTATAAAAGGTCTTAAAGGACCTGCCTTCTTGTGCAGGATACGTTGATTGTTGAATGAGCTAAATTGGTTGTCTCCTGTTAAGCTGGATCAATTGTCTTGACTCATTAAGAGTGAATTGGTGATGGTGACCACTCTACAAAGGTCATGCTGTGGATCACCATGATGGCATCACTGACAAAATGCAATACCAGAATACCTTGATATCCTAGTCCTTTAACAGCTGCTGATTTGATTCCAGTTAGGTTGCTTCTTTCTTGGCCACACTGCAGTGGAAGACCAATTTACAGTTGATATATTTTCATCAGTGAACATTGAAAAATGGAGATGCTGTGCTTTAGATTTCCTTCACATCCTTGTCTGGGCTGTATCATTATGCTTCTTCCCTGACAGTAGAATCATTACCTTCTGGTATCACCAGTGTAGATTTTCAAAAAGTTTGCATTAAATCCACCGATAAGAGAGCAGCAGGGGCTTTTTTTTTTTTCCAAGTTTGTTGCTGCTTCACCAACATTTTCATCACAATATGCATTGGCTTAGAATTCATTCAAAATAAGTAAATAAAATCCTGTTTCATCGTGGCCTGCCTGCCAAGTCTAATCCATTGTCATATACTTCTTTGTTTTACTGGCATATTCTGTTTCCTTCTTAAAACCACACTGGTTGGGACTGGGCTTCAAATTGTCTCATGATTTACTTCTTATATAGTGGCATTATCATATAGGTGCTATTTGCATTTTCCTTTTGTTATTTTGAGATGATTATTTACACCAATTATTTTCCCTTGAGAAAATATTCTTAAAAGACTATATCATATAATGTGAGCAATGTGGTTTAGTCAGTGGCTTACTCCAAGTTTTACCTTCTGAAATAATTTGGGAATAATCCCCTGTGTCATTTGGGAATGAAAGGACATGAACCGTCCTGAAGTTTTCAGTTGTTCTAACCATGTGTTAGAGATTCCCTTGTTTTTTAGTTGTGTTTTAAGTTATTTTACTCTGGCAATTTAACTAAACAACTATGTCATTTTCATGGATGACCCATATGGAAAAGGATTATCTTTACTATCAGAAGTGATTGGAGATGTGTAAAAAATGGCTGCTAAGTCTAGGAAAATGAATTTCCCATGGAGTGAAGGTATGGTTGATGACATTAAACTGAAGGCTTTCATCTTTTAGTATTGTCACTTCTCAGTTGGAAACAGCAGCAGGTCTTGAGATTGTACCCCTTTCTTTATTGAAGTAAAGGGGACAAGTTGTTACCTTCAGGGTATTCTCCCGTCACCTTGGGCCTTTCTGTGCCACCAGAGAAAGAAAGCAAGAGGAAGAGCTCAGGTGGGGAAAGGGGGGTAGCAAGAGGCATGATTTGCTAAGTTTTAGTCAGGAATAGTCAGGAATTCATTACCAGCAGCCTAGTCTAGGGGAAGAGTCGGGGTACAAATGGGGTACCTTCTCCATCTCCATTGGCCCTCCATCCCTCCAATGTGGGAAGCAGTAAGTCCTTAGCGATCCAAGCTGTTACTCATAGTTCGTTTTCAATTAATTACTACACTAACTAAAAAATGTGGTACCTTTTCACTGTTCCAGTCCCAAATGTGAGGGTAGTATAATGACTCACTGTTGAATGTCCATTTATCGTTTCAGCCTTTAACCTGCCTATTCAATTAAAAAGAAAATATTGACTCTTCCCTGACTCTTCTGAGGTTTCTGACCTTTCTTGATGCCCTTGCACGGATAATACATGCAATTTTACAAATTCAGACTCAAGTAAAAATCTGTCCTGATATTCCTAATGAGATTCATGTGATGTCCCTGACATCCACCAGAAATAACCCATGGCAGTGTTTGATCTCATGCTTGATTTTGTAAGAGACAATCTCAGCTTTATGCGAACTGAAGAATTAAAACAGAGGCAGCATCACAATGGTGGGAAAAGAGAAGATTTTTAAGTGCTCTCTTTCTGTATGTGCCAGTAGTCATGTTTTGAGAGTAACTGGACTTCTTTACATCTTCAGTTTCAGCAACCTGTATTCTTGTTGCCAGTTTGGTTACGTGTACTTGTGAATCGTCCTACTTATTGGCAGATTGTATATTTATCATTAAGAGAAGTAAAAGAGGCTGGTATTTCTCCATTTTGTCAGAGAGTTTCATCTAGGTCTTCTGATAAGTATAAGGCACAAGGTCTTTCATTTGGCCCATATGTTCATACTAAAGAAAAATACAAAGTAGGAGCCGTTTTAACATCTGTATTTTTAAATGAGTCATCAATTAGAAGTTGACTGATGAAGGAAATACAGTTTTATAAAAGTAACTACAGTTGCCCCTTGAACAATGCATGTGGGGGTTGGGTTGCTGACGCTTCACAGTTGAAAATCCATGTATAACTTATAGTCAGTCCTCCATATAGTTGGTTTCTCCATATACACAGTTCTCTGTATCGTTTTCCCAGATTCTACCATGAATCATGTAGTACTATAGTATTTACTGTTGAAAAAAATCCACATACAAGTGGACCCACACAGTTCAAACCAGTGTTGTTCAAGGGTTAATTGTGATTCTAAAACTTCTTGCTTTGTACATAGGTAACTGGGAGGAAAGGAATCCAAGCATAAATATGGTCCGCTTACATTATTTGGTTTACCATAACATAAGTGGAAATCAGAGCAACTATTCACTGTAAAATGGTTGTTTACTTCCTTAAAAGAATGACTGTTATAGTCTTCATACTCTTTCTGTTACATTCATAAGCCACTTCTTTCTATTTTGATAGAGAAAATTTATATTGTCCTAAAGTTTATTTTGTTTAATATTTGCATACATATGCATATACCCACCATGGGGTGGGAAGACTATGGGAAAGGAGATCATATTGTTCTGAAAAAAAAGGTAGGACTCAAGTGTACTAAAGGTACTACCTGGGCAGGAGTTGTGAAATCGGTACTGTAGTTATACCAGTGATCAGATGGTTTGTGTAATCACTGTAACAGACCTGTAGGTTTTGAGACCTGTTTCCATGATTGACTTCCTTTGTGACCTGGGCCATGTGACATTAACTCTTCTGAACTTGGGTTTCTTTCTCAGAAAACAGAGAAGTTTGGATGACTTAAGATGTTCCGAGTTGTGGCATTTCTTTAGAATGAGGCTACTTCTAGCTGCAGAGTGGGTTACTAGGGATTGGTGCTTTTTCTAAGAAACTGTTGAACAGAGATCTTAGCTGTGCATTGTTGATATGAACTCTGGATTCCTTATGGTCATCCCAAGTCCCTTGGCACTGTTCTGCAGCTGAGGGCCATGACCTAAGAGCCTCAGCCTCATTTCCAGTTTTTATCCAAATATCCTCTGAAGTTTTAATTGGTTACACTGGCCTCCTTTTTGTTCCCTGTCCTGTCACCTCAGAAATGTTTGTTAAAAGCTGCAGTTTCACTCTTTGGGACTGATACCATATTAGGAAAAACCTTCTTTTGGTTTGCATTTGTTATTGTTGTTGTTGTCTCCTTTTAGAAACATATTTAGAATTGATGGGTGTAGAACTGGGTCATTGTGTAGACATGTGTAAGAATAAGGATTTAGGTATCTGAAATGAAAATCAGTGTTGGGGACATGGGAATTCATGCTTGAACCTCTTCTACCTTTGCAGTAAAGCAAGCTCTCCAGCCTTGCGTCATCTTTAAATACCTTGTCTATATAATAATAAGAATTGGATCTGGGTATTTCTTATGTCCCTTTCCACTGTCTTCTTGAGGATTGCTTTAAATAAAAATACCTGTCCAGTTTTTTTAAGATAATTTTGTCAGTGTGTCTTTCTGAGAGCCAGTTGATGCCTTTTTATTTGAACTCCAACAAAAAAGAGCAACTTTATTGGTTTTCCTGATAACATATCTTCCCTTACAGTTGGATGCCTTGTCTTTCCCTTTTAAATCCGTCCCCAGTCCTTTCCGAAGCTATCTCTTTGTGTTGGAAGAATTCCTGCTTTTCCTCTCTTTCCGAATAGGTGTCTCTTTCTGTTATCTCCTCTTATTTCTAGGTTTCACGTTTGAATCATAGGCTTTTTCTCTGCTCTTTCTAAAATGATCAGTATTCTTTCAAGTTTTCATTCTTCTCACCCATTCCTAAGAAGCTCTTCAGACTTTCATGTGGAGCCAGGGATATCGCCTTGACTCTCCAGACAGTTGCTTGCTACTTGTTCACAGTTCTTAGTAATTAATCACATTCCAGTTCAGATGTTGATTGGACGGCTCCCTTTCACTCCAGGGACTCCTATATTCTCATCTATTACTCGATGTTATTATTAAAAGGAGTCCTCCTTCTCTTTTTTAGAATTCAGAAAGAAACCTCTAGGATGGATTATTTTATATGTCGATGTCATTTCTTCTTTTAAGTTTTCAAACATTTGAATGAGAAGTGAAAACATTTGTATGTCCATGTGTGGTCAAGAGGCTCTCTCAAGATAGGTCGAGTTAAAAATATGCCTTTTATTAACATACTTCATCATTTATGATACTGATCTAGAAAGAGCTAATCTAGCACTGCTGGGCAACCTGGTGACATAGAAAAAAATCGTCCACTTTCCCAAAGCTGTGTTTTTGAAGTCTCTTCTTCAGAGAGCAAGCTCACTGTTCTGCTATTAGTGACCAACAAGAAAAACAAATAGAACTTTCTGTGTCACAAGGAAAAGTAGTCAATGAAAGATCTGAGTGCCAGCAACTTGCACTTGAAACTTCACTTCCTTTAGAGAACTGTCTGGAGGACTGTCACATAGGCGGGGTTTAAGGATGAAGCAGTTCAGGCCTACATCTACCACCATATCTCTCAAAGGTGACATTTATGTATCAGGGAATCTTTTAAAAAACATCTAGATCTATGGGTAAATTTCAAATCTACAAAGTTCAACTGGTTGAAAGTTTACTCAAATGCATTCCTTCATGCCTGTTTTTAAGCTTAATCCTACTACATTTAGGCTGACTCAGATTCATAGAGCTAAAATCATTACCGTACTTCCCCCAACGACTGGTAGTGATATTTTATTTCATAAGCTGAGACCGATTTTTATTTAATTCACTGTTTTTAAAGAGCTTGACCTGAAAAATCAATATCCTATGATGAAAATATTAAATTAGCATTCTCAAATACATATCATAAAAGAGTTGACCCCACTGAGGCAAGGTCATATCAAAGTAGTACACTGAGTTTGATCCCAGAAAAATTTTAAATGAGTGTATTTTTAAGATATCAAAGCCCAGCCAAATTTTCTAGGTCAGTGGAAATAGCTCTTTTCTTTCTCTATTTCAGAAGTGAAACATTTAACATCATGTAAGTAGATGTTACAGAATATCGTGTTGAAGAGCCCAGATTCTAGAATCCTACTACAAACTTCAGACCTTGGCTCCAGTGTGTGGCCACTGGACTTTGAGAAATTTACTTAATCTCTCCGCACCTTAGTTTTCTCCTGTGTAAAAATAAGTAAAAAACAATATTTACCATGTGGGATTTTTGTGCCTATTAAGTAGAACAAAATTGCTTCCTGTCAACCAACTGGAGTCTGTACTGCATGCTAATGTAGTGTATGTAAAGATGCCATGGATTTTTAAATTTCGGGGGAGAGTTGTATTTCACACACATGCATTCTGTAGTGGAAATTTAGGAAACTGTGCACTGTGTATTGCCATGCTGTATGTTGGTAGTGATATCAAGGCTGCATAGGCAACAGGAATACTGTTTCAAAGACTTGTAATTGCTTGAGTCACAGAGGTTCTTGTGAATCCATTAGGATAGACGATATTGACTAGAGTTGGTAGATCTGTGATAGTGTGTAGGAAATCTAAACAGTGATATCAGAATATATAACTCAGAATCCTTACACTTGTGAGAGATCTATGTCTATAATTTCCCCATTGATGACCAGCATGTATTTTTTTTAACTGCTTTTTAAGTGGTAGCTATTTCAAATCTGCTTGTTCACCTCCATCTTGCCTTATATTCTCTCTGGATATAAATATCTAGCTTATATCTGATGAAAAGTGTTTTCTATCCAAATTATTCAGCAAGGGTGTTGGCTTAAAGCAGACTGTGACACTTCTAGGGGACTTTCATACCTCATGACCCAGGATATCAGATTCATCTTTACCATTTGCTGTCCCCTAAAAGTACCTTGGTGTCAGGAATCAAGATCATGAGAATGTTTAGAAAGATGAAGTGTAATTACCATCTGTCCATCCATCTATCCATTTATCTATCAATCCATATAACCACCCATCATAAATATTATTGCATATAAATCACTTACAATACTGAATGGCACAAAGTAAGTGCTAAAAAGCTATTAGTTGTAATTATTGCCTGTGATGCACATATATGTTTGGAGGGAAAGAGTATCTTGCTTTCTAATTTAAAGTTGTTAAAGAAATGTATTGCAAATAATACAAATAAAAATATATAATCACAAGTATTGCCACCACCCATATTAAATATAGTTAATATTTAGACATATATTTTACCACTTGGAATTTGTTTGCCTATTTATTTCCATTCCTTCCTTCATCAATGTCGTATTTTTACCTCTGAAGGAAAAACCCAAGGGACTTGAAAACAGGCCGCCTGACAGAAGGAGTTAAAAACTGTGAGCTTAGTGTTCTCTTCCTGAGTTCACTCTTCAGCTAAGGTACCTCTCCTCCTGTAGAAGTGAGAAAGCAGTGCAAAAAGGAGTTGAGTGTACATCTCTGAAAGCTCTCCCCATGGCACCAGAATGAAAGTCCCTTCCTTTCCTTCATTCTCACTCCAGTAGTTACAGGCTGAATTACATCCCCTCAAAATTCTTTTGTCGAAATTCTAACCCCGAATACATCAGAACATGACTTTGTTTGGAAACAGGACTGTTGAGGCTGTAATTACTTAAGATGATGACATACTGGAGTAACTGGGCCTGTATAAAAAAGGGAAATTTGGATGCAAATAGACACACAGGGAGAATTCCATGTGAAGATGGGAGGTATCCTGCCACAAGCCAAGGAAGGAAATACTAGAAGCTCCAGGAGAGGCCTGGAGCAGCTAGTGCCCTACTGCCTATAGAAGGCACATGGCCCTGCCAACACTTTGATCTCAGACTTCTTACATCCAGAACTGTGAGACCATAAATTTCTTTTTTTTCAGGCATCTCAGTTTGTAGTACTTTGTTAAGGCAGCCCTTATAAACTATCACAGTAAACTATGGGATTAATCTCTCTCCTCAACATTGCATAAACTATTCTGGATCTACTTGGCAATACATTTTGGATATTTTTCTGTGTCAATAGGTATGTGTATATGTTATTTCTAGCAGTTTTAGTATATAGTTATTCCCCAAATTAAAAAATAATAATCTATTCACAAAAATATAGCTTACTGTAATAAGTTGTCTCTAACTTATGTTAAAGATTAAATTCTGCAGACTACTGACTTTACAGTCTGGTTTAGATCTGAAGCTAACTGTAGCTCATGTTAATTTTCATAGCACCTGCTTTTACATATGTTATGTTATAGTTAAATTCTTAACTAAGCTAACTTATAAAAACATGACTGAATAATTTTACAAAGAAATTAAATATAATCCCTAATGGCAGTTCTTTTTTGTTTATTTACACCTAGTTTTTACCCATATGTGTATGTATTTTACATATTTCTAATTCTGATATACATATATACAGTGTTCTGTAATTTATTATTTAATATAGTAAAGCATGTCCTGTTTTCATATTACCTTTATGAAATATTTTGAACTACCATAAAATACTCTATAAATTAAAATGTATATGCTCTAAGTATTATTGATGAACAATTCCCCATTATTAAACATTTCCTTGTAGCTTTAAGCTTTTGGAATTCATGCTGCAGTACCCATGACTATTCTAAATAAAGAAGAATATCTATTTGAAGAATAGATTAAAGGTTATGACATTTTGTTGATTTCCAGTAATTATTTCCTTAAGGACTATTTATAAGCAAAATAACAGTGAAATTGACAAATTTAGTATGGCAATTTAGTCTTAAAATTAGCATAAACCAGTAGGATAGAAAACAGTAATATAGGGGTAAGATTCAATTCTAATGCTAAATTTTAATCATAAGAACTCTCCTTTTCTGAATGTATTGTGTACTTTATCATTTAAATGCTTTAGCTGTTCATATGAACCTCAGCTTGCCTCATCTCTGCAACATCATATTTCGTCTTTGAATCCCTGCCAGGTGGTACTAACTTCTTTTCAGAGATGTGTCTTGAAAAAAAAGGAGATTTTTCCTAGTTCAACAGCTTCATTATTTTTCCCTTAATCTCCACCTGAGATAATAATCTTGAGAACAAAAGTATTTGGAAATGCCCTAGGTATAAATCCCCAAAGAAATTCAATATAAGAAGTCCATGTTATTTACACTAAAAAACAAACTTTGACTTTTTGTCCTTCACCACATAGGCCTGATACAAAAATCAATAAGATGTTCTAGTTTCACAACCATGATTTCTTTTTATCTTTTTTCTTCATAAAGAGAAACATGTGAAATTAATTTTATAAGTAAACAGATTCCCAGCTTTTCTCTCTGATGCTGAACATCTACATACTTCAAAGATGATGTAGAATCTTTGAGATAAAATAGTGTGGATTTTTTCCTTCTGATAGCTGATATGAGTGAATGAAAGCAGTTTGCGTCAAGAAATGCTATTTTTGCGTACTGTCAATTGCCACTGATCACTCAACACTTGTGGCTTAGAGCTAGGAGGGAACTTAGAGTTATTCTAATTTTTTTCCTTGTAGATCCAATAACTGTATTGAGAAAATGTCTTCAAACAAATTCGGATCGTCTATTAAATAAAAGTGGCAGAGGAAGAGATAATCTGCCATAATCTGCACCATCAGTGTGTGTATCAGTGACTATGTTTTGAACTAACTAAGAGATGATTAGAAAAATTGAGCTATAAGACACATCCAGAGAAGCCAGCCTAAGTTACCAGCCATTCAATTTTTTGGCTCCTTTTGGAAATTTATTTCTTTTGTGACTAGTAATAAACTGGAGGGTAAATGCAGTTACATTTTAAAATGTATCACATCAGAGTCTGATTACCTGGAGCTGCATCATGTTGTTTGGCACCATTCATTTGGGTTACCAACAGTTAGTTTAGAACCACGTGTCTCGTGGGCACTGAGTCTTAATTCCTCTTGTAACAAAACGGAAAGCTGTCAACTGGGAGAGTAGAGGTGTGTGTTTGTAGAGCAGAGAGGAGGAAAGAGGGTGAGGGGTAAAATTGTATTTGTTCTGCTTCTACTGCAGACAGTGGATGTCACAGGATCCTACTTGCTGCGGTAAATGGTTTCACTGGTCTTATAAAAGATGGCAGATGTTTCAATTTGATACGTCCACTGTCTATAGAAATTCTAAATGTGAATATTTTTCAGACACAATATAGTAACGTAGTTAATAACGTAGCCAATTCCACGAACATTATAGTTTAATAAGTAATAGCAGGTCAAAAAATCGTCAAGGCCAATTACAAGGAAAAGTAGAATTTTTTTGTAACAACGTTTCATGTATTTCATTATTCTTGAGCCAAGCTTTATATAAGTAATTTAGACTCTGTGCTTACTTAACTTTATTTTCCTGTTAACAGAGTGGATATAGATAAAAGAATACAGTCGGAAGAAGGGATATAGTTGATATTGTCAATTAATGATTGTACCCATAAAAATTTATTTGGGAGTACAGAAATATTGAAACTGTAAATTAAGATCATGAAGCATCTATTTTGCAAATGAGGAAACTGAGACTTACAACATTTTTTCTTTAACTTGACCCCATTCCTTTGTATTATCATGTAGTAGCCTTCTAGCTTTCTACAGCTATCTTCTGGGACTCTGGACCAGATTCAAGGTGTTTGGCGAATTATTTGTTTGTACACTTAATTTCCTGGAGTGAAATGAGGGTATATAGTATTAAACCACCCAGTCATTTATGTATTTATCACTTTTCTATGCCAACAGAACTTCTCAATGTATACTATTAACCTTACTTTGCAAACAAGTCAAGAGAAAAATACTTTCTTTCCATATGAAAGAATTGGACAGGGTAAGAAGGGTTAACAGAGAATCCCCAAAGCACTTAGCATCACTTTCCTCTTCCTGAAACAAGTACAATAGAAGGTAAACTTTGGAATTTTAAGACCAGTCACTGTTCATGACACCATTCATCCTACACTTGTCACATATGATTTTCTTAGGCTACCTGATATCACCTCTCCCAGACATTTGGTTTAAACTTAATTGGCAGTCAATGGCAGAGTGTAGAGTCACTTAAATTTGCTGAAGCAAGCACAGTAGCATCTACCAGAGTACATGTCAGCTTGTTCTCAGAATGCCAAGGGCAAAAATCTGTGCTGAGGGGGGCTGTGCGGGTGCCACTGTGTTACAGGCCTCCTTCAACTCTTAATTAGCCTGCAGTGAGCAGAGACATCCTCTTGATTGGCTGTCCACGATGCCATTAGGCAGGGTCACTGACCTTGGCAACTCTAATACTTATCTCTCTAGAATTGAGTTGTGGACCTAAAGGGCACTGCACAGGTGTTTCCAAGTATTTAAAAACAGCAATGTGGAGACAACATGTATGTCATTAAAACTAACTATCAGTGTATGCAGTGACCGGGGCAGGGCAGGACACACTCCCTGTAGGTAGCAACCTACTTTGGGGTCAGTTGCACTGTGTTCTTTGCTATCTAATCCCACTTGGGAGACATCATTTCTTATTTTTAGCCTAAACATACCAGCAGGTAAAATGATATGGGGAGTAATGCTTCTAGATAAGATCAGCAAGGATGCTAGGGGTAGACTGGGGTGAAATAGCCACAGCTGACTGACCTCTCCACCACGAGCCATATCTCCTGGATGAGTAAGAAGCCTGCAGCTAAGTTGGAGAATCTCTAATAATCAGATAAGCAAAACAGGCCTTCGCAGACCCAGTTTAAAACGTTTGATTGTGAGATATGGTTTAAGGCCAAAGGAAGAGAAGTAGCAAAGATACAGTAGCAGAGGAGGGGAGACCAATTCTCTGTAATGAACTAGCACTAGAAAATCTGCAAAGAAAGAACATAAACAAGAAATAATCTCCCAAGCACAGCGCTTAAGCTTCTTCATTTTCTTTTTATTCCTAACAGCGTGCCTAGCAACAGACGATATAGTACAAATTTCACTGTATGTCAGATTGAGAGCCCCAGAAGGTTTATTTCTGCAGGAGATTAAGATACAGATATTTCTAGATTAGTTTCATGGTGGCAAGATCAACTCCCAGCATGAGGTCTCTGCCATCATAGAGATGCTTTGTGGCACTTTATCTTCTTTCATAAATGAAGCGGGAAAATTGCCTCTTGAGTCCAACGGGAGAAGTCAAAATGTAGTCTTATTAGGTGTCCCGGGGAGTGAGTGCCATGTTTCCTGGGCTGGATAGCAGGTCAGGAATTAGGAAGGATTCAGTGTTCTCTGTGGAACTGGGCAATCAGAAGACAGCTGACCACACCTGTGTTGTACCAATGATAGCCTTGAAAAGAAACATTTCCACTCATTCTTTTATCACTATAGTGAATGTGCATTAGGAGAGCTGGAATGGAAATCATCAGTATTAACACAGGCTAATTTTATGAAAGGTCACAGCCAAATTATACATGTGGACATGTTGTAGGACGTGCCACAATAAATCCATATAATTTATATTAATCTCAGTTGCTCTGGGAAACCTGGTGTTTTGTCAGTTATACAAAAGATATGGTTCACTGGCTACCATTAATTTGAAAAATAAGGCAGGATATATATTTTGACCTGCAAGGGGTAGAACCCCGATCCTATTGCAGCTGTAGTAAAGAGCTAAGCACCTGACCTGCTGTTGGAAAAAGTCATCTGGCAAAGACAGAGCTGTTCACTTAAAGCACTCAGATTCAGAAGCAACCTTTTAAAATAGAACCCAGCCGAGAACCATTAGATAAACAAATAATAAAGGAGGCAGTCCATGTGTAGTTAAGTGTTTCCTTCCTAGTATTGGGTTCCATTTAGTGGGAGACCTGGGATTTGGGGCCCGAGAGAGGATAACAGTGAATAAGGGCTTAACTCTGGACCTGACTGGGTGGAGATGTTAGGGGCCACTTGGCACTGGTTGACTTCAGAGCTTCATCGATTTGGCTACAGAAGGGTTAATAGGGAGCCCACGTAAGACAGCTCTATTGGTTAAATTGCAGCTACCTCTGTATGAAGTTAGGTATGTAGAGAGTTCACAGGGCAGACTATGAGAAACCCTCTGCTGTGTTCACTCACGGTCCGAGATTGCTTTAAGAAACAGAATGGTGCTAAGAAATAGAATGGTGCTCTCTCCATTAGTTAATACATCCTTTTCCTATATTGTGGAGCATTTACACAGTGGTTTTGTCTTAAGTGTTGTTTGACCTACAAACATTAAGAAAGAAATATCTCATTGTTGTCTGCACCATGGACTTGTGTTTTTCTGTTTCAGTGAAGAGCTGGCTTGGTATGGAGCTGAGGAAGGGACACGCCTCTCTCTGCTGAGCATCCAGCCTTGCGTATTTCTGATATATCTGCCCTGTTTTTCCTCTGAGGACGCATAAGAGAACCCTTATAGCTAATGCATTGAATTATAAATTAAAAATATGTTCCTGATATAGAAGTTATACTTTTTTTTTACAAGTCAGATTCATGAATCATAAATTTGATATTATAATCCTAATAAATCAGATTTAATCCGACTCTGAGACGCTACATGCCTGGATTCATGATTGCCCCAGGGTCTCCTTTTTTAGAAGTATTCATGGAGTAGAGTTCAGTGTATTTGGTAAATGATGGGAATATACTTCTCAAAGCCTTAGTCCTCATTGGAAAAGTGGGAAGAAAGATTATTCTCGTGCAATCGTAAGTGGACTGTCACCATCCAAGCATATTTTTATAGAAGGTCAATCCCACCAAAAACAACTGAAGAGAATATTATCGGTCATCAAGAAATCAACAAAAGATTTTAAGCAGCTTTAAAAATATACTTTGCTAGACATTTTGGTGGGATACACAAAATATGACAATATAGACCATCCCTTGTCCTCACGAAACTCACAATATAATTGGGGAAAGAAAACGAGTACAGTGTGAACAAAATACCAATGTAAGAGATGAAGAATGTTCCGTTAAATACAGATGATGTCACGAAGCAATACTTGACTGAACGAATAGTAGAAATAACAAATGCTCCAGGAGACTATAGAAGTAGATATGGCCATGTACTATCCTGGCCTCCAACGTAAATGGAAGAAACTGAACTTGAACAGATTTCCCAAGGATTGTTAAGATTTAGACATGTAGTCCAAAGCAGGGAAGGTGTTAAACTGTGCAAATGTGAAAGCAGAGAAATTTAAGTGTTAGGTCTAATGATAATAGAAGTTAACTTTTTGTTGAATACTTAATAGCGTCCATGTAATATTGATTAATCTTCACCACAGCATATAAGATAAATTTAAGCCATGAAAATGGAAGGACTTAGTCACCGATTGGATGTAGGAAATAGAGGTGTAGGGAATGGGGAAGAAAACATTGGGAGAAATCGCCAATAACCCCATGGCTTCAATCTTCAAAGAATGTATAGATTTAACTGAAGTAGGTGTTTCTTGAAAGTGCTGGTTCATGGGGAAGAAAGCACAAGTTGTTTATGAGACGATTTTTAGTGAATTGGAATGAGATGATTCAAAGGGAATTATTTAGTAAGCATTTAGAAATTTGGGACCTAGAATTCCAGAGAGACTGAATTAGAGAAACCAAGAGTCGTATGCTCAAGGGATTAACTGAAGTCACCAGATTGGGTGTGGGAGCCAAGGGCTGTGGACTTTCCTTGGAGATGTCTTACATCTAGAGGGCAGTGAAACAAAGTGGGATTTCATTCTTCTCATGTAAAGATAACTTCTTAATAACCAGGTTTCTCGTGATACTGCCCAAAGGTCCACAAATCCACAAGATAAAAATTAATTTTTAATAGGGACCTGCAGATTAAGGACATCTAGAGAAGACAAAAAAAAAAAGCGACTGTAAAATGAGAGTACTAGGTGTAGAACAAGCAAAATCTGTGAGTTTCATCTTTACTCCAGTGGTTGATGGAGCCTGTTGTCAGGTTTAGTATTGATTCCTCAAGAAGCAGAGAAAGGTATCTCTTAATTGAGATCTGTGTTAATCAAGAAATGGTGTGTTTTTTGACATCTGATGAAACATTTTTAGTAGAGAAGGACTTCAGCTGGAAAATCCAAAATGTGTGTGGATGGTAGGAGAAGGAAAGTGTTCGACTGTATGCATGTGTAAGTGTGCATGTGCTTGAGTGTGTGTAGGCTTACATACACACACACACACACACACCCCGCACACACCCCACACACACCACACAGTCTTCTCCCTTATTACACCAGGATGGTAATGGATAAGGACGATCTACAATGGCCAAAAATATACAAACTGATACCTAACTTATGTTAGGACAAAAGTGGAGGGAAAAAGTACTTAAATCACTAATATTACTTTGAAATGATCACAGAAACATTTAAAAAGAAAAAGAACTAGCCATTCTCTTCATTAGTAATATCAGGAGGCATGCCATGGAACATGAACATGAGTTTGTGAGGGTTTTGAATAATGCAGGAAAGGAAAAAATATCTTCCGTACTGGAGATGTACAGATACATGTTGATCATGTGCTCTTTTATAAGTCTTTATTTATATCTCAGTTTCTCTTAGAGGATTTTGTACAAGTATCGTGAATAAGCAAGTTTAGCTGGAATCACTGGCTTACAACAGCTTTTAAAATTTATTTTCTTTAGTTATTAATAGAACCCCACATTTGCAACCTAAATATCGTCTTTGTTTTATTTAGAGAAACAGTAAAGCGTCAGAGAGGAAATGAAAACGGACTAAAATAGATCCTCAATTTCTTGATACTTGATTCAGGACAAAACAAGATACCCTTCCCTTCTGACTACGAAGGCAAAACTGTCTGTCTTCACTGTCCATTCAGTGAAGGAGAATGATTTTCTCAATATGTAAAGTGAGGAAGGAAAAGGTACATAAGGTGAATCGAATCTTAACTAAGGCCAGAGTAAAGAGCACCAAGCCCACTTAAGTGGATTCATGTATCTGAGCCCCAATGGATTAAAACTCATGGAACTTTTGCAAACATAAAACAGAAAGCAAGCATTTTCAAGTGCTTTTGTAGAAACCACTTAGAATAGTATTTTAGGAATGCTGATGTTCAGAAAGAATTTCAGAGCGCTTTATAGAACAATTAGAGCTGTTTTGACTTTTAAAGATAGTTTAAGAATAAATTCTGGAAAATGAAGATGTCAGGGTTTTTTTTTTGCTAGTGATGAGGTACATTTGTCTGCCCTTGTAAATTAGTAAGCATAGGTTCAGTGCCTATGGCGTGTGAGACAGGGTTCTGAGCCTGTTGTGAGGGATGCAGAATCTTATCAAATTCTGGACTCCACCTAACCTCAGTGAGCTTCCATCCTAATAAAGGAGTTAACATGCAATTATAATGCAAGTTGGGATTTAATAAGGAATACAGTAATGATATAGAAAAGGTGCTTTATTATTCAAAGCATAAGTGATAACTTTGACCTGGGGAAATTTGGATAATTTGTCTGTTTGGAGGGTGACAGTTGAGGAGATTTTATTTTAAAAGGTGGAGGAATGGAGGAAACAGTCAAAGCAAAGTATAGAAACAGTATAATATGCCGCAAGCTCATTCATGGAAAACCCAATCTGACTGAAGTACAGTTGTATGCCAGGGAGGCTGGGAAATGTGATTGGCAAAGTCAGTGGGAATTTGCC
Source organism: Kogia breviceps (assembly GCF_026419965.1). Classification (NCBI taxonomy): domain Eukaryota; kingdom Metazoa; phylum Chordata; class Mammalia; order Artiodactyla; family Physeteridae; genus Kogia; species Kogia breviceps. Next base: position 13,644,030 of record NC_081319.1, on the reverse strand, counting down.
TGGAGACAGTCTTATAAGGAACGGAAATTACTGTAAGGCACTAGAGGAGCAGGGAGTGGGAGTCTGGAGACCAGAGTTCAATCTTGTCTCTGCCATTCACTTACCCAGTGTTCTTGAGAATCATTTGACCTCCCAAGGATGTATGCTTCAACCTGGAAAATTATGGCACCCTGTTGGAAACCAGTGTGTCATCACACAGTGATTCTATACAGAGCGTTTTTTCTTCTAGTTTGGGGGTAGATGATCAAGTTAATGGTTGAACACCAGCTGAAGCAGTTTGGCTTGTGTTTAGGAACCATACTTTATAAAGCTTTTGCATCTATAGATGGAAGAATCATACTCCCCCGATGGAATGCTCACAATATGAGAGATAATTGAGAACTAAAATCTCCCATGGGAAAAGTGAATTGCGTTGTATGTCCCAACTAACCCTCATTCTGGGACATGTGCTGTTTACAATATTCTATCTCTGTATGTATGTTGTGTGTGTTTTCTTTTCTTCTTTTTCACAACACATTTAATTGAATTTATGTGTTATGTGCAATAGGTTTGGCCATCTATCCCAAAAACAGAAACATGGAAACCAAAGTTCTTTATTTTGAAACTCTAGTCAAAGGGCTGCCTTATAATAACTGTCAAAACCCCTGTATATGTTAAGTGTTCTTGCCACAAGGAAAAAATAAATACCACCTTTGGCTTCTAAAATGAGCCAAAAGGCATTTAACAGTTTCTCCAAGGGAATCCATTTTCGATTGTGATGGTTTTTAACACACAGGGAGAGAAAGAGAGCAGAGCCAAAACCCTGTGGCAATATCTGTCAAATATTTTGGGGAGATGGAGGCTGAAAGATGAGGAGAAAAGCAAATGAGGAACTGAATTTCAGACTGATTCTGCTGAATTATAGAAATAGAGAAAACTTGTATTTCTGCGAATGTCTATCACCAGAAGTTACTGTTAACTGAATTATTTCTTTCCATTTTACTCTTTTATTTTAAACTAATGATGAAACAGGTTGATTCTAGCAACTCACAAAATCATCTTGAATGTGTCCTGAACCAGCCCAATACTTGACTTACTTTAAATGTATGGATTAACAATTGAAGAAACTAGAATTCTCATTACTACTAGGAATTAAAGCTGTGTATTTTCTTTAACTACCAAACTGGAATAAAAAAGTCAAATCATCTAACTATTCCATGTACTGTACGTTCATTGATATTTCATTTAGATAAAGTCTAGATCACAAATGTTGTTCAACTCGAGTCTTGTGTGACTAAAACAAATTTTTATAATTAAGTATTTTAGGTACTTCAGGATACCAGTGTGATTTCTTCAAATTATCAAATAAAAGTTCAGTTGTCGTTAGTAAAATCTGCAGTATGTCAGTGTTTTAATAACTTATCTACCCATAAGATATTTTATGGTATCTGTTTCAGACTTCTTTATGGTACATGTGTCTGTATTTTTAAGCTTTAATATGCTAGTTTAAGAATATGTATTAAACAGTTTCTAATTAGAATTTGAAGCAGAAAATCCAAAGATATTTTGCTTAGTTCTCCTTTCAATTTAGAAAATATTGCTGGTCAGCTCAGCGTTTAGGAAAAATGTGATGCTCTCCAGTTTCATGGATCAGTTCAGCCTGCGTTTGTACAACAGTTTTGTGTAAAACAGCAGCAGTGGGTCCAGCTGATTGTGGTAAACCTAATTATACCCAGAGGAGACTTTTATAGTGAAGTTTAAGAAAGAACAGAATATTACTATAAATTGAGGATCAGCAAGCATTTTCTGTAAATGACTAGGTAGCAAGTATTTTTTTTTTTTTAATTCCAGGCAAAATAATAGTTGTCCCAACTATCCATCCCTGCCATTATATTACAAAAGCAGCCATAGATATGGCTGCCAATACATTTATGAGCAGGCCTGGCTGTGTTCCAATAAAAATATGTTTACAAGAACGGGTGTTGAGCTGGGAGCAGCCCTTAGATTGCCTGTCCTTGCTGTAGATGACAGATATATCCCAAAGTGAGTTCTGATGAACTTTTGTCCCATGATACGTTCACGGATGAAAAGGAACTTCTGGTCAACTAACTCCAGGCGACGCCACCTGGAATGCCTCTTTCTTCTTTTATATAAATTCCATGTCATCTATTGAAGTCTATGAGAAGTCTTGGAATAAAGTGATCCATCTACTTTGGTTAACTCACTTCTGTCAAACAGATGGAAACATGGAATTATCTTTATCATATTAATTCTTAAACATATTTGAGAATCTGTGATTTAGAAGCAAGTTTCCAAACTTATAATTTAACTATCTATATAGATTATCATAGGCGTATCTTTGTTGAAATCTTGTTAAATTCCCAAGCCAACTCACAAACTCTTGTCCACAAAAGTAGCCAGGGTAAAGTCCTAACCTTCTTAACTAGTTATGAGTAATTTTCTGATTATTCTTTTTTTAGGTTCAAATTGTATTACTTCCTGCTGGCAGTTTGAGCTATTGGACTTACTCTGCCTTCTCCTAAGTAATTAAATGCGTTATAGTTTAAGTTGATTCAAGATATATTTACTTTGGGCTTACTTTCTCAGTACGTGGATGAATGAGACAGACCTTGTTTCTCCTTTCTGGGCATTTTTAATAACAAAGGAGGATAAAGACAAAAGTTATAATACTATATGATAACTGCTCTAATGAGAGAAATTCTGAATGTTGTCAAAGCATGTATGAGAAGTAAAAACATAATTAAGAGGTCAGAGAAGACTTTCAGAGGAAGTTCATCTACGTATAAATTTCAAGCTAGCTACAGAGAATTGGGGAGGAAGCAGGAACAGAATCAAGGAGGCAAGATTGCCAGACCTATCCAGCTGTCACACAGTTTAGCTCTAAGACAGATGTCTGCTGCAGAGATGGGTGGGAGTTTGAATTAAGCAGGTGTTTCCCAGTTCTGTAAAGAGATTGAAGGTAAGTGGAAAGTTGGAGAATGTGGCTGTATCGTATTTACACTCTGGTGACATAGGTGTGGCTGAAATGTTGAGAATGGACCAGAGGGATCTGGGCTGCTCAGATATGGGACTTTTCTTAAGCTGATCTATAGCTTTCCCAGGGAATCTGCCATTGATGACCCATTACTCACATTCTTCCTTCAGACAGGTAACATGCTGCCTAGCCTCCTATGTTATGTTAAGAAACCAAGAGCCAGAGAATATTTTTTCCTGAAATTATCTGGTTGCTATTAGAAATATTAAACTCTCTTTATTTGGGGATATTGAAAAATTTTAAAGAGTGAATAATAAGTATTTTTAGAAAAATGAAAGGTGACTTTACTACACATTTGTCTTTAGACAAAAGTTGACCCCAAGAGGCCACCCTGATTGTTGCACTTGAAGGCAATGATTAACTGTGAAGGCAAACCTGGGCCTTTTCCTTAGCAACAGTAATTAACCTGGAAGAGCTTTCCCTTAAGTCTGTTTTAAGACAACAGAACTGGTGGGCATATAAATATATACAGGAATAATTGCAGACCCGGCCTGTCCTTGTTTACCTGCACTGTTCATTTACAAACGCATGAGGTATTTCTGGAAGTTATTCTCAGTTAGAATGTAGCATAATGTTGTGTTTACTGAATAACAATGTGTGAAATATGTCCGCTTAGCACAGTGAAGCACTTACAAAGATGTGAAGGTTTTTTTTTTAAACTCTTTTCTTGTATAGAACAAATTATTCTGTGTTGACAGCTGGACCCTGAGATATCCTGTGTGTATATATATATATATACACACACACATATATGTGTGTGTTTGTATACATATGTGTATATATATATAGTATGTATGTCACAATCATAATATATGTTCACAATAGATATATATACACACATATGTATGTATATATAATGTATATGACTTATATAGTGTTTCTATATTTTATTCTGGCTAGTTGACATTGATCAGAAATGCAACTTCTAATGTCCAAACTGAAGGGTGTGTGGAGTTCTGTGGTTGTGATGGAGGATCCGGTGTTAAAAAGTAGTGGGACGAAGCCATGGGTTAAGGTTTTGGGGATTTGGATCAAAGAGGGACTTCCTTGGAGTCCCTATTAATATCAGCAAAACAGAAGCAATACATTTCTTCTCTGATTATTTTCCTGGTCGTGGCTCCCAGACTCATTCCCCAATTGTGTGAACTCAGGAGAAAGTACCATCTCTTGGGCGGAATTGGTGCCAGAGCTTTGAAGTAACACAAGTCTGTCATTACAACCTGATGCATTTCCACTACCGTTGCTACCACCCCACTTGAGGGCTTACCGTGAGCTAGGAACATAGTTAAAGTACATACAAAAATATTCATTTTTGATTAGGAAAAATCTGCCTTCTTGCACTCAGCTAGACACTTGGAAGGCTATTTCATTGTATTTATGCAGGTTATTCTTTCTCATCCTTCAAGATTACTGGTTCCCAAGTAGTTTTTGGTTTTCCTCTAGCAGAGCTTCTCTAAGGTAACTTGAGGTACAGTCTGACCCTGAAATGTGATGCTAGCGAGGGTCAGATGAGAACTTACATAGATTTACAGTTATATAAACTTAGGTACCAGGAGGACATATTTCATCAAGTTTCTTCCTACACTTGAAAATACTTCCCTGAAACTTGCAGCTGAGGTGTAGTTAGTAAAGGGCTGGGAGGCAATAATACAAAAACTTGAACTGTGTGTAGGAATATACTTTAACATAGGTCATGGAATTGAATTTTCCTAAGTAACTACAACTATTTAGATCATTCTTTTGTCGTTTGCCACATCTCTGAAATAGCCTCAAAGTTGAAGTTATCACTTATTAGAATTACATTCTGAAAAATGTTTTCATAGATAATTCAACTATGTCTTAGTTTCCATAGGTAAATAGAATTGCTACATTATATTTTATCAACAGCAGACCTAGACTGCTAATTTAGGGACGAAGTTTGATGTCATGAAAAAATATGATATAGTATTACAAGTATTCCCATCTTCATACTTTTCTCTCTTTACATAGATCTCACGTGTCATTGCAAAGAGCTCACAGTGATACTAAATAAAAAGTTTAGGGAAAACCTGGGTGTTGTGTTTTTAGCATACAAGAAGTAAAGAATTCTGACTTGATTTTTTCTTCATTAAGAAAAGCAGAGTAAACTTTTTTTTTCATACCTTCACTTGTCTATTCAGCAGTCTAACTTCAGTTAAATTGGAAGAAGGTCAGTATTGTCAATATGGATTGCAACCTGGGCATCCAGACATTTTTTTGTCCTACATCATTTTTCTCTGACCAATGTGTCTCCTGTGAGCACACTTTCATGATCATTGAACTTTCTCTAGAAATGGTGTGTCGTACCTAAATATAACATCTAAACTGGCATTATGTGTGCACATATCTTTCAAGGAGGATAGATCCACTGATATAAAAACCAAAAATGGATTTTTTTTTCAAAAGTTTACTCTCAGGCTAGGAAATAGTTGATGCCGTATTGGCTTTATTTTGAAATAATTATAGGAAAGTTACAAAAAGAGCTACAGAGTTCCTTTTCACGCTGGATTCCTAGTGTTAACATCTTACATGGCCATAATATAGTGATCAAAAGCAGGAAAGTGACATTGGTACCACTCAGTTAATGAAACAGCAAGCCTTATTTAAAGTAGTTTTTCTACCAGTGTCCTCTTTCTCTTCCAAGATCTAATCCAGAATCCCACCTTGTTTGCAATATTCATTTCTTTGTACTGTCCTTTAATTCATGACAAATCCTTAGTCTTTCCTTTGGTGATCTTGACACTTTTGAAGGCCGCTGGTCAGTTATGTTGTAGCACCTTACTCAACTGTCTGATGTTTTCTCATGATCACAATGAGCTTAGGCGTTGTTTGCAAGGAGACCAAACACGAATACTGTGTCCCCCTCAGTGCTCCATGGCAGAGGGCGCTTGAGGCCAATATGAATTGGCACTGGTGATGTCAGCCTTGATCACTTGGTTAAGAGGGAATTGGCTAAGTTTCCTCATGTCAAATTATTCTTTTCCCTCAAGTCTTAGCTTTAGACAAAGATGCGTGTATTTATTCTTAATTTACTAAGTATTGTATACTCACTATACTCTTTTATACCTCAGTTTCCCTGCCTAAAAATTATAATACTGGAACCTAAACCTCATCCCAAACAGTGTAGACTTAATACACTGTCCTTTGGAGATTCTCAGATAAAAGCCACTTTATAACTGGAAATGATCACTCTATCACGTTTTAAATAAGAACATAAGTAGAATGGTTAAAGTAGATTGGCAGCATGTGCTCATCTCACACCCAGAACTACAGGGACATCTGCTCTATATGTGACAGGCCAGGCCTGAAATCTCGTTCCCTGAGAACCAAGTAATGTTTGCTCAATTTGACCTAAGTCAGCCTGATTAAACAAAGAGCACATTGATCACTTTCTACCTATTTTGGCTATTAAACTAACCGATGAATAACCATGCATTGATAAGGGCTATCAAAACCTGTTTTTAAACTGTCACATTTGCAATTTCTGCTGTTCTTATAAGGGGGGAAAGTGTCCGTTGGCATGCTAATGATTCTGGATCCATATGCAATAATTCAGTCTCATTAGTTTGTATCTGATGATGAAATATCCCCACCAGTGCAGAGAAAGGCACCCTATACACACAGGTTTACCAGCTGTCTCCTCTATTTTTCATTTGGAATATTACCTCTATAGGCCCTGATACAATATGCTGAGAAGAAGTTAGCCACTTACAGGTCTAGGAGAAAGCAATGGAAGGAATACCAAAGAAGTAACTGACTCACTTGCCCCTCCACGCCTCACTTTCTTCTTTGACAAATGGGAATAATGATATACCTACTTCCTCAAGTTACTGTGAGGACTACATAGTTCATGTAAAAATCTTTGGACAATAACAGACATAGTATGTACTCAAGAAAAAAGCTTGTAGTTTTCTCTCTCTATCATCTTTCATGTCTGAGATACAGATCAGGGTGCAAAAAAAAAATAAAATAAAATAAAACAAGAAAATGGAGGTGAGCACTTGCTTAAATAGTTTTGTATAATATGCAGTGGATTTCTGGAAAACTATTCGATACCAAAGAAGAATTCAAAAGAGTTTGTCAGATGATCTGGAAACGTCCTATCATCTGCATGCAGTCCTAGACCAAATGACAATGATGCTGAGGTGTGCCTATAGGAATTTAGCTTATTCTTCAAGAAAATGAGTGCCATGGGCATATAAACTGGAAAGTGCACTAGAATGCAAACTCCATGATGACAGGACTTTGTCTACTATGACATCAAGTGCCTAACATACTGTGTTTATTCATCAAATTTTATTTAGATGAATGTTCCAATATATTTATTTCTATAAATAATAGCACAGGGTCTAGAATGTACAATTTGTTTACCATTTCATGAGATGGTAAGCTATGAATATAAATCCTGTTTTACCACTTCACTAAAGAGTAGGGTAGTTTCATGTTCCACGTTCCACTTAGACTTCTAAGCTTCTGTTAGGTAAGACAAAGTCCATGTTAAGACTGTCTTAGAATGCTAACCATTTTGCATGCATTAGCTCACATACTTCCCTATGCACTTCTGATGTAGGTGGCAGTCTCCATCTTATAGACAAAAAATTGAAGCATCCAAATAATTTTTCCAAAACATTTCAGGCATTGGATATAGAAAACCAAGATTTGAACATAGGTCTGTTTCCAAAGGTCATATACACTCCTGATTCTTACTGACACACTTTCCTGGTTGTCCACTGTTACAAGCCCCCCTAGAGCACTGTGTTATTTACACCACCAGTAGAATAAAATAAGCTCCATGAGGGCAGACTATGTGTGTCTTATTCATTTCTGTATCACGTGGCATGTCAATTAGTAGAAATTTAGTTAATAATTTGTGAGTGAAGTACAGAGTATAAATGATTTTAGCCTGTTTATTTTCATGGCCTGTCATAATTTGTGCGTTTATGTTTGCAGTCTTATTTCTACTTCTGATTAAGTAGATACAGACTCTGTTTTAGGCTACCACCTATCTGATTTGGCTGTCCAAGCAATCAGTAAGCTGTGCATAGTGATGAATATACTGGTAGCTTTACTTCCCCACTAAGTGCATCCACATAAAAGCTCTGAAAGTCACACGGTTCTTTCCACTTTAAATCTGACACCTAATATATTAGGTATTAGAGTGTTTTGTGCTTACCTTTAGCTCTTCTTTGGTTTAGGTGATTAAAAAATGCCTGTCGCTGTCTGTATGTGCAACATGCTTCATTACCAGTGATTTATTTGGGAGTTTAGCAGAATTGGCACTCTACAGCATACCAGTGGGCAGAAGAAAAACAAACGTGAGATGATTGCTAAGAATGCTTCTTTCCTGCTCTGTTGGTAGCAGCCTTAAGAAAGTTTGCAAGGTTTACTTCCCATTACCCAGAAAGCAAGACTAAGACTGGCATTTCTGGGAAATGTCATTTCCCCCCACCCCCAAATTCCCCAGTTTCCTCCACGAACTCTGCTCTGATGCTCAGGAGGGAATGCAGTGGGTCATGGGTTTTTCCCCTTTGTCACCGTGAGCTTCCTGCATCCATGTGTCTCCTGAAGCCAGGTGCTTCCACTGTTTGTCCATCTTCTTTTCCCAACAAGTTTACCTTCTCAAAGCCATGCTCAACTTTTTTAGCAGAATCCAACTAAAGAGATTTTCTCTTGTATTCCTCTCAACAACCCCGAATCATCACCGTCACTTTGCTGAAGAGAAAAGTAAGGCTAACCTAGGTTAAATGACTTGTCCAAGGTCAACAACTAAATGGTAGGGCTGGGATTTAAAGCTGGCTTGTGTGATTCTAAAGCTGATGTTTTCAACCACCATAGGGAAGGCAAAGAAGTTTTTATGTTACTTACAAACCGTATTGATTTTGTTGTGCCTGCTTGAAATGCTACCTGGAAAAGATTCTGGGACTGCCCTTGGGCTAAGTGGGAGAAGGTGCCATGCTCACTTAGCATTGCTTTCCCTGGGAAGGGGCCATGGAGGTGCCGTGTCTTTTCCTGTCTTCTGCTCTGATATACTTTTGTTCTCATTTCTGTTGTACTGAGAGTATACTAATATGGGAATGATATTCGAAAGGGAAGATGAAGTATCAGAGAAGCAGTCTAAATAAGAGGAAGAAAAAAACGTATCTTATATGTAGTACAGTTAATAAGCCTGTGTTATAACTATGTGGGAGAATTTCAGGAGAATGTATGAACATCTATACTCTGAAGTTAAACTTTTAGCGTTGCTTTCTAGGGTGATGGAAATATTCTACATCTTGGTGGTATAGTAGTGATACGATATGACTACATAAATTTTTGAAATCTCATTAAACTTTACACTAAAAAGATGCCTATCAGCATATGTAAAATATACTTCAGTAAACTTCTGGGGAAAATATTCAGAGTTTATGTCCTATCTCCATTACTTCTCAGCTCTAACTAAAGACAACGTACTTAACCTTTAAAATGATATTGTTGTCTACTTAAAGGGTTGTTTTAAAGATTATATGTGTTAATACTTAATAAGGGACTACTACATAATAAGTGCTTTGTAAGGGCTATCTATTATTTACCATCTCTTCAGTTATTTCATATTACATTCTACCATTACATTGCCTTCAACGTTGTTTAATGGTTTAATCACATATCCTTTTACGTTGCTTTTTAATTACATATGTTATATTGGAAACTCACAAATATGTAAGTTTCATATATGAATAGTTGCATAATGTATTTAATTATATCTTTGAATGCAAGGCTTTTCTGTTTTCATCTAAAGGATGCTAGAACACGAACCATATCTGTTTATTTTTCAATTGAAATGTAAAAGTGTTCAGTATCTACATGTCCTAAATAAGTATTTATTAAAGCTGATGGACTACAAGGTGTGTTTGAACATAATGAAAGCATTAGATATGGTAGAATGTTTAGAATGAATCTGTAATATATACTTAGAAACCTAAGCAGATAAAAAGGAAATTATTAAGTCTTAAAAAACGCAACTCTTGCAGAAAGGAAGCATAAGCAGTTTACTCTGGGACTCAGTTGAAAAATTATTAACCAAATTAAATGATGTAACTAAATTTGGACAACAGTGGAACCAGGAGTTTGTGTGTGTGTTGTGTAAGTGTATCTGTCATTGGGAGTGATTATATGAGAAAGCTGAATTATTGTCATCCATAAAAGAAACTAATAATTCATAAGACCCCCAAATCAAGATATAGTAGTATAAGCATGTTTTTTTGTGAAGATTGCGATACATATCAGAAAGGCGACCTATTTTCCTTGGGAAGCAGTTCTCTGAGGGGAGTAGGAGTAGGTATTTAAACTATGTTTATGTATTACTTTAATAAAAGTAAAAATTAAATGCAGATTTAGAAAGTAGTACAGTAAGTGATTACCTAGTGGAGACTATGAATGGTGAATATGTATTTGTGGCCTGGGATTACATTGCAGTAACAGCACCATACATAGAACTTAAAAAAGCAGTGTATCTCAGACAACTTTGACGCATGAGAAGATGATGTCATCTGAGAAATTGTGAGATGTCTAATTGGTGATGACAAAGGCAGAGTGACCATCATTCATTTATTGAATTAAATCTTTTGAATACACACCGTTTTTCTGATGTAATGATGCAACAGGACTTAAACGATTTTTAGAAACAGTCTGATCCAGACCACTTTTATTGGTAAAGAAACTTGCCCAGCAAGTAAATAACAGCACTGAGCTAGGAACCTAGTTGTTCTGAATCTCAATCCAGTGATCTTTTGAAATAACACACTTTGATTATTGCGTGACTTCAGTTCTTGTTTTTAAGATGGTCTCCTGAGTAGCAAAGTGTAAAGGTCTAACATCAAAGGAGAATAAGGTTTTATAAGGAGAAAATTTGTTGAGAAAGTGGTAGTATGTATATATTCTAAGAAATTTTAATATGGGATTTTTCATAAATAGTGTGTAGAATTCTTTTGGCTCTCAGAATGTCTAAAAGATATCCTTCGGTGACTGAGTTGATAAGATGTTGGCTAGCTGGCTTTTATGCCAGAGTGTGTCTTAATGTAATCATCATATTTCTGGTTAGAATTGCCACAAGTGGCAGACACCATTTTGCCTAGAAAGCCTTTAAAAATGGGGATAATTGTCCCCATTTAGCTGACCCTCCATCCTCAAAGGCCTCTGTAATGTGATCTTATGATGGAAATAGAGTCCAAGTCAGCCACTGAGTAGCTGGGTACCATCTACATAAGGAATTCCATCTCATGTGTGCCTACCTGTTGGTGAACAAGTGCAGTTTTCCAAATGTATTATCCAGTCTCTTTTATATCTTCTTTACACTGTCCTCTTAATACTTTCAGACGCTTGGGACAAGCAATCCAAAGAGAAACCAAGCAACACACATTTTTTTCACATTCCTGGCAGACTACTTATTTCAGTCTCCACTGAAGTAGGGAAGACCTCAAGGAAATAGATATGGAAATATGTTTCTTGTAGAAGATAGAGTAAAAAGCTGGTACAAGGAGAAAATCTATTAAGCTAATTTGATTGATATGAATTTTCATTATCCAAGAAGAACCTGTAGACCAGATACCATAAGGATAGAAAGTATACATTATTTGTACCCCTAAGTTGGCATATAAACTAAGTTATATAGTCAGTAACCTTATCTACCCAGCTGAGTTGTCATCCTTTTGTGGGCAGAGGCCTTGACCTTGACTCTTTGCATTCTGCATATTACCATTTGAATAATGAGCACTCAATAAATATCTGTTGACTGACTGAATATTAAGATTTGACTATATGCCATTTTCCCTTGAAATGATTGACAGGTTGCTTTCTGAGGAAGCTGAATGTGTCACCTGCTTTCAGTTCTTCTCACTGCTTCCCTGCCCTTATGATTGACTGCACCGCTTATTAGTTAATTGTAGAGTTAGAAAATGCTCAACTATACACTGGGAACTGTGGATGATCCTTTATAAAATTCTTGCCTTAAGAATGGCTGCATCCTAAATAATAATTAGGAAGAAAACAAATGTTCCTGTTTTTCTCACATTTAGAGGGAAAGAAGCATTCCCAGCTGTGCTCTCACAAGGAGTTCTGAATTCACACTAGTGAAATGCAGTCTTCTGACAAAGGCTCAGCTCTGAAACCCATGCTCTACTTTGCATTATGAATATTATGCAGATTCTATACCTCTGCTCCCTGGTATCTGGCTTCTATTCTGCAGAAGGGCAACATGAAAAGCAGAGAACTTTATGTCACCTCTTTAAAGACACCTTGCTTTATTTACATTTCTGTTGCTGTGGTAGAAAAGAGCACAGGATTTGAAGTATGAAGACCTAGATTTGAATACTGGCTCTGATGATTTCTAGATGTTTGACCTTGAACAAGTTCCATTCATAGTCTAATTTCCAAGATTATAATGTTAAAGAGGATTAGTGATACCTGACCTCCAGGGTTGTGATGAAGGTTAAATAAGAAGGGAATGTAAAAGTACATAGTAGATTCATGAAAGATGTTAAATTTATTCTTTCATTTACATACTGTTTATTGACTGCCTGCTCTGTGCCATGTAATTCTCCATGAGCCTTTTAAATACCTACCAAAAAACACATATTACTACCTTTGTAAAGTTTAAAATCTCGGAGGGGATTTGAATTAGAATCTACACAATAAGAATAATTGATATTCACTTTCAAAACATAGGTCAGTTAAATCTTACAACACATGTGTGAGAAAGATAGGGCTCATGGTAGGAGTCCCAAACTATAGATAAGCAAATATATTTACAAAGGTTGTGGCTTCCCCAAAATTGATAAGTAGTGGCAAAACCAGGAAGAAAGAACTCAATTCACTTAATTCCAAATCCAACGTTTTCCCTCTCTGTCTTACTGCCATGAGGTTTTGAAAAATGTGTTGAATATTGGAAGTACACTTAGTAATTAGAGTTCACCTGTTGAGCAGGGGAGACAAGCAACGGGGAAAATAGATATTCTCTGTTTCTGGGGATCGCATGTAAAGCAGATCCCCATACAGGGAAACCAGGTTTATTCAGAACGTCCCCCTGTTTAAAGTCATTTCCACCCTCTCCTAGTCTTCAGATTCAGGTCCAAACTCTTTAATATACATTCAAGGCTGTTCGGGGATCAGGTACCTGGCTTAGGCAGTGCTGTACTATGTTTAGCAAGGGTGGCTACTAAGTGTCAAGGCCCTGACCTTGGTGCCTTCCATACCCTCTCACTCATCCTTACAGTAAGCCTGGATGATGGGTGTTCTTGTGATTTTACAGATGAGCCACACAGCTGGAGAATGTAGAGCCAAGATTAGAGCACAGGTGTGAGTCCGCCCATGTGCTCCTTCCTTTTTCTTGTGTTGCAGTAACTTGAAGATTCTCTAAATTCTCATGCCTGTCAGTTGCCCTTGTCACTTGGCTTAGAATTTCCTTCCTCCCTCTTATTTATCCTTTAAGACACAGTTCAAACTGTTAGAGCAGTTCAAACTGTTAGACACAGTTCAAACTGGAGAGCATTCTTGAAGCCCCTGCCCTACCCCACCCCCTGGCTCAGTTAGGTGATGTTCCTTTAGCATCCTTAGCACCTTGTCCTTAATAGACTCATTATGTGAATCCCAATGAAATATAAAGCCTGGATTAATCGCCTTTCTCCCCAAGTAAACAGTGAGCTCCTTGAGGACAGGGCTCTTACCTCCATCCCCTCTGCACCTCCACCCCTAGCATTGTCCCTGCCCCCAGTAAGCACACCTGCTTATTTGTTGAGCTGAATTCGAGCATTTGGATACCAGCAGAATTTTAATTTAGCAAAGTGCTAAAAGCAGTCATCATATGGTGATACCCTGCATGTAGGTTCTTGGAAACCAAGATGTTTAAGGAAGAACTGAATCATGATTTGTCTTACACACTTTCGACTGAGTTCTTTAGCATGACTCTTGCTATATAAGAATTGTTTGAAGTGTTGGAGGCTGGAGGAGTTTTGCTGTGTGGAGCAATGTGTACAGATAAAACTGTGGGATTCTCAATTATTCATATCCTTCTGGCTCAGCCAGAGAAAGTAACCCAGTCCTGTTTCATTGTGTGGCCCCCTCCCCAGGATTTACGAGTCTAATTCTTGGTCAAGGTCCCACAGTTAGTGCTGAGTACACTACCTTTTCCTACAGCAAACTTCGGGTAAACCCTCTTACGGTAAACCAGAGAGAGCTCCAGGCTGCAGGGGAGATCTATTACTGCCGTAACTCTCACTCATCCCACAGCTTGCTTTCTGGTTCTGGCAGAAAAACTGAAATTATGAAACTTTGTATCCTGCACCACAGTCCCACATGAGATTCATCAATCTTCAGCTCCCTTCAGAAAACCCGGTGCTCTGGTTATGACTGCCCACCGGACGAATCACCATCAACGACCCCATTATTTCTGATTAGTGAAGGTGAGCCTTACCTACCTGGATGTAAATAAACGCCAGTCGGGTTCTTGAAATCCTTCATCCTTAAAAATCTACAGCTCTTAACAGAACACACACTGTAAATAGCATCCTGTCTTGGATTAAATCTTTATGGTGTAATTGGATACATTTTCTAAGCTAATTTTAATTGCTTCAAGAAACTGCTTAACAGTGTAGATCAATCCGCTGGTCTGAGATGACATTTCCGTCGCAACATTCATTATTAATACCCTGATCATTTGCTAAAGACATTAATAGTTTTCATTGATCAGCACATCCTGTTTATCTAAAATGGCCTAATCACCATGCATGTCAGAAGAGTATCTGAACATATCCAGTTAGAGACACGGCCCACTTTTCAGCCACGTCAGCACATCAGAAGTTAAGAGTCCCTTTTGTCTTCACAACATATCTAGTCTGGCTTTATCAGAAACTGAGCTATTTGAGGGTGCAAAAGAAAGACGAGTTCTCTAATGACGGTTCTTCACTTTCTGTTAGCTTCATGGTAAACATAAGGGTGTCTGAGTGACCACGCGGCATCAGTTAGTGCCAAGAGCCCTTGACTGAGGAGCTCACGTTAGTCCATGTTGATCCATGTACTCATGTAAACCTGTGTTCGCTCAGTGTTTTCCTGGTAAGTGGCAGTGAGAGGAGAAGACCCAGATTATCATCAGCTTAAAAAATATCAGGGCTACAGTAATAATCATATCTAGCATCCATATGGTGCTGTGTGGTTTTCAGAGAGGCTTCACGTACTTAACCAGGACGTTTCTTTTGAAGCAACCTTGGGAGAGAGACGGGGTGGGGTACATAACCGGGACCTGGCAACTGGTTACCGCCCAAGCTGTAGACAGAGTGTGTCTTCTGCTTTCCTAGATTTCTCCCTTCTTGGGTGAAACGATGAATAGGAAGAAGCATCATTCTCATCTTTCAAACACCAGTAGGAGCTCATCTCCTTTATGAAGTCCAGAAACTGTCCTCCTTCCTTCAAAATGGCATGTTGTGTTGCAGTTTTATGAAACTGCAGGTAACTGACCCCACTGGAGTAGGAGATTCTTACGGCTACAGACAGCTGGGATCTCCATTTTGGCAGGTCCGGTGCCCCACTAGTGTCTGGCAAGCAAAAGGCACTCCATAGATGCATAAATCCATGGCTGGCTCACGGGATGGATGGGAGAAGGGCTGAGTGGATGAGAGCAAGCCGAGCACAGTGTGAGTTCTGTCTTACCGAGGTCATGTTGCAAAACTGTGGCACCTGAAGGCAATTTGGTGGTGTTTGGCTCCCTCAGTGTTTTAAAAGAATCTTTTGAAGTGGTTTCCAACATGTAAAACTTGGGAGATTTTCAAAATACAATAATATTTTCAACTTCTCTTTGAAAAGTTGTAAGTGTTCCTGCAACCCTAGGTCTATGCCCCACATGTTAGCCATCAGCATGAGCTGGGGGGGTACCTTGCCCTCCTGAGGGCCCGTGAATGCTTCCTGCTTCACCCATCCACTTACCTGCTTTGTACATCGTACACAGAACAAGCAGCCTCTCTTCACCACGGAGTTCTCCTGTCTTAAGATTCCTGGCTAACGGAAGAATGACTGTTCTTACTCATGCTCTGGATTTGTCCAAAAGAACCTAGTAGACAGCCACTCATAGTTAGTAGGATTTTTCTCTGTAAGGCACTGGAGCTGTACATTTCTGTTGCATTTTGGGGATGAAACATGGAGCATTGGGGAAAAAAAATGTTTGAATTGATGGGGTAGTTATAATTTTTCACACATGTAACTCCATTCTAAGCCTTCAGAATTTCTCCTTAAAGTCCACCAGTGCTAGCCCTGTTTTGTTCAGTGGAATTTCTTCTGTATTCACTATTTTGGGTATATTATTAATTGGAAAATAAATAAGAACAGGGCCTGGAAACTAAGGGACTGGAAAGGGTTGGTTCACATCTTATCAGAAGCCGTTCTTACCTGCACTCAGTAGCCACAGGGACCTTACCAGCTTCAGTCTCTGCCCAAGTATTATTGGGAAGAAAGAAAGGAGCCATATTTGCTTCATATTCAAAATTTAACATGCTTTCTCTTCTTCAAAAGTAGTTTTCCAGAAGTCATGTTTATTTGTACTCGAGGAAAGATAAATTTTCAGAGAGCACAAGGAAAAGTATTCCCAAATCTCATTGTAATGTCTCTTCTCTCCCACAGATTAAAGGTTGAATACAACTTAAAAGAAACAGCTATTTTATTCACTTGTTATTGGACTTGAAACTCCTTTGACCTCAGAAACTGAAGATGAGGTTGCCATGGGAACTGCTGGTGCTGCAGTCATTCATGTTGTGCCTTGCAGGTAGAGTGTCATTTTAAAACTTTTTGATTTAAAAATGCCACTGTATTTCACACTAATTCAAAAGTGGGCCTTCACTTTAGATGGCAATGATAAAATCGTAGGAGCGCACACTACTATGACTAGCGTTTGCTGACACTTCTGAATACTCTTTCCTGATACTCTTTTCTGCCGCTTTTCATGGTGTTGTATCCAAAGCTAGACATTGATGTTTCACCTGTCTGTCTGGTCCTTTTAGAGTTGTTTGAGCCATTATTTTGTTTGAAAGTTGTTATTTTTGCTGATTCCAGTACTCAACTGCACAGAGATATTGGGCAATAAAACTGATAATACAGAGTATTGCTTACTTTGATGTCATTGGATGGAAGTTTATCTGGGTGACTCTTTCAGTATCTTTGTTGACATCACTCCGTCTTTTGATACTTTCTTTTTCATGTGAATACACCTATAGCTTAGCAGGAGCCGGAAAGCATAGACACAAGGCTTTTTACCATACTTTCATGGTCACCCGCTACACAAGGGCTTTAAAAAGTTCAAACATGTTATTTATTACTTTCTGGCTTTTCTGGAAGATAGGAGCCTACCAGCTGACATACATAACTCATTGTTGATGCTGCCTAAGTCCAGCATGCACTGAGAGTTGGTTTCCAGGTTGGGATGGTGGCTGTCTTTCCAAGTCTTTTTGCAATGAGTCTAGTTCGCCTGCCTTGTTATTCAGAGTGTCAAATCCAAGAGGGACACCTGGAATATATCTGTGTTTTTACAACATAAAACAAAAAAATGACTTTTGGATCATCATGACCTTGATTCATGCATTCATTCAAATAATGTTATTGAGTATTTTACAAAGAGACAGCTCTGTGTTAGTATCTGTGAATATACTCCTAAGCAAGACAGACTCAAAACTCTATTAGCTGCGTTCTATAGCTATGTTGACCGACAGCTTGATACAGCAGATTATGTGCAATTGTTGAGTAATTAAAGGTAGTAACGGTAGTGCTTACATGTATGGATCCCTTACCAGGCACTGTGCTAAGCACTCCGTGTACTTTTATTTCATTGTCTCATGATCACTAAGAAGTATTTACTCTTTACTTTTGTCACTTTTATTATTAATATTATTACTGAAGCATTAAGAAGTTAAGAAACTCACCCAAGGTCACCAAGCCAGGAGGTGGTAGAGAAAATAAGGTTCCAACCCAAAGCTGACCAACACCAGATTCCATAGTTTTGACCAGCACACTCTACAGCCTTGTGGCTGTCTTGTCGATTTGTCCAGTAAACAGTTGCAAATGTACTCTTTAAATTTTGGTTTTCATTCTTCCTGCTTTTTTCTAAATGTAAACCCCCATCCACTTACAAACTTTAGAACGCCCTACCTTCAAATCCTAAACTTCTTGCCTTAGTTAGGTTCATGGCATCCTCGCCATTTCCTGATCATGGACCTGTTGGCATCTAGCTATCTCTTTTAGAACTCTAACTTTTCTCCCTCATCTGGTCAGGAGCTTTATCTCTGCCCCCTCCCCAAGCCAGTGCCTCAGGCTCTGTGCCTCATTTCCTTTTCTCCAGTCTTTTCATGACCTGTGACCCTCCCCAAAGTCCTCAAGTGAGATAGTCTGTCTCTAATTTCTCCTGACTCTGGGAGAACCATATTATTCTTTAAAGCATAAGGTAATGAATCGATTTCTCAGTGTTTGACAAAAGCAGTGTGTTTATTTAACTCACTGTGCTGAGTAGATATCAGAAATTATAGGGTTGAAAATCAAGGAAGCCATTAATCTCCTCAGTGGTGTTTTGAAAAACTCGGAATTTTCACCCAGGATGTGTATCTGTGTCTATTTTCTTCGCTTAGTTTTTTGTAGGAAATCAGTATATTGATGTTTTGGTGAGTCTTTTTTGTGAACTGGTTTACATGGCATTAATATTCCCTTTCCGTATGCCTCCTTCAGTGTAAGTAAAGTCTCGCTTTAATTCATGTTTTTGTTTTCTTGCTATTTGTCTTCTTTTTATTAATTTACATAGCACTCGACACTCTGAATTTTGAACAGATTTCTTTAACTGTTCATTCTTTTCCTTTTCTATACTTCCTTAGTCATATATTTCTTGGTGCATTTTTGGCAAGGAAAATAATTTATGTCTTATTATGTTTATCATAATTAGTGAATCTCAAATATGCTTTTTCCTGATCTTTTTCCCTAAATAAGATCGAAGATCCAAATATATAAACAGGTTCCTCCTGCAAGGGGTGTACCTTGAAAGGTCTCCTAATTATTTAAGGAATTGATTAGTAATTTATGGTACAATGGAAATGTTCTCCCTTACCAAAGCTAGACTCAGTCTCTGACAGTAATTAAAAAACAGAAAAGACTACTGATGAACACAGTAACAAGCAACACATAACCCAACTACCTAGAAGAGCAAGGAAGCTAACAAATGAATGAAACATTCTTAAAGGAATAGTGACTCCTGATGACAAGAGGGAAGTCTGGTGACTGCAGAAAACTGGACCAAACATGTCCCATTAAAGTACCAACCAGTGCACCGCTCTGGTCCTATATGCCAGGTCTCCCAGTTTTTAGAGTTTTTATGAATAAATCTCCTAATTATTTAACATTGCCAGCAACTCAAATTAATCCTAAAATAAAAATTAAAAGCCTGTATGAAACAAAGTGGTCTTTCGGGGAGAGGCTGTACCTAACCCACAAGATTGTGAAGTCTGTTTCAAGCACTTAGTTTTTATTTGTTATTAGACACAGTGCCAAGTAAGTAGACCTTAGGATCTTTCTACTGACTTTTTCCAATAATGCTGTTGCCCTGTATTTTCCCATCAGTTGCCCTCTAGCCTTCTTTGGATCTGTGCTCAAATGCCACCGAATTGGTGAGGCTTTTATTGACCACAGTAAATAAATAAAATAAAATACAATAGCCATAATTCTTTTCACCAACATTTTATACCCCTCTTCTTCTTTTATCTTTCTTCAGAGTTCTTATCAATATATGAATAACTATAAGTTTTGTCTTTATGCTAAATGTCTTTCCTGACCAGACTGAAGCTTTGTTAAGGCAGGCATTTCTATCTTTTCAGTTCACTGCTGTCTGCCCAGCATCTTCCAAATGCCTAGAACACAGTGCCATTCACTAAATAAATAAACATATGTCACATGAACAAATGCTGCCTACTGACCAGAAAGGAGAGAGAGACCCAGTCTCCAGTTTCAAGCTGTACTGTGGACACAGGGCATGCTGTAGTCCCTTTCATGTTAAGGCAGTGAACCAGCCACCTCTGAGGCTAATACATACAACGGTGTTGTTTAAATTAGATAGAAATATATGAAGTATTAAAAGCAGTTATTGTGCCTTGAACTGTGTATCACTCGTTCTTGGTGTAGCACCCCCTCGCCCATTTCTTTTGTTTGTTTGTTTTGTTTTTATTTTTTTATACAGCAGGTTCTTATTAGTTATTCATTTTATACATATTAGTGTATATATGTCGATCCCAATCTCCCAAATCCCTCGCCTGTTTCTGCTTTCAGCCACAGCTGGTTGACTGTCCCTGTTCTGTATTTTTGTTTCTCAAGCCTTTCTCTAAAGTCACAAGCAAAGGGAACTATGAGAAACTAACTCTGTTCTTTAGTGCAGTCCTCACACAATGGGGCATGAGAATCAGTAGAGAAAGGTCTCAGGGCCTGCCATTTAGAAGGAGAATACCTAGGCGCATTCTACACGGTTCCTTTGAGGTCCCCAGCAAGACTGAAGCCCCGTTGCCCATGGTACCGTCTTCTACCTTCTCCTTCTCACTCCTACTTCCTGGAATTATCTTCCAAATAAACTGTTTCCAGGTCCTTCTCTCAGGCTCTGCTTTTGGGGGAATCCAAACCAAAAACATGCACACACCAATGAGTAGCAGAAAAGCAGCCCAGTATTGGTCATATCAGTAATTAGGACAAAACCAGGCAGAAAACATGCTTTGGACAGAGATTATTGAGGTGTTGACTGTGACGTGGATCCACATGTGTACATGCGTGTAAGTACTTATGTGAGTACATGCATGCCTGCCTCTACATAGATATGCCTGGAAGTATTATCCAGGTCCTGCAACCAGGTAGTTTTAGTCTTTTACTTGCTTTACTATTTACTAGTTTTATGATTAGCCAGCTGCTGAGAAAGTCGTTTTTGCCTCTCTGGGATTCAGTTTACACCTCTGTACAATGAGGGTGTTGAACAGATGGTCCCTAAAGTTCTTTCTAACTCTAAGAATGTGTAGTTCTAGCTAAACACGTGATTTGAAAGGCAGATATATATGCTGAAGGGTTACAGCTAAGCCTGAAACTGTATTCATCTAATATGAAATTTCCCACAGATCCTATGCCTTACTTTGTGTTACTGATTCTGTTCACATTGGCAGATTTGAGAAAAAGAATAAAATGGCTGGTCCATATGTTCATATGGAACAAGAGGTGTGAAGGCATTTAAAAACCCTCTGTGAATGGATGAAAAAAATGTATGTTTGATGTAGTCTCAATTGATGTTGGTTTCAGAGAGGCTAAATTTATTCCCATCTCTGTGGTGCAGTTTACCAACTTCAGCAGTTATTTCTTTTTGAGAAAGTGCATCCTCTCCAAATGTAAGCATTTTGTTGATCTGTTCACAAAATTTCTGCTGCTCTTACAGCTGCATCTGGGGTGGGCAGGGCAGAAAGTGTCCTGTGTCATTCAAGTGAGGCGTATTCTGGGATTAGTGAGTGTTCTCAAAATTGGAGCAAGGGGGAGGCCTGGCTTGAATAGTTAATCACAGGGGTGTAGCTTGCATCTATGACAGTAAGAAATGCAAACCAGGGGCCACCACCTGCAGTCAGAGGATGTGGAGACACTGCCCGGTGGTCCTCAGAAGGCATTTTAGGCTTAGGAAGTGTCTTATCACTAAGACTAACGGTAGGCCGGTAGGCCGTAGATGGTTTTGGCTTATTCTAGGGTCAGAGAACGCACATGTACAGTAGGAACCTCCAGTATTTGTTGATATTGATAGTAGAACTAGATAAGCACAATCTTATCGAGTTAGCCCTTAATCAAACTTTCCTGCAAAGCTCAGGACCTGCCCTAAAGCATCCCCCCACGCCCCACCATCATGCCCATATAGCCCCACCAGAATGCAGAGAACACAGAAGTGAGTTTCAAAGCTTGGCCTCACAGCGCAGCAGCCAGGAACAGTATTTCACTTCTCAAGACTCTCATCTGTTTCCCCAGAATAAATAGAAGAACAGACAACTCTCAAATAATTCACAATTCCAGACAGATAATAAACCTAGTACTGCCTGTTTTTGCAAAAGTAACAAGTGTTCAATTAAGATCAAAAGAGAGATGAGCGAATGTCAGTTTTCACGCAGTTACTGCAATGCCTAGTTCTGTAATGAATTTTTATTTTATTGTTTCTCTTTCTAAGAAACTGGCTGGCCAGTGCATTTACAGTCATGCTGACTGCAGCCAAAGAATGGATTTCCTATTTCTCTATGCTGTCTCAAAACCGTGGCCATGAAATGAAGCCAAGGTAGTAGAAAGATTTAGCAAGAAGAAAGCTAATAACTAGATTAAAAAGCAATGACTCCAGTGAAGAAAATTCAGGGACAGAATAGTGAGAAGTTTACCCAAAAAATAATAAACAGCAAATGGAAAACTCCTTTTGAATATCAATTTAAGTACTTAAATACAATTCATGGTGGGAAGATATTAATCAGTAATAAAGATGTTGAGGTAAATAGAGAAACTGGCAGCAACTTTATATCCCCACCGGCATGGACGTATAGTAGCAGTGATACAAACCAAAAGTTATTAGAAATATTCAGTTTAAGACCTCTCCTGAAGCAAAGTCATTAATGGCTTCATTAGACATGCTCAGCCAGGCTGGTTGTCTTAACTATAAATAAAACTCCCTTGCTGATAGAGTCTGGGACATGTTGTATTAAAGGGAAAAAAAAAAAAGATTGAACTCTGTTGAATGAAATAAATTAGAAAGAGGGGAGAAAAACAGACAAGTGAAAAATCCAAACATTTTATGCATTTAATATCAGCGAATGTGATCATGCTTGGTTGAAATGTGGGATCCATGATACTGCCTCAGAGGTTGAGGGCAGATGAAGGAATAGCCGTTGCATCTCCTACCACACCGGAAACACCACCTGGAGATGAAGTGGACCTGGAAGTTAAGAGCATGGGTTTTGAAATGAAATAGACAGATCTGCCACTTATCAGCTGTGTGATGAAGCTATATTTTCTCCCCCTAAGTCTTGGGTTGCTTTTTTTTTCCCCCCACGTATGAAATGGACAAAGTAAGTGTTTATTGGGGTGTTTATGAGGATTGAGATCATGTATATGTTCTTTGTACTTAGTGCAGTGTCTGATCCTTGCAAGCAACACTGAGTGTGAGCTGTCATTCACTGAGTCCTTTAGCCCATATTAGAGGACCTGCCAGTGCTAGGATTGTGCTTCTCTCTAAGAATGTAGTTTAGTTCTAAGTGAAGGATCATCTCTGTTCTCTTTGCACTGCTGCTGCTGCTGCTGCCACCATGGTCAGCTTCTTAGCACATGGGTGTCTCGCTCTTCTTCAGTGGTTGAAGCAGAGTTCCTAGCACCTCTGTCGCCCTTCCCCCACCTTTATAGATGTGACCTCATCTATAAAATAGGGATATAATAATAATGGTAAGCTTCTCTGAAAAATAAATACCTAAATTGATTAAACTTATTTACATGTGTAGAGCACTTAGGAAGATGTCTGGCTTAGTAACATTCACTAAGTGTTAGTTGCTGTTAATATCACCATCATCATCATCATCATCCTCACCACCAGCAGCAACAAGCCAGGGGGCATCCATATGCATGTTTAGCAGCCACAACTTTTAGGGTCTGCCTCCTGGCAGCGAGGCCCCTGGGACAGGTGCCAGTGGAGCCAACTATCTGGGGGCCTGGCACTGGGAAAAAGCTGGGGAGGTGTCTATGATGGGCCTCCTAGAAATTTATCAAGTTGCAGAGTTAGGGGTTCTAAAACGAGAAGGATCTGGTGCTTCAAAGTGACGGAAGATTTTTTAAATGCATTTTGCTAAAAAAACACAAAACAACTACGATAAAGAAAGGAGCACATAGAAGACCCTAATGCATGTGATGGAGTGGGCTCGAGCAGACTCCTTTCCATTCTTCTCTCCTCCCAAACTCCCACTGGTGATGTTAACCATGTATTTCATCTGTAGCAAGAACAGAGTTTGATGAGGATGTAGCCCCACACCACCCTAATAATGCCCTTAATTTGTTTAGCACTTGTTAGTCTGTAAAATATTTGCTGAACAGTCTGTTTAACAAATCCGTTAGGGCTAAAGACAGGCACAATAATAACATTAAGTGTAAACGTCTGTTGAACATTTCTGTGCCAGATGTAGTATCACATTCTTGAGTGCAATATCCCGTGTAACCTCAGAACAACCCATTTCCTAGATAAGGGGTTACATGACCCACCCAAGGAATTAGAGCTCATACAGGTCCTGCTCATACAGGTCTATCCAGCTGAAAAGCCAGGGCCTCTAACAGTTATGCTGTGATATCTATCGACACATGGTACCTGTCCTCATGGGGCTTATACCATCTTGTAAAATACTACAAACCAGTGGTTCTCAACATGTAGTCTGTGGATGAGCAGCATCAGCTGGTAACTTATCAGAAATGCAGGTTCCTGGGCCCCAGGCCAGACCTACAGAATCATAATCTCTGGAGGTGAGTTCACGTTCCCCCTCCAGGAGACTGATACTTCCAAAAGCTTGAGAGTCATAGCAAACGGTCTTGAGAGGCAAGTCAGGCAAAAATTGTCATTATTCCAGTTTTACATATGAGAATCTGAGTGGTCGGGGATCTGCTCAAGGTTATATTCCTGACATCAATGGCATCAGCTGGAACCTAGGCTTTCTGATTCATGACCCAGTGGTTTACTCTTCCCCTGGGACCTATGCTGCCTTTTTACTCAAGTCAGTCTGGCTTCCAGGACGACTTATTGAAGACCTGACGATACAAAGGAAGGGCTTTTTATGTTGAAGAGGCGTCCTGAGTATTGAAATGATTTAATTTTTCTGCTGAGCCTTACCTCCTTGCCTGTGAACCACTAACAGTTATGATATTGGCCTGTGCTCTTTCTCTGTTTTGTGATGTAATGAATGCAAAAAAAGATGTTATTCCTTAATTTTAAAGGGAAATAGAATTACGCTGCAGCATCTTTGGAGAGCAGAAAATAAAGGAGGAATGTCTCCTGAGCCTACAGCTAGAGTACAATTACTGATCATTTTGGTGCACAATAAGGTGTGAGTTCTGTGCTTAAAGAGATAAAAGAGAAATCATTTTCTTATTTTGCAAAACCCCTAATGGATTGCTGGGATGTTTTGTCTTTTTAGAGTAATCAAGAATCCTTTGCCTTAAGAAAGGTAACAGATTATTTTGTTTCAGAAAGAAATGATTCTAAGGCAGAGAACTCACCCCTTCAGATCTCAATTAAGACTTATCTCAAAGGTTCTCATTTCTAAAGCAAGGTTTTGGAAAATGACCACAGAGGACTTCTCCTCTACAGACTTTAAAATTGTGCTCAAATTAGCCATATGTGGCTATTGCACCCTTGAAATGTGGCCAATCCAAACTGAGTTACCAGAATCTGTTGTAGTTTCCTAGGGCTTTTGTAACAGATGATTGCTAACGTGAGTGGGTTAAAACAACAGAAATGTATTCTCTCACTCTTCTTAGGTTAGAAGTCTGAAATCAGTTGTTGGCAGGGCCATGCTCCCTCTGAAGACTCTAGGGAAGAATTCTTCCTTGCTCCTTTCTACCTTCTGGCTGTGGCAGCAGTCTTTGGCCTTCTTTGGCTCATATTATATACATCACTCTCATGTCTGTGTCCATCCTCACATTGCTTTCTTTTCTGTGTCTGCACTTCTGCCCTTGGATGTGGGAAACCTTCTACAAAGAAGGAATATAAAATACCTCATTGGTAATTTTTATATCAATTATGTTGAAATGAATATGTTGGGTTAAATAAAACATTTATTTTGCCAGTTTGTTTTTACTTTTAATGTAGGTACTAGAAAATTTAAAACTACATACGTGCCTCACATTATATTTCTGTTGGATAGCAGTGCCATTGAAGATAGAGGAACTAACTTGCTAATTCTTAACCTATACCTGTACCTGAGAATAATTCCCTCCTTTTCTTGTCTTTATAGAAGTCGAAACCCTGGCTAGTAGCCCCAGAGGGAAGTTGACTGGGGAAAAGTGTAGATGGGAGAGGTACAAAATGTAAATTCACTAAGTTGCTGATTCAAAGAATAGGGTAAATGCTTCCCCTTGCAGATTTTAAACTTTATAGAGGTAGGAATATTTGTTTTATTCATTGGTTTTAAGAGGCATATGGGATAGTACATGGCACAGAGCAGGCAGTCAATAAATAGGATGTAAATGAAAGAATAAATTTAACTAACATCTTTTGTGGATCTACTATGTGCTTTTCCATTCCCTTCTTGTTTAACCTTCTTAAGAGCCCTGGAGGTCAGGCATCACTAATCCTCTCTAAAATTATAGTCTTGGAAATTAGACTGTGAGAGGCTATGGAACTTGTTCAAGGTCAAACATCTAGAAATCAACAGAGCCAGTATTCAAATCAGTGTCTTCATACTCCAAGTACAGTGCCCTTTTCTACCACAGGGCCTCAAAGATGCCTTCATAGAGGAAAGAATCACCGTCTTATATCCAGCAAAAACAATGAAACAGTGAAGACCAGAGGATTTTTTAAAAAGTATTTCCACAGAGCTTGCAAATTGCATCAACAAAAACAGAAGTAATTTATACACAAATATTCATAGCATGATTATTCACAACAGCCAGAAAGTGGGAACAACCCAAATTTCCATCAATTGATGAATGGATAAACAAAATGCCATATGCCCATGCTGTGGAATATTATTCAGCCATAAAAAGGAATGGAGTACTGATATTACAACATGGATAAACCTTGAAAATATTATACCAAGTGAATAAAGCCACATATTCTATGAACCTAT
The DNA here is from genome assembly GCF_026419965.1 of Kogia breviceps. Taxonomy (NCBI): domain Eukaryota; kingdom Metazoa; phylum Chordata; class Mammalia; order Artiodactyla; family Physeteridae; genus Kogia; species Kogia breviceps. The sequence continues at coordinate 13,617,126 of NC_081319.1, read as the reverse complement.
TTATATGAAATGTCCAGAATAGGTAAATCCATAAAGACAGAGTGAAGCAGAGCAGAACTTAGGAGTGTTTAGGGTGTGGTTTTTAGTGGATATGTGTTTTCTTTTAGGGTGGTACAATATTCTGGAGTTATCTAATGATGATGGTTGAACAGCCTTATGGGTATACTAAAAACTACCTTACCCTATTCTTTGTCTTAGTCTGTTCAGGCTGCTTTAACAAAATACCACAGACTGGGTGGCTTGTAAACAGCAGTTCATAGTTCTGGAGGCTGGAAGTCCAAGATCAAGATGGCAGCTTAATCAGTTTCTGATCAAAGACTTCTTGCAGATAGCAGATTGCCCTCTTCTCTTTGTGTCCTCATATGGTGGAAGAGGCAAGGGATCTCTGGAGTCTATTTTTTAAAGTCACTGATCCCATTTGCGTGGGCTCTGTCTTCAGGCCCAAATCACCTATCAAAGACCCCACCTCCTAATACCATCACATCATATCACATAAGGCATGAGTTTTCACACAATTTGGAGGGACGCAAACATTCAGACCAGGGCATCACTTAATTGTACATTTTAAGAGGGTGAGTTATATACTGTGTGAATTATATCTCAACAAAAAATAAGTCTTCTGAGAAAAAAAACTAGCACAAGTGTTACTACCTCCTGAGAGAACCTGTCTTGCTGTTAGGAAGTCAGGGTTACTGGAGCCAACTTCCCTCAGACATAATTCACGGGATTATAAACCTATACGTTATCTTAAAGACAAATTGACTGCACTGACCAAGGACACACAGATAATTAGTGGCATAATCCGAGTCCAAGTTTCTCAAACTCCAGGCCTCGTCTCTCTTCCACTTCCAAAGGGCAGCTACTGCAATAAGTGAAAAAGAATGAGGGACAAACCTCCCTGGGAGCATGAACCCTCTGACTTCAACTCACCTGAGGTGTCATATTGGATCCTTCTGGAAGCGAGAAGGAAGAAGGAGAGCTTCTGTGCTGTGAGAGGGATCTTGAGGAGTCAGGATGTGCACTGACTTCACCACTTCACTGATTTTCAGTTTTGCCCCATATCAGCATCTGTAGGGAGCAGAACGTCTTTTCATTTCCTGCCTGTCCGTACCAAACACCCTGGGGGCGAAAATTAAAAACCCATAGTATTGACTATGTGATTACCACACACCTCATCAGAGCGTTATGTCCCAGACCAAAGTCTTGAAAATACTTCTGATACAAAAAGGGAAGGCAGTTGCCTGGATTAAGAGTTCCTGAGGGAAGCATGATGTCATATATATTATTTGAAAGGTATGAAGGCTGTAATGCATACGTTGCTTGAACTAGTTAAGTAAAAGGAAACAAAAATCAATATAAACTCCCTCGTTTCAGCTATAGTGCTTCCACTTAGATGACATCTACACCAGAAAGGAATTAACACAGCTAGAAACATATTCTGCTTGTTGATGTGGAAACAAATGTCAAAACAAATAACTTACAATCAACCTGAGATACTACAGAGGAAAACATTACTCTTTTCTAAGGAACTTTGAAGGCTAGGCCAGTGGTTAACATAGCAATCCCTTGGAGCAAATATGTTACTTCCACAGTCAGAGATCCACAGGCTGTCAAAGTTGTGCTCTCATCCAGTCTGTCTCTACTTGGGCAGATTTGAAAACCAATGAGCAAAAAGATTAATTCCTTTGCCCAAGTTCACATGGCTAATGACTTTCAGAGCACGGGTTAAATTGAGAAGGTTTGATTTACTTTTCTCACAATAATAATAACTTTTCCTGATTTCGACTAGATAATTGTTTTCTTGTTATTATGTCATAACAAGTCTAAACTCTATTTATGTAAATGGACATGGAATTTTATTATTAGAGGTATTTAGGACAAAAGTTTTTGATTGCCTTCGTCAACTATTTTCCCACTGGAGATGGTGGTTTTTAGTAGGTTGTCTAATAATCCCTTATAGACTTTTGATACAGCAGCAAATAAATTTTGAGAAGAGATTATTTTCTTAAAGTTAGTTAGAACTTTTTATTTCTTTGAAAATACTTACACATTCTTTACTAATTTATTCATTTATTTGGTTATTTACTAAGCATCTATTACATGCTATGTGGTGATAAATACTGGGCATACAAAGTTATTTGTGGTTTAGTCCATGGTTTAAGGAGCTTATAATCTTGATTTTAAATCTTGAACTTAAATCCAGATTTAAGTGAGAAATCTAGGCAAAATACACTATTCTTCTCAATGAACCATAATGTTAAAATATGAGAAGCTATTTCCTTCGTACAACCTATAGTGGAAAGCACCATGATCCTGGGGCTGAGATAAATCTGGGTTCAAAACCTTTCTCTAAGTGTAGTTACTAAATGTATGAAATAAAAGAAATTGCTTAATTCTCTGAGAAATTAGATGTAAAATACTTAGCACAGTGACTGGCCTGTAATCAGTGTAATAATAATAAAATGGGCATAACTTTCTTCCCCCTTTACCACTGAGTCCCAATACAAGTGATGTACTTCCGTCTACTTCATAGACTCCAGTGCATCCTGAATTACATAATATGAATAAAGAGGGAAGAGAACAACAGGAGTGAGAGAGAAGGAGAGAATGCCAAAATCTGGCCTATCATGAATAAAACTGTGGAGGAAAGGTCAAAAGTGATATTGTTTAATTTTGATGTGAAGGTGACTAAGAAGGGGGCAGGTCACAAACTCCTTTGTAGGTAGGGAAGGAAAAGAAGGCAGGATTGATGACCATTTCTCTTATGTAATTATATTATTCTAAGAATAAATCTGTATCTTGTTCTCTCTATAGCCATATAGATACAAATGTTTATAAGCATTTTATTACTGTATATATACCCACTCTCTCGGGCTGTATGCTAATATCTGAATTAGAGAATTTTTGAAGTAGAGAATACTATATCACCCATCTAATATTTTATTAACTATTAATAATTATTATTTTACCTGATGGTTCACATTTCTTACCACTGAAACATTACTTAGAGTCCTCGGCAACTTATTCATTACTGATGATGATGATGATGATAACAGCAATAATTACTGTCCACCTGTCTCCTCTAAATCCTCTAACTACATTATTTAAATTATATTGGACCTAACATGGCTAATATCATAATTTCTGCATTATAGAGGGGCAACTAAATCATAGTGGCTGAAGATCATGAAGGAATGGCTTCACCAATACCAGCTATCTTACTCCTACTCTCACCTGGTCAACCCCATCCTCAGACCTTAGCAGGGACCTTCTGGAGAAACACTCTTCTTTTTGTAGTTCGTCTCCTGAGCAGGAACTCAACCTTTCTGTCCCTCCCCCAGTGTGTGTGCAGTTTAGCCCTTCATCATCTTCCTCCCTAGTTACTGGTTAACCTGTTACTCTGGAGAAAACTAGATTAAAATGTGGAGATGTTACCTCCCAAAATTGCTTTATATTTTGTATGCAGTCACAGTGTAGTGATCATACTTTCTCTCCCAGGAGGTATCTTTCCCCCAGCTCCCCACATTTTATATCCCTTTCAATTGTCTCTTTGTTTCTTCTCCACCCCCTGGGGTAATAGTCATTATGTCTCCCTCTGACCTACTCCTGCTCTGTTCTTTCTCCCTCCCTCCTGCCTTCCTTTACTTTTTCAGTCTAATTATATCTTAACTTAGAATACAGATGTAAAGCTAATGAAATTGTCTTTAAACAATCCTTCAAACTCCCAGCTGTTCACCCCCCTCTGTGTTGAAATGAGTAAAGTTTTAATTTATTTGTTTAAAACTCACTAGGCTAATGTATTCATATATGCAGATGCAGTATGCACTTTGTATATGCTGTCTTCTGTGCTTCCTTTAAAGGAAAGGGTGAAATTCTCTAACAAAGTCTTATCCACAGAATAAAATACCGCCCCACCATGGGAATAACGATAATTCAAAGAACAAAGGAAAACCAAAATAAATTCCCATCTCTGAGCAAAAGAGTAAATAATAAAAATGCAGCAGTATTTGCCGGGGTCAACAGTTTTTGTCAGAACTTGATGTGATATTCTCTGTAGAATTTCACTGAAAAGTTATGAACTTCTGCTAAGACTGGCAAATAGAAGTTGCACACAAGTGATCTTTGTAAAATGAAAATGGTCAAGTAAAAGTAAATTCTCCCCTCTCCTCTTGTTTCTCTTAGGCAGAGATCTTGGACACCCTCTTTAGGATACCTTGTCTCCCCAGTGGTGTGATATTTGCACAGAAACTTGGTTTTAACATAATATTTATCTAACTGGAAATAGAGTCAAGTTTGAAGTTGGTGCTCTGTATTCCTTGTGTTTCCTTATGATTTCATAGACTTGCTCTATTCAGTAGCATTCAAGATGAGGAAAGGGGGCCCTGAACCAAGATGGTGGAGTAGAAGGACGTGCTCTCACTCCCTCTTCTGAGAACACTAGAATCACAACTAGCTGCTGGACAGTCATCGACAGGAAGACACTGGAACTCACCAAAAAAGATACCCCACATCCAAAGACAAAGGAGAAGCCACAGTGAGATGGTAGGAGGGGCACAACAACAGTAAAATCAAATCTCATAACTGCAGGGTGGGTGACTCACAGACTGGAGAACACTTATACCACAGAAGTCCACCCACTGGAGTGAAGGTTCTGAGCCCCACGTCAGGCTTCCCAACCTCAGCGTCCAGCAACGGGAGGAGGAATATCTACAGAATCAGACTTTGAAGCCTAGTGGGATTTGATTGCAGTACTTCGACAGGACTGGGGGAAACAGAGACTCCACTCTTGGAGGGCACACACAAAGTAGTGTGCTCATCGAGATGCAGGGGAAGGAGCAATGACACCATAGGAAACTGAACCAGACCTACCTGCTAGTGTTGGAGGGTCTCCTGGAGAGGCGGGGGGTGGCTGTGTGTCACCGTGATGACAAGGACACTGGAAGCAGAAGTTCTGGGAAGTACTCTTTGGCGTGAGACCTTCCAGAGGCCATCATTAGCCCCAGGAAAGAGCCTGCATAGGCTCCAGTGTTGGGTCGCCTCAGGCCAAACAACCAACAGGGAGGGAACCCAGCCCCACCCATCAGCAGTCAAGCAGATTAAAATTTTACTGAGCTCTGCCCACCAAAGAAACAGCCAGCTCGACTCACCATCAGTCCCTCCCATCAGGAAACTTGCACAAGCCTCTTAGATAGCCTCATCCACTAGAGAGCAGACAGCAGAAGCAAGAAGAACTACAATCCTGCAGCCTGTGGAACAAAAACTACATTTACAGAAAGATAGACAAGATGAAAAGGCAGAGGGCTATGTAGCAGATAAAGGAACAAGATAAAACCCCAGGAAAACAACTAAATGAAGTGGACGTAGGCAACCTTCCAGAAAAAGAATTCAGAATAATGATAGTGAAGATGATCCAGGACCTCGGGAAAAGAATGGAGGCAAAGATCGAGAAGATGCAAGAAATGTTTAACAAAGACCTAGAAGAATTAAAGAATAAACAAACAGAGATGAACAATACAATAACTGAAATGGAAACTACACCAGAAGGAATCAATAGCAGAATAAGTGAGGCAGAAGAACGGATAAGTGACCTGGAATACAAAATGGTGGAATGCATTGCTGCCGAACAGAATAAAGAAAAAAGAATGAAAAGAAATGAGCACAACATGAGAGACCTCTGGGACAACATTAAACACAACAACATTCGCATTATAGGGATCCCAGAAGGAGAAGAGAGAGAGAAAGGACCCGAGAAAATATTTGAAGAGATTATAGTCGAAAACTTCCCTAACATGGGAAAGGAAATAGCCACCTAGTCCAGGAAGCACAGAGAGTCCCATACAGGATAAACCCAAGGAGAAACACACTGAGACACATAGTAATCAAATTGGCAAAAATTGAAGACAAAGAAAAATTATAGAAAGCAGCAAGGGAAAAATGACAAATAACATACAAGGGAACTCCCATAAGGTTAACAGCTGATTTCTCAGCAGAAACTCTACAAGCCACAAGGGAGTGGCATGATATACTTAAAATGACGAAAGGGAAGAACCTATAAACAGATTACTCTACCTGCCAAGTATGTCATTCAGATTCCATGGAGAAATCAAAAGCTTTACAGACAAGCAAAAACAAAGAGAATTCAGAACCATCAAACCAGCTCTACAACGAATGAAGAAGGAATTTCTCTAAGTGGGAAACACAAGAGAAGAAAAGGACTTACACAAACAAACCCAAAACAATTAAAAAAATGGTCATAGGAACATACATATTGATAATTACCTTAGACGTGAATGGATTAAATGCTCCAACCAAAAGACACAGGCTTGCTGAATGGGTACAAAAACAATACCCATATATATGCTGTCTACAAGAGACCCACTACAGACCTAGGGACATATTCAGACTGAAAGTGAGGGGACGGAAAAAGATATTCCATGCAAAGGGAAATCAAAAGAAAGCTGGAGTAGCAATACTCATATCAGATAAAATTGACTTTAAAATAAATAAAGTTACAATAGACAAGGAAGGCCACTACATAATAATCAATGGATCAATCCAAGAAGAAGAAATAACAATTATAAATATATATGCACCCAACATAGGAGCACCACAATACATAACGCAACTGCTAACAGCTATAAAAGAGGAAATAGACAGTAACACAATAACAGTGGGGGACTTTAACATCTCAGTTACGCCAATGGACTGATCATCCCAAATGAAAATATATAAGGAAACACAAGTTTTAAATGACACAATAGACCAGATAGACTTGACTGATATTTATAGGACATTCCATCCAAAAACAGCTGATTACACTTTATTCTCAAGTGCGCAAAGAACATTCCCCAGGATTGATCACATCTTGGGTCACAAATCAAGCCTCAGTAAATTTAAGAAAATTGAAATATACCAAGCATCTTTTCTGACCACAACGCTATGAGAATAGAAATGAATTACAGGGAAACAAATGTAAAAAACACAAAAACATGGAGGCTAAAAAATACGTTACTAAATAACCAAGAGATCACTGAAGAAATCAAGGAGGAAATCAAAAAATACCTGGAGATAAATGGCAGTGCAAACACAGCAATCCAAATCCTATGGGATGCAGCAAAAGCAGTTCTAAGAGGGAAGTTTATAGCTATACAAGCCTAACTCAAGAAACAAGAAAAATCTCAAATAAACAATCTAACATTACACCTAAAGGAACTAGAGAAAGAAAAACAAAAATACCCCAAAGTTAGCAGAAGGAAAGAAATCATAAAGATCAGAACAGAAATAAATGAAATAGAAACAAAGAAAACAATAGCAAAGATCAATAAAACTAAAAGCCAGTTCTTTGAGAAGATAAAAAATGTTGATAAAGCATTAGCCAGACTTGTCAAGAAAAAGGAGAGGACTCATCAATAATATTAGAAATGAAAAAGGAGAAGTTACAATAGACACCACAGAAACACAAAGCAACCTAAGAGACTACTACAGGCAACTCTATGCCAATAAAATGGAAAACCTGGAAGAAATGGACAAATTCTTAGAAAGGTATAACCTTCCAAGACTGAACCAGAAAGAAATAGAAAATATGAACAGACCAATCACAAGTAATGAAATTGAAACTGTGATTTAAAATATTCCAACAAACAAAAATCCAGGAACAGATGGCTTCACAGGTGAATTCTGTCAAACATTTAGAGAAGAGCTAACCTCCATCCTTCTCAAACTCTTCCAAAACATTGCAGAGGAAGGAACACTCCCAAACTCATTCTTTGAGGCCACCATCACCCTGACACCAAAACCAGACAAAGATACTACAAAAAAAGAAAATTACAGACCAATATCACTCATGAATATAGATGCAAATATACTCAACAAAATACCAGCAAACAGAATCCAACAACACATTAAAAGGATCATACACCATGATCAAGTGGGATTTATCCCAGGGATGCAAGGATTCTTCAATATACGCAAATCAATCAGTGTGATACACGATATTAACAAATTAAAGAATAAAAACCATATGGTTGGGCTTCCCTGGTGGTGCAGTGGTTGGGAGTCTGCCTGCCGATACAGGGGACACGGGTTCATGCCCCGGTCCAGGAATATCCCACATGCTGTGGAGCGGCTGGGCCCGTGAGCCGTGGCCGCTGAGTCTGCGCGTCCAGACCCTGTGCTCTGCAATGGGAAAGGACGTGGCGGTGAGAGGCCCGCGTACAGCAAAAAAGAAACTAACCCATATGGTCATCTCAGTAGATGCAGAAAAAGCTTTTGACAAAATTCAACACCCATTTATGATAAAAACTCGCCAGAAGTGGGCATAAAGGGAACCTACCTCCATATAATAAAGGCCATATATGACAAACCCACAGCAAATATCATTCTCAATGGTGAAAAACTGAAAGCATTTCCTGTAAGATCAGGAAAAAGGCAAGGTTGTCCATTCTCACCACTATTATTCAACAAAGTTTTGGAAGTCCTAGCCACAGCAATCAGAGAGGAAAAAGAAATAAAAGGAATACATATTGGGAAAGATGAAGTAAAATGGTCACTGTTTGCAGATGACCTGATACTATACATAGAGAATCCTAAAGATGCCACCAGAAAAGTGCTAGAGCTAATCAGTGAATTTGATAAAGTTGCAGGAAACAAAATTAATGCCCAGAAATCTCTTGCATTCCTATACACTAATGATGAAAACTCTGAAAGAGAAATTAAGGAAACACTCCCATTTACCATTGCAATGAAAAGAATAAAATACCTAGGAATAAACCTACCTAGGGAGACAAAAGACCTGTATGCAGAAAACTATAAGACACTGATGAAAGAAATTAAAGATGATACCAAGAGATGGAGAGATATACCATGTCCTTGGATTGAAAGAATCAATATTGTGAAAATGACTATACTACCCAAAGCAATCTACAGATTCAATGCAATCCCTATCAAATTACCAATGACATTTTTTACAGAACTAGAACAAAAAATCTTAAAATTTGTATGGAGACACAAAAGACCCCGAATAGCCAAAGCTGTCTTGAGGGAGAACAACGGAGCTGGAGGAATCAGACTCCCTGACTTCAGACTATACTACAAAGGTACATTAATCAAGACATTACGGTACTGGCACAAAAATAGAAACATAGATCAATGGAACAAGATAGAAAGCCCAGAGACAAATCCACACATCTATGGTCAACTAATCTTTGACAACGGAGGCAAGGGTATACATTGGAGGAAAGACAGTCACTTCGATAAGTGGTACTGGGAAAACTGGACAGTCACATGTAAAAGAATGAAATTAGAACACTCCCTAATACCATACACAAAAATAAACTCAAAATGGATTAAAGACTTAAATGTAACACCGGACACTATAAAACTCTTAGAGGAAAACATAGGAAGAACATTCTTTGACATAAATCACAGCAAGATCTTTTTTGATCCACCTTGTACAGTAATGGAAATAAAAACAAAAATAAACAAATGGGACCTAATGAAACTTCAAAACTTTTGCACAGCAAAGGAAACCATAAAAAGGACAAAAAGACAACCCTCAGAATGGGAGAAAATATTTGCAGACAAATCGACAGACAAAGGATTTATCTCCAAAATATGTAAACAGCTCATGCAGCTCAATATTAAAAAAAAAACCCGATCCAAAATTGGACAGAAGACCTAAATAGGTATTTCTCCAAAGACATACAAATGGGCAAGAAGCACATGAAAAGCTGCTCCACATCACTAATTATTAGAGAAATGCAAATCAAAGCTACAGTGAGGTATCACCTCACACCAGTTAAAATAGGAATCATCAGAAAATCTGTAAACAACAAATGCTCTAGAAGGTGTGGAGAAAAGGGAACCCTCTTGCACTGTTGTTGGGAATGTAAATTGATACAGCCACTATGAAGAACAGTATGGAGGTTCCTTACAAAACTAAAAATAGAGTTACCAGATGACCCAGCAATCCCACTACTGGGCATCTACCCAGAGAAAACCATAATTCAAAAAGACACATGCACCCCAGTGTTCATTGCAGCACTATTTACAATAGCCAGGTCATGGAAGCAACCCAAATGCCCATTGACAGATGGATGGATAAAGAAGATGTGGTACATATATGCAGTGGAATATTACTCAGCCATAAAAAGGAATGAAATTGGGTCATTTGTTGAGACGTGCTTGGATCTAGAGACTGTCATACCGAGTGAAGTAAGTCAGAAAGAGATGAACAAGTATCGTATATTAACACATATATGTGGAACCTAGAAAAATGGTACAGATGAACCGGTTTGCATGGCAGAAATTGAGACACAGATGTAGGGAACAAACATGTGGACACCAAGGGGTGAAAGCGGCGGGGGGGTAGGGAGCGGTGTGATGATTTGGGCGATTGAGATTGATGTATCTACATTGATGTGTATAAACTTGATGACTAATAAGAACCTGCTGTATAAAAAAATAAATAAAATTAAATTAGAAAGTAAAAAAAATAAAAAGTTCAGGAAGGGGAAAAGGAGCTTATCAGTCAATTGTACTTTATAATTGTTTATGATTTCATAATATCTAAATTGCAATTCAATAAATAAGTAAATGAATAAATGTTTTGTTCGGTGATTTGGAATCACTTTTAAAGAAAATGTAACTATGCATACTAATGAATGAAAGCTATTACCACTTACAGTAATAATTATTTCTTGATATATACATGTATTAAATCATTACGTTAGATACCTTAAATTAATACAGTGTTGTAGTTCAGTTATATTGCAGTAGACTGAGGGAAAAACAAACACTATTACTAACATCAAAAAATTTTAAAAAATACACAGAGAAGAAATCACTCTTGAAGTTTGTCCTTACCTTTTTATTATGTTAATGTAATAGAAATCCGAGGAATCTAGAACATTTACCACTTTGTAGTTTTATAACTTTAAGTAAATAACTCTACCACTTAAAACCTGAGATTCTGCATAGGTAAATAATGGAATGGAACTAAAATGAATTTTCTGGGCTAGTGTTACCCACACTTCAGTGATCATCTATTTCTGTTCAATCTGTATACTCCTTGTATACAGAATATTATTATTTACTCCAATTTTTTTTACCCAGCATTTTTAAAATTTATTTATTTAAATTGAAGTATGGTTCATTTGCAATGTTGTGTTAGTTTCAGATGTACAGCAAAATGACTTGTTTATGTATATATATGTATGCTTTTCAGGTTCTTTTCTATTATTTTATACTTTATTACAAGATATTTATTTCCATTTTTATTAACTGTTTTTTACCAAAAGAACTTCATCATAGCAGTATCATTTGTTACAAGTAAAAAATAACTGTAAAAGTAAATATTATAGAAACAAATGCATGAAAGCCTGGCTTGTACTCAGATGACTCTGATTCCGAGTCCTGATTTTTCTCCACAAAAATAAGACTGTCAAATGTTAGACAGGTTTTTAAGACATGCTGGCATCAACTCAGACTTTCTTTTTTAATTTAATCAGAAGAAATCAAAGAGAATTGAAGAAGGAATGAATTTATTCTGGCGTGAGTCAATATTATTTAGTGCCTTGTCTCTGTACAGTCTAAAAATTATGTCTCATACTAGTGCTGTGCATCCCACATTTTGGGAAATGCTAATATAGAAGGTTGACATTTTCTTGCTCTCAAAATAGATGTACTACCCCAGCGTGACGTATCAGATGTACTCTGGCAGTATTGATTCAGGTAAATCATATTTTAATGTGAGATTATGTTCTCTTCATGCCTTATTTTTCATATGTGGAAATAATTGTATTTTTGACCCCATGTACTATGCAAAAAATAGTATAAATCAATTGTGGGCTAAGACATGTAATGATACTGTTATATTGCCTTTATTATTCTATTTAATGATGTTCAAAGGTTTTATAAATAGAAAGAATATGGCCCATCTTCTTTCTTACCTCTGCCTATCCATAATATCACACAGTGAGTGACATAAAGGGGCCGGACTAACATCTGATTGGGGTACTGGAACAGGGACCGCCTGGCATATAATATTATTGTTATTAGAGGCCCTTTAAGTGTATGATATTTTGACGGAGTGCTGAGTAGTTGTAGTATTAGTTGTGTGAGATTTAACACAAACCATTCTTAAAGTCTGAGGGAGTCCAGTTGCCTCTTACAAGTGGGACTTACGAGTTTCTTTGGTTTCGGTGCCTTATTTTTTAACATTCCTTGAAGTGCCTTTCAGTTCAGTGATCTGTGAAAGTGCAATCTTGTTTCTGTTTTTAGCCATCCACTGCTGTTATCATAATAAGCCCAATGTTTTAAACGTGTGTCTTCTAGTATAATTCCTCCTTAGACAGGACTATCTAAGCGATTCATTCCCCACCCACAAAGATATCTGGATAATGGAAGCATTAGAAGAATGCTAGCATCATTCTCAACTTTTTTTTTCTCTTTATAAAGTAGTAATGCACATTTATTGTCTCATGCGAGTTTTCTTTTGTCAAGAATTTGGGAACAGCTTAGCTGGGGGGTTCTGACCTCAGGAAGTGGCAGTCAGATGTCATCTGGGGCTGCAATTTCTGAAGGCTTGACTGGGGCTGGAGGATCCACTTTCAAGTTGGCTCAATCACATCCATGGCTGGCAAGCTCATCCTGGCAGTTGGAGGGAGGCCTCTGTTTCTCTGCACAGAGCTCCTCTGTGGCTGCTGTGCCTCCTCATGGCAGAGCCCTTGGCTTCCTCCAAGAACAAATGTCCCAGAGAGAAAGCAAAAGGAAGCCGCAGTGCCTAGGTGCAAGCCATTGTGGTAGAAGGCCATTTCTTCCATATTCTGTTTGTCAGAGTGAGTCCCTGTGTTCTGTTTACACTACAGGGAAGGGTATTGGGTGCCATCGTTCAGAAGGAGGAGCGTCAAATAATTTAAAACCACCCCAGTCCACTTCTCTTCATCTCCTGTGTTCCCACAGTGGGGCAGACTCTCACCACTTCTTACGGAGATGACGTAGAACAGTTCTAACTGGTCTTCTCATGGTCGCTCTTCTTCCACTCTTCTCCATTTCTGTTCCATTCTCCACATAGCAGCCAAAGTGATCATTTAAAAACATAAATCTACCTTATCACGCTTCTTAACTTTGAGTGGCTTATTACTGCACATGGAATAAAATTTAAAGGCCTGTGTTCTATGTATGATGTCCCTGCCTTCTTCTCTCACCTCTTCCCATGCAACTCTCTCTCAGGCTCATTAGGAATTCTAACCTCTCTATAATTGAAACAAGTCAATCTCTTCCTTATGCAGGACATTTACACCTGCTCTTCACTCTGTCTTGGTCTTTCCCCTTGTTTTTCTGTGACTGGCTTTATTCTTTGACTTTGCACTTTAATCCCGCTCCATTGGAGAAATTTACCTGATGAATCTAAAGCAGCACCTTTCCACTGGTCTCTCTTTTCTTTAAAAACAAAAAACAAAACAAAACTTTATTGAAGTATAATTGACATGTAACAAACTCACCATTTAAAAAATGTACAAATTTATACATTTTGACATATGTGTACAATTACGAAACCATCACCGCAAGTAAAATAATCCATCACCCCCAAAGTTTCCTCATGGCCCTTCATAAAGAGCATCTTTCATTGTTTCCTGAATTAACCTGCTGCTTAATCATTACAGTGCTTGTGACAGTTTACATGCACTAATTGCTCTTATTTCAGTCTGTACGAACTTACTTGTGTGTCTCTACAATTAAATTGTATGTTTCATGTAAACAGAAAATGTGATTGTAGAATTCAGTGCTGTATCTCCATGATCACGTTGCCTGGAACTTTGTAGATGTTTGATAATTTTTTTGAATAAATGATCAATTAAGCATACTATCAACTGACAAGGGCCCTTAAAGAGACACAGGTCAGGTGCTCTGGTGCTAAATCAGGAAGTCGGCAGTATCAAGGAGATTAGGATTCACTTAGGAATGTAAGGTTTGGTGCTCTTGTAGCTGCCCTTTCAATATGAGGAGGTTTGTGAATTTTAACAAAGCAGGTGAAAGCCTTCTGAATCTGAAAAAGAGAATGAGGTTCATATGTTTAAAGAATAAACAAAGAAAAACAAGATCCCCATTGGGCTGTCATGTAGAGTGAGAAGAAGAAGAAGAAAGGTGAGCATTGGATGCCATGTGTAGTAACCTGGTCTTTATTTCAGTAGAGAAAGAGAGAAGCAATCATTGAAGTTTTTTAGCCTGACCCCAACTTTTAGTCATCTTGTCCTTACCTCAGTACAATTAATATCGCACCAGTAGATGAGAAAACACATGTGATTGTCTTTAAAACCTTTGCTTTACTTGTCTTTACATGATTTCCATCATTCTTAAAGAAGAAAAGTTAGGAAAATACAAATATCATTCAAAATATGTGTTTGAACTTCTCTTAGAAGATCGGTTTAACCATTTTCTGGAGTGGTACATTCTGTGTTGGTAGCAAATAAAGTGTTTATTTTTAAGGTTTTCGTAGCCTTAGAAATGTTTACACAGATGTTAGGAAATACATTTTGTACATAACAAAATAGATGCTTTGTCCGCATTTATTTTGGTATTTATTATATTATACTGAGTGGCTGTAATTAGGTCACTATAGTGGAGAGAGAAGCAGAGTCAGAATGGGGAGTCTGAATTTGAATTTGGATGTCTTTAAGGAGATTTCTTTCCTCCATGATTCCTAATTTGAGCATACATGACACTCGTTCAACATTTTCTGAACTCACATATTATATATGCCTGCACAATTGTAATATACACAATAAGAAGAATAACAAATATATGGACTATACACTTTCTAAATATATTAAAACATCCATTTGATATACCAAGTACGATAGAATCCATAACCCTCTTTGGTTTAATTTTATGTTTTGGCGGTTATTGACTGGCTAACAGCATGGAGAATTATGGCCAATAAGTAAATAACATGACAGTGGAATGCCATGTGCATTCAAATAGTTCTTGACTATGAAACTTTCAGTAGTCTCTACCATGTGTTCATTCAGCACCTACAATATGACAAAAACTCAGCGGAATGTATCTGCCTCCACTGATCTTCTCAATTATCCTGGTAGGTAGATACAGTGAGATCAACCCTGCTTAATAAATAAGAAAACTGTGGCTTAGATAGAACTTTGCCATAGTAACACTTTTCCATAGTAACATCACTTGTAAATTGTAGAACTGAATTGAAAGTTGAGTTTGTGGCCCCTGAAATGATCAGGCAGGTAGTTACTGATTTTCAAGTCTGTGTGATGACACATTTTTATTTCATCTTAAAATCTGGATTGGGTATTTTTGATAGAAAGAATAGGTCATATTTTAGGTGGACAGATTAAGGTTCCATGAGAATGTTCTGCGTTGACTAAGATCTAGATGTGTTGAAGATATTTTAGCAATTGGAACATGTGGGTCGATGGATTTCTTTCATTTTCTTCTAAACTGAATGATTAAAGCCAGTTTTGCCTTATAGCTAATGATATTAGCTATATTCAAGATAAATTTTGCAAACTATGCCCGGTGGTGACCTGGTCATGTATTCAAGATAAATTTTCAAAAGTGGGAGATGATTTTGGGAACATAATTCGTCACTTTGCTTACCTAGTTAATGACTCTCAGTCTGTATTTCATTGGAGAGCTACATTCTTAGAGTAACGTTGAATAAGGTTCCTGAGAAGCTGTTTTCTTTTGAAAATTTGAAACATTACTGATCAAGATCCCTTAGGCCAATTCTGTGGATGAGGTAATATTTACATATCCATTGATTCCATGAAAATATGCAAATTCTTTGCTCTTCCTAAATAAATAATCTGGTAAAGGATGATTTCCCTGGAGTATCTCTGGTTGATCAGGATATAATAGTGTGGAGCTTGGAGAGTTATTTAGTATTAGATCAGAAGAAAAGTGTGTGTGTATGTGTCTCTGTGTCTTTCTGTATAACCGTGTGTGTGTGTATTACTTGTGTATTTAGAGTAGTTTTTTCCTTACTCTTTTTCAAAGATAAATGTGATGAATTTTGCAAATTTCTTGTCTCTGATCTCAGCCTATTAGTGGAAACGCTCAAGAACTGACTATATTTGGAAAAATTATAAACTTTTTAAAGAAGTAATATTTATCACATTAGACACAGTTTTGTATCACATTGAGCATGTGACCAGTCTTTAACCAGGTAAAATACAGAATTTGAGATATTATTTGCATTATACTTTAGAGGGAATAGCACATCCTTTGATGGTGATACTATACTTTCTTTGCTTGTCTTACGATTTCATGGCATATTTTTATTAACTCCTTCGAAACATTGGCCAGTGTTACACAATTTACTAAGTATTTCTGTGATGCATTCTTTCTATTAATATCAAATGCCTATAAATTTTATAGTAAAGTGATTTGTTTTGGGCATTTTAAAGATGATATTGTTCATAGTTGCTATGGCAGGTCCCATCTGAATCTACATCTCTCCCATAGATTTCAGTACATATTCCACAATGTCACACATCATGGACTAGAGAACAGGATTTATTGGGAAAGTCACATAGGTCAAGAGTTAGCACAGAGAAAAACCAAAGGTTCCCTAATCCTCCACACCCAACCAAAAGATAAGTTAGAACCTGACTGCCTTGAGCCTGCAATGCAGGTTTGTGTTCCCGTCAAGGCCCCCTTCTCTCCAATGATCTACCTTTGTCAGTAAAGGATAAGCAGGCTGCTTGGCCCCAGGCAAGCTATTTGTAGGAGTTCTAGAATCCTGGGTCTGAGCTCCCAGAGACCTTAGGGCCCTGTGTGATGGTGTAGTTTCCCCTGCATGGAGCCAGAGCTCGGGTGCAGCCTCTCCTACTGGGAGAGAGTAGGGCAGGCCCCATCCTAGCTGGCATGTTGTCTGTGGACACCAAGTGAGCTTCTTTGTTTATTTTCAGACAGTACTGCTCTTTCAAACTACAACAGTAGATTTACACGATCCTTAAGCAGGCAGGTATAACATTTTGTTCAAAGCTGGTCACCTCTTAGAGTCTCATTACTTAGTGGGAGTTTCACTATAATAACCATGAGAATTATTTATCATTCTCTGTCCTAGGTGGGTGGCATTGCACTAATACTGGATAAAACAAATGAAGCGCTGTCATGTTTTTTCCCTTCTAGGAGTTTATGAGATGACATCATTCTCAGAGTCTAAACTTTGTGAATAAAAAATAGGACTAAAGTCTGTGCCTTCGCATGAAGCTTTAATTAAAAGCAATAAATGAACACCTATGTAGATATGTTAAACTTATTGATAATATTTTAAGGGTCCTGCAGTTTGAATGGAGATAGGATTAAATGTTTAAAATAGACCTTGTAAACCACCCTGATATAAATATTTCTTTCGAGAGAAGCATATTGTATTATGAATAATCCCCACATTAATTTACATGCAAATTAATTTACTAAACAAATTCTAGCTTATCCATTGAGCATATTTATTTTATTTTAAGAGACTAATAAAATGGACGTTTCTTGTCTTGCAAATTCTTTGTGTTTTCCTTTAGGTAAAAAGGATGATGTTCACAATGATAATCCTAATATGAACAATAGTAACAGCAATAATTATGGGGTGTTTACTCTGGTGTTGGTAAGGAACCAAAGCAGGTATGTTTTGGCTTGGCCAAAAAGTTCATTTGGGTTTCCCCATAACATTTTACGGGAAAACTTGAATGAACTTTTTGGCCAAACCAATATTTACATGCTTTTATATGTGTGTGTGTATATTCATTTAATCTGTACACCATCCCTGGGAGGTAGATTCTTTTATTACGTCTATTTTTCGGATAAGGAAACTTATAATTAGAGAAGTTCAATCGTTTGCCTTTCATCACTCTGCATGCGGAGCAGGATTTGAATCTAGGCAGTATGACTCTAAGTCCCCTTGTTACCGCTATTCGATAAAGCCTCCTGTCCACAAGTTGTAAGACCATCTTGCAGATATAATTTTAATTCATAAATGTTATGTGCTGAGGGATTTTTTTTTACGATCGGATGTTGAATTTACAGTGAATTGGCTACACATCTGGTTACCAATCATGTCTTTTTGGTATTGCATACAGCACATAGTTAAATGTTAAGGGAAACATCCCTGATAATATCTTCTTCTCTGAGGTTATCTGACTTCCACACATAGTAAATATGAACTCAGAAATTGATTATTTAGGGAGATCATTGAACAAAATGTCTTGAGCTTTGTAGTAGGAAAGGGATAAAACATCAGGTCACCACCAGGCGTAGTTTGCAAATTCTTTGGCAGCTACGCTGGGCAATCACTGTGATTTCCACGGCATTTGCAAGGTAACCTCCATTCTTTTGCACCTACTACTACTCTCCTAATCCTTTTTCTTACCAAGATTTCAGAGACTGTCATGAAAATTATAGCAAGGTCAGTCCTTTGTTATACATTTAATAAGAACCAAAACATTGGGATACAAAGGAAAGGACAGTGCCTCTGCTGAATTTGTCATGTCTCTTCTAAGTTCAGCATTAACACTTTAAATGAAGTTTTAGGAGCTTTCAGAGTTCTTTGGCAAGGAGCACCTTACGCTTGAACGAGAGAGCCTGAACAAAAAGTTCATAAAAATGCTAAGGCACTTTTGTCCTGACTTAGGACGCCCTTCCCTGAGTCATAATTTTGATCAACTTCAGCATAGAGCTTTAGCAACATGGCACATCTGGTGACTGATGGCACCCCAGCTGTTCCCACAGAAGGGTGCAAAAGAAAGAACCAGCAGCCTGAAGCCATGAAGACCAGCATCTGAGAAGCACGGCTGTGTGTCTATGAAAGTACCAACGCAGAGGAGCTCAGACTCAATCCGAACTGTCCCCCAGTGTAAAGATGCTTGTGCATCAAGAGGCTACAGATGGGAAAATCGGACTTTATCAAGTTTCAGCTGTCAGAGAATGACATGATAGCGTTCAGCAGTCCCTTAAAACAGCCATTGTTTACCCCCATCTAAACCTATGACTTGAAAATACAAGAAAAATATTGTGTTGAAAGTGTTACACTTTGTCAGTTTTTCTTCTCCCCTCCTTCTCGCTAATGAACTTTTTTTTGCATCTATCCCTTCTAACCAGGCAGCTGCTGAAATTTTTATTCATGCTTTGGTCGCCTCAAGAATTGATTTTTGTAATTCTCTTTTACGACCTTCCCTTACCAGGCTATATTGAGGCTGCGACATACTCTGAATTCAGCAGGTGCTTAAAGCCTGGAAGCGTCTTACTGCCTCTCTCCCGCCTCCCTTTAGTGACTCCCAGTAGCAAATGCAATTGCTCCTCTGATTTTAATTTTTCCTTGCTGTGTCACCAGACAACGTTGTTAGTCCTATCACTGAGCCCAGTTGGCAATGTTAGGAGGTCAGAGTGGTTCCACACTCCGTAAACTGCAGTGGTATTAGCAAATACAATTGCACATTTGGAATCACCTGAACCTTATTATACAGGAAGTCTTCTGGCTTATTTTGAGGGAGGAAATGCTTTAGAGAGAAAAGAGAAAAAAATCAAAGCAAACTCTGTTTGCCTCTCAACATTCTAATCACCCATGATTGGAATTTTTAGGAACCAATTTCAGTTTTATGGTTCTAGCTAAAATTGAATTTATTGTATATGTATGTATGTACACACACATATATTTTTTTAATATGGTATTTGAAGTGCAGTGAAGCCAGCACTCTTTCCTTATTTTGTGTGTGTATCACTTTTATTCTATAATTCAAAAATATCAAGAAATCTATGTATCTTTAATAGAAATTCAGTGAAGTTAGACACTAAAGGCAAATAAATATTTATAGCTCCTGGCAGCTAAGGTCCTACAAATTAGTTCAATTAGTTGATGTATTTATTTGTGCATGTACAGCCATGACATTTGTACAAGTGTTGTCCCAACATATGTACATAAATGAGGAGATAAAGATCCACTTCCTTGGTTTTGTAGCTGAACAAATTTCCTCAAGCTGTTACTAATGGTAGCAACTTTTCTCATGTAAAAGGCATTTTCATATGAGACAAGGTTGTTTTTTCTTTCCTTGGCATTCAAAGTAATTTTTAATCTAAGAAAAATACACTTAAATGTGTACAACAAAATACATTATTAATAATAACATCTGGTATTTGTTGAATATTTGCTATGTATCCAGCATTGTGTTAAATGTTTTACGTGCAGTATCCCATTTTAATTTTCAAAATGGGTTCGTCAGTGGCAGTTATAGATATTCTATATACTAAGAAATCAGGGATGGCAATCTGGGTTTAGAATAGACTATAGTAGACTTGTTTTGAAGGTGAATATCCATTTTAAGCATGTTATTTTTACATGGTGTATATGTTTTGTATCAGTATAAATTTCCTTAAAAAATACATTCAACCATAGCTGAAATAACATGCTTAAAGTAATAAATAGTTTTTGCACAAAGGAAAAAAATGCATTCAGTCACGCTGTACATAAGACTAGGGAAATACCAATTGTCCATTTCAGAGATTAGGAGGTATCCACATATAGGGGTTATTGTTGGAGTTTTGGCTAAAGCCCTTCTGTAGCACCCCTGGGCACCAGTACTCATTGTGGGTTCCATTTTATCCATTTTACAGAAGGTGAAGAGTTTAAATGCTTTCTCAAGATCATACAGCTGGTAAATGGTGGAGGACTAACTCAAAACTAGTCTTTCTGAACCCAGAATCTGTGAGTTGTTAACCACCATGCAGCATCACCATTGGTAGTCCTCTGGCAATCTATTTTCCATAAGTCCCAAGTTTATGACCTCTTTATTCTGATATCATTTTCTCCATCCATTTGGGTAGTTGTAAATAAACCCTGTTTGCAACTTCACACATGATGGTGAGCAGCTAGACCAATGTGTGGTATTATTGCATAGGGTCAGAAGACACCCAGAAAGACCATCTGACTACTTAAGAGCTTTGCTTGCAGCACTTTCTGTATTATGGCCATCTTTTGTAGCATGGTTTGTAGCATTCATCAAACTTCCTTTGGTTTAAAGTTTGTAACACCAGAGAACCCTCGACTCGTCAGTCAAAGAAAAATAATTCCTTGGAGGAAGTTACATCAGCATTATTCATTTCTTCATTAGAGAGTGTACTTGGGTCAATCCTCTAGCACACATCAAATTCCTGAGGGAATTAAATGGAGAAACAAGCATCGGGTATCAGTTGGAGGAGGTTCTCCATTGCCTGAGGTCTGAGTTAGTTGTCAGCAAGAGTCTAAAATCTCTTCTTTATTGAGATTTGGAGCACTTGTTTCTCAAGCGATGAAATATTCAGAACCTCAATTTTGGGATTCTACCCCATCCCTATTTTAGTTATGGGATTCTTATTAATAGAGAGCATGTCATCCACAGATTACAGGTGCTATGTGGTAGTAATATAACAAAAACAAGAGAGAAGACTAATATACTAGTTACTTTGTTTATGAAGCACGATTTGCCTGCTGGGTATGCTGTCCTACGTTTTGGCTTTGGGGGAAAAGAAGGCTTAAGTAAATGAGGTGTCAGTGAGCACATACAGGAGTATGTCCTATCATATTAAGGCAACCTCGTAAACTGTTTGAAAGTTTAAATCCCAGGGTGGTTCAGGGGGCTGAATGAACATGAGTGAATATGAGTATGGGGCGAAATTGGTTTTTCACTTACTTGATTAAAATGCCTTCTGGAATTCTTGAGTCCCTTCCCATATTTCTGTGCCTCTCACTTCTCTGCCAAATTATAATTGTCAAGAATTTTTTTTTTCATTTTGGATGGAACAAACTTGTTACTCTATATGCCTAAGGAATAATATTTAGGGTTAATTAAAGAGTAACTGACCTTTCCCTATATGCCAAACATCGAAGGCTAATAAAATTAGAAACACAGTGTATTCATTATGTTGAAAGTATACAACATGAAATTCTGTCTTTGATTGAGAAGGTACTTTAGGATCTCCTAGGGTGGAAAAATCGTTAGAAATAGTCTGCCTCTTGTAATGTTATGCAAGTGCAGGTTTATAGAGATTTTTCTGTGGTGCAAGAAGCAGATAATCAAACCTCTACAGAAACAAAACCCTATGGAAAATAATTCTGGCGCTCTGCTGATTTAAGTGTCTGAATAAAATGGATTAGGTAAATAGAACCAATGAACACGTAAGTATTAGAGATAGTAGTTTCTAAATATCGAATTCAGAAACTTTTGAATAATGATTTATATTTCACGGCTTATGGCTTAAAGATTTTTTTCTTTATTTCCTGTGCTTGAAAATGAAATGAGGTGTATATGAGAGCTCCAGTCGAATACAAACAGCCCATTATGGGCTCATCTATTCCTTCTTTAACAAAGCTGTGTATCTTGTCACAGGGCAGCTTAGAATGATAGGAAGGAGATGTGGATTTGTGTCCTATCTGTTCCACTTGGTAGCTGTGTGTATTATTTGGGATAAGCAACATAGTCTAGCTTGTGCTACAATAAAAAGGTGTTAATGACACAACCCTGGGAATGTGTGTATTTCACTCGCACTACATCTTCCAAGGGGATTTGTCTTCAAGGGGCCTCTACTATTGATTCATTCAGGGACCTGGGCTGGTGGAGGCTTCCTCTTAACACCTGCTTTAAACACCATGGACAGTAGGAAGGGAAATGTAAATCATTGAGGCTATTTACATTCTACCTGGAAGTGACACATAACTTCTGTCACATTGCATCTGCCAGCGCAAATCACGTGGGCAAAGGCAAAGAAAGTGGAATCTACCATGTGCCTAGCAAGGTGTTACTCATGACTACCACGCTGTGTGACTTTGTATAAACCTCTTAGTACATCTGAGCTTCATTAGTCTGTTAACAAAGAATGTAGAGGATTTCCCTGATTTGACCTCTCTTTCCAAACCCCTCCTCTGATCTTGCATATCCTGGAAACCAGAATAAAGCCTTTTCCCCCCATTCATTAAGCAAATATTTTTTGAGTTCTCTGAGTCAGACAACTGACTAAACTTTAGAGAAACTGCAGAAAGCAAAAACAGGCAAAATTCCTGATCTCGTAGATCTTATATTCCAACAGTGTTGACAATACCCAAATAATTTTGTGACATGTCACATCGTAAAAAGTTGTAAGAAGAAGAATAAAGCAGGGTAGGTTTTTCAAGGAAAACTTCTCTGATAAGAATAAACATGGAGACTTCAGAAAGAAAGGGGGATCAAAATCCATGATTATCAGTAGGAGCAGCCTTCTGAAAAGTGAAAGAGTAAATTCAGGGCCCTAAGGCAGGATGCTGCTGGGGACATTTGAGGAGCAGACAGATCCTGGAGTCTCTGGAGTGCAGTGAGTCAGACAGACAGTTGGAAGGAAGGTTGGGGAGACTAGATCAGAGAACACAGAAGGGTGTCGGGTCTCCAAGAGCCCTGGAGGCACAGTAAAGAATCTGGATGTTATTCTGAGAGATAAGGGAGGGTTACAGGGCTTTGAGCAAAGGGGTGTCATGACATGATTTGAATTTCTCTGGCTTCTCTGTGGAGAATAACCTATAGTGCAGCAGTCATGGAAGCAAGGAGCACAGCTGGGCAGCTGCTGTAGTCATGCATGTCAGGTGATGTTGGTTTGGACTGGAATGGGGGTGGTAGCATTGAGGGGAAGGGATGGATTCTGGATGCATTTTGAACATGGAGCCTTCAGGTTTCTTAATGGATTGTCTGGGAGATGTGAGATTACCCTGGTAATTATTACTCTATAGATGCCGCAGCTCTATGCTATGGAACTAACTGATAACCTGTCACGAGCTAGTGCAGTTCCAAGAATTGGGGTTGCAGGGATTGAATTTTCATGGGGTTTAATTCTAACATGGGGATGTGAGTGACTTAAGTGGCTACGTTGGACAGGTAATCAGGTAAGCCTGGGAGAGCTGAGGCCGAAGCAAAGAGAAGCAGACGTCAAGAGATTGGAGGTATGGAAGGGGAGCCCTCAAGCAGACACACTGTAATAATGCAAGGATCCTTAGGCTTAGCCAGTGGTGGAAAGGTTATAGTCTCTGTAGTTTAAACCTAACGTGAAGGTAGAAGATGGTTCAGTATTGATAGGGAAGCCCACCAAGGCCAGGTCACACAGGGCTTTTAAGCCAGGGTAAGAAATTTAGATGGTTGTGATTCTGTGGCCATAAGAAGTCTTTGTAAGATTTCAAACTGAGTTTATTACCTGATTTACCCTCTTAATAAGAATTCACCCTGACTACTGCAGAATGGACTTTAAAGGGATTTTCGCCTTGAGACCATTTTGGAGGCTATTGTTTTATGGCTGATTCCACATCCTTTTCTTATCTTTGCATAACCAGTTGCTATTCCTTTTGTTTTTAAAGTGAAATAAATATTTGCCCCTCTAAGTGTGCACCATTCAGCATTCTTAGTGAATGAAATGATGATCCTTAGAAAAAGACTTCCCAAATAGCTATGGGTTGCCCTTTTAAACGCTGCATCTTTAACAAGTTTGTGTTCCATTTAAATGAAAGTTTTCCTGACTATTTAACACTCACGCATCATTTAAATGGAGGGGAGCCGAACGTACTCCAAATCTTTTCCTTTGCCTCACCCTTGTTATTAGATTGATGAAAAGTGATGACCTCAGACTCTTCAGATCTCCAGACCAGTGAGGTTTATAGATACTGCCTCTGCTTTGTCCCTGGGCTCCTGGCTGTTACTTCTTTCTTGTGCTCACTTCTGTCAGCCCTCCTCAAGCTCCCACGGCAAGCTTTTTCTAAATAATTTTAAGCTCCTCTCCTATTGCACTGCTGCCTCTCTTGTTGAGTAAATTGTATGGGCTTTGTTAAGCAAATTATATATTCTTCTAAGGACTTTTTCTTTGGGTATCTGGTTCAACCTATTGCTTTGTGCTAAAAAACCGTCATGTGGGTGAGGAATAGAGTACAAATGGTTACATTCATATTGTAGAGGAATGTAAACAGTCCACTGAAGTGGCTTATGTACACACTTAGAATCCAGCAATGGTAATTCTAGGTTTCTGCCCAAGAGCAACACGAGCATGTACAAGAACGCAGGTACCTGATGTTCACCATATAGCACTGTTTTAATAGCAAAGAGACAGAAGCAACCTAACGGTCCATCAGAAGGGGAATGATTACAAAATTTCTTTATTCATATAGTCAAATATTGCATCAAAAATAACTAAATTAGAGCTACATGTATCAATGGGAATACCTGCAAAAATATAATATTGAAGGAAAATCGTAAAATTTCAAAATAACATAGAAATGCAGTGCTGTTTGTATATATTTGGAAATACAAAATTATATATATGAGATATATAATTTTATTTCTCTGTATATACATAAACACACACACATACATATCAATATATGGCTAATAAAAGTATTAAAATATGCATGGTAATGATGCATGCAAGTTTCAGAAAACTTCTGGGAATAAAAGCAGGTAGGAGAGATAAAGAAGGCCTTAGCTGAACCTGTCATTTTTAAATCCTATGTTAAAAAAGAGATAGATATATTTTAAACTAATCTGTAAATGTTATCATCTCTTAAATATGGCTTTTGAGTGCATGGGTGTCGTAGTAATTTATGAACATTTCTGTGGGATAGAAGTATTTAATAATTGAAAATATTAAATAATAAAAAAACTTGTCTTTTTATAGTTACTTTTCCCACAAGCCATATCTTGATCAGTTTGATGCTTTTTTTTCCCTGTGCTTTTATACCATTCAAGCCCATAATAAAACCTCTTTTTTTTTTCTGGTGAGCGACTGAATCATTTTTAGATGTGATGCTCTACTTTTAACGTTTAGGTTGACTCTTCAGTACAATCACAGGGTTTGTTGTAAGATCTAACCAAGAGTCTGAAATAACTTGACAGTAGTGAAATGTGAGGTGTTATTTCAACTATGTACTTAATAATCACATGAGATGATGATGTAGTTTTGAAGTCAACATCAGGTGAACATTTGTGCTCCAAGTGAACTGGAGAAATTCAGGCAGAGAAAAAATACTTAAAGCCTTTTCCCTAGCCCACCGCATAAACCATTTGATTTGAGAATGATTAATACTCTCGGAAAGACCCACTTCTTTGAGTAGAATGGATGGAAAAGGGAGTAGTGGCTCGAACTGTCTGATTCCCTATTGCTCCACCTTTGGGAGATTTCACCACGAAAATAGTCTCTCTAGACATGGGAGTGCCTGGGGATGCTGACAGCCGATAAAGTCTGGTCTTCCTTTCCTTTCATCATCTTCTGAGGTAAAATAATCAACAAGAGAGGTTTAAGAAACCCTCTAATAGTTTAGCCAAGTCATATTGAGCCATTCTCTGGAAACGCTCATCTTTCTACTAGGCTTTCTTGAAAATAGATATGTATGCTTCGTGTGCTGACACACTCAATACAGAATTCAAAACAGTGAAACAGCTATTTGTATTTATACAATAGAGATAGTTCTGAAGAGCAGTAAGTTCAGTAGGGTAACTCTCTAACTTATCTCTAAATAAGTTAATTAAAAGATTAGGATTATCAGACTTTGGGTTGCCAAGGGGGAGGGGAGGAGTAGGATGAACTGGGAATGTTGTCTTGCTAGATGGAAACTATTACATTTAGAATGGATAAACAACATGGTCCTACTGTACGGCACAGGGCACTATATCCAATCTCCTGGGATAAACCATAATGGAAAAGAATATAAAAAAAGAATGTCTATATGTGTATAACTGAGTCACTTTGCTGTACAGCAGAGACGGGCAGAACATTGTAAATCAACTGTACTTCAAGTAAAAATAAAAGAAGTGAAAAAAGTTAAGGACTATAAATGAGTTTCTTCTCATTGTACTTTCTAAAGAAAATAAATCTTTGGGGCTTGAAAAATTAAATGCTAAATATATTTCCTATAGGCATGTTTCTATATTGTATACATGTGTATTTCTATAATATATAGTATATTTATATTAAAATCATAAATTTTCTCTTTTTAAAACTTCTATTTTTCAATTTTTAAATAAATTCTCTCCCTTACTATAAATAAAATGGTAATTTTAGATTTGCATAGCCTTACATATGGCATCATTTTGTTTCATTATACAAATGTCATCACTGATTTCATACTCACAAAAATTTATTGTTTTCACCTTAATTTGGAACATGTTCACCCAAACAAAAATATATGTTTATCTTTGTCCTTTTGATTTATTTATAATGTCTTATTGATTTCTCTCTCCCTAGACCTGCCCTCTGTGTGGCACTTGTTAGGTACTTAAATGTCTATTGACTGGGTAAAGCAGCGTCCGTATTATAAGTAAATATAAAATACCAAGTTTTACAAAAGCACTTGCCATGTGGTGTGCCACCCCCATCCCACTTTTTCTCTGTAGTCCGTATTAGTATGTCTGTGCCTTTACTTGTCTGATTTTTGTCTGTCTCCTTCCATAGAATGTACACTCCAAAAAGATAGGGATTTCATTTTCCCTACTGCTTTACCCACCTGGAAAAGTGTGTGTCACATAACAAGTGTATTACAAATTTTTCATCAAGGAACAATTACTGGTTTGCAATAGCTCTAAAGCATAGTGTTAAAGAAAAGGCAAGGAATCGGAATCCTCCTTTAATTTTCTTCTCCTAGGATTTTAACACGGAATTAAGCTTTTTGAGCATTTCCTATAAGAATATTCAGGATTCACTTCATCTCTTCTTATCAAGGGTGCTGTTTCCAAATGTAGAAGTGATCATTTTGCTTCTACTGGACATTTAGGAAATTGACTGCCTTTTGCATAGTGACCTGGGGTCTAGGAGAGTTTTCTTACTGTAGTGATGGTAATCTTCTGTTACTAAAGAAAAACACCCAAAATGTTAAAGAGCATCTCTGATACCTTAGTCCTTATTTGCATAATGAGATAATTTTATTTCTTGGGTAACCATCCTGAAGGCACTTTTTCTAAGTCTTTAGAAACCTGTGACTATTTTTAAATTACTGTTGCTATACATGATAAAGTTTAAGTCTGTGGCCTTCAGAGATGATTCAGTTAATCAGTTCCAACATCCCTTTTTGGAGGCCCTGCTTTTTACGTGTGTGTGTTTGCTCTCCTCAACTTTTTTGCAGTTGTTTCCACTGAATCATATTTCAGCACTTGTAGAAACTCATAACAACTTGTCATCTGGTAAAACCTCACACTTTGTGCATTTTTCAGTTGTAGGGGTGGATCGATGTGCTGTGAGTGTACAAAACCTTGATGTAACAGCAGGCCGTAGGTGGAGAAGAAAACACAAAAAAAAGTTGTGTTAGTTTACTTTTCTGAGAAATTTAAGTATATCTTATAAGATTCATATCAGAGCATTTAAAAATTATAAATATGCAGCCAAGTGGGAAAACAGCTATTATGAACATTGTAGAGTGTTTTGTCTGAGAATGTGGTGGTGTTTTCCAATGCCAAAAAGAAATTGACTTAGTATTCCACTAAAAACTTGGGGGAAATACATTTTCAAGTATATGATGCAGGAAGTTATTTGACCTGGAAGGGGTGCTTAAATTTTTGTTGATTTTTCAACACATTTTTTATGAGGCTGTCTTGAACATTTAGGAAATACGGGTTGGGGGAGACTGGCCATGGTGCCTTGGTTCTCTGTAGTGTAACAGACTGCCCCTGTGGCATCTCTTAGACAGATGACTCTAAAATTTTTAATTACATATTTTAACGTCAGGTGAGGTTTGCATTTAAGTGCACCAAACCTATAGTGAGATGAACTACTAGATGGCCTAGTTTTATTCAGACTGCATAGGGGCTGAAATATTGTAAAGCTGCGTGCGCAAAGATTCTATTCCATATGCCCAGATGATAACATTTTAATGGCTAGGAACACTATAATGTGTTCCATTTGAAGTCTGCTGTTCAACTTAATATAAGCAAAACGTATATATGCTTTTGGAATTGGAGCACATGCAGATGCTTTGGCAGCAGTTTTGAAGTCGAGATATGACATATATTAATACTACTTGCACAAAGTAGAGAACGTTATTTTTTTTTTTAATTTTTAAATTTTTCATACAGCAGGTTCTTATTCGTTATCCATTTTATACACATCAGTGTATACATGTCAATCCCAGTCGCCCAATTCATCCCACCACCACCCTCACACCACCACCACTTCTCCCCTTGGTGTCCATACGTTTGTTCTCTACATCTCTGTCTCTATTTCTGCCCTGCAAACCAGTTCATCTGTACCATTTTTCTAGGTTCCACGTATATGTGTTAATATACTATATTTGTTTTTCTCTTTCTGACTTACTTCACTCTGTATGACAGTCTCTAGGTCCATCCACGTCTCTACAAATGACCCAATTTCGTTACTTTCTATGGCTGAGTAATATTCCATTGCATATATGTACCATATCTTCTTTATCCATTCGTCCGTCAATAGGCATTTAGGTTGCTTCCATGACCTGGCTATTGTAAATAGTGCAGCAGTGAACATTGGGGTGCACGTGTCTTTTTGAATTATGGTTTTCTCCGGGTATATGTCCAGTAGTGGGATTGCTGCATCATCTGGTAATTCTATTTTTAGTTTTTTAAGGAACCGCCTTACTGTTCTCCATAGTGGCTGTATCAATTTACATTCCCACCAACAGTGCAAGAGGGTTCCCTTTTCTCCACACCCTCTCCAGCATTTGTTGTTTGTAGATTTTCTGTTGATGCCCATTCTAACTGGTGTGAGGTGATACCTCACTGTAGGGTTGATTTGCATTTCTCTAATAATTAGTGACATTGAGCAGCTTTTCATGTGCCTCTTGGCCATCTGTATGTCCTCTTTGGAGAAATGTCTATTTAGGTCTTATGCCCATTTTTTGATAGGGTTGTTTGTTTTTTTAATACTGAGCTGCACGAGCAATTTATATGTTTTGGAGATTAATCCTTTGTCCATTGATTCGTTTGCAAATATTTTCTTCCATTCTGAGAGTTGTCTTTTCGTCTTGTTTGTAGTTTCCTTTGCTTTGCAAAAGCTTTGAAGTTTCATTAGGTCCCATTTGTTTATTATTGTTTTTTATTTCCATTACTGTAGGAGATACATCAAAAAAGATCTTGCTGTGATTTATGTCAAAGAGTGTTCTTCCTATGTTTTCATCTAAGAGTTGTATAGTGTGCGGTCTTACATTTAGGTCTTTAATCCATTTTGAATTTATTTTAGTGTATGGTGTTACAGAGTGTTCTAATTTCATTCTTTTACATGTTGCTGTCCAGTTTTCCCAACACCACTTATTGAAGAGACTGTCTTTCTTATTGTATACCCTTGCCTCCTTTGTCATAGATTAGTTGACCATAGGTGCGTGGGTTTATCTCTGGGCTTTCTGTCCTGTTCCATTATTCTGTATTTCTCTTTTTTTGTCAGTTCCATATTGTCTTGATTACTGTAGCTTTGTAATATAGTCAGAAGTCAGGGAGTCTGCTTCCTCCAGCTCCGTTTTTTCCCCTCAAGACTGCTTTGGTGATTCGGGGTCTTTTGTATCTCCATACAAATTTTAAGATTTTTTGTTCTAGTTCTGTAAAAAATGCCATTGGCTATTTGATAGGGATTGCATTGAATCTGTAGATTGCTTTGGGTAGTATCGACATTTTCACAGTATTGATTCTTCCAATCCAAGAACATGGAATATCTCTCCATCTGTTGGCATCATCCTTAATTTCTTTCAACTTTGTCTTATAGTTTTCTGCATACCAGTCTTTTGTCTCCCTAGATAGGTTTATTCCTAGGTATTTTATTCGTTTTTTTGCAACAGTAAATGGGAGTGTTTCCATAATTTGTCTTTCAGATTTTTCATCATTAGTGTATAGGAATGGAAGAGATTTCTGTGCATTAATTTTGTATCCTACAACTTTACCACATTCATTGATTAGCTCTACTAGTTTTCTGGTGGCATCTTTGGGATTCTCTATGTATAGTATCATGTCATCTGCAAACAGTGACACTTTTACTTCTTCTTTTCTGATTTATATTCCTTTTATTTCTTTTTCTTCTCTGCTTGCCATGGCTACGACTTCCAAAATCATGTTGAATAATAGTGGCAAGAGTGGACATCCTTGTCTTGTTCCTGATCTTAGAGGAAATGCTTTCAGTTTTTCACCATTGAGAATGATGTTTGCTGTGGGTTTGTCGTATATGGCCTTTTTTATGTGGAGGTAGGTTCCCTCTGTGTCCACTTTCTGGAGAGTTTTTATCATAAATGGGTCTTGAATTTTGTCAGAAGCTTTTTCTGCATCTGTTGAGATGACCAAATGGTTTTTCTTCTTCAATTTGTTAATATGGTGTATCACGTTGATTGATTTGCGTATATTGAAGAATCCTTGCATCCCTAGGATAAATCCCACTTGATCATGGTGTATGATCCTTTTAATGTGTTGTTGTATTCTGTTTGCTAATATTTTGTTGAGGATTTTTGCATCTATATTCATCAGTGATATTGGTCTGTAATTTTCTTTTTCTGGACTGTCTTTGTCTGGTTTAGATATCAGGGTGATGGTGGCCTCATAGAATGAGTTTGGGAGTGTTCCTTCCTCTCCAATTTTTTGGAAGAGTTTGAGAAGGATGGGTGTTAGCTCTTCTCTAAATGTTTGACAGAATTCACCTGTGAAGCCATCTGGTCTTGGACTTTTCTTTGTTGGAAGATTTTTAATCACAGTTTCAATTTAATTACTTGTGATTGGTCTGTCCATATTTTCTATTTCTTCCTGGTTCAGTCTTGGAAGGTTTCACCTTTCTAAGAATTTGTCCATTTCTTCCAGATTGTCCATTTTATTGGCATAGAGTTGCTTGTAGTAATCTCTTATAATCCTTTGTATTTCTGCAGTGTCAGTTGTGATTTCTCCTCTTTTGTTTCTAATTTTATTGATTTGAGTCCTCTCCATCTTTTTCTTGATGAGTCTGGCTAAAGGTTTATCAATTTTGTTTATCTTCTCAAAAAACCAGCTTTTAGTTTTATTGATCTTTGCTGTTGTTTTCTTTGTTTCTTAATTCATTTATTTCTGCTCTGATCTTAATGATTTCGTCCCTTTTGCTAACTTTGGGTTTTGTTTGTTCTTCTTTTTCTACTTCCTTTAGGTGTAAGGGCAGATTGTTTATTTGAGATTTTTCTTTTTTCTTGAGGTAGGATTGTATTGCTATAAACTTCCTGCTTAGAACTGTGCTTGCTGCATCCCATAGGTTTTGGATCATCGTGTTTTCGATGTTTCAAAGATTTCCTCTTTGATTTCTTCAGTGATCTCTTGGTTATTTAGTAATGTATTCTTTAGCCTCCATGTGTTTGTGTTTTTTACGTTTTCTTCCCTGTAATTGATTTCTAATCTCATAGTCTTGTGGTCGGAAAAGTTGCTTGATATTATTTCAATTTTCTTAAATTTACAAAGGCTTACTTTGTGACCCAATTTATGATCTATCCTGGAGAATGTTCTGTGTGTACTTGAGAAGAAACTATAATCTGTTTTTGGATGGAATGTCCTATAAATATCAATTAAATCTATCTGGTCTGTTATGTCATTTAAAGCTTGTGCTTCCTTATTAATTTTCTGTCTGGATGATCTGTCCATTGGTGTAAGTGAGGTGTTAAGTTCCCCCACTATTACTGTGTTACTGTAGATTTCCTCTTTTCTAGCTGTTAGCATTTGCCTTATGTATTTAGGTGCTCCTATGTTAGGTGCATATGTATTTATAATTGTTATATCTTTCTCTTGGACTGATGCCTTGATCATTATGTAGTGTCCTTCCTTGTCTCTTCTAACATTCCTTATTTTAAAGTCTATTTTATCTGATATGAGAGTTGCTACTCCAGCTTTCTTTTGATTTCCATTTTCATGGAGTATCTTTTTGCATCCCCTCACTTTCAGTCTGAATGTGTCCCTAGGTCTGAAGTGGGTCTCTTGTAGACATCATATATTTGGGTCTTGTTTTTGTATCCATTCAGCAAGCCTGTGTCTTTTGGTTGGAGCATTTAATCCATTTACGTTTAAGGTGATTATCATTATGATGTTCTTATTACCATTTTCTTAATTGTTTGGGGTTTGTTTTTGTAGGTCCTTTTCTTCCCTGGTGTTTCCCACTTAGAGAAGTTCCTTTAGCATTTGCTGTAGAGCTGGTTTGGTGGTGCTGAATTCTTTTAGCTTTTGCTTTTCTGTAAAGCTTTTGATTTCTCCATCGAATCTGAATGAGATCCTTGTCAGGTAGAGTAATCTTGTTTGTAGGTTCTTCCCTTTTATCACTTTATCACGTCACTCCCGTCTGGCTTGTAGTGTTTCTGCTGAGAAATCAACTGTTAACCTATGGGAGTTCCTTGGTATGTTATTTGTCATTTTTCCGTTGCTGCTTTCAGTAATTTTTTTTTGTCTTTAATTTTTGCCAGTTTGATTACTATGTGTCTTGGCATGTTTCTCCTTGGGTTTATCCTGTATGGGAGTCTCTGCACTTCCTGGACTTGGGTGGCTATGTTAGGGAAGTTTTTGACTACAATCTCTTCAAATATTTTCTCGGGTCCTTTCTGTCTCTCTTCTCCTTCTGGGACTCCTATAATGCGAATGTTGTTGTGTTTAATGTTGTCCCAGAGGTCTCTTAGGCTGTCTTCATTTCTTTTCATTCTTTTTTCTTTATTCTGTTCTGTAGCAGTGAATTCCACCATTCTGTCTTCCAGGTCACTTATCTGTTCTTCTGCCTCTGTTGTTCTGCTATTGTTTCCTTCTAGTGTATTTTTCATTTCAGTTATTGTATTGCTCATCTCTGTTTGTTTTTTTTTAATTCTTCTAGATCTTTGTTAAACATTTCTTGCATCTTCTCGATCTTTGCCTCTATTCTTTTTCCGGGGTCCTGGATCATCTTCACTATCGTTATTCTGAATTGTTTTTCTGGAAGGTTGCCTGTCTCCACTTCATTTAGTTGTTTTTCTTGGGTTATGTCTTGTTCCTTTATCTGGTACATAGCCTTCTGCCTTTTCATCTTATCCCTCTTTCTGTGAATGTGGTTTTTGTTCCACAGGCTTCAGGATTATAGTTCTTCTTCCTTCTGCTGTCTGCCCTCTGGTGGATGAGGCTATCTAAGAGGCTTCTGCAAGTTTCCTGTTGGGAGAGACTGATGGTGGGTAGAGCTGGCTGTTGCTTTGGTGGGCAGAGCTCAAAAAAACTTTAATCCATTTGTCTGCTGATTAGTGGGGCTGGGATCCCTCCCTGTTGGTTGTTTGGCCTGGGGCGACCCAACACTGGAGCCTACCTGGGCTCTTTGGGGGGCTAACAGCGGACTCTGGGAGGTCTCACCCCAAGGAGTACTTCCCAGAACTTCTGCTGCCAGTGTCCTTGTCATCATGGTGACACACAGCCACCCCACCCCGCCTCTCCAGGAGACCCTCCAACACTAGCAGGTAGCTCTGGTTTAGTGTCCTATGGGGTCACTGCTCCTTCCCCTGGGTTCCGATGCACACAGTACTTTGTGTGTGCCCTCCAAGAGTGGAATCTCTGTTTCCCCCAGTCCTGTCGAAGTCCTGCAATCAAATCCCACTAGCCTTCAAAGTCTGATTCTCTAGGAATTCCTCCTCTTGTTGCTGGACCCCCAGTTTGGGAAGCCTGACGTGGGGCTCAGAACCTTCCCTTCAGTGAGTGGACTTCTGTGGTATAAGTGTTCTCCAGTCTGTGAGTCACCCACCCAGCATTTGCAAGATTTAATTTTATTGTGATTGTATCCCTCCTACCATCTCACTGTGGCTTCTCCTTTGTCTTTGGATGTGCGGTTATCTTTTTTGGTGAATTCCAGTGTTTTCCTGTCGATGATTGTTCGGCCGTCAGTTGTGATTCTGGTGTTCTTGTAAGAGGGAATGAGAGCACGTCCTTCTACTCTGCCATATTGAACCAATCTGGAGAATGTTGTTATTGCTAAGGGAATTTAGTGAGGAAGATGTGGCTTTCAGTCCAGTAGAGTGATGGAGGTAAAAGATATCTTCTGGCTTATTTGAATTAGGGATTTCATGTGATAAGCTACATTTCTTATTTCTTACTCTTTAAAGAAATCAACATGTACTTTAAGATACCTTTATTACAGATGGAAATAGAGTAGTATCCCAAGATGAAGACATTTAATTTAGTCACATTCAGCTATACAAACCTAAAATGAAAGGGAAGGATCAGAGTAATAGCAATTTAAGTAACATGAGCAATTTCTCACACTTTTTGACACAAAGAGTGCTAACCTGAGTGACCTTAAGATGGGAGAAGCGAATCAGCTGGTGACTCAGTAGATCCCATTTCATTTCATGCGTGACTAAACGAAGCATGTTAGGGCACTGCCCACGAGCATATGTTTAAAAATATAATATGGTTAAAATATATTTTGCATATTATAACAGGAGCTGGTAGCTGCAGATCAATAGTGCAGTTGCATAAGGTTTTGGGTTTTTTCCCCCTGTTAATTTGCTGTGCCATTTTGAGAATGACCACTTTGTTTCCTTTCAGACTGCTACCATAGTTCTAAGCTCAGATGGAGACTCCAGGTCCAGTGGAAAACATTCTGTTTCTTCTCTTATATTTTATTAGTGATGATACCTTCCCCCAGACACTCTCCCAGCCTGTTTCTCCTCACTTCTTCTTGGCCAAAATTGCATCACACACCCAAACCACTCCCTGGCAAGGAAAATGATACCATGATGATTTGCTTAGATCTGCCATAATTCAATCGCTGGCTTGGGAGCGGGTGCTTATTCTCTAATGCATAAAGCCAACTATTAGATTCTGTCAGAAAAGAGGAACGGGAGTCACCAGTGGTCTGGTAGGCAAATGAGTTCTACCACATATTTATTTACTAATGTGTTGTAAAGCACTGATTTTATTTCACATTTTTACATTCATAGTACTTTATAAAGGGGTATACTCAAGACTTTATTGCCCATTGTACTTCATGGGCAATAAAAAGGCATATTGTGGGGATAATTGTGATTCAGACTTTTGCCTTAAGATTGGTGTTAGAATATCATGCACACATAAGGTGAGAACTCAACTGTAGTGTCAAGATCTGCCTAAGTTTACCCTTTATCCTTCCTGGATGTATCATAAGCATTCTCCTTAAGGATGAATAGAGAACCAAGTTTGCTGTTAAAAAAAGTTTGATCAGCAACTTACATGTTTGTCTTTTTGGAAAGAAAGCCAGTGTAGAGTAACTCTACATTGAATAAACCTCACCAAATCTATCCAGACACCTAGCTATTTAACCAAAAAAAAAGAAAAATATACTGTACCTCTGTATGCTTGCCACTCTTCTAACCATTGTGGATAGAGGACAGAATGAGCCAGTTAAGGTTCCTGTTCTTACAGAGTTTACATTCTATTGTGGAAAGAAAAAATAAGCAAATGTGTCAACTAGAAAAGAAATAAAAACAGTAAAAAGTTACATGGTGAAAAGTGCTCTGATAACAGTCAAATGGGTAGCTGTTTTGGTGGGTCAAGTAAGTTCTCTCTGAGGAAGTGGCGCTTACGCTGAAATCTAAATGAAAAGAAAATGAAAAGAAGGAGCCTGCATGTGAAAGTCCAAGGAGGTGCTGGCTAAACACTGGGAATAGCTAGTGCCAAGACCTGTTGGTGAGAATGAACTTAAAATGCAGGGAGCAGTGGGAGGGAGGGAGATGAGGTCAGAGGGACCTGGTCCCTCTGGTCCACAGGGACCAGATCATGGGGAATTGTGTAATCAAATCTAAAAAGATATTTATTCCAAGCACATTGGGAAGCCATTGGAAAGTTCCATGTTGAGAAGTGGCGAGCACATACTGGATGGTGTGGGGACCGTATCATTGGGAAGCAATCAAAGTACAGCTAGGGGATTAAGAAGTACAGACTATTATGTATAAAATAAGCTATAGGATATATTATATAATGCAGAGAATATAGCCAATATTTTATAATAACTATAAATGGAGTATAACTTTTAAAATTGTGAATCACTATATTATACACCTGTAACTTATATAATACTGTACATCAACTACACTTCATTTTTTTTTTTAAATGTACAGTTGGGAGGTTGTTGCCCAGGTGACAGATGTCAGTGGATAAGACCAAGGTGGTAGCAGTGAAATGTACAAAATATGTACAAATTTGGGATGCCGTAGGAAGTAGGGAAATGAGAGAAAGGATTACTCTGTAGATGTTTGGCTTAAGCTACAGAGTAGAGGGAGGAATTGTTTTCTACTGAGATGGGTAGGAAGCGAGATTGTTGGGGAAAGGTGATGGGAAGAATCAGGAGTTCTCTTTTGGCCCTATTAATTCAGATGTGCCTGTTGGACATCTTGGTGGAGATACCAAGTAAGCATTTGGGTACAACAGCCTAGAGTTCCAGGAAGAAACTAGGTCTGGCAATAGAGATTTGGGAGTCATCTGCATATAAAAAAGCAGAGAAGTGCCCACACAGTTATTTTAATTAATTCCACAGTGCATTGCAAAGTATAATTTGGATGACTGAAAACTGACGAGTACTTATTTATTGAAACATTTGTCTTGAAAATTTGTTGACAACATGATTTCTGAGAAATTAATTGATTGTTCATGACAAGCAGTGATGGCCCATTTCATCAGTTTCCTTAAAAGATACAGAAAGTTTTATAGTATCAGCTTTGGCTTGCTTTGAAAATGTGTTTTTGTACATCGCTGTTTGGAGTTAGCAATAAAATACTCTGCTTTTGCTTTATAAATCAAACAAGGACACAGTTGTTAAATAGTCTATATCATATTAATTAAGCTCTGAAACAAGGCAAGCATAACAGCCATTTATAACACGGTATTGCATAAGTTGTTAATCAATGAGAAAAGCAACCAATTAACAAGCCAGTAGTCAGTATTTTGAGCAGAAGTCAGTGACTTTCAGCTTAATTAAACCTTGCAGGTGTCAGTGATGATATGAAAGAATCTTTAATCTATTTGTGTGTAAATTGCCCCAGGTCATTTTCACATCTGTACATCTTTAAGTCCTCTATCTGTTTTGAGGGAGGTAAAGGGATTTGTGTCTTAAAACACTTTACATTTTTAACAGCCCTTTTAAAAACTAAATTGTTGATATTTCTCTTGGATTAAGACAACAGAATGAAGTTCCTGAACTATTTCACTCAAAAAATAATATATTTAGAGTGTTGACTAAATGCCACATGCAAAAAATAATTTTTAAAAACCTGCTGAAAGAATGAGTTTTTAAAGCATCCTTATTGAAGCATAATTTACATACCATTAAATTCACTTTTTAAAGTATAAAATTTAATTTTTTTTAGTAAATGTATAGGGTTGTACCATCATCACCAAAATGTATTTAGGAAAGATGAAATTTTAAAGTTTGGACAAATATATCCATGGTGGTGTTGAATTTAGCTTGCAGGGGAAGCTGGGATGTACCTAGCCTTTAGAAATGACCTATAAAAGGACTGGTATGCCTTTCTTCTAAAATATTTCCCTGAGTTGGCTAAAACTAACATTGAAAACAGGATTCTAGACAGGAGGAATCAAAGATTGGGATTAATTGTTCCTTAAATAGTATTTAAGTAACACAGATTCTTGTGTAATTACATTATTTGGCAAAAATTAAAAATCCTCATTCTTCACGATGCCCTTATTTCTTTTTAGGGATCATTCTCTCATGGTTAATCTGAGGAATACAAATGTTCTTTTCCTAATGATAATGTTCTTATTTCTTCTCAGTTATAATCGCTTTGCTGAGATGGTGTCATTTTCAAACAGTTGCTTAGGAAATGGACAAACATTTTTACTTGAAATGTAGATAAGTGTGCATATCAAAAATATGTGTCACATTGAACACATGCACATGAAATTATTTGAAATTTTCAAGAGCTAGATTGTGGTCTGCCAAATTGAAGTATCAAATAAAAATCATAATCATAATAAAAATCATAACACTTTCTATGTTTCAGGTACATTTTAAGCTAGAGATATATTTTTCATCTAATTTTTACAACAACTTGTGGAATAGGCATTTATATTGGCCCCATTCCACAAACTAGGAAAGTAATGCACAGAGAAATTAGTTTGCTCAAGGTGCCCCAGATAGTAAGTGGCAATGCAAATTATCACCATTGCTCTTATCATATGGCTTCAATTGTTTAACATCAGTAAGACCTAATAAAGTTTCATGTGATAGTCCCAATCTAATAATAAATATGAGTTTGCTCTGAAATAGTTCTTTTAAAATTGTAAGATATTCTCAGACACGTTGGCCGCCTAGTGTTGTATGAAGAATAGTAAATTTGGAATCTGGAGGTTTGGGTTAGAAATGATCATACTTCTAACATAATTGCATGAACTTGGGAAATTATTCAGGTTTGTTGAACTTGTTATCAGTAAAATAGAGAAGGAATTCCTTGGCTGTCCTGGTGCCTCTCTTGTATGTCTTCAAAATAGCAACATGGTAGCCACATCATGTTGCCTGGGAGTTTCTGTTCACTATCTTTCCATGACAATAGGGACCTTAACAGTAAGGGACCATACCTTTTTATCTGTGTATCTCTAGTATCATTGAGGATACTCTCTGTCACCTCAGAAGTACATGTTCAATATGTGCAGAAATAAAGTATAAAGGAAGAGATAATATTATATATCCCCCAAAGAGTTGTCATCAAGATCAAATATGATAATATAAGTGACATGCTATTCTTGAGCTCTTGCTACCAGCTGTAGCTGACTAAAAATACCAATATGGGGCTTCCCCTAGTAGCAATATATATTGATTCATAGGCACAGATGCAACATAGGAACCACATGGGGAGTAAATATTTTCAAACAGATAGCTTGAGGAATAGGTAAAGAACATTGCACTCTTCACCTACAGGGAAAACGTGCGGCATCTGTGTCTACCTTGATTTTCTGCTTCTGTTATCTCTTAAAGTCATTCACAATTTCTTATTAGAGACCAAGTGTGGTCATTGGGTCACAGTTGTAAAATGGTTGACATCAGAAGAACTATTTGGTTTAGTAATGAAAAAGGGCAAGTCATATTGAATCTAGTTCTAAGGATCACACACATTATTTCATGACTCTTTTTATATCCTTACAGAGAAGGCTTTTTATGTGCTGATGAAGAGTATGAGGGAGCAAACACTTTTTCCTTGAAATGTTTTTTGTATTGATCCGACATGTTAATAACATAACATAGACAGTCTACCAGGGCTGTGACTGCTTATAGCTTTTCTGGCCACAAGACAGTGCAGAGCATTTGTTATGCCTTCATTTTCCCAGAAGTACTCAGAGCTGATAGCTTTAACCCTTTCAATTTTGGAATCTCTTGTTCTTTGATAGAAACTATGCTCTTGTTTCTGTACCTGGTGTTGTTTTTTTTTTCCTAATATAAATAAGAGTATAATGTTTTCTTTTTTCTAGTGTAAGAGTATTGCTCTGCTCCAAATGTGTACTCAAGCAGTGACTTGTTATCTTTCCCAGTCCCTGGAGAGCTTTGAAAATTTTAAGTCGGTCATTCATTTGGTTGTACTAAGATTGAGTAATTGAAAGCAGGGCAATGCTGTACTATATAAAATCATATTTGACTTTTCACTTAATACAACTCTAGTTGAGCTACTCTAGTGATGCAGAAAGTGGTTTTGAATTTAAAAGATTTATTAATTTAGCAAGAGTACATGGAAATCTAAGTTATAGGACTTGTGGGGTGAAATAATAACCCTATACCTTTAATATGCTGATAAAAGATTCAGTAAATGTTGCTACAAGTTGGATTTAATCCTTTATAATTGCTTGGATTTAAGTGAAAAATCTGTTTACACAAGAAAGTCCTTGTATAGGATTAATAGGATTTTAGGAAATCTGAAACCCTCACTTACAGACAAAATAGACACATCACTAGCCTCTGTAATAACCCCATATCATTATCCCTCCTTTGAAACAAGACATTCAAACTCCAGAGCACCTCTGTTAAAAATTGTTTGGTTAGGTGTGATTTTACCTTTTAGACCCCCTTCCTGGATATTTAACAAAAGAAGACTCTACATTTTAAGAGAAACGAACCTAAACATAAAATAAGAAAGACTTGATATCTGGTTCTAGAAAGTATATATTTGAACTTGGGTCAGTACTGGACCTCACTGAATCGTAAGTTCAATCTTTATAAAATGAAATGATAAAAATTGTGTCTGCCATATAAGGCTGTTGGGAAGATTAGATTACATGGGAAAACTCCTGCAAAAATATTGCCATCTTGTCAGACACAGAACATTCTCAGTAAATGTCAGCAGTGCCCATTCTTCTGCCCCTCCTGCTGTTCATCATCTTCAGTGTATATAAAAGTACAGCATGAGGGGGACTTCTCTGGCCATCCAGCGGTGAAGACTCCAGGCTTCCACTGCAGGGGGCACGGGTTCGATCCCCGGTTGGGGAACTTAAGATCCCACGTGCTGTGTGGTACAGCCGAAAAGTTAAAAAAAAAAAAAGTCCAACATGAGGAATCTGGACTGAACTGAGTCTGCCTAAGAAAATTCTGGAAAGGAATAGTCTGTGCTGCCGGAATTTTGGTTATAATTCTCAGTTGTGTGTCACCCTATTTCAGTAACGATTTGTGAAAATACCTGGATTGTTCTTAACTTGTATTTTATTAAAAACACAAAAAAGGTATAAGTGGAGAAGGACTTAATGAACCTCGTGGGATGAAACCCAAATACAGTTTATACAGTTTAACTTGTGTAGTTATAAGGAATTTTTTTACTGCATTATGATACATTCTACTTTTACAAAAATACCAGTGAAAACCTTAAGCGGCTCTGGCCACAAGAATGAATCCTAGTCAGCTTCATTTTAGACTTCTCCAGACGGATGATGTCCTCTCTGGCTCCCTTTCCATGCCCTGCACGGGACTTGCTCCAGACCGTTACATGCTGTCGTGTCACATCTGGATATCGAGGCTCGTGTCCTGCTCTGTAAAATCTCAGGCTCGCTGCGTGTTTAAGTGCATGAAGTTCTCATTAAGGGATCCTTTGTCAGAGAGAGTGCTGAGGCACTTTGTTTCATTTCTGTCCTAATTGTTAGAAAATACCCTCTTTCTCTAAGTCCACTCTTGATCTGCACGTGGGCCTTTTGCTTTGCTGTTTCAAGGTTGTGCTTTTTATGGTGTGCTCTATACTCACTGTGGCTAGAGGAGGGGATTTTTATATTTGTTACCTTTTGGTGGAAAAGAGTAACTTCTAGATGGGAATCTGAGCTGTAAATGTAGTCCTCATTAGACAGAAGATAAGGACTTCACTTTGCAGGGGTGGTACCAGGAGACCCTTAGCCGCAGTAAATGTGATGTA
Source organism: Kogia breviceps (assembly GCF_026419965.1). Classification (NCBI taxonomy): domain Eukaryota; kingdom Metazoa; phylum Chordata; class Mammalia; order Artiodactyla; family Physeteridae; genus Kogia; species Kogia breviceps. Next base: position 13,574,816 of record NC_081319.1, on the reverse strand, counting down.
ACCCTTTTAACAAAATCACACAAGTTACAGGACTAGCGGTGGCTAAGGCAATTGTTGCTCAATAAAGATTCATTAAGATGAGTTCTGATAACTAAGAGTCTTTACGCAGATGTTGAACGACCTGTCATGTGGGCATCACAGAGGGGTAATGATTTCAAACATTTATCTTTCTTTTGAAGGGCATTGAGTTCGTATAATTTATTATATTGGGAAAGTCATCAATTCTGATTCTGAGGTATAGAGTAGTATAGATGTAGGACAAGTATGTTTTGCAGTAGAGGAAGACTGCTGAAAAACCTGGAACATGTGAGCAATTATGGAGGAATAGTAGTACTTAATATAATTATTATTGTTTATTGAATGTGTTAATATGTATGTAACACACCTTCTGAGAAATCCCTTACATACATTATCTTAAGAGCGCCAATTCCACAATAAACATAAAAGAGAGAGTATTAATATATCCATTTATAGATGAAGTAAGAGAAGCTTAGAAAGGTCGATATCTCACCGTAGATCACACAGCCAGAGTGGAAAAGCTAGGATTTGAGCCAAGTGCACTCTGACTCCAAAACAAGTGCTCTTAAGGATTAGATCTCCTAGTGTGAAAAGTAGGTCTGAAGAGGACAGTGGGGACACGTATCTGTTTTCTTTTTCTTACCCAATATCAATTCTGTATTTATAACTAGTAATTTTTCTATAGCTATCAAAGAATTACCTGTAAAGGAGTGGATGAAATTAAAGATCAATGCTGTGTTTTGGAAGGCAAATTTTCTTTCACCTTAAGAAATGATGCAAATGCTGTAGAAAGATAATTTCTCTGCTAACCCAAATATGATGAAATCCCTTCATATTCACCTCATTCAAGGATGATAATCTGGTGTGTCTGTAAATACTGAATATAAGCTGCTTTTTTTTTTGAACATTAGCTTCTTGAAGAATCCTTTTTTGAGATTAATCCTCTTTTATTTCCATTTTTATTCTCATGTTTTCTTTCCTGATTTCCTACCTCCTTGTTTTGCCCATTCATGGTCCATATATTTTTGTCATTTTAACTCCTCATGTTGAAGCTCCACAATCATTTCTCAGTTTTATGGATCAGTGCACAGATATTCTGGTGGTGTGTGCTATTAATCCTCCTTCACCACGTGGCCATTTTACCAAAGCTTTGGGATGATATTTAGCTGTTACTGGGGAGCTTCCTACCGGAATCTAGACAGAAGGGGGGCAGGGGAGGTCAGGGGAGAGGTAAACATAAATCAGGTTTGAACAGACAAGCATGATGAATGCTGGCTCCCAAAGTGCTCTGCCTTTTGCCAAACTCCCATTTAGGAGAGAGGGCTGTGTGGCGTGAATGATGAATCATAGAACTGCTCCCTGGTGAAAGAGCAAGCATGGGAACTACTGCAGTAGCACAGTAGCTTGGATACATTATAGGGCTTGGGGATACAGAGTGAAAAACAATGGTATCTGTATCAGCCTTAATGAAACAATTCAAGGAGGAGCACACTGTCCCTGACTGGGAAAACCAAGTCGTCAAAGGGAGGTGAGCCTGGAGAAGCAGAGTAAGATACAGTACACCCGGGTTTCTTAACCAGCGGCCACAGATGGAAAAAAACAAAACAAAGCCAAACAAACAAAAATCCCAATTCTGTATTCATTCACGTTTCACTGAAATTTAGCATTCCCTTCAGTTATGAATGTAGATAATAATCATGGAATTACAGTCAGTTACTGTGGCTTCACCACCAGTAGAAATCACTGATTTATTTATATCATGTTAATAGTTACTGCAAATATCTCGAAATACTTTTATGATATTCACTACTTTGAAAGTTTAGTAGTTATTATAGTCACCTTAGAAATGTATATTTTATCACACAAGCTTAAAATATTTTATAATCATTTCATTATAAATGGTTGCCTCTGTAATTCTATATATATGTTTTTTTGATGTCCAAACGATACTATTCTAAGAACCCGTAGTTTTCACTTAAGTATCAGAAGGGTCCATAGCACATAAAAAAGCTACAAACTCTTACAGTAGGTATTATTTTTAATGTTAGATGAGGTCTGACTTCTAAAGGGCTTAATTTTTTTTTAATATCTGAGGAAGCAGAAGTTGTACTTGGATATATTCAATGTGATATGTGTTGCCACCTCAGCGTCTACCGTGAATAAAAATTAATTTCGGGAGTAATGCCTTACCTTTGACTTATCAAACCTTGCAGCCTGGATGCTAACCCAGGAACATGGCATGATTTTCAGACTAATCAATAGTAAGCTACCCCCGTATTAACCTTTACTTCCATTATGCAGGTACAGTTTGAATTGTGATTAATAGTCCTGCTTCTAGAAGTGGAATTCCTAGATGTGAAGTGGAATTCCTAGATGTCAATTTTAGCTGCTACTTTATTAGATGTGTGGTGTTGGGTATATCTTATTTTACCTTTATAAGCCTCAGTTTTCTCATCTATAAAATGGGGAATAATAACATTACCTAAATTATAGGGTTGTGGTAAAGGATAAAAGAAACAATGTACTTAGAGCACTTAAAACAGTTATAAATACATAGTGCTTAATACAAAATCACCAGTATTGTTTTTAATACTATAATTATGTGTGTAATAAGAACTGCTGCCCGTCACCATCTTCATCCTCCAAAAATTTAGTAGGTCCCTAAAAACCCATCCCCCCTCACCCCAGGATGCCACAAGAGTAGACTCGGTCATTTGGAGCATCCTGGTACCTACCTCATATGATAGCTTATCATATAATCAACCTATATTCTACTTTTAAAATTAGCTTCAATAAATATTGGGCCATTATACAGGAGTACTTATAAAGTATATGTAAGTTATAAAGAATAACAATGTAACGGATACTAATGACAGTTTATCATTACCTTTATCTTTGAAATTCCCAGAATGCGTCTCTATGATCCCAGGTTCTTTCCTCCCCACAGTTGTAACCACTAGCCTGAATTATGTTTAATAGTCCATTGCTTGCTTTTACAGTTTTATCATGCATATCTACAAATAAATATAAACTTGATGTGAATGGAGTCATACCGAAATTTGTGATTTCCTTTTTTCACTCAGTTTAAGTTCCTAAGATTCATCCATACCCTTACAGTTAGCTATAATTCATTTTACTGTATTTTCTCTTTTCTCTCATTTTTCTCTGAATGGATGTATCACAATTTATTATCCATTTACTACTGATAGCCTTTTTATTTGCTAGTAACAATAAGTGCCACTATGAATCCTGCCATATATGTCCCCTATTGTCCCTGACTCTAAGAATAATTACTGAATCTAGTGTATCTTTACCTTCACAGTAAACATAATTTGAAATGCAGATAATTCAGAATTGTTTTTCAAAGGATTGTTCTAATTTAATTTCTATCAGCAGTGTCTAATTGTATCAGTTCCTTCACATTCTTGCCAACACTTGATATTGTCAGACTTCTGCACATTTAACAATCTGCTAAGTTTGAAATAGTATCACAGTATGATTATAATTTACAATTTTTATTTCTATTTCTTTATAGACCATTTATGTTTTTTCTGTGAATTGCCAATTTAAGTCATTAGATACTTTTCTTCAAGATTATTTGTATTCTTCATAATTTGAAGAAGTTCTGGACACTATTCTTTGCCACATATACGTGTATATAAATATTATGCCTTCCAGTTTGTAGTTTGTTGCTGGCCTTTTCAGATTTATTTGAAGTCTTTTGAAGAGCAGAAGTAGTTAGTTTTACTATAGTTGAGCCTGTTAAGCTTTTTCCGTATGATTGTGCCTCTTGCCCTGTGTAAAAAATTCCACAATCTACTTTTCCTAATGGTAAAATGGATCAAATAAAAATTCCACAGTCTACTTTTCCTAGTAATGAAATGGAGCAAATAAAACTCTTTCTATCATTAAAAGAGGAATAATAACGCAAGGGAAGAAGAAAGAGTTGTCTTGTCTTGGACTTGGTTCTTTTTACATTTTTTTCTGTAATGTTTTTTTTTTTTTTTATTGAACTATCATTGATTTACAGCTTTTTACAGTTTTCATCTGTGGCTGCACTGTGAGTAAAAGCCAGAAACTTGCTTGTGACTACCCAGATTATTTAAAGACAATCTTTAGTTAATAAAACTGTAATGTTTCTGTGGTGTCCACATCTCATTTAACTTACAGAGTTTAGGTTACCCTTTTTTACTCAAATATACGAGATGCTAGAGATATAAAGACTTTCATAAGGAGGGGGGGGCATATGCCTGGGCTTCTACATCTGGATAGCATGTCTCACAGTTACCATGTGACTGGGGCGTGATTTAAGGGTGATGCACAGAATTACATCTGCATTTCCTTTATAATCTTAGTATTTGCTGTGTCTATATCCAGTTTATACTTGGTCCTCAATCACCACTCTACTCATCTACTTAGTATAATTTGGTTTATGCCTCCTCATCCTGCTGGTCTAAACATACTGTCAAGGCAGGATCTAACCATCCTGCTTTGGCTGAGTTTGAGGAGTTTCCTGGGATGCAGAGCTCTCAGTACTAAACTCAAGCTCCAGGCAGCTGGGACAAGTTGGTCACCCTCCTTTGAGGACAAGAACTGTATATATTGCATCTTTTTTATGTTGTACAACTCTTTTCACAGTGTTTCCACATAGTCAGCTGTTTTTAAAAAAAATGTGTTTTACTTTAAATTGGGAGATACTTAGTTCTGATTTGGATTCTACTAAGTCTTTTTAGAAGTTTTGTTTTTTTCCTAGCATATAATTTCATTAAGGTGGCATTTTTCTTAAGTACATTTAATCTTTTTAATCTGGTGACTTTAGGGTGACAGTGGACTTCTTTTACTAGCAGGGTCTACCTCCATAGGAGTGATGTATCCATTAGCCAGCATGTATTTTTTTTCATTTTCACAAATACATCTCAGGTTACTAATTAAAATAAATTTACTGTGAATTGCAATACTAATCAACAGTTTCATTAACATCTTGCAGACTTTAATTGAAGATACTGATTTAGTTTTTGTTCTATCATCAAATGTCTCTCTTTAGAACCATAAAAGTTTTAGTTGTCAAGTTTTTGACACTGTTGAATTATCCTGGAGTGACATTTTTGTGTACAGATTGGTGAGGGATTTGCTTCATGGTGTAATTTTAGAGGTGACTGAAATGGCTTCTGTAGCTGGCAGTATGTCTAACAGTGGCCTAGTGTGTGCCTTAAACTCACCAATTTTCACCCCTATGTTGGTTTACCCTGGTTCCCTAAACACCAATGCCTTGAGGAAGCTCAGCATATTAAGACAGTTGGATTAATACACCTTTTAGCAGAAATTAGTTTATCAGCTGCTTTCCAAAGTAACAGCATAGAAGAGAGAAAATTTGGACAAGAAAGGAATTGTAAGGCAGCAGGTAGGAAGCAGTCATCGGGAACACAGAATAGCAGGCCCAGAAGGCTGTGGCAGCATGTTTGGGAGATGGAGTAGGGCACCTTAAGGATATTAGCTCCAGAGACCAACTTTGCTATTCCACAATGCTCTGATCTTTGGACAAAAAGTAAAGACTTTAAAAGGTTTGATTCATGAGATTATTTTCCACTCCAGATAGAATGCAATGGATATCTGATGTAGTTTTGTTCTATCTAAGTGACTATTGAGAGAAGATTTCCAAATTTCTCTGATTGCCATCAGTAGGCAATGATGAAGTGGGATTTTTTTCCCTAGTTGCCTTTATCAGTGTCAGTGAAATGAGAGCAAGGCTCTCTATTCTCTCAAATTGGAAAGAAATCAGATCTGAATCTTTAAAAATCAGTTGAATGTCCTTAAACCTGTTGTTCCATGTCTAATTTGTACAAAGTGGTAACTGTCTTATTAAAGCCACCTAATCATGTCCCCTGTGATAATTCAGAGCTGGACATATCAAAAAGTGCTATAAAAAATTCACAAAATAATTTTTCTTTATCATGCTCATTTAAAACTGGACAAAACCAAAAAGTTTTTAACTCATGATATAATTTTTTTTTCTGAGAAAATGTTCCCCAATTATGTGGCAAATAGATTAGGGTAACTGTTAGGATAATAATCCAACTACTGCTACTATGGACCTTAGAATAATTTAATTTTGTCAGTTATCATTGGCTATAGTGAAATTATATCTTAAGGTAATATATCCAAATGGGCCTGTCATAGATTGAATTGTGTCCTCTCCATAATGAAGCCCTAAACCCTAATGTAAGTATATTTGGAGACAGGATCTTTATAGAGGTGATTAAAGTTAAATGAGGTCATAAAGGTAGAGCCCTAATGCAATAGGACTGGTGTCCTCATAAGGAGGGGAGGAGGTGCCAGGGATGCGTGCACAGAGAAATAGCCATGAGTGGACACAGAGAGAAGATGGCCATCTACAAGCCTAGGAGAAAGTCCTCACCAGAATCCAACCCTGTCCACACCTTGATCTTGAACTTCCAGCCTCCTGAACTGCAAGAAAATAAATTTCTATTGTTTAAACCATGCAGTCTGTGGCATTTTGTTATGGCAGCTGTAGCAGACTAATACAGCACCTAACTTTAAAATAAACATTTTGAAAACACCTCCTTTTCCTAGGGCAGATTATCACTGCTTGACTTATGAATTAGATTCTCTGTCTTCTATTAATGGCCTTTGACCTTAGTCCTTTCCATCCCAGGTTCATAGACTGACTTCTTGTCCTTCCGTTTGGTCTATTGACAAGACTTTGTAAGTTTAATACGAAGCAGAAGGCCCAGGTTATAACATTGCCCTCCTTGGTGATCTGACAGGGTGCATAGTTCCTCCTCTAGGCCTCTAAGATTCCTGACACATGCATGCTTCCAGGTTTTTGTCATCCCTGAAATTGCTTGACTCTATAATAATTGAATTACTTCAATTCAAATGATGCCTGATGCTGTGGTTTGTTTTTTGGTTTTCCTAAAGGGGGAACTTGTGAATTGTTGCAGAGTCCATGATACTCTGGGATGAAATTATGCTACAAACTCCTATTTATCCGTGGTCATCCTCTACTCTTCCCAAAACGCAATTGGAAATTTTTCTGTATGTTTCTCTTTAAGATCACTTTTATCCTCTACTAAGTAATCTTTTTTTCTTTATCGGGGCTGGGCAAACTAGAGCTTTGGGCCAAATCTGGCCCTATGCCTGTTTTTTGTCAGTGAAGTTTTATTGGAACAAAACCGCACTCATTGGCTTATATGGTATCTAGGGCTGCCATCATGCTACAATGGCAGAATTGAGATGTTGCAAAAAGAGCAAAAGAGACCATAGGAGCCTAAAATATTTGCTACCTCTGCATCCATATATTACTAGTACATTCACTCTCTATATTAAAAAAAAAAAAATAAGGAAAAAACTTCAAATCCCTGGCTGTATACTGACATCTTTGCTGGATAGCCCCAATATACTCCAATCCCTTATTAATATGTAAAGCATAAATAATGCTGAGAAACTATAACTTAGTATTGTTAAATCTTTTCTTTTAAATTATAGAAAAATTTGAGAGAAATTAATATGACATATCTCTAGGAGCATGTTTTTATATGTAAGTATTTATATATGCCATGTGTTTAATAAAATCTTAGGAACACTAGGATTTATTGAGTAACTTCCCTTTTTAAAAGAAGTATCAAACTTAAAATCAAATAAATATTCTCAGTACAGGAGTCTTATTAGCCCAAAGATGTACCTGGGTAAAGACACAGTTATTCTCTGAACTTGATCAGGCAAGTTCTCAACTTCATTAAGAGATGGTATATATTACTCTCATCCTATCAGCCCTCTACTCATTTATTACCAGTTGACCAAGTTACAAAAGATTTTCTTTGTATTCCCATCAGATCTCATCCATACTGGCTGATGTGGGAGTAGTAGTATTATCCGGCAAAGTTTCTCATCCCTTCCCTAGAAGCTAATTAAGTCTTGAAGGTGTTTCCTAACTGTGATGGCTCTCAGGCAGTGTTTTATGGTTTATTTCCACATTTGTCATTACTGACTGCTAGGAAGCCTAGGTTACTAGGTCAGGAATCTAGCTTAGGGGAATGAAACAATGGCCAAGTCACACTCGAAGCTTAAAATCCATACAGTGTGACAGGTTATTGCAGTGAATACTTAGTTTTGAGAGACTTCATTTATTATGTAGTAGCAGAATGCAGTTAGCAGAATGCTTCTGTCAGTGAACCTTACAAAATGTCTTAGTAACCCCCAGAGTTTAGCTGGATGTTCATATATACTGTATGAAGGAAACAAGTTTGACACTAAAAACTATACATAATTCAGTGAAAATAAAATACCCCTAAGAGTTACCATGTACTCTAGAAAAGCTATTGGTCATCCAGAGCCTGATGTTGGTCACTTATCTCCACCATCTGGCTCCATGCTGGTTCTCCTGTCTTAATCATAGTTTTGATAATGTACCAGGCCCTATACTAAGGGATTAACTTATAAATAATTGGATTTTTATATTTTTTTATCTGAGAACATTGAAATCAGGTTAACTAAGATGCCTTAGGTAAAATATGATTCAAACCCAGTGTACAAGAATCTGAAATCTGTGCTGTGTTTAAAAATTATTTCTTTCTTGTTGAGCTGCATTGTGTTTACCTTCTCTCCTAATCTATAATCCCATGAAAGGCAGAGACTGTGTTTTATTAATTGTTTACTTCCCCTAGTGCTTATCAGGTGCATTTCCCACACGCTACAATCATATCTTATTCAGAGCTTTATTTTTAAAAACAGTGCAGAGACAAAATTACTTTTCAGAACCTTTTGGGAAAGGGACGTGTTGGAGATTGATATATTACTTCTCAGTAAATCCAACTCTTCTGGATTTCCCCTTAACGCTGGAACAAATTCCTGTTGAGCATTAGACCAAGTACTTTTCTTACCCTCAGTGGCCATGTTGTACGTAAAATATGCTCCTTCATACACCAGAATCACGCTCAACATGGCCGTGAGAGGCATGTAGACATCAAGGCTTACTCAAAGAGTTTCAGGTTTATGCCTCTCTTCGCATGCTCACTCTAGGGCACAGAGTCATGAAGAACGTTCTGAGCAGGATCCCCATGTGAGCTCCTTAGGTGTGATTTAATTCATGTAAAATAAATTCACCTGTGTTCCTAAACGGTTGTACCAGGTGGTACATCTCAAGTTTCTTTAGCACTTTTCTATGGACCATCCACATTGTATGCACTTTGCAGCAGTAGTTCTCACGACACTGAACAAGACCTATGTAATCATCTTTGTTTTAGGAGGCTGAAACTGAGGGGTAGAAAAGTTGAGTCAATTGCCAGAGTTCAGTCTGCCAATGAGTGCCAAAATGAGCATTTAAACACCACAAATGCTCTTAACCGACCAAGCTGCACTGCCTGAAGTTCTCAATTAGTATATGTTGATGTGGATGGAAAAACTGCAAGTAATAAAAAGTATATTGAATTTAACACTGTACAGTAGCTACCTTTGGCTTCAAAAGGAACCTTCAAAAAGGTTCCTTTTTAAAATTATTCTTCTGTTTATTTATTATTTCCATAGTCCCAAAAGTGATTTAAGGTAGTAAAATCCTCAGTCATCTGTACTTAGGAATCTGGTCATATAAACCTTAGCTGTACCCCACCTACCGTACTGTACATGGTGCTTTATGTGAGCATCACCCCCACTTCACTGCAAAGTTGTGCAGAGCAATCAGGGTCCAGACCCGCTCATTAGTCATTGGATTCGTCATCAAAAGGGTTTGCCTTTACACAAACAGTTGTGTCTTTCTCCCACTTCATGAGTCACATTCACTGCTGTGTCTCCAATTCTGTTCCTGCATGTATTTAATACACAGAGATTTCAACAACTGTGATGACATATTTATTGTGCCTAACTTGAAGAGTGAAGATTTCAGCCTAGTGGACTTGCTGCCATAAACACGTTGTTTTCTCATGTTTGTAGAGAAATCTGAAATTGATTTTAGTCTTCAATCCTTTGTGAAAATTCAGTCTTTTTTAATTAGGTGGGGATTTTTCTGAAGACATCTTTTATCTCTCTTTTTTTAGTGATGATAATGTAATCATAAAAACAGCTAAATAGGAGGTGTCATGCAAGCAATCACAGTAGTCTGCAGCCTGTAAAAGTATTTTTGAAAGCAGAAGCACTGTGTTTATAACCTTGCTGGCATGGGGTTAATTCAGAAAGTTGCTTGGTCTTTAGCTCTTGACCTCAAAAATCTATGTCCCTATAAGGAAGGAAAGAAGGAGGATGAAAGTATCTACTCTGTCACTTGGCAGGAAATGAAAAGAAGAAATGCGACCCTTAGAGTCAAGTAATATAGTGGAAACACGAATTTTCTACCGTTAAGTGCCATTACCTTCAGACGTTGTTGATATTGTAGATAAAGAATTGCTTACCTACTCTCTACAAATCATACCTACCCCTTACAATAATTGCTTTTCATGACCAGGGGAACATAGTGGTTGAAAAACGATTTAAATTGTTTCTGAGTTCTTTGGAGGATCTCATGTAAATTCATTAGTAACTCTGGAACCAGCTACTATGCATTTAAGTAATGAAAAATGTATTAGTTTCCCTACAAAAATGTATTCGCTTCCACTCTGTAGTCAAATGAAAAATGTATTAGCCTCTATGTATAAATACATTAACATTCACTCTGTGGCATTTTCTCTTAGACGTTACTCCACTTGAACTAGTCGGTAATGCAAACACTTCTTAAACTCTCAATGCTGAAGAATTACACTTTAAAAAAAGATTCTCTTAAGTAGCAAGAAGCATGGGTGTCTCCAGTGGTGTTTGTTTATTATAGAAAATAAGCATTCCTTCCTAAGAAAATGTTGTTTCAGAAAATATTCGCTGCTGGGTTTTTGTAGAGAAGATAGTATGATTTTTAAAACTCTGTAAATAACTACATACATTAATCATTTGGAATTTCAAAAAAAAATCTAGAATTGGGAGATAAAGATATTCTTTTAAGTGGAAAGACATAGCATAAGCCACTCCATTATTGAAAAGATTCACTTTATATAGGAACTAAATTTGTATCAGTAAGACATATTCCTCTGCACCATCCAGGGGAATTTTTTAACTTTCATGGAACATTTTTTTCTGTTGAATATTATTGTTGCACTAAGTTTAAACTGAAACCTCTTCATTCCTTACTTCCCTATTTAACACCACCACTCTGGATTACTGTTAAAATCCCTTCCCCTCTGTATCTCCTTGAAAAAAATAGCCTGTTATGTTTGATGGGTCAATCTGACAATCTCCAAAGAAAGATAAATCAAGTTAGAAAAAAGGAACGTGTGAGATATCAAAATGTAATTTGCAATCAAGGTATTTTCTTTTAATTTTTCTAGTTCCCATACACTTTTTTCTTTATTTTAGTCATGCCTCATCTTCCATTAAACTGTAGTTTGAAAACAATTTGAGTCAAAAAATGGCGTTCTGTCTCTGTATATCTACAGACACATTGATGTATCTGTATGTACATAACCTCTATCCCCCTGACTCCTTCGCCGTGGAATAACTGGATCTCAATTCTCTGCCCTTCCGTTCTCCAGTTGTTTTGGAAACTCCCACTAGTGGTCCCTTGAAAGTTCCCACAGAAGGACATGCAAGCTGGAGGCCACCAAGCACTGCCTTGTTCTTTTCCTACTCTAGCTTCCTCTGGCCATGTTCAGAGGTTGCGATAATCTGTAATCTTGATGGGAACTGCCTCCACGCCTCACAGAAAGAGGAAAAGAGAGCTAATCCCAGATGCTCTCAGTACTTCCTGTCATCAGGACGTACTTCATCCCCTCTCCTCTCTGTCCCCTCTCTTCCTGCTGAACCACGTTAAATATGCCTATTTAACTTACAGAAGATAGAATGTTGATAGTCTTTAGGGATTGTGTAATCATTTTCCCAAAGTCTTAGAGTTTACAGTCTGATAGGGATCTGTTCACCTCAAAGAGAAGAAAAACCAGGAATTGATTATCTCTACTCCTTAACTTCTCGGAGTTAACCTGGAAATGAAGTGGTTTATAAAATAAGTTTTTCTTAAAGTATTTTCTAATTGGGCAGTTTCCAAAATGCCCAGCCTAAACTCATACCTGTTCATTATTTTACAGCTGCCCCCCTACTCCTCATATCAACAGTGAAATCCAAACAAGTTGATAAAATCCTAACAGAATCACAAACATGAGGTTTTTAAAAGCATCAGATGTTTTGAAGACTATTTTCTATTTCATTCAAATGTATTTTCTGCTGAAGGACAGCACAGTATTAACTATCTCAAGGGCAGTTGCTTTAGAATTAACAGTACTCCCACATATACATCTCTCTGTCTATTTTTAATTATTTGTAAGTGCAGTGCGTAATTTCCATTTTTTAACGTACAGAGGGTTTTTAAAAAGTTAAGCTAGTGTCTTTCTTTGCCCTACTTCTAAGACAGGCAGAATACACACATTTTGGTTACTACTGAATTTGAAAGGCATACCTGGAACCAAAAGTCTTTGCACTTTTCAACTGTATGACCTTGAACAAAATTGTTAATCTGTAAATTCTAGCTCTACAGTCGAGGTAGATAAATGATAGTCTATAATGAGTTATAAGTATAAACTGCCAAGCAGAGTGCAACACGTATTGTGGGAACTAAGCAAATGGCAGCTGTTGTTTTCCTCAAGCTTGACTTTAACTTCTAGCTCTTCAGATAAATTCCTCCTTTGGCCTCTGCCTTACTGCTCACTCTCATTTGGCTTCAGATTCATCATGACTCCATGTATGCTGCCGACTGAAATAAAAACACACAAAGGGAGAGTTGTGAGTTTCAGGGTTTTTTTGTTTGTTTTTTTTTTGCGGTACGCAGGGCTCTCGCTGCTGTGGCCTCTCCCGTTGCGGAGCACAGGCTCCGGACGCGCAGGCTCAGCGGCCACGGCTCACGGGCCCAGCCGCCTCGCGGCACGTGGGATCTTTCCGGACTGGGGCACGAACCCGCGTCCCCTGCATCGGCAGGTGGACTCTCAGCCACTGCGCCACCAGGGAAACTCTGAGTTTCAGTTTTATATGGGGACTTACTGAGGACTATAGCCCAGGAGACAGCCTCTCAGAGAGCTCTAAGAAACTTCTCCAAAGGGGTAGGTCGAGAGGTCAGTATAAACTTCATGTTTTCAAAGGGAGTCCGTGCAACCAAGTGCGCATCTCAGTAGAAGGTAGCTGCTAGTCCTGGGGAACAGGTATCTTAGTTAATGGTTTTAGTGTTTTCTGAGTATGGGAAGATGCAAGAATCCAGGTTCATAAAAAATTTCTCCTGGAAATATCCAACTATCTGAAGGCCTGTTCTGCCAGTTTTCCCAGAATACAGGGTGCCTCATTCCTGATCTCCACCCTGAACTCCTTTCAGACTGTGTTAAAGGTTAGCAGTAGCTAATGGCTCAATCCTTTTAGAGCCTGATGGCTAGTGACGTACTTCAGCTGGCCATGCTTACAATCTCTCAGTGTAATATTGTGACTTATAATAAGAAATCTATGTATATGGTTTTCATCCTCATTTCTGGTACAGAGCTCCAAAAACCCTAAGTGGTGAGAGTGATAAAGTTGTCTTAACATTTATAACATACCCCTTTGAACCACACCTCTGGTCCTATCTACCTCCCTCCACAATCATGGGTCTGTTTATCCTGTTCCATGTTTTCTTTTTTCTATGACATTTATAAGAATTTTCACCTACCATATATTTTATGTATTATATTTACTTATTGTATTTCCCTCCTGCTAGAATATAAGCTCGTCAAAGGCGGACATCTTTGTTTTATCCACTCATGTATCCCAAGTACCAAGAACAGTGCCTACTACAAAGCAGGCACTCAGTAAATTCTTCTTGAATGAATACATGAATAAATGGGTGAGACTATCTGAAGTAAATGCCTCTGGAAAAGTTTAATACATTAGTGTTTTGTTAGGGGAGGAGGGAGGTTTGTTACTACTGCTGTTTTGATGCAAGGTTGGAATACAGAAAGGAAAAGAGAATCTTACTAGTTATCTCTCTTTGTGAAGATAAAGCCAAATGACTGAAGTGTAGACCAAATTGACTGCTTGTTTGGACATTTTAAAAAATAACAGCTTAAGGAAAAACTAAGCTATTTGACTTCCACTTCCTCTCCCCTTGCTAGAGCTGGAATCGTCAAAAAGGCACATAATACACACTTGGTTTTTTAAAAGAACTTAGTTAATTGAATTCAATGAACCAAAAATATAATGAAAATCATCAACATTTACATGTAAAACAAAATCTGTTTTTGTCTGACTTAAAGGAGGTGTAGCTGGGGACTAAAGGATTACAAGCAAGTAAGAGAATGATCTGACATTGCTTTTCTTTCCGTGCAAGCTTTCTGAACTCTGAAATGACGGTGTTTGGAAAATTCATTACATGATGGTAAAGTGTGACAAGTTGAAGAGTTTAAATTGAGTAACAGAAGCAAACCTTAACATATCTATCGTGCGTGAGAACTACTGTGGAGACAGCAGAGCAAAAGCTGAATTCTATAACAATGCTGTACTCCTTAGGAAACAACATTCTCTGTCTTCAGACATTTGGAAGGCCGTTTATAGATTGATTAGCATGGAAAGAATAGGTTTTTCACCAAAAGGTGATATGCAGTTTTTGTACAGAAATATGTCTGGCTGGGATTATGTAATCAGGAAACGGTGGGTTTGTGAAAAGACTATAGGACGTGAAAAAAGAAAAAAAAATGTAGTTAAGAACCAGTGGTTACCTGGTAAAGTTCTTAGGGAAGAATGGGTGATGGTAAATATTACTTGGGAACAAATATAAAGCTGAACAATGACTGACGTATAAATAGAATCAAGAGCAGCTCTTTGATATCCAGGGGCAGCTTATATCTGAGTGTGTGTGCATGCGTATATATAAAACACATATACACACATATAAGAACACACAGTGTATGTGTATATGACCAACACTAGGAAGATTCTTGATCAAAAATACAAACATCACTGTTCAGCTCTTGGCATCAAATTTTTCATTACTGATGGCTAATTCTTTTATAGTTGAATGACTTTGGAAGCAGAGGGTCCTTTGTAATAATTTTAATTATATGAATTATTAATAATTCTAATAACAAGTCCTAGGATTGTATGTCCTCGTAAGGATTGGAAGACCTCTTTTTAAATGTGCCACATTTGTCAGGCCACTTTCCTCTCTGACCACAGGCAGCATTAGGCTGCTGGGCAGGGGATAAGAGGGAAGAGGATAGGGTGATTAAAGGGAAAAAAAGAAAAATTGGGGGTGATCATGCAGGCTTTTCTTGATTTCTCGATTCTGCATTGTCGCAGACCTAAGAAGAATTCTGCCAGATTGTTCATTACAATTTAGCATATTCATTAAATAAATCTGATACACAACTCCAAGTACATGTTTCAAAACAAATGCAACAACTGCATTGCTTTTTTTTTTAGTTTTATACATTGGGTATTACTGTTAGTTTTTTTTTTTTTTTAACATCTTTATTGGAGTATAATTGTTTTACAATGGTGTGATAGTTTCTGCTGTATCACAAAGTGAATCAGCTATACGTATACATATGTTCCCATATCCCCTCCCTCTTGCGTCTCCCTCCCTCCGACCCTCCCTATCCCACCCCTCTAGGTGGTCACAAAGCACGGAGCTGATCTACCTGGGCTATGTGGCTGCTTCCCACTAGCTATCTATTTTACATCTGGTAGTGTATATATGTCCATGCCACTCTCTCACTTCGTCCCAGCTTGCCCTTCCCCCTCCCCGTGTCCTTAAGTCCATTCTCTACGTCTGCATCTTTACTCCTGTCCTGTCCCTAGGTTCTTCAGAACCATTTTCTTTTGTTTGTTTTAGATTCCATATATATGTGTTAGCATACGGTATTTGTCTTTCTATATGACAGACTCTAGGTCCATCCACCTCACTACAAATAACTCAATTTCGTTTCTTTTTATGGTTGAGTAATATTCCATTGTATATATGTGCCATATCTTTTTTTTTGTTTGTTTAAGATAAAACATAGTTTTATTATTTTACCTATTGGGGAAGAACATGATCTCTAAGCCTTGTTTTCAAATTATGATACTATTATTTTACACCCAAATATATTGAAAAACTATTAAAAAACAAAAAATTAAGTAAATATAGCCTTTTAAGAAAAAAAATATAGCTTTAAGTAACAAGGCCTGCAAGGGGGCAGGGCATATTTCATTTGACATTCCTAGTTAACAGAATGAGATAAAAAACAAATACTAAAAAATTTTTTTACTGTGTATTAGTACACTGTCTCCCCAAATTTTAAGTATATAGTACTGAACATACCTAAATCTTTCTCAGAATTAAGGATACTGAAGCTTCGGAGATAATCATTGGAACATCATTTTCACCAAATAGAGTAGTGTAGATTTAGATGTAGTAAGAGGTGTATGTATCCATTCATCTTTCGATGGGCAATTATGTTGCTTCTGTGTCCGGGCTGTGGTAAATAGTGCTGCAATGAAGATTGTGGTACATGACTTTTGGAATTATGGTTTTCTCAAGGTATATGCCCAGTAGTGGGATTGCTGGATCATATGGTAGTTCTATTTTTAGGTTTTTAAGGGACCTCCATACTGTTCTCCATAGTGGTTGTATCAATTTACATTCCCAACAACAGTGCAAGAGGGTTCCCTTTTCTCCACACCCTCTCCAGCATTTATTCTTTGTAGATTTCTTGATGATGGCCATTCTAACTGGTGTGAGGTGATACCTCATTGTGGTTTTAATTTGCATTTCTCTACTAATAAGTGATGTTGAGCAGCTTTTCATGTGCTTCTTGGCCATCTGTTTGTCTTCTTTGGAGAAATGTCTGTTTAGGTCTTCTGCCCATTTTTGGATTGTTTTGCTTTTTTTTTCTGATATTGATCTGCATGAGCTGTTTGTATATTTTGGAGATTAATCCGTTGTCAGTTGCTTCACTTGCAAATATTTTCTCCCATTCTGAGGGTTGTCTTTTCATCTTGTTTATGATTTCCTTTTTTGTGCAAAAGCTTTTAAGTTTCATTAGGCCCCATTTGTTTATTTTTGTTTTTATGTCCCTTTCTCTAGGAGGTGGGTCATAAAGGATCTTGCTGTGATTTATGTCATAGAGTGTTCTGCCTATGTTTTCCTCTAAGAGTTTTATAGTGTCTGGCCTTACATTTAGGTCTCTAATCCATTTTGAGTTTATTTTTGTATATGGTGTTAGGGAATGTTCTAATTTCATTCTTTTACATGTAGCTGTCCAGTTTTCCCAGCACCACTTATTAAAGATGCTGTCTTTTCTCCATTGTATATTCTTGCTTCCTTTATGAAAAATAAGGTGACCATATGTGTGTGGGTTTATCTCTGGGCTGTCTATCCTGTTACATTGATCTATATTTCTGTTTTTGTGCCACTGCCATACTGTCTTGATTACTGTAGCTTTGTAATATAGTCTGAAGTCAGGTAGCCTGATTCCTCCAGCTCCATTTTCCTTTCTCAAAATTGCTTTGGTTATTTGGGGTCTTTTGTGTTTCCATACAAATTGTGAAAATTTTTGCTCTAGTTCTGTGAAAAATGCCATTGGTAGTTTGATAGGGATTGCATTGAATCTGTAGACTGCTTTGGGTAGTATAGTCGTTTTCATAATGTTGATTCTTCTAATCCAGGAACATGGTATTTCTCTCCATCTGTTTGTATCTTCTTTAATTTCTTTCATCAGTGTCTTATAGTTTTCTGCATACAGGTCTTTAGTTTCCTTGGGAAGGTTTATTCCTAGGTTTTTTTTTTTTTTTTTTCTTTTTGTTGCAGTGGTAAATAGGAGTGTTTCCTTAATTTGTCTTTCACAATTTTCATCATTAGTGTATAGGAATGCAAGAGATTTTTGTGCATTAATTTTGTATGCTGCTACTTTTCTGAATTTGTTGATTAGCTCTAGTACTTTTCTGGTAGCATCTTTAGGATTCTCTATGTATAGTGTTATGTCATCTGCAAACAGTGACAGTTTTACTTCTTCTTTGTGATTTGTATTCTTTTTATTTCTTTTTCTTCTCTGATTGCTGTGGCTAAAACGTCCAAAACTATGTTGAATAATAGTGGTGAGAGTGGGCAAGCTTGTCTTGTTCCTGATCTTAGTGGAAATGGTTTCACTTTTACACCATTGAGAACGATGTTGGCTGTGGGTTTGTCATATATGGCCTTTATTATGTTGAGGTAAGTTCCCTCTAGGCCGACTTTCTGCAGGATTTTTATCATAAATGGCTGTTGAATTTTGTTGAAAGCTTTTTCTGCATCTATTGAGATGATCGTATGTTTTTTCCCTTCAGTTTGTTAATATCGTGTATCACATTGATTGAGTTGCATATACTGAAGAGTCCTTGCATTCTTGGGATATACCCCACTTAATCATAGTTTATGATTCTTTTAATGTGCTGTTGGATTCTGTTTGCTATTAGTTGTTGAGGATTTTTGCATTTTTGTTCATCAGTGATATTGGCCTGTAGTTTTCTTTTTTTGTGACATCTTTGTCTGGTTTTGGTATCAGGGTTATGGTGGCCTCATAGAATGAGTTTGGGAGTGTTCCTCCCTCTGCTATATTTTGGAAGAGTTTGAGAAGGATAAGTGTTAGCTCTTTTCTAAATGTTTGATAGAATTCGCCTGTGAAGCCATCTGGTCCTGGGCTTTTGTTTGTTGGAAGATTTTAATCAGAGTTTCAATTTCAGTTCTGGTGATTGGTCTGTTTATATTTTCTATTTCTTCCTGGTTCAGTCTTGGAAGGTTGTGCTTTTCTAAGAATTTGTTCATTTCTTCCAGGTTGTCCATTTTATTGGTATATAGTTACTTATAGTAATCTCTCATGATCCTTTATATTTCTGCAGTGTCAGTTGTTAGTTCTCCTTTTTCATGTCTAATTCTATTGATTTGAGTCTTTTCCTTTTTTTCTTGAAGACTTACGCTAATGGTTTATCAATTTTGTTTACCTTCTCAAAGAAGCAGCTTTTAGTTTTATTGATCTTTGCTATTGTTTCCTTCATTTCTGTTTCATTTATTTCTGATCTGATCTTTATGATTTCTTTCCTTCTGCTAACTATGGATTTTTGTTTTTTGTTTTAATTAATCAATTTATTTATTTATTTTTGGCTGCATTGGGTCTTCATTGCTGCACGCAGGCTTTGTCTAGTTGCGACAAGCGGGGGCTACTCTTCATTGTTGTGTGCGGGCTTCTCATTGCAGTGGCTTCTCTTGTTGTAGAGCACAGGCTCTAGAGCACAGCCTCAGTAGTTGTGGCACACGGGCTTTGGTGCTACGAGGCATGTGGGATCTTCCCAGACCGGGGCTCAAACCCACGTCCCCTGCGTTGGCAGGTGGATTCTTAACCACCGCGCCACCAGAGAAGTCCTACTTTAGGGGTTATTTTGTTCTTCTTTCTGTAATTGCTTTTGATGATGGTTAAGTTGCTTATTTGAGATGTTTCTTGTTTCTTGAAGTAGAATTGTATTGCTACAAACTTCCCTCTTAGAACTGCTTTTGCTGCATCCCATATATTTAGGGTCATTGGGTTTTCATTGTCTTTTGTTTCTAGGTATTTGTTGATTTCCTCTGTGATTTCTTCAGTGATCTCTTAGTTATTAAGTAATGTATTGTTTAGCCTCCATGTGTTTGTATTTCTAACAGTTTTGTTCCCGTAATTGATATCTAGTCTTATAGCATTGTGGTCAGAAAAGATACTTGATACAATTTCAGTTTTGTTAAAATTACCAAGGCTTGATTGGTGACCCAAGATATGATCTATCCTGAAGAATGTTCCATGAGCACTTGAGAAGAAATTGTATTCTTTTGTTTTTAGATGGAATGTCTTATAAATATCAGTTAAGTCCATCTTGTTTACTGTGTCATATAAAACTTGTGTATCCTTATTTATTTTCATTTTGGATGATCTGTCCATTGGTGGAAGTGGGGTGTTAAAAGTCCCCTACTATGATTGTGTTGCTGTTGATTTCCCCTTTTATGGCTGTTAACATTTGCCTTATGTATTGAGATGCTCCTTTGTTGGATGCATAAATATTTACAATTCTTATATCTTCCTTTTGGATTGATCCCTTGATAATGATGTAGTGTTCTTCTTTGTTTCTTGTAATAGTCTTTATTTTAAAGTCTGTTTTGTTTGTGATGAGAGTTGCTTCTCCAGCTTTCTTTTGATTTCCATTTGCATGGAATATCTTTTTCTATCCCCTCACTTTCAGTCTGTATGTGTCCTTAAGTCTGAAGTGAGTCTCCTGTAGACAGCATATAGATGGGTCTTGTTTTTGCATCCATTCAGCTAGTCTATGTCTTTTGGTTGGAGCATTTAACCCACTTAAATTTAAGGTAGTTATTAATATGTATGTTCCTATTCCCATTTTCTCAGTTGTTTTGGATTTGTTATTGTAGGTCTTTTCCTTCTCTTGTGTTTCCTGCCTAGAGAAGTTCTTTTAGCATTTGTTGTAGAGCTGGTTTGGTGGTGCTGAATTCTCTTAGCTTTTGCTTGTTGGTAAAGGTTTTAATTTCTCCATCGAATCTGAGTGAGATCCTTGCTGGGTAGAGTAATCTTGGTTGTAAGTTTTTCCCTTTCCTCACTTTAAATATGTCCTGCCACTCCCTTCTGCCTTGCAGAGTTTCTGCTGAAAGATCAGCTGTTAACCTTATGGGGATTCCCTTGTATGTTATTTGTTGCTTTTCCCTTGCTGCTTTTAATATTTTTTCTTTGTATTTAATTTTTAATTGTTTGATTAGTATGTGTCTTGGCTTGTTTCTCTTTGGATTTATCTCATATGGGACTCTCTGCCCTTCCTGGACTTGATTGACTATTTCTTTTCTCATATTAGGGAAATTTTCAACTGTAATGTCTTCAAATATTTTCTCAGTCCCTCTCTTTCTCTTCTTCTTCTGGAACCCCTATAATTCGAATGTTGGTGTGTTTAATGTTGTCCCAGAGGTCTCTGAGGCTGTCCTCAATTCTTTTCATTCTTTTTTCTTTCTTCTGCTCTGCAGTCTTTATTTCCACTATTTTATCTTCCAGGTCACCTATCTGTTCTTCTGCTTCAGTTATTCTGCTATTGATTCCTTCTAGAGAAGTTTTAATTTCATCTACTGTGTTGTCATCATTGTTTGTTTGCCCTTGAGTTCTTTTGGGTCCTTGTTACATGTTTCTTGTATTTTCTCTATTCTATTTCCAAGATTTTGGATCATCTTTACTATCATTACTCTGAATTCTTTTTCAGGTCTACTGCATATTTCCTCTTCATTTGTTTGCTCTGGTGGGTTTTTACCTTGCTCCTTCATCTGCTGTATATTTGTCTGTCTTCTCATTTTGCTTAACTCACTGTGTTTGGGGTCTCCTTTTTGCAGGCTGTGGTTTCATAGTCCCCGTTGTTTTTGGTGTCTGCCCCCAGTAGGTAAGGTTGGTTCAGTGGGTTGTGTAGGCTTCCTAGTGGAGGGGACTGGTGCCTGTGTTCTGGTGGATGAGGCTGGATCTTGTCTTTCCTGTGGGCAGAACCTTGTCCGGTGGTGTGTTTTGGGGTGTTTGTGAACTTATTATGATTTTAAGCATCCTCTCTGCTAATGGGTGGGGTTGTGTTCCTGTCTCGCTAGTTGTTTGGCTGGGGCTGTCCAGCACTGGAGCTTGCTGGGCATTGAGTGGAGCTGGGACTCAGCGTTGAGACGGAGATCTCTGGGAGAGCTCTCGATGATTGATATTACGAGGGGCTGGGAGGTCTCTGGTGGAATAATGTCCTGAACTCGGCTCTCCCACCTCAGAGGCACAGGCCTGACACCCAGCTGGAGCACCAAGATGCTGTCAGCCACATGGTTCAGAAGAAAATGGAGAAAAGAAAAAAATACAGAAAGAAAGAAAAATAAATAAATAAATAAAATAAATTTATTAAAAGAAAAAATAAAAAGAATTATTAAAATAAAATAATAAAAAGGTAATTTTTAAAAAAGAAGAGAGCAACCAAACCAATAAAGAAATCCACCAATGTTAATAGCATTAAAAACTATACTAAAAAAAAAAACAGACAGAGAGAACGCTAGGACAAATGGTAAATGGAAACCTATACAGACACGGTCACACAAAGAAGCATACACATACACACTCACAAAAAAAGAAGGAAAAAAAATTTATTAAAAAAAAAAGGAAGAGAGTAACCAAATGAATAAACAAATATACCAATGATAAGAAGCTCTACATACTAAAGTAAGATAAACATAAAACTAGAAACAAATTAGACAGAAAGCAAACCCCAAGCCTGCAGTTGCTCCCAAAGTGTACCACCTCAATTTTGGGATGATTCATTGTCTATTCAGGTATTCCACAGACTCAGGGCACATCAAGTTGATTGTGGAGATTTAATCCACTGCTTCTGAGGATGGACGGAGAGATTTATCTTTCTCTTCTTCGTTCACACAGCTCTTGGGGTTCAGCTTTGGGTTTGGCCCCACCTCTGGATGTAGGTTGCCCTCTGGCATCTGTTCTTCACCCAGAGAGGAGGGGGTTAAAGGAGAAGCTGATGTGGGGCCTTTGGCTCACTCAGCCTGGGGGCAGGGAGAGGTATGGAATGTGGGGTGAGCCTGATGTGGCAGAGGCCAGCATGACGTTGCACCAGCCTGAGGTGCACCATGTGTTGACCTGAGGAAGTTGTCCCTGGATCACGGGACCCTGGCAGTGGCGGGCTGCACATGTTCCCGGGAGGGCAGGTGTGGATAGTGACCTATGCTTGAACACAGGCTTCTTGGTGGTTACAGCAGCAACCTTAGCGTTTCATGCCTCTCTCTTGTGTCCGCACTGATAGCCGCGGCTCACACCCATCTCTGAAACTTGTTACGGCAGTGATCTGAATCCCTCTCCTTGCGCACCCTGAAACAATTGTCTCTCGACTCTTAAGCAGTTCCAGACTTTTTCCCGGACTCCCTCCTGGCTAGCTGTGACACACTAGGTCCCTTCAGGCTGTGTTCACACAGCCAACCCCAGTCCTCTCCCTGGGATCTAAACTCTGAGGCTTGAGCCTCAGCTCCCAGCCCCCACCCGTCCTAGCGGGTGACCAGCCAAGCCTCTCTGGCTGGTAAGTGCTGGTCGGCACCCATCCTCTGTGTGGGAATCTCTCTGCTTTGCCCTCTGCACCCCTGTTGCTGCGTTCTCCTCCATGTCTCTGAAGCTTCCCACCCGCTACACCTCGTCTCCACCAGTGAAGGGGCTTCCTAGTGTGTGGAAACTTTTCCTCCTTCCCTGCTCCCTCCCTCTGGTGCAGGTCCCGTCCCTATTCTTTGTCTCTGTTTTTACTTTTCTCTTTTGCCCTACCCAGGTCCGTGGGGATTTTCTTGCTTTTTGGGAAGTCTGAGGTTTTCTGCCAGCATTCAGTAGGTGTTCTGTAGGAGTTGTTCCACATGTAGATGTATTTCTGATGTATCTGTGGGGAGGAAGGTGATCTCCGTGTCTTACTCCTCTGCCATCTTGAAGGTCCTCTCCATCACATTTTAATGATGGGTGAAATTAAATGTTGTCATATGCTTGATTGTTTCCAAATTATTACATTAATTATGATAGGTAGTTCTACTGTGGCATTCAAATGTTTAAAAATCCTATTGAATTTGTCTGTAAATGCATTTGAAATGATTTGTGTATGTTCTGTTGGTGTTTCCCAGGGAGTACACCTTATTCACATATTTCACAGAGACGTGAAAAGAAGAAACACTTAGATTGTCCAGAAATCAGTCTTGGCATTAAAATATCTAGGTTATTTTAATCCTCATGACTGCAGGAAATATCTGATTAAAACCATCTTGCCGTAGGCCAAATAAATAAATGCAGATAAATTCTGTTATGGAGAATGTTAAATTCATCAACTTTAGTCCCCCTCCCCCCAACAGTTTGCAGACTTACTATTAAGACTGGTCCATATTTTCTTTTCTGTTGATATTTATCTACTTCGTCCTCAGGGTGGCGCTTGTCTACAGTTCTCATTACTCTAAATAGCCCCCCACATTGTGGCAAAGTTTTTAACACGATGAATTACAATTTGGTATCCTGGAGGTGAATTTTTAAAATTTTGTTCTTTCCTGGTTTTCTGGAGTTTATTTGATGCCAGCAAGGAAAATTGCTTAGAGGCTAGGATTATGTTATAGCTCGTATTGACAGATGTACCTTCAAAAGCCAGTCAGATTGCAAGCCATATTTGTATTATTTGAATAATATATTTAATTATATCATGCTTTTTCACACCTTAACATTGGTGGATCCCAAAATGTTTCATGAAAGTGTGGGGAAAGAAGATACTCTCTTTCCTCATGTAAGCCACATAAATTTTAGAGTGTGTTGCTTCTCTTCAGTACCAATACCTTCCAGTATACAGGTATGCACACTTAGAAGCAGGTATCTATATGCATCTTCTGTGTATCTTTATATTATGGCCAAATCTAATATGTTTAGCCTTTCTGTCTCTCGCTAATCCTCCCCCCAACTTCTTTCCTCCTGTTACGTGAGTGCACATATGTTTATTTCTGCAGTTAGAAGATTAAAAACTTTACCTACTTTTGTCCTTCTGTCTTTGCCCCTGGTATTCCTTCCTCAGTCATCTCTATTTTTTAAAAACCCTGCCTGTACTTCAAGACCCAAGAGGCAAAATACATTCTGATTGCTTGAATACCAATTCAAAATCCACCAACAGATGGCCTGTATGATTTGGGGCAAGTGACCTAACTGCTCTAAACCTGTGTCCGCTTCTGGAAAAGGTTGATGGTATTAGTGCATACCTCCTAGGGCAGATGTGATTGTATTGAAATAATCCTTTTAAAGTACTGTGCACAATACCTGTCACATAGGAAGTGCTTAAACAAAGCAAGCTGAGCTGTATCATCACCATGGAGCCCTTTTTATCCCCGTGTATTAATCTCTTACCCTCAAGTGACCTCATAGTGCTTGGCTACTGGAATCTTATCAACCTGTGTTCTGTCATCCACCGACTTGCATGCATGCCTGTCTTCTGCACACTGAGCATTTGTAGAGCTCCTACAATGCAAACGCTGGGTTAGATGCTGAGAATGTGGGAGTAAAAACACAGGCCAAGAATACCTGCTCACCTTCCACTTGGAGAAGACAGATAATAAAGAAGTTAATACAAATGGCCTGAGATAGTGATAAGAGCCAGGAAGGAAATAAAAGAGGTGATGTAATTGTCACTGTTTTGGTTTATGTTTGGAGCTATGTTAGTAAGAGTAGAGTGAGACCAGGCCACTGCTTTTGAGTCTTTTTCAAAGTATCCCTGACTGCCCTTGTCTGAGGTCATAGACATCTTATAAAATCTGCTGCACTTCTACACGCTAGCTTAGGGAACATCTCTGGGAGCTGCTTCCTTCTTTTTGTTCAAATTCATTTGTTCTTATCAGATTTGAACCCATCTTCCCCTGGTACCTGATCACTCCGTTGTGTCTTCCATTTCTCTCAGCTTAAGGGCACAGTCAGCCTGACCCTGATTTCAGGTTTATCCCTCAACACTATCATTAACTCAGATCCCTCTTTTTTTAAAAAATAGATTTATTTATTTATTTATTCATTCATTTTTGGCTGTGTTGGGTCTTTATTGCTGCATGCGGGCTTCCTCTAGTTGTGGAGAGGGGGGGCTAATCTTCATTGGGGGTGCACAGGCTTCTCATTGCAGTGGCTTCTCTTGTTGTGGAGCACAGGCTCTAGGCACATGGGCTTCAGTAGTTGTGGCATGTGGGCTCAGTAGTTGTGGCTTGAGGGCTCTAGAGTGTAGGCGCAGTAGTCGCGGCGCACGGCTTAGTTGTTCTGAGGCATGTGGGATCTTCCTGGACCAGGGATCAAACCCATGTCCCCTGCATTGGCAGGCAGATTCTTAACCACTGTGCCACCAGGGAAGTCCCTAGATTCCTCTTTATGATTCCATTTACTATAGCCAGGGAGCCACGGAGCCAGGACATGTGTTCCTGTGCCCTGCTCCCCACTTGGTGTTCCTCCTTGCCAGGGAGGGAGGAGTAGATAAGGAATCCCCTAAGGGTAATTTCTAATTATCTCCCCAAAGAAAAGAACTTGGGCAGAGAGACTCTCAACAACAGTACCAGCTGTCATTGCTGATTTTCATTTTAGAGATTGAAGAGGAGTTCAGCAACACTTGTACTCACACTGCAGCAGAAGAAAAGTCTCCTTTGGACAAATTGCTCCGCAGCCTTCTTTACACCAGCTACCGAGATTTTGGTTTCTAATATGTTTACTATCTTATGAGCTCTTTATAGAACCTCTCTTGATTCTTAGAGCCAAGGATGAATGCTGATGGCAAAGGGACAGTACACCGGTCTTGCTATGCTTATTCTGTCTGTCCATCTGTCTCTTATCCATCCGTCCTTCCATTCCTCTATCTATTTATCTATCTACCACTCAATTCCAATACATGCTTTATTTGTCCACTGTTCTGCAAAATACCTGTGTCTAAACCTGAGAAGACAAGACTAAGGTGAAATTGGATTCCCCAGGATGAATCCATGAATTTAACTCACCATGGCCTCTGTGATCTGTCTGTAGGAGAGTCACAGAAACTAGGACCTTTGAGCTCTTTGATCTGAGTCATTGAAAATGGACCCAGTCTTAGTGTGGCTAACCCCTGAGAAAACTGGCCTGATATTTCTGTTGGGCTGTATGTCAGTGCTGCATAAGGCGGTAGGCACAATGGCGCTTCCCAATGGGGAGAAAAGCAGCTAACCCCTCATCTGGTATTTTGCAAACATCTAGTATTACTCTGCTTATTCCCAAGACACAGGCCTCATGAAATAATGCCTCCTTTCCCAGTTACGTATTCAAAACTCATTTGCCTAAACTGAGTGACAAAGAAAATAATTTTAAAGATGGGTGGTAGAGGGGGTTTGCTGTATCGTATTGGAAGCATTTGATTAAATAGATTTGAGAGCCACCGCTAAATTAACAAAAACTGGCACACTTTACCCATTTTTCCTTCTTATTTTTCGATGGGTAAATTGCTCAGATTTCAAGTCTAGTTTGTGTGAAAGCAATAAGTGTTTCAGAAATCAACGTGTCTTATCAATGTATTGTGCTCTGGGAGAAAAAAGCCCACTTGTGACATTATTTCCTTATGTTCTAGAAACCTGGTAATACCTTATTGTACATCAGGAGTATAAGCAGGCTTCATTGTAAAGAGATTCTTGTGACAAGATCTATGAAGAACATTATGTTACTTAGATGTCTACACTTACAATATAGCTTTTCCAAGACAATTTTTGTTGGGCTACAGGTGGTTATTTAAGACAGTCAATTTACATAGAACAATTTATTCTTTTTTCATGCTGTTAAAGCAAATTGGTATGTAATTAGATTTATATACTGAATAATCTCATTTGCATATCCAATTAATTCTTCCTGTTTTAATTTGCTAGGGTTGAATTCACATTAGTAGTAAAAATAACACTTAAATTATCAAGGACTCAGATTTTCCTTTTCTGTGACTTGTTCAAGATGTTCTGTTTAAAAATTGGGCCCCAGCATTCTTTTCATTGTCTACTGGGAATACGTGAAAGAGTTTAGTTAAAAATGTCCTTAGCCAAAAAATCACAAAGTTGAGGTTTGCCTGTTGTTCATGGTGAACAGGGAAGTGGATGGTATAAAGCTAGTTCCTGCCTTACTACACATTATTCAAAACAAGGAAAAGTCAGGTCCCAGATTTTCATCCTCTAACGTCTTTTCACATTTCAGAGTATTTTTAAACACAGAGACATATACATGCAAAAATGACATCTCTTCCAAAAAAGATTTATACTAATTCTTCAATTGTATCATTTCAACTACTGTGGTGTATCACTGCAGTAGAAAATGTATGACACTGGGATTCAAACCAACCAGGGCCTAATATTTGTTTTCTACTTTTGCTGACTTTGATATTGGGCAGCTGACTTTATCTGAGACTTTGATATTGGGCAGCTGACTTTATCTGAGAGTCAGTGTCCTTATCTGTAAAAATAAGAAAGTATAAGATGTAATGTATCAATACCTTCTAGAATTACTGTGATTTCACATGGCATAGCATGTGAAGGTATCTGCTGTGATGGAGTTGGCAATAGAAGATGCTTTGTAAACAGTTGTATCTGGTCTGTACTAAAGATACATGAATGGTATTAAAATGAAGTCTCAATTTCTAGGACTCAATAATATTTTTATGAAACTCAGTGAACATTTATTAATGATCATTTTTATAAATCCGGCTAGATGCTGGGTTCAAATATTGGCTAAGCATTTTGTGTAAGTTACTTAGTCTGTCTATGCTTCAGTTTTTTCATTTGTCAATTAGAAAAAATAAAGAGTACCTACCTCATTAAATCGTGGTTAGTACATGTTAAACGCTTGGAATATTTTCTAGCACCTAGTAAGAACTCAGTAAGAGTTAACCATTGCTATCATTGTTACCCGCTTGAAAGAATATGCACACATATCAGAGTTTCCTTATCATTTTCTATTATCTAGTGTATTAGTTTACTGGGACTGCCATACCAAAGTACTACATACTGGGTGATTTAAACAACAGAAATGTGTTGTCTCGCAGTTTTGGAGGCTGAAAGTTCAAGATCAAGATGTAAGCAGGTTTGGTTTCTCCTGAAGCTTCTCTCCTTGGCTTGCAAAGAGCTGCCTTCTCATTGTATATTTAAAGGTCTTTCCTCTGGGGGTTTCCAAATTTTCTCTCCTTTTAAGGACATCAGTCAGTTGGATTAGGGTTTACTCTAAGGGCTTCATTTTAATTTAATCACCTCTTCAAAGGCCCTGTCACCTAGTCTGTCACAGTCTGAGGTTATGGGGGTTATAGCTTCACTCTTATGAATTTGGGGGAAACATAATTCAGCACAGAGCCCCAAGATAGAACTTGACCTATGTATGGCAGTTGTCCTGAAGCTCTGCCTTCCGGACTCATAGCAGGATGAATGTATTTAAAAGCATATGTAATCTATGCCTTATCTCAAAATCTCTCTCCAGTTTCTGTGGCTAGTTATTCTTTCAACACCACATGTTTATTATTTTTTTCCCCTCTGATAATTAGCATGTGTGTCAGACTCATGCCATAGAAAGATGATAACATTTACGCTCCAGAGACTTGGGTTCACACTTCGGGTTTGCTGCATATTATACAAATAGACTTATTGATATTATACAAATATAGGAATTATGTAAACTCAGGCAAGTCATTTCACCTCTAAAGACTTGCTTTTACTTATCTGTAAAAGGGAACAAATATCCTCACAAAAAGATACAAACTAAGCCAGGATAGGGAAAAGAATCTTGTAACTTCTAAATTGCTAAACAGGTACCAGCTTTCTGCTTACTGAAAAAGCGATATTAATTCCATTTTCCATTTTCCAATCTTTGTTACTTGACAGTTATTAATATTAAATGGCTTTAATGGTCACTTTAGGAAAGACACTTACCTCATTGCTGAAGCAATAAGTTTACAATTAGATGCATTTCTTTCTAGATTTTAAGAAAACTGTAATTTTCAGTTGACATTTAAGCAAATTACTGTGTTCTGCTGTATACCCATTTCAAAATACAAACCCTTCCCAGTCATCATTGAGAGTATGTATAACAAATTCAAAGCAAATGCTCTAAAGATTTTTTTTCCCCTGTAAAATACCACTTTGCCTTTGGAACCACCATCTCTATGTAATTTTAATGTCATTTACTTAATTTGAATGCCTGTATCCTATGTGTACTTTGAAATAGCCCACAGATATTTGGGAAACTTTGCCAGCTTCTTCTTCATCATTTCAGTTTGGAAGATGAGCAATCTTTTACAGGTTAGACTATAAAGGCTTGGCATTTTATAGGCTGGAGGAATCTTAAAGAACAACTAACTTGTTTGTAATCCTATTAGACCCTTTCCAGTCTTTTCCTTTGTCATGTCTTCTAACATAGCAGGATAAGGATTCAAGTCCAAGTGGCCACTGCAGTGTATTTAACTGCCCCATCCTTCTACCACACTCCCCTCCTTTTTATCCCATCTCTTAGAGCCTCCTCTCTTACAGTGAGGGTCTAGAGAGGGGGGTAGAATTTGTTCTTAGGACTCTCTCTCATTCCTTTGTTCTTCCTGTGATCCCTTTGTAGCTTTGATCCATTGGTCTCTTTAATGCCTTCACTCCCTCCTTGTCTCTAAAATACAATTTCTTCTTCAGGGCCACCTATGTAGGTTGTCAGCCATTCAGTTCTATCAGATTTGTGTGGAACCACCCTTTTCCAAGAATGACCTCCTCTTAGCATATACCCTGGATGTTAGGTTGAAATAAAATCCATCTCTTCCTCTGATTGGATACTGTTATGAAAATGAACAAAAAAGTTGAGAGCAGAAGAGAGAGAAAAAAACTTCATCTCATCATACACTCATTCACAAAACACATATTTAATAAGCACCTATGCTAGCGTCAACTGAAAAAAAATGCACAACCTAACAGTTGAGAACTGTGTTTTATTTGGCAGATATACTGAGGACATAGGTCCAGGAGACAGGCTCTCAGATAGCTGTGAGGGACGGCTCCCAAGAGATAAGGGAGAAGCCAGGGTAGACAGGCAAACTTATTGCAACAAACCCCTGGCTACTGGAACATCAAGAGATTACTGTAAACTGAAGAAAAACCAGATATCTCAAGTTAATGAATTTAGCGCTTTTCTGTGTATGGGAAGACTCAAGAGTCTGGGCTCAGTGAGATCATTCCTTTGTTATGCACCTTAACTATCTAGGGCCAGTATCCTGTTTTTCTCCACTCTGAATCCCCTCAGGGTACATAGTCAGAGCAGGAAGCTGCAGTGGCTGATGGCTTGGTGGTGGCAACATTCTTGGTCCACACTAATTACTGGGGGTGTGTTCTAAAAAGCCACAGATTTCCCTCCCGGATCTGCTAATCTAAACACACACAGTCCCCCTGAAATACAGTTAAGTGTTGGACAGAACCAGAGCACTGGACTACAGTGCAGCTACAATGAAGCATAGCATCCAACCGGAATTTAACCCAGCCTGGGGTTACTAGTGGCATGTGAGAGGGAGTGAAGAGATAGAAGACTTCCCAGATGGTGTTCTATTATTTCTAGACCCAAGGGATTTAGCAAAGAAACCTGAGCAGGGGCCCAAAGATTAGAAAGACTTGCCCAAAGTTGTGAAGGAAGGAAGTAGTAATACAGGTCCCAGTGGAACCCATGCCTTAGTAAGTTAAGTCATTGTTTATATGGTTGGCTCGATTTCTCACATGTGAATGTATTATCCATCCAAGAAGTATGCTTCCCAAACTACATACTTATTATCGAACTTCTGCTATCGTTTAAAACATTTATTATGGATCTTCTCTTTTTGAATTTTTTTATGGCTTGTGTTTTATTCCTCTGATTATTTAAAACTGCTGGTAAATCCTTGTCCTTTGAAGTCAGATTTCACTTTTGGCAGCAGCTACCTTTCTATTTTTACAAACGTATTCAGAGCCAAGTCATGATAAAAGTCAGCGTTCATGCTGGGAAACACCATTTTTGGTCAAAAAATGAACTGTGACTAAAAATTAATGAAGCTCACTTTCTTCTGTGGCTCATAAATAAGTTCTGTATACAGTTTCAAAAAAGTTTTAAAATTCACATGAGAAAATATATGTGAAAGCTTTTTAAAAAAAATTGTGATTCACTCTACAAAAGGGCTTATTTTTTTATTCATATCAGTTATTAAATTATATTGACATTTCAACACATTCCTTTAATACTCAATACACATGTTTTAAACTACCTTTTAACTGCTAAATTCACTTCTTTAAAAATTTCTCCTTCGGTGGTATCTACCAGCTAACCTGTCGATTGAGCACTTTTCCATATTTTATCTTCAGTTCATAGGAAATATCTTAAGAGAATTGTCAAATGAGGAACCTGAGGCTCAGGAAAGAGAAACAGGTGACTTATCTATGATGAAAAAGTTAGTAACTGATGAGCCAGAGAATATATAATTCAAATTTCCTGCCTTTAAGTCCACTAAACTTTGCTCCTTGCATTTGTGTAGGGCAAGTGATTTCGCCTGAAGTATTCTTCTTTCTCCTGTTTTCTCTCTGAAACCTCTGCCTTCAACCTCCATAGTCTATACCAAACTCCGTGTATAACTTCCAGCTGTTTTAGGGTTTGAGTAACGAGCAAAGTCTTCTTCTTTTTTTAAAATTTGTATTGGAGTGGAGTTGATTTACAATGTTGTGTTAGTTTCAGGTATACAGCAAAGTGAATCAGTTATACATATACATAAATTTACTCTTTTTTAGATTATTTTTCCATACAGGTCATTACAGAGTATTGAGCAGAGTTCCTTGTGCTATACAGTAGGTCCTTATTAGTCATCTATTTTATATTTAGTAGTCTGTATGTGTCCGTCCCAATCTCCCAGTTTATCCCTTCCTCCCTTTCCTCCCTGGTAACCGTAAGGTTGAATAACAGTCTTCTTGACTATTCATTTCCTTTCTTTCCCATCAGTTACTAGTGTAAATTGATGCACATGCATGTAATGGGCACTAGATAAATGAACTTTTAATTCTTTGCACTTTCCTCTTCCTTAAAGATCAAGGGACCAGTTCATCTGTGCCAAATCCAGGATGTGGTTTTGACTGAGTTATGAGTGGCTACATAGGGAGAACTAGCAGCAGGTAAACAGAAAGGCTACGAATATAGGCACTTATAGAAAAGCAGAGCATGTTTTGTTTTCTTTTGTTGTGCTATTGTTTTTTGGTTGCTTATTTTGTTTTTGCCTTGTTTTCTTTTGTTTTCTTGTCCTTGGTAGCTAAAACTAACCTGATAAGCAGATGTATGTTTGCTAATTTCCCCAAGGCCTTGCTTTCCTTCCTGTAAGCAATTAATTGCTGAGTTTCTGTTCAGGGGATGAGCTTTATCTACTCCTCTGCCCCAGAGCTGAGCTACCAGAATTCAAGAGGGATATGGAAAGACCATTGGAAAAAAAGGATTCATCTTGACCATCAGTTTTGTTGCCTTTGCCAACCACTTTGTTGTTTGTTAAGAATATTGTCTAAGAAAACCTCCTTAAAGTTGGAAGCCTCTTAAAAGTATGCAGATTGTAAAGCCTTAAAAGGATTCTTAATAATTTAAATTATTGTGCTACTTTCAAAGTTACATTGTTTGTGACCATAATGTTAAAATAGCCTAAAATCTGAGTTGTATGTGTTGACTTTACAGCACATGTATTACTTCTCAATCGAAAGTGTCATGAAACACTTACAGTACTTACATTGTTTTCAGCGGACATGTGTTGGAAGGAGATGACCATTTTCACAATTATTGACTGTTGTCATGTCATGAAAATGTCTTTTTCCATCAATATATTTTAAATCTCAAAGTTGAAATTGTTGTTGAAAAACATAAAGCAAAAGGTTCTGTTTGTGGAAATAGAAAGGGGTGTACACCAGTGGCACAGTTCTTTATGCTACCATTTCGCTTTTGTTTTTAGTGCTGAAGGGTAGCTAATTGGCAAGTGTAAATAGGCTCTAACTAGTCTCATACTGTATTTACAATAATTTATCATGGGTTAAAACGTCTGTGGGGGCTTCCCTGGTGGCGCAGTGGTTGAGAATCCGCCTGCCGATGCAGGGGACACAGGTTTTGCCCTGGTTCGGGAAGATCCCACATGCCGCGGAGCGGCTGAGCCCGTGAGCCATGGCCGCTGAGCCTGTGCGTCCGGAGCCTGTGCTCCGCAACGGGAGAGGCCACAACAGTGAGAGGCCCGCATACTGCAAAAAAAGAAAAGAAAATAATAAAATAAAAAATAAATAGGAATCTAGCAGTGCTTTCTGGAAGGTCTGGGTCATAACTTCTTTGCTTCTCCTTATTATCTACTCCAGTAGATATTAATGTGCTGGCTATTATGCCCCGGTTAATGCCAGGGAGGAATTTGACCCATTGACATCCTACATGCAGCCTACATCCTAGAAAGCAGAGAATTTTGTGAAGCAAGTTAGCATCTCACCCTAAAAGGCAGATAGCTTTGAAAAACTTTCCCTAAATAATTGTTTTTGATGAAATTCATGGTCTACTCAAAGCACAAAGTCACTCATTGTCACTTTCTCTCTAAAAGAGTCACAACCCATAAATGATATGAATCCTGATATTTTAAGTAATTTAGAAAATCTTTGTTTTAGTCTTCCTCCTTCCAGTGTGATACAGAATCTTAATGAGAAGCTTGCATTGCCTTTTGACCCATTAACTCTGAAGAGAGTTAAGGGATGTTAGACTTGGGAGATTCATAGCTGTAACTGCAAAGAGAAATCTTGTCTGTTAAAGAATGTGTGTGCACTATTGCACCACCCAGTGTGTGCACCAGGCTTTCTATTTTTAACATTTTTAATGACAAGCTGTCTCTTTGGTTTTGTATGCCCTTCACCTTTCTCAGAATGAGATTGATAGTGAAAGTTTCTCTACTGTTCTCATAAAAGTTGAATTAAGGATCTTGATTTTGGTTTAATGCACCAAATATGAGCATTAGCTCATCTTTAATATGAGCATTAGCTCATATTCATGTAGTGGTCTCCCCTCGGTTCTGTTTCCTGCTCCCCAGTATTCCAACATGCAGGGCAGTTCACCTTGAAAAAAATACAGACAGCTCTGTATTGAGATACCTGACTTGTCTGTAACACAGAAAGGAAAAGGAGTCTAAAGAGCCGAAACAAAGGATTATACATGGCCAGAGCAATTTGAAATGATAAAACTTGAATACTTGGACATGTTGTAGCCTCGTACCTCTTTGCCAGAGGATGCTAATGAAATGAATAGGCAAATCGTTGCAGTGTTACCAAGTTTCTTTCGACTCTTGGTATGGGGTAATCCTACTGGGTTGTTAACTGTCAAAAATTTGAAGGACCATCATATAGAAGAGGAGGCTGACTTGTTTGCAGTAGCCCTAGAACTTGGACAAATGGTGAAAACTGAAGATATATTCTACCTCAGATTTAGGATTTACTTTCTCATGATTTGACATATCTAAAAAATAGGATGGACTTTCTGGAATGGAGAAGAAGAGAGTGTTGTTTTGTTTATTTATTGGTGCTGTTTTCTTTTTTCTGTCATGGAGCTGTCAGGATTGTGGCAAAAATTATCTGAATTATCTGGCAAGGGTGTTGAAGAGTAGGACAAAGGATCCTATGGAATTTTTAAAGCAATAACAATAGAATAATTATAATTTAAGTTATAAGGAAGGGCAGATATAG
This sequence comes from Kogia breviceps, assembly GCF_026419965.1. Classification (NCBI taxonomy): domain Eukaryota; kingdom Metazoa; phylum Chordata; class Mammalia; order Artiodactyla; family Physeteridae; genus Kogia; species Kogia breviceps. Next base: position 13,539,514 of record NC_081319.1, on the reverse strand, counting down.
TCTATTTCACTGGGTGATAGTAGATGAGAATACTCATCATATCTCAAGACAGGAAAATCTATTCAAAGTCCAAGAAATTGAAGAGAAATTCAAATGGATAAAAAGTAAGCTGAGAATAAAAGTACGTCTGCCATGCAAAAAGCAGTTTGATCTAATCCCAGGTTTAGTAGTTGCACAGAAGCATCATCAGATCCCCTGTGTTGTCCTGTCTTCAAAGTATGTTTTACTGTTGTAATCAAGGGTTTGTCGTTATGACTGATGAATGTCCAGTTTCTCCCATGTGCTGTAAATTCCATGAAGACAGCAGCTGTATCTGTTTGTTCTCCATCTGAATCCCAAACTCTAGTACAGTGCTTGGAATATAATACAGGCTAAGTTAGTATTTGTTGGATGAATTAGTGAATGGATACATTTTGACGGGACAATAAATTTAACAAGTCTCAAAGGGATGGGTCTAACTAATGAATGTTTTGGATTTGTATGCAAGAATAGCTTAGTGTAGCAAAATCTTTTCAGTGTGGATAGATAGTAGTAACTGGAACTCAGTGTGGATGTATAGACCCAAATGTGGATAGGAAGTCAAGTATTCTACTCATACCTTCCCATCTATCTTCCTTTCTCTGGGGTAGAAGGACTGCCAGTTTCATGTAAGTGGTTTGCCTCATCCTTTAGGAGAACAGCTCATGGAGAGTTCTGGTCAGATACTTGGAAATTCAAATAAACAAGCTCTCTGAAATATTTAGTATACCCACGGCAAAATAATTTGAGACTATAGTGGTGCTCTGATGTGATCTGGAACAGTTCATCTACTCCTCCTTGGCAATGAAAGTAAATTAGATAATGGGACAGCCAACTGTTACAGCTTGGAAAACTGTTAAAGGGTGAAAATAAATATATAGGTTAATGCCATGAAGTACTTGACCAGACAAGCATATTTTTCCAATTCTGGGGGCAGAAAGTATCTGTAAACATTCCTGTATGTCAGAAAACAAAGTGAAAATGACCTCTAGCTTTGAGGCACTTATGGAAAACCTATTTTAAATTGAATACACAGCCAAGATAATATAGGTTGTTTGATAAGAAACACTAGAGAAATCTATAACGTGAGGCTTTTTATTATAGGTTTATTACATCAATCTCTGCAGTGGGTAATGGAACTTGTAAATATACTCTTATGTAGGAGTCCCCTTGTGGGCTTTTTATTCACGCTGAAGTAAGCACAGCAAACTTATTTGCTGTCAGGGTACATTGAATTTAAGATTAGTATTTATTTTGGTTCTAAGGAGGTTTTGCTTTTGTGAATTGAAAGTTGGACCAGCTGCATGAAAACATGATGGGGCTACAGGGAGCACAAGAAGTAAATTAGTTTTTTTCTAAATATGCATTCTGTAAACCTGCATATTTAGTTAGCAGAGGGTATATATGTGTGGTTTCTCAGATGCGTGAGTCATGAGTCAGATGTATATGTTTATGGCTCTGTGATCTGGTTAGAGAGATTCAAAATGGCATGTTTTTCCAATGCAAAGAGCTTGAGGGCCAAAAAGAAAAAAAGAGGTATTTTTAGAAGGGAAATTTGTTAACCTCTTTTGAACTGAAGACTTTTTTAATTTCAGGGGAGAAAGTGAATAAATATAAATAAAACTCTAAATCATTGAGCTGCACTGTAGTTTCCATGAAATTAACAAATAGCATTAGCCAATTGTTCCAAATTTTCTTGGCAATTGAATCGAGTTCATCAGATATAAATGAATCCATGAGAATGACTCACCACAGAAATGATTGGAAGAGTAATAATAGTAAATAGGTATACATATTTATCATATACTAGGGGCCAGATACTGTGGTATGTGATCTACATTATCTCATTTAATACTGTGGTTAAATCAGGTGATTATGAAGGGAGGTACCATTGATACTCCCATTTTACGGAGGAGGAAAAGTAAGCTCAGAGAAGTAAAACAACTTACTGAAGTTCACAAGAATAAAGTCCGTTCCATCTAGCTGTCTTGTATTGTTATTTTGTTACCTCAGTTCATATTTGACAAGTACCATCCTTCCCATTTCCTTAAGTCCCCAGAATCATAAGCATTTGTACCACCATCCTTTTCTTCTTATAGACATTTTCATTATTTCATTTAATCTGAGAAGTTAATGTTTTTATACTTATTTATCTAAGGGAACTGACAATAAGAAAGGTGGAATGACTTGCCCAGGCTAGGTAACTTACTCTTACTCTTAACTTTTGTAACAAAACCCATACTTTCTCCAGTAGAGCATGTTCAGGTTTCTAAGATTTGAACCCAAAAGAGGATCAGCTGAAAATCCCACATCCATTATTTTAAATAGCTGCTTGGTAATTTTTTTTTTCACTTCTGTGGACACACACACATATACCTACACAGAGCAAATATTTCAGGTCTCATGAATTGTATTTGGTTTTAAGTACAGTGGTTCTAGAGAGAATGTCTTTATTAGAATGACACACAGTTAGTACTCTTTATTGCACAATAAAATTCCGTAAGAACCTTCTTAGAAAAAGGAACAGAGGGTAAATCTGTAGTATCTTTATAGTATCTTGCAGGCATCACCCTCGTCTGCCATGAAGTTTCTCTTAACGCCCACAATCATTGGTGAATTGTAATATCTTTTAATTTAATGTTCAACCTGTTCCTTAGTTGTTATTATTTACCTTTGCACTCGTTTGTCTTGGCTTCCTAAGTATAAGATGGTTAGTCGGAGACCAAGGACACTTCTTATTCTTTCTTTTTCATCCTTTAAGGCTTTTCATAATATCTGGTATATATTTGACATGCCCAAGTATTTATTTGATTGTTTTATTTTGATAGAATAATGCTTTGAAGTCATCCTCAATGTACATAATCTTTTTGAGAGACATATTAAACCTGGCAACATGTGAATTTCTCAAAGTGGTGCTTTTGTTCAGATATATAGAGCTAGAAACCTCCTCAAGGATTGTTTGAACAGCTTCATTTTCGCACATATACTTTGTACGTAAAATCCTATTTGTGTTTGTCTTTTATTGGCTTTTAAAATAGTGTGACAATTTGATGCAAAGTCATTGGGCTTTGTCAAATCTCTATTTCCTCCTGGCCAGGGAAATTTACATTTCTTCCCAAGCTACTCTACTCTGTCAGTGAACAATCAATCTGAGGAGTGACCTCAGTTCAGCTGAAAGCATCCAACATCCCGAAAACTGTAAAGCCACAGCAGTTACTGGTTTTCTAAGTGCTAAGAGATGGTTTAAAAATGATAACAAAACTACAGGAGTATACTCGAAACATTTTTTAAAAGAAAGCAAACTCTCAGTCTACCAGGGCTTATTTAAGAACGATGTACTAATGCTGGGGGTGTTGGATTCAGCTACACTATTACATCAAACAAGTATTTCATGTGTGTGGAGATAAAGCAGCAAACTATGTAAAATAAACAGCATGTGTTCAACTTAGATAACGAGGACATTTTACTTTGACTACGTTTGCTTCTGCCAAACTAGCACACTGCTTTTAAGAATCCAAGGCTATATTGTCTATGAGAGAGGTGCTGTATTTGGTCTGCTTCAGGCCTGTTTTAACCCTGTCATCAATAGGTGTACACCAGGCAATTAAAATTACCGTATCTAGCAAATTAGGAAGGTGAATTTAAGTCCCCAAAGTCACTGGAAATTGCAAGGTCAAATTAAAATGACATTGAATTTTCTTCTTTGGGGGATTATCCTTGACTCTGTCTACACCAGTGATAATAATCTAGACTTGATTGCTTCCTGTTAGCATCTTCAAAAGGGGAAGACACAAGAACATGATTTGCTCAAGGGCAGAATGACAGATACGAGACTGAAGTTAAACAGGACTGAAGCCCAGTAAGTCAAAGTGAGACTGGGAGTCCGGGGCAAATTTAATCCCACTCTTTGGTTTTGAAAGACACTCTGATGCCCAGAGTGGTAAGTGGACTTGTCTAAGTCACCACAAGGAGACTCCAACTAGTGTTCTTCCTGTTAGTAACTACAGTAAAGAACATTTGTTGACCAAGCACTCTTCCAAACTCTTTACATGTTTTGATTGTTATAGTTGAGAGCACTGAGGTACAAGGGCCAGGAAAATAAGTTTCCACTTCGTCATACTGACTCCCAAACTGTTTCTCTGTGACTGAGCCAATAGCTACAGTCCTTCCAGCCCATTCTTAGCCAGACTCAGAAAACAAAGGAAGTAAAGAGGCAGGATTTAACTTAGCCTCACATCCTAGTTCTTGTCCTTAACGTGTACTCATGACAGAAACATCTCCGAAAGCTAGGCGACCCCAAATGAAGAGAGACTCTGGCGTGAATACTCCAGAAACTCTTCAGCCCCTGAATATTCAAATTGACTATGTGATTTATACATCGAGGACTGAAATAAAACATTTCAGAGTTTCTATGCAAGACTTTGCAGTATTTATATTATTAGTCAAGGTCAGCTGTTTTCCAAAATGTGCTCTGTGGATCGCTCGCCTCTCAAGATGTTCCGTGAGAAAAAAGCCTGTGATCAAATAATTTGGGGAACAAACTACATCATTTTGATGATGCTCATTAGTATACACAAGGTTTTAAGAAGGCCCATGAGAAGCATTTTGTTTTGTTTAACATAGCATTTCCCAAATTTGGAGGAACTCAGAAATTCTCCCTTCCCCCCCACTTTTTGTTAAAAATTCCCGCTAACATTCCTGCAGAACAGACATGGGGAAAGATGTGTGAGGGGAATTTTAACTCATTCAGCAAATACTTATCAAATATAAGGGGTATATATACACCCCGGATACTATGGATGGTGTTGGGTCAAAGCCCCAGCCCATGACTTGGTGGAGAGCACAGGCCAGGTGGGGAAGGAGGTAGCCTTGTAGATTGCAGTTATGTTACAGTTGGCGGGTGTACTGTGATGCACGAAAGGAGGCGTGTGGAGATAGAAATGAAAAAGCCTTTTTGAGCATCTGCTTGTTGAAGAGTTGGATTATCCGTGAAATCTGAGGCTTTGTAGTTGAGAACTTACTCACATAAAGAGTCAGTGGAGGAGGGTGTCTGGAACAGCTGTGGCTCATGTAGTCATTCAGGGAACCAGGCTCGTCTTCAAATGGGACTTTCAAGGTGTCATCGGACATCAACATCCAGTCACTTGACAAGAGGACAGAAAAAGAGAGAGAGGAACATTGTACAGGAGGCTTTTATAATCCAGGTCTGAAAGGACCCATGGGCTGAGAGTGAAGTTCAGCCACATGGCCATGCCTGACTGCACGACAGGTGTGGTCTAGCTCCGGGTCCAGGAAGAAAGAGAAGAAGTTTTGTTAAGCAGCTAACTAGTCTCTGCCTCACCGAACAGTATGAAATTAGGCAACAGAAGAAGAGGAAAGGACATTCCAGGTAGAGCGAATAAACTGTCCAGTGGCATAAAGGGAAAGCAGTCTGATGTGACCGGATGAGAGGCCACCTGTGAAGAGACATGTGAGGGGTAAGTTAGAGGGATAAACAGAGATGAGACCAGGGAGGATTTTGTACCTTGCTGAGGAGATGGCAGCTTATTTTTTTCAATGATGGTGAGTTATTAAAGAATCTAAAAAGTGTTAGAGTCCGAAAAACTGGAGTTTAAGAGGTTAGGGCTGTAGAATTAGGGATAAATGATGAACTAACAAGTAATTAATGACGTGGAATAGGGATGGATTCAAGAAATAGCAGTAGGTAAAATACACATGACTTGTGGACCCACTGAATGTGAAAAGTGAGGAAAGAAGAAGGTAGAGTCTAGAATATCTCCTGGGCGATATCTGGCTAAATTAATTAGATATTGCAAAAGATAATAAGTAGGAGGGAAAGATAGTAAGTGGGTAGGAATCTATATGGGTCTGAAGTACAGAAGAGAAGTCTTTATACGTTGTGATTTGAGGCTTATCAACATGTACGTTTCCTTGAAGCATGCAGAGTAAATGCCATCGCAAAGAGAAAGAAAACACCAAAGGCTTCCAGAAGGTATACAACGAGCCTGCAAGGCAGAATTTAAAAGACTGGAAGAAGAAGAGTTTGTCCATGAAGAGACTTAAATGGTTACAAAGAGAAATAAGAGAAGGAAGAACTATAGAAAGAAAGTTAGGAAATACCGCAAATGTCCATCACCTGATGAATGGACAAGTAAAATGTGGTAAATCTGTACAATATCATTCAGTAGTAAAAAGGAGTAAAGTACTGAAACCTGGTATGACGTGGGTGAACCTTGAAAACGTCATGCTAAGTAAAAGAATCCTGTCACAAAGGCGGCAGCTTATATGATTTCATTTGTATGAAATGTCCAGAATAGGCAGCTCTACAGAGATAGAAAATAGATCAGTTGTTCCCTAGGGCAGGATGAAGGGTGGGGAGGTTGGGTTGTAGAGGAGAAAGGGGAATGACTGCTAATGGGCTTTTTGGGGGAACGATGAAAATATTCTAAAATTGATTGTGGTGATAGTTGCACAATTCTGTGACTATACAAAAAACAGTGAATTTTAGACTTTAAACAGGTGAACTGTATGGTATGTGGACTATATCTCAATAAAACTCTCATTTAACAAAAAAGGGAACAACAAAGTCTTGGGTACAATAAATATCCGTATGTGTTCTAAGCAAACTTCTGGAGGTAAAATTCTGTGATTTCTAAACCAATCATGTTTTTGTTTGTGTGTTTGTTTGTTTTTATCTAGGAATATATTTAAATTTCTGTGTAGAAAATACTTTTATTTGTAATTGGGCATATTCTTAAGGTACTGAGATCACCACCCATGTTTCTTCCTTCTTAGGTCTAGGTCATGTGTAAATTAGCATTGAGATTTATGATAAGTATGTTGGGGAAGTTCTGTTTATAATAAAAGATTTTAATATCAAGATTAATGTCAAATTTATCTTAGAAAATATTGCAGTTACCTGTAAACATGTAGCCCCTTATTATTCAGGGTTAGATAATCAGAACCACTCCCTCAGGAGTGTCTGGGACCCAAAGTGAACCCAGCTAAACTTATCAGCGAAAAACATTTGTCATTTTACGTTTAAATTCTCCTCCGAGATATTCTCCAGGTTTTCCTGGAATGGCACAAATAACACAGTTATACATTGTTTAGTAACCAGCTTGCTTTGCAGAGGTCAAGTCCATGTTATCGAAAATGTGATGCTTATAGTATGCAATAACACAAACAGATTTGTTGTTTTAAAGTAATAGGATGTGATGACTGAAACCAAGTTTCTCTGGAAGAAAGATGTCTCTTCATCAGCATTTGATTTGCACACAGGTTTGACTTCATTAATATTTAATTGTCTTTTTAATCTGTATGTCAGTTTTTATTGTGGCCTGCTTTTGGGGAGGTTTTCCTTTGAAATACCAGTAACACCCATTCTTCGCTCTGACATCAAAACAAGGGCTCTCAGGGGGACAACTAGCTGTATTTCATCTCTTGGGATATAATTATTTTGTGTTTATCCACAGTTCCTCAAGAGGCTGGTGATGTAGGACACCCTTCTTGCAGGCCTTTAGATTTCAAAAGAGAATCTCATTTGTTAGTGTTGCAAATATTAATTCAGATGGTCTTGCATCATTCTTGCTCTTAACCCAGCTTTGTGCAAGTTCTACTTTTTTTTTTTTTTTTTTTGCAGTACACGGGCCTCTCTCTGTTGTGGCCTCTACCGTTGCGGAGCACAGGCTCCAGATGCGCAGGCTCAGTGGCCATGGCTCTCGGGCCCAGGCGCTCTGTGGCATGTGGGATCTTCCCGGACCGGGGCACGAACCCGTGTCCCCCGCATTGGCAGGCGGACTCTCAACCACTGCGCCACCAGGGAAGCCCTGAGTTCTACTTTTTTTGTTAGTGTGGTACTCAGGTCTTTGAAGCTGTGTTGGTCGATTTTTTCAAGATGCTTTCATGACCTTTAGTAGTTTAAGGAACAGAGTATCTTTTCTGTTGATGTGTTTTAAAAACTTAAATTCATTTTCAGACTCATAATAGACTAAATCAGCACAGGGAATGGACTTATACACAACCCTCTTTGAATTTTCAACATGATCATATCTAGCAATAAAGCTACAACAGAAACTCAGAATCAGTATCTCTGGAGATTGACATTGAGAAATGGAGCTTGTCATGTGTGCAGCAAGGTTGAACCTCTTTTATGCAAGTTTGTAATTTTTGTTTCCTGGTCACCTGGGAGAACCTGGGTGAAAAAATTTGAAAGTCTCAGTTTTTGTTTCTGGTGGGAGAAATCCTGGTGATCAAAGCCTCAGCCTGATTTGGTGACCACTCCTGGGCCTCTCAGGAGGGAATGGGAGGGTAGGTATGGTGGTGGAGACTTAAGCTTCCCTCTCAATCAGTCCCAGTGGGGCAGAACTGAATAATTTACCACATTCTTCTCTAGCTGGATACTTGGCATGTGAGGAATAAAGATGGGGTATGGAGGACATATCTCTGTCCACATCCTAACATTGTAATGTTGTCCTGTTCTTACACAGATGGCATGTGGCATCAGTAGTATGGATGCTGTCGTTGGCCTTTTCAGAAAGGTCAATAGTGGCACAGCTTTGATTCTTCAAAGATTTTATCTCCCTCATAAAGGATATTATTCATTTATATACATATACTTTGAAGTTATAGTATAACCTGTAATTATGAGTAGGTGAAGATAACTGGCCCTCCTAAAGGTCAGACCGCTCTACCCTGCAATGGTAACACATCATAGCTAACTGCAGAATAAATTCACGGGGCTTTATCTCATGACTTTTCCTAGAAGAGGAATGATGATTCATCTTGTTATCCAGGCCAATTAATACCCTTCCTTTTTAGATTTCTCCTAGCTATTTTTGGTATTAGAATAACTGGTTTCATGTCCTTGGGGTTTTAATTTACTTTCAGAGTCTTGTTTTTGTAGAATTGATTAAGTCTTCTGAGCCATTGTTTATTATTCTACAAATAGGTCATTATAAGTAAGACCTGATTTTTGAACTGGTATTAAAAAAATGTATATTAAAAAAAAAACTAAGTTTCAGGCAGCAACCGTTTTTCTTTCTAGATCATAGTGCAGTAAGTGACCCTTTTATGATCATTACTGATTTTTCCCAAAGTCATTGCTGATTTGTTTTTATCTGTGTTACCATTTCCTCTCTAAAAATATTCCTTGAGGCAATTTTTTCCACTAGGAATGAAAATTTTAAAATATGTAACTTTCCACTGCTCAAGGGAGAAAACAACCTTACTTAGCTTTGTAACATTTAAATTAATTAACAAGGATTTCCCTGGTGGCACAGTGGTTAAGGATCCGCCTGCCAATGCAGGGGACCACGGGTTCGAGCCCTGGCCCAGGAAGATCCCACATGTCATGGAGCAACTAAGCCCGTGCGCCACAACTACTGAGCCCGTGTGCCACAACTACTGAAGCCCGCGTGCTTAGAGCCCATGCTCCGCAGCAAGAGAAGCCACCACAGTGAGAAGCCCGCTCACTGCAACAAAGAGTAGCCCCTACTCCCCACAACTAGAGAAAGCCCACACGCAGCAACAAAGACTCAATGCAGCCATAAATAAATAAATTTTTTAAAAAATTGAGAACTTAAAAGATATGTTTAAAAATAAATTAATTAATTAATTAACACATTTGGTAATATTTCTAAGAAGTCTGCTATGAACCATCCAGGTACTGTTTTAGGCCCTGGGGTTACACGAATGATTAAGATATGGTCCTTGCCCTAGAGAAGCTTTAATTCTAGTGGCTTAAAGAACATGCAAATAGGTAACTACAATGAAGTTTGATAACTGAAATAATAGATATGCAAAGTACAATGGGAATACAGACTTACCACTTTTCCATAGTACCTTTATACTTCTATTATGGTAAATACCATATTATCTTTCAGAGAGTTTTTTAACCTGTTTTTTTGAAGTATAGTTAATTTACAATGTTGTGTTTCAGGTGTACTGCAAAGTAACTGTGTGTATATATATATATATATATATATGTATATTCAGTGTATATGTAGTATATTCATATACTGAATATTCAGTATATATATACTGTATATATGTATGTATGTGTGTGTGTATATATTTTCTTTTTCAAATTCTTTTCCATTATAGATTATTACAAGATATTTAATATAGTTCCCTGTGCTGTACAAGTAGGTCCTTGTATATGTATATATGCATGTGTATATATACATATTCTTTTTCAGATTCTTTTCCATTACAGATTATTACATGATATTGAGTATAGTTCCCTGTGCTATATAGTAGGTCCTTGTTGTTTATCCATTTTCTATTTAGTAATGAGTATCCCAAACTCCTAATTTATCTCTTGTCCCCCCCCCACCCTTCCGCTTTGGTAACCATAAGTTTGTTTTCTATTCCTGTGAGTCTATTTCTGTTTTATAAATAAGTTCATTTGCATCATTTTTTTTAGATTCCACATATAAGTGATATCATATGATATTTGTCTTTCTCTGTGTGACTTACTTCACTTAATATGATAATCTCTTGGTCCATCTACGTTGCTACAAATAGCATTATTTCATTCGTTTTTATGGCTGAGTAATATTCCACTGTGTGTGTGTGTGTGTGTGTGTGTATATATATATATATATGTGTGTGTGTGTGCATATATATATATATATATATATATATATATATACAACATCTTCTTTATCCATTTATCTGTTAGTGGACACTTAGGTTGCTTCCATGTCTTGGCTATTGTAAATAGTGCTGCTGTAAACATTGGGTTGCATGTATCTTTTCAAATTAGAGTTTTCTCTGGTTGTATGCCCAGGAGTGGGATTACAGGATTACATGGTAACTCTATTTTTAGTTTCTTAAGGATCCATACTGTTCTCCACAGTGGCTGCACCAATTTACATTCTCACCAATAGTACAGAGGGTTCCTTTTTCTTCACGCCCTCTCCAGCATTTATTATTTGTAGACTTTTAATGACGGCCACTATGACTGTTGTGAGGTGTTACCTCATTGTAGTTTCGATTTGCATTTTTCTAATAATTAGTGATATTGAGCATCGTTTCAGGTACCTTTTGGCCATCTGTAGGTCTTCTTTTCAAAGATTTTGTTTTTTTCTCCTGTCAGTATATTGGGAAATGGTTGAATATTTTAATTGAGAATGCACGCTCCGTGGTCAGAGTACCTGGGTTTAAATACCTGGCTTCAATAACTGGTAACATTGAGAAGTTGTTTAACCTGTACAAGCTTCATTCCGGAGACAGTAAAATAGGCATACAAAAGAGCCCTATCAGGTAGCTGTGCACACTATTTCTATGTTTGCGGCAACATCACACCCAGGTCTAAGCCACCATTATTCCTTAGCTGGACCCACTAGACCACTACGGTTGAGATAAATTGCAACCTATGATCATGAATTCTTGTCATCCAGGTGTACTCATTCCTTTGCAATGTGACTTTGCTGCTCAGCTTATCAAGAGGTGGACATTAATCTGGGCTGGACTTTGGTTACTCTCTGACCTACTTTGGCCAGTAGAATGCAGCTGAAGTGACTCTTCTGAGGTTGGGCTCTAAGAGGCCTTGCAGCTTCTACTTTCATCCTCTTGAAACATTCTTTTGTGACCACCGAAAAGAAGGCCACTTTAGCCTGCTGGAGGATGAGAGGTCATGTGGAAGAGAACTGAGGTGACCCAGCCAACTGCCAACACCAGCTGCCAGACGTTGAGTGACGCCATCTCAGACCTTCCAGCCCAGCTGATACTGCAGCTGAATATAGCCACATAAGTGAGCTCAGATGAAAGAATGGTGAGAAATAATAAATCATTACTGCTTTCACCACTCAGTTTCAGAGTAGTTTGTTACAAAGCAGTAGATAATTTAAGTACTTGTCCCATTTGTTGCATATGCCTCATAATAGAAAAAAGTGGCCTTTTAAACAAAAACTGGTGTCACAAGTCCAAATTCCTCATGCCATGTTTTAAAAAGGGTCCTACCTGCTCTGGCCCTGCCCACCTCTCTTTACCTTATCTCCTTATCTTCTCTCTAACTCAGTCTCCTAGCCACATTCCCCAAATATGCCAAGCCTTTTCAGACTTCAAGACCTTTGTCCTTGCTCTTTTGTCTTCCTCAGATTCTTTTTCCAGGCTTTCACATGCCTGCCTCCTTCTCCCAAATCAGGCCTCACCTAAGTGTCACTTTCTCGGAAAGGCCTTCTCTGACTTCCTAAAATAACCCCTTCCCAATAGCTGGCCAAAAAGTACTCAATTCCCCTCTTTTCTTTCTATCATAGTGCTTAGCACTATCTTTCATTACCTCATTTATTTATGTTTACCTTATGGTCTATTTTCCCACCTTTCCATGAGGTCAGGAAAGACTGTGGACTCTGAGTTGTCCAGATCCTAGAACAATGTGTGTTGCGTTGTCCCTGCTGAGTAAATGCATGTTGAACGAATAGGTAGAGTGGTCATTCTGAGGAATTATTCAGAGTTACAGGCATGAAAGCACCTAGCAGAGGACCTGGGTCATGAGAACAGTCCTGATAACTACAGTACCAACTCCCAGTACTCTTCCTACTTGTTAACGTGTCTTGAATGCTTTCTTTGAACCAGGCACTTTGCTCCTAAGCATATCCATTATCTCAGTCTTCTATTATCTTCTTTTTACCAATAAAAAACTTGAGCCTTAGAGAGGTTAAACAACTTGGTAACTAGCTGCATGTTACTCAGATAAAATACCCAAGATTTAAAGTCACAAGGTTTAACCCTAGAGACTCCTTCTTATATAATACACTGGACTATGATTTCCTGAATAAATTGTTGCTATGTTGTTATCCCATCTTTATGCTTCCCTCCAAAGTGATGGTAGTATCTTACTTACGTTTGGAACCTGAGCAACAGACACCCAGGCAATAAAACCAAAGTTTTACTCATACAGTTTGGGCGCATAGGGATGGCTTCGTGGAGCAATCTCATTTGAGATGGACTTTGAGGAATGAATGAGCAAGATTTAGCCAGGCAGAAATTAGGAATTCCAGGGAAAGGAAACTGAATGTACAGAGGGGTTTTGATAATGTGTTTTCAAAGGTTACAGTGTTTAGAAGAAAATGTTTTGGTACGGAAACCTTCCTGATGATCTTTACACAATTTTCAACCTCTCTGGAGTCTTGGGAAACATATTTAAACAGACACATTAAAAAAACAGTGGAGAGAGACTTCCCTGGTGATGCAGTCATTAAGAATCCTCCTTCCAGTTCAGGGGACACGGGTTTGATCCCTGGTCCGGGAAGATCCCACGTGCCGTGGAGCAACTAGGCCCGTGAGCCACAACTACTGAGCCTGCACTCTAGAGCACACAAGCTACAACTACTGAGCCCACGTTCCACAACTACTGAGCCCACGTTCCACAACTACTGAGCCCATGCACCTAGAGCCCGTGCTCCAACAAGAGAAGCCACCGCAGTGAGAAGCCCGCGCACCGCAACGAAGAGCAACCCCTGCTCGCCGCAACTGGAGAAAGCCAGCACACAGCAACAAAGACCCAATGCAGACAAAAATAAAAAAATAGTGGAGAGAAAATGATGAGACAGCTGATCTTTCAGAGAAGACCCTAATTGGACAACATTCTTAAATGTTATATGGTGTTTGTCCTTAATTGGAAGATGGTTGTGTGGATCAGGGGGATCAAAATAGACTTTTCAGTCATTTGCACATAAACTTTTCAGTCTGCAGAATTCTGGGTTTTTAGACCAGGTGTCTATGTGAGGCATACCCTTCACATCAAACAACTTAAATCCAGTAACAAGTGATAACTTTTCAGAAATTAACACACCAGGTTCAGTTGAGAGGTTCAAATACCTTCTCGACTAAGAAGAAATTGTGCATGAAAAGTAAATCATAATATACCACATGTTTAGCATCAATTTCATGAAAATAATTATATATACATAAACTTAAATATATAAGCATATATATATATATATATATATATATATATATATATATATAAACTTATGACTGGTTTAATCTTAACAAGAGCTCTTTTGGATGACTGGGAAGTAATACAGTCTTTATGAAGATAGGTTGAACATCATCAAACAGCATGGTTCATTGTGAGTTTTTTGTCTTAAGCATTTTAAACAGTTGACTTCAAATTCCCAGCAGATGGTGGTGGCAGCAGGCAAACACTCTAGTCAATGAGAAATCAAAGTGAACTTTTAAAATAGCTGATTCGTAAACTTGGAACAACAAGGAGTGAATGTTAGAAAGAAGATAACAGATTTTCTACAATGCATCTTATTATGTGCAAATGAAAAAAAATTGAGAAACTGTAGAATTTGCAATAAGCACCCCAATGTGTGTTTTACATTCTGGGAATGTAAAGCAGTTGATGAGTCTCTTAGCAGAGAACCTGAATATTAGCTGTCACCAAATCTCTTTAGTATGTAATGACCTAGGAAATGCAGAGCAATATGTTTTTCTCCAAAAAAGCTTACCGGAGGTATTTTCTAAAAGATTATGGTTTTTCTATTAATGATTTAAAGTGGAAAAAAATAAGGGTACATGTTCTCTAGTAGCCTGCTCTATAGCATGATGATGATGATCTTATTATACTTACTATTATTCTTACTATAATAACTATATTTTAGTATAATTTGGGGAAAAGAAATGATTATTTTTAATTTTTAAAATTACTCTTGGGCTTCCCTGGTGGCGCAGTGTTTGAGAATCCGCCTGCAGATGCAGGGGACACGGGTTCGTGCCCCGGTCCGGGAAGATCCCACATGCCGTGCAGCGGCTGGGCCCGTGAGCCATGGCCACTGAGCCTGCGCGTCTGGAACCTGTGCTCCGCAACGGGAGAGGCCACAACAGTGAGAGGCCCGCGTACCACAAAAAAAAAAAAAAAAAAAAAAAAAAAAAATTACTCTTTATAGATTTTTGACTTCAAAGTCTAGAATTCCATGAATTTGTGAAGAAATTATTATTCAACCCTGGATATATATGTATATGTGTATATATATGTATTTATTTATATATATATATATGTATGTATTCTTATCTATCCTTGGTCACATTTCGGCTTACCTTGACCTTAAGAATATTGATTATAACTTCTCTCTACAATGGAAATTTTACAGATTGTGCAACTTTATCTCAATAGATGCTCAAAAGACCCAACCAAGTTGATTTAGGTCCCTTTTTTACCCCTTAGCTGTCTTTTTTTATTTGTCCGTTTGATATCTGCTCTATGGTAGTAGAAATGGTGGCTGTAATGGGGGTGGGGATTGGGGGTTCTATTTGAAGTAACCACAAGAAACTGTCCTAGCACAGAGAGGCCATATTTGCAGATAACCTTTATGGTTTTTTGCTGTACTGTATCTTGCTATGCTGTATCTTCTGTTATCCAAGATTCCCCAGGCCATTTTTGCATGGTTGGTTTATCAGCATGTAATGGACTAGCTCAATATACAACTCAGCTCCTCCAAATGTCACATACATGAGGTGGCTGAGAAACTGCATCCCATGCCAATAATAGGAAAAGAAGTATATATCTAATAAGGTAGGCCCACATTAAGTCTTTAGGGCTATATGGCTTTTCTCATGTCTTAGAAAGTCAACAGATATGGTAACTCCCCAACCAGCTGGTTCCCTTTCCTTAGTTGGGTGATCAAAGGAGTAAAAGTGCAGCTGTCATTTTAGCTGCAAATGTACAATTTTACATTAAACGGAAAAAGGGCACATGTGTTTTATTGAAATGAGCTCCATATCTGTTTTAAATTTCAGTTCATTGAATGCCCTGAAAATTAAATAAACACACAACAGGGCTTGCTAATATCTTCAATGAGGTGCTTAATTCCCGTTCTTAATCAGCCGTTTTCCACCCCTTTCCTCCTTCCTGCCTATCTGTCAAATGTTCCTTAATTAAGAATTATTCTTAATTACAAAGTTTATGTGTCATTTTATTTTAGAGGTAATTAATTAAATTTAGCACTAATCGTTGAGGATATTGCCTTTTCTGCACACACGTTGTTGCTTAATTATTGGAATACCTTGAATCCCTGGCTGAGAGCAGAGCATATTGATTTGTTTTGTGTCCGTGTGGCAGCTCATACTGAATAGGACAGAGACTCAGCCTGTTGAACAGACAAAGAAGTAAGAAGCATTTTTTTCTCAGTTGAAGGACTGTGAACAAACGCACTTTGGTCATTCGGTGCATTATGTGTAGTCTCAGGGGCTAGGAAGTGTGACGATTGTAGGGAAAATTCGATCCTAAAAGCAATAGGCATAGTGAAGCTATTCTGTAAGGGTCCTTGGATACTTGTTAGAATGGATTTGCCAATTTTTGTGTGTGGGGGGGATGATACTGAGGTCACTCTGAACAGGTCACCTGGTTAGAGGAAGGAAAGATCCAGTGAGCAGATTAGGAGAGGGGTGCGTTGGATTTTGGTTCCCTCTTCCAATTCTGTCCCCTCCACACTCTCCGATTTTATTTCTAGTATCATTTTCTGAGAGAACCCTTCCACAGCTAAATTATATACCTTTCCTGGGCACCAGTCAACCTTATTATAATTTCAGTTTATTTGGTTGATTATTTGATTGTCTGCCTCACCCAAACAAATGAAGTCTCTTCAAGGGCAGAGGTCATTTCTAATTTTGCTTATCATTTATTTGTCGTTTGTTTAATAGTAATTGACACAGAGTAGACACTAAGTAATTTTTAATGAATAATCTATTAAATAATTTTTCAAGAAACTCCAAGATATTTGACATTTTTTGAAAGTATTAAGTGTCCATTATGCTCGGTGATACTGTATTTTTGTGGGGGGCTGAGCCACGTGGCTTGCTGGATCTTAGTTCCCTGACCAGGGATTGAAGCCAGGGCCCCGGCAGTGAAAGTGCCAAGTTGTAACCATTGGATGGCCAGAGAACTCCCAGTTACACTGTGGTATTAGGTTCTGGGAGCAAGGAATAGATAAGTAAAATCTAATCCTTGCTTTCAAAGATTTATAATACGGTGGAGGAGAAAGTCATACAATTAAATATCATGTAAGCCAGATGGTAATACATGCTGTGAAAGAGATAGAAACACACCTCTATGAGAACACAGAGAAAGCAAACCTGCCAACATGGACAAGGCTTTAAAAATTCAGAGATTATTTGAAACCTGCCTTGCAGGTAATTTTGGATAAGTGGAGAACTAGGGAAAGGGCATATTGGGAAGAGGTCAGAAGATGAGCAAAGATCAGGGGCATGAATATTGATAAACATGATGTTATCACATTGCCAAAGATTGGAAAACATGGTGGTCCTCAGACCTGACAAGGATCCAGTGAGATAGGCATTCTCTCTGCTCCTAGCAGGACTGCAAAGGTGTGGGCACTTTCTGGAAAGCCATTTGGCAGTACATATCAGAAGCATCAATGTTTCCTCTTCTAGGAGTCTATTTAATGATCAGAGGTGTGAGCAATTCTTTATGTTCAGAATTCTTTATCACAGCATAATTAATAAATTAACAGCCTAAACAAACAAATGAAGGTTCATATTAAATTACAGAATTTCTATAGTGAAGAGCTATGTATCCGCTAAAAAATGTTTTTAAAGAATATTTAATGACATGGAAAGGTGCTTGGAATGCAATATGTATATAAAATAATGGAAATCTGAATGGAAAGTTGGACACCAGTTTTATAAGAGTGAAAATATAACCTGGGGGAAAAAGGAAATAACAGCAATATGCTAATTTGCTATCATTAATTACCTTTGGGTGGTAGGTTTACAAAGACCTTCCATCTTTTTTTGCATATGTTTTTGTTTTCCACAAAAACTACAGTTTCTACAGTGGTAATATTGCTTTTGTAACAAGGAAAACAGAGATATTTGAAATTATATGTTATGAAAGAAATAGGATATTATATCATATGGCTGAACTATAAAATGTACAGAGAACAGTTTTAGAAAATAAAGCTACAGTTTTAAAGGTTTTTTAGACCCTAATGTTTCTAGAGCCTTGTATTATGTATTCAAGGTAATAGGGAAAAGTACATGATACGGCCCTTCACTCAGATTTTATAATCTGGTTTAGGGAAGCAAGCCATAAATGTATAGCTTAATAACAATGTCAGATAACAGTTCTAGCCATATCATGGGTCAGGATGCTAGAAATTGCCAAAAGTGTGGTATATAAGTTGTGACCTAGAAGTTCAGACAGAGATTAGCCTACTGAATAAATTACGTAGAATTTCTAAGTGCTTTTTGTTATGCCCCAACCATGTCCCTTTGGGGTACATGTGGTCCCACCAGCTGTGCAAGGACATGTGGGCTCTGCAATTACCTGCCATGGCAGCAGAATCTGAGAGTGATGGGTAAATGTGTGGACTGACTGAGAAGGTGGGGACGAGGAGGGTAGAGAGATCTCAGACTTTCTATGGCTAGGGGTCCAGAAACAAGTAGATGTTCCTCAGCAGCCTTCCTATCTCAAGCTGTGTCTTTCCAAAAAACCCCATCCTTAATATATGAATATGTGGTTGTACCTTCTCTGACGTGTGATGAACATTAATTACACACACACACCTATGTATGTGTACATGTGTATGTATTCTCTCTATATGTGTGTGTGCCCATGTGTGTATACGTTTTTTCTGTGCATGAATCACTCAGAATCTATGGCAGGTAATTGATTGTATAAACTCATTTAAATGGATTTACCATTTTCATTCCTGTTGCCACCAATTTGCTTCATCCTAAATTACTGTTGAATTACTAGAATGGTCAAAAATATGTACAATGTTGTTATTGAAAAATGCCTGGAAATTTTGGAAAAGGACAAGAAGAATATATTCTGGATACCAAGAGAACCAGTAAATTCGCCTTTGAAAGTATCATAGCAAACTTAAAATATTAGGCAAATGGGATATTTCTTAGTTGTTTATTTAATGTTTTTGTGTTTGTTCTTTCGATATGAATTTTCATCCATTCACAGATAGGTGTAAAGCTCTTCCTCCGCTATGTGTAAAGCTACTGATAAATGATACAGAAATATAAAGTACAAGTTAAGGAACATGAGTCCCTACTGTCTACAGATACTGAGGTTCTAGAATAAATAAAATGCATTCCTTGACCATGAAACATTTATGATCTCTTAGAGGACTCAGGCCAATAAAGGTACTGATTTTGCTCTCAAGGAAATTCTAACCATTGACCTTGACCTGCAGGTTGAAGAAATCAAGGACATCTTTATGGGAAAAGTGACCCGTGATCTCGGTTCCAGGTTACAGTGTTTCTTAACTTTTTTGGTGAGGAGGTCAGAGATCTCTTTCATCATCTGAGGAAAATGATTGTTTCTCAGCTCCAAAACTCACAAGTACATTGTAATGCAGTTTAACAAATTGATGGATTCTCTCCAAGCCATTCTGTGTGCATTTAGCTTACAAACACCTACTTTAATGAGTAGTTAGAATCTAGACATGCACTAGGCTGGAAGCAGGCAAAGCGAATTAATTGTATGTGGGTGAGTAAAAACACCAAGGTGAAATGCATGAAGTGTGTATAGAAAATGGAGAGAGCTCTCTTTGACTACCTGGAATTGGATAATAGAAGATCTAGATTGAAAGGTGAGGGAGGGGTTTCAAATCTCTAAGTACTGAAAGTTGCACCCTGTGCCATATTATATCATGGGTCCATTTCCAAGGACCTGCCTTTCAGCCATTGTTAATCTTAATTAAGCAAAAGTACCCAGTCTTCCTAGTTTCATTCTAGGGCTTTAGCAACAACAAATTTTGCTCTTATCCTTCATAAGGTGGTTTTCCTTCTGCTGCCAGGGTCCAGGTGTGTGTCTGGCATTCTGTGAAACCAAAGGAGAGATTGGACAGACTGTACCAGTCATTGACCCCACCTTTCAGAGCAGTTGAGGTCTGTCTTGTCACTTTCCTGTGTGGAGACAGTTTTTCTCCTTAGATTCCCTGTAAGTCAAAACAATCCACCATTATTGTGATAGCATGTCCAGCTCTCAGAATGTCACAAACGCTTTACAACAAGAAGTGGAAAAGAAAGATGATGCTTTGCAAACTTGGGTATAGTTATTTTCAAACAGAAAGGGAAAATGACAAGAAGAGGTTGAGTGGAATAAAAGTAAAGATAAGGCTGCTGACTTGAAAAAACAGTCAAGACAAGATTGATAGACCCTGAACAAATGCACATATCTCTCTTGTATACACCCCCCCACACACACACACAGAGTCCCAGCCAGCAACTTCTAAGAGTTTTGTTGATGATGTGATTTTCCTGATATTAATTTTTAATCATAGGAATATAGTTATATGCTGATGCTTGAACATAGTTCATTTAGTCCCTCTGAATGTATGTCCACATGTTGAAGATTAAGTGAGTCAATACATGCAAACACTTAGACCAGAGCATAGTGCATATGAACACACTTCAAGTGTTTTTCCATTATTATTGATGTTAATGATGATGTTGATGGTGTTGAGGGCCAACAATGATATATTATTAACTTGTTTCTTCCTTAGAGGGACCCAGTAAAATAATGATTCTTTTGAACCCTTTTGATATCTGAGCAAAGGTAACTGAGATGCAACTAAGTGGCAGCTGTAGGTGTTGCCCTTCTCATCCTTGACTACGAATGTTCCAGTAGCCTTTCAGGTGGCAGGTATTTTATAGTGTACTCTCAGGACCACTTGCTATAGAATCTCTTGTGTTGTCCCCTTAAACACAGATTTCTGGGCTCTCCCATAAACCTACTAAAACAGAGTCTCTGGACATGGATCCCTGAGGCTGCCTTAAACTCTGCAACCATTGCTCTATCCAAACTCTGAAAAAACTCACGTTTATGTATCATTTATAGGATCTACCTTAAAGGTAGACTTTCATTTGATGAGGACTAGTGGAGAATGCTGGCTCTAAAATGTCTTTACTTTTCCTACAATTCACACTATTAAATATTTATTCTTTTAGTTTCTAGTGTACCTATAAGAGTTTCCATTTAAAATTTAAATACTTGGGGAAGCCATTAACATCCATTAACACTCTGTGTGAATTAGGGATTTGAAAGTCAATCATTTAGCAAGGCTTCAAGGGGAGAGGAAGATGAATGAATCCCATTGAGGACAAAGGAGAGAGAAGGCAGGGAGCAGAATAGATCAGCCTAGCCAAAGCATTGCAGCTGAGAATACTGGACAGCTAGGGAATATGAAAACAATGGATTTTGTAGCCAAAGGCAAAAAAGGAGAAATTGTAGAAAGTTGTATAAATGGGTTTAAAATAAGCTTTGGACCCCAAGTACCCGTTTTTCTTATCTCCTTCCCAGCGTGACGTGAAGTAGAGTCTGATGTCTGTCCCATGTATTTAACACGTAATGCAGAGTTCAGACATCTCAGTATAAATCATGGGATGAAAATGGACCCTGAACAAGTCAGACCAAGTTAAACCTAGATTTATCCAAACAATGGTAATCAGCGAATTTTGTTTGGGGAAAAAAGTTTTCTCTTCAATTTTGAATGATGTTTCCCGTAAATTATTTTTAAAATTGCTTACGAGTTATTTTTTTCTTTTTAATGGTTATAAATAAAATAATTTAAGAAAAAGTCATATCCATGTGATATTCTTGTTATCTGTATGAACGTATCATTGTACAGATTAAAATGATAAAAGAAGGATCAGAAATACTCAGGCAAGATGAATTGGGACGGGCAGAGGAGAAATACCTTTAGGAGTGTTATTAGCCAGGCCGTTGCCTTGTTCAGTGATCAGTATGATAATTTGTACTTGTCAGAACTTGTGGAAAAGAAAGATTAGCCATACATTCTTGTGAAATGGAAGCTACATTCATTTAGCAATTAGCTCTTTACATAGCAATTAGCTTTGGTTATTTTAATAAACATAAACATCCGTCATATTAATCTGCCGTTTCTTCCTTGTATGTACATTATCTACCATCTGGTCTTTAACCTAAAAATGTCTACACCGTGAATCGTCTTTGTCAGGTCAAGTAATGGGGTTAAAAATGCACAGTAACTTACTGCAGAAATGAAGAAAAGACATTGAAAGAGAGGTAAATTCAGCATCACATTTTGAGCAGTAGTGAGAGAGTGAATACTTTAGGTGACCTAACCCCTTTCCATTTCCTTTAACTTATGCCCCCCAAAATGTTAAAAGTAATCTTAAAATACAAGAATGCATATAAACCTCTGAAGAAACCCATGGAAATAGTATAATTCTTCCCCCCATTGCATGTTTTCATCTAGTTTTATTTCACATCAAGAGGTAGCACTACCCCATAAATTTAGTAGCATTTGGTCTTACTCTAAGACAGACATAAAAATAGAAGTGTCCTTCCAAAAATGTCACTGTTTTGATAATTTTAGAAACAGTTTTAAGGTTTAGAATCCAAGAAGTAAGCTTCATAGATCATCATAGTGTTTTTTTAAAAAGATATTTATTTTTTTGCCTGCGCTGGGTCTTAGTTGCCGCGTGTGGGATCTTTTAGTTGTGGCATGCGAGCTCTTAGTTGCAGCATGCAGGAATCTAGATTGAACCCTGGGCCCCTGAATTGGGAGCTCAAAGAGTCTTAACCACTGGACCACCAGGGAAGTCCCCATTGTAGTGATTTAAAGGAGAAAACCTAACTGCTTTTTGTGGGCTTGTTTAGTTTGTTAAAATATGAGACTTATCTATGTTTTGTTTGCTAGATTAAAGCCTTGTTTTCCCTCTGTTTGAGCCCCTTCTTATTTAAATCATATTGTAAAAGAACTAAAGAGTAGATGGTGGTGGTTTTGGTTTACATCAGTGAATGCTTCACAGTTGTGTTTCTATTCCAATTTCCAACCTCAGTTAGCAGTATTACATCCTGCGATTTTGGGCAGGAGAAAACCCAACTAACCTGATTTTTGTTTGGAGAAAATACACCAGCCAGTTCCTGACTGCCGAAGCTGTTTTTTAATCCCAAAGTGCATGAAATTAAAATAATTTCAAATAGGAGTACCTATAAAGAGAATTACATCCTATCCTATACAGTAAACTAGTTCCCCAGCTATTGGTAGGAGGACAAAGATACTTGATCTGGAAAGGTATGTGATTCCTGTTATTGAACATTTATTAAAACAGCAGGTGAGTGCTGTAGGGGAAGCTAGCAATATGCCTGATGCCTGCAGCCTGAGAATGAGACAACTTTCTGGCAGGGTTTAACCCTTACATTAATCCAAATTTACTGCCTTTGAACTTCCTCTTTTTGGCCCAGGTTAACTGTGCCCACAACTGAGTTCTTAAATGCTGTGGGAAAAAACTAACCGTATGCAAATTGTTGCGATTTAGATTTCATGGCATCCAAGTGGAGATGCCTGGGAGGTTATTAAATATATAGCCTGAGGTTTAAGAATGAGAGCCAAGCTAGAGATCTTAGAGATTTGGGAGTCCTTAACCTAGAGGTGTTAATTGAAGCCAAGGTAGGTGTGACCTTATCTGGGAAGAGAATGAGCTTTTAATAAGGAACTGTGATTTCCCTTTAGCCTACTAGAGTTTGTCCACAGGGAGTTTCAGTCATTTAAATATCAGGAGACCTAACGGAAAAGTCTGGATTTCTGACTTCTCTTGATGGTATGGTGACTTGCATTCCTGTACGGCCGCAGTAGACTGGAGCTGACAAGTTGCCTTTTACAGACGGGGAATGTGCTCCTTGGTTCCCCAAAGTTCCCACTACTCGCTTATGGTTGGCTTCACACATTTATATGCAAGCCAGTCACCTTGTAAACATTTGAATTTGCAGTTTCTGATGGACAATTGTAAACTCGTATGTCTGCTTTTGATTTCATTTTCTTAGTCCTTGAATGGGCAATTATTTTACAATTGAATGGGAGTTAAAAGTGTGGCTTTTTGGTAGGATTGTTTGCATCATTAGAGAGATGCAACTATCCAATGTTAGAGTAGAAGGAAACCTTAGCAGCTATTTAGTCAGCCGTTCATTCTGCAGATGGAGAGGCGGGGCAGAGGCTAGCTTAGAATTCAGGTCACATGGTTCCCAGACCTTGGAATCTTTAGTTATTAACATATACTGACAAGTTTGTTCTTAATTGAACAGAAAAGTTTGTATTTATATCTGGATGGGAATAGAGACACCAAAAATGAAGTTAAAACCTGTAACTAATTTGATATCTTATTGAATATGAATATATGGTATATAGATTTTTGAAGGGATTGTAAATTTACTTATTGCAGTTGTGCTTTGAACAGTGCCTTAAAAAAAATAATCTGCTTATTTCTACCTATTGAGAGAGAAATAGCTATTTCCTTAGTATTATCCTTTGGATCACATTGGGTTTTTTCCCTACACAGTTTGCAATGCAGCCAAATTAAAAGGGCCACAGGTACCGCCCTCCACCCAAGAATCAAAGGAATCATTTGGTGTGAAAGGTATGTCATGCCAGGCTCAACACCAGTCAATTACTGATTACCCGAGCTGTGTTTTATCATCCTGAATACATAGAATTAAAATAATTGCAAATGTGTGTATATACACAAAGAGAAATATATGCACACAGCTCCCTGCTGTTGGTGGGAGGACAGGGTTATTTGCTGGAGTGGTATACAATATCTGTTTTTGAGCAAGATGCTTAACTTGAGCCTGCATTTATTAAAATAGCAGATGAGTGCAGGCAACCTGATAATGAGGAACCATCTAGCAAAGTTAACTCTTCAACAAGGTTAGAGGCATGAATAGTCCCATCCAGTTACTAGCTGCAAGACTTTCAGAAAACACACATTTACCTAATGAAGTATTTATCCAACCTTATTCCCCCTGTGGGTCTTTGTAACCCTCACTGGGTATGCCTGGAGCCATTATTTGAGTCCAGGCCAGTGATCTAAGCATTTCTGTGGCCCAGGCACTAGTGAGAGTTAGGCGTTGAGAACATTGTAAAAGTTGGTAGTCTGGGAACCATTAAGCAAAGAGCAGAGCCAAGATGAGGAGATATAATCCTTACTGAGTTTCAGTATAGCACCTATAGAGAAGGATACATTTTTGCTAGGTCTAATAATCAAATTAACAGTAAACAGGATGACAGGAGAAAAACTAAGTTAATTATGTATGTATGGGTCCCGTAAGAATATAGGACAGGAGGGCAAGTTGGGCAATTGAAGCTTGTATGCCATTCTGAGCTAAGGATGGGGATGGGGCCTTAAAAGTGGAGGAGGGTAGTTCACAGGACAATAAGCAGAGCAGATGTTTGTCCTGCCATACAGATAGGTCATTCAGATAAAAAGTTATCTCTGGTACTTGTTCTCTTTCTGGGCCAGGCCCTCTGTCTAAATTCCTTTAAATAGTCAAGGGAGAGAGAAAATTTTTCCTTGAGTCTTCCAGGTCTTTATTGCCTTAAGCTAAGAGTAGTTCACATGCCAAATTGGAACCTTTTGGAGAGGCTCATCTGAACCTCTTCACACCTGAGGACTCTATACTAAATCATCCGCAAATGAGACTGGAAGTTTAACACAAGAGAGTTCTGCACCTTGCAGACATAAACAAGTAACAGTAGTGTGTAAGACTTCATTTCTTTATTTGCTTTAAAGCAACTTATTTCTGGCTATGAACCTCCATCCAATCTTTGCCAATTTGGTGAGAAAATTACATTTCCATTCTTACTGGAGCCAATCCAGCCTCTGAAGTTGAACACAGTAAATGGGTAAGGATATCTAAATGCTGGTCTGCTAAAATTGCCACTGACAGTCTCTGTCAAAGCCCAAGTGGTTCCTTGCATTTGGCTTCTAGAAAAAGAATCTCAGCTCAAGTTATAACATCAGTACCTTGGATAGCGCCTCCCTAGGCACATCGCGGCGTAACCTGGTAGGGCGAGCACTGACTTGCTACAGATGCTCTACTCCCACAGAACTGCATCCCCTCCCCAGGCAAAAGGGATCTCATCTTTCATGTTGTTTATGACTGTTGCCCCAGCGCATCTGTCTGCATCTTGCTAGAGACCACCTCTTTTCACAAGCTCTTTACTACTTCTTTTAGGAGAGAGAGAGAGGGAGAGAGAGAGAGAAGGGTGGGGAATGGGGGAAGAGGTGTCCCCTCCCCCTTCTTCAGGAGATATTTGACCATGTCTATTGCTGCTCAGCATCCCCCAGTGCACAGAGCAATACCCATACAACAAAGAGTTATCCAACCCTAAATGTCAGGAGTACTGAGGTTGAGAAACCCTGCTCTATCCCTTATTTAATGGGATCAGGTTAGAGGTATTTGGAACCATTTCTGAGAGGGAAAAATGAGGCAGGGAGAGGGGCAGTACTAGAGAGAATTAAATCTGTGGGAGGATGGTGATTCAGCAGGTCAGGATGAAGTGAACTCTCTGAAATTCACTCTGGGATTAGTGGTGGAGAGGCTGATATAAGAAGTCTGCGTTTTTAATGCAATGCCCTGGCCCCAGTTCCTTTCTCCTCCTCTCTTGTATACACTGCTATGAAAATTCATCGGTTTCGATAGAGACAGTGAGCAACTCACACCTCCTTCCCTTCCAGAACATACAGGAAAGTTCTTATCAGTTCACTATTTCATGTGTATTCTTTATGAAAAGTCAGGCATGCCCTGTGAGGTGTCTGTGTGTGTGTGTGCATGTGCGTGTCTGTGTGTTGCCACTGAACTAAGATTATATGTCTTCTCACTCCTTTCTATTTCTGTTGCTCATGGAAAACCTGAACACTTAGAAAAGTAGTCATAACAGCCTATGATGTTCATACTAGCTAATAATTTCCCTTTTTTTTTCTTTACAATCTCCAATTTCTTTGGTGAGCTATCAGAGCAACAGGTTTTCCAAATAAAGTTTCTATTCTGTCAGCAGGTAATGTGTGTCCTACAGCTTGTGAATATTTTGCTACAACCACCGTTTTAGTTAAATTACATTCTCTGGGACAGGTAATAAGAAACAAAATTGCTCTACTTTTGGTTACATGTGTTCTCTGCAAGTGGATATGCTCACCAAGAGACAAAGTAGTCTGGGGAAATGTCCCAAGTATGTTCAATTCATTATTTCTCAGAGAAGCCAATTAGCATGGGGGAATACATGATCTTTGGGATAGTCCAGACATGAACCCCTATGCTAACTATGTGGTCTTGGGTAGGTTTTCAACTCTCCAAGCTTTATTTTCTAATCCACAAGTCGGGTAATACTGCCAACATCCAATTTAGGTGAATAGTCAGTGTTTAGTCCATGAGAGTTCCTTTTGTTTTGAAGCATCCTTAACGATATCCTCTTCATTCACCAAGGAAAAGGTATTACCCATCATTAAGTAATAAATCCCTGGGCTCCTCACCCAAGGGCAGGGGTCAGCAGATTATGGCCAAAGGGGCAAATCTTTTTTTTTTCGGTACGCGGGCCTCTCACTGTTGTGGCCTCTCACGTTGCGGAGCACAGGCTCCGGATGCGCAGGCTCAGCGGCCATGGCTCACGGGCCCAGCCGCTCCGCGGCACGTGGGATCCTCCCGGACCGGGGCACGAACCCGTGTCCCCTGCATCGGCAGGCGGACTCCCAACCACTGCACCACCAGGGAAGCCCTAAAGGGGCAAATCTTAACAGTTGCCTATTTTTGTACAAACCACGGGCTGAGGATAGCTTTACAATTTTGTAAATGCCTGAAAAAAATGAAAAATCATACTAATATCTCATTATATATGAAAATTTTACAAAATTCAAATTTCAGTGTCCCTCAGTAAAATTTTATTAGAATATAGTTACATTCATTCCTTTATGTTTTGCCTCTGAGTGCTTTCACACTCTAGCTGCAAAGTTGTAACAAAGACCCTTGCTCTCAAAACTTACAATATTTACAGTCTGATCCTTTACAGAAGATGTTTGTCAACCTCTGCCCTAGAGAGTACCATAGAGGGGAGACCAGTGAGAATCACCTCCATCACAAATAATCACCTTTACCCTTGTTATCTTTGATGTGGGTCTTGCATTCAAAATCATTGTTTATTTTTTTATGTGTGCCAGGTATTCATATGCATAACTTGTCTCTATTGGCAGTTATCCTGACTTATAGTATTATCTCAGTTACAGCTCTTTGGGAGAATGTGTGACCATTTCTTTAAGGCATTCCTCAAGAACATCTCAAAGCTGATTCTTTCGGTGCCTCCTTGACTTTATTTTAAATCATGTCACCCATAGCGTGTCCTCAAAGTTTGTTGAAAAACTACCCAACACTTTTTACAATGGTCTAGTAACAAAGAGGCAGAAACGTAATTTTATTTATAACCTATGATGATTGTGGTGGTGCTTATGATGGAAGAAGTGGTGGTGGTGGTAGTGGTAGAGAAGGAGGAGGCAGAGAAGAAGAAAAAGAAAATGATTCCGTTTTCCTCTCACTGTGCAATGATAGCCCAAGGAGTGTTAGGTCAACAACTGGCTTGAGTATCACATGATCTCATTTCCAAGCTGGGTGAAATCAAGGTAGGAGTTCTCTCCTCTAGGGTACTGAGAATGAGGAACTCACTGGAAAGTAACAGAAGCTATTAACTGCAGGGTCTTCCAAGATATCTCTTCCAAGATAGTGTTTCATCAGGCTGTTTACCTAAAGCCATTGCCTCCAGGGAATATACTAATTAGCATAGCTATCAGTGACAGTAGCATATATGGATAAGTTTAAACATAGGTATTTTGATTAACAGATTGTCTCACTAACAAAAGAGGGTTAGATGTATTTTCTTGGTACTGTAAGTTAAAATAAACAATTATTAGGGCTCTTGTTTTTCTTGTTGTTTCTAAGCAAGCTAACACCCTAGCTGTTTGCCATCACATATTTATGACCTTCCTTAGCACACCGTGTGTGTCAGCATATTAGACAAGTGGATACCTTCCAGCTAGAGATGATGATGTTTGTTCTTACTGCTTTGCAGAGTATCCAGGGGTGATGAGTGCCAACATTCTGCACCCGTGTTATTGTTGAACAGCAGAATGCGATCCAGTTGATTTTCATGTAGTATGTGGCATAAATTACATCTCAGATGCTTAGATTAAAGTTAAGTGGCACACTTGGACCCAAGAGAAGTATTGTTTCTCGCTAGGCAACTGGCACACTTCTGTCTGTTTATTCACAAATATTTGAAGATGCATTCCCTTGATTAAATATTTCTGCAAATAGCAGGAAGAAAGGTTGGAAAGAGGCAACTTTGCTTCTAAGAGAGTTTGATGTTCCCCTTTTGGAAAAGCGATGAAAACCCACAGTGCCCAGTGCCTTCCCTCCACTACCTCTGCCCTTCCTGTACACAGTTCCAATAATTTCCCTTTTTTTTTTTTTTTGCCAGCCTGCTTTCTCCTTGATGTAGCTCATTTTTTTAAAAAAATGTAA
Source organism: Kogia breviceps (assembly GCF_026419965.1). Lineage (NCBI taxonomy): Eukaryota > Metazoa > Chordata > Mammalia > Artiodactyla > Physeteridae > Kogia > Kogia breviceps. The sequence goes on along the minus strand of NC_081319.1, from coordinate 13,510,179 downwards.
ATATCAGAGCCTTGAGGGTTGGGGCAGGAGGAAGGGAATGTGAGTTCCATCCATGTTTTGAGCACTTAGATATCTTCTGTTTTTCCCTTTGCCTCTTTCTTAATATGACAGAAAATTTGAGATTAAATTTATCTCTCTGAGGTCTGTTGCTGTTTATGTCTTTGATTAAAACATCCTGCAACCGCATATCCTGAGAAGTTATCTTTCTTAATACTCTAGTAAATTTTTTTTTTGTCATACACACACTGATACATACAAACACCATTTTATTTAATCATGTGATGACTCTGTCAAGAAAGGGAAATATCCTTATAGAAAATTTATGAATTAAAATGTGTAAAAAAAATCAGTAAAAAACATTTCATTTTTATCTTTTTGCATTTCTTCACCATAGGTTAGAATACTTCTTTAAAAAATATGGTAGTCTCAAAAGACAAATGTGGTACTTCTGTAAATGTCTGTTCCTGATTTTAATTTTTTTATTGAAAATCTTTGCATCATTTTCTTATGAAAATTCTCCAACATACATTGTTGGAAATAATATCACAGCGAACACCAGTATACCCATCAACTGGATTCTATCTGTAACATTTCACTCTCTCCATCCTTCTATCTATCCATTCCCCTTTTCATTCATTGGTTCTATTTTTCCAATGCATTTCAAAGTGAACTACACACATGCATGCACTTCTTCCTAAATACTTAGCCAAAATGTATATACAATGAAACATATAGATCTTAAGTGGCCACTACTTGGGATTTGACAAGGGCATGCACCTGTGTAAAACAAACCCCAATCAAGGTACAGAACATTATCCCAGAAAACTCCTTCCAAGTATGAGTTGAGTTTTAAATAAAATATCAAAAGGTTGATTTTGTAAGATTTTCTTTAAAATTCTTTAGAACCAGAAGAAAACATCAGTGAAATTCACAAATTAATCCAAGGTAGATTTGCCTACAGCCTGAGTTTATGAATGCCCTTGCCTTGGTTTTCTCTTTGAATATTTTAGTGACATTAGGCAGACCCTGCTTAACTGTGATGAAAATTATTATCTTTGTTCTCAGGGTCATCAAATGGATGTATCCTAATCATGTCACATTTTTCCAGTTTCCTGACTCTTGTATAGGAGCCTTTTAATGCTAATTGATCCTTAAATCTAAGTAGTGGGTCATTTGCAGTTAATAACATGTGTCTGCAACTACGTTACTCTGTGGAAGAGATCACTGATCTTATCCTTTGAATTTCTGTATGAAAACCCAAAAATCCCAGACATACACGTGACTTTCCCAAGATGGCATATCTCAGCAGTATAACAGCTAAACATTGAGAATATACCTGTCTGGTTCTTTTTATTTATTTATTTTTAAATTAAATTTAATTTTTTTATACAGCAGGTTCTTATTAGTTATCTATTTTATACATATTAGTGTATACATGTCAATCCCAGTCTCCCAATTCATCCCACCACCACTCCCCCACTTTAACCCCTTGGTGTCCATACGTTTGTTCTCTACATCTGTGTCTCTATTTCTGCCTTGCAAAACGGTTCATTTTTACAATTTATCTAGATTACACATATATGCGTTAATATACAATATGGGATTTTCTCTTTCTGACTTACTTCACTCTGTATGACAGTCTCTAGGTCTGTCCACGTCTCTACAAACAACCTAGTTTCGTTCCTTTTTATGGGCGAGTAATAATCCATTGTATATATGTACCACATCTTCTTTATCCATTCCTCTGTTGATGGACACTTAGATTGCTTCCATGACCTGGCTATTGTAAATAGCGCCACAATGAACATTGGGGTGCATGTGTCGTTTTGAATTATGGTTTTCTCTGGGAATATGCCCAGTAGTGGCATTGCTGTGTCATATGGTAATTCTATTTTTAGTTTTTAAAGGAACCTGCATACTGTTCTCCATCATGGCTGTATCAATTTATATTCCTACAAACAGTGCAAGAGGGTTCCCTTTTCTCCACACCCTCTCCAGCATTTGTTGTTTGTGAATTTTCTGACGATGGCCATTGTGACCAGTGTAAGGTGATACCTCATTGTAGTTTTGATTTGCATTTCTAGAATAATTACTGATGTTGAGCATCTTCTCATGTGCATCTTGGCCATTTGTATGTCTTCTTTGGAGAAATGTCTATTTAGGTCTTCTGCCCATTTTTGGACTGGGTTGTTTTTTTTTTTTTTTTTTTTTTTAATATTGAGCTGCATGAGCTGTTTATATATTATGAAGATTAATCCTTCGTCCATTGATTCGTTTGCAAATAATTTTTCCCTTTCTGAGGGTTATCTTTTCGTCTTGTTTATAGTTTCCTTTGCTGTGCAAAAGCTTTGAAGTTTTATTTGGTCCCATTTGTTTATTTTTGTTTTTATTGCCATTACTCTAGGAGGTGGATCAAAAAAGATCTTGCTGTGATTTATGTCAAAGAGTGTTCTTCCTATGTTTTCCTCTAAGAGTTTGATAGTCTCTGGTGTTACATTTAGGTCTTTAATCCATTTTGGGTTTATTTTTGTGTATGGTGTTAGGGAGTGTTCTAATTTCATTCTTTACATGTGGCTGTACAGTTTTCCCAGCACCGCTTATTGAAGACACTGTCTTTCCTCCATTGTATATCCTTGCCTCCTTTGTCATAGATTAATAGACCATAGGTGCGTGGGTTTATCTCTGGGCTTTCTGTCCTGTTCCATTCATCTATATTTCTGTTTTTGTGCCAGTACCATATTGTCTTGATTACTATAGCTTTGTAATATAGTCTGAATTCAGGGAGTCTGATTACTCCAGTTCCATTTTTCTTTCTCAAGATTGCTTTGGCTATTCAGGGTCTTTCGTGCTTCCATACAAATTTTAAGATTTTTGGTTCTAGTTCTGTAAAAAATGCCATTGGTAACTTCTATAGGGATATCATTGAATCTGTAGATTGCTTTTGGTAGTATAGTCATTTTCACGTTATTGATTCTTCCCATCCAAGAACATGGTATATCTCTCTATCGGTTTGTGTCATCTTTGATTTCTTTCAAAATTGTCTTAGAGTTTTCTGAGTACAGGCCTTTTACCTCCTTAGGTAGGTTTATTCCTAGCTATTTAATTCTTTTTGTTGCAGTGGTGAATGGGATTGTTTCCTTAATTTCTCTTTCGGATCTTTTGTAGTTAGTGTGTAGGAATGCAAGAGATTTCTGTGCATTAATTTTGTATCCTGCAAATTTACCAAATTCATTGATTAGCTCTAGTAGTTTTCTGGTGGCATCTTTAGGATTCTCTATGTATAGTATCATGTCATCTACAAACAGTGACAGTTTTACTTCTTCTTTTCCAATTTGGATTCCTTTTATTTTTCTTCTCTGATTGCCATGGCTAGGAATTCCAAAACTATGTTGAATAATAGTGGTGAGAGTGGACATACTTGTCTTGCTCCTTATCTTAGAAGAAATGCTTTCAGTTTTTCACCATTGAGAATGATGTTTGCTGTGGGTTTGTCATGTATGGCCTTTATTATGTTGAGGTAGGTTCCCTCTATGCCCACATTCTGGAGAGTTTTTATCATAAATGGCTGTTGAATTTTGTCAAAAGCTTTTCTGCATCTATTGAGATGATCATATGGGTTTTACTCTTCAGTTTCTTATGGTGTATCACATTGATTGATTTGCGTATATTGAAGGATCCTTGCATCCCTGGGATAAATCCCGCTTGATCATGGTGTGTGATCCTTTAAATGTGTGGTTGAATTCTGTTTGCTAGTATTATGTTGAGGATTTTTGCATCTGTATTCATCAGTGATATTGGTCTGTAATTTTCTCTTTTTGTAGTGTCCTTGTCTGGTTGGTATCAGGGTGATGGTGGCCTGAATTTGAGAGTGATGGTGAATGAATTTGAGTGTTCCTTCCTCTGCAATTTTTTGGAAGAGTTTGAGAAGGATGGGTGTTAGCTCTTCTCTAAGTGTTTGATAGAATTCACCTGTGAAGCCATGTGGTCCTGGACTTCTGTTTGTTGGAAGATTTTTAATCACAGTTGCAATTTCATTATTTGTGATTGGTCTGTTCGTATTGTCTGTTTCTTCCTGGTTCAGTCTGGGAAGGTTATACCTTCTAAGAATATGTCCATTTCTTCCAGGTTTTCTATTTTATTGGCATAGAGTTGCTTGTAGTAGTAAATTGTAGTAAATTGGGGTTTCCCTGACCATCCCCCCAAAACAGTTAAAAGAAGCCCAGGTTTGTCAGGATCAGTCTTCCTGATTCCTCAGACTCTTGCTGAGTCTTTGTGGAAGGAGAAGTGCCCACTGATTATGATGTTTGACATGGTAACATGTAAGCCCGGATGGCCAGTGACTGTCTCTTTTGCCACAAAGGGGAACCCACCTACAATTATAGAAAATAGACAGTAAATCTTAGACTTTGCATTTATGTCAGACAACAGATTTTTTTAAAGCCAGTTTTGGTTGAGTTTTCTGCCACTTGTGTTAGGATTCTCCAGAGGAACAGAACCAATGGGATACATGTATATACAGAGAGAAAGATATTTACAGGTATCTCCTGCTTTTGGAAAGTTCACTTTACACCACTTTGCTTGTACAAAAGACCCACTTAATACCTGTTTTCACTAACTGAAAGAAATCCAAAGAGGATTTTTTCTTTTCCAAAAAAAAGTGAAAATAGTGTTCAGCATTTCTTTTGCAGTGAGCCTATAGACGGAATTGGTATCCAGGGTAGCCAGAGTGGCACCACCAATCTCCTTCCCCAGCAACTACACTGGGCATCTTAGCACTAAGCCACCATAGCTTTGAACTGTGTCTGTGAGCATCTGTGCTTTATCTGAGTTTAATTTGTGCATCCATTAGCACGATGTGCCCTAGGGCAACTGCTTCTTCTCTGTATACCATTTCAGCTTACACAAGTCTTTACAGGAATGCCCTAGTTTTCAAAAGCCAGGAAACCCACATTTTAAGAAATAGGCTTATGTAATAACGGGGACAAGCAAGTCTGAATTCTGCAGGCCAGGAGACTCAGGGAAGAGTTGGTATTGCCGTCTTGAGTCTGAAGGCAGTCTGGAGAGAGAATTCTTAGTCATTTTTTTCTCTTAAAGCCTTTTCATGATTGGATGAGACCCACCCACCTTATGAAGAATAATCTGCTACTCAGAGTTTACTGTTTTAAATGCCAATCCCTATCAAAATACCAATGACACATTTTACAGAACGAGAACAAATACTTTAAAAATTTGTATGGAAATACAAAAGATTCCAAATAGACAAAACAGTCTTGAGAAAGAAGAACAGAGCTGGAGCAATCATGCTCCCTGACTTCAGCCTATACTACAAAGCTACAGTCATCAAAACAATATTGTACAGGCACAAAAACAGACACATAGAACAATGGAATAGAATAGAGAGCCCAGAAATAAACCCATGCACTTAATGGTCAATTAAGCTATGACAAAGGGGGCAAGAACATACAATGGAGAAAAGACAGTCTCTTCAATAAGTGGTGCTGGGAAAACTGGACAGCTGCATGTAAAAGAATGAAATTAGAACATTCTCTAACACCATATACAAAAAGAAACTGCAGATGGTCAACAGGCACGTGAAAAGATGCTCAACATAGCTAATCATCAGGGAAATGCAAATCAAAAGCACAATGAGATATCACCTCACACCTGTCAGAATGGCTGTCATCAAAAAGAACACAAATAACAAATGTTGATGAGGACATGGAGAAAAGGGAACTCTCATACACTGTTGGTGAGAATGTAAATTGGTGCAGCCACTGTGGAAAACATTGTGGAAGTTTCTCAAAAAACTGAAAATACATGTACCATGTGACTCAGCAACTGCGCTACTGGGTATATATCTGAAAAAAACAAAAACACTGATTCAGAAAGATACATTCACCCCAGTGTTCATGCAGCATTATTTACAGTTGCTGGGATATGGACGCAACCTAAGTGTCCATCAAAAGATCAGTGGATGAGGAAGATGTGGTACATATATACAATGGAATACTACCCAGCCATAAAAAAGAACAAAATTTTGCCATTTGCAGCAACATGAATCGACTTGGGGGGCATTGTGCTAAATGCAATAAGTCAGACAGAGGAAGACAAAATACTGTATGATATCACTTATATGTGGAACCTAAAAAATACATCAAACTAGTGACTATAACAAAAGAGAAGGAGACTCACTGGTATGGAGAACAAACTAGTGGTTACCAGTTAGGAAAGGGAAGAGGGAGGGCAAGATAGGGGTAGGGGAGTAAGAGGTACAAACTATTAGGTATAAAATAATCTATAAGGATATATTATACAACAGAGGGAATATAGCCAGTATTTTATTACAACTATAAATGAAGTATAGCCTTTAAAAATTATAAATCACTCTATTGTACACCTGTAATTTATATAATATTATACAGCAACTATACTTCAATAAAAATAAATTTTAAAAAAAAATGTTAATGACACCTAAAAACTACCTCACAGCAATATCCATGTAGACTGATGTTTGAGCAAACAACTGGACACCTCAGTTTAGCCAAGTTGACTTATAAAATTAACCGTCACACTTGTAAGTGAAAAAGGCATGACCTATTCAGACAGCCACTGGTAGAGATGCTCAGATGTGGCAGAAGTCATCATGGGGTAGAGACAGTCAGGAGAGAGCCTATAAGGGGGTATACTACTTCATGGTAAGTTAGAAAATCCATACTTTCCTCTTCTGTATTTGTAAAGTGGGAATATATTTCATGGCTTAGGGAGACTTGAATAAGCTAAAATATAAGGCCAGTGCATAGGAGATGCCTAAGTGTTCCATTTTCTCATCCCTTTTCCCTTCCCCTTTCTATATTTGGGCCTCTGAGTAAACCTCTTGCTCTGCCTAAATATCGGAAATTTGCAGAGTACTTTGAGAGCTTCTGTTTTAGAGATTAACTGCTTTCTTACTGACCAGGCAGCATTCCAAGAGGCTAGAGCTAGAAGTGTCCACAGAGAGAGTATTTCTCCCTCTGTCCATTTTACAGATATGAAGTTGCTCTCTGTGGTGATGACTTTTTTTAAAAAATGAAGTTTGACTGCCATGTGCTTTGCCAGTCAGATGTCTGCATACATTTCCAAGTCAGTACAGCTGGAACATATGTTTCAAATCTTACTGACAGAGTTGAAGCTACTTACTCATGGTCTTATATCTATGCACCATGGAATTTGAGCATTCCATTAAGATATAAAAAAGTAAAATACGTAATGATAATCATTTATACATAATTTTAGTATCCTGGAATTGTTAGCTTACTCATCCAAGGTGTTTAACTTACAACTGGGAGAATGCCTAATGCTTGGGAGAATCTGATGATAATCTTTTAAAAATTGAGTCTAATCAGTCAGCCCTAAAATACACCCTCTGGCTTATAACTGGAGGTTACCAAGGTCTACGACTTTTGGGAAAGGCTTTGGTGTGGCGATTTCTATCACTGTAAATTTGCAGGAAGACATGTCTGGCGTGTTTCTGCAAGGGTTTCACACCTGCTGCTCTGTCTCCTCTGCACTTGACTGTTCCTTGCTCAGCTCCTCTCTGAATGCTGCACCTGGATTGTCAAATACCACTTCAGACTAGATCTGTGCTCCCAAAAGTCATGTGCAACTTCATAAAAGAATTCTACCTGACACTTTCAAGTACATTTCACTTGAACTCAGTAAGAGTCAGGTGTAAATTGAGAATGGATTTACACCCAAGCCTTTTTGGTTGATTTCGATATTTATTTGGAAATGACATTTGGAGAATAACTCAGTTGCCCTTAGAATCAGTCCCCTATTCACTCCAAAGTTGGGGTTGGTGATGCAGGTGTCCAAATGGCTAGTCCAGTGTGTTTCAGGTGAATTTCAGACACTCTTTATTTACTGGGTTTGCACCCATTTGGAATGGAAGTCAGCAATGTGCGAATACAGTCATTTCACCAATGTGGCCTGTTGGGTCATTGCTGGACTCTGAATGAATCACATTTGCTGCCTAAAGATGTTAATGGTTGTACAGCTTGGCCTCGTGGGCCTGATTCTTCAACAGAAATATGTTGATTACTGGCATTGTAGACATTGTTGGTTATACAGCTGCATCTCCACACAAATCTGGAGCATCCGCACAGTCAGCCGCCACTGGGTGAGCTGATGAAACAGATGATTCCTCCTCTCGTAATGCTGCACCAGGTAGATGGAGTGGCAAGCTGTCTATGCCTCTGAGTGTGTGTGACTGAGAACCTGTCCTCTGTCTAGCACAGCCACCCCTCCTTCATCCAGTGTGCTGCTGAGCCGCAAGGAGGTGACACAGTAAGACATGGATGGTACCATAGGCCAGTGCAACTCTTGAACTGGATATTTAGTGCCCATGTGAAATCCATCACATTGCAAACCCCTGATGAGATTATTATTTTCAAAGATAAAATTAGGGATTAAGAAACTATAAAGATAAAATTAGAGATTGAAGAACCATAAAATCATCATACCCAGTTCTTTTCTCCTAGAGTTAATAAAACTGAGATCCAGAAGGGTTAAATTCCTTCCCTAAGGTTACATAGGCAGTTGGTGGTGGAGACGGGGCAAGAATTCCAGGTGCTTTTGAGTCACAGTGTTATTGTTGTAATAAAGAGCGGCCAATGGATGCATGATTTGGATTGCGAGCAAATGTGAAATCCAACAGTGTAAACAAGTTGACTCTTAGCCGCTCTTCGAACTCTTCCTGTATTTATTCTACTTCTCTTTTCACATTCCCAGAAGGGGGGACTCTTGATAGATTTCTGCCTTGTAGATATACTCGTTTGTAAGTTGGTTTGAAAGTGGCCTGTCATCTGATTCACTGAGATAGAGTTAAAATAAATACCCTTGGCAAAAAAAAAAAAAAAATTGAGAAAGGATTTTATCATCTATGTGGCTCAATTCCAAAAGTTCACTTCAGTTTAGTTATTAGTTTTCTTTACAGTATGAGGTATTCAATTAAATTCTCCCTCCAATTGGCCATAAATTTCAATGAAAATGAAAGAAGTTCCATTTAGTAAACAATTTCTGTCAAAGAATCTAATAATGGGATGCAATAAAAATGATTTTCACTTATGCACCTGAATGAAAATGTTTGGTGTGGTTATTGTTCTCATTCATTTCCTTGTTGTTTTGGTTTTGGTTTTTGTCCCTGTATGATACAGCATGTCCAAAGTGGCTGGAATGTGGGATCAGATGCAGTTGTTTACAAATACAAAGGAGTATTCTATAGCATTGTTTTCACCACTGATTTGGTGGGTCTTTGATATAATCGTGTAATATACTGTACTCACATCCTCCTCTGTTAAATAGAACCATATCTGTTAAGTAATGTTTGATACTCATTCTTCCATTCTCACTAGAGCATAACAAAACTCATCATGACCTTTCCTTGGGGTCTTCTTTTTAGGTACAGTCACTCACTTAGCATCCATGGAGTAGCCATCGGTAGGAATAACCCATTCTAAAAAAGTTCCTGTGATATTTATTGAGTAAGGACTGATGATTGGCTGTAGTCCAGATCTTGAAAATGAGAGATAAATCAGATAGGGATGGTACCTCAGTGTAATTTATGGTCCAATGCAGGCAGAAATGAGGGAAAACATAAGTTAGGAAACATGGCACAAAGTCGTGAGCATTGCCGATGAAAACACAGTGAATGTTCACCTTCAGCCTGGAATATCATGGATAAAATGGCATTTGAGCTGTAATTCAAATGTTTTGCAAATCTGCTTTATCCAACTTTTGTTGGAAGTGACTTTTGTGAATGGTTTGCCCCTGGAGCCATGTAGGGAGTTGGGGGGTGAAGAGGGAGCGTCCAGAGCATCCTGACATGGTTCATAGGGCAACACATGAGTGATAGCATCCAAGGACTACCCCACTTTTTACGGATGAGAGAACTGGGGCTTAGCAAGGTTAACAAGTTAACCAGTAAATTATACACTCTAGGATTTCAGTCCTAATCTTGTGACTCCCCTTTCACAGTTGTTTTACTTGTGGAAATAAAACATCATTTTTCAAAATTTCTTGATTAGTTAGGATTCCGAGGATACAAGTAACAGAAGCTGATTCCAGATCATTTAAGCAGAAAAGGAATTCATTGAAAAGTTAGGAGGAGTTGCCAGAAATGATGGAGATCTTGGCCAGATCCAGAGAAGACTGGAGACAGAGTAGAGTGAAAGGTGTTGATAACATCACAATCGAGTTTTCTGAAGGACAGCACGGCCAATGGAATGAATAGGCTCTAAAATTTGCTAGTTTTCCCATCTCTGTCTTATTGCTCAGGATCCAAACTCTTAGAATACTATCTGATTGACTTAGTTTGAAAGATATGCCAGTGCTCACCCCTTTGTTGAGGGAGGGCTGTGCGTCTTGATTTATACATCACTGTCACAGCTGCTGTAAGTTGTTATCCTCATTCTAGAGATGAAGAGACTGAGGCAGAGATAACGTTTAATAAATTGCTTAAGGTCTTCCATATATATATGATCTTTTATAACACTTTCTATACTCTTCACATGGCTTTTTTTTTTTTTTCACTAAAGACTCCTTGAGGGCAGGAGTAATCTCTTATTCATATTTATATCATCTGTCCTTGATATAGTACCTGGTAACGCTAAGATTGAACAAATGATTGAATAAATTAATTAAAATTATACAATATAAGGGTATATATTGCAATGGTTAGGCAAATCAAAATATAACAGCTTTCATGACATGGATAAAAATCCAGCATTTCATAATTTGTTTATAGTTTTCATATCCATTAGCTCATTTGATAAGAAATGCATTTAGTTAAAGGGTATTATTTTTGTTTTATTATTGTTTGACTAGAAAAAAAATCTCAAGGATGTAAATTGCCCATATTGATTCAGTTGTAGCAACTAGTTATTAATTGTAAAAGATATACTATGCAACAAAGAAATCTTTAATAAATTCTGTTATCTAGCAATCTAAAAATTATACAATCTACATTATCTTGGCACAGAATCACAAAATTAGAAATTGTGAATAAAAAACAAACCACAGAGTTATTATTAAACTTCAACATTGAATCAAAGGAGAAAACAAAATTGCAATCACAGTTAGTTATAAACCAGTGATAATGACAACACAGTATATCTAAATTAACAGAAAATGCAAAGGCCATTCTAAGAGGAAAAAATATGGTTTACTTGTGTTTATTAGCCCAAAAAATAAGAATGAAAGAGTTAGGTATTTTACTACAATTTAAAAAAAAAAAATATGGTAACAAATCTAAAGAAAGCAGGAAAAAGGAAACTTGAATTTGGAAAATCTCCGTACAATTATTGGGGAAGAGGAGAAGAGATGGGAAGGAATGAACTAGCTTTTTCTCCAAGTTGAAGTTAACTGTAACACACTCTCTCTTATATATACTACTACTTCACAACCCGCTTAAAAGTTAATGACAATAAGGAAGATAAAATAATGGGGTAGTAGTTGTGGGGCATGGGCTTAGTTGCTCCACAGCATGTGGGATCTTCCCTGACCAGGGCTTGAATCTGTGTACCCTGCATTGGCAGGCAGATTCTTAACCACTGTGCCACCAGGGACGTCCACCATAGCCATAATTAAAGCTAATAAGTACGGAAATAATTAAATAAATTTAACATTTTTATTTTACTTACTACATAGTCATATTGAAATATGGTGGACAAAGAAGGTAGTTTGTTTTACATAATGCCAGCCCATTCTCCTCTTGGTTCTTCTGGAAACTGAGGAAACAAAATGAGAACAAATTGGCCTCAGGCTAGAGTGCTGATCATATATTGAATAAATTATTCTTAAGATTGTCTTGTTTTATTTTGTATTTCACAATTGCAATGGGTTAATCACATAGTTACCATTTACTTAAAAATGAAAGCTAGTGACATGAAGGTCAAATATACCGTCATTCTGGTCTTCATTACATACTTTAAAAAGCACAATAGGGTTTCCCTGGTGGTGCAGTGGTTGAGAATCCACCTGCCGATGCAGGGGACACGGGTTCGTGCCCCGGTCCGGGAAGATCCCACATGCCGCGGAGCAACTGAGCCTGTGAGCCATGGACGCTGAGCCTGCGCGTCCGGAGCCTGTGCTGTGCGACGGGACAGGCCACAGCAGCAAGAGGCCTGCGTACCAAAAAAAAAAAAAAAAAAAAAAGCACAATAATGATGACAAAATATCTTCATTTTCTAATAATACGATGGGATTTTCAACAAGGAAAGGAGTGTCCAACAAAAGGTAATCATTTATAACCAAATACGACTTGCAAAGTAACCCATATTATTTACGAGGAATGGTTGTAACTATTGGGAGGGGAGACAATAAAGGATTCCTTAGGAGACACTGCCCATTCTTGGAGGGGGCAGACTCTCCAGATTTTTGAGGATTACTCTATCTTCCGCTGATGCGCTGAAGCTCTGCGACATGAGCGAGCGCCATCAGTGACAGAAGTGGGAAGTTTTAATAAAGGAACATACAGGCATGGGCCCCAGGTGCTAGCACTGTGGCTTGCGTCCCACCCTGTGAATATTCGTTCACAGCCTGAGGTCTGGAGATCTTCCTGGAAAGGCAGTCCACACACACAGAACTATGCACTCCAGGAAAATATCAGAACTTTTTCCTGTTGTAAAAATCCTACCATTTTATAATAGGCAAACAAACAAGTTTGGAAAAATATATATGTTTGTTGGTGGTATATATATATATATATATATATATATATATATATATATATAATATATATTATATATATAGCCTCTCCATTTTCTTATGTAAAATGTTCTGATAAGACGTTAAGTGTAAATCCAACTGTGTATGGATGGCTTCATGCTTGATATTGCATTGCAGAAATGTGTGTACATATTCTTTTAATGGCTATTACTACTGGCATCTTCAGAATAAAAGGTGGCATATCTCTTTCAGATGTCCCAAAGACCCCATCCTCCCACCCAGTGAATTTTGTTTTCCTTAGACCACAGGAGCTGTGTTTTACACCAGATTATCACAAATATAGCCTTAACATTTGATGACAATCCAGCAAAAAATGCTTATTGCATTTATAACAGACAAGCCTAATTTTATTGATAGAGATAACCATCCTTTTAGAATACAAAATGTATTCATAGGGTTTTTGTTTATTTGTTTAATCTTAAAAGGGACCTGAGGGCTTCCCTGGTGGCGCAGTGGTTGGGAGTCCGCCTGCCGATGCAGGGGACGCGGGTTCGTGCCCCGGTCCGGGAGGATCCCACGTGCCGCGGAGCGGCTGGGCCCGTGAGCCATGGCCGCTGCGCCTGCGCGTCCGGAGCCTGTGCTCCGCGACGGGAGAGGCCACGACAGCGAGAGGCCCGCATACTGTAAAAAAAAAAAAAAAAAGGGACCTGAGTTTATAAGCATTATGGTGTGATTTTCAACCTTGGCTGCACATTGGCTTTAAAAAAATACTGATGCTTGGGTCCTATTCCCAGATTATGACTTGACTGGTTTTGTGCATCCTGTCCACCAGGGATTTGTGAAGCTCTCCTATTACTGTAATATGCTGCCAAGGGTGGGAACTACTGAGCCTCAACCCAGAGAATTCTAGCAAGTGTATGAATAGTTCGGCCAAGGCCAAGGTCTTACACTAGATTTCCAGACCAGCCTACTTTCCAATTCTGTAAGATGAACAATTTCAAATATTAAAAACATTTTTAATAATTAATTATTTAATTTCTGGAATGCACGTTTCCCCAATTATTACTTATTGCTAATCCCCCACCCCATTTGTTAACATATTTAATCATCACTGTAGATATTGTTACCTTTCTTCTGGAATAGTCATTGATACAAACTAAACTGCTAGCCCCAGCTATAATATTTGGCCTAATATTTGGCCTATGTTATAGTTAGAACCACAGTTAGTAAATACATTATTGTAAAAATGCCTTGTGAGTATTTCATTGCATCATGATCATGTATTTTACATATGAGGGGTTTGGGTTTCTAGTTCATGTGTAGTCCGTGAGAGTAATTTTGGTTTGGGTACTTTTATTACTCATTGTACAGACCTCCGAAAACTCCAAATAGTACAGTATTTTTCTGGCATCCATCTTGTATGGGGTATGTATAAAGCAGTTTCCAGTTTGCTTCTCTTGGCTAGACACAAGTAGTAATTGGAAAGGGAAAAGAAAAACCAGTCAGGAATAATTTTAATTGTGCATTATTGTGGCAATTTTATTCTGGCTTTTGTATTTTAATAGTGACAAGTGCACCCAGAATTTCTTGTTTCCTTAACTAGTGCAATTTCCTTTTCCTGAAAGCTCTATGTAATTGTAACCTGGTCTTTTGTTTTCCAGCTTTGACTAAGGAAATTAATTTTTTTGTTACAAGACGGATAAAGGACAAATGTTAAAAGGTGTCGATTGCGTTCAAGAAAGCATCCAATCCTGTGGTCTGTCTTCAGTTAATTTTAGATATGATTTTATTTTTCTCGCCACCTGTGGTTTTGTCACAAATTAATTAAATGCTTCATTTCTTTTATCTAATTGAGGCCATTTCTACCTCTGATGAATCATTTCATAAAGTTTGTCAGAAAGGAAAATGCTTCATGAGTGACTATTTATTGCAAAGTAAACACCCAGAACAGCTCTGTTTTTACCCTTTGCTTGTGGCAAAGGCCTTCTAGACATTCTATTCGGAGGTGCACCCTCTCAAAGAAGACCAATCTCTTCCCTTTTTACTTACAGTATGAAAATGTACTTGACCCTAAGCTTCAAAGCAGAGAAGTCAGCTTTACCAAGCAGGTATAATGTGCATTTAATCAGTGAAATGGCAGAGTGTGAAACCAGTGGAATTGGGATTGGATTTAAGTGAAGGTCGATCAGCCTGAAGTGTTCTGACATTTTCTAAATGAACTGTTTGTAGCACTGGCCTTCAAAGTCATTGTCAGTTTTTGATGATTTCCTCAGCCAAAGTAGTATTACACATAATACAGGGTCACAAATCCAGATGCCTGTGTAAGGAAATACATGAGTGAGCCTCACCAGGTAGATGATAATAGGTGGTCATAGAGGCTGTGGTCCAGACTTCAGAGAATGCATGGCTCATCCAAAGTGGTCAGCATCTATTGAGTTCCAGCCAGTTTCTGCCTAGTCGGAATGCTGGCCCAATGTGAAAAGAGATGCCAATTTTATAGGAGGAGCTCTAAGTCTGGACTTCTATTTTAAATGTTGGGAACGAATTTAAAAGGGAGTAAAATACCGTACCAGCACCACAATAGATATCTTTGGCCCGGCTTTAGTAAGGGACTTGAGACTTCGTATATTGAAGAGTCGTCAACTTTTCTGTAAGAGGAAGGAGGAAGAATATCTAGAACTGGAGGGAGTTTAGGATGATGGCAAGGTCCCTGAAGATGTAGGAAGAGGACACCATCAGCACCACTGTCCAGATTAGAATTGCTAACCACAGAAAGGATTAGCATGACAGAAAGAAAACTACTCATTTAGTATAACCTTTTCATCTGCGATAGAACTGGTCCAGTCACCCAACTGCTGAGTGTTAGAACTGGGACCATAATAAATGTATCATAATGAAATTATAAAACTGGTAAGAACCTTTGAAAGAATATAAATTCCAGCCCATTCTATAAGGGTTCAAAGACTGCTAAGGATAATAAAGAACTTGCCCGATCTTCTCACTAGTTAGTGACAGTTAGAGCCTATGTGCACTGCGTACAAATATTTTCAAGCATACAGGTATCAACAGCCAGTTTTGTTCACCTCTCCCTTCATTGTATTAAGAACTTTAAAATATGTTATTAATACCATAGTTCATCAGAGGGCTTCATGGTTGATCTGCTCTGGCTATTAATGACAGATGAGTAATCACTCAGCATTTACTGAATTACACAACCATTTAGAATGCAGTTTATGGAGGCTCTGAAGAAGGATGGAAAGTACCTATCAGCAGAACAAAAGCTTGATAGAGAATTCTACATACATTGTGATTACAACTATTATTATAGTTGAATTACAAAACGATTGAAGGAAGTATACCAAAAGTAGCTGTTTGAGGTGGAACTACAAGTTATTTTTAAAAAATCTGTTTCCTTTGAATTGTTGTTATATGTCTATATACTTCTTTAAAATTTTATTTTATTGAAGTATAGTTGATTTACAATGTTGAATTGATTTCTGCTATACAGCAAAGTGATTCAGTTTATATATATATTTTTTTCATGTTCTTTTCCACATGGTTTATCACAGGATATTGAATATAGTTCCCTGTGCTATACAATAGGGTCCTGTTGTTTATCCATTCTGTAGATGCTAGTTTTGCATCTGCTAGTCCCATACCCCCAGTCCATCCCTTCCCAACCTTTCTCTCCCTTGGCAATCTCAAGTCTGTTCTCTATGTCTGCAAGTCTGTTTCTGTTTCATAGATAAGTTCACTTGTGTCATATTTTAGATTCCACATATAAATGATATCATATGGTATTTTTTCTTTCACTTTCTGACTTACTTAGTATGATAATCTCTAGGTCCATCCATGTTGCTGCAAATGGCATTCTTTCATTGTTTCATGGCTGAGTAGTACTCCATTGTATATATGTACCACATCTTCTTTATTCATTCATCTGTTGGTGGACGTTTAGGTTGTTTCCATGTATGTCTATATACCTTTAATACAAAACAAATGTATAGCAACCAAAATAAATTATTATTTGACATCTACTGAGAGTCCAGCAATGTGCTAGTTTGCCATAGTGACATAAAATTCTATTAGACAGTCACACCACTGCACACCACACAGTGTGCTCAGACTCTGTTTTCTAAATTTCACAACAGTCCTTTTAAAAAATATGTATAATTGATAACATAGTTGGCCCCCTGTGTCATGTGTGGGTTTCGCGTCTGACAATATGGAGGGTTGACTGTAAGAGCATCCCCAGATTTTGGTACTAGCCGGACAGGTTGTGAGGGGGAGTGGGGTGGTCCTGGAAGCAATCCCCTGTGGATACCAAGGGAGGGCTGTACTATTATATAAAGAAATGTAATTATAAAGAAATAATGTTATTGTATATTAGTATATATAATTGTATATTATTATATTGAATATAATGTAGTATTATAATAATACTATTCTGTAGAAAATGAGGCACATAGAGGAGCTGGGATTTAAATCATTTATGATTCTATAACTGAGTTCTTCCCACTGTTCTGCAGACAAATACGCATGTAGCCCTAGGAAGTGGCCAGGCTCTATATAGTGAACAGCCAAGTGAGGAAGGGTTCAGATTCGAGACATTTCATCACTAGTTGGACTGCCAGGGAAATAGATGCTATGCCAAAAAGGAACCTAAGGCTTGAAAAGAAGATAACATCTTTTAACTTGCAGTTGTGGTGCAAGGCCACGTCGCCAAAGGCATGGGACCTGTAGTCCAAAGACAAAGCCAAGTCAAACACATATTCAGCCCCAAAGAAAATGCTTTTTTACAGATCAGTCTTTGCCAAGAGAGCAGGCCAGAGTAATTACCAAGAGGGCAGCCTGATGTTCAGTCCCAGTGTTGAGGTAGGAGGTTTGATAGAGGATGAGGTTAAATAGTATAAATGCATGGAAAACAATTGACAGTACTCAGATTACTGGGGAAAACCATGGCCTTTTATAAAACACACTTCTTAATAGAATATATTATTAAGGTTAAGGAGACCTTTGACACATGGAAATCTCTAAATTCACAAATACCTAGTAGCATGACTTCGGGGTGGCATTTTTTTCTACAAAGATATGAAGTTTAGTCTAAACCTTGTATTTATTCTGTGCACGATGAGGTGCTAGAAAAGCCACATGGCAATGCTGAGTGAGTGTTGAATCTGCTTACTGATCTCTCAAGGGTTCCAGTTTAAAATGGTGCCTCAGCAAGGTCACAAGATGTGAGGTGGAGCTTTGGGATAACCTACAAAAATCCAAATCTCAGATGTCATCCCATAGCACAAAGATTGTGTTGTAATTAAAAGTGCTCATAGGGCTTCCCTGGTGGCGCAGTGGTTGAGAGTCCGCCTGCCGATGCAGGAGACACGGGTTCGTGCCCTGGTCCGGGAGGATCCCACATGCCGCGGAGCAACTGAGCCCGTGAGCCATGGCCGCTGAGCCTGTGCGTCCGGACCCTGTGCTCCGCAACGGGAGAGGCCACAACAGTGAGAGGCCCGCATACCGCAAAAAAAAAAAAAAAAAAAAAAAAGTGCTCATAAACTTCACAGAGAAATCTTCATAGATATCATAAAGGCTTCTCCTACATGTAGACAAAGATTATATATTCAAATCAGCAAAATTATCATTAGAAAATGACTCTAGATCAAAATATTCACCTAAACTTTATCATACTGTGTATACATATTATTTCCTTCATTCCTCTCTTGAGTTCCACCACCTTCTTGCATCCATATCCCTGTGGCAGATTTAGCTTTGTGTTTGTATTGTACAAGAAAGCAGAGATAAAAATGCAGAAATAACATTGTGAATCTACCTGTTCATCTTCTTTGACAATGGTATATTGTCTACTCATGAAGAAAATTGCTGTAGTTCTGAGCAATTTTGATCTGTTCAATTTGTGACTGGTTAATTAGATGAAATTCGTACCACATAATAAGACAACCTAAAGGAAATAATTATAAGGCCTCTTACAGAGGAGATGTGGCTCTTAAATTACATAATTGTGACCTTAGAGTAAAAAGGAACATTTACAGTAAGAATCAGATTCAACTAAATATTTCTTAGCCCTCTTCCAAGCGTCAGATTTCATGGAGGTTTGGCTTGCTGAGCCATGATTTTACTTATACAGAATTCAACTCGAAATTATCAGTGCTTTAGACCCCCGTTTGTTGCTAAATGCTGCCATTTATCTGCTCTATATTCTGGATTTTATGGAGTACTTTATACATGTCACGTATAAAACTTAAACATTCTGAATACAGTTTCAAATGAGGAAGGTTAGTCAAAGTCCCCATTTTTACCCAAGGGAATATAGTATGAATTTAGTTTTAAACTAGTTCAAAGGTAACCTTGAAATTAAGGGAAGTAGAATACATATTTTTCTCATCTGCACATTTATCTAACTGGAATTTAGTAGAATGTCAAAAGTGAAATTGGTGTGTTGTGTATGTGGGGGGGCGGAGAGGGGAGGGAAGAGGGCAGGAAGGAGGAAGAGAGACAGAGAGTGAGCTATTTTTGTTGAATTATGGTATATATGTTTCTCAGGATTTAGAAGAATAATTTAGAAACTTTTCTTCGTTTTATTAGCTTTTGAACTGCTAAATAGCTTTGGACGCCTTAAATGTTTGTGGAATTTGTGAATCCATCTGTGTCTGATTCTTTACTAGTTCTTGGACAGTGTCTACTCAGCTAACCAACCTAATTAGATTTTTCTACTTCCTCTAGAGTTAGTGTTTTGGGTTTTTTTTTGTTTTTTTTTTGTTTGTTTGTTTTTTGGCTGCGTCAGGTCTTGGTTTTGGCATGAGGGATCTTCGTTGAGGCATGCAGGACCTTTTTCTTTCGTTGTGGTGCCTGGGCTTCTCTCCAGTGGCGTGCAGGTTTTCTCTCTCTAGTTGTGGCGCACGGGCTCCAGAGTGCCTAGGCTCTGTAGTTTGCAGCACACAGGCTCTCTAGTTGAGGCGTGTGAGCTCAGTAGTTGTGGCATGCAGGTTCAGTTGTCCCGTGGTATGTGGGATCTTAATTCCCCGACCAGGGATCAAACCCATGTCACCTGCATTGGAAGGCGAATTCTTTACCACTGGACCACAGCGGAAGTCCCTAGAGTTACTTTTGAACATTAATATTTTCCCACTCACCATCTGTTTTCATAGAATTGAGACAAATAATCTCTTTGGATTCTTTTAATTTTCTCTGCTTTGTGTTCGTGGCTTTTCATTTTTTATTTGGTGTTTTTGGACTTTTATTCCTTTCTTATATAAGATTGTTTAACCATTTAAATCTTTTATAGTTTCTTTAAATTAGATGAATTGAGCCATTATTCTATTCTCTGATTGATTTTTACTTTTCTCTTCCCTTCATTTTTAGTTGTTGTTCTTTTACTTTGCTTTTTACTTACATACTAATTTCATTATATTAAAGAACATGGGTTCCTCTAAGGGTTGCTTTTGTTGAATCATAGGTTTTGTGTGATACTTTACTATGTCATTCTGAAAATATTCCCCAGTTTTCAGTTTAATTTTCTTCTTAATCACTGATTGTTTTAAATTTCCAAGTGTTTTTTTTTCTAGTTTGTAATTAGTCTATTATTTTATTTGGAAATTTATTTAGTTTGTGTGACTACTGTGGTCAATTATACCTGTTATATGGCACAGAAAAAGAAGTGCATTGCTCTGTTGGCCGTATGTTTTTAAATAGATATAGATCTATCTATTTCAAGTAGATATGACTTAGAATTATTTCATTTAGAAATCCTATCTAATTAATTTTTTCCCCATTTAAACTGTCACAGAGTGAAAGAGACAAATCACTGGTTCCTAGTATGATTTTGTTTTAGTCTATTTCTCCCCTATATCTCCTACATTATTTCCATGTAAATGCTGTTGCTGTTTTTTTTTTTATACGTATTAATAACAACAGTGTCTTCTTTGTGGATTGGAACTTTTATCCTTGTAAGGATTTCTCCTTTGATTCATTTGTTTTGCCTTGTCTCCGACTAATATGGTCTCCTCTGATTTCTTTATACTTGCATTTGTTGAGTATACATTTGTCCATCCTGTAATATTTAACAAGTCGTGACACTTTTATTTATGAAGTCATTAGACTTTGCTTTGTGATTCATACTGGGAGTATCTTTCAATATTTCTTTCACATAAAATAATTGTTTGCTTTTATTGTCATATTTTGATATGGTACCCATTTTTATCATTTAAAAAATATTTCCTCATGTAGTTGATGATTATTTTTGGTAGGTATATTTATTTTGATATTTGGGTGTGGTAATTATCTTCATGATGATAATGCTATATGATGTAATTAATCATTCATTTCTTAGGTAGTGTTTTTTGACTCCCTACTGTGAACAGTAGTAGAATTACTAAATTTTTGCCTCTTGATTCCTTCCCACTGTCCCCTCCAATGTCTCATTTTAATGTTACATAATTTTATATAGTTTCCTTATATCTTTTAATGTTCACAACTTACTACCTTTAAATAATATCTTTTGAACATAAAAGATGAGGAAATCCATGTACTTCCACTACCTCCCACTTTTTACCCCCTTTGCCAAATGTTGGTAGTTATAGAATTTGCATTGTCAGGTTCGTGACATTTCATTCTGTTGTGTATAATTTCTCATTTGTTTTAGTATTAACCCTATAATTATAAGGATTCAATATTCACCTCTAGTCCTTTTGTGGTATTTTCTCAATTTTTCTGTTATTTGGCTACTGGTATGGTTTCTTCAAGAAAGGCTTATGAAAAGTAATTTCCTACATTATGCACATTTAAAAATATCTTTGTGTTGTTATTCAAATGACAGTTTGGGTATAAAATTCTGTGATCACACTTTATTTTTCTCTAAGGTGTTTATAAATGTCTTCAGCGTTCTCACATTAAATGTTCTTTAGAGAAGTCTGAAGCAGATTTTCTTTCTAAATGATTTGCTTCAGTGCTTAAAGGATCTTTTTTTTTTATGGTTATCTAGTGACTATACTGTAGTTTGTTACATATGTGTGTTCATTATTCTGGGCCAATTGTTTCTGAGACGTAATGCTTTTTACCTTTATATTTATTTACTTTAATTTTACTTATGAAGTGTTTTTTTTTTTTTTTAATTTACATCTTTGAATCATTTGGTTTGTTTCAGTGGTACAGTTCTCTTCCATAAGGGTATGAACTAAGCACATGTTGAAAGTGCTATACTTCAATAACCATAAATCTTATTATTTTCATGGTTTTCCTTTTCAGTTCTTAACTCACTTCTATTTCATTTTCTCATGGTTTTCCTTTCCATCTTCTTAGTCTATTATTATATTAACAATGCCTTTTCTCCTGTGTAGAATTTCTAATTTCATTTTTGTGTCCATGATGATTTTAACATATTCCACATCTTTGTGCTTGAGCTTATATTCTTCTTCTTCTGATGTCACACCTTATTTCCCTGAGCTTTAGAATCTCTGCAACCAGTTTATCTTTTATAAGGTTATTGCTTTATGAAGATATTTAATATACAATAATATAGTTGATCACATTTCATCTGTTCTGTGGCAGTGTATTTTGGGTTCATGTTCTTTTTTCTGCCATTTACTTTTGCTGTTCCATTTCTCCTTTTTTTACTTCATTCAGTATGTTCTGTGTTGTTTTCTTTTTTTACATTACCCATCTTTGAATAGGGTGAGTTCTTTATTAACCACTCAGTACTGTAAAATGCCAGTACTGTATTCCATACAGCAAGGGTTCTCCTTTTGACTCAAGGTTTTATCTTTGTCATGTTTTTTTAGGTTTTAATTCTCTCTAGCCAACAGAGATCAATACCTATAGTGCTGCTCAAAATACAGTCATTTCTGCTGCCAAAACATAACTTTTGGCATATATATGTTTTCTGTGTTATTTCATGTTCATTCTCACCTTCCTCGTTTCTTGAGATTTTCTACAAAACCAGTTCCAGAATACCCTTGGTCTCAGTCCATAAAAACATCTTTTTATTCCAAACAAGTTACTGTTGGTTGGGCAACTTGCTTTGGAGAGCTGTACTCTATTGCTTTGTCTGAAATTATCAGGTTCTTTCAGGAGCTTTCTGAATTCCTAGGTGACTCCAACAGATTTGGCAGCCCTCTGCCGCCTTCAACAACTCGGGTTTGAACTATGCAGGTCCACTATACTCTGATATTTTTCAACAGTGAATATTACAGTACTACAAGTTCTGTTATCAGTTGAGCCCACGGTTGTGGAGGAATCAGTTACGGAGGGCCACCTATAAGTTATACATGGATTAACCTCCATGTTGTTCAAGAATCAACTGTATCATGTTCCATAGATTTCTATAGATATTTCCTGGTTTTGTCTGGGATAGAGTTTTCACTTCCTTTTTACATGCTACTTGTTGCTTTGTGTGGTGATTTCCAACAAGAGAAGAATGAAGCACTGCCTTTGTGTGCCCAAGGTGGAATTGGGTGTTTCTGAAGGAAGTGGTTACCGAAAAGAAATATAATAAAGGAAAAGGAATTGTGAAAATACGTGCATAAATGGGTAAGTTATATATACAAAGGAAATTTTAAAACATGAGCCTATTTTATATTATATATTCTCATAATTTGGAAATTTCTTCACAGTATCATTATAATTTGAGGCAGTATAGAGTATGATGGAACATGGATTTTTAATATCAGGGAACCTTTCTTTAAATTCTACCTTGCTACTTTAGCAAATTAATCTTCTTAAGGCTTTATGTAAAAAGGAAACATGAATAGAATTTCTCTCACAGCATTGTTTTAAGAATTAAGTGACATACTTTATGTAAAGTATATTGCATACTCCCTGTCTTATCTAGGATTACTTTAACAAAGTGAGTGGCCTAAATAACACAAATTTATTTTCTCACAATTCTGGATTCTGGGAATTTAAGGTGAAGGTACTGGCTGATTCAGTTTTGGTGAGGGCTCTCTTCCTAGCTTGCAGACAGCTGCCTTCTTGCTGTGTCCTCTCATGGCAGAGAGAAAACACAAACTGTGGTGTCTCACCTTATAAGGGCACTAATTCAGTCAGATCAGGGCTCTACTCTCATTTAACCTTGATTACTTCCTTATTCCTAGTACAGCCACACTGGGGTTATGGCTTCATATGAATTGGGGGGGGGCGGCGGGGAACACAGTTTAGTCCATAGCAGTCCTCATTACATTTTTAATACATCAATTATGTCTAGTACACCAAATAGACATATCTTCTTTTAACATTGTTAAGTTTTTATTTTTCGTTTGAGGTAGAACTCACAATTTTAATGATTTTAAAGTACAAAATTTATGTTTTTTCATATAGTCACAGTGTATGAAACTGTCACCACAATTCTCTTGGGTATTGAACAGAAAAGAGGTAACTTAGCAGGCCTGCCTGCTCTGTTGGAAAGGATGGCATAAAATTTAGCCCTTGACTAGCATCTGGGAACCCACATTTTTGTAGGTTTTGCCCTACCCTAACTGATAAGAATGCCTTACTGCTCCTAAACTGCTTATACAAGCAATGTGTTTTATGCTGGATACCCATTTTCCTTCTGGGAATCTGGAAACTTGGTATGTGCCGAGCAGAGGCTGCCTACATGACCAGTGCCCCATAAAAACTCTCTGCGGACTGAATCTCAAATGAATCTCCCTGTTAGAGAATATTTCACAGGTGTATTCAAAATGAATTGCTTTTGTGTGAGTCAACTTGAGAGGAATTTGGAAGCTTGCCCCGGGTTTCCTCTGGTCTTCACTCCGTGTGCCTTTTCCCTTTGATGATTTTGCTCCATAACCTTTTACACTGTGATGTAATGAATCCTGTCTGTGAGTCCTACTATGTGCTGAGTTCTGTGAGTACTCCTAGCAAATCATTGAACCTGGGGTGTCTTTGGAGACCCCTGACATAGATATACATCTAGGAGTGGAATTTCTGGGTCACTTAATTTTTTGAGCAACTGCAAACAATTTTACATAGCAGCTACACCATTTTACATCCCCACCAGCAATATTTGAAGTTTCAAGTTTCTCTACATTTTTGTCAACGTTTGATTTTTTCTGTTTTTTTTTTTTGTTTAAATATGTATAACACCTACTGGGTGTGAAATGGTACCTCATTTGATTTGTATTTCCCTAGTGTCCAGTGACGTTGAACATCTTTTTGTGTGCTTATCTGCCATTTGTATATCTTTTTTTGAGAGGTGTCCATTCAAATCCTTTGACTATTTTTTTAAATTGGGTTTTCTTATCATTGTTAACTTATGAGTTTTTATACATATTCTGAATACCAGCCTCTTATCAAATATATGATTTGCAAATATTTTTTTTTTTTTTTTGGAAGTATGCGGGCCTCTCACTGTCGTGGCCTCTCCCATTGCGGAGCACAGGCTCCAGATGCACAGGCTCAGCAGCCATGGCTCACAGGCCTAGCCACTCCGTGGCATGTGGGATCTTCCCAGACCGGGGCACGAACCCATGTCCCCTGCATCGGCAGGTGGACTCTCAACCACTGTGCCACCACGGAAGCCCTGCAAATATTTTCTGATGTTCTCTGGCCCATGATATTTTAAGTGCTTCATAAAGGTTGGCTATAATTATTATGTTTTAATACTCATACCTTCAAATCATCACTAGCCTTTCTTCAGTTTACCAAAATAGCCTCATTTATATTTTCACCAAAAGCGTGTATTTTCATGGTTATTTTTTCTGACCCTGTAGCTTTTGCTGTATTGATAGCACACTGAATCCTCTATGTGTATTGGCCAAGTATTTCACACATTTCAGTAATTATCTGTGGAAGGCTTATAAATACCTTGGTTACATGCTGGAAATTTTGCCAAGAGTAAAAGCCTTTCAACTGTCAACTGCCAACTCCTGAATTATCTTTGAGGAAATGTTAACAATTGCTCAAATCCTACTTCAGGATGCATTTTGGGTCAAGATCCCAAAAGTTTGGTAATGAATGGTTCCTCCTCATTTGAGGGCAGTTATTACCCAGACAAAATAGTTGTATTTCACTCAATCTTTTTCATGAGATTAGCTTACACTTTAACCAGTAGTTCACTGTTGATTTCCTGAGAGTACGGAAGACTTCAACGAGAGTTGTACTTTTTGAAATATTTTTTCTTGTTACTTTGTTACTAAAAGAGAACAAATTCTCTCTAATTATTGTTTCCCTACCACTTAAAACATTTTATTTTCACTTTTGCAACTTCTCAATCCTCTGAAATACCCTAGAGACTTAGCTATAGTTAATACTTTGCCATGAAGTTTGTAATATGAGCTAAACATTTTTACTTTGTATCTTTAAAGTAAGCTTAGACACACACACACGCACACATGCACACACGAGCACATGCATGCACACGTGTGTGCGCACACACACACAATGTATGAAATGATAGATCCAGATTGGATCAGGGATTTTAAACCTGAAATCCATCAGTGGTCTTCAGGGAAGTCTGTCTGGTAACCCCTGAAATTTTATGTAAAAGTCTGTGTAGATATCAATTCCTTTCTACCTTCTTATGTGTTCTGTGACTCAGAAAATGATAAGAACCAGTTACTGGACTAGATGATGCCTTAGGCCTGTCCACAGCAGGTTTTTTGTTTTGTGTTTTGTTTGTTTCTTTAATTAAGTTACTAAGCATCAACTTGTCGGTGGTGAATAGATGTTTAATGAACAAAGGGAGAAACCTTATCTTTGTTCATTATTGTATCTTCAGCATGTGGAACAGAGTAGATGCTCAGAAGAAACTCGTCGTGTGAATGAGTGGATGAATGAATGAATGGAAAGGAATTCTTCTATAGAGTGACCTCTATAGAAGGTCATTAGAAACAGAGTTTATAAAGATAAGACTCTATTTTAAAAGCTAATGAAAAGTCTATTTTCATAGAAAATTCAAAAGTTGACATTCTTTATTGAATAAGCCTTATCTAGGTCTCTCAAAAGATCTTCCAGAAGCACCAAGTTCTGTTGTAAATAGTACTTGACAAGCAATCAGGATATTTAGTTTTCAACCCTGGTTCTGCTACATACCACCTTATAATCATTGGCAAGTTGTTTCCTTCATCCACTAACTCATTCATTAGAGATGGTTTAGATATCAACAGCATGTCAGAAAGAAAAATAAAGTCTGGGGAACTAAGACCACCTTGACTGAAGTTCCTATCTTGAAAGAACTTACAGTCAATAGGCAAGTAAATAAAGTATCATCATAGTCTGGGTAGCTAAGTATCGGAGTGTACAGAATGTTTGGGGAGCAGAAAGAAAGGTTGTTTCATTGGTGGGGATGTTTTATTGCCTGCCAAAAATAGAGATGTGTCCTAATTTTGTTCCACATCATACTTTGCTTTTTTTGATGTCATTGGGATGGAAATGCCATGACATCAAAAGATAGAAACCAATCAAAGGGATTTATATTTCCTTTATTCCCTTTTAAACAGGGACATTGCTGTATTCTTTTCAGCCCTTTCTGAAGATGACCTTCTTTGATTTAGACAAGTATTCTAAGCCTGAATGTTGGATCATTCATTCAGAAACCTGGGGGAAGATTAAAGATGGGTTGCGTGCAGCTCATACTTGAGTGTTTATCGAGCCATCCAGACTACTAATTTGGTCAGGCAGGGGGATAAGAGGAGCAATATGTGCTGACCCACTTTATTACTTTTCTTGAGGCAAAAAAAAAATGTATGTCCTTGGCAATTTACGTTCAGAAAATTGTTATTGCATCTGGACTGCAGAGGACAGGGTTCTTTCTCTCCCTTGTATTTCCAATACTCCCCTCCCCAAATCAGAGACTTGAAACAGGGAATTTGTAGACATTTTGTGTTCCCTTCCTTATAGAGGACTCATCAGGTGCCAGGCACTGTTCTTACCACTTGAAAAATATTAAGGCACTCAACACTCACAGGTAACCCTATAACATATGTGCTACTGTTTCACAAATGAGAAAGCAGAGGCACAGAATCTAAACAACTGTTCAAGGTTACCCACAGGTAGAGCTGAGATTTAATCTGGGCAGTAGTGTCTGAAGCCCATGCTTTTCATTCCTGTACTGTAAGTAACGTACAGATCTTGGCATGCTCTCCACAAGAAAATTGGTCAAGAATTACAGTTTCCTAATTCCATTTGCATCTCTTGAGAGAGAAAAAGAAACATCGTGATAGTACCAGGGTCCTCAAGTGGATTTTTTGTGTGTCTTACCTTATCTGTCTGTAGACGGAGGATATAGCAATAATACCTGCTTTCACTTACACAGTGTAGGTTGCAGAACTGCCAGAAATATGGCAGAGAGAAGCTCTGATAGGTGGTATAGCTGCTGCCTCTCCTCCTTGTCTCCTGTTGCTGTTCCCTCTGCTCCTGGGCTCCACATGCACTGGGGGCGGGGGTGCATATATATGTGTGTGGAGGGCTGGAGAGCAGGGCACGAGGGGGTGGGGAGAGAGAAAATGGGAAAGTGTTTATTACGCTAAGTTCTTTCCCACTGACCCAGGAGTTTTGCAGTCACTGCAGTCTTTGCCTGCAGTGTTTGTCTCCCAGGTACCCCCCTGGTTTGTTTCCTCACTTCCTTCAAGCCTTACATCAGATATCATCTTCTCATAAAGGACTTCACTGGGAACCCTATTTAAAATCGCAGTACCGTACCTGGACTCTGTGCCCCTTCTTTTTACTTCCTGGCAGTAATCAGCTTTCAACACACTGTATAAATTACTTAGGGTCTGCCTCCCCAATCTAGAGCGTGAGCTCTCTTAGGGCAGTGTGTTGATTTACTTCCCTGTCTAGCCTCAGTGTGTTGAATATGGTCTAGTGCCTAGTGGGGAATCATTAAATACTTGTTGAATGAATGAAAGATGATAATCCAGTATCCCCTGTCAGTTACTTCCTTGTTAGTTGCTGTACTGCTTAAGCAAACAGGTATTTGTGTTATAGAGAAGGTCATGGTCACCCACCTCCTCTCTGGTTGCAGGTCTATGGGAAGGAATTTGAGCATCACTAGTCAGTGAAATGAAGCAGACAGGTGGATGACTTATTCAAAGCGCCCAACAATTTAATGGACATGCTTTTTACGTTGTCTTTGGAAAGCGAAGGAAACGTTTTTCCCCCCCTTTGATAAGCCTGTGAATTCACATCAATGGCATTTTTTTTTTTTACTGCCATTTATCCCTTTACAGAAGGAGTGTTTGCCTTGTGTTTGCCCAGATCAGCATGCATGCCACTTTACCTTAAGACAGAATGACATAGAAAAGGCAGAATGGCCAATAATTAGATGCACATTTTATGCTTGTCGTTTTGAAAGGTTACGAATCCCCTCTTTTACAAAGTTTTCTATAGAGGGTACTTTAGGACAAAATATCCTTTCCGTACGTCAGTATGCTGGTAATTCCCCAAAAGAACAACTTTGTAATTTGAAAGAATTAGTAACAAGTATAGCATATGATGAATACATTTACCCTTTCTGCTCTCTATTGAAAATAAATACGCTTTCACTTATTTTCTCCTGAGCGGAAGTTTCAAGACATAAATATTGACAAAATAGATTATCCCCTTCCCTAAGGGATGACTTTGTCATTTTCCTCCACTATATTTCTAGGTAAAAGTGGACTAATTCTACTGTTATCCAAACAGTAAACTGGAGGGAACCTATGGTACTACAAAAAAAATTCCACTAGTAATCAGAGAATCAGGATTCTGGTTTGAGCTCCATCACTGAGTATCTGTGTGCCCACTGTACCTCTGAAAACATTTGTTTCCTTGACTCGAAAAAGGAGTTGGATTAAAAATCTGAAACCACTCACATTTAATGATACCATTCTTGCTCAACGTATCAGAATCTCCTTTGTTATTTGTTGGGAGTAACATACAGAGGGCAGTTGCCACTGTATATCATAGTGCCACTGAGTACTGGGCTCTAAGAAGAAGAAACCAGGTTCAGCTCCCTCTTTTGACACCCATTTTAAGGGTGGGTTATCTCCAGGCCTCTCTCTCTCCGTCAGCAAGTGAAGAGGAGCATAGGACCTGTCAGTAGGGTTGTTGTAGCGTGAGACAAGGCCTACTTAGTATTTTTATTCAGCACAGAGCCTGGCCTTATTATGATGGAGAGTTGTTATTTTCATTTTTCTGCATGTCTCTAAATAGGAGGCACACGTGTTATCTTTTGAAGAAGGGAAGGTAGAAGTTGACTTGTGATTTCTTAAGCATCTTTTTGCCAAAGCGGAGCACATCTCTGCCTAAACTGAGTGGTTGTGGTTGTGTTTTATCCTTCTCTAGCAGGACTTCTGGATTCAGTCAGTGAGGGAGATAAAACCTAAGTCTGATTTGGGTTTCCTTACCAACTTTCAATTAAAATAGCCATGTCCCACCAGGAAGGCTCATGCCTGGAGCCCACTGCCTGCCATGAACTAAATCTTAATTTTTTTCCTCCTCACCAACTTCATCAGGGGCACGATGACAGCCTTGTTTCCTAAGCAACGATATGCAAAATCACTAAAGTACCTACACACCAGAAAGAGAAACATATGAAATTCATCTTTAGTGGATCTTTACTTTTGAAATATGTTGTTAGACTTTTGCTTGAACAGCTCTCAGATTGCTCCCTTTCATGCTTCCCAGTGTATGTACGTGTGTGTGTGTGTGTATACTGACACATTCACTATGTGCCAAATTGAAAACCTGAAACATTTAAGGAAAGACAGACATGGGGTACCTTAGCTGCTGAAGAGACAGGTGCAAAGGTTCATTAATATTCCTTGAAAAGCCACGGTGCGTGTAACATGAAAGTACTGCCTGCAGGCGTTCCATGTTCAGGCATCTTAATGCCAGGGAAGGCATTGGGGAACTTAGGGTGTCATTGAGGAGATAATAACACCAGCAGTTCACCCCAGAAGGGCTTAAAGCAGATGGTCACCAAGAAAGTGTGAAATTATGACTGAGGGCAGAAAAGACAACCTCAACCATTTGGCTGTAGTTTTTTTCATTGAGAAGGAGGGTACTTTGGCTGTGGGAGGCTTGGAGAGAGAGCTGGGGAAAGTGCAGAAGCTTGGACAAATCTGGATGATAATATTCTTAATACATGATAAGGTAAGCATCAGGAGCCAAAGCAGGTCTGGTACAATCATTGACACCTCCTATTGCACTGAAGAATTTACTCCTGTTAGCATGTAGGTCGGGAGATCCTCCACTCACCCAGGGCATAAAAGAGAGGCATTTCCTGCGTTTGATTTGAGAGCTACCCAAATGAAAGAGCTCTCTTTTCATTGGTTACCAGTTGTAGCAGCCACCTGGTGCTTGAAACTGTCTGCTAGGGTTGCTGGTGGGCCCCCAATTTTTCTTTCTTAAATGGTGACTCATGATTGTAGAACACGTGCAATCTGAATAACCTGACATGCAGGATTCAGATGCACATACCTGTGCCCCACCTCCAAATCTATCTAATCAGAATTTGGGGAGAAGAATGTAGTTCTATATTAATTTTTAAGTGTCCCAGGAGCGTCTTTTTGCACGCAAAGGATATAAAGGACATTGGGAGTATTAGCACTGTTTTAGGTTAATGATCTTCTGAAAAGGCCCCCATTAAAGTGTATGAATTTCAGCTGGAAGCTAAGACTTCGGGCAATAATTAACATATATGTATATTTTTTCCAGTAATAAATAGTGTCCTGTGATGGGGAAGGGCATGGGAAAGACATATTTTGTTGGGGCTCACCGTACATATCCAGAAATCAGAAGAGGCGCAGTTCAAAGGAGGAGACTTCTAGGGTGCTGTTGATCATAGGACTGACCAGGTGAAGGTGGAGGCATGAAAATGAACTTCAGGTGCACAGAGAGAAAATCTTTGCCTGCCACATTGCCAGCGGCCCATTTGTGTGCATTTTTACATACAAGTGCATGTAGACAATTGTCAAAAGGAAACAGAAGAGAAAGAAGACCAATAACATGAATTAAACCCATGAATAAACTGATATGTACTTTCTATGAATACAGTTTCAGTTAGGGGTCATTTAGCTGCAGCTGATAAAACAACTCAAATTGGCTTAAATAAAGGCAGTCGTTTGCTCACATATTTGGGCATCTTAGGAATAAATCTTGCTTTGGACAGAGCTGGCTCCAAATCTCGGTATCATCAAAGCTCAGTCAGCCTCCATCCTTCAGTTTTGTTTTAGCTTCATTCTTGTTTTGGGGGCGTCTTTCATTTTTTTTTAAGGCTGTCTATGTGGGGACCTTTGGAAGCTCCATGCTTCTTGCCACCAAGCAGTTCTAGGCTCTAAAAGGGATTTTTGCCCTAGTAGTTTCATGAAAAGCTCTGGAATAGCATTATTAGCCAAACTTACATCTTACGCATGGGAACCATAATTTAGTCAGGGAAATGGAATATTAACTGGCCAGGCCTGGGTTACCTCCTCCTGACTTGGACAGAGGATTTTAGTCTATCCAGACCACCTAGTTTGAGAAAGTGGTTCACCAAAGAAAGGGTGGAGTGCTCTTACCTTAGAGAGGAGAGATGGATTCTGAGCAGGCAAAAGTCATAGATTTTCACTATATACTCATGTCACTAGGGAGGTAATAGTAAGTGAATTAGCGACCCAGATATACCAGATATTTAGACTTCTTTAGCCAAAACCAATCAGTTATATACATATGTGTTTTATACTCTTATTTGTTCTAATGAGTCAGTAGTAATATATTTGAATATAAATTGAAGAGTTAGCTATAGTGGAGCACAGAGGTTTTTAGGACAATAAACTGTGTGATAGAGTAATAGTGCATACGTCTTATGTCGATACCTTTGCCAAAATCCATAGAATTATACAACACAAAGAGTGGACCCTATTGTATACTGTGAACTTTAGTTAATAATAATGTATCAGTTGGCTCATTTGTTACAACACATGTGCCACACTAAAGCAAGATTTTTTTTAACATCTTTATTGGAGTATAATTGCTTTACAATGGTGTGTTAGTTGCTGCTGTACAACAAAGTGAATCAGCTATATGTATACATATATCCCCATATCCCCTCCCTCTTGCATCTCCCTCTCAGATGTTAATAATAGGAGAAACTGTGAGCAGGGGAGAAAGGATATATGAGAACATGTACTTTCTGCTCAGTTTGTTCTAAAAATAAAGTCTATTAATTAAAAATATAAAGTTAGCTCTACTTATCTGATTGTCTGTCAGTCCTTCTAGAATAAACGCTCCATGAGGGCAGGGTGGTGTCTTCTTTGCACACTGTATGTCCTCTGTATGTAACATTGGAAATGACATATAGTATATAGGCCTGTGGATGCTGATCAGAAACTGGGTCAAAATGTTTGATAATTTAGAATCCTTCTGATTTTAGAAAAGAAATATGGTGCACAAAACATGCCCAGTATTATGTAACATCCCCAGCTGAGTCTGGGTCAGCACTCCATAATCAAACACATTTATAATTCTGTAACAAAAAAATGTGATTATTCATGCTAAGCTATATATAGCCTCACATCAGCTCAGGTCAGTTTTGCCTCCAATTGAGCTACACAATATTTGCATTTGTTGAAAAGTCATCTTTCTTTTCATACCTGAGGCTTGATATCAAAATCACCCAATTATTTTTTTTTTAAATTGAAGTGTAGTTGATTTACAGTTTTGTGCTTATCTCTGCTATACAGGAGTGTCTCACTTTTTTTTTTTTTTTTTTTTTGCGGTACGCGGGCCTCTCACTGTTGTGGCCTCTCCCTTTGCGGAGCACAGGCTCCGGATGCGCAGGCTCAGCGGCCATGGCTCACGGGCCCAGCCGCTCCGCGGCATGTGGGATCTTCCCGGACCGGGGCACGAACACGTGTCCCCTGCATCGGCAGGC
This sequence comes from Kogia breviceps, assembly GCF_026419965.1. Taxonomy (NCBI): domain Eukaryota; kingdom Metazoa; phylum Chordata; class Mammalia; order Artiodactyla; family Physeteridae; genus Kogia; species Kogia breviceps. Next base: position 13,476,632 of record NC_081319.1, on the reverse strand, counting down.
AGACTCTCAACCACCGTGCCACCAGGGAAGCCCAGTGACTCACTTTTACACATATATACGTTACTTTTTTAAAATATTCTTTTCCATTACGGTTTATCCCAGGAGATTGGATATAGTGCCCTGTGCTATACTGTAGGACCTTGTTGCTTATCCATTCTAAACGTAATAGTTTGTATCTACCAACCCCAAATTCCCAGATTTTTTTTTTTTTTTTAAGGAGTAATGAATCCGTTGCCCCTGAAATGGTTCAGAGTTTGAGGTCAAGGTCAGAGTAGGATGTGTTGCTGTTCTTTTCCACTCCTACAGACCATTCCTCCAGCAACATAGAATTTCTCTAAGCAGAGACCACTTTTATCTCCTCATGCTTTCCCATGTCCCATCATTTCTAAGCTCTGGCATTAGGTACGACTAGGTCCTCATTATGTGTGACATGATGTGCGATAGCAGTGGCATCATTTTGTTAACCAGAGGACAAAGAAAGAGTAGAAGAGTTCACCTCTCGTTTGGATTTTCTTTCACTTTCTGCCTTCAAAACATATACCCTCTGTCAGTAGACTTCTCTGTTGCTTGCTGTTTAAAATGTTCATTTGAGGGAGTTAAAATAAGAAAGGTCAGGGCTTCCCTGGTGGCACAGTTGTTAAGAATCCGCCTGCCAATGCAGGGGACACGGGTTCGAGCCCTGTGCAGCCAAAAAAATAAAATAAAATAAAGATATCTTTTAAAAAGTTAAATAAGGAAGGTGGAAGCAAGAACGAATGAAAGAAATGTGTTATCCTTTAAGTAGGAATGTCTGTCTCCTCTAGTATCTGTTTTGCCTCTGCTCCATTCAACTGAACAACCAAATGGAACCAAATGGAATAATTATTCAATAAAAATGCTGTGTGTAGGCTAATTTCACACATAAGCCCTTGTGTGGGGCCTTCGAACATCCCCTGCTATTTATTTTATAAAGATGAACAACAGTAAATCGTATTTGTAATGATCGTTTGACAGCTGTCCAGTCATTTCTACGATCAGTAGATTCAATTTTATTCAATTTTAAAGGAATTCTCACACTCGGCAAAATGACTGTTACAGTATTTCATTTGTTTCTGAATTTCCTTAGGTTATTGCCCATACGTTTTGTGAGTAATTTGAATCCACGGAGATGCTGCTGACCTTAGTTTTTTTAGCCAAAGCGAATTTCCATGATCATTAGAAAAGCTGGAGGAGAAGGCTCACAGCCAGCCAGATACAGTGGGCCCTGTGTGTGACCTTCTTGGAACATTTGGTTCTCCCCATTGGGCTTCCCCCTTGAAGAAGCGAAATATGACCATGATGCTGGAGCACACCCAACAAACTAGCTTAGCGGGACTACCCGTTCCTTGTCCCCTGTGGCATAGCTTTGCTCTGCAATCCAATAAGGCAGCGTTGTTCTTCCCAATTACACACACAGACACACGCACACACACGCACACACAGACAGCATTTACTCTCTGGATTGGTCAAGGGCTCTGCAGGATGCAGAGTAAAAGACACAACACGGCAAAGCCACTGTGGTTCGTGTCGGGATGCTTCTGTTTGCGCTGAATGCAACAGTCCACCTGCTCTCCAGATATGACCCAGATAAAACTCTCATCTAAACCCATGGGCTTATGTTCTGAGCTTATATTTCAAGCCCTTGTTGTTCTGCATTAGGTCTCCTAGAGTTGGCTTCCCGAAATGAGATCGTTGCCATTTCTGCCCAATACCAGGTGTTTAATCCAACAACCTATTTGACGTTGTAGGAAAATTGACTGTGTATCATAGTCCTGGATTCTTGGCTGCTATGGCAGTACTTTCTACCTGCCATGAGGATGAAGGGCCTAAACAACCCTCAGGTGTAACGCCTGGGAACTCTACAGCAATTACAAGTAGCATTGAATCCGGTATTTTTAGTTTTCTAGGATGAAATCATAGTACTGCATTTTTGTCCTTTCCCAGCAGAGTTGTGTCACTGAGTTTGCAACAGATGAAAAATATTTCCAGCGGAAGAGAAGCACGTTGACCAAAGGGCTATGCTCGCAAAACACGACCTTTTACCCCATCCCACATGGTAGCTACGGAATAATCTAGCACACAGAACAAAACTCTGCAGGGTTGTTTTTCTTCATTGGTGTCCTTGATTGGTCTAGGGCTGAAAGTTATCTGTGCTCAATTTGTAATTGAAAGTACTAGTTTTCCAGCTGCAGAATGCACAGTAATGAACAGAGGTGCTGGGTCGGTCTGGCAGGAGCTCAGAAATCTGCTTTATCAAGCACCCCCAGGTAAGGGGGTATTGGTGCATGAGGTTACTAGACCGCACTTTGAGGAATAATTATTTTGGAGATAGCTTGACTATGTTTTTTTTATTAAGTTATCTTCTATGAAATATTTACCCTGAATTCATCCCTGCTGTCTAATATGGCTCAGCCCCTTAATGACTTTCCTTTCCATCTCAGTTACGTTTTAGGACTGTTCACAGATCCCTGTTAAAAAAAAAAAAATCTATATTTAACATCAGTGGATTTTTCTAAGCTCTACCTCCCCTCTCACTTGCTCCTTTATGCATGTTATCTTTGGCTGACCTTTCACTTGGAATCCAGAGTTTGCTCTACTCTTATTCCCTGGGACCTGATACTCAGGCCTCTTTCTCGCTTCCCTGAGTCTACTATCACCTGAGATTCAGTCTTACTTTTCTCTGGTCAGTCTCAGAAAACTTCATGCTGGCCCTATCCATTCCAATTCCTTAGCCCAGTCTGGCTTCTGGTAGCCTAACTGAGCAGCATCCTGCTTGCCTGGGAGAGAACTTTGGGGACATGCAGAAATGGGCCAAATTAATGCAAAGAATAAAATAGAGAGTGAAATCAATGATGTCCCAAAGCTGCAGAGAGAATGTGACATCTAGCTATCACTTATTTTATCTGCAGCTTTGGGACATCAGTGATTTCATTCACATCTAGTGGTAGAATGTTGTTTTATTACTGTTTTTCTTAGAGTATTATTTTATTCTTAGGTGAAAATCATTTTTCTTTCTATTACAGATGCAGTAGAGTTTTAGTCTGTGATCTGGGAAAATACATTTAGGAATAAATAATCTCTTCTAATCTAAAATTCTGTGATTCTCTGCATCTCTTTCAATAATCTAAAATTTTGAAGAGTTGCCCTGGCGCTGCATTTTATTTCTGGGCTGCTTGCAGGAGGATACAGGAAGAAGTTGGCTCACAAACATTGGTTTTATCTCTCCCCAGAATAGATTCTAAAAAGAAAAGAATCAAATGGGAAAAGGAGTTTGAGAATTGCTGGTTGAGAGCAATGTTTTTCAGTAACTTTTAATATTTAAATGAAAAGTTATTTAATTTAACTTTTAAATTTAATATTTAAATTGAATTTATGTAAATTAATATTTGAGCAAAACGGGAGAAAGGTTTAGAGTAGCCTGATCTTTAACCTAAATAAGTTTCTGGTCATGAAATCTCTACTCTCTTCTGAAGATCCAAACATTCCCCACTCTTCATTGAAGCATGAAAGCAGGGTTTCTTTAACATAGATCTTCTCTCTTTTTTAAACTATCCGTGAATAAAAATTGGAGCACTTCTGTGGGATAGAGTTTAGGGATCTTGGGTGGTGGGGCTAGAGGTAACCTAGCGACCGATGGGCAGTTAGTTGTCAAGGAGGGGAGAACCCAGAAAATCAGGATGTACCAGTATCGGCATTTGCACTAAATCCCCCAAGCTGGGGCTGAGATCAGTGGTCTGGAATCTGTGAGATTATATCTGGGTTTCTGACCACCTGGCTGCTTCCCACATCCTTCTTCTTAACCATGATTTTTGAGACTTCCCGGCAGCATGAAAGATCCTTGCCTTCTCCTTTCCTGAGAGATCCCTAAAAACAATGTGAGCCCATTCCCCTAACTTCTCCAAGGCCGGGGAGCACCACCCACCGTCACTTTTCACACTATTGGTAATCCCAGAGTAAAAACATCAATCTGAACAGCCTGTCATTTAAATAAGATGAGATTCATTACATATAAATAAAGGGTGGTTATAGCAGGAATGTTGTGTGTATCAAGTGAGGATAAGATTTTACTACAGGGAAGTGGAGTAGTGGGTCTCCCTGAGGATACCTCTTCTTTGTCAAAGGGGTGCAGCCCTGGGGGTTCTCACAGTTAGCTTCTTGAGTTCAACTACGAGTGTTCTAAGGGTTATTTTATACAGTTTTAGTCCCAGAGTTTGACAAGTCCATCCATTTTCTTTGTGTGGGTCAGTTTTATAGTTTTCTGTTCCTGGCTTCTTACCTCTCAACTATTAGTCCAAACATGTGCTAAAATTCCTTCTCTAAATGTTTTCAAACAAGAATTTGTTGGTTAAACTTTGCTTAAGTGAGAAAGTCTAAGGGTGGGTCTAAAGCCAGTGCTGGCTGGTGTTCTGCTCTTAAGAAATGGAGAGCTGGGATCAGAAGGGTCTGTGTTAGTACTTCTCAAATTTCAGTGTACAAAAGAATCCCTCAGAGAACCAGGTTAAAAGGCAGATTCATGGACCCCAGATTTCTCGGGTGTAGTCAGTCTGGACTGGGGTTTAAAAAAATAAGCATGCTGTAATTACAATGCAGGTGGTCCACAGACCAACATTGAGGTGTACTGGCTTATTTATCCTTTCCTCTGTTGCTTTCTGAGATGCTCCTTTACCTCACAGGCTGAAAAATCACGGCCACTCCACTAGTTACATAGGACAACTTGCTGTGATAAAGGAAAAGGTGAAGTTAATCTTCTCAGCTTTGAAAAGAGCACGTGCAAAGTGTTTTGTGTATACCTTCAAGCCACTTGAAAGTCACTTAGTGGCTCCTACACACGGATAGAACAAACTTAGTGGTGCCTTGCTCCATGTTGCATTTGAGAATGTCACTCTCAGGGCTGTTTAACCCAGGGACCTCAAGGTTTGGGGGAAATAAAGCAACTCTTTAACTCATTATTCTTAAAATATTGGTAACCCTGGTCTTAAAGGTATTAAAGTTAGGATATCTGTTTTCTACACCTGGATAGCAACTTTCTAAAATCTCTCCCTCCATCTTTGTGAAACCAAATAGTTCATGCTTGAAGGGCTGTGGATTTCCTTAGATGAGAACCGAAATGCTGGTCCCTTTATGCTAATGTTAATTTCTAGGCAGTGAGCTTGGTTAACCAAGAGAAAATAAAAACTTCAGATGAAATGTGTCATTTATAGCAAATGCAAAGCATCATTATTTTCAATTCTTGTTACAAAATACACAGAAAAAATATCCTTTTTGTTATTTAAATACAGCATGGATACATTGAGAAATAGTACAGATGTTAATCCAAAGTCTCTCAGCTGCATTCTGGATAATCATTATTATATTTTATTCTTATTTGGAATTACTAGTGACAGACTGTGTATTTCTGTATGAAATTCAAATTAGGGAACACCAATGAACTGAGATTATATATATATATATATATATATACACATAATTTTGGAATTGAGGCAACAATAGAAATATATTTCTCTCTTAAAGAAAAATCTGCCAAACTTGCTGCTGTGTTAGTGATCTTGATCAGTAATGTTTGTCACTTAAATAAATATGCTAAAAATTCACCTAATTCTTCAAGATTGAATTGAGCTAACTGTTGACCAGTATCTAAATTTGTTTTGAAAATAACTGTCATTGAAAATCTGAAATGTAAATATGCAAATTTTGAAATATCTAGCTTTAAACAACCAGTGTTTTAAAAAATACTTTTGTGTACTTTTACTCCGTGCTTTTATTCTGTGTTCTTTGGTAAATCCTGTTTTCTTTGTTTAACTCTCTCATTAGCCTGAGATTGTATACATGGACTGAGGAGAGAGGGTGATGGTGGTAATATAACTCATGACATCTTTGAATGCACATATGATGTGTATGTGCATGTGCGTTTATGGGAAAGTTTTCATGGCTTCTTTTTCACCCTTAACCAATGTAGAACCACTGAGTGAGCCCAATGCTGTTATTTTATAGATGAGAAAATTGGGGCATAAAGAGATTAGGTGATTCTCCATAGGTCCTGGAGTTAGTAGCTGACACAAGCATTGAATCGCAGTTCCTAGTCTTTCTGAACCCACATCCTGCTTATTCTCTCAACAAGGTCATTGGCTGTCCCCATTCCTCTAAAATTCTTTTTGATTTTCTTGTGTCCTTAATTTTTCTTCTATCCCAACCTCAACATGCGGAGTTTTTAAAGCCCGGATTAAAAGCCTTAAAAGAAATTACTTTACCATGTTTCACCTAGATCCCCAAATGGGCTTGCTTCTTTTTCCTCAGTCCTCATGCACCTGAATGAGTTCAGTCTCATCCTGTCACCTGTCAACAGAAAGCTGGTTATGAAGGTTTTCCAAGATAGCAGTTAAAATTCACAGCCATCAAAATAATCACATATAAGGGGAAAATGGATTGTCAGCTACAGGGTGCTACTCAATATCACTTTACATCATAGACACTGGCCCTCTGTCTCAAAATTTGTTAGGCAGTGCTCTCGAGCTTACAGTCCAAAGAAGGGGAAAGAAAGGCACAAATGCATTTAATAGAAAAAGATGTGTCCACAGAGAAATATGGATATAATTTATGAATCATGTGGTTAAAGGAAGACCTGAGGGTCTAGAAAAGCCTTCTAGAAAAAAGGGACTAGATTGTAAAGAATGAAAACCACCTTCATGGTATGGGTGGTGAGGTGCCTTTTGACCGATATTTATTATGTGTTTACTATAGAAGCATATGTACTCTACACTGCTACTTCAAATCTAGTTTGTGGATTATTCCATTCTTTGAGCTTTGTTGCTGCTCCATGACAAAATAAGTTTTAGGCATTTAGTTTCTGTTACTGAGAGAAAGAATTTAGAAACTCATACCTCTTTGAACTTGGTATCAACCAGTCTGGGTATTACTGAACTCATGTGCTTAGTCAGTCCCAGCTGTGTGATACTTACACAGGTATCCATCTATGGGTCCATAACAGGTTGAAAAGAACAAACTGTTAATTTACCACACATAATTTGAGAATCATGAACTCTAGGTTATTCTTTATTTACCTACATATCCAATTTAAGAAAGTTTTGTACATATTTTACCAGTGCACTTCTGTTTCTCCTTATTAATGTATTTATGAAATCATCATTGCTTGCTTCCAACTATAGTATCCCATTACAGAGCAGAGACATTCTAACTTTGTGACATTAGACAGTCTTCCAGGATGACAGCAGCACAAAAGGCATGTAGGAGGCACAAAAGGCATGTAGGAGGCACAAAATGTGAACAAAGTAAAAGGCCGGGCTAAAGACAGGTAGAACAATAAGAAGTGGAGGAGAGAAAAGGGAATGCCAAGCCATTTGGTGCCTGGAAGTTGTTGGTAAAAATAAGTCATCAATATGAAATCGGAGAGTCCATATCTCCACTTCATAATTCCAAAGATTATTCTTCAATGGGACATTTCATCCAGAGGCTGGAACGAATCTGTTGTGTATTACTATTTTTTTTTGTTAGTTTACCTCTTTTATTTTCATTTTCTTGTTATTTCCTGTCATTGTCCCTATTTGGAAGATGTTCATTTTTGGACATTTTTTCTTCTTATTTCAGATGACTACACACTGCATGGCCCAATTTTCATTCAAGAGCCAAGTCATGTAATGTTCCCTTTGGACTCTGAGGAGAAAAAAGTGAAGCTCAGTTGTGAAGTTAAAGGGAATCCAAAACCTCATATCAGGTTTGTTGACTTAAAAGCATGTGTTCTCACGCATATACTTTCTATTATTAAACAACAAATACTTATGGAGTGCTGATTACATAAAGAGCTTTTAGATAGGCATCACTGGGTATCCTGAGATGCTAAAGAGGTGCTCGTGTTCATGAAAAGTTTAGTACCCAGCTTCTGTTTCTGGCAGTACCAGGAATTAAATATCCTGATTGACTGTCTCACTGAAAGCCTTAACATTACTTAACAACATATTTTTTTAAAACACCTTTGTAAAAATGCATCAATAAACTGGCAGGAAAGAAAGAAATATTTAGTAAGTGGGTTTTGAATCCAGAGAAGAAAACTGAACATTGAAAGCAATTTTCACCTTGAAGAACTATGTGAACTGCAGCTTTGGATTTTGTAGTTTCACAGGGGACTAGGGTCACAAGACAAAGCCTAGACTCAACCAGAAGGAGAGTCTAACATGAGAACACCTTCCAGAATAGACCTGGGGCCCAAGGGCTACACTCTTACCGTGAATGTGATAAGAAGTAACCTTGCCTCCCAAAGGACTGAAAAGCAAAAGTAATTGCCTGTTTCAAACCTTGGTGTTAAGTGGTTTTAATAACAGATGAGATGCAGCTGAAAGGAGAATTAGTAAAGTGCAACATATATCTGAAGAAATCGTCTAAAAGCAGTAGAAATGGATAGAGATGTTCCTATTTATCCAAATATGAGAGAGAGAGACAGAGAAAAAAAAAGATTAAGAGAAAACGTTTACACATATCTAATCAGAGTTCCATAAGGAAAGGAAAAAAAAAAAATGAGGCAGAGGCAATATTTAAAGAGAAGGCTAAGAATTTCCCAAAGCTAATTAAACATTCAAAGCTACAGACTAAGTAAGCCCAGTGAATTTCAAGCAATGCAAATAAAAATAAAGCCCTGTCTAGACTTAAGGAGAAACAGCAAAACACCAACCCTGAGACATGATCATAAATAGGCCAAAGTTGTAATACAGCTAACCTTCAAAGAGATGACAGTTAAACCAACAGTTGACTTCTCAATAGCAACAAAAAAAGTCAGGACAGAAGACAGAATCTTCAATATGCTGAGAGAAATTAGCTGTCAAATTTTTGTATAGCAGAAGTACTTTTTAAAAAGAAGAAAGTACATGTGTTTTCAGACAGACAGAAACTGAAGTTTGACTCCAGCAGATCCTTACTAAAGAAAATGCTGAAAGATATACTTTAAGCAGAATAAAAATGATCCCAGGTATACTGTCTTAGATGTAAGAAGGAATGATAAGTAACACAAATGGTAAAGGTAAATATTTCCACATAAAAATCAATTGCACTAAACAATAAAAATAATAAAAACAATACTGTATTGTGACGATTAAAAAAGAAAAGTTAAAAGTTAAAAGTCATGACAATATTAGAAATACATTGAGAAGATGTATACTGCACAGTGGATTATCCATGTGGTTAAAAAAAATGAAATAAAGTTGGATCCCTACGTCACAGGGTACACAAAGATCAAATCCAAGTGAATAGAAGACCAACAGGGGAAATTAATAAAACTTTTAAAAGGAAATAGGCATACATATTTATGACTTTGGAGGGAAGAAAAAAACTTTGCAATAATGACAAATAAGCAAAAATCATAGAAGAAAATATTTAACTTCACTAAAATTAAGAATTTCTGTTTAGCAGAATATACTGGGATGGGTAAAATTATAAGCTTCCAACTGGGAGAAGATATGTTTAATACATATTATTTGCAAAGGATTAATATGTAAACTATTTAAAAAATCTCCACAAATCAAAAAGTAAAAAACAAGTAACCTAATAAAAACATTTCCAAAAGACTTGATCAGATACTTCTTAGAAAAGAATATCAAATATCCATTAATCATATAAGGGGATTATCAGTGTATATTAAAATATACAAATTAAAACTAAAATGACACACTCTTTCAAACCCATCAAATTGACAGAAATTTAGAAGAGCAAATTTAATGTAATATAAATAATTACATAAATATAACCTGACATATTCATAAACGGTAACCCCATGCAACAGTGAAAATGAATGAATTATAGCTACAAAAACATGATGGATCACAGGAACATAACTTCGAGTAAACAAAGCAAGTCATAGAAGAATGCAAAGTTTATAATCCCGTATTTACTAAGTTCAAAGGCAGGTAAGATGGAGTAGTTGTTTAAGGATACTAACATACATGATAAAATCATAAAATCAAAGGAATGAAAAAGCCAAAATTCAAGATTATAATTAACCATTGAGATAAGAGTGATTGGAAACAAAATGGAAATAGGAGACTTCAAGAGTAATAATATTCCTTTTCTTAAACACAGATCTTTATTGTCTTGGGATTCTTTATATAATTTACATACATCTTATAAATATTATTTTACCTCTATTCAGATTTAACGAGGAAAACCTTAAGCTAATAACCAATATGTAGTAGTATGTAAAAACCAAAAGAGTATATGGCACATGTGTCATAGTTTCAGGTTGGAAGAAATTAGAGTCACCTGGGGGGCACAGAAGTGGAATATGAACTGAGGTAGGTATTGATAGTTTTTTCAAATTGGCAGAGGGCAAGGGACATCCCATACAGGAGGGTGGTATTAACATAGTGGAAATTGTTTTAGAGTTTACTTTGTGTGCCCATTCATTCATCAAACATAGCATTATTCATCAGACCACCCCAGTGTTTTTCAAACTGTGAATTCCAGGGTCCAAGGAGTTGACCCAGGAATTACCTGGGGTGAGTTATTGTAGAGTTTCTAACCAAGATTCCGTCATGCTAGCTCTGCTTTGAACTAGGGTATATATTAGGATTCTGAAAAATACATCCTCTAGGAAAGATGTTTAAACCACTACATTAAAGCAGCTGCAGTGTTCCATCGTAGGTTTGAGGTATTCAAAGATTAATAAACTACATATTCGCATAGTGTGCTTTGGGGGTCAGTGCCTGGAGGTGGAAGTACAGGGCTATGCTGGAAGTGTGAATAAAAAATGTCCAAGTTCTAGGGCATACTGGAGGAAAGAAAGTCTGCTTCAGGATAGAGAGGGAAGGTATCAGAGAAAGTTTCATGATAAAGGAGATATTTAAGTGAATATGGGGGGCTAATGACCTTTTGTCATAGGGATCAAAAAAGGAAATACATTCCAGAAAGAAAAAAGAAAAACAACTCTCTAATGGACCATATAATTAGGGTGAACATGTAATTTATCATCCAAACCAGCACACTTCTGAGAGCAAAAGGCCACTGTTAATAATTATTCCAGGAGGACAGGTGTAAACCCAGCAATGTCCTGGATAAATCAGAATATGTAGTTATTCTCCCTGTATGTTGAAATCAAGGCTAAATCAAACATTTTTAAATGCTTTACGTAGTAAAATAAATAAATAAATAAATGCAAGAGGCAAAGGTTCCTACATACATAAATGATGAGTTAAGTGACCCCAGTTTTTAGTACATCGTCAAGTATAAGTTCAGATGTTAGCCACAAATGAGAACAAATTTTGCAGCAGAATTTGGCAGGTTGCTGCTTTGTTTTTCCCCAAACTCTGACCTTTAATTAACATTGCTTTTGTAATATTGTATTTGTAGATATAGGGGCTTGCTTTGTTATTTAAAACAAGCAGAGGAACAGAAACCTATTATGTTTTTAAAGATTGCCAGGCAAAGCTGAGAAAAAAACTTTTAATCAAATGCACTAGCAGTTGGTTGCAGTGTACTTCACTTTCCTTTATACTTTTGGTAGTTTCTCTGTGATGAAATAGCTGATTGGTACCTGGGAGCTAAAAACTCCCTTTTGTAGAAGGAAAGAACAAGAGAAAGAATGGAGAGATCAGGTATTTTCAAACATTTTTCTGGCTGAACTTTTTCAGTCTTCAGGCTGACTTTGAGGGGAGGAACCCCTAGGAGAAATTCAAGGTGAGTTCTTCATGGGGATCTTCGCCATTAGGTTTTCCCTCAGATGCCCCGGCTGACCTCTCTCCTTTGTGTTTATTCCCTGAACGGAGCCTTCTCTTTTCATTGTTTCCTGCCCCTCAATTTTGAAAGGATTGACCCAGACCCAGAAAAACTTAAGAAGTTTTGACTTGTGCCCACTTCCCTTGTATTAAAGTTCCTGAAGGACATGTGACATTACTTATGGCTGTCAGACTCCATTCCCGACAGAAAGAATGGTCAAGTACTTGGTGGAAATACTTTTGCTGTGAAGTTTGTATTCAGCTTGGTTTGCAGACTACAAATTTCAGGTCAGAAAGGTCCTGCCCCTTCTTCAGTGCCAAGCTGAAACAGTGAACAAAGAGAGAGAGTTTTGCTCTCCCATAGACACATCCTATAGACAGCTTCCCAGCAAGGTCTGAAAAATGGTACCTTACAGAGCTTCACAGTGTCAGTGTTTGGTTGTGCACAACCTCACTCTCTGGAGAGAATGGGGTTGCGATTCCCTGAATAATTCAGAAATCAGTTTACAAGACTCACCCATATCCTGGCCCTTGGGAAAATCTCTTTGTGTCAAATGAGCATTGCCTCTATATTACCAGTTCTTAAAAGACTCCTCAAACATTGAAAATGAATTGTGAATGTTTTCAAGACTGTTTCAGTATAGAATAAGGAATTCAACGCAGTCCACATTCAGTTGGAATGAACAGTGACTGCATCGCAATAAAACTTGGTATAGTGCTGTGTAATGGAGACTCAACTACGTTTCACAACAAGCGCCTTATTTTCTAAATATTCCATTTTCCTTTGCTATTTGTATGTAAAAGCGCGTAATAAAGTAGATTAATTGACTTTCTGCAGAGCATTCTGGTTGAGATGACGAGTGTAGACAAACCCGCAGAGGTGTTCTCATTATCCCAAGGAAGACTTTTTTCTAAAAAGGCTCACATGATCCCATTCCTAAATTCAGCTCTCTGCTTGCAGTTCACATTAGATTGCAGTTTCCTCTTTGAGTTCTTACACTTGTCTTATTAAATTGCTCGACTCTCATTTGAAGTGAGAGTTATGACAGAGATGTGACCAGCTGACTCAAAAAAATGTCTAGGGCAGGCAGTCAGCCCTGGAGATTCATGAGCATATAGACCTGCTAGGATGTAACCCCGTCATTCTCTTTTTATTGCTTATTACTTTCTTTTCTGTGTCAGAACACAGAGAGAATTACTGTCAAGCTTAAGAACAATGTCAGTCTCTAATACCCATCTTATAAAAAAAAAACACATAAAGAGCTATGTCCCATTTCCTGATCTGGCCCACATTTCCCACGCCTCATGTTTCCATATTTTCACCTTTCAAAGACATAGACGTGAACAAACGTACACTGCTGTGCTGTGGTGGGCTAGGATGCTTCTTAAATTGTCTATGCTCAAAGCTAAAATATCCAGCCAAGAAGTAAAATATTTAGTGAAATACCACAAACCTTTATTGAGCACACTGATTGTCAAGTTCTAGGTTACTAAAGGGAGACTATGAAAGTGGTATAGGCAAATTATCTGTGGTGAAGGCAGAATTCCCACCTAAACAAGTAAGGAGAATTCTCTAGGAGCTTGGGGGAAGCTTTGATTTATCTTGACCAGGAATATTGAGGAAGACTTCATTAGAAGAGGTGTAGTTTAAGATTGACTTTGAAGTGTGAGAGACGTCTTGGTGGAAAGAAAGCACTCATTCTTTAAACATGTTTCTGATGATACCCAATATCCAAAATCTTGAAACTAACTGGCCTTCATTTTTTTCATTTAAATCCTTTTACATTATGCATACCAGCCCTAGTACCCCAGAATGTTATAAGAGGATACACAATGAGTATGTATATACACGCACACATTTAAATAGTGTTTTTTTTTTACCATTTGAAGGAAATAAGATCACTGTTTCTCATTCTTTACTCCCGTTATTGCTTCCAATCAATTTCCTTTATGGTCTGGTGTTGCCTTATTTTTGGCCTCCCAGTGTGAACGCTACTAGGAGACGGTTGATAATTCAGATACTCCGACTATGCTCTATCCATTACCTGATATTTTATGTAGGATTCTGGTGAAAGAAGAGAAAAAAAGATAATCATTGTTTTGTATTAGTTCAAAAGTTCGTACATATTAAAACAACTTACTGAAATGCAGTTTGGTTAAAATAAGGTCTCTCTGGAATGTTATTGGCTGTTTAAAAAAAAAAAAAGGGAGATCTTGTTACGAAAGCTTTTCTGTTTAAATGTGTGAGTCACACTAAAACTAATTTATTGGGCCAGGCCCTATACTCAGATACACAGATGATCCAAGTAAACAAACAGAAAAGCAAGAAAACCCTCTTTGTGTCTGTTACCTAATGGCCTGATCTACAGTTTATTGGGCTGGTTGATTGATGTTTGAGTGCTGGTAGCTAAGGAGATCTTCAAAGTGATCCCTGGTGAAGGCTAGTTTGGTTCCTAAGACAACTCGAGATCAATAGAATTCCTCTGCTTTGTAGTCAGCAATTTCAGTCATATTAAGGACCAAATCAACGCAACTCTGCGATTTCATCAAATACTCAGCAATCTACCGGAAAATGGTGTATTCTGTCATCTGTATAGGCCCATTTAAAGAATGACGGCAATCCAGGAAAAGGACCTTTACTGAAGAGTGCTATTTGAAGAAAGTTGTACAAGATACTATGGGAAATTTTTTTTAAAAAAAGGAAGTGTCCGTAGCATTGTAAGTAGTCACAAACACAAGTGTTAAAATTTTAATATCTTGTGTACTTTAAAAGGACGTGCTCTTTTAAAGCACGTCTCTGCATCTGTGTTGACACCATTGCTGAGTAGAGCTTTTCTAATTTTTTTTTTTTACCATGGTTAAAAAATAGTCACAGATGATATTTCATGCGATTCATAGTTTTTATATATTTTAGACAACTCAGAATTATTGATTAATATTACAAAGCTTTATCTACTGGCATTTTTATACTATAGGTGGAAGTTAAATGGAACAGATGTTGACATTGGTATGGATTTCCGCTACAGTGTTGTTGAAGGCAGCTTGTTGATCAATAACCCCAATAAAACCCAAGACGCTGGAACGTACCAGTGCAGAGCAACAAACTCATTTGGAACAATTGTTAGCAGAGAAGCAAAGCTTCAGTTTGCTTGTAAGTAGCAATTATATCCTGCTGCAAATGTGACTTTGAGTTTTTGTGCCTTGTACCAATCAGCCTTTAAAACAGTTTATCTTAAAAAACCAAACAGATTTTAATTTGTCATGTTGATCTTGTTTACCCTTTTTTCATATTTGCAAAATATCTCTCATTGTAGGGTAAACTGTAAATCTGAATGGGAAGATGTATTCTTTTGCTTTTATAAGGGTTGAGATAGTTTGTATGATAATTTGGTTATATGATGCTCTATACACATAAATTTATATACACTCAAATTTATACACATATAAGTTTACATGTACAACAAATTACACACACATACACACACACACACATTTTAAAGCGAGTATGTATAAGCAAGCAGTTGAACTGCCAGTAAGTTAATAGTCAGTGTGACAAGCGATTTAGCCGTAAAGCTCACAGTTGGAAAAGAAAAAAGCTTGGTAGTCTCTTAATCCTATAATTCTCTAATACTTCTTCTTATTTGAAGGAAAAGGAAAATGTTAAAAGCAACTACAAAAACAAAAAGTAGAGGCAATCAAAGCTTTACCTTTTATATTTCTGGTTTAGAATATTTAAAAAACAAATTGCCATCTCGTAAGACTACTAGCTAATGAAAGTTCATGAGCATGTGAAAGATAGTGGAATTTAGAAGTAGCAAGTTGAAAATAAAATCCACAGGCAAGAGCAGTGAGTACACATTTGAGTATAGACACCTTGAAGGATTGAGGTTCAGCTGTATTTTTAAGGGTTTATGTATTTGCCTATGATTATATATTTCCTTGTGTAAAATCCCAACTCATACAGCGGTGCATGAAATGTCGAAGCTTTCCTAATTACAAAGTCTGTTGGCAGTAACACTGTAGGATATTCTCATTAACAAAATCCTCTCCAGAGACTCAATATCAAATATACCTAATATTCAGTACTTAATTTCTTATTGCTGTTTGGTGGCATTTTTATTAGTTGAGAAATGAATTTTCTAAGTATTAGGTATATATGGGATACCAGGCTTATTTTCTTTGTGAAAGTCTTCTGCAGTAGTCTTCCAAATAATCTAAGGTGAGCAGAAAAATAGGAGGATATGTCTGATAGAGTGCTACAGAACCAAAGTGTTTATTTCTTTTGGTTTAACACAAATGTGGTATCTATATATATATATATATATATATATATATATATATATATATATATATATATATATTTTTTTTTTTTTTTTTTTTTTTTTTTTTTTTGTGGTATGTGGGCCTCACTGTTGTGGCCTCTCCCGTTGTGGAGCACAGGCTCCGGACGCTCAGGCTCAGCGGCCATGGCTCACGGGCCCAGCCGCTCCGCGGCATGTGGGATCTTCCCAGACCGGGGCACGAACCCGTGTCCCCTGCATCGGCAGCCGGATTCTCAACCACTGCGCCACCAGGGAAGCCCGGTATCTATATTTTTAACAAATAGATTTTGTTGGATTCATTTTAGAAAATAAACATAGACTCTCAGAGTAGGGAAATCTCTGTATTCAATTACTGGTGTACTTCATCGATTTTTGGATTCCACAGCGTAGGAAATTTTTTTTAAAAAAAGTAACAATAACAGCAACAGAAAAGAGATTAACATAGCATTAACAACCTTTTGCTTTTCTAATTTATGACATTTAAAAAACAAAGGACTAATTCTTAAGGCTCTCCTTTTGTAGAAGTCCAGGCATTTCTACTACTACAACTATTGTTAAGAGAATCTCATATGCAGGGATAGTCATTTAAATAGAATAGTTTAGCCAAAGTAAAAACTCTACCACTCGTTTTGTGGTTGAGGTGCCTGAGTTTGGAATCCACCCTGCTTATCCCACTTCTTGTGCCTAACATCCTGCCACCCTCAGAATCGTCAGCTGATAAGCATTCAGCTTGAAAACTTCTGACGATAGAGAGCTCACCTTTTCATCACAAAGCATCCTGACCCTGATTGCTGTAGTTGTTCAAAAACACAAAAACAAGCACAATTTCTCTTCCTTAAAATTGGGCTAAGTATCTAAATCTCTATCACCTTCACTCCCCAGTGCTTACTCTATGATTCTGGTTAGGTTCAGACATGTGAAAATATGTTCATGTCCCTTGTCCCATAATTCTTGTCTTCTCCAGGTACTCAATCCACAACCATCTTCTTCACAACACAATGTTATTCAATTATCTATTAAACTGTGACCCTATAGAAATGTATCCAACTCTATGCGTGTGCCTTGACCTTGCAGAGGACAGTGGGAACAGTAGTATCCCATGATGTGAGCTTCTCTTTTGATGAATGGGGCTGACATTGATAGTCACTTTTTTTTTAAAACCCGAGTCTCATATTTCAACTTTTTTCGTATAAAATTAGAGGATTTATTTTTCATGAATGGCCATTAATCCAGAGCTACCCAGTTGTGTTATTTTATTACCTAAATCCAGAATTCTATATTTACTCCTATTAAATTCACCTTCTGAGTTGTGACCCTTTGTTCCATCACAATTGAAATTGTTTTAAATCTTTTTTTAAAATCTGACATATTGGGCTTCCCTGGTGGTACAGTGGTTGGGAGTCTGCTTGCCGATGCAGGGGACGCGGGTTCGTGCCCCAGTCCGGGAAGATCCCACATGCCGCGGAGCGGCTGGGCCCGTGAGCCATGGCCGCTGAGCCTGCGCATCCGGAACCTGTGCTCCGCAACGGGAGAGGCCAGAGCAGTGAGAGGCCGGCGTACCGCAAAAAAAAAAAAAAAAAAAATCTGATATGTTGATTATCCTTTTACTTCAGTGTCAGCAGAAAATGTGAAAAGCGTGTGTCCATTCAAATAAGTGATACAAAATGTTGACCGGGACAGGGCAGCCTGCCAGTAGAGAATGTCCAATAAAATCAGATTAAATTTATAAATCAATATCCTTCGCCTAGTCGTGTTCAATTAGCTACAAATTTACCCATACATACTATACGTGAACCCCAGTTTCTCCTACTTGTTCTTAGAGTAATGAGAATCTTTGCCAAATGCCTTGCTGAAATCAGGATGTACAGTTTCTACAACATCCACTTGTACCTGGTCTCTGTGAATCTTGTCTAGATCTTCCTTAACCATTTATCATAAAACAGCCAGAGTAATCTTTTAAACATGTAAATGAGATCATTCTACTTTCCCGCTTTATGCCTTCTACTGCACTTAGACTAAATCTCAAATTCATTACCATGGTCTTGTTTTCATTTCTCAAAAATGACAAACTATCTTTTGCACCAGTCCTTGATACTTTCCCTCCCTCTGCCTTATTTGCTTTTCTCCTGATCTTTCACAGGCTCACTTCCTATGATCCTTAGTTCTCAATTTAGGTGGGACCTCCTAAGAGAAAGTTTCCATATCACCATGTCTAACCTAAGAAGCAGTTCCTTCCATTTCTTCTCCTGCCATCTGCCTACCATTTTGTTGCCCTCTACTTTTCTACATAACAACATCGTTTTCAATCATTAGGACCCACTATGATCTGGAATGATTTTGTGTATTTCTTTTTTCTCATTATTTGACTTTGATGATAGAATCTAAGTTCTAAGAGAGGGGAGACTATCTTGCCCATCCTTATATCTCCAGAGTCTAGAATAATTTATATGTAGGAATAAACAAATTGCTTTATTAATTGCCTATTCAGTGACACAACAAAGAAAATATATGTATAAAGTTATTTTGGGGGAGGATGTATTTTTTTTGGTAAACCCTCACCCTTTCTATTCTAGTCATTTTCCGGAGTCTAGCATTTTGATCGTTAACATATAGTTTGTAGACCTTTCTTTTCTATCCTTTTTAAATTAAAAAAAAAAAAAGAAAAGACATTGCCTCTATTCGAAAATCATTTTTAATTGGTTAGGATAAAATATTTTTCGTCAGTGATGTAAGGTGGAGTATGACAGTGACATCTTTTAAATGTTACCGAATAATTGCTTTCTCCCAAGCATTTTCATAATCGTTGAGGGAAAAAAATGTTGCCTTTTGACCATAACTTAGTGCACTATAATATGCAAGTAAGAATATTTCTTCATTTTTAATCATATGATTTTATGGCTCAAATGGACCTTTAAGGTCCGTTTGGAATCCTTTAAGGTTTCCTGGCCTGTGGAAATCCTTTAAGGTTTTCTGGCCTCTTAAAAAAAAAAAAATTCAATTGAAGATTGAAGTAACTGAATTACTTGTTATTTACATAATTAATAAGTGAGAACCAAGGAATGGCAGCTTTAGCTCCTAATCCAGGGTACCTTGATTTGTGTCTACGTCAGACTCACTTTGATTTATAAGAAAAACAATCCCTTCATCTTTATCTAACATGTTACACCTTCCGATCTCATGTATATACCTTTAGTAATTTTATCCACAGGACAATTTTATAAGGTGGACATCATTTATGATTTATTTAAAAAATATTTTCATACTGCTTTTGTAGGCAGAATTTGATAATCTCTTGTATTTAGCATTTAAAAAATGAATTAATTCACGTAAGCAAAAAATCTAATTAATGGAGATGATGCCTCTAAGAACCCCCGCTTTTCTTAGGACAGAAAACTTTCCTTGATTAAACAGGCATAGCGTAATTGAAATCACTCTTGATGAGGTGTGGACATTTTCATGAGCATAGAGTATTGTAATGTAATTTGGAGCACATTTTGTTTTCAGTCCCCTTGCAATATTAAGCCAGGGTCAATCACTTCTCTTTCTGTCACTTAGCCTGTTTCTAATAGTAGACTACCAATGCCCCTTCTACCATCTAGTCCTACTGTTTCACCTTGGGCTAGCAAACTTGATTGATTAATTTACCAGGGTCTACCCAGTGCCTGGCATTTAGTAAACTTGCAGTAATAGTTGTTGAATAAATGAATAAGTTATAAGGATTGGATGTTAAAGTCATCAAGCCATGTTTGGGGTATGAGTTGAACCACTGCATTTAAGCACTTTCTGGCAATCCTTTGGGAGTGCTTCGGAGGTAGATGCAAGTATTTCCACCTTGAGTTTGTGTAGAAGACAATTGACATCCTACTTCCAGATAAGGGTATGTGTTGGGGCATCATATGTTAAAATATGCCATCAAAATTTACTTGTATCCTGAAAACGTGGCGTGAGAGTATATATAGCTTCAGTGAAGTGTTTAGGAATAGCTTTCCTTTAACCTCCCCTTCTCACAAAGGGTAAAGCAAGTTGAATGTTCTTTAACTCTTACGTAGGTACCTGAATCAGAAGATGAGTCCAGGAGTAGAAGGAATTTCAGTTCATTACTTTCACTGCTTCATGGTGGGGATTTTTTCAGAGGCTGTGTCTGTAAGAATGAAGTGCTACAGCTCTGTCACTCTACCTACCCACTTCCCAGCCAAGCATCCCAATCGAAATCTGCTTGAGAATCACCTTACACAATTAGGCAACAGGGCAATTTTGTTCACTGACATATAGATGTGGATTTTTTTAAGTAAGTTGTAATCTACGCTTATAAAATACCCAAGTGACTATTTTAAAAATTTGTGAACGTGGGCTTGAGAAACTGAGATACTATATTGCCTACGTTTAGATAGAATGGAATGTTGTCCATTGCTCCATTCCACTTTATGTGTCTTATAATGTTCCTAGAATTGAGACATCTCATCAGAGCCCTGGGGACAACCATACTTCCCCCTTAGGGTGTTATGAAGATTAAATTATAAAGCATATGCAAAAGCCCAGAATAAGTCCTAGCAGGAGAAAATGATGATAAAGCTGCTTCTGTATTTTCTTTCTGCCTTTCCTTCTCTTCCCCTCTTTCCCCCTCCTTTTTATATCTTTTTAAAATAAGAATAATAACTAACCTTTATTAAACACTTAGGTATAGGGGCTAAGAGCACAAGCCCTGAAGTTAGATTCCCTGGGTTGAAATTCAATTTATCCTGTAACCCTGTGATCTGGGACAAGGTCCTTCTCTCTGCCTCAGTTTCTTTATCCATAAAATAGTGTTCATAACTCTACCTCCTTTATTGTGAAGATCACACAAATTAATATTGCCTAAAATTCCTAGATCATTGTCTGGCACACATTAGGGGTTAATAAATGTTAGCTATTGTTATAATTTTTATTATGATTTGATTACTCTAGGTCGGAGATTAGGCTAAGCGCTTTGGAAGCATTATCCCATCTAGTTCTCAACATAACCCAAGGAAGTATAGGCATTATTTTTCTTTCATAGGTAAAGAATCTGCAGATTAGTGAAATGAGATAATTTTCACCAAGGGTTCAGTGGAAGGGAGAGGACCCAGCATAGGAATCTGGCTACCTGACTTTTGAGCAGATGCTCATTACATGGCATTTGACATGCATAGTTCCCTCATGACAGCTAAAACTACACTTTCCTCGTGGAATTCATGTTCAAACTATAGATTTGGGTGATTAATAAAATGTTCCTTTTGTAGACACAAACTTGGATTTTTCAATGTGTTTACAACCTTTCATATGTACATCCATCATTAGTTTGTTTTTAATTTTTTAGTTATAGGCTTCTTGATGCTGTCATAATGTTGATTTGCTGTTAATATCGAAATACCACAATTATGCATACATTTGTGGCTCTAATTTTAATATAATTGGTTTCAGGTTCCATAATGAGAATAATTAATAACAATATTTCTGCTCTAAAAGTTAATATGCAAATTTCCAGTTTATTGCTAGTAGGTTGTAAAACATTCTGAATATTGATATTTTATGATAACTAACTGTGAGTTGGCAAACTTTATATCCCCAAGCAGTAAATGACATGTTGTTATAAGTTTTTTTACTCCTGTATTATTCCTCCCCCACATGTGAAAAAAGATGTACTTTAAATGTAGATTGTTAAGAAGAGCTTCCAAGAGACTAATCCAATAACTCCATATTTTAGCCTGTCAAACTGATTGCTTCATAAACATTGTTTGGGGCCTTCTTCCTGGAAGAAGTTCAGCTGTTTTATAACAGTTCAGATCTTCAAAACAGAAGACTTAATACTACTCATCTCCTGCTGGGGATGACTATAATTCATACACAAGTACCTCCAAATTGCTTATGGTAAAATTAAATCACTTAATGAAATCAAGTCGCCTGCCTGCTGCAGGGAAACTGGCATGGCTGTGGGCAAGGTGGTGTTCTTTTGAAGGAAGCGATGGATCTGCTGATCTCTGTTGGTACCTCGCATGAGGTGGGGAAAGAAACTAGATTGGTACACTGTATTCAAACCCTGCATATGCACCTCCTGAGCTTGTATTATGAGGAAGGGAATAGAAGAGGAAAAGGAAGGAAAAAGAAGAAGGATGAAGATGATAAATGAAGGGGAGCCTTAGGTGCAAAAACCACCCCATATTGGCCTTCTATGACCTCTGTCTCTCTGTCTCTCTGTCTCTCTGTCTCTCTGTCTCTCTGTCTCTCTGTCTCTCTCTCTCTCTCTCTCTCTCTCTCTCTATATATATATATATATAAAGAACTCAATAAACCAATCCATTCTGAGATTAATTTTGGTTTATCAGTTACGTGCAGTCAACAATTTTTATGGTGGAAATATCACAGTGATGAACAGTAGCTGATCAGATAACATCGTTGAAGAAGATCTTTCTTATGGGTACTAAAGTAAGCCTTGTCTGAGTTCTCCTTAACTTAGGTACCCTCTGACAATTGTGGTGATGATGGTAATAAAGATTAATATATTAAACTTAGCATGTTTTACTGTACTCCAGCTGGGGCTTTTGGCAACCTGGTTTTTGAGTCTTGATCATTACAGTTATTCACAGTAAATTTCAAATGTTCATTGCTTTTAATGTTTAGTTAGTTTGTCTTTCATTGCCAAAGAATAAAATGTGCAGTCAGAACAATAACTGGGAGTTTGATAGATGGCCAAACTCAGGACTGACTTGACTGATTTTTAATTAGGAAGGCTGCTTAAACAGGCAGACTTTTGTTTCTGAGCAATAAAATGTTGATGGATGGCTGTTTGGATAAATAATTTGTGAATATTTAGATCAATTAAAACTTGATCAACTAAAAAGTATTTGAATTGCAAAGCTGCTAACATTTATCAATGGGGGACTTTGATCCTCCATAAAAGAATTAAATTTTTCTCATTTGAATAGTTAGAAGAATTCAAACCAAAACTTGCTGAGTTTCTGAAATAACGTTTTTAGTAGGTATTGTCTGCCACTTACCATGGTACTAAAAAGAATGCTGGTGACAATTGGTGTCTGTTGAAAATTTCATATTGCAGAACTAGTTAGTACATAGGTGTGCTCTTGGTTCTTAGTGGTGTGGGCAGTTGTGAGACGTGGTACAAAGAATGGACATTCACAAGTACACAGCGTTATTCTCACTTGTATTTTTTTTTTCTGTCTCCTCCACAAAACCTGTTAATGTACAGATGCTCGTTAATTGTAGCTATTCGTTTATTAGGCATATTTCCTTCAGTCATACCGCAGTCCAGTTTGGGGTCTGACAAAGAGTAGTTCATGACTAAATCAATGAAGTATAGAGAATTTTTTAAAATTCAGGAGCATTCTAAGAATACAGTACACATTAAAATTGACAACAAGAACCAGATAGGTGTTCATACAGCCGTGATGAGTCAGGGCTTTAAAAGAAATCACCAAGTTAAAAACAATTAACACTTCGTATTTTTTTTTTTAAGTAATGTTACTAAAATGTCATCCCTTTTTATTTTATTGTTGTGAATAATTCAGTCGCTAAATATTACAATAATTTTGTTTGATTGTTTTTCAAGTTCAGTTTTTAGACAATGAGGATCAAGTCTGACCATCACTGCGCTATAAGTTTGAATTTTTGGTCTACCATCAGTTAAGTGTCACCACTTAGTTAAAAGAGGGAGCAGTTTTTGAATGGGAGAAGGTGTCGGCCTAGAGAACACTCTCATCGTATCGCACTCTTTTTCAAGAGTTTTTATGTGAGAGATTATGGTTCAAATTCAGAATCTAACTGACCACCTCTAGTGGTTAGAGTCATAGTTTACCACAAGATACATCCACCTAGAACCTGTCAATGGGAAGACTTTGTTGGCAAAAATGGAAAACACTTTGGAAAATTGCATTATACCAAGAGGCAACGAATGATGAGTGAAAACGCAGTCGTGGAACAAATTGGAAAAACAGGTCTTTAGAGACATAATTAAATTAAAGATCTTGAGATCATCCAGAGTTATGCATTTGGACCCTAAATCCCATGGCAAGGTCTTTGCCCAGGTGTTGGTGGTATCGTGGTTAGCATAGCTGCCTTCCATGGCAAGGACTTTTCAAGAGACAAAAGAGGAGAAGACACACAGAGGAGAAGGCACTGTGACCATGGGGGCAGAGGTTGAGGAAGAAGAAAAGGGGCACCAACGATTGCCAACGGCCATCGTAAGCTGGAAGAGCCCAGGGAGGAGTAGAGCCTTCGCAGTGAACACAGCCCTGCCGACACCTTGATTTCAGACTAATAGCTTTCAGAATGTGAGAGAAGAGGTTTCTTTTGTTTAAAGCCACCAAATTCGTGGTAACTTGTTTATGGCCACGGTAGGAAACTAGTAGACCAACATATGCACAGTTCTTTTCTTTCCTGACCTCCTTCATCAAGGAAAAAATAAAACCACCTAGGAGTGAGACCGAGGTCAGGTACTTTTGTAACTGAACTGTATTAGGAAGCAAAGTATTGAGAGGGACGGCCTTGATTCAATGTGGAATAATCTGGGCAAGGTTTGTGTCACGCTTTGTATTTTCCTCTGGGGAGCATAAAAGGGGTTTTAATCTTTGTGTAGTACGATTTGACGAAATACTGGAAAAAGATAGTACTGCGCAAAAGTTCAGAGGAAGCTTTTCTTTTCGCCAGCACGTTTCTGCCCATCTCTTGGGATAGCCCGGTATAAAATAGGTGGAATTGGCCCTTTCTCCATAGTGTCATGATTTGAAGTGATTCTGAGTTGGTTTTTGGCCCCTAGACCCTCTCTCTGAACTTCTTTTTTCTAGGTCATTTTCCCTGAATTTGACCTTTTTGTCTGGCACTCTTAAGTCCTGGAAACTAGCTATTATCGCATTTAGAGTATCTGGCCAACCTGTGTCTGTAACAGTTCTACTGTGGTCTCTCATGCATTGTTATAATTCGTGTTATGACATTTCTGGCTGCAGAAAGAATCCCCTGTGCTATCGAGGGCCCGATTCTGCTGTCTTCCCAATCAGCACCTTTCACTGAGTGGCCTCTAATCGGAACAAGCCAGTTGGCTCCTAGTGGACGTGTATTTTATGCACCACGCTGGCTGGTTTTTACTTCACAGCTGTCATATGTGGTCCCTGGAGAGAACAAATGCTTTAGGGTTCAGAGGTTAAATCTCAAACTCAGGAGCAGCACGATAAGGTCTGTGTGCATGTGTGTGTGTGCGAGTTCATGTGTGTATGAGTGTGTCTGTGTTCTTCCAAGAGCTAAATTATTCTGTTAGATATTTTACCAGAGATGCAGTTCTGTACTAGCCACTAAAGCCTTGACGAATGGTGCTGCCAGTCAGTAATCTATTCCTGATATGTGTATTTAGGGTACACACTAATGATATTTACAGTGTTGATCTGCTGCAAAATATTTGCATTGTTGTATATCTTTAGCGTTTCAAATTTGTTTTTTTTTCATAGCATTTACTTCTCTCCCACCCCAAATTCAATGCAGTCTTGTGCTGTGAGCAGTCTGTTAGCTTGACCTCATAAAGTTCAGTTTAATTATGCCTTATAGACTATCTTTTAAGCAGCCCAGATTTATTTAAGAGGGGTTAGGGGATGTGAGGGAGTCAACAAATGGATTTTCTTAATTTTAAGTTCAGCGATTACTTTCTCCTATTGCATTCAAGCGTTACCACCCAGAGGGCAGGTACTTATGAAAAGGTGCTGAATAAATCCTTGTGGAATAAATTAAGCTGAATGAATATATGAATCAGCTCATGAAAAAAAAAAAGAGAAACAGAAATGCCTTGGCCTTTACTACCCTATGAGGTACTGTTTCCTCTAAAATAGTCTGTTTCCCTGAACTGAGTACTTTTTTTTTTTAGTGTTTCTCTTTTAAAAACAAAATTCGTTAAAGTGTTGCCTCTGACTTCCAGTACCATCATCTTTTTTTAGTAACAGTTTTATTAAGATATGTCACATACTATATAATTCAACAGTTTAAGATGTACACTTTAGTTAGTTTTTAACCTATTCACAAAGTTGTATAACCATCACCACTGTCTAGTTTCAGAGCAGTTTCATCATCTTTTTTTTTTTTTTTTTTTTGTTTTGTTTTGTTTTGCGGTACGCGGGCCTCACTGTTGTGGCTTCTCCCGTTGCGGAGCACAGGCTCTGGACGCGCAGGCTCAGCGGCCATGGCTCACGGGCCCAGCCGCTCTGCGGCACGTGGGATCTTCCCGGAGCGGGGCACGAACCCGTGTCCCCTGCATCGTCAGGCGGACTCTCAACCACTGCGCCACCAGGGAAGCCCCATCATCTTAAAATGAATCCCTGTGCTCGTTAACAGTCATTCTTCATTCCACCCAGCAGCGGACAACCACTAACCTAATTTCTGTCTCTATGAATTTGCCCATTCTGGCTATTTCATATAAGTGGTATCATGCAGTATGTGGCCTTTTGTGCCTTATTTCACTTAGCATGATGTTAGCAGGGTTCATCTATGTTGTAGTGTGTAACAGTACTTCATTTCTGTATATGGCCAAATAATAGGCCATTGTATGGAAAGATACCATTTTGTTTGTCCATTCATCAGTTGTTGGACATTTGGGTTGTTTCCACTTTTTGGCTGTAATGCTGCTGTAAACATTGATTTATAGGTTTTTCAATGTGGACACATGTTTTTATTCCTTTCAGGTATCTTCCTAGGAGTGGAATTGCTAGGTCAATTGGTAACTTTATGTTAACATTTTGAGCAACTGCCAAACTATTTTCTAAATTGGCTGTGTCATTTTATAATCTAACAGTGTATGAGGGTCCCAATCTCTGCATATCCTTACCAACACTTGTTACTGCCTTTTTTATTTTAGCTGTCATAGTGGGTGTGAAGTGATATCTTACTCTGGTTTTAATTTGCATTTCTCTAAGGGCTAATGATATTGAACAACTTTTTATGTGTTTACTGACTATTGGTAATATTGTCTTTGGAGATATATATATTCAGATCTTACGCCTGTTTCTTAATTGGGTTATTTGGCTTTCCATTATTGTGCTGTAACATTATTTTATATATACTGGATACAAGTTCCTTACCAGATACATGATTTACAAATACTTTCTCCAGTTCTATATGTTGTCTTTTCAGTTCCTTAATGATGTCATTTCAACTACAAAAGTTTTAATTTTGATGAAGTCAATTTATCTATTTTTTCTTTTGTTACATGTGCTTTTTTTGTCGTTTTAACGTCTTTATTGGAGTATAATTGCTTTACAGTGGTGTGTTAGTTTCTGCTGTATAACAGAGTGAATCAGCTATGCATATACATACATCCCCATATCTCCTCCCTCTTGTGTCTCTCTCCCACCCTCCCTATCCCACCCCTCTAGGTGGACACAAAGCTACAAGCTGATCTCCCTGTGCTATGCGGCTGCGTCCTACTAGCTATCGTTTTTACATTTGGTAGTGTATGTATGTCCATGCCACTCTCTCACTTCGTCCCAGGTTACCCTTCCCCCTCCCCGTGTCCTCAAGTCCATTCTCTACGACCATGTCTTTATTCCTGTCCCGCCCCTAGGTTCTTCAGAACCTTTTTTTTTTTTTTAGATTCCATATATATGTGTTAGCATACGGTATTCACATCACACCAGTCAGAATGGCCATCATCAAAAAACCTACAAGCAGGGCTTCCCTGGTGGCGCAGTGGTTGAGAGTCCACCTGCCGATGCAGGGGATACGGGTTCGTGCCCCGGTCCGGGAAGATCCCACATGCCGCGGAGTGGCTGGGCCCGTGAGCCATGGCCGCTGAGCCTGCGCGTCCAGAGCCTGTGCCCCGCAACGGGAGAGGCCACAACAGTGAGAGGCCCGCGTACCACAAAAAAAAAAAAAAAAAAAAAAAAAAAAACCTACAAAACCTACAAGCAGTAGATGCTGGAGAGGGTGTGGAGAAAAGGGAACCCTCTTGCACTGTTGGTGGGAATATAAATTGATATAGCCACTATGGAGAACAGTATGGAGGGTCTTCAAAACACTAAAAATAGAACTACCATACTACCCAGCAATCCCACTACTGGGCATATACCCTGAGAAAACCATAATTCAAAAAGAGTCATGTACCACAATGTTCAATGCAGCTCTATTTACAATAGCCAGGACATGGAAGCAACCTAAGTGTCCATCGACAGGTGAATGGATAAAGAAGATGTGGCACGTATATACAATGTTACATGTGCTTCTGATGTCATATCTAAGAAACCATTGCTTAATCCAGAGTCACAAACATTTACTCCTATATTTTCTAATAAAATGTTTTGTAGTTTTAGCTCTTGAGTTTAGGCCTATGATCCATTTTGAGTTAATTTTTGGGTATGTTGAAGTTGGGGTTCAACTTCATTCTTTTTAAATTTTTAAAATCTATTCTTTTGCATGTGGATATCCATTCGTCCCAGAACCGTTAATGAAAAAATGATTCTTTTTCCATTGAATGGTCGTGCACTCTTGTCAAAAATCAATTGACTCTAAGTATAAGAGTTAATTTCTACTCCATTGATCTATGTCTGTTCTTATCCAGTACCACACTGTGTTGTTTACTGTAGCTTTATAGCAAGTTTTGAAATCAAGAAGTATCCATTAATAGCATCATAAGATCAAAGAAATATGATGCATGTATCACATTAACTGTAGACTCCATCTTACTTTCCTATAAGCAAAGCATATTGCCTTTCGATGTGTTATATAAAATTTTAAATCGATAAATTCTGAGCTGTGTAATCTTAAATAACATCACATTTGGAGCCTTGACAACCTAATTTACTGGTTCCTCAAATTTGAGGAAGAACTCATTTTTTTTCTTACTCCTCAGAGTCTTAGTTCTGTTTTCCTCAACCTCTCAAGCAAGAATGCTGGCAATTTCTTACGAGCAATCACCATCTTACAGGCCAGGCAAACCCTAAATCCACAGAGAAATAATTTTCTCTAAGGCATCGAAGTCCTAGGATAACTACTGAATAAGCAACCAGACTATTTAACATTGGCCAGCGCATCTCCACTTCTAACTCTTCCAAAAACTGTGTGGAGGTAATTGGTGTGTATTTGCACACCTTAAACGGTCCTTAGTGGGTTTTCTCAGAACAGAGAATACTATTGACCCAGCGTTTATTTTGAAATGTTAGTTTTCTTATCTCCACTAGAGTAATTTATAATAAGTGATTTCTCCTAAATTTGCTTAGACCTTTCAATCCCCACATTGCCTTTGGACCTGACATTCTCTGTATCTACCACCAAAAGGCTTTGTGACCTTGAGAAAGTTTCCACACTCCTCTCAACACCAGTGTCCTCAGAAGAAGCATAATGATAGTATTTTAGAAGTGTGAGAATGAAATATGCCAGGGAAATATAATTTGTATGTTTATCAACATGCCTTGACCTGTTCATGTACAGAATGTACATTAGCACATGAATGCTGTGCTTTCTTACCTCCTTTGTCTACAAGTGCTCCAGTACTTCATCTGCAAATGCTCCGGTACTAGGGTGATTTTGTCTGGTCCTCTCCCTGGTCGGTATACACCCTCCAAATCCAACTGTATTCATGTTTTTACATTTCACTGAGCATTAAACATGGTAGATGTTCCATGATTTCAAAAACAGTTAGCAATTGCTCTCTCTAAGATACTAAGCTTCATTATACTCTAAACAACCATTGATCCTGCATATAATTTAACCTCAGTAATCACAACCTGAGATTTCTGCTAAGTAATTATTTATACTATCAGGAAATTGTTAATCCTCCTGCATATTTGAAAAATTAAGTACCTTTGGGAAATACCACCACGTCATCCAAGTACATGTGTTGCAAAAAATTGAGTTATCAATATTCAGTGTGGAGATTTCCTTTGTGTGTTTGTTTTTCTTTCTTTCCATAAATATTTAATGAATACCAACTAGGTAGTAAGTGCTGTGTTAGATGAGCAGGAGCACATCAATGAACTAGACAAATATGAAACTTACATCCAGCAGGGAAGACAGATATTGGACAAGTAACCTCAAGTGTGGTGAGTATTAGGAAGGTTGAAGTCTTGATTTCTAAGGAGCAAAGGACAGAATAAGCAGCAGCGGAGAGGGAATGGAGCAATGGCCTGAAAGTGGTGTTTGTTTATAAGGTCGTTGGTTAGACAGTTGTTCAAGGAGAGGCAAAATAGAGGGGTACGGAGAAAAGAGCAAGGCATTTCAGCAGAGGAGAAAACATAGGCTGTATATGGCATTCATTAGTTCAGAATTTTTTTGGAGTATCCTCTCTTTGCTGAGAAAGGAAAGAAAACAGGACCCAGTCCCTCTTCTTAGAGTTCACATTCTAACAGGGAGCAGGGGATGTTCGTCAAGTAATTACACAAGAAGTATGTAATCATCCACTGAGGTAAATGGGAAAAAAATGGTTTTGGTACTTTGACATTTGTGACAAAGGAAGTGAACACAGACAGATGGTAATTTCCCCTGAGGAAGGGACTCTAACTGAGATCTGAAGGATATGTAAGGACTCAAGAGGAAGCATTTTCCAGACAGAAAATACAGGATGTGCAAAGGCACTGTGGTAGAATAGAATGTGGCACATTTAGGGGAATCAAAGAAGATCCACCTGTGTAGCTGGAATACACAGAGCAGAAAGAGGTGAATACAGCAGAGTAGAAGACGGTGGTAGCGAGTGAGTAGAGTGAAGATTATTTATTCTGCATTTTACCTCAAGACCTTGAAGTATATCTGTTTACTGGCTAAAGATTAGCAAGATTCTCATATATGTGCTTCTGTAAAACATGCTCAGTGCCTTGAAATCGACATGATGTTCAGTACAGCGGGAGCTTTCCGTAAGTCCAGTCATCAGTCCACACATCCCCAACCAACCACCTGTAATAACAACAGGAGCTAACAATTCTTACCTGATTTGCATGTGCCAGGCAGTCAGATATGAATTCTCTTTTAATCCTATCTCAACTCTAGACACTGGTACTCTTGATGTTCCCATTTTACAAAGGAGAGAGCAGAGGTGTGAAAAAGTTAAATGACTTGCCAAAGTCCACTCAACTAGGAAGTTGAAAGGCCAGGAGCAGATTTCAGGTTATTTGACTTCAGTACTTGCCTGATTCATCACTACACCATACTGTCTCTCTTTTATTTCTGCTGCAGTGAAAATGCAGCTCCATCAGAGGAAACAATTTGCCAAGAAACTCAAAACTGAGTTTGGAGTGTGATACTGATAAAAGAGCCAGACTCTTTTTTTTCTGGATGTCATATTGTTAACCAACCTCCACTTGCATCTGTGGGTGAAAAGGTGAAGATGTGCTTTGTTCTTTGGCCAGTAAGAGACCTCACTGAGTGCAGTTCAGGATTTCAGTATCACTAGTCTTATTTTTCAACACCAAATTTCTGCAAAAGATGAGAGAGTAAGATTGAAGATGCTAAGGAACTCATGATAGTGCTTGAGAACAGAGCTCACATGAAGCTGCTGATGTTCTTTCTAGTTTGCCTGCCTCACTTGGTTGTTTTAAGAATTAGGAAATATCTACAGTTTCTGGTGTAGAGTAGAAAAGTGAAGCTATTTGTTTTCATGACGTTGATGGCTGATCAGGTTCTGCTCTAATAGTCTCATTTGTGTTTTTAATTTCACTTAATAATTTTAAATTATTAATTGTCAATTAAATATGGTTAGATGTCATTAAATGTCGTTATGTTACACAGAGTTTTTATATCTGTGAATAGCTGTGTAGAAGGTCCTCTGTCTTTCTGTCTGTCTTTGTCTCTAGTAAACAGGGACCCTCAGAGGTTATCCCATAGATGTATAAGGCAAGTGTCACCTGGAGAAACCCCATTCCTTCTTCAGTGATTCCTCCTTCATTAGCCAAGAAGTAAACAAGCATGCGTTAAATTTAAACCTGATCAAAACAAATATTTAGTGCCTATTTTTTCAACAACAGCACTGTACCCCTACACGGAGAAACTAACAATACTGGGTGCTGGAAAGGACAGACTACCAGCAAAAGAGAAAACATTTCATGAGGTTAGGGATTTGGGCAATGGAAAGTAAGAACCTCCCAGAATTTTATCTCCTGTCTGTAAAAATAAATCTTACTCCCCGCTCCCCTTCCTAACCCCCCCATGAGATGGTAGAAGGCATCTCTTGTCACCACTTCTTCCAAATCAGAGTTAAAGTCCAAAGTCAGAATAAGGATCATTTTTGTTTTTTTGGTGCAAAATTCTGATATCAACTACCTTTGCCATGCTGGCTAAAGTGGCTTTCCTCAGTCCTATCTTTTCAATATCCTGTTGATTTTCTTTACATTTTCCCTAGTAAGAGTCTATAATTGTATCTACCAGTTTGTCTATTGCTCATCAACCGCACTAGAAACTTTACCAGTGCCTTGCTTTGTTCAGTACATTTTTGTTGGATAAGCAGACTAGTAAGTTACTCTGCATGGAAGCAGGGGTCCCAAAGAGATGCTAGTAGGAATGGCAACCTTGAAATTTTAACCCTTTACCTGCAAAAAAACCTCAGAGACAAAGATAAATGTGCTCTGCTTCGGGAAGAGATGTTCTGCAGGAGGAGAAAGGAGATCTCCCAAAGACTTTATTTCCTTTGTTGTCAGGTGATTGGTGTGCATGTAACCTTTTGATCAGAGGGCTGTTATGACCACTCCTGATGAACAGCTGTCATGTGCTTGATTTATAAAGTAGACCCACTGTTTGCCACAGCTGATCAGGGCCTAGTTAGTTAGTGTATTCTAAAAAAAAAAAAAAAAAAAATGAAGTTTATAGGAGTGCTGTTTATTGCCTTTTGTAAGTGAGCTGTTTTTTTTTTTTTTTTTTTTTTTTTTGCGGTATGCGGGCCTCTCACTGTTGTGGCCTCTCCCGTTGCGGAGCACAGGCTCCGGACGCACAGGCTCAGCGGCCATGGCTCACGGGCCCAGCCGCTCCGCGGCATGTGGGATCTTCCCGGACCAGGGCACGAACCCGTGTCTCCTGCATCGGCAGGCGGATTCTCAACCACTGTGCCACCAGGGAAGCCCAAGTGAGCTGTTTTTTAAAATATTCGTTTAGTGGTCCCGTTGGCAGATAATAGAGATAATAATTAGTCCATGGAATACTTCATGGTGGAAAATGCAATGCCCATTGGAGAAATGCTCCTACCTGAGAGTACCAAACTAGAAGTCCCAGACACTGGGTTCTGATCCCCTTTCTTTCTCTGATTTGCTCTATGACCAACATCTTAATGATGATAAGGAGCAAAGTCTGGAATATGAGTTTACTGGTGGCAGCTCTGTGGCTTCCCTATCCTGATAGCCCAGCACGTAATACAGTGCTCCACAGGTAGCAGACCGTCAGCAAAAACTCTTAAATTAAGTAGCTTGCACTCTTAGTATTTTTGCATCTTTTTCTTTAATTGGTTAGAGGGAAGAACTTAAAATATCATTACATAGCAGTAGATGTGTGATGTCATTTACTGTTTGCCAACCAAATGTTGAAGCTAGAAAACATTTGTGTACAAATGTTACATGAGTTGAGGTTTTTAAATTGCTGAAATGTAGGTATTTGGGGCAAAGAGTGGCACTTAAAGGTGAACAAATGTATCACATCTGTGGAGGCTTCATATTTATTACCTTGAGTGTCATTGCCATTTCCTACTGGAAATTAAGCATCACACATGTATCCTTCATTTGACCAGGTGGCCTCGATGCCTCTAAAATGAATGGTAAATCCAGGAATATAAATTATAATCACATCATAAACATCTTCCTCTTAACCCTGGCAGTGATGTAAAATAGTGCATTTTAAGCTTGTTTTGAATGTTAAGCAGGAAATCTTGTTTTAGATAATTAATATTTCAACGAAATCTATGTTGCTACAGCTAGCAAGTAGGTGATCTGGCTAATTGGCTCAGTATTCAATTTGTTAACCATGAAATGTCTTTTAGCTGAAATTGTGTTTATAAAAAAGTAGAAAATCAGTGTGGTGTTTACTGGTTTGCTGGCACAGTCTCGTTTAGCCAGCTGTAGAGAGCTAAGGAAATAAATGTGGAGGAGCTTGTCCTCTGGTTGCCTCCAGAATAATCCTGATGGTTTTCCCTGTTTTGTCTTGGCACTGAAGACTGTAAAGCCAAGGAAACTGTCACTCTGCCCACAGAATATGTTTTGGTCCTTTCTGTCAATGGCTTGCTTCACTTTCTCCTTGATAATCTAAGCCACCACTGTTACGCCTTGGAAAAATAATTAATAGCTAAATTGTCTATACTATTTTACTGTTCAGAAAGCACTTTCAAATCTGTTATTAACTGTTGTCATTACAAAAGCCCCATGAGGTATGATTCATCATCATCATCATCCCCATTGTACATCTGTGGAATGAGTAACTCAAGATGAGAAGCAGCTTCCTCAAGTCCCTGCCACTAGTGTCAGATCTCAGAATCAAAACTCAGACTTCTGACTTCAAGTCCTGATGTCTTTTCACTACACCACATTGTTGTTTTCAGTTAAAGTGGGCTCCTTTCTTTTTTTTTTTTTTTTAACATCTTTATTGGAGTATAATTGCTTTACAGTGGTGTGTTAGTTTCTGCTGTATAACAAAGTGAATCAGCTATACATACACATATATCCCCAAATCTCCTCCCTGTTGCGTCTCCCTCCCACTCTCCCTAGCCTACCCCTCTAGGTGGAGACAAAGCACCGAGCTGATCTAAAATGGGCTCCTTTCTTAAGCCAAATCAATGGATCTTTACTTGTGAGGTGTCTGATGTCTGTCATTATTTTGTGAAGAAGATATGCGGGGGTACACCTTCAAATGCAGGGTCCCCAAACTATATTGTTTTAAAAAGGCAGAGCTTAGGCAATTTTAAAAACCTATTTTTGTCCTTTTATACCCATCCTCTAATTTTTAATGTTGAAAAATTCTTTCTGGTATGAATTGAGGTTGGTGGAAGATGGTAGTAAGAGTGGTGGTAGTTTTTAGCACCAGTACTTAGAAACATCTATGTTGGCTTCACACACCTCCCTTCCTAAAAAAATTATCTTGCCCCATTAAATACAAAAGACTATGAACCTCAAGAGGGAGGAGATATGGGGATGTATGTATACGTATAGCTGATTCACTCTGTTATATGGCAGAAACTAACACACCATTGTAAAGCAGTTATACTCCAATAAAGATGTTAAAAAAAAAAAAAAAGACTATGAACCAGTGCTTTTAAAAACAACATGAGCTGATAGAATGGGTGGCAAGTCAAATGCTTCTTGCTGGCAGTATCAACCCTTAGAAAACATGAGCAGAGTCAGCATCCCAACCAGTGGACTGAAAGTACCAGCTAGAGCAGCAGA
Source organism: Kogia breviceps (assembly GCF_026419965.1). Lineage (NCBI taxonomy): Eukaryota > Metazoa > Chordata > Mammalia > Artiodactyla > Physeteridae > Kogia > Kogia breviceps. The sequence continues at coordinate 13,441,235 of NC_081319.1, read as the reverse complement.
CTGTCTCCAGGAGTCAATGCTGGCCTCTGTAGTGCTCCCTGGAGCTCATTTCTTGGGCCTCAGCACCTGTGTTTTGTCTTGTTTTCAAGGTTAGATTAATTATATCCTGTCACTGAAGAAGGAAAGAGTGGCCTCTCTTCCCTCTCTTCCCATTTAGTTTTGGAGGCAGCTGTTGGAACTCTGTAACCCTTTAGGATAAGGCACTGTTGCATTTTGTTTCCAGGTACATCCCCATCCTTTAACCTGGGCCACCATCTTCCTTCTTCACAAGAGAGGAAGTGTGTTGTAGAATCCCTCACCAGTCTGGCTCCATAAAAGACAAAGAATCTTGAAACCTGCTGATTTTTGCAGAGCATTATCTCTTTTTTTCCTCTTCTTTGTGCACAGCTATTACACGTGTCACTACACTGGCCCTACGGAGGGTGGAAAATGAACAAATAGAAGTGATCCGGGGATAATTAGTAGACTGGACTCAGCAAAGGAATGTAAAATTCAAGTGTCATGTGGTTAAAAACTGCTGTTTGAAAAGCCGATGCAGTGGGAATAGCAAGAGTTTAAAAGCAGCACTCACTAGATGGTGAAACATTCAGTGGGATTCTGTTACCACCTGAGGCACGGCTAAGGGACTCTGCTACCAGACGCGACAGATTACTCCTGGAAACACGGGCCATGCATACACAGTCAGTGTAGACCATGTGTTTTCCTTCTTTTTTGCGGGGAGCGGGGGTTGCTTTTCTATTAAAAATTCAGAGTGAGAAGCCATTGTGCTTGAAAAATACTGCTTTTCCTGCACCAGGAGTGTCTGGAAGCAGGAGTGTTCTGGAATGGAGCATGGTAGAGTTTCACACATCTTCCAGGAAGTTGTTTTCAAAGTCAGCACTGAAAGCAAAATGTCTATATAGTAGTTAAAATTACCCTCAAAATTCCCTGAAGTTGTGGGTCTAGGTGCCCACGTTGGAAAAAGGTGTGCCGTTCTTTCTTCCACCAGGATCAGAACGTACAAATAACTGTTTCTTTGGCTTAGCATCAGATGAAGAAGTTAGCCTGAATTTACAACCGTGTTGTATGAAAAATAGATATCTTAAAAAACAGAAAAACTATTCCCTTTTGTGAAGCTAGTGAAAATTGAAGCTAAGTAATAAAATAGATTTGGGTGCCCCATCTTTAATGCAAATGGGAAGTTATACAAGCGAGTGGCATAGGGGGCAGTTGCCCACACAGTTTATTTGGCTGTCTCTTCTGTCTCACATTTGCCACCCCACTCTGTCTAGTCATTTTATTCTTCTGTGCGTCAGTTTCATTCTCTTTAATAAGGATAATATTAGTAGCAATGGCTCTTTTAAAAGATTCACCAAAACAAAGTATACGGGAATATTTTCTTCCAATTTTAAAAGTAGGACATGCCTTGTTGGAAAAAGGCAATAGAGAAAGATCTAAAGAAGAGATGTCTGAAAGGAATAAACACGACAAAGAGGGATCTTGCACGCTAATGGGAGAGAAAGGCATAAGGTATTAATAAAGTATTCCAGGAAATTAGACTGTGAATGAAAAGACAGTGGTGTGCACAGTATGTTGTGGAAGAGCGTGGAGCAGCAACATACAACCTATTCTGGGAGTGCCCAGGAGACTCCCCAAGAGGGACAGTGACTGAGCCTCATCTTGACAGATGGTTGCCAGTTAAAGAGGCCCAGTGTTGGCAGGATGTTTCATGCAAAATGAGCTGCAAAGACAAGAAAGCCTGACTCTTCACTGATAGGCAGGGAGCATGGAAACACTCCATATATCAAGGGTGTCAAACATGAATTGGGGAGTGGGAGGCCAGGAGAGGGGTAAGAGGGAGAGGTAAGGGCCAGGTTATGGGGGGCCTCATTGGAGATGATGAGTTAGTCTTTTGGTGGGTGATGATTTCCAAGGTAATTTAAAGCAGCAGAATGATATAATCAGGTTTGCATTTCAGAAATGTATTACTCTAGCTTCATTTTGGAGTGTCCATTTAGGGAGCTGGAATGCCAGAGCCTAAAAAACACTTATGATGACTCTTCGATATTCCAGGCAGGAAATGTTGAGAGTCTGTCCTAAGACAAAAGCAGAAGTATTAGATGAGGTATATTATACAAATTATTTATGGGGTAAAATCATCAGGGTTTGGTGGATGGTTTGAGTGAGGGTAGGGAGAGGGAGTGAAGAGTACAGAATGACTTGAGAGTTTTGTTTTGCATGGTGGGGTGTCACTGAGTTTGGAAGCAGGTTAGAGTTGGAGATTAAGAGAAGTCAAATTCATTTTAAGACATACCAAGTCTTAGGATTTATCATCTGAACTTGGGTACTTATGAATGTGAAAAAGGCCATTATTAATAATTTTGCTAGGACAATACATGTGAACCACAACTATCTAGGGAAAACTATGATGTAAAGTCACTGTATCCATAGGACATTCAAGTATATGTGTCTGTGCTAATCAGACTGTTGTATATATGAGGATAATACGTCAAACAGGACCGAAGATTTACAGGAAGTAGACATGAGCTTAAAGGTTAGAATTAAAATCATGAGAGTGAATCAGATTGCCTAAAAAAGAAAGAAGAACAGCAGGCCAAGATCACCATGGGGAACGCTAGTGTTTAAAGGGAAGGGGAAGTTGAAAGAATCCACAAAGGATTAGGAGTTGGAAGAGGGCAGAGAGCAGAAAGTTTCAGAGAGAGGCTGAAAATGTCCAGTGCAGCAAGAGAAGTGAGAAATCAGATAGGAAAGGAACGAAAAAATGCCTACTGGGTTTGGCGGTAGAGAGTTGATTTTGCCACTGATTTCACATGGAGCTGAGGTTAGTATCCAGATGCAGTGGGGTGACGAGTGAATGGGAAATAAAGTAGAGGAAGCAAGTGCACCAAGGGAAGGGAAGAGAAAAAGAGAGAAATAGCTAAAAGCAATATAGACTCAAAGGAAGTTTTGCTTTATATATAGATTTTTTTCAAGTTGACAGAAGTTTGCCTATTTTAGTAGGCAAAAAAACAAGTCTAAAGACACAGGTTTATTTTTTTTCCCCAATAGTAGTACTGACTTATTTAAGTTTAGTTCAAGTTGAAAGTCTGTACCGTTTTCATTCAATGACAGTATTAACTCATTTAAGTTTTATTTTTCACTTTGCTCTTATACGTAGGTAGAGCAGTGAATGAAACATGTTTATTGGGTATTTTCCATGCTACACTGCTGCAGAATTATTTGAGGACCCTTGGAAACTGGAGGAAGACCTCAGAAGGGTGATGCATGTATGATTCTGAGTGAAGATGAGACTGCTGCAGGATTTTCTTAAAACTAGAAGCTAGGTACTCTCAGGAAAAAAATACTATTGCATTAAAATACAAAGTCATAGTAATAGGTTAAGTCACTGAATGAGAAATACATGTTTTAAGAACGTGCTGCAGTAAGTCGACACCACTGATTTCCTTACCTGTGGATGGAAAGTGTGTCCTCCTTTCTGAACGACCTGTAGACATTGAGGTTTAGGTGTTACCAAAGCTCTGGTGTTACGTCAGGATGAAGACTTCATCTCACCTCAGTAGGCGTTTGACCAAGACTTATGCTAATTCAGAAAAGATAAGTCAGCATCACCTCCCAGGCTCCATTTTCACTGCCAAGCTTGTTGTTTTCTGAGCAACATACCAGCCCCACAGCAATTCCTTCATTTCACTTCCACATGAGTCTTAAGTTACTGTATCTCCTTTCTCTCCTCTACCTTCAAAGTAACCAATCACTCATTTTCTTCTTGTGCACATCAAGTGAAGGAGGGACTTCTTTTCTCTACACATTGACTAAAAAATAATGCTTACTGTCCCCTCTATTAGCTCTTGAGGACATTTAGACAGAAACTGATACATTATCTATTTTGAGTTTTAGAAAGCCTTCAAGAAGCTCTGGACTTTGTTCTTGTGTACTAGACATAGAAGGGGAAGAGATGAGACAGCACCTTCATTCCTTCAGACTAGCAAGTATCTCTTTGCTTTCATTTGTAAAGATTCCAAGAGGGATGACTGTTAGAGGAGTTTAAGAACCAAGATGTGACCATAGACTACAAGGCAACGTCCTTTGGCTTCAAGTTGTTTATTGAATACTATTTTCTCATTGCCATTAACCATCTAGAACATGAAAAAGATGCTTTGGGGGGGGCACTTTACAAAACAGCCTGTTGTTCTTGCAAGATTCCCAAGATTCTTTTGTCCATTTCCATTCAACCATGGCCTGACCATTCCTTATCCCTTGGAAGCAGAGATGGCTACTTCAGCTTTGCAAAAGACTGGTTATGCTTGTGAAGTTCAGCAGCCTGCTGGGGCTCTTTATTCATCATGTGCTCCATGGGACGGTAATGGCTTTCCAGCAGGCATAAGTGATGGTTTGCTTTTGCATCTTAAGAGCGTTAATCTTAAGATGCAAAAGCGTGAGATGATCCATATGCTTTGTACAGTGACTCTAACAATTAAAAGTTCACATGGACTCCTTTAGGGCACTGCTTTAGCTTGTTTTGGAATTCAAATACTGCTTCGTGTTTTTATTGCCAGCCAGTTCATTCTTACAGATCTGTTTTCACACCTCATTTCTCCCATTCCTTTTTTACTCCCATCATCACCCTCTTCCCCAATACAAAACTCTTTGGCGTGAAGAGTTTCTGCAGAAGCACACCATCTCTGACGACCCTCTAGAAAGCCATTTCCTACCACTTAATCTCTTTAACCTTTAAAAAATGCCCACCATGGCCATTATTATCACACTCTGTGATTATCTCCTTTTCTTCTTATTTACTAAGTTATTGTTTGTTTCCTTTACTATAACATAAGCTCCATGACAGCAAGAACCTTTTCTTTTATATTCACTGCTATGATACCAATGCCTAGCGTTGGACCTGACCCACACAAGACAGTTAACAGATATTTGTTTTAAATTTTATTTATTTATTTATTTATTTTTTGGGCTGCGTTGGGTCTTCGTTGCTGTGCGCAGGCTTTCTTTAGCTGCAGCAACTGGGGGCTACTCTTCATTGCCATGTGCGGGCTTCTTATTGCGGTGGCATTTCTTGTGGAGCACAGGCTCTAGGCGTGTGGGCTTCAGTGGTCGTGGCATGCGGGCTCTAGAGCACAGGTCAGTAGTTGTGGTGCATGGGCTTAGTTGCTCCATGACGTGTGGGATCTTCCTGGACCAGGGCTTGAACCCGTGTCCCCTGCATTGGCAGGCGGACTCTTAACCACTGCACCACCAAGGAAGTCCCAATATTTGTTGAGTGAAGTGTTGCTCTTTAGGTAGAACTAACCGCTTTACTTTGTGGCTTGCATTTTGTACACACTTATCTCATAGCATATTTGTGGCACACATTTATAGGACATGCACTCTCCCCTCAGTAGACTTGATAGACTGAACTCTTTGGGAGAAGGGACTGCCTTCCTCATCTTTGATTCCCTAGCGCTCAGGCTTTGTGCTGGAGAGTCAGTGCTCAATAAATATATGATGAATTACCTGTAGGCATCCACTGCATTAAGTTTCATTTAATACGATTTTGCTGACCCCATAGGGTTCAAAGACCTAGGTTATGCATGTTTGCCAACTGGAAATAGATGTAGCCCTTTCATTTGATCTTTTAGGCAGATGATGTAGAGATCAAATTTAGTCAAGAGGGGCTGAGGGTAGTGACTCATGGTTACCACTGGAAACATCTTCAACTGATATTTCTAATACTGTGTTTGGAGGCTTTACCAGGGAGTATAGCTGCTTATCAGTCTTTGCCTGAGCAAAGGTGTGCTTTAACTAATGAGCCTGGCATCAGTTATCTATCTGACACCTGGCTGGGTGCACCTGACCCTTTCTGGCAGCAGCAAAGGGGAGGAAGACCAACTGATAGTTCAGGTTACTGAGGTTACTGTCAGCTTCCCTAGTTCCTATAAACTGAGTCACCTCACAAGTAACCAGGAGAGTGGGCTTTGCTATTCCCCAGTTACAGGCTTTCTGACACACAGCATATCAATGGGACAAATAGGAGTCATGAACTCTTGGTTTATTTGGGAGGAATCTTGCCCCAGACATCCGCAAGCAGTCAGATCTGGTATATGTCCTTTTACACAACATAAACTCTTTGCAGTATGACTGGCATATCCAAACATGCCTAGCTGTATAATTGTATCTTTTTTTCTATGAAAGCTCTTAAAATATTTCTCATTCAACAACTTAACCTATTACTCTAACTTTATATCTTAATGCAATAGTATTTGGTTTTCCTGATAGATAGGACTTAGCTTCTAGTTTTAAAAAAATCTATCCTAGAAATACTTTGTATCATCTATATTCCATGGATGTATAAAAGAAAACCATGATACAATTGTTTTAAAGATTTTTAAATGTGATGAATTGGATTCCTCTAAGTGAAATGAATTAAATTATGTTCCCAAAATGTGAGCCACCAGTATGATCTTTGAGAAGCCAATTTGTCACTGATAGGTAAATGGATAAGGAAGACATAGTATGTATATATACAATGGAATACTACTCAGGCATTTAAAAGATGAAATCTTGCCATTTACAACAATATGGATGATCTGAAAGGTATTATGCTAAGTGCAATAAGAAAAAGACAAAAGTGAAATAAGAGAAAGACAAATACCATATGATCTCGGTTACATGCGGAATGTAAAAAACAAACAAAACAAAAGCAGACTCATAAGTACAGAGAACAAGTGGGTAGCTACCAGAGGGGAATGGGGTGGTGGGTGGAGGAAATAGGCAAAGGGAATTAAGTGGTACCCACCTCCAGTTATAAAATAAGTAAGCACAGGGACATAATATTTAGCGAAAGGAATATGGTCAGTAATATTGTAATTACTTTGTATGGGGACAGAAGATAGTTACTCGACATATTGTGGTCATTTCTTAATGTATACAAATGTCAACTCACTATGTAGTACACCTGAAAATAACATAATATTGTAGGTCAATATATTTTAACTTAAAAAATTAAGCAAAGTGTGCCTGAAAATCTCCTAAGCTCTCAGGCTTAAGACCACTCAGCTTTCACTACTGTTTTTCCCTGTTTACAGCATATAACACCCTTTTAAATCCCTATTGCTCTCACTCATATCCATTATAAAAATTTTAATTTACTCTAACCATGACTACATTTAATAAATGCTGTTTCAGACAGGAAATGGAACTATTATAGTGATGAACTCCTTTCCCCTAGTTATTAAAGCAAGCTGTTTTTATCATGCTGATTCTTTTCAGCTTACTATAATGCATGGAAAAACCAATACAGTTGGGTTCAGTATAATGTGAAAGAAAGGGGAAGAAAACAACACATACAATAATAGCTGACTTTTAATGAGAATTTCTGAGGGCTTTGACCAAGCAGGTCCAAAATAATTTATCTATGATAGTAGCAAAAGCAAATTACTCACAACATTATACTGTTAAGGACTGTCACAGTATTCCCAAGGCTGTAATGCTGCCTCGTATAGATGTGCTAGAATCAACTTTATAACTTTCGCTATTAGTTGCTAAGAAACAAATTATAATTGCAACTCAGGTTCTTTACTGTGTTAGTCTCTTAATGCCCCATAGTGACATTTATTTATTTCAGATGATTAAATGATCAACAAAGCAATTGTTTTAAATATAATTGACAATGAAAGAATTTTCAGAAAGCAAGCCAGCCATGTTTGATTTTTATTGTGGGGAAGGGCAGGGAGGTAGAGTAATAATTTTATTGACATCAACATGTTGAAATGACTTGACTTTGACAGACATTTAATGGCTTTCTTTGCTGGCAATTGGTTATTAATTAGAAATCAATTTTACTATTTTAAAAATAATTATGTTGGAATAAAAGGGACATTTATAAGAGTAGAAACTATGGGATGAGATTGATCAGAGTTCATGTGGTAGCTCTTTCCCTTAGCAGATGTGGCTAACTTTGGATAAGTCATTTAATTTCCTCAAAACCTCAGTGTTCCCTTCAGAAGAGTGAGTTTAATAGTATATACCTTGCAATGAGGACTAAAGAGGATTATGCATTTTTCCAGTTTTATTAAGACATAATTAACTTTTATCACTGTATATATGTAAGGTATGCAGCATAGTGGTTTGATTTACATAATATTATGAAATGGTTACCGCAATAGGTTTAGTTAACATCCATCATCTAGTAGAGATATAATAAAAAGAAAAGAAAAAAAAATTCTCTTGTGATGTGAGGGCCACCCTGCTTAACAACTATCCTGTGTAGCATATGGCAATGGTAACTATACTCATTATGTTATACCTGACATCCCTACTGCTTATTTATCTTATAACTGAAAGTTTGCACCGGTTGATCACCTTCCTCCAGTTCTCCCGTTCCCTCCATCCCTTCCCCCACCTCTAGTAACCACAAATCTGATGTTTTTGTCTATGATGTTTTAATTTTTTTTTTAGATTCCATATATAAGTAAGATTATACAGTAATTTGCTTTTTCAGTCTGACTTATTTCACTTAACATAATGCCTTCAAGGTTCACCCATGTTGTAGTAATGGTAGGATTTCCTCATTTTTTATTGCTGAATAATATTCCATTGTATATATATATGTACTATGACTTCTTTATCCATTCATCCATTGATGGACACTTGGGTTGTTTCCATGTCTTGGCTATGGTAAATAATGGTGCACTGAACATGGGAGTACAGATATGTCTTCGAGTTAGTGTTTTCATTTCTTTTGGATTTATTCCCAGAAGTAAAATTTCTAGATCATATAGTAGTTCTGTTTTTAATTTGAGGAGCGTCCATACTGTTTCCCGTAATGGCTGTACCAATTTACATTCCTACCAACAGTGTGCAAAGATTCTCTTTTCTCCACATCTATGCCAACATTTGTTATCTCTTGTCTTTTTTGAACATGGCCATTCTAACAGACATGAGGTGATATCTCACGGTGATTTTAATTTGCATTTCCATAATGACTAGTAATGTTGAGCATCTTTTCATATACCTGTTGGCCATTCGTGTGTCTTCTTTGGAAAAATGTGTATTAAGGTCCTTTGACCATTTTTAAATTGGATTGTTTGTTCTGCTATAGAGTTATATGAGTTCTTTATTTATTTGGGGGGATGTTAACCTCTTTTCAGATATATGGTTTGCAAATGTTTTCTTCCATCCCATAGGTTATCTTTTCACTTTGTTGATGGTTTCTTTTGTCGTGCAGAAGCTTTTCAGTGTGATATAGTTCCACTTGTTTATTTTGTATTTTGTCGCTTGTGCTTTAGGTGTAATTTCATGAAAAATCATTACTAACACGTATGTCAAGGAGCTTTTTCCTTATGTTTTCTTCTGGGAGTTTCTTTTTTTTAAAACAAAAACACATTTATTGGCAAAGCAAACCCATTATGTTTCTATTCTTATGTATATCAAGCGCTTTAATGCACTATGTTTCCTCTTGGTCATTTTTTTTAACCTCCTATTTTTTTTTATTGGGGTATAGTTGCTTTACAATGTTGTGTTAGTTTGTGCCATACTAACAGAGTCAGCTATATGTATACATATATGCCCTCTTTTTTGGATTTCCTTCCCATTTAGGTCACCACAGAGCATTAAGTAGAGTTACCTGTGCTATACAGCAGGTTCTCATTAGTTATATATTTTATATATATTAGTGTATGTGTGTCAGTCTCAATATCACAATTCATCCCACCACCACCCCTCCTTCTCCCCTTGGTGTCCATACATTTGTTCTCTATGTCTGCATCTTTGCTTCTGCCTTGCAAACAGGTTCTTCTGTACCATTTTTCTAGATTCCACATATATGCGTTAATATACAATATTTGCTTTTCTGTTTCTGACAACTTCAGTCTGTATGACAGTCTCTAGGTCCATCCATGTCTCTACAAATGACCCAGTATCATTCCTTTTTATGGCTAATAGTCCATTGAATATATGTACCACATCTTCTTTATCCATTCATCTGTTGATGGACAGGTATGTTGCTTCCATGACCTGGCTATTGTAAATAATGCTGCAAAGAACATTAGGGTGCACTTCTGGGAGTTTCATGGTTTCAGGTCTTATATCTTAGATTTTAATCCATTTTGAGTTAATCTTTGTGAGTGGTGTAATATAGGGTCAAGTTTCATTCTCTTAGATGTGAATATCCAGTTTTCCCAGCACCATTCATTAAAGAGGCTGTCTTTTATTTTTTTCCAAAAAATATTTAGTTAGTTAGTTAGTTAGTTAGTTAGTTAGTTATGTATGTATGTATGGCTGTGTTCTGTCTTTGTTCAGGCACACGGGATCTTTTGTTGCGGCGCACGGGCTCTTCCTTGCGGCACATAGACTTAGTCGCTCCGCAGCATGTGGGATCTTGCTTCCCCGACCAGGGAATGAACCAACGTCCCCTGCATTGAAAGACAGATTCTTAACCACTGGACCACCAGGGAATGCCCAGGGGCTGCCCTTTCTCTTTTGAGTATTCTTCTTCTTTGCCAAATATTAGTTGACTTTATGCTTGAGATTATTTCTTGGCTTTTAATTCTACTCCATAGGTATATTTGTCTATTTTTATGCCAGTACCATAGTGGTTTTTTCTGTTTTATTTTGTTTTTTGGTATTTATTTTTTTATTTTATTTCTTTTTTAGGATCTTTATTGGAGTATAATTGCTTTACAATGGTGTGTTAGTTTCTGCTGTATAAAAAGGGAATCAGCTATACATACACATATATCCCCATATCTCCTCCCTCTTGCATCTCCCTCCCACCCCTCTAGGTGGTCAAAAAGCACCGAGCTGACCTCCCTGTGCTATGAGGCTGCTTCCCATTAGCTATCTCTTTTACATTTGTTAGTATGTATAAGTCCATGCCACTATCTCACTTCATCCCAGTTTACCCTTTCCCCTCCCCGTGTCCTCAAGTTCATTCTCTACATCTGTGTCTTTATTCCTGTCCTGCTGCTAGATTCTTCAGAAGCTTTATTTATTTATTTATTTATTTATTTTTAGATTCCATACATTTGTGTTAGCATATGGTATTTGTTTTTCTCTTTCTGACTTACTTTATTCTGTATGACAGACTCTAGGTCCATCCACCTCACTATAAATAACTCAATTTCATTTCTTTTTATGGCTGAGTAATATTCCATTGTATATATGTGCCACATCTTCTTTATCCATTCATCTCTTCATGGACACTTAGGTTGCTTCCATGTCCTGGTACTGTAAATAGTGCTGCAATGAACATTGTGGCACATGACTATTTTTGAATTATGGTTTTCTCAAGGTATATGCCCAGTAATGGGATTGCTGGGTCGTATGGTAGTTCTATTTTTAGTTTTTTAAGGATCCTCCATAGTGTTCTCCACAGTGGCTGTAGCAATTTTTATTCCCACCAACACTGCAAGAGGATTCCCTTTTCTCCACACCCTCTCCAGCATTTATTGTTTGTAGATTTCTTGATGATAGCCATTCTGACTGGTGTGAGGTGATACCTCACTGTAATTTTGATGTGCATTTCTCTAATGATTAATGATGTTGAGCATTCTTTCATGTGTTTGTTGGCAATCTGTATATCTTCTTTGGAGAAGGGTCTATTTAGGTCTTCTGCCCATTTTTGGATTGGGTTGTTTGTTTTTTGGATATTGAGCTTCATGAGCTGCTTGTAATTTTGGAGATTAATCCTCTGTCAGTTGCTTCATTTGCAAATATTTTCTCCCATTCTGAGGGTTGTCGTTGGGTCTTTTTTATGGTTTCCTTTGCAGTTCAAAAGCTTTTAAGTTTCATTACGCCCCATTTGTTTGTTTTTGTTTTTATTTCCATTTCTCTAGGAGGTAGGTCAAAAAGGATCTTTCTGTGATTTATGTCAGGGAGTGTTCTGCCTATGTTTTTCTCTAAGAGTTTTATAGTGTCTGGCCTTACATTTAAGTCTTTGATCCATTTTGAGTTTATTATTGTGTATGGTGTTAGGGAGTGTTCTAATTTCGTTTTACATGTAGCTGTCCAGTTTTCCCAGCACCATTTACCGAGGAGGCTATCTTTTCTCCATTGTGTATTCTTGCCTCCTTTTATCAAAAATAAGGTGACCATATGTGCGTGGGTTTAACTCTGGGCTTTGTATCCTGTTCCATTGATCTATATTTCTTTTTTGTGCCAGTACCATACTGTCTTGATTACTGTTGCTTTGTAGTATAGTCTGAAGTCAAGGAGCCTGATTCCTCCAGCTTGGTTTTTCTTTCTCAAGATTCCATTGGCTATTAGGGATCTTTCATGTTTCCTTACAAATTGTGAAATTTTTTGTTCTAGTTCTGTGAAAAATGCCATTGTTAGTTTGATAGGCATTGTATTGAATCTGTAGATTGCTTTGGGTAGTAGAGTCATTTTCACAATGTTGATTCTTCCAATCCAAGAACATGGTATATCTCTCCATCTGTCTGTATCATCTTTAATTTCTTTCATCAGTGTCTTACAGTTTTCTGCATGCAGGTGTTTGTCTCCTTAAGTAGGTTTATTCCTAGGTATTTTATTCTTTTTGTTGCAGTGGTAAATGGGAGTGTTTCCTTAATTTCTCTTTCAGATTGTTCATCATTAGTATATAGGAATGCAAGAGATTTCTGTGCATTAATTTTATATCCTGCTACTTTACCAAATTCATTGACTAGCTCTAGTAGTTTTCTGGAAGCATCTTTAGGATTCTCTGTGTATAGTAACACGTCATTTGCAAACAGTGACAGCTTTACTTCTTTCCGATTTGGCTTCCTTTTATTTCTTTTTCTTCTCTGATTGCTGTGGCTAAAACTTCCAGAACTACGTTGAATAATAGTGGTGAGAGTGGGCAACCATATCTTGTTCCTGATCTTAATGGAAATGGTTTCAGTTTTTCACCATTGGGAATGATGTTTGCTGTGGGTTTGTCATATATGGTCTTTATTATGTTTAGGTAAATTCCCTCTTTGCCTACTCTCTGGAGGGTTTTTATCATAAATGGGTGTTGAATTTTGTCAAAAGCTTTCTGCATCAATTGAGATCATCATATGTTTTTTCTCCTTCAATTTGTTGATACGGTGTATCACGTTGATTAATTTGCATATACTGAAGAATCCTTGCATTCCTGAGATAAACCCCAGTTCATCATGGTGTATGATCCTTTTAATATGCTGTTGGATTCTGTTTGCTAGTATTTTGTTGAGGATTTTCACATCTATGTTCATCAATGATATTGGCCTGTAGTTTTCTTTCTTTGTGACATCTTTGTCTGGTTTTGGTATCAGGTTGATGGTGGCTTCATAGAATGAGTTTGGGGGTGTTCCTTCCTCTGCTGTCTTTTGGAAGAGTTTGAGAAGGATAGGTGTTAGCTCTTTCCTAAATGTTTCATAGAATTAGCCTGTGAAGCCTTCTGGTCCTGGGCTTTTGTTTGTTGGAAGATTTTTAATCAGTGTCTCAATTTCATTGCTTGTGATTAAACTGTTTATATTTTCTATTTCTTCCTGGCTCAGTCTCAGAAGGTTGTGCTTTCCTAAGAATTTGTCCATTTCTTCAAGGTTGTCCATTTTATTGGCATATAGTTGCTTGTCGTAATCTCTCATGATCCTTTGTATTTCTACAGTGTCAGTTGTCACTTCTCCTTTTTCATTTCTAATTCGATTGATTTGAGTGTTCTCCCTTTTTGTCTTGATGAGTCTGGCTAATGGTTTATCAAGTTTGTTTATCTTCTCAAAGAACCAACTTTCAGTTTTATTGATCTTTTCTATTGTTTTCTTCCCTTTTTTTTTTCATTTATTTCTGATCTGATCTTTATGATTTCTTTCCTTCTGATAACTTTGGAGTTTTTTTGTTCTTATTTCTCTAATTGGTTTAGGTATAAGGTTAGGTTACTTATTTGAGATGTTACTTGTTTCTTGAGGTAGGATTGTATTGCTATGATCTTCCCCTTAGCACTGCTTTTGCTGCATCCTATAGGTTTTGGGTAGTCATGTTTTCGGTCGTTGTGTATCCATTGTCATTTGTTTCTAAGTACTTTTTGATTTCCTCTTTGATTTCTTCAGTGATCACTTCGTTATTAAGTAGTGTATTATTTAGCCTCCATGTGTTTGTATTTTTTACAGATCTTTTCCTGTAATTGATATCTAGTCTCATAGTGTTGTGGTCAGAAAAGATACTTGATATGATTTCAATTTTCTTAAATTTGCCAAGGCTAGATTTGTGACCCAAGATATGATCTATCCTGGAGAATGTTCCATGGGCACTTGAGAAAAATGTGTATTCTGTTGTTTTTGGATGGAATGTCCTATAAATATCAAGTAAATCCATCTTGTGTAATGTATCATTTAAAGCTTGTGTTTCCTTATTTATTTTGATTTTGGATGATCTGTCCATTGGTGACAGTGGGGTGTTAAAGTCCCCTACTATGATAGTGTTAGTGTCAATTTCCCGTTTTATGGCTGTTAGCATTTGCCTTATGTGTTGAGGTGTGCCTGTGTTGAGTACAGAAATATTTACAATTGATATAACTTCTTCTTGGATTGATCCCTTGATCATTGTGTAGTGTCCTTCTTTGTCTCTTGTAATAGTCTTTGTTTTAAAGTCTCTTTTGTCTGATATGAGAATTGCTCCTCCAGTGTCCTTTTGCTTTCTGTTTGCATGGAATATCTTTTTCATCCCCTCACTTGCAGTGTGTATGTTTCCCTAGGTCTGAAGTGGATCTCTTGTAGACAGCATATATGTGGGTCTTGTTTTTGTGTCCATTCAGCCAGTCTCTGTCTTTTGGTTGGAGCATTTAATCCTTTTACATTTAAGGTAGTTATCGATATGTATGTTCCTATTACCATTTTCTTAATTGATTTGGGTTTGTTATTGTAGGTCTTTTCCTTCTCTTGTGTTTCCTGCCTAGAGAAGTTCCTTTAGCATTAGTGGTAAAGCTGGTTTGGTGGTGCTCAATTCTCTTAGCTTTTGCTTATCTGTAAAGCTTTTAATTTCTCCATCGAATCTGAATGAGATCCTTGCTGGTTAGAGTAATCTTGATGTAGGTTTTTCCCTTTCATCACTTTAAATATGTCCTGCTATTCCCTTCTGTCTGGCAGAGTTTCTGCTGAAAGATCATCTTCTAACCTTATGGGGATTCCCTTGTATGTTAAATGTTGTTTTTACCTTGCTGCTTTTAATATTTTTTCTTTGTATTTAATGTTTGATAGTTTGATTAATATGTGTCTTGGCATGTTTCTCCTTGGATTTATCCTGTATGGGACTCTCTGTGCCTCCCATACTTGATTAACTATTTCCTTTCCCATATTAGGGAGGTTTTCAACTATAATCTCCTCAAAAATTTCTCAGTCCCTTTCTTTTTCTCTTCTTCTGGAACCCCTATAATTCGAATGCTGGTGCATTTAATGTTTTCCCAGAGGTCTCTGAGACTGTCCTCAGTTCTTTTCATTCTTTTTTCTTCAGTCTGCTCTGCAGTAGTTATTTCCACTGTTTTATCTTCCAGGTCATTTATCCGTTCTTCTGCCTCAGTTATTCTACTATTGATTCCTTCTAGAGAATTTTTAATTTCATTTATTGTGTTGTTCATCATTGTTTGTTTGCTCTTTATTTTTTCTGGGTCCGTGTTAAATGTTTCTTGTATTTTCTCCATTCTATTTCCAAGATTTGGGGTAATCTTTACTATCATTACTCAGAATTCTTTTTCACGTAGACAACCTATTTCCTCTTCATTTGTTCGGTCTAGTGGGTTTTTGCCTTGCTCCTTCATCTGCTGTGTGTTTCTCTGTCTTCTCGTTTTGCTTAACTTACTGTGTTTGGGGTCTCCTTTTTGTAGGCTGCAAGTTTATAGTTTTGTTGTTTTTGGTGTCTGCCCCCAGTGGGTGAGGTTGTTTCTGTGCTTTATGTAGGCTTCCTGGTGGAGGAGACTAGTGCCTGCGTTCTGGTGGATAAGGCTGGATTTTGTCTTTCTGGTGGCCAGTACCACATCTGGTGGTGTGTTCTGGGGTGTGTGTGACCCTATTATGATTTTAGCAGCCTCTCTTAGTGGGTGGGGTTATGTTCCTGTCTTGCTAGTTGTTTGCCATAGGGTGGCCAGCACTGTAGCTTGCTGGTCGTTGAGTGGAGGTGGGTCTTCTCATTGAGATGGAGATCTCTGGGAGATCTTTTGCCATTTGATATTATGTGGAACTGGTAGTTCTCTGGTGCATCAATGCCCTTAACTCGGCTCTTGCATCTCAGAGCCACAGAGCTGACACCTGGCAGGTGCACCAAGACCCTGTAAGCCACATGGCTTAGAAGAAAAGGGAGAAGAAAAAGAAAGAAAGAAAGAAAATAAAATAAAGTTATTAAAATAAAAAATAATAATTATTAAAAATTAAAAAGTAATTAAAGAAAGGAACAAAAAAAGAAAGAAGAGAGCAACCAAACCAAAAAATAAATCCACCAGTGATAACAAGTGCTAAAACCTATATTTAAAACAACAACAACAACAACAACAACAAAAAAAATGGACAGACAGACCCTAGGTCAAATGGTCAAAGCAAAGCTATACAGACAAAATCATACAAAGAAGCATAGATATACACACGAAAAGAGAAAAAGGAAAAAAAAAAAAAAAAGACATTTATCTATATATATTAAAAAAAAGGAAGAGAGCAACCAAATCAATAAACAAATGTATCAGTGATCATAAACTGTAAATACTAAACTAAGATAAACATAAAACCAGAAATAACAAATTAGATGCATAAAGCAAACCCCAAGTCTACAGTTGTTCCCAAAGTCCACTTCCTCAATATTGGGATGATTCATATTATATTCAGGTATTCCATAGATACAGGGTACATCAAGTTGATTGTGGAGATTTAATCCGCTACTCCTGAGGATGCTGGGAGAAGTTTCCCTTTCTCTTCTTTGTTTGCACAGCTCCTAGGGTTCACCTTTGGATTTGACCCCTCCTCTGCGCATAAGTTGCCTGAGGGCATCTGTTCTTTGCTGAGACAGGACGGGGTTAAAGTAGCAGCTGATTAGAGGGCTCTGGCTCACTCAGGCCGTGGGGAGAGAGGGGTATGGAATGTGGGGTGAGCCTGCAGCGGCAGAGGCAAGCATGACATTGCAACAGCCTGAGGCGTGCCATGTGTTCTCCCAGGGAAGTTGTCCCTGGATCACGGGATCTTGGCAGTGGCGGGCTGCACAGGCTCCCGGGAAGGGAGGTGTGGATAGTGACCTGTGCTTGCACACAGGCTCCTTGGTGACTGCAGCAGCAGCCTTAGAGTTTCATGCCCATCTCTGGTGTCCACGCTGATAGCTGCGGCTCGCGCCCATCTCTGGAGCTTGTTGAAGCAGTGCTCTGAATCCCCTCTCCTTGTGCACCCTGAAACAATGGTCTCTTTCCTCTTCGGCAGCTCCAGAGTTTTTCCCGGAGTCTTTCCCGGCTAGCTGTGGTGCACTAACCCCCTTCAGGCTGTGTTCATGCAGCCAATCCCAGTCCCCTCCCTGGTATCCGACCTCCGAAGTCCGAGCCTCAGCTCCCAGCCCCCACCTGTTCCGGGGGGTGAGCAGACAAGCCTCTCCGGCTGGTGAGTGCTGTTTGGCACCCATCCTCTGTGCAGGAATCTCTCTGCTTTGCCCTCTGCACCCCTGTTGCTGCGCTCTCCTCTGTGGCTCTGAAGCTCCCTCCCCGAACCCCCCCCCATCTCCACCATTGAAGGGGCTTCCTGCTGTATGGAAACTTTTACTCCTTCACAGCTCCCTCCCAGAGGTGCAGGTCCCATCCCTATTCTTTTGTCTCTGTTTTGTCTTTTTTCTTTTGCCCTACCCAGGTACGTGGGGAGTTTTTTGCCTTTGGGGAGGTCTGAGGTCTTCTGTCAGTAGGTTCTGTAGGTGTTCTGTAGGAGTTGTTCCACATGTACATATATTCCTGTTGTATTTGTGGCCAGGAAGGTGATCTCCACACCTTACTCTTCTGCCACCTTGAAGGTCTCCCCTCCCCAGTATTTTAATTTCTGTAGCTTTATAGTATAGCTTGAAATCAGGAAGTGTGATGCTTCCAGCTTTATTCTTCTTTCTCAGGATTTATTTGACTCTTCATTGTCTTCTGTGGTTTCATATAAATTTTAGGAGTGTTTTTTCTATTTTTGTAAAAAACAGAAACATTGGAATCTTTGTAGTGATTACACTGAATCTATAGATATTTTCTGGTAGTATTGAGTTTTAAAGATATATATATATAAATTAATTAATTTTTATATTTATTTATGGCTGCATTGGGTCTTCATTGCTGCGCATGGGCTTTCTCTAGTTGCAGCAAGCAGGGGCTACTCTTTGTTGTGGTGCACGGGCTTCTCATTGCAGTGGCTTCTCTTGTTGCGGAGCCTTGGCTGTAGCTGTACGGGCTTCACTAGTTGCGGCACGCGGGCTCTAGAGCACTGGCGTAGTACTTGTGGCACATGGTCTTAGTTGCTCCGAGGCATGTGGATCTTCCCAAACCATGGATTGAGCCCGTGTCCCCTGCATTGGCAGGCAGATTCTTAACAACTGTGCCACTAGGGAAGTCCCAGTAGTATTGACATTTCACAATGTTAATTCTTCCAATCTATGAATATGGGATACTTTTCCATTTTTTTCTGTCTTTTGATTTATTTCATCAGTATCTTGCAGTTTTCAAAGTACAGATCTTTTACATCATTGATTACATTTATTCCTAAGTATTTTATTGTTTCTGATGCTATTATAAATGAGATTGGCTTCTTTTTTTTTTTTTTTTTTTTTTTTTTTTTTTTTTTTTTTGTGGTACGTGGGCCTCTCACTGTTGTGGCCTCTCCCATTGCGGAGCGCAGGCTCCGGACGCACAGGCTCAGCGGCCATGGCTCACGGGCCCAGCCGCTCCGCGGCATGTGGGATCTTCCCGGACTGGGGCACGAACCCGTGTCCCCTGCATCGGCAGGTGGATTCTCAACCACTGCGCCACCAGGGAAGCCCAAGATTGGTTTCTTTATTTCTTTATTAGAAAATTCATCTTTCCTGATTTTTGTATGTTAATTTTGTATCCTGTAACTTTACTGAATTTATTGATTAGTTCTAACAGTTTTTTAATTGAGCCTGTAGGAATTTCTATTTATAAAACCATGTTATCTGCAAATAGAGTTTTACTCCTTCTTTTCCAACTTGGATGTCTTTAATTCTTTTTCTTACCCAATTGCTCTAGCTACGACTTCCAGTACTATGTTGAATATGAGTGGTGTGAGTGGGCACCCTTGTCTTGTTCCTGACCTTAGAGGAAAAGTTTTCAACCTTTCATCATTGAGTATGATATGAACTGTGGGCTTGTCATATACAGCCTTTATCATGTTGAGATATGTTCCTTCTATGCCTAAGTTGTTAAGAGATTTTTTTATCATGATTGAATGTTGAATTTTGTCACATGCCTTTTCTGCTTCTGTGAAGATCATCATATGATTCTTTTCTCCCATTCTTTTAATGTGATGTATTACATTGATTGATTTATATATGTTTAACCATCCTTGCATCCTAAGGATAAATCCCATTTGATCACTGCAAATGACACTTTAATGTGCTGCTGAATTCAGTTTGCTAGTATTTTGTTGAGAATTTTTGCATCTATATTTTCAGGGATATTGCCTGTCATTTTCTTTTCTACTAGTGCGCTTATCTGACTTTGGTATCTGGATAATTCTGACCTCCTAAAATCAGTTTGGGAGTCTTTCTTCTTCAGTTTTTTGAAAGAGGTTGAGAAAGACTGGTGTTAATTCTTTAAAGGGCTGGTAAAATTCACTGGTGAAGCCATCTGGTCATGAACTTTTCTTCATTGGGAGATGTTTGATTACTGATTGAATCTCCTTAGTAGTATTTGCTTTATTCACATTTTCTATTTCTTACCAATCCAGTATTGGTAAGTTATAGGTGTCTAACAATTTTTCCATTTCTCTTAGGTTGTCCATGTTTTGGGCATATAGTTGTTCACAGTAACTTCTTATGATTCTTTGTATTTCTATGCTGTCAGCTGTAATTTTTTTTTAATTTATAATTTTGTTGATTTGGGTCCTCTCTCTTTTTTTCTTGGTTAATCTAGCTAAGGGTTTATCAATTTTGTTTATTTTTCATAGAAGCAACTCTTAGTCTGGTTAATCTTTTCATTTCTTGTTCTCTATTTTATTTATCTCTACTCTAATCTTTATTATTCCCTCCGTTCTACTAACTTTGGACTGTTTGTTCTTTTTTTCCTAATCTATTAAGGTATGGAGTTAGGTTGTTTTGGAGGATCTTTTTGCTCCTTATTGCAGGCATGTATTGCTGTGAAGATTTCTTTTAGAACTACTTTTGCTGTACCCTGTAAGTTCTAGTATATTGTGTTTCCATTTTCTGCTTATCTCAAGAAACATTTTTATTTCCCCTTTAATTTCTTCTTTAATCCATTGGATGTTCAGGGGAGTGTTGTTTAATTTCCATGTATTCATAAAGTTTCTAGTTTTCCTCTTGTTTTTGATTTCTAGTTTCATGTCATTATGGTTAGAGAAGGTACTTGGTATGATTTGTCTTCTTGAATTTGGTAAGACTTGTTTTGTGGCCTAACATATGGTCTGTTCAAAAAATGTTCCATGTACACTTGAGAAGGATGTGTATTCAGCTATTGTTGGATAGAATGTTCTGTATATGTCTTTTTAGGTCCAGGATTATGTATTTGAAGTACCTAGAAACCACACAGTAATTTATGGTAGTTATTTGTTTTATTGTTAACTCCTCAAATCAGGAGAGGAAATTCTTAAAATATTTATAAAAGCCTTCATAAGGATTAATGACTAATAAGGTAGATTAACAATATATTACTTCAAATTACTGTGATTTTTACTCTCGATAGGCCATACCAAAATTAAATAGTGATATGAGAAACTCATTAATTTATTCATTGATTTGAAGAGTCAGCTGACCATTATTATTTTAAGATTAAACACTCACTGATACCACTGTTAAAGAAATGGGGACAGGTATTTATTTTGAATTTTATTTATTTTTTATACAGCAGGTTCTTATTAGTTATCCATTTTACACATATTACTGTATATATGTCAATCCCAATCTCCCAATTCATCTCACCACCCGCACCCCCACCCCCGCTCTCCCCCCTTGGTGTCTATACGTTTGTTCTCTACATCTGTGTCTCTATTTCTGCTTTGCAAACCAGTTCATCTATACCATTTTTCTAGATTCCACCTATATGTGTTAATATACAATATTTGTTTTTCTCTTTCTGACTTACTTCACTCTGTATGACAATCTCTAGATCCATCACCATCTCTACAAATGACCCAATTTCGTTTCTTTTTTTGGCTGAGTAATATTCCATTGTATTTATGTATCACCTCTTCATTATCCATTCATCTGTTGATGGTCATTTAGATTGCTTCCATGACCTGGCTATTGTAAATAGTGCTGCAGTGAACATTCGGGTGCATTTGTCTCTTTGAATTATGGTTTTTCTCTGGGTATATGCCCAGTAGTGGGATTGCTGGGTCATATGGTAATTCTATTTTTAGTTTTTTAAGGAACCTCCATACTGTTCTCCATAGTTGCTGTATCAATTTACATTCCTACCAACAGTGCAAGAGGGTTCCCTTTTCTCCACACCCTCTCCAGCATTTGTTGTTTGTAGATTTTCTGATGATGCCCATTCTAACCAGTGTGAGGTGATACCTCTTTGTAGTTTTGATTTGCATTTCTCTAATAATTAGTGGTGTTGAACAGCTTTTCATGTGCTTCTTGGCCATCTGTAAAAGAAATGGGGGCAGTCTTAATCCCACCAACTGTAGTGGCAACACATGACTGAAGCAAAAATGTTGGTGTGTATGTCTGACTCATAGTATGAGTATTATATATGAGAGTATTATATGAGAATAAGAGAAAACTGGTTGATACACATTTGTGTATCACAAATGTGATACACAAATTGGCCCTCACATTTGTGAGGGCCAAATGCAGATACAGAATGATTCTAAATATTTTAATTCAAGCTATAGTAAGCACCATGTTCTTACTATTAATGTCTTTTCTAATGTTAGACATTTAGTGCCTGACTACATGGACCTTTTCAGTGTAAGAGATCATTTATGCCTGTTAGCTTCTGTGAAATTGATTTCTCACACCTGCTCTGTTCATCGAGTAAACACATTTATAATCTCCAAAGGGCTCTGGACCCTCTAACCCTCTGTGTGTTCGATGTGAGTATGTTCTCTTTTATATGTTTTGTATTTGGTGTTCTGCCTAAGAGTAAAGACTCTGGGTCTTTTTTAAGTTTTTTTCCTCCAGAAAGTAATCAGGATTTCAATATTCTCTTAAAGACATAGAATTTCTAGCAACCATGGCTGCCATTGAGCTCCTGTTGATGAGACATGTTATTCCACCACGTTGATCTTACATGTAATATGCAGTTAAACCCAGCCCATTTCACTCATTTAATGTTTATTTTTACCCCTATAGGCAAGTGTGTTTGTAGTCCTTGTTCTACCTTATGTATACCCTTGCGCTTAAAATTCTATTCTCGCATTAGTAAAAAAGTACCACTTTCATATCTGTAATAATATATTTCATTTCCTGAGAAAGTAAATGGTGATGCTATTTATCATACAAAATTAAATAATCTTCTTTAGAGTTCCTGCATTATGAATTTTAGTCAGTGGGAACTCTTTGCTGATTTTAATTCTCTCTCAAAATTTCAAGCCCAGGTAAAGTAAAAAAATATTTTGATCTATACTTAAATACCAACTAAGCACATGACACTGTCTAGGAGCTCTGGAAAACAGGAGGAACATTAAATAAGATCCTGCCAAAATCACAAATGAGTAGAAAAGTGAGAAATAGAAAGAATTATACATGGAGTGCGTGACTTCAAATGAAAAGAAACCAATATTCCATAAGATCAGTTGAAATAAAATCTCTGCCAGAAACCTAAACAAGGAATAAAGGTGCTTTTAATCTTAATTCTGGTCAGTTCAAACTTGCTGAATTCAGGAAATACCATTTGTATTCTTTAGTCTTCTATAACCTTCATTTGAAACCTCCTTTTGAAAGAAGGGGGAAAAATACTCTTCTAAGTTTATCATCATTAACAAATCAAATATAAAACACTTTAAAAGACTTTTAAAAAATGGAAAAAAGAGTAAGCAATAATAATACTATTCTGCAAATCAGATCAAGGCTCTATCCTAAAGATATATGTATGAAGTGGGCAGGATGCCTGGGAACACTGTATTAACCCTTTTACTCTGCCTTCCATGGGGCAGCTTTTTAGTAAATGGTTTCCTAATGGCAATATAGAGCTGAAAATGCATACCCATAACTGGTTTCTACCTTCTTATTGAATGCTTTTTTTTTTTTTTTAAACGGGTATGAGTAGGCAGTTCATAAAGGGTTCTGCCCGCCTTACAAAGAATTAGCTTAAGTCTCAGAAAGTTCTGGTCGTTTCTCTAGGAAGTCATGATACACCACTGGGCAGACAGGAGACCTGGTGTCATGGTTCAGTTTGGGGACCGAAAGCCAATAATACTACTTTGAAAATCTTTTTAGTGCTCATTCCCTGTGGCTTCCAGGATAAGCTGCTACTTTTCTTTATCTCTCTGCTCTTTAATGCATAATAAAGAAAAGAAAAGGAAGGCATGTATCCTAAAGCCCTGGGGTGCCGAAAGGCAATTTGATATGTATGAAATGCTTTCAAAGGAGATCATAATCTTAGGGCTAAAGGGTGACCTGAAATCAGTTTTGTGTTTCTGTTCAGTGTCGTGCCCTGATCCATGTGCTTACTGAACTCTGTAAGGGATCCCTAAGACCACGGATCCAGTTTCCTAATTGTAAAGGCGAGAATGGTTGAGGGCTTAGAGGCACTGCATCTTGAAGAAGGTCACAGCTGTCAGCTGAAGTCCAGATGCTATTATTAGGGCTTGCGGGTCACCCTTCCCCCATCATACGTATGGTTTGCACATTGGTGTCCCCTCTTTACTGCCAGAGGTAAAACATGGAGGTTTACATGAGAATCTAAGGATCAGAAAGAATGAAAGGGAAAAGTAGGAACCAAAGGAAGTAGTTAGAAGATAATTGTGATTTTTCTCTGTAGGATTTAGGCTTTTAAACTTGTAAAGATTTTTCTCTAGATTACTTGAAAATATCAATATTTAGTGCTGAAATATATCCAGTGCTTAGAAAAACTGAAACCAGTCTCATGCGTCCCATGTTATAAAACAGCATTTGAACTCAAGACTAGAAAAGAGTTGGCACTGAAAAAAAAAATTCATTCCTGGCATTTTGAATATCATTCGATCACTGCAGGCTAACTACTACTGTTCCTAATCCACCAGGTTGACATCTAATGAATGTTCACGATGAATCCATTCTCTAGTTGGTTGAACCCTGCAATTTTCTTGGCTGTTTTTCATTTTACAGTGTTTGTTATAAAGGTGCCATGCATAATTCCTCTGGAAAGGGCAATATACTCTTTTATTAATCATAACCCTTCCTGGTTTTCTGGTGTATTTGTCAGAGAGCAGACAATGTTGTGCCGTGATTTCAAATTTTAGATTATATAGATTATCTGTGTTCGTCTCATCACCTGCTGAAATATTTGCTTGTAGGCATTTAGAAAATTGGGATAATAACAGCCAATGCTCTTTATTGTTCCCTCAGGAGTTAGAAACTCAGACTCATGTACAATCCAGGTGGGTAACATGAGTGGATGGAAGAGGGGGATAGATATCAAAAGAGAGAGGTGAAAATTGTGCCAGACCAGAAGAGCACGCATATGTGCTCTTTTTTTTTTTTTTAATCACATTCAGTGTTTTGAAAGCATTTTAATCATTTTGTTCGGCAGGCCCAACACACCTTGGACCAATTCTCTCATCTTTCTCCAGCTTGTACATATGATCTTCGAAACGCTATAGGGAAAAATATAATTAGCCCCATTTTTCAGATGAGGAAACTGAATTTCAGAGAGGTTAAGGTCTTTGCCTGAAGCCATACAGCTATTAAGTGGTAGAAACGGTACTCAAAGTCAATACAAAGCATACTCTGATGCCTGAAAAACAGAAACTGTGTCCAAAAGGGTAAGAAGATAATAGGATGAACGCAGTCCGTTAGTGCTGAAAGGACATCAAGCTCTTAACTACGTGATTTACATTTCAGGCCAAACTTTGCCCTGAACAGAGTGACTTTACACTAATGTTGAAATATTTTAGTTTTCATTCTGGTGCGTTTATGGTTTTGTGCCACTATGGAATCTCCCATGCTAAATTTTAGGAGCCATTTCTCAGATATCTTTTATCAAATGCACACTGGTTTATCCACCCAGGCAGGAAAGATGGTTTACAACTTGAGCAGTCTGTTTAACCTCTCAGCACGGACAGAAACTCAGACCCTGCTGTCTTCTCTGATCTTTTTTGCATAGGTGAGAGTATCACCTTGGGCAGGGCATTTACCTGCCTGTACTTCATTCTCTCTGATCTGCAGAATCAGAGGGTTCAACAGCCACATCTTTTCTAAGCTTCCTTCTAGGTGTGATATACCATTAATATGTGTGACCTAATTAAAGTATCTCACCGAAGGCAGAATCATACTGATACATGAGTCAGAATTGAGATGATACCGTGGGAAAGAGGACCTGAACCCAGAGGAAACCCAGCAGTATTTTCACTGAAAGAATAGTTGTTAGGCAGAAGGAAGTAGCCTAGAAGCACTGTCATGACCTAGAAAGAGTAGAGTTTTGGTGGCAGACATCACTGGATTAAAATCCCGGCTCTGCTTATGACTTCACAGCTGTCTCACTTTGAGCCACTTACTTAACCTTTCTGAGCTTCACCTCTACTTATATGAAAGGATTATGACTCACCTCACCAGGTGCTTTTATGAACTAAATGCCATGGCTCGCAGAGGGCATTCAATAAGGCCTAGTTGCCTTTTCCTGTAGAGTTGAAAGGAGGGGTGGCATGAATCTAGAGATTTTAACAAAAGAGTCCCTTTTTTGTGTACCTGGATGGTTAAACTTGAGCAGCTCCTACTTGAATCAGCCCTCACATTTTAGCTTACTTGGCCTGGGACCCCAAAGCCCCTAGGTTCTTACTTGTTCCTCCATCTAATCATAGAGATGGACACATTCATCTGTTTTGTAACAATTTATTGAGATTGGCTATCTCTCATAATTGTACAGTGGTGGATAAGGAAAGTAAGTTCTCTGCTTTCATAGAGCTTGTATCCTAGAATGAAGCCAAATAGAAGATGAGAGAACACATAAACAAACAGAATCATTTAATACAGAAGTTATGCTATAATGAAAATACAACTGGTTTGTGTAGATGGGAACTAGAAGGAAACTTGGGAGTGAATGATCAGGAAGACCTCTCAGATGACAGAACTAACCTTCATAATCTCTGCTACCCCAAGTGGTGGCTCTGCTGAGGTGGATGTTTGAGTTTAGACCTAAAAGACAAGAAGTGATCTCCACCCCTCATCACCACCTCCTGTTTGCCTGAAATAACGAATAATCTTGGTAACTCTCAAAACTTTTATCATCTCTTTTTCAAGAGTTTTAATCATGTTCAGGAAAGAAAACAGGTTCTAGGGAACTACGAGTGACTTGGCCTCAAGAAAAAGCACACTTTTGCATATGGCTTCCTGTATTTAAAAATTATGAGCTTCATTTCTGTGAAGTGCAATTGAATTGTATGGTGAATACCATCACAGATCAGCAAGGGCATATTTCCAGGAGAACAAAATCTGGTGTCAGTCTTGTGGCCAAAAATAAAATATTAACCTCAAATGCAGTGAGTGGCCTTAAAAATTCACTCAAATGATTCTATTTTTTATTTGAACTTTTTTCCCTACACTCATGCAGCCAGGAACTGTATCAGAAATTGATGTAACAGTAGACACATGGTATAAAATGAATGTGCAGTTTGACAGTTAAAAGGAATAAGGAAACTTGACAGCTTTTCAAGAAAATAAAAAAATTGATTTTTTATGGTAATAAGAATTATGAGAAGGGTAATTTAAAATGGCATATGACCAGGATTATTATACCTTTTGAGAAGTAAATTGAGGAGACACACAGCAGTCATTATATACAAGAATTATTGATATGAAAGCCATGATGTTTATTGGATAAATGTCTGCACCCTTCACTAGATAACGTAGAAAAGGCAAAATCTTGTAATGATTGAGTTGCAGGTTCCAAAATTCCTAGAGTTCAAATCCAGTCTCTGTCACGTATCAGCTGTTTAACCACAGGCAAGTTATTTACTTTTTCCATTTGTTTTCCTCATCTGTAAAATGGAGCTGATGTAGCACATATTTCATTGGGTTATTCAGTTAGCTAATACATGGAATGTACTTATCACAGTCCTGCCACATTGTAAAAATAATAATAACAACAATAATAGTAATAATAATACTATCACATCATCATCATAACAGAAATAGCTAGTATGTTGTGAGCACTTATTTTGTGCCAGGCATTATTGTAACCAGTTTACATGTATTAACTCTCTTAATCCTCACACAAATTTATAAGAAATCTTATCCCCACATAATAGATGAGGAGAATGAAGCTCAGAGAAGTTAAGTATTTTACCCAGCATCACACAGTTAGTAAGTGGTAGAACCAGGGTTTGAACCCTGCTAGCAAGACTCTAGTACCCATACATTAAACATAACACTGTGCCTTTTTCTATTAACATTAGCTGCTAATAATAATAATAATAATTCTAGCTATTAACTGAAATTAATAAGAACACCATCTTCGTAATGCATACTCATTTTTATAATAATTTTTTTATTGTTTTAAAAGGAGCTTCAATTTTTGCATTTAAAATTTAAATTAGAGCCAATAAAGTATTCCCTATGTAGTTTGTTAAATACCAGTTAGTATATATAGGGGTATGTTCAAAAATTTCATCTTATTATTTTATTTAAAAGATTTTCTCCAGTGATGGTGTGAGGAAGATCCTGCCAGAACACAGAGTCATTCATTTATTCAGTAACTTATATCAGGTTCTCCTTCTGCTTGGCATTGTCCTCAGTGCTTCTCAGGTTGTTCTAGACCTGAAGTATGAGCTCTGACATCTCCTGCTGAGAGTCCCTTTCTTTCCACTTTGTTTATGAACCAGCATGCCTCTGTGCCCAGACCTCAGAATGGCGGGGCGGGGGGAAGGTAGGCTGTCAGTAAAGTACATGTGACTGTTCCGTCAGCTGGTAAACAGCACTCACCACAGAAATCAGGCATGATTCCCCCTGTTCTTCCTCTGTGCTCCCTACTCCTGAGGCTTGCTTCCTACCATCTAGATGACGGGTGATGGTGGGCTCTTCTTTACCCCCTTCTATTTCTAATTCTAAACAGTCTTGGCATATGTAATGTCTCCCACTTTGGAGACAATTGAGGTGAGATTCCTCCTTCCTCAGGACATTAGCCAGCATCCCTAATGAATTTCACATCCCTGGCAAGGAAACTCTTTGGTGAGAGAGTAGCTCACATGTCTCTTTCTTCGGGCATGAGGTGCAATGGGCCAAATTGCAAAAGTGCCAGTGGGCACTTGGGAGTGGAGAAGTCATAGAGGTACTCAAGGGAAACGGGTTTCTGAAATGCGAATTTTCTTCTGTGTCCTGTGTCCTCCCTCATTGCAGGCACCCGTTCATTTCACTGTATGATACAATTGGGGATTATTTAACCCAGTGGAATATAAATTGATTCAATATTCACTACCTCATAATGTTAGGATAAAATGGAGTGTGGAGATATAAATAATTGATTTCTCAAACGATACCAATACCTATTTAGAACATTCTTATTGAGTTCAGGTGTTCCAAATACACATATACAAAAGAAGCATCTGTGACAGGATACTTTTTAAACACAATTATTTGGCTTATGATTCCCCTCCATCTTTTGGAGAATATGCTATATCTTTTAAAATTATTTTACAATTAAATTGTCATAGTATCTAAAACTTCTATTCCAACGGTCAAATTAGAAAGCATTCATCCTCAAAGACTCTAAGAAAGAAGCCGTTAGAATGCCAACCCTTAAATGGAAAAACCATTAAGCTCAGTATCCAAAGGTCTTTTGTTAGAACTATCCGTCCTTCCAGCTGGCAGGGAAGCCTTGCCCGAATTCCCAGGGTCAGCAGGAGAACAGAACCACTGTAGTTGCTTAAGAAATGACAAAAAACGTTCCCCTTTTTAAAAAGAATAAAACTCTTAGAGACATAGGTCTTTACAAAGTTCAGTGTATCAGTTTTCCGAGAGACATGACAAGAAAGGGGAAAAAAGTGTTCTGATTCTGTCTGTCTGCCACGTATATTTATCTCTTTATGCCTTTAAGATTGTCCTCCATGTATAATCAGATAGATCTTCACTGTGTGTGATGTTGTGTCCATCTAGTATTAATTAATACTGACACAGGATCCCTAGGAATTTGCCTGACCGTTTGAAAGAAGTCTCTCGAACCAGACTGTGTAGGATCCAAGTTTGGCTCCTTTTAATAACTGTGTGCTTCTGGGCAGGTCCCTTACTCTGAACGTTTCCTCATCTGTGAAATAATAATAAGGATAATAATAACAACAACTAATCCATGGGGCAGTTGCAAGGATTAAAGATATGACCCGTGTGAAATGTGGAATGGTGTGTAGTTACTATTATTGTACCATCATCACTCTTAAATTGCCATACCTGAAAGGTCTTAGCTCTGACCTGGTTACCCAGGTGGATGTAACTCTGAAGTTTCCTTCTGATACAAAACAGAGGGATCCCAAAGAACCGTGCAGAGAGGTAAAGGGAAAAAGAAACAAACTCAAAGAGACTTGGAAAGGTATATATGTGGTTGTAAGACGACGAGTGAATTTTTCACTTTGAACCCGACCTGTGATTCTGGCTCCATCAGACTAGGGAAGTGTGTATGGTTTCAGCCGTTTGGTGGAGTTTACAGGTGAGGTAGCTCTTTATTTCCAAAGGTGGAGTTGATAACAATGGTGAATATAATAATAGTGGCAGCTGCCGTTTAGTGCTTAGCATTCACCACACGCCAGGTTACACAATTTACTAACGTAATATCACTTTATATGTAGGGGGAAAAATCATTATCTCTTTTAAAAATGAGAAAGCCAAGGTTAAGACGAAAGAAGGGCAAAGTTAGAATCTGAACCTGAGTTGAGGAGATTCGTATCTTCTAAATGCTGCCATTTTGCTGCGTCCCCCTTCGGTATTCCGGGCCATCTAAAGGGATTTGTTGTGGCTGAGTGAACTAAAAAGGGTGGCATCGAGCCACGATAGATCTGGAGAGATCAGCTGTGCCAGCTCAGTGCCTCCATCAGGTGTATGACCCAGACATCTAGGACAGATGCTTGCTACTTTTTTTCTGAAGGATCTTCAGGGATAGTCACTTCACAACATCCCCAGAAGGCAGAGGAGCAGAGCCGGGCAAGCATGGCGGAGTAAGGGCCTAAGTGGGCAGATGTGCTCCATGTGACCCGGGCCCCCAGCTGAAAAGCTTACTGGGAGGTGTTCTGCTTCAGAACTTTCTGTTTAACATGGCAGGCAAACCAGCCTCCAAGTCTTAAGTGCAGGAAGGTCACTTTGCTTTCTGTGAGTACTGTATGGATTTATCCAATGCCTTCCACTGTAGCAGAGCGAGTTTGATATTTATCACAGACCTGTCTACCTTCCAGAAAAGCAGTTCGGAGGATGACCAATGAGTTGTCTTTTCCTGCCACCTGTAACTCCTACATTTTCTTGACTTCCTTCCTTTCCAAAGAAAGTGATCTTATCTTTGATGTAAATTCTATACATGAAATAGATAAATATTTAATGATAATCAGCATCTGCCAGCATCAATTTGCAGAAGTTACAGGTATTATTACTCTTGTTTAATTATAAAATTCAACGATAGCCAGGACATGGAAGCAACCTAAGTGTCCATCAACAGATGAATGGATAAAGAAGATGTGGCACATATATACAATGGAATATTACTCAGCCATAAAAAGAAATGAAACTGAGTTATTTGTAGTGAGGTGGATGGACCTGAAGTCTGTCATACAGAGTGAAGTAAGTCAGAAGGAGAAAAACAAATACCGTATGCTAATGCATATATATGGAATCTAAGAAAAAAAATGTCATGAAGAGATTAGTGATAGGATGGGAATAAAACACAGACCTACTAGAGCACGGACTTGAGGATATGGGGAGGGGGAAGGGTAAGCTGTGACGAAGTGAGAGAGTGGCAGGGACATATATACACTACCAAATGTAAATTAGATAGCTAGTAGGAAGCAGCCGCATAGCACAGAGAGATCAGCTGGGTGCTTTGTGACCACCTAGAGGGGTGGGATAGGGAGGGTGGGAGGGAGGGAGACACAAGAGGGAAGAGTTATGGGAACATATGTATATGTATAACTGATTCACTTTGTTGTAAAGGAGAAACTAACACACTATTGTAAAACAGTTATACTCCAATAAAGATGTTAAAAAAATTATAAAATTCAAGTGAGATTGGATTTAGTTGCTTATTTAATATTCATCTTCCCTGCTAGACTGTAAACTCCACGTCAGCAGAGTGATCATGATCACAGTGTCCTAATCATATATATATATATATATATATATTTTTTTTTTTTTTTTTTTTTTTTTTTTTTTTTTTTTGTGATATGCGGGCCTCTCACTGTTGTGGCCTCTCCCGTTGCGGAGCACAGGCTCCGGACGCGCAGGCTCAGCGGCCATGGCTCACGGGCCCAGCCGCTCCGCGGCATGTGGGATCTTCCCGGACCGGGGCACGAACCCGTGTCCCCTGCATCGGCAGGCGGATTCTCAACCCCTGCGCCACCAGGGAAGCCCCCCTAATCATATTATATATAGAATAACGAAGGGAAAAAAGGAAGATCTAGGGCGGAGTCCCTACAGTCTCCCTGTTCCAACAAGGATGAGTCATTTAACTTCTCTGAGGTTAGTGTTAAAATGAGTTTTATAACACAGCTGGCAGGATTATTGTAAGGAGTTATGCACATGGTAGTAATGGGGTTGTTATTTATTCTTATACTTTTCATCATTTAATTCAGAAATAACTTTTTAAAAGAGAAGGGAACTGAAAACCTGTACATATCTGTGACTCTTTGCCCAAGTTCAAAACGCAGAAGAATGCACACCTGGTGTATTTCCCTGAAGCTGCTGTAACACATTATCACAAATTGGGTGGTTTATAAGAGTAGAAATGTGTTCTCCTCCAGTTCTGGAGCCTGGAAGTCCAAAGCGTGTTACAAATGTACTCCCTCTGACAGCTCTAGGGGAGAATCTGTTCCATGCTTCTTCCAGCCCCCGGTGGCTGCCTTGTCCTCCCCCTGCTTGTGGCCATATCACGCCTTCCTCTTCACATAGCCTTCTCTTCTGCGTGTCTGTCTTATCTCCCTCTGTCCCGCTCTTGTTAAAGATACTCACGAGTTAAGTCCTACCCAGGTAATCCAGGATAATCCTCTCATCTGGAGATCCTTAACGACATCTACAAAGACTTTTCCCAAATAGTCACATTCGCAGATTCTGGGGCTTAGGATGTGGACATATCCTTTTTTTGGAGCATCATTCAGCCCACTCTACCTGGTCTCCATAAATTGTAGATGATCTCTATGCTCTTCCAGTATGGATGCTAATTGGACATTTTTTGCAGTGAAAAATGTTAGACCACTGGAATCAAACAATAAAAATTTCTACTACCTGACTGCTTTGGTGATCATGGCTGTTTACAATCTTTATTTCAGAGATAGGTCATCTGAGGATCCACAATCCTGGCTAAAAAGAAATAACATTAATTTGCGTGAATATTAATATTGCTCTTAGTTTTGAGTGAGATGGTTTTAAAGTATCTAAAACCAATTGATACATGCATCTTTTAGCTTGCAACTGAATATGTGCTAATTCTGGCTGTGAGCTTCCTAAGCAAAAATGCTAGAGAGCCAGCGGAAGTAACAAATGCACTCGGATTTGGATAGCATTATTCAGCTAAATGTGGAAGTCCTTCACGAGGAATCAGCTACAGAAACCATCTTGCTAAGAGACACCTGTCACATCCAATTCCATTCACTTACCACTCACTTCTAATATTAAAGGGTGTTTTGTTTTAACTGTGTATCTTCCATCCCCAGAGAGAGGGAGAGAGAGAGACCCTTAGTTTAGGTTCTTAGTTTTAAAATGAGTGTAATAACAATAAATCCCACAAAATTAATATAGAGGTGCATATAGGGGTGTATGTATACTGTGCATTTTTATAACATAGATTCTGAAATGCCAGTGTTCACGGGAGCATTCCCCTGGTGAATAAAGATTTGCAAAGCAGAGCGTAGCCTTCATAAAGGATAGGGACATCTCTGTCACACCACCAATGACCTGAGACATGGAACCTCCTTGGGGAAGTATTCTTGTTTTCATTATGGTTACCAAGGAGCAGTAAGTGCAGTTGCTGAATTATTTCCACATTATGGGCAATGAAACAAAGAAAGCTAACCTTGTATGAAATGCTATAAACAGGATACCAGAGTTCAAATGAAGAAAACTTCACAATTAGTTTCATCCTAAATGGAAATAGGTGTATTTGCTGGAAACAGAGGTTATGCATTTCACTCTCAGTTCCTATCATACTTCTGCTTGTTTCTTCAAAGCTTTAAGAAGGCTGGTTATTCATCTTATCTATCCAGGAAGCCCACTAATTTCTCTTATTAACCTATGAAATCTTGTCAGAAAAGGTCCAAGAGCAAGTTTTGTCCTTGCTCATAAGTCTTTCTACCTCCAGCGTGTTCCCGTAACCATTTGGCTTATTTCCATCTATAATGTAAAAAAGGGATTTGGGGCCCTTAGTTATTGGTAATTACCTTCATGAAATATGGGATGGTATGGTTTAACCAAATATAGTTGCAGTTATTGAGAACCTAAATGATTTTTCTTTTCAGTTCTTGATCACTGCTATTTAAGGGACTTTTTAAAAGTATTATTTCTTATCTACAGTTCCCAAGAATGATATACTTGTTTCAGCTCTCAAATTTCCAGCCCTTTGTGATAACCTCATTTGTGGCTACCAGTATGGCATTGCCTCATTCCATGCAGCATAGGAAAAATAACAAGGAAAAAGGTAAACTCTTCTTGCCTTGATCACAGTTACTGAATATACAAGAAGGAGAGAACAGCAAAGTTCTGAGCTCCAGGTTCTGGGAAGTTGAATGGACTCAAGTAACATTCAGGTAACCCACTCGTATATATGAGTCACGGAGAAGACTCATACATATCTGAGACTTATTCATATCTACGAAGAATGACCAACTGCTGCCTCCCACTTTTCTGGTACGCTCTGACTAGTTGGGAATACCAAATAAAAGTGTGCACTGCCACACATCTTGTTGTTGTCAATTTACGACACAAAGTTTACAGAATAGGAAAATTCAGCATGTTTCATACCTGCCATACTTTCAGATATATTTTCCTGTCCATTCACCTCTTTGAATATTTTGGGACAAACAATGAAAAACATGTATCATGTTTTACAGATTCTGATCCTAAAAGTTGATTATATCATCACAGAACTATTTCAGCCTCTGCAAGTAATGTCTGGTACTGTATCCATTAGTGAAAAATTAGCGTTATGCTCCACTGTAGCTGTTCTCAATGTATGCTTCAGAGGACACTGATTCAGGAGAGATCAGCAATGAACAGTTCATAGGTTTGTTTTCTGCAGGACTTCTGAGAGTCTTTGATGCTGTAATGTGCGTTGTATATCCCCGGGAAGGAGATACAGGAAGTAGTAAATCCCAAATTCATTTGATGATAAATCCCCTTTTTGTTAATAGAAAAATCATTGTTCTCAGAAGTGAACTTTAGTAATAATGCAAGAAACATTAGCATTGTACAACATCGTGGAAGGGAAAAGCAGGAAAAATGTCAACTTGGGTTCTAATCCCAGCTCTGTGACAAACAGGGCACTCAAAGCAAATCACGTGACAACTCTCAGCCTCAGCTTCCTTTGGGAGTGGAGATAAATGATCTCTTGAGTCCTTTGAAAATTTGGAATGCTGTAATTCTCTGTTCAACGTTAAGTAGATTCCCATGCGATACCCACATTTCCATTTTGCAAGTATGATGATGTTCTGCTGGTGTCGGGAAGAATCATCAAATCCACTGGTATAGTTAAAGGATTTACATGAAAGGGGTTAATATTTTGAAAGTATCATGGCCATGGACAAATAATCCCAATTAGCCAGGTTAAATATCAAAATTGGAACTAGCAGGCAGACACTTTAATCTTACACCCAAATAAAAAGCTAGAAAAGATTTGGGTGCAACACAAGAGTTTGGGGATAGTGAGTGGGTGAGGGGTTAAGGGCTCAGGCATTTTCCTGATGGCGTTTGTTCAGTCATCCACCCCCCTTCCCTCTCTCCAGGGTCTGATGCAAAGGTCGTCACACGTGTCCTTTGTTTTCCCATTCTCAAGAATGGAGGGCAACTTGTATAACTGGAATTTGGTGGGACCTCAGTACCTTTTCTCCCCACAACTCGGGACAATCCCGTCAGGAGGGGACCCCCCCCCATTATATATTCTATTAAATAGGCATGAAACATCTCCTAGTACTCGTAACAGTCTTATTTTTGAGTAATAGAAACGTATCTTTTGATTCAAATTTGTGTTTTTATCCAAAAAAAATATGTATGATCAATGCAAAAACTAATCAGATTTATGTAAAATTTGATTGTGAGCAAAGTAATCTTTTCATTACACCTAATTCTTATGTGTTCATCACTGTAGAGAAGTTAGACGACTCTATCAGAATTCTGAAAATTACTTTTCTTATCCTTTCATTAATCACAGAAACAGCTGCAGGAAACAACAGGATGTTTTGTTCTCACTACAGAACTGCTGTTTAGTGGTTTCTTGACGCTTCGACATAGGGAGTTAAGTTTGTGTTTGTTCTCTTCTTTTAAAGTAAATCCAAGTGCATTTCAATTTCATTATGTACTTGGTTTTGGACAAAAAAATAGGGATGGACTTCCCTGGTGGCGCAGTGGTTGAGAGTCCGCCTGCCGATGCAGGGGACGTGGCTTCCTGACCCGGTCGGGGAAGATCCTACATGCCGCGGAGCGGCTGGGCCCGTGAGCCATGGCCGCTGAGCCTGCGCATCCGGAGCCTGTGCTCCGCAAAGGGAGAGGCCACAAGAGTGAGAGACCTGCGTACCGCAAAAAAAAAAAAAAAAAAAAAAAAAAAAATAGGGACTTAAGCTATACCGTAACTTGAAAAAACCGAACTATCTTCCTTGTAGTTCTTACTAAAATAATTATTAGGAGATGTCACTTTTAGAATTATATCTGAAGGTTTTCAAGAAACCAAAATGTGGAAGGTTGAAGAACTCATCAGCCTGGCTGGCGTGAACTTGAGTTTTCTTAAAGCCAGTCAAGCCGAATCTTTTGGCCTCCCCTGATCTAAAAATACCACTTGATTAAGTTCACTTTTCAATATCCGTTGTAATTCCATAGTATGATTTTTAATGCGCCTTTACTTCTCTGAGGAAAAAAAATGGAAATGAAAAGCTGGAATCTAAAAATAAAATCCGTACTTAATACACAAGCTAAATATACCCCCAAGTTTTCTCATTGCTACAT
This sequence comes from Kogia breviceps, assembly GCF_026419965.1. Classification (NCBI taxonomy): domain Eukaryota; kingdom Metazoa; phylum Chordata; class Mammalia; order Artiodactyla; family Physeteridae; genus Kogia; species Kogia breviceps. The sequence goes on along the minus strand of NC_081319.1, from coordinate 13,404,593 downwards.
TAATTCAGTGAAATCTAATTTAGGCTAGTACCAGTGTTCTGAATAAAGATGAATAAGTATTACCAGTTCGCATTGTGTTTCAGCTTCTTTCTTTAAGACTTATCAGAAGAAATGTTAATTGCTTAAGTCCTTATATAAGACAGTGTGTTCTTTAAAGTCCTCTGGAAGAGATTAAATGAAGGAGGGCAAATACCTTTGTATTTATTTTTAGCTTCCTCCTATTCTATTGCTCTACCCCCAAAGTGTTCGTCCTGAAGTTAAGAGTTCAGGCCATTCCTTAAGTTGAGTTAACTTTCCAAAATCCTGATAACTGTCATGTTGCTCATGACATCACCCCTCCTGCACACTCAACTTCCTGCTGTATCTATAGTTGTTTGTAAGAATGTTTCTCAAATTGGTGAACTCCCGTTCTGCAGGATGTTAATAGATGCACTTCCAAAGTGTACGGACTCAAATAAATTTAGGAAATAATCGATTTAATAAAGTTAAACAAATCCCTTTACTGTGGATTTTTTCTGCACCGTGAACGGTAAATCTCTAAGAGATCAATATAATTTTTTACCTTTTGCAACTAGCCACAAAACGTTTTTAATCCATCTCTGTTTTATTAGATTACTGTGTGGGAAACAAAATACAATTCCAGGGTGGTAACAGTGTCTACACTATGACCCTTACCTACCTTTCTCGCATCATTCCTCTTACTTCTGTGCAGACACCTGACTGTCATTCCATGACCATACTGCATATATTTAATGCCTCTTGATCTCTGTGCAAGCTGTCCTTTACCCCGTCATTCTCTTTCTTTTTTTTTTTCCTCTTGAAATCTTAATTTTTTTCCAGGTCAAGACTGAATGTTATATGCCGTGTCGTTATATTTTTTTCTTGAAAGAAAAATAATTTGCTTTCTCCTTTGTGAGCCCATAGCACTTTGTTTACACATCTGCTCAAGCTCTTGCCATTGTCTGTTTTGAACCAGGTAATTGTCCACATTTCCTTACAAGATGAGGGAGTTTTCAGGGGTAGCGGCTTTATCTTCATTTATTTTTACATCTTTCATTTCTTAGCACTTGGCCCAGGAGGTAAGAGGCAGTCATTCTGGTTGAACAGAATTGAGTTGAATAACCACAAAACCATAAGTCAAACCACGTCACTCTTCTCAGACACCTGCTGTGGCTTCCATTTTTGCTCAGAATAGGAGCTAAGGACCTTACAGGGGTCCACGAGGCCCTACCCGGTCGCCCCCGTTCCCTGCCCCCGTATATCCGTGACTCCATCTCCTAACTGCTCCCTTTGTCACTCATTACACTCCAGCCAGGCTGTCTTCCTCATGTCCCTACAACATGCTTAGTATCCTTACTTTCAGAGCCTTCTCACCTACCTGGAATGATTTCCCCTAAGTAACTACCGGATCAAATCCCTCCACTCCTTTAAATATCAGAATTGGAGCTCCTTGTTCCAAAGTCCTCATCTTGCTGAGACTTACCCTGAGTGCACGATAAATTACAGCTTTCTCCATCCTCCCAGTTCTCCCAATCCCTCGTACCCTGTTCTGGTTTTTTGTTTTCTTTTTCCCACTCCTTCACTACTTTCTAACTACATAATTTAAAACTTATCATATTTATTATCATCCAGCCTCACCTGACTAGATGTAGGTTCCACGAGCGCAGGGATGTTTGTCTGATTTCTTTATTGCTGTGTCCCAAGCCCCTCGAGCAGGGATTGGCCTATATTAGGCACTGCGTTAACATATGTTAAAAGAATAGAGCAAATGAACATGATTTTCATCCTGTTTTCTAGTACAGCGAGTGTGTGCTGTTTGTCACAATATGTTCATATGGAACTTAGTAAGATCAGGGTAGTTTCTGTTAGCTTCCGTTACTGAAAAATTGTTCTCTCCACTTCGACTCGCTCAAGCTGTGAAGAGAGTAAAACATTACACCAATTAAAATATTCCAGTTAACACTAATCAGGAAGAGCAATATTAATAACACAGCTGAACCAGATTGTTGAATCTTCATAGCCTAACATATCACTCCAGACACAGTGTGTCAGTTTCATCAGATCGTTTTTGTTCCCTCTAACGAACTTCGGTAAAATATTGAAGACTTCTTGTGTGTGGGGCGGGGGGGAATAGAGTATTCAAAAAAAGTGGGTCCCTATTTGAAAATGTCAGGTTTCTACTTTTAATCCAACACAACACTGCCTACATCATCATCATCATAGTTAAGTGCAATATTTCATGGCATGTCCACTCCATCAGAACACTGAGATAAGTTTTTGGAGCCTAACAAATACGAGATGTCATTCTTGCCCTCAAGGAGCTTTCAGTCTCCACTGAAAGTGTTTTGGATTCTAGTCTCAGATCATTTACTAATTTTTTCCAGCTTTATTGAGATATAACTGACATACGACATCTTGTAAGTTTAAACTGTACAACATGTTGATATGATCCACTTATATATTGCACAATGTTTGCCACCATATGGTTCGCTAATACCTCTGTCACATCAATCATCACATAATTACATTTCTTTTTGTGGTGAGAACAGTTAAGAACTGTCTTAAAAATTTTTAAGAGTGTGATATAGTCATGTTAACTATAGTCACCATGCTGTACATTAGATCCTCAGAGCTTAGTCATCTTATAGCTGGAAATTTGTATCCTTTGACCAACATCTATCTCCCCATTTCTCCCACCTCCCAGTCCCTGGGAAACCCCATTCTACTGTCTGTTTCTATGAATTTGGCTTTTTTAGATTCCACATATCAGTGATATTATACACAATTTGTCTTTCTCTGCCTGACCTATTTCACTTAGCATAATGCTCCAAGGTCCATCCACTTTTCACAAATGTCAGGATTTCCTTTTTTCTTATAAATTGGATAATATTCTATTTTATATAAATAGACTGTATATACATGTATATATGTATATGTATATACATGTATATATTATATGTCTCACATCTTCTTTATCCATGCAGCTGTTGAAAGATACTTAAGAAATGAACATAGGACCTCAAAGAAATACCTGCACTTCCATGTTCACTGCAGCATTTGTTACAGTAGCCAATATCTGGAAACGACTGTATCATTTACTTATTAGAGGTTTAACTTTGAGCAACTCTCTTAACTTTTCTGAATTTCAAATGTCTTCTTCTATGCAGTACAGTTAATACTTAATGCTGTTGCCTCATACTTCAGAGAGATGTTTTAATGATCAAATGAGTTATTATAAGTAAAAAGTGTTGTTTTTTTGTTTACTTGTTAAAAATAAATACTATACAAATTTATAGAGACTGAAGGTAGAATGGCAGTTGCCAGAGGCTGGTGGGAGGAGGAAGAGGAGGTTATTGTTTAATGAGTAGAGTTTCAGCTTAACAAGATGAAAAGAGCTCTTGAGATAGATGGCGATGTTGGTTGCACAATACTATGAATGTATTTAGTACCACTGGACTGTATACTTAAAAATATTTAAGAAGGGAAGTTTTATGTTACATATATTTTACCATGATAAAAAAAATTAGAGGAAAAAAATATGCACATCTCAAGCACTCCTGTTAAAGGACTATATTCATTTGCATATATGAGTTCAGGTGCCTTTCAGAATTAACGTGGTCCCAAATTCAAGAAAGCTCAACAAAAATAAAGCATTTTTTGAGTGCTATAAAAATATAAGGAAACATCATCATTGGTCCTGTTGCTGCTACTTTTATTATTACTACAACATCTAATAGTTTTAATGTTATGATTGTCATCATTGCTAAATTATTTCTATCATCATCATCGTCGTCATCTTCTTCATAATTATTATATTACCTGAAACATGGCCTAAGAGCGTAAAATGTCTGGTATCACCCATGTCTAAACTCTGTGTAAGATACTAAGTAACTATTAAATTTATCGAGTGCCTACAAAGTATCCAGCCTGTGGTTATTCATGGTCATTTATGGACAGGTGCAGAGCAGCAAAATACTGAGTCACCCTACACACCCTTTTCCTGCTGAGGTTGAACAAGATGACTCTTTGCCTTCTTGGTTCAGCTCTCATACTATAAACAGTGTTCTTTTTTTTTTTTTTTTTTAACATCTTTATTGGAGTACAGTTGCTTTACAATGATGTGTTAATTTCTGCTTTATAACAAAGTGAATCAGCTATACATATACATATATCCCCATATCTCTTCCCTCTTCCGTCTCCCTCCCTCCCACCCTCCCTATCCCACCCCTCTAGGTGGTCACAAAGCACCCAGCTGATCTCCCTGTGCTCTGCGGCTGCTTCCCACTAGCTATCGATTTTACATTTGGTAGTGTATATAAGCCCATGCCACTCTCTCCTTTGTCCCAGCTTACCTTTCCCCCTCCCCGTGTCCTCAAGTCCATTCTCTAGTAGGTCTGCGTCTTTATTCCTGTCCTGCACCTAGGTTCTTCATGACCATTCTTTTTTTTTTCTTAGATTCCATATATATGTGTTAGCATTTGTTTGTCTCTTTCTGACTTACTTCACTCTGTATGACAGACTCTAGGTCCATCCACTTCACTACAAATAACTCAATTTTGTTTCTTTTTATGGCTGAGTAATATTCCATTGTATACATGTGCCACATCTTCTTTATCCATTCATCTGTCGATGAACACTTAGGTTGCTTCCATGTCCTGATTATTGTAAATAGTACTGCAATGAACATTGTGGTACATGACTCTTTTTGAATTATGGTTTTCTCAGGGTATATGCACAGCAGTGGGATTGCTGGGTCATATGGTATTTCTATTTTTAGTTTTTTAAGGAACCTCTATACTGTTCTCCATAGTGCCTGTATCAATTTACATTCCAACCAACAGTGCAAGAGGGTTCCCTTTTCTCCACACCCTCTCCAGCATTTGTTGTTTGTAGATTTCTTAATGATAGCCATTCTGACTGGTGTGAGGTGATATCTCATTGTAGTTTTGATTAGCATTTCTCTAATGATTAATGATGTTGAGCATCCTTTCGTGTGTTTGTTGGCGATCTGTATATCTTCTTTGGAGAAATGTCTATTTAAGTCTTCTGCCCATTTGGGGCATGGGTTGTTTGTTTTATTGATATTGAGCTGCATGAGCTGCTTGTAATTTTGAAGATTAATCCTCTGTGAGTTGCTTCATTTGCAAATATTTTCTCCCATTCTGAGGGTTGTCTTTTCATCTTGTTTATGGTTTCCTTTGCTGTGCAAAAGCTTTTGAGTTTCACTAGGTCCTATTTGTTTATTTTTGTTTTTATTTCCATGTCTCTAGGAGGTGGGTCAAAAAGGATCTTGCTGTGATTTATGTCAAAGAGTGTTCTTCCTATGTTTTCCTCTAAGAGTTTTATAGTGTCTGGTCTTATATTTAGGTCTCTAATCCATTTTGAGTTTATTATTGTGTATGGTGTTAGGGAGCATTCTAATTTCATTGTTTTACATGTAGCTGTCCAGTTTTCCCAGCACCACTTATTGAAGAGGCTGTCTTTTGTCCATTGTATATTCTTGCCTCCTTTATGAAAAATAAGGTGACCTTATGTGTGTGGGTTTATCTCTGGGCTTTCTGTTCTGTTCCATTGATCTATATTTCTGTTTTTGTGCCAGTACCATCCTGTCTTGATTACTGTAGCTTTGTAGTATAGTCTGAATCAGGGAGCCTGATTCCTGCACCTCCATTTTTCTTTCTCAAGGTTGCTTTGGCTATTCGGGGTCTTTTGTGTTTCCATAGAAATTGTGCAATTTTTTGTTCTAGTTCTGTGAAAAATGTCATTGGTAGTTTGATAGGGATTGCATTGAATCTGTAGATTGCTTTGGGTAGTAGAGTCATTTTCACAATGTTGATTCTTCCAATCCAAGAGCATGGTATATGTCTCCATCTGTTTGTATCAGCTTTAATTTCTTTCATCACTGTCTTACAGTTTTCTGCATACAGGTCTTTTGTCCCCTTAGGTAGGTTTATTCCTAGGTTTTTTATTCTTTTTGTTGCAGTGGTAAATGGGGGTGTTTCCTTAACTACTCTTTCAGATTTTTCATCATTAGTATATATTAGTATATATACTAGTATATATTAGTATATATTATATACTAATATATACTAGTATATATTAGTATATATCTTGCATATATTAGTATATATGCAAGAGATTTCTGTGCATTAATTAAACAGTGTTCTTTTTGCAGTCTTTTTAGTGTCTCTTTTCTTTTTTTTTTGCGTTTTTATGCTCTTTGTTGGTAATTTTGCTGTTTAAAATAGCCCAAAGTGTAGTACTTTAGTACTGTCTAGTGTTCCTAAGCTTGAGAAGGCTGTGCTGTGCCTTACAGAGAAAATACATGTGTTAGGTAAGCTTTATTCAGGCGTAAGTTACAGTGGTGTTGACATTGAGTTAATGTTAGTGAATCAACATTATATATTTAAAAGCTGTATTTAAATATAAACACACATAATACAAGGTTATGTGTTAATCAGTGGATGAAAATGTTGTGAGCAGAGACTCACAGAAACCTAACCCTGTAATTACCTTTAGAACAGCAGTACGGTATTCACTAAATAAGTGTTTGCAGCAATTTTATAGGACATAATTCCATCAGTGCTGAGACCTGTCTGTTGATACCTGATAGTGTTGTGCTGTGATTGAGTACAAGAACTTAAATGAGAATAACAAAACTTTAATCTTTTTAGAAAACAAAGTAGCAGAGAATATCCTTATGACTTTGGGATAAGGAAGAGAGTCTTAGGTAAGAAACTAAGAATGTTAGCCTTAAAGCAAAGATTGATACATTCAGAAGACTTCCAGTCATCAAAAAATACTAGAAAGAGAATGGGGAAGAAAGTCATGTACCAGAAGAAGATAATTATAAAAATATAACTGACAAACAGAAAGTCCCAAATATATAAAGAACATCAATGAATCAGTAAGAATAAATACAAGTCCACTAGGTGACTAGGTAAAAGACATGAATTGGCATTTTAAGAATGATATAATGTGGGTGGCCCATAAACATGAAAAAAAACAAACAGCTTTATTAGTAACTGAAGAAATGCAAATTAGAAATCATGGATTGCCATTTATATACCAGATTGACAAAAATTCAAAATAAAGAAAAACGTCAGGTTATCTGGAAGCAGACAAGCCTGGGTTAGAATGCTGGCATTATTATTTACTATCAGTGTGAACCTGAACAAATGATTTCACTTTCTTTGCCTCCATTTCCTCATAGATAAAAGGGAATAAATAGTACCTATTTCTGGTATCGTTGAGAAGATTAAATGAGTTAATACCTGAAAAGTGCTTAAAATAGTACCTGGTACATAGTAAGCACTCAATAAATCTTAGCTGTCATTACTATTATTATTACTGCAACCCAGAGCCACCTCTGAATTAGTACCAAACTTCCAACTGAGCAAGAAAGATGTGAGCATTGCATCATCACTTAAGTCCCAGGATGCCTCAGCAGTGATCTGTAATACCTTCACGAGCTCACCCAACTACACACACACACACACACACACACACACACACACACACACACACACACACACACACTTTAGGTACATTTAAAAATGGGCCTGTCACTTGCTGTGCTGTGTAGCATCCTTATACACAGATGTAGGCTTCGCCTACAACGTTTAAAGAAGTCTGTGGAAATCCAAGTGCCACAGTGAGGTTGTAGAGTTGCTGTAGAGTGTCTTGTGACAGTGGAGATTGTGCTGAAATATTCTGAAAACTCTAGCCTTAAAGTTGTGAGGCAGAGATATACCCAGCGATGTTGAGCTGGAAAATGACCTCAGGAGTGATGTTGTGAAGATGGAAAGATGGCACGTCAGCTCTCTGAAGATAAGGCTAGAGTTGCATATGAGCTTGTCTCCTGTGAAAACTAGTAGTCTCAATGGTTGACAGAGTCTAGGTTTGATGGGTTTGAGCAACTGACCTGGACATCCTTGATGCTACAGTTCTCATAAGAATCCAGTCACACCTTGAGTAGGAGTGAGGCAGTGCCCTGTGCTGTCTGTGAGCTTTGATCTGTAGGAGAGAAAGTGAGAGGAATGAGCAGGGCTGAGATAGAGATGGAGAGGAAACAGGTCCTGGGTACTGACTTAAGAGATGGAGAGGAAACAGGTCCTGGGTATTGACTTAAATTAAAACCCAGATCCAAGATCCATATACTTGGATCCGTCATTTGTGCAGCTGAAATGCTGACTGGATGAATCACCCCAGCAAAAAGTACTTCTTATCAACTCCCATAGCGCTTTCTCTCTACAGCTGTATAGCACTGACTACTTCCTTTGTACCTTCCAGTAGAGTTCTTTATGTGCCTGTCTAATCAAAATTGGAAACCTCTTGAGGTCAGGCATCATGTTCAACTTACCATAATATTCTCCACAGCATCCACCACACATGGTACCATAAATTATATTGATGGAGAGAAGGAAAGAAGGGAGGGGGGCAAGGGAGGGAGTTCAGATTGAAGAAAGGATGCTGTTGTGGACTGAATGTTTGCGTCTCCCCCCAAATTCATATGTTGAAATTCTAACCGTCACCCCCTGGCAAAGTGCTCTTATAAAGAGGTTGAGCATTTGGGAGGTAATTAGGTTATGAGGGTGGAGCCCTCTTGAATGGGTCAGTTCCATTATGAGAAGAGACACGAAGAGTTTCCTCTCTCTTCGCTTTCTACCATGTGAGGATACGGTGAGAAGACGGCCATCTGCAAACCTGTAAGCAATTCCTCACTAGACGCCAGGTCTGCCAGCACCTTCATCTAGGACTTCTCAGTCTTATAAGACACCCCATCTATGGCATATTTGTTATAGCCACCCGAACAGACTGAGACAGACAGTAAGATCTTCCCACCTCTGAAATTCTCTAGCTTTGTAGGATTTCTGAGGCAGAAAACAGTCTAAAGCAGAGCATAAGTTATCACAATACTGGTTTGGTAATTATCTTCCCTTAGGAAATCAGTGTATATTTTAGTATGCCTGCTCAATTGTTTCTCCTACTTCCTCAGTTACCAAGAAGTTAGCACTCTTTGAAACTTTTAGATGGAAGATGAAAATACTTATTTATTAGTTTCCTCAGGTGTTACCTGAACTAAGGAGACTTCAACTTCAGTTATAAATACGAAAGTACAAAACTAAATCAGGACAGCTGTGTTGCTTGACACTACTTTTTGCCCTTCTCTGCAGCCTCCGTGGGGGCCAGGAGCTGACTCGGCAGAGAGAGAGTGATTTATTTCTCCACATTTGGAAGTGGGATGGAAAGTAGCAAGATCCTACTTTTATATTATCTTCCTCTTTTATAGTTTTTATGCCAGTTCCCATTCCTGTTTCCCTGACTTATTTTTTATAGCACTTATCACCCTCAAAGATGCTATGTATGATTTATTTTTTTTTTATGGTCCTTTCACCCACTTTACCTTCTTTAAGGGGAGCGATCTGTTTTGTTTTATTTTTCAGTGATGTAACCCCAGTGCCTAAAACAGTGGCTGGCATATAATAGATGCTCATTAGAGGCCTATTACAGGTATTGAATGAATCTGTATTGGTTCTCAGGGTGTATTTAAAAGCAAGGTGCTTGAGTGATGACATTTCCAAAAACTGGCAGTTTTACCACAGTGCAGCCTTATCTCTGATTTCTCTGTGTGAATGGAACGGTAAAACAGCCCCCATAGCAAAGTCTAAATAGATGATGAATAAACACATGGCTTGCATGTATATTTGATGATGGTTTTATTTTCAAAACTGTAATTAAATGAGATAAAAATATATGGTTGGAGTTGCCGAATCAACTTAAATTCAACATAAATAACAGCTGCTCTTCATCTGGGAATTTCATCCATATACAGCATTTTTTATGCCCTTAAAAAATTTTAACCAGTATACAGCTAATTCAGCATCCAGTGTCCCAAGAAATGTTTTATACTCAGAGAAGGGGAAGGAAAAGAGAAAAGAAATAGCCCTCTATGAGCCAGTGGTTAAACAAACCTGTTACTTCCAAAAGCTTTGATTTCCCCCAAATAGCTGTGTGGCAGAACATGTCCAATTTCTTAGGAGCGATGAATTTAAGCACGACTGGCATTTTTTGTTATGAGTCACCAATCCCTATTTTATTAGTTCAGAAATCCCAAACTGAGTACATAGTGAGGAGTCTTCTACTTGCTTTTAAAGCAAAACTTCTGCAGAGCATTGGTGTCAGGAAATACTAGTAAAATTTGCCTCTCCCTTTAAAGTTAACCATCAGAGTAATTTCCTCCCAAGCTGCTTGGGGAAAATGCCTACTTTTTTGGATAGAATTAAGAGCCAGTTTAAGTATATGAACATCTACCTAATTTTATTTTTGATCAAGGAGTGAGAAATTGCCCCTCTTCCTTCAGAGATTGTATCCACTGCCATTAAGTGTGAGGCAAATTCGCTAGCCATCTCATTACTCAGGCTGTACCCCTGAAAGCTTAACAAAAGAAAAGAAATTGACTGAAAAAGTCAAAGATGAAGCAATTTCCCTTCACTTTAAAGCAAGGTTTTTCATGACCAACCGTTTGGCTGGTCGAGTTGTGGTCTCTGGGTTTTTATCATGATCTGTGGCCCATATATCTCCATCCAGTAATACACCCCCAAAGTTTTTCCTGTAGATTAGCAGCTTTACGATGTCCTCTTGATGCAGTGCCTTTTCAGCATTTCTTCAGAGAATATTTATTCTAATGTTACTTGAATATATCTGACTTGCCCACTAGGGTTGCCCGTTTCTTAGGAAGACTTGGACAATGAATTACAACTTTCTAATTTTAATTTTCAGAGGGGAGAAAAAAAGCCTATGAAATAAAAGTTCAGAATGAAGGTTCACATTTCTTTCCATCAAAACTGTAATGATCATAAGTCTATCAAGCTGTAGAACTCTCACACTAGGTGAAGAACAGATAATTATAGGATATATCCCTGACTAGCTGATAACAGCCCTGATTACAAAGAGCAGCAAGCCTGTGCAATTTGCATGATGTCCTTTCATGTTTTCCTCTTCTCGAGTGTTCCCTGGGGCAGGTGTCAGTGGGTGAGAGAATGTTTCTTTTGCCAAGCAATGCATTTTTCTCATATGCTGCTTGCATTCCAATCTTAGTGTGCCTCTAAGGTTTCATTTTAAATTTCATTTTAAGGCATCATAGGTGGCTCGGTGCAGTTGATTAAAGACCTTTTCTTGAAGTTATCTTTTAGAGCATCCCTGGTCATTGAGCACACAAAGGTCCGTCGTAGCCAAGACGCTGGAAGACAGTGTGTCATATGGACAGATATTACTAGAAGGTTCACCCTACTCCAGCAAGTCTCCTGACCACCACCTCAGTGTGTGAAGCAGGAAAGGGAACAGTGCTTTCCACAGGAAAGTGCTCAGCAGATAGTAACTAAGCACATGACATGTATTAGACATGTTTGGGGCACTGTGCTATACATAGCCTGATAAAGACTGAAAAGATTCCTGCCTCTGTTGAGCCTTCATTTTGGGGGTGGGGCGGGGGGAAGGAACAATAAACCAAATATCATATAACTGAACAAAGTAATCGCAGATGTTGGTGATGATCGCTATGAAAGACATAATAAAGAGGTGATGTGATAGAGAGTAACCGGAGCTGCGTGGTGGGCTACTTCAGGTTAAAAACTCAGCGAAGGCTACTCTGAGGAGGCGACATCTGAATTGAATTCCGAAGAATGAGCATGATAAGCTAAAAGATGGGTAAAGAGCATTCCAAGCAAAGAGAACAGCAAGTTCAAAGGTCCTGAAACAGGATTAGCCTTAAGGGGTTTGAAGAAGAGAAAGCAAAACGTGGTTGTTGCAGTATAAATAAGTAAGGGGGAACCTAACAGGCGGTGAGACTGTGGACCTGGGCAAGGATCAGATCCCTAAGGGCTATTGTAGAGCTCAGCGAAGAGTCTGTATTTTGTTCTAAAATTTTCTAGGCCAAATGGTTTTCTGAAACTTTTGTTTCTCTTTGTGTTGTATAAGTATGAAACCAAAGATAGAGAATGCAGATGCCTAACCATTAACACTCCTGAGTCAGGATGATATGCAAAAGGAGATGTGCTCCTGTAGAGAAAAATGCTGGTAATAATAGCTTGTGTTTCAGGGCACCTGTCTCCAAAGCAGAACAACCATATTTATGATGCCAGATTGTACTAATCACAGTAATCTCATGAGTCTGGTAGGTGCACAGTTTTATGGAACATGCAGGGAAACTCAAACATCTGAAACTGGGTTGTTCTTTGGCTTCTGAAATAGCATGAAGGTCTAGGTAAAATAGAGTATGTGAAAGCAGTGAGGAAAGAAAAAAATCTGAAGTCAGAAATAAAAATAGCTATCAGGAAAGTCATACACTTACAGGGAAAAGGGCAGCAAAGCAACCTTTATTTTCTTGTAAAGTCAAGAAAATAATAGCAGAGGGGTAAAAAAATATGAGTCTCAAATAGTCAACCAGAATATCAACATGTGTTGTTTCCTTCCTGTTATTTAATTCAGTATAGAATAGAGGCTAAATACATGGACTTGTGGGTCAAAGAAGAGCTGGGGTCTAATCCACACTCTTCCTTATACTAGGACTGTGATCTTGGATATGGTTTTTTTTTCTTTCTGTGAAGTGGAATCAGTAATAATACTTACATCATAGAGTTATTGTGAGGATTTAATGAATGAATGCGTGGAAAGTTAGAAACTGTGTTCTTTACATAAGTTACTTGAAACTGGCCTTACATTTCTCCCAAAGAGTTAATATTTACAAAAGTAATTAAATTTCCAAATCAGCCCACAGAAACCTCCTTAACAGGTAACATTCATTTTGCTATTTTCAGGTCTTGCCTAGGTTTTTTTACCGGACAGAAAAAGAGCTGTAATAATGTGGTTCAGGAAGATAAAGAGGAGAATAACCTCTTGCTAAATGCAGAATTGCTGACCCCAGTCAAATTTGTCTTTGGCAATCTGCACACACCTTTCTCATCCTATATATATTCTTTCTTTTTCCTTTTCAGCTCTTCTACAAAAAAAAAAAAATAAGGTAAAGAATTTTGAGTGAGGAACTAGTATTGTTTACAGATAGTTTTGTTGGTATATAACTCTTTCAGTAAGAAACACCTGTGAAGAAAATCCAATTTAAGAGTATTTTTAAGTCATTATTCCTTTTTTGAGCTTTCTCAGCCCTACATTGCCTTCCTTAATACTCCATAGATTACATTTTCTTTGTTTCTTTTTTGGTTAATCAAAACTCACATTCAGAGAATCCATACTGCTCTTATTTATTTAAGAGGAAACAATGTCTTTGAATTAATTAATTCTTCACTGTAAGTGACTCATGGCAAGGTAATGCATTTGCAGCCATATATGGGTTTAAAATGACATTTGTATAATTCCAAAGTAATCCCTAAATTATAGACTTTCATCTGATATGACTAAAGAGGTTGAGGAAAAATGCAGACAGAGGGAAAACATTGCGAGGGTCAGAATCAGCACCTGGGAGAGCTCTCATAAGTTCTTCCTTTTTCACTTTGAAACATGTGCTCTAAGGATTTTCATAGGGATGTCGATAGCCGTAGCATTAGGCTATGAAAGAAGGTCATAAACAATTTCTATAACTGAGTCATTTGTAAAGTGTGTGTACATTAATTTAGGAATACTGATAAGGTCCTTTGTTATCTGTACAAAGATCTCCAGGAAAGAGATTGGCTTTTCTTTTCAAAGTCAAACCGCTACCTAGAATCAGATTTTGGACCCTTACTTTAAACTGCCAACAAATTGGGATATTTAATGTCAGATATTGAGCATATCCATAGGGTTTTGATTGTTTTGTTTTACTTCGTTGTTGGAGAGATAAAATGGCTGACACCAATACTTGGAGGAAAAGAGGAACTCAAAAAGTATTTGCTGAAGGCTGTCTAAACAAATGGAAAAATTAATGACATAGGAAAAGCAAGATACTGACAAACATATAATGTATGTATATATATATTTTTTCCAGTTCCATTTATATCCATTCTATTTTCGTCTGGCATGCAGTGTAAACTCCTCAAATTTTAAGTGTAACAAGTAAATTTATATAATCAGTAAATGTTTCATCTTTTATTTCTCTTTTAAAATGACAATATTTTGTATCCTTTATAAAGATACACAAACATCAGTTTTTACTGTTTTATGAAAATGATAATTCCCACCTTGACATTAAAAAGTAATACCTGCTCAGAATTTACCATCATAGGAATTTCTTAAGGAAAATTATCTGAATTCAGTATATGTGAATATATCTTAATTTTAAGTCACATGAAGAGTACACTCTATGCACTGCAAAGAATAAGGTATCTGGCTTACTTTAGCACCAGTCTAGACTTGAAAACACAGTTAAGACCAGCAAAAGAAGAGGTGTTTTAAGTCTTATCAGCTTATTTTTCCACAGTGGGATTGACCTGACTACTGTTACTTTATCTGGTGGAAGTTTGGAATCACTAGCTTTGCCCCAGTGAGTCACTTTCTGTAGACTTTCCTGTGGTGCTCAGAAATGATAATCATAGTGCTAGCATCTACAGACTACTTGTGTTAAGTGCTTTGTATTCATGATCGTAATCTCTAAAGAGGCGTGTGAGATAGGAATTATTTTCCTGATATTAGAAGTGAAGAAACTGAAGTTCAAGGAGAGTACTCACCCACATCGTACAGCTAAAGAGTGAGAGTACCGAGTTTGTGCTCAGGTCCTTCTGACTCCAGAGCCAGTGTGCTAAACCAGTAAGTAATTCTTCCTCTTGCTGTATACACTCTCACAGGAAAAACCCGTCAGCCATGCCAGTCTCCCTAATGATTTCTTCCTTCTTGTGTGGAAAGAATGTAAAAAATGTGACTTTGCCACCCATAGGTTTTTGTAAAGTTAGACTTATTGTCATTCTGAGTCCCTAAAATCCAAGAAGCCATGCAAATCCACATATGTACACACTCAAGGAGCAAATGTCAGAGTCAAGACATAATTTTAGATATGCTGCATGATAACTGGTTTTTGAAGTTATGCCCCCAAATACCTCTTTTTAAAATAAATAGTGTAATCATCATTATGGAAATTATGTTCATAACAAATATATCACTTGACCATTTTTCCAAGCTGATATGGATTTTTTTATTGATTGCTTCTTTCAAAATTGAAGGAAGCAGTAACAAAGGCAACTGTCACTGACAATTTCTTGTTCTAAAGTCACCCTGTGAGAATTAATAGAATCCAGGTCTACCCAAGTCAGGAAAAAAGTGAATAGGTCTTTTTTTAACTTGTAGTAAATAATACATGCCTTAAAAATATGTGCATTACTTGCATGATTTACTGTATCATTTTTCCTCTTTCCTCTTCTCCTGCCCCTCTGTGGATTCTTGACAAAGCATGATGTATGTTACTATCTCATTAACCTTTCTCTTCTTCTCTGGCTCCACCCTGTGGATGGCTTTAACTCCTCCTGTTCATAAGTGTGATGGGCAGTCTCTTAATGATGGCCAAAATGTTACTTTTCCTTATTTACTGTTATTATTTCTCAAAAAATATCTTGGACCCTCGATTTTGTTTTCTTTCGACCCATCCAGGTATTTTTTATAAACTACCTCATCCCCAGCTCTAAAAATTTAATAACTTTCCAGACAGTAAATATCTGGAGATTTTTCCCCCTCACTCTCTGATTTACTTTGTGGCCTGAATTCCAAATGTTTTCATATATTAAGGCTTTTATTATTTATCTCATGTTGCAGCTTTAAGACCTTTGTACACTTTTACTCCTCAAGGAATTTAGCTGCTAAAGCACTTCCTCTAAGCTCTCAATGAGCTACACATTCCAAGTGGTATAATAGTGTAATTTTTAAAACCTCATGTAAAAATAAAGTGCTAACATTATATCTTACAGAAGAATAAAGGACAGTTTTCACGGAAAAACATGATAGGAAAACACATCTGCCACAAAACTGTGCATTTTTTAGCCCATGATTTCTGGAAAAAGTTATATAAAATGCTGATGAATGAAGTCAACACCAAAATGTATGGTCACTCATTTTTTAAAAAATTCTACAAGTCACTTTTCAATGAACCATATACAAAGCTGCAAAAAACATTTTGAGAAACCACAGTACATGGATATTAATTCCTTGTCATACGAGTACATCATTTATTCAAGTACCTTTAGTAACTATCATTTATCCAACTACCTTTAGTAACTCGCTGCCCAGAGCTAAAGGGAGTATTACCCACGTGTCATTGTTCAGCTACTTCCGTAACAATGCAGCATTCCTGCTTTTTAATATGGTGGTTTCTGATTGTTTTCTCCTTGTTCGACTCCATCCTTTGCACCTGATGTTTAAAATCCCCCCATCAAGTGATCACCCGCAAGGAAAAGCAGAGAAATAGAAACTTTGGAATGAAATGTACCGACTCATCGCATTGTGCGTTGAAATGTGGTCTTTCTTACATATTCACTGAAGAGCATAAAATTCGTTCAAACAAACTGTTTTTTTTTGTTTGTTTGTTTGTTTGTTTTTTGGTTTTTTTTTTGGTCCCTAGGATGTGAAGTAACTACTTTGAATGCCCTTTTTCACTGGCTTCACTAAGTCAGTGGGGAAATGATGGATTCTGGTACTTGATAGTGGTGGGTTTGAAGAGAGACAGATGAGTTTGTATTCTTCTGGCCACTTTCTCAGTGTGTGAAGAAGGTTCTGAACTTCAGTTACATCACCTGAAAATTGGGAATTAAAATTATAATGGAATTAAATGAGATCTGTGTGAAAATTTGTTAGCACATGGTATGAACTCAATACATTTTGCAAGTAGATCCAATGTTGCTATGCGTGCTACGGTCATGATGACATAACATTATCTATAACGTATTCTAACTTGGAATGCCTGTTGCTACTGATCATTACATAGTACCAAGTCTTTGGAGATAAAATGACCCTAAATAAGATAATATATATGAGAATATTTCTGGGAAAGGCCTGGCCATGTCCAAGTTTAAAAAAAATACCCATTCATACACACATAGTTCTTTAATTTGGAAAATTATCATGCTGCTAGCAATTAGGATCTGAATGGATAATTACATCTGAAAAGACCAGTAATGGACATGCAATCTTTTCTTAAACATGTGCATAAGTATGGTGGCCTTTGACTAACCTCTTTACCTCTCTCTAGAGTGCATTTACTATTCAAAACCCTTTCTTAAATGGAATAATAGGGGTATGATTTGCCGCTGGATTACATTATTCCTCAGTGAACAGAACAAACATATAGTAAGCACCAAACTTGTAGCAGGAAAGGCTTTGTGCTTTTTAAATGTTACCTCATTTAATCTTTTCCCATCATTCTTATTTCAAAATAAATTACATCTCGTGTTATTTATGAGAAAATTAAACGTTGCATAATACATGGCAGAGATGATTTTCAAACTCAGATCTGCCCAAATGCAATATTTCCATTCACTATGTAGGTAGGGTTTACCATCTGGAATCTATTTCACTTAACTGCTAAGAATCTTATCGAAATATTTTCTCAAATACCAGATTAATGCAATTTTTCTAGCTGTCCAAATCCTGTGGAACTGCAGGGACTCATCAACTATAGGGAAATAAACAGGAATGCAGTTTTTAAAACTCAATAAGGACAAGATAAAAAAATCATTGCATATATTTCTCGTTTTCTTTCCCATTTCCTAATGCTCTTTCTCTAGTCAGAATCAAGGTGGATTTTGCCTGGATAAGACTTGATCTCTATTACCTATCAGTTCTTAATTTTTCATGCAACTCTGGAGATTGGATGCGATGTCTGTGCCAAAACTTAGATGACTTATTTTAAGATCCTGTATGCAGAAGCGACAATTCAGAATGATTCAGTATCATTTTTAGGGATAATGGTTTACAGTATTAATTCCATAATGAAGTGTTTTAAATCTCTAGTTTAATCATTTTTGAAAGCTTCTCAAACCATTTCCTTAAAGAGAAGAAAAAAATCATGTCCTAGCCTCACCTGGTACTCATGGAATAAAAGGAATTTTATTACATCAGAAATATAATAAAAGGAATTTTATTACATCAAAACTTAAATTGTAGTCATGTTTTGTTTTGCACTAAGTACATGTGGGTCCTCAAGGTGTCGCCCTGCACACCTCAGCTTCAGCAGTCTTTGGATTCCCATGATTAGGTGTTACCTGTCAGTCCTGCCCACCAAACTCTTGAGTCTCCCTACAGGGCAGAAGCTTTCTTTTCATAATGTCTGTATGCTGAGCTGGCAGCCAAATTTGTGTATGCTTAATTGATAAAAGCAACAATATATTAGCTTCAAATTTGCCTAATTCTAGAAGAAGCTGGTAATGAAGACATGTATGTGTAAAAATTATTTTTTTCACATCTTTATTGGAGTATAATTGCTTTACAATGGTGTGTTAGTTTCTGCTTTATAACAAAGTGAGTCAGCTATACATATACATATATCCCCATATCTCCTCCCTCTTGCATCTCCCTCCCACCCTCCCTATCCCACCTCTCTAGGTGGTCACGAAGCACCGAGCTTATACACACTACCAAATGTAAAATAGATAGCTAGTGGGAAGCAGCCGCATAGCACAGGGAGCTCAGCTCGGTGTATATATTATTTTTAACCCTGTGAACAGTCCGTGAAACCAAGCCTGAGTGTGGAAACATTCCATTTTGTAACTGCAGCAATGCTGTCCAGGGTTATTTCCTAGCTCCATTACTCCCTGATGTTGTACCGTTTAACAAATGTTATAGTGCCTCTCTTTTCTAGTCTGTAAAATGAGGATATTAATGGTACTTAACTCATAATTGTTGTTAGGATCGCTTGAAATAATCACCATAAAATGCTTATCAAAATGGCCAAAATGGAGGAAATACTCAATAAATGTTACTGAACTCTGATGTGCACAGCTACAGGGCTTGCAACCCTACAGAACATACTTGGCTTAGAATAATCCTCAAATCTGGTAACAGGTTATTACATCAAATGTTTCAGACAACAAAAAATGAAATGGCACTTGAAACAATCATTGCTGAGAGGATTTGCATTTGGAAGGATGAAAGAAAAATCTTTTTGAACAATAATATGTCTGTCACTTTATTAGACATATTTCTTATACTAATTCATTCTTATTCGCAACTGTGTATTTACTGACTCCAACTGTGATGTTTGGGCTTGTAACGTCTTATCTTTCTAACCAGATTTGACCTCCTTGAGAAAGGGGAACTTTCTTCCAAACAGAACCTTGGACGGTACCTTATAAGTATTTTAAAATACACAGGAACTTGATAAAACAATTGTGTACGTGTGTCTGTTTACACATCGTATGTAGCATGTGTGTGTGTGTGTAGACAGAGACAGTCATATTCTAGGTACAAATAGAGTAACAAACATAATTGCATATAATGGAACGGTTTGTGAAGTAAACAGTTGACTATCAAAAAACACGAATTTACGTCCTGATAATGATATTTAATTACAGATAGAAGTTGGGGAGGTCACTTACTCCATCCAGACATGTGCTACCCAAGAAAACTTTCTGCACCGATGTAAACGTTCTCTCTCTCTCTGCTGTCCAGTATGGAAACCAGTAGCTACATGTGGCTCTTGAGCACTTAAGATGCAGCTAGTGTGACTAAGGAACTGAATTCATACATTTGATTTGATTTTAACTGTTATTAACTTAAATAGACACATGTGGCAAGTGGCTACCTTACAGTATAGATATAGAGTCATGGAGGATGGGACAATATCATGCAAGAAGAGGGTAAAGTTGAATTTCCCTGTTCTGGGTGCTGCAAAGGCTATTTTTCAGCAGAAGACTATCCTCTGTTGAAGTAGTATTAGTCTTCCATAATGTCTTAGGACTTTAAATTTTCAACTCCTTTTCCTTTATTTCTCCCAACAGATCTTGAAAACTTTAAAACAAGAACAAGAAGCACCGTGTCTGTCCGCCAGGGTCAGGGGATGGTACTGCTGTGCGGCCCACCAGCCCATTCTGGAGGTAACTCTGCACCGAAATGTGCACATGTCACTGGCTGCTATTTTTCTTGCTGATTGTTCACCCTCTTGGCATCAGCAAGGGGGACCGTGTCATTTGTAGAGATTCCCAAAGTCCCTCTGTGTCGAGGAAGCATCGTCAGTGCCTCCCATAATTAGGATAGGAAAATATCAGATTGTACAAATGTTCCATCTCCCTGCTGTCTACCTGGCTCAAGGGGAAAGATACCTGAGTCAATCAAAATCAGAATCCTGCTGCTTGGTACAGCCACGTAGGTAAAACCGCCAGCACTGCTTCCAACTTGATCGTATTAAAAGATGGCCTTGCTTCACTTCATCTCATTGTTGGTCTGGGAGGGGATCAGACCCAGAACCAAAGTCCCTTGACCACAGAATCCAAGATGACTTTGTAAGGACTCATAACGACTCGATCAGTTAGGAATGCATTTGACTGCAAGTCCCTGAAAACCCAGCTAACAATGGCTTCAGTGGACTTGGGTTTGTGTTGTTCTCACACACAAGACTTCCAAAGGTATGTGGTATAAAGCTGGCACCACTTTGGGGGGATGTCGTCCAGGACCCAAGCCCTTTCTTTGATCCTTCTCTGAAGTCCTAAACATGGGGCATGGCTAAGGCACCAAATGTGCAGGGCAGAAAGGTAGAAATGGGAAGAGGGCAGGGCAAATGTCAGACGTCTCTTCATTTCGAGTTGCTTTTGTATTATGGAAGGTTTGCTTTGCCCAAGGACTTTTATGGACGTCTCATTGATCACTCCAGTGGCAAAAGAGACACAAAAATGAAGTATTTTCTACAGATATATGATGGCCCTAAAAAATCATAATTTTGATAATAAGGGAGAATGCGGAGAGCCGATGTGTAGGCAGTTTGCAGTGTCTGCGGAAAGGACTAATGGTGACTGTAAGGTGACTCTGACTGCACGTACAGAGTTCAGTAGTCTGGAGGTTTAATAGTTAGTGATATTTATTAGGATTTCACTACAGTTTGTGCTGACAAGATTGATTAACTCCATTTGTGGTCACTTTGGCTCAAATTTAATTTGATACCTGCTCTCCTTATCATTACCTTAATTTTCCATTTGGCTTTACATGTGATGGAAAAAAGAAAATATTTTAAACTGAGAATTTGAAAACACCGTTTTATTTTTGTCCGATCTTCAGAAGTTTTAACTTTTCCTTCTCACCTAATGCCCCAGCTAACGTTTTTAGCAGGAAATAACAATTAGTAAAACAGCTACATGGCTTGCGTTTCAAGCTTGGTGAATAGATAAGCACGTGGAAGAGACAGGCAGCCCTCCAAGTCTGGATGGAGGGTATGGAATCGTTCGGGTTTCTGGTGTTTGAGACCGGCAGAGAATCCAGATTAGATTTCAGCAGTTTGTCTTCTGAGAAATGGGTTTATTCTTTAGGACTTAATTTTCTGGCCAAGTTAGTATCATAAGCATTCAATTTGGAGTCCAGGACATGAATTCTGGTCCTGGCTCTGTTTCAAATAATTATTTGATATTGGGCTACTATGTTCACATTCTGTATCTCTACTTATCTCTGAACGAAGAGATTAAAAGAAATCTCTCAGATCCCTTTTAGTTCTATCGTTACATAATAATTGCTGAATAAAAACTAAACATATTTATAAACTATATGTGCATTATTGAAGTCCTGTCCTTTATATGAGGAGAGCAATTAACTGGACATCTATTTAGGTTAAAGTGATGTTCACTCACATTAACAGTTCTCTTCTTATTATGAATTTGATCAAATAAGAAAGGAAGATTTTGCTAATTTCTTCTGCAGGCTACCTTCACAACATTAATCTTTCATAACATGGCAGCAACTCTGAAAATTAATCTTACAGCATATTGAGAAAGAAATGCCCCACTACTCCCTGGTATAATGATATCTTTGGGATCTTTGGCAAAACACAAGAAGCACTGTGGTGCTGCTCCACAATGAATGAACCTGAATACTTTCCCCTTCCCACTCACAAATATATTAAACATTTCTGTAGACATCTACTGAAATTTGCTTGTCTCTGCTGGCAGCAGTCAGCAGCTCTGAAATCCAGTTCCTTGAGTTGTGCTGGCATTCCTGACAGTCCTGATGGTGAAAGACAAGGAAATAAATATTCTCATTATGGGCTCTATTAGAAACTGTGAGCTCAGTAATACTGTAGGCAAGGCAGGCAAGGCAAGGAAATTTGCGAGAAAACAAGGTGGGTATTGAAGGTAATAAGAGACCATCACAGACATCCATCAGTTTGGGGCAGTGGAGTCAATGATTATCTGACGAAATCTCCCCAGTTACTCAAAACCCTCCAATGCAGACTGTCCAGCAGTGATTCTCTTATTGCTTCTCCCGGCTGTGATCACCTTAAAGCTGGTAGCATCGCCAAGAGCCACTGGACATACTAAGCGTTTTAAACCCAGCATACGGTATCCCAGTTTCTATTGTAACAGACCATGAAGAGGAAAGGAAATGAGTCAGCCTCTCATTGTATCTGTGGGATACTGGGTAATGGCATGAAATCCATTGTAAGGGATGCTGCATGTCCTATTTCAAGAGCTGTGCAGTGTCAGACCTTCTTAGGATAACATAGAAATGAGCAGCAATTAATCTACTTTGGAAAGCATTTCCGTCAGCACGTACTTCCAGTGCTCTACCAATCACCATGCATAGCGTCTTTGTCATTTCTTGGTTAATAGGTACAAATTCAGATGTGATGTCGTCACATAGATTGTACTATAAAATCTTTAACACAGACACCAAAAAATAGAAATCACTGTGGTTGATGGGGCTGTGGTTGTCTATGATGCTTCTTTAGATTAGAAACAGAGTTTTTGAGATCTAGAATTTTCACCGTGCTTTCCATCAACTCTAGGGTCATTTGGCAGCAGGAATTCGTGATCTTCAACCACTCATTAAATAGGAACAGAAGGGAGGTACTTTGAGACTCTTCCTCCTAGCTTACTAAAACTGACAGCTTATTCACCAGTGAAATCCCCTTGAACTGTTCACCAAGGGATGTTTTTGTTTCCACCTTCCTTTTATATTTCACCCAGATCCTTGCTCCTCAAAATGTGGTCCTTGGACCTGAAGTATCTACCTCACGTGGAAGATTGTTAAGAAGGCAAGGTGTTGGGCGCCACACAGGGCCTACTGTGTCAGAATTCACATTTTCACCACAGGATCTCCAAGTGATTCACGTGCACATTAAAGTTTGAAAAGCCCTGAGCTTCACCTATGCTCCCCCCACACTCCACACCCCTGGCTAGAGGTGTGCAGGAAGCGGAAGCATCACCAGGGCAGCGTGTTAGAGCCACAGGTGCCTGGCCTTTGCCCACGGATATTCTGATTCCATAAACCCAGGGCAGGGTCCCCAGAACTGTTGTTGCAGTTGACTGGAATAGATTGAGGCAGCGCCACATTGACGATCCACCCACTTTGATCACCTTCTACAAAAGCAGCCCAGGTTCACCCTGCTGAAGTGGAGTGCTTTGATTTCCACATCAAACCCAAGCGGAAGTGTTCAACGTTTTTTATGTCCAATTCGCATTTAAAAGAATTTAAAATAAAATATAATCACTTCAGGCTTTCCTATATTTTCGTCATTGTTGTTAAGAGAGGTGAACGACTAAGAAACGACTGGCTTTTTCTCAGGTGTTCACATGAAGAAGTAGCATTTTACATTTGGACTGCTCTTACTACGTCGTTGTTAGAGAAAGTATGCCTTCCTAGGGTATAAAAAAAGAAAGCCGCATGATTCTGATTCTGAGATTATTTTCGTTGTTATGAGTTATAGAGAAACTAGCTATAATTGTCATGGTTGGATGCTTTTACGCTGAACACATCCCCGTTAAACTTAGATCCCATTCGCACGGCACCAGACTCAGGGAGCTTATAACAGCATCCGTAGAGTTCCGTATGGTGTTTATAATCTTTAGTTTACCTTAGATTGTCCTTGGATCCTTACAATAATCCTATAAGAAATAAGGACATGTGTTTCATAGATAAGAAAGTCAAAGGCAAAGAGATTAAGTGAGGTCACACGTTAATCAATGGCAGGTCTAGGAGTTAACTTTGCGTAGAATGTTCCCCATTTTTTTTATAGTCAGGAGACAAGCATACAACTACTTTTTTGTACTCTGTATGCATTCGTTCTTTGGGTGCCATCCCGTATCAATTCAATCTGAATTTTTTTTGAGATTGGTTCCTTTGACATCATTCATAGTTTTAAAAGCACTCCAGGTGATTCGAATGTGTAGCCAGGGTGGAAAACTTGTGTGTCTGCCCTGCAAAATCAAGCAGGTCTTGTCCCAGCAAAACCTTTCTATTTGCAAACATCTCCAGGGGCCCAGAAATTTGATTTGATCTAGACATATCGTGAATATTACAGTCTTAAAAAAATCAATCACGCCCTCCCACAGCATGGTTATTTCAGCTGGATATTTTGTCTTTGCTGTAGGACAGAGGTAAAAGCATGGAACTAGGACACCCACATTCGCTATTAACTGACCAATTATGTAACTTTTCTGAGCCCTGTTCTTTTTCTATGTCCCCACACGTACTCAGCTTCCGGCATCAAGATGTCACCTTCAGAATTCAGCTCACCAGTTTCTTAATTAGTCCAGACCATACTGACAGGTCACTGGGCCACAACTAATCTTGCTATGCTAAAATGAGCATCCTTTATGCCCAGAATAATCTTCAAGACATCCACATGCTAGTCAAGAATGTATAATGAATTAGGCAGGGAGTGCCTAATTCCCCTCTCCATGCCTGCCCCAAACTGCCCCAAACTGCTTGCCAATTTTATATAACTTTAGATTTTCGGGGGCATCCATATTAACTCCAAATACCAACCCATTCCACTGCAGTCCAGACAGTTTAGCTCTCTGCCTTCATGTTTCACCCAAAGGTACATGCAGATTCCATTTTAATCCAGCTCCAAACCTCAAACCATAACACAGTATCCTTTGGATTCTGAGTATTACAACCTCCAGGTAGCCTCGTTACCAGGTCCCGCCTACCATATCAGACGCCTTTGGATACTGACATCTTCCTGGCTAGCTTCTAATTTTCTCACTCTGTTGATTAGACAACTGACCACCTTCCTCAGGAAGCAGTCCCTCCACTTCCAACATATTCCTCTACTTTCTCTCACCGAGATTTCAGGCTCTCCTTCTCCGTGTCTTGGTTCCCAGCATAACTCTCAGATCCTCACATAGCATTATGCCAGCCAAGTGGAATTTATCTTTGTCCTTTAAATCTCTCCAGTGTGTTGTAAGGATTAAAGACATAATAAATGTGGCACCAGTTGGCAAAATTCAAACATCCAAACATTCCTGATTTTATTAATTAGGCCTGGTTTGATTTTTTTCATGTGCCTAAGCTTGGAATTAAAATTAAATCAGACAATCTCTTGTCTTTGAAGACATATTATGATTCTTGACTTACATTCATTTAACAAATTTTAAGTAGGCAAATATTTTTCAGATATATCTTCCAAGAGATTCATCTGGAATATGCATCTATTATTAACATAAACTCATCATGCTCTGGCATTGTGGCTTTATTAAAATGCTGATTTAGCCATTCTCCTAACATTTGAATATTGCTCTTAAAGACGCAGCACAATTGAGATGAGCTCTGCCAATCATTTTCTCAGAAGCCAAGCTCCATGTAATTCTTTATGTTTGCATGTTACATTAGTGTGCACAGTATGTGCCTGGGCTCCATTCATTTCCTTAGAAGAAGCAAAGCATTAAGTGGGCCTCAGAGGAGCTAAGGGTTTTAAAATATTGTGGAGGTTTTTTTAATAGAACGGGGAACATAATCTTCAGCTTATTTTGTATGGTGATTTTAAAAAAGCAGAATTTGCAATTTTTAGATGGTTATGAGATTAACAGTCACTTAATTGTCATGAAAAGCTATGAGAAGAGTCCCTTTCTAAGTGTGGTACCCATCTCCTTTTCGGGTTATAGCAGGGACATGGGTGAAGGTGCATGTCAGGATGAAGGGCCGGCATTGCACTTGAGTCATCTCGTTCTGTGTGTGTGTGTGAGGTGAGGGAAGGTGCCCAAAACTAGACTCAGTTTTTAAGACACTTAAATAACAAGTGACAAATTATGTTCTTAGGATCTTGAGTCCTTAATGTTTGGTCACCACTGAAATAGCTGCCCTTTAATGCCCATTTCATGTCACCTGAGAAGTGACTTACCTGAGAGATGCCCTATCTATCTCCTACAAATAAATTTTAGAACCACAGGTGTTCAGTAAGTTAAGAGTGACCTTGTTGGAGATCAGTGATTGAGAAGAAGTTTTCTGGATGTGGGATCCCAGGAAATAATGTTTAAAATTCTGGTTGGAGCAGCATTGAGATAATACTACTGTTCTAGTCTTCAAGAATATTATGGATCAAACTCCAGTAAACCAACTTGTATGATATTATTTCTATGGAAAATGCATTCTGAGTTCCACTTCTAAGCCCAAAACATTATATATTCATTTGAATACACATCTATTGAAATTCAGTGATGAGAGGTTAATATTTAGTTAGTGATAGGTTCATCAACACCATAGTACTAGGTGGTTATTTTTTTAATCTTGTTTTAAATATTCTTAAGGCAATCCTGTTTGATGCTCCTTGACTCTACCATGTTCCTTTGAAAAATAGAAACCTGGATTCTTTTATCTGAAAGCTATTGAGCCAGTTCCTCCCTTTTTTCTTTTCCCACTTTGCCAACCAGCGGAGGTTATAGCACGCAAGTGATTTAATTAGCGTAGAGTAGTGTGAAACAGTTTGGAAGATGATGCTTTTCTCCATTCATTAAACCACCTTTTTTTCAGCAACTGAGAAAAAAAAAAAAAAGCCACATTGATCAGGGACTACTTGTTATAAAATTGTCTAACCTAACTGGCCTGGTGGAGTGTTTCACGTTTGGGAGGAGAGGCCACTAAGATTTTTTGTCCTTACCACACCAGATACAGGCTCCATTTCTCTCAGCCATGAGGTGACGTAGCTCAAAGAAGGAATCAACAAAGGAAGCAAAAGGGAGAAATCAGGCTCCATATTTCTAGAAGAATGGTGAGCTTCTCCATTACTAGATGTGACAAGAAGAACTGAGATGAATATTTCTGATGTCGGTTGTCTCCAGAGTTGGTTAAGCATGTTCTGTGATGCTACCAACATACTTTTTGCCTTTGAATTTTCCTGTCAGCTCTTTAAAACAATCTGAAGGTTTCATGATGTTACTTTTGAATGCCTAGATGTCAACAACTATATACCTATGAGTAGAAGAAATGAGTTTGTATAGACAGCAAGCATTCCCTGATCATAGAATAATTCTGAGCCCCCAGTTTCTCAACCTGTATAGAGAATTGCTGGTCTGTTTTCAAAGAAAAGTTCCCCAGGAGTGGTAGTTGTATACTTTCTACCTTCATTCCCCTTTCAGTTCTAGTAAGGGAGATGTTTAAGCTGTTTTTGCATCTATAGCAAGTCCCAGGCTGTAGCACTTAGAAATAGACTTAGCTACTTAATAGCAGTTAATTAAATTTCTTAGTGTTCAGTAGCCTAAAGAGGATCATTTAGTTTAGAAAAAAATAATTAGCAGAAAAACATTTCAATATTTTTTTTCTATCTCTTCTTTTTTCCTTCTTTGCTTTTATGCAGGTGTTTCCATGTTCTTTATTTGGCTGAAACCAAGGATTTTAGTAAATTAATGATGTGGCCCTAATTACCCAGCTTCTCTCCTGATAGTTACTCTGTACTTAATTTAATGATAGGCACTATATTTGTAGATTTAAATTCAAGCTGGGAAGTTCTCTATTTTCTTTTCAAACATTAAAAAAAAAAATCAAAGTGATTATCTCCAGGTTTGATCCTTAGAGCTGGACGACCACTGATCCATCAGAGTGAGGGTCAGACACATTAGCACCAAAAGGAAATGGCATTTGGAAAGTGAGGTTTGATCCATAAAAGCGAAATGATCTGCAAACTGTGATCATTCAACAAAGCTCAGCTGCATGCAGAGTTCCCTTTTGGAGTTGTCCTGTCCCAGAAAGCAGTGAGGGATGATGCTATGTGGAAACCCAGATGCTAGTTGGGAGGTGAAGAGTCTGGAGATGTGAAAAACACATTACATATCCAGTTCAGAGTTCTATCAGGGATGTACCAGCCAGAGCAGAACAAATGATCAACAGTGATCTTTCAACAACATGAACCTGGCTGAGCATTTCATAAATAATCCAGTGGACAATCACTGCAGGATATATGGCAAGCATTCTTGTTTTAATGCCCACTGGAAATATGAATCTCATCTTTTCAGGTGAAAAAGAAATGAGCAGCCCTTTGGATACATTTTCAGCAACAAATCGGTGTTTTGTCAGGTCAGTACATCATGATATTACATTGAATTAAGCAGGATAATGGTGCAGTACGTAGAATGAGGAAATGCTGGTTGAGTCCTGGAAATTTGGAAATAGACTCAGGTTGGGAGATCAGAAATTGAAGTCTCAAAAGTGGAATATTCACCACTGTCAGGGATCTTGATCCTCTGAGTATGATGGCACAAATAAGTTGGCGGGCTTCCCTGGTGGCACAGTGGTTAAGAATCCACCTGCCAATGCAGTGGACACGGGTTCAAGCCCTGGTCCGGGAAGATCCCACATGCCGCAGAGCAGCTAAGCCCGTGCACCACAACTACTGAGCCTGCGCTCTAGAGCCCGTGAGCCACAACTGCTGAGCCCACGTGCCACAACTACTGAAGCCCACATGCCTAGAGCCCATGCTCTTCAATGAGAGAAGCCACCGCAATGAGAAGCCAATGCACCGCAATGAAGAGTAGCCCCCGCTCGCCGCAACTAAAGAAAGCCCGAGTGCAGCAACAAAAACCAAAGCAGCCGAAAAGAAATAAATAAAATAAATAAGTTTTTAAAAAAAGCTTTAAAAAGAAAAAAGAAAAGTTGGCCATTTTTCTGATATATTTTTTAACTCATTCACTTTAGTTTTCAGACATTTAAGAAGAAAATACCTGGAGTTGGTCAAATCAAAGACCAGACAACACTATGCATTTGGAGAAGTCAAGTTCACTTTTATAGGCAAAGGAATAGATGGTGGCATTTTGTCTAAAGGTAGGATTATAGCTTCTGATTTAAAAGGAAATGACTTAATGCAGTCGCTTGTTCGAGGACAAACAGTATGGATGAAAAACTCTTCTACGCATCTACGCTTATCTACCTATATTTCGCTAACGATTTTGGCATTTGAGACATACAGAATAAACACAAATTTTCACATGAAGTAGTAATCCTTTCACAGAGAGACCAACTCTGCCTACATTATGAACTAAAAGAAATGTCACATCTTTAGTGCAGAGGCTGGTTGGGAGAATGTTCATGATATTTTAGGTGGGTCCTGGCTGCTGATGAAACAGTGGGCAGCCGTATCGTATCGAGCCAAGAAAGCTCCTCCCATTTCTAACTGCAACACACCCTGTTTTTCTCACATTAGCTAGTCACAGGTTAACACATTATCACCATCCTCACCGTCAAAAGTAACCCCTGGGAAGCAGTTGTGATATAACGACACTCCATAGGAATTCATAGATCCACATGGTGGGCACAGCTGGAAAGATAGTTGCAGTTGCTAATGTAGCATCTCAGAAATATCCGAAGAATCTCTACTTTGTGAAGTAATTTGGAATTTGTACACTTTCTTTTTCCCTCAGACCAGCACATACAATAGGAAACACCTGGGAGATGCCCAAATACTTCAGTTTTATAGGTGTTTGAAGCCCCAGTTCTTATCATTTCATGCAAACTTAGGTTTGCCTTTTGAGAAGATAAATGGGATTTTCAGAATAAATTGTAGCTGATTTAAGTATCATGTATTTCTTCCCTTTGTGGTTCCCACTTACTGCAAAATGAGGCTGGTATGACACACGTCTGAAATGAACACCTAACTATAACAAAGACATCCCCACACCTTCTCTATAAGTGTTGCTGCCTTTTGAATTTGTTCAGTATATTGCAAGCCAGCATTCCTTCTCAATGTGCAGTTCCAGGTTACTTCAGTGAAACTGTTGTGATGAATGAGATTTATGATTGGGTCCCAGTGGAGTATGTAAATCAGGATATTGAGGTTGAGGAGAATAGATTATTTTTTAAAAGTGAAAGCATCGAACTTTGGCAGAACCTCTCAGATGTCAGGGGTTTAGTAGATATGGCAGATATAGGTAGGAGTGAACAAAAACAGAGTGATTCCTCTTACCATGGGACCTACAGGTCAGCTGGGGAGTAAGAGGGTAATCAGAAAATCACACTGGGACGTGTGCTTTTGGTTGTGAGGTGGGAGAAGAATAGGGTTGAATGATCTGATCATGTAGAATAGAAGGACATGATGTAGTCTGGGAGAAGGCTTCTCTGAAGAAGTAGCTCTGGAGCTTAGATTTTGAAGGATGAAAGAAGGAATAGTATTACAGATGGAACAGTGCGTAAGTCTGGGAGGTTGCCTGCCAGGAGAGAAAGGCAGTGTGGTGGGACCTCCAGAGCAGCAGGGAGAGTAGGATAAGTCTCAGGTTGGGATACAGGCAGAAACTAGGGTCACATGTGGTGGTAATGATTTGGGTGTTTTTCCAGAAAGAAGTTAGGAATTGCTAAAGATTTTTTTAAGGAGCATCGTGAGATAGGTTGTAAGTTAAGAGTGGAAGGCAGTTTTAAAATGGGTTCTTGGAAGCCAAGGCTGATTTATTATTACCCAGCTTTCTATGAAAAACAAAGTAAGAAGCAATCTTCTAATCGGACTAGAAACAGAGGGTAACCATCAAAAATTTACTTGAACAATTACCTGTAGTTGTAGCACAGGTCAAGTTGAGAAGTGACCATCTGACAGCCTTAGTCCGTTCAGGCTGCTACAAAATACCACAGACTAGGTGGCTTATATTCTACAGACATTTATTTCCACAGTTCTGGAGGCTGGAAATCTGAGATCAGGGTGCCAGCAGGATCAGGTTAGGGCTCTCTTCTTGGTTTAGTACAAGCACGTTTTCACTGTGTCCTCCCCTGGTGGAAGGAACATGGCAGCTCTGTGGGAGCTCTTCTACAGGAGCACTAATCTCATGCAGGAGGGCGCTCGCCCATGACCTCATCGCCTCCCAAAGTCCCCACCTACTAATACCATCACCTTTATGGTTTAGGATTACAAACTATGAATTCTGGGGGGGACACAAACTTTCAGCCTAGCGTAAAGACTAATAACTAAAGAACTAAATTGACAACATGGGAGACAGAGAGGGTATCTTTCAAAGGTTTCAGCAATAGCCACAATAGCCACTTTGTATCTCTCTATGAAACACACATTAAATCTGGACACCTATTTAAAAAATTAGGTGTTCGCTTGTTATAAAGGAAACATTTTTCTTTTTTTTTTAAAGAAGATGTTGGGGGTAGGAGTTTATTAATTTATTTACTTATTTTTTCTGTGTTGGGTCTTCGTTTCTGTGCGAGGGCTTTCTCTAGTTGTGGCAAGCGGGGGCCACTCTTCATCGCGGTGCGCGGGCCTCTCACTATCGCGGCCTCTCTTGTTGCGGAGCACAGGCTCCAGATGCGCAGGCTCAGTAGTGGTGGCTCACGGGCCTAGTTGCTCGGCAGCATGTGGGATCCTCCCAGACCAGGGCTCAAACCCATGTCTCCTGCATTAGCAGGCAGATTCTCAACCACTGCGCCACCAGGGAAGGCCAGGAAACATTTTTCTAAGGAATTCAGAGGAAATGTTCTACCATACTTACCAACACACACATACATGCCGTATACCATCTTTCCCTGCCAAAAAATTACTAGGAAATTAACAATTCTAGCTAATACTTTATAGGGAAAGAGGCTAACATGGCATATTCGGTGTGGACATAGCAAAAGGGTGATACCAGTTTACTCTGAAGGTGGAAACTGAAGCAATAGAAAGTTCCATCTGAGTTCCTCAGATAGGAATTCTGGAAGCTGCCCCCCCCCCACTTTTGGAGGAATAAAGGGATACACCCACTTTTGGTTAGTGAAGCTAAGACCTGGATAGAATTACAACCAATATTAATAGATAAAGTTAAATTAAAAAAACTACTCTGTCATGGTGACCTAAGAAAATATTCAGTGTTAAAAGAGGGGAGGGGTGGAGGGGGGAAGTGTCAGCTATTGCCTGAGGATGCAAAACAAAACAGACACCAGAAATGCATGTGAAAGAGATGTCTTAAGAAAATACAATAAAATTAAAAGATGCATCTCTTTTGTGCCTTCTGTCAAACACAAGAAACCATGGAATCTGTGAAACAAAGATGCTCATGTGAAGAGAGACCTAACTGATACTAACTGGGGTTTAAAGGGAGCTAACAAAAATCAGTAATGAAAGAATTAAAATCTGGAATGCAGACTCAGTAAAAAGCCAAATGAACATTGTAGAAAATTGAATTAGTGATAAGCATGACTAGGTAAAGTTGTTTTGTTTTGTTTTTTAATATGTAAAAGGAAAGTATAATGATCAGGAAGCTTTGTAAATATGGCAGTTAGGGAGTAAAGATCTAATCTGTGTATAATCAATGTAGTTGATAAAGATATTTGACCAGTATATATGTGTATACCATTTTGTTTTTTATCATGACACACTTATTGTACTTTCTCCTCTTTGAGAGGGAGCCAAAAGGTATTCTTTATTTTAATAATTAATGGAAATAGAAATCTAGGTAGATATAAAAACAAAATGTGTACCTTCCAAGTTGCTGGAGACAGTTCAGTCAAAGAAATAGTAATCTATTAAAGCAAAAGCCAAAAGGAAAAATGAGAAAAACAGCATAAATAAAAAATACACAAAAAAGATGGCAGATATAAGAATATATGACTTGTGGCAGAAAATATAGAGGTATAATTTCTATATTTAATGAGAGCATACAATTGAATTAAAAATCTGTGTGATCTAACCAAAGTATGATGGCATTTATTTCAAATAAAATATTCTCTATAAAGTAGACTTTAAAAGAAAAGAGGGTAGAATTATTAGTTTAGGACCAATTATTATTCATATGCAAAAACAGTAAATTGGCAAAAGAGACTTTTTATTATTAAATACACAAACATCAAGGAAGGCATTCCAATTTTATTCTTTTAAACATCGCAAAACATAAGGTCAAAATTTATAATACTCAACATTTGGAAATACAAGGAGAAATTACTAAAGTATATTTGTGATGTAACTTGATAGTTAAGTAAATAGAAATAATGATACAAAACTTTTAATAATGAAATAATACAATATGTATTTATGTACTTCCTTTTCTGGTACCCATATAATGCTTATTTTAATTGGTTATTTATTAAGCCAAAAAAGAAAAGGTTCAACACGTTGAAATTGTACAGATCAGGCCTTATTTTCTGCCATAATGTAGTTACACTAGAAGTTAGCTAGAGATCACTTTTACACTATGACAACAACCACGATTATTTTTTTAAATCAACTCATGTAAATTTTAAGTCTGCCTTCTAGTATCTCCTGAGTTGAAACAGAAATAAAAACCATAATTTATAGGCGTTTCAAAATTGAAGAAATGAAAACAGATCTACGCTTAACGAAATTTATGAAAAGTTTACTCTGAAGCAAGTCAGTAACCTTAAATTCATTATTAAGCAAGGAATCCTGGAAATCAAAATGAGTAAACTAAGTATTCACCTCATGAAGTTAAAAAAGAACATGAAACAAACCTCAGGGAAACAGAAGGAAGACAAAGGTTGAAATTAGTGGATGAGAAAATAGAAACAGTATACAGGAGACAGCACAGAGGAGTTTTGATAGACAAAAGAAAAGATAAATACAAGTGTATTCCTCTTCAAATATAATCAAGAACAAATAAGAGGAGCACAAATACAGTCAGCCGCCTGTATCCACTGGTTCCACATCCTCGGATTCAACCAACCAAGGATCCAAAATGTTCATGGAAAAAAATTCCAGAAAGTTCCAAAAAGCAAAACTTGAATTGGTTGCTTGCTGGCAATTGTTTATATAGCATTTACCTGTGTATACAACTAATTATGTAACATTACCTTGTATTAGGTATTATAAGTGCTCTGGAGATGATTTTAAATTTACGGGATGATGTACATAGATTATATGTGAATACTACAGCATTTTATATAAGGACTCGAGCATCCACGGATTTCCTTGATATCCAAGGGGGGATCCTGGAACCAGTTCCTCACAGATGGTAAGCTAAGGGATGACTGTATACAAAATTAGAAATTAAAAAGAGCATATAATTTTGTAAATAAGATTTAAAATCATAAGAGAAAAGTAGGTACAACCCTATGATCATTTGAACATCTGTATGAAATGAACAATCTGCTGAGTATATAAGCAACAAAATGGAACCAAGAAAATATAGAAAATCTGAATAGATTAATTATCATGGAAAGAATTCAAAGTTGTCAGGAATTACTTTCTCCAAGTACTCTGGCCTATAAATTTTACAAAGAACTCTTTCAAAATTTTAAGGTAATTCCCTTGCCAAATAATGTGTTTCAGAGCAAAAGCAAGCTGTCAGTTCATTTTATGACATGGTTATAACACTGGGACTAAAACCTGACAAAGACAGCAAAAGGGGGAGGTAGCCTCACTTATGAATGTTAGTAACACTTATATAGTGGATAATATATTTCAGGCACTATTTTAAAAGCTTTACATAAATTAACTAATGTAATTCTTACAACAACTTGATGAGCCATTTGATAGATGGCAAAAATCCCTGAGACATTGTTTAAGTAAATAGGAAGTTCCTCAACACCTTATGAACAACCATTTTTGGATATGTATATAAAAGGAGCAAAAAGTTTTAAAAGTACAGATAACGCAAAAAGAGTTTTCTTAAATTCTTCCCATATTCCAAATTTAAAATACAAAAACTTACAAAAGAAAAATATAATGACTTGTAGAAAGATACTTCTATGTCCTATTAAATTATAGCCAACACCCAGAGAGAGTAAAGAGACAAGAATGAAACAATGTTGATAATTATTGAAGCTGGGTGATACAGGAGTGTTCCTTATACCATTATCTCTACTTTTGTAATTGGTGTGTGTCTGAAATTTTCCATAACAAAAAATATAAAAATACAAGTATGTGGTTGGATTTAGTGATCTCCAGGGTTGCTTCCAGCTCAGAGTTTAGATGATCCTCCATTGTTAATTACCTCCTTCTCCATAAAAGTATTTTTGTATCAGCCTTTGAGGCCAGAAGATGTTTGCGTTGCCTGGAGGAGTTTCTACGATGTGCAGACATATAGCTATTTTATTACTTATTTTCCTTTTGAAAATCACTCTAGTTATTAATAGCTGTCCTTGCTACCATGCCTTGAGAGACGGTTATCACTAAAAATGCCTGGGTTGGCAGTAATATGCTTTGCTTCTGCCTGGAGCTGTTTTGAATCTCCAGTGGCAGACCTTCACTGTGTTACTGGGGCAAGTGTGCAGTGTTGAGCATTAAATCTGCACTGATCAATGCTCAGATGATTTGACTTTCTGCAGGGAATGAAAAAAATAAACACCCCCATTCCCAAATGGCACTGTAGCCTAGTTAAGAGAATTGCTTGCAGGGGAGTACATTATGCTAAGAGGACTAGTTCATTTTCAGGTCAGAAAACTTTAAGTTCAAATTGACATAGCTTCTCTTTTCATTTCCGTACTCATCTCAGCTGGAGAAACGCGGCGTTTGCCACTAAAAATCAACCAGTGAAATATGGCAGAGGTGGAGGGGTCGGGGGACAGGGGGAGTCAGTGGTCCAAAGCCTGAAAGTGGCTGTGCTCTGAAATATGTCACGGTTTATTTTGTAGCAGACACCATACCAAATTTGCTTTCCACTGGTAGACCTTCTCCTTTTATTTTCCACAAAATCCCATGTGCCCAGCAGCAATCTTTAACAGCAAAAATGCAATCCACACAAGTTATCTCGTGATGTACCAGCATTCCAGACAGTTCCTAAGCAATTAAGGATCAAGTCTGAATTAAATCCAGAGGTTCAGGGTTGAGGATGTTAGGGTAAAGCAGAGAATGATGTTCAGCCAGTTTTCTGACCATGAGCGGCTTCATTCAATAAACCTCATGTTAGGTGCTCCCCCCTTAAGCACCACGTGTGACTTCTGCTTTTATGTCAGGGTAGATCCATAAAGTTTAAGGTGTAGAAATGTTCATGTAGCTATTGTAGGGGAGGAAAACTTTTCCTCTGTTCCTTCTAGGTTCTTTGGCTGGTAATAATTAAATTGGCCTAAGACAGATTAACAAGAGAAAAAAAAATTAATTTTGTACGTACAGGAGCCCATACAAATATGAGACTCCAAGAAGTGACCAAAGCAAGGAGCTTTTATACTTTTCAGACAAAAGAACAATAACCTTGTGAAGAATTGACAAGACAAAGAAGTTTGGGCCTAGGGTAGTAAATTAGTGAAGGAGTAACGAAGTTGGTTAAATACATCCTTCTTGGCCCTAAATTCCCTATCTCTGGTGATAAGGGATGATCTCTACCTCGGGTACAGGGAGGATGCCTTTCACGCGGGAGATTTATTTCCTGCTTTCAGGAGGACAAAGGAGAGTGCGAGTGTCTTGGTTGCACGGACCGTTTCTTCAGTAACTTTAACTCCAAGTAATCAATATGCCAGCATGGCACATATTCTGTTCTCCTTCACTATACTGAAATTTTCAGGTTGAGGATGGATGGGCTCATTAAAAGACAGAGCTGGCTAAGACTAAAAGTAATCCTCCCTAATCCTAGCTTTAACAGCTTTCATCTTTGCTGTGAACAAGTGTCGTGAAAAT
Organism: Kogia breviceps; assembly: GCF_026419965.1. Classification (NCBI taxonomy): domain Eukaryota; kingdom Metazoa; phylum Chordata; class Mammalia; order Artiodactyla; family Physeteridae; genus Kogia; species Kogia breviceps. The sequence goes on along the minus strand of NC_081319.1, from coordinate 13,367,740 downwards.
GAGTTACAAGCACATGAAAGTGCTCTTCTGGACACCTTTTCACATACAGTCCTCTTCTAACAGAAGCTGGGAGACAGTCCAGGATTAATTAATTAAAGAGTCAGTTGGCTTTTATAGATAGTATGAGAAATATTAAAGTCGTAAAGGTTTTTGTTGACAGACTAGTAGGATCTATTTGCCATTCAGACCCTATGCCTTGTAAGAAAAAAAATTAAGAAGAATTCGGGGCGTTGACCCTGGGATGTGTAATTTATGCATGGCTCTTGTAAGCTGTTACCTCTTAATCACTTAGGAGCCCCAGCTCTTGAAGCAGACTAATGATCCCCTGCTGCCTACCCAGCTCTGCTTGCAGTTCTGCCTTCAACACATCTGTCAGCACCACTTCCCGAGGGGACTCTCCGAAAGTTGGAAAGGCTGACATCCATACATTAACTACCCTGTGACTTTCTCCATGAATAATGGACTAGCCCACTGTAAGCTGTGAGTTTCCTCCCCAACACCGACTCCTTTTCCTTTTATGTGCCACTATGCTTGTCATCAGAGAGACGGCCAGAGAAAAGACATCTGGCATCTGTAACTCATAGGGGGTTCATAAAAACTAAAGCAGGTAGATTGTTTTCTCAAATGAGGTTCCTGAAAATACTGAATGATGAATGTCGTGCTAATGGTCTCCTTCCTCTAGCTTGGTGACAGCCTGTAACCAGTTACAAAGAAAAGAAAAGAAAAGAAAAACACCCTACACCCACAGTGACACACACATTCTAAATTTTATTTAAAAGATATATTTCTAATTGTTAGGTTGAATCCTTGGAGATAGAGCGCAATTATTTTGAAAACATTATTTCTTTCCATGTCTGCTATGGAATTGTCCTAGGATATGATAGATAAATATGTTGTCAAGACCTATTCTCCAATTACTTGTTAAAAAAAGAATTCTCTGAAGTAAGTCAAAATTGCCTGGAAGATTTTGGCTGGAGTGTTTATTAATTCACCTTAGATGCAGGTAAAAACTAGGGGCTGGAAAGAGAAAATTGGGAACCCACTGGGCCAGGATGGCAGGTCTTTGCTTTTGTCCAGAAAACACAAGAAAGAACAAAGAGGTGATCAAAACAGAAATATGTTAGACTCCTGTAGGTGAGTGATTTTTATTTCTCTAAAGCTCATAAATATTGAGAGGTTCAGTGCTTCTCTTGACAGGTTACTTGTCAAGTTACTGTAGGAAGAAATTACCCCACCCAGAATCTAGAACTGGGCTCGAAAACTTTCGGAGGTCACACTGAAACTGAATTAGAGCAAGCCAGATGTAAGATGATAGGGAATGGTGAAGACTCTGGTGAACTAGAGAGCATACATTTCATCAAAAAGGGGCACCTGGTTATATCTGCAGTTCACCCAAAAGAGCGTTCATAGGCTGGACTAGACAATTGAAATGACATGATCACTGTGGATCACACTTAGCAACAGGTACTTAAGGGCAGGACCCAGGACGTGCCAGCAGAGCTGTGCCAGACCCTTCTCTTCACTGGGAGTCCTGGAATAGTCCAAACACATATCTCCGGGGAGTTTTTTTAAAAAGTATTTCTTTTCCAAGTGATATTTTAAGAGCAAACAATTAAGAATCAGTTAAGTGTGGAGCCTCCTGACTTAGAAGGGCCATGTCTTAAAAAGATATCTTATAACATTTCTATTGGCAGATCTCCCAAAGTTCCGCAGAGGAGCAAGCCAGTGGTGAAAATCAGCACAGGCAAGGAAGCCCAACACCAGATACGTACGAATAGTTCATTTGCATTCCTCCCAGCCAGATGCAGGGTGCCAGTCCTGGGTCATTTTTACCATAACAACGTTGCCTGGTCACACGACTGACGTTTCACCTTCATCAGGTTTCTGGGGTCACAAGCCAGAAAGTTAACCCGAGATAAATTTGTCCATAGAGAAGAAGAAAGGGTTTTAACACTGAACCCACTGCTGGCATGTGGGAGTGTGGACTCAGGTCTTTCTTTTCCTTTTTTCCTCCTCCTCTTTTACCCCCTCCTCCTCAGTCTCTTTCCTTTTCTTCTTCCTTTAAAAAGGATAGAAGTCCAGAGTTTTCAAATGTTAAATCTCCCAAATTTCAAGTGAGAGTACTATAAAAAGAGCCCTGGACCAGACAATAAAAGAGCTGTGTTCTAGTATTCTAGCAATTAGCTGTGTGAGCTACATCTATAAAGTAAAAGTCTTGCCTAAGGTCAAGTGAGAAGATATTTCTAATGATTTTGTTGCTGTTTTCTAACTGATACTTCCTGCTCATATGCTCAATGCTAAGGAGCCTGTTTCTCTTCCCTCAGTTTTTCTGTTGTGCTTTATTATGTGAAACCAAAGAGTGAGTGTAAAATAGTCAGATGTCTTTCAAAACTATAAATTATTGATGCCAATCTCGTTATTGGACAAGATTTCCCAACAAAGACCAATATATCTGCTTTTGTTTGCATCACCCAGAGAGACTGGGTCCGAAATGTTACATCTGAGTGGATTTTGACTTTCAGTCCAGTTTTTCAGATCATTGATATGTTAATACACAGCACAGAGATTATTACCAGGGTAGTTACAGGGGCTACAATCCTTGAAACAGCTTCATATTGTGATACTGTTATAGCCTACAATCACAGAAATATCTGTATTTTGCCAACTCTACCATCATCACCAAGAAAAGGTAGTGTGGTATAGAATTTATCTACCAATGAAGGAAATTAGGATTACTTTCATTTTTATATTCCTGGTACAATTTCATCAGCAGTCTTATGGAAACCAGGTCAAGGATTCCATTCTTTAGCCAAAAATTAAGAAAGGAATTTATCAACTCCCAACCTGGCTCCAGTATCGAATCTAGAGTTGGCCAGTAGCCTAGATATTTGGTTATTTGCTCAATCCTTTTCAAAGAAATCTTTTCATTTTTTGTAGGTCAGAGGCTCTTTTTCTTTCTTTTTTAAAATTAATTAATGTATGTGTTTGTTTGTTTATCTTTGGCTGCGTTGGGTCTTCCTTGCTGCCTGCGGGCTTTCTCTAGTTGCAGAGAGCAGGGACTACTCTTCGTTGTGGTGCACGGGCTTCCCATTGAGGTGGCTTCTCTTGTGGTGGAGCACAGGCTCTGAGCGCAAGGGCTTCAGTAGTTGTGGTGCATGGGCTCGGTAGTTGTGGCTCACGGGCTCTAGAGTGCAGCTCAGTAGTTGTGGCACACAGGCTTAGTTGCTCCACGGCATGTGGGATCTTCCCAGACCAGGTCTCGAACCCGTGTCCCCTGCATTGACAGGTGGATTCTTAACTGCTACACCACCAGGGAAGTCCCCAGAGACTCTTTGTTATGTGGGAAAAGTGTATCCATGAGGAACAGAAGGGTCTAGGTTGAAAGTGATGATGTCTCACAGTTATTAGAAATGCTCTCATTCATGATAACACAGGCATTGGTAGGAATTTCATTTTCCTCCACTGGCCACAATATTAAACAGTTCACCAAGGAAATGTTCAATGGAAGATTGTGTCTTAGGAACAGAATCTAATCTTTCATATCACAGTAAGAAGCTGATCAAAGGTGTGGAAATCTAGCTCTTAAAGGATTAACTAGGTCACATTGTAATATAGGATATGAAAACACAGGGACCTTTTTTCTTCTGTTGAAACATACAAAACAATTACAGAAACTTCCTCCCCCCATTTTTTTCAAGACCACTTTCATTAAGAGAAGATATTGAGGGACTTCCCTGGTGGTACAGTGGTTAAGAATCCACCTGCCAATGCAGAGGACACGGGTTCGAGCCCTGGTCCGGGAAGATCCCTCATGCTGTGGAGCAACTACGCCCATGTGCCACAGCTACTGAGCCTGCACTCTAGAGCCCGCAAGCCACAAGTAGTGAACCCGCGTGCCACAGCTACTGAAGCCCGGGTGCCTAGAGCCTGTGCTGCACAACAAGGGAAGCCACCGCAGTGAGAAGCCTGCGCACTGCAATGAAGAGTAGCCCTCGCTTGCCGCAACTGGGGAAAGCCCGCGCGCAGCAACAAAGACCCAACGCAGCCAAAAATAATAATAATAATAATTAATTAATTAATCAATTTTAAAAAAATTTTAAAGAGAAGATATTGAGCCTTCATTCAACATTTAAAATATTCTTACCAAGAGTTGTTGAAGCCATATAAGGAATTTTGTTCTGTAACGTAAGTGCAATGAAAAGCCATTTGCTTTTAGGTAATTATATTTATAGTTTGAAAATTAACTCTTTTGATGAGTGCAGAAAATGGCTGCAGCAGGGCAGGAGTGTGTGCAGAGGCAAAGAAAGTGGTAGTTGCAGTAGTCCAACTAAGAGGTGTTGATTCTTTGTCCTGTGTAACGGCTGTACCGATGGATACTTTCTGCTCCCTCCCTGAAACCCAAACACAGAATCTCTCTGGGTTCCTATTTAGGGTCACCCTTGTGGCCGGATTCTATCCCCTCTCACTCACTCAAGAACTTTGCTCTAGCCACTGTTTTCCTCCTCATTCCTGTATTAGATATATTCTCCTTCCCTGATACATCATCCCCATTTGCATTTAAAAATGTAGCAGCGTCTCACATCTTAAATAAATTAGAAACTCCTCTCACCTCACTACCCAGTTTCTATGCTCTCCTTTGCAGCAAAACTTCACCAAAGTGTTGTCTCTACATCTTCTGTTTCACTGCCTTTTGCACCCTGCCCTACAGGACTTTTCTCCACAGTTGCGCAGAAATAGTCTCGTCAGTGATCTCCAGGGTTCTAATGCCAGTGGTAAATTATCAGTTGTCATCTTATCCAACCAGTCAACAGCACTAATTACAGTTGATCACTCTAAACTTCTTGAGATACTTTCTTCCCTAGTCCTTTGGGCGACAGCTCTCTTGGTACCCCCTTTGTATCACTGGCTTAACATTTTGGTCTCCCTTCCTGGTTTCGTCTCATTTTCCTGTCACCTTCCCATCTTCTTTTTTTTTTTTTTTTTTTTTTTTTTTTTTTTTTTGGTTTTTGTGGTATGCGGGCCTCTCACTGTTGTGGCCTCTCCCTTTGCGGGGCACAGACTCCGGATGCAGGCTCAGCGGCCATGGCTCACGGGCCCAGCCGCTCCGCGGCACGTGGGATCTTCCCAGACCGGGGCACGAACCCATGTCCCCTGCATCGGCAGGCGGATTCTCAACCACTGCGCCACCAGGGAAGCCCCTTCCCATCTTCTTAAAGTAAATTATAAGCATCCTCAGGCTCAGCACCCCCTATATGTGCGTACTCCCTAGTCATGTCATCCAGTTCTTGGCTTCAATTGCCATCTTTATACTCATATTTCCCAAATGTCTATATGCAACACCCCTCCGTCCTAAATCCTAGACTCATGTATCCCTCGTCTGGTCATTTGCATGCTTGGTTTCCTAATAGTTATCTCAGAGATGGTATGACCAAACCTGAGCATTGATCTTCTTCCTAAATCTAATCCTCCTAGAGTTTCAACGCTCGTGAGAAACAGCAACTCACTCCATTCAGCCTTTGGCTCAAGACTGAAACTTAAGACATAGTCCTTAATTTCTTTCTTTCCCTATACCTCCATCCAGTCTGTTAACAAATCCTGTTTACTGTACCTTTGAGGTATACTCTACATCTAGCCACTTTTCCCCACCTCCACCACTGCCAGCCTCATCCAGGTTCCCATCATATCCACTTGAACTTTCATAACTGCCTCCTAGCTGGTCCTCCTGTCCCTCTCCAGCTGTTTCTTATCATAGGACATAGAATGATACTTCTGAGATATAAGTCATCTCATGTTTCTTCCTTGCTTAAAACTCTCCAAAGGCCTTTATATCTCACTCAGGAAAAAAATATATAAAACCATTCTCTTGGCTAGTAGCCTCCATAAACTGGTCCCTGGCTACCTCTCAATCACCATCCCCTGTCTCCATGGGCTCTAGCCACAGACTGTTTCTCAAAGACACTAAGTGTGCCCCTGCCTGTATTGGGCCCTCTGTGATTGCTGTTTCCATAGCTTAAATTCTCGTTCCCCAGACACCAGCATGGCTGGCCGCCTTCTCTCATTTCATAGCCGTGCTCATTTTTACTCCTTCCCTGATATTTCTAAAATAGTACCATGTCTTTCATTGTTTTTTGGTTTTTTCCTAATAGTGTTTGACACTATGTGACATAATGCTCTTTCCTGAGAATTATATTTATTAACAGATTTGAGGAATTTCTTGGTAATATTTTAAAACATTTTATGTTAAATCCAGCATCAATATATTATGCCGTGGCATTCTGAAGTAGAATAAGTAAGTAATGTAAACACTCCAGATTTGCAGGGGAAATGCTTCAGGATTTGTTTCTGGGCCTTCAGAAGTATATGTTGATATACTCCTCAGTGAAAGTTTGAAATGCTCTGTTTTGTATGGACTGGACAATCATCAATATTATGCAGTTGAGGGATACCTAAAAGTGCTCTTCTCCATATTCATCTGTCACTGAGCTGCCATCATACCTGTAAAGTCCCACATTAGTCTCCCCTAGTGGTACCAACCACAGTTAGAAGTCAACCTGCAATGCCTCTGTAGGCAGCCTTTGCAGAGACCTTGAGATAAAGTTACGTGGTCTAATGAGCAAGAGTCTGTTTATGGGATATTAAAGCAGAATATGACATTTTAAAGCACCGACCCTTAACTAACTTTCTGGATAAGCAGGTTCTCCTCATTCCTTCTGTGATACACAGTGACTGTTCCATGTAGCAAGCTGTAGGTTCGTGGCTGGAAGGCTACTCTCAGGTAAACGTGTATCCCTCTGTTCCTACCTGTTGAGTTGCATACTTGCCAAGCATCAGTTGTTTTTAGTCCTAAACTTGTTTATGCTAGTTGTACTTATAATTATGTACTTTAAATAATATATAAAGTGCTGAAATATCATGAAAAGGAACGAATTTCCATTTCCATAAAAACTACAGGAAATCCTTTGGGGAAGACTCAATAAAGGCAAGTCAATAAAAAATAAAGATGCTGTGGGCAAGACAGTTATAAGAGTTTGGGGGGAATCATTAAACTCTTGTAGGATTCTTTACTAATATATATTTACAAGTCCGTTTTTAAGGAAATCAAGATGGGATACGAGGGCAGATGATATGTGATGAATGTAGTTTATATGAAAATGATAACAACAACCCCAGTCAGTAGACTTTTTTAAAAAAGATAAAAAATAAAAAGGCAAAGGGGCATTTGGTTCTATGTATGTCAAAAGAATGACAAATAAATAAATTTAATTTCCTGAAAAATAAACATTTTTAATAATGAATAATAAATATATGTAAACTATATAAATAGATAAACAATATGTAAATTTAATCGCATGATACGTTTAAGATGTAAATATGGAGTTTTTTTTATGGTCTCACACTTCCACCAACTTTTTCAATTAACCAGCCAACTCTAGGACCCAACAGTGTATGACGATAAGAGAGTTTTTACATTATTTGAAAACAGTTTTCGAAAGTAGAGATAATAATCCCATTACAGACATGTCGAGAATAGCAAAGGAGGTGAAATACTCAGAACAATCCTGTGAGAAAAGTAAATTATTCCTATTTTACGCATAAGACTTAAGGAGAGTAAATGACTTAGAACTAACCTGCTGAGAACTAAGATCTGTCTTACTTAAGGATCGATCATGCTCCTCATCCTTAGACTTATTGCCTCTTTGAAGCTCTTCTCCCACACTTTTAATTTAGATCTTTTATAATGCAGCTTTTTCAAAATAAATGTCAGCTAAAGACTGCTGACCTGGGACTTCCCTGGTGGCGCACTGGTTAAGAGCGCGCCTGCCAATGCAGGGGACATGGGTTCAATCCCTGCTCCGGGAAGATCCCACGTGCCGCGGAGCAGCTAAGCCCGTGCGCCACAACTACTGAGCCTGCTCTCTAGAGCCCACAAGCCACGACTACTGAGCCTATGTGCTGCAACTACTGAAGCACGTGCACCTAGGGCCCGTGCTCCGCAACAGGAGAAGCCACCGCAATGAGAAGCCCGCGCACCACAATGAAGAGTAGCCCCCGTTCGCCACAGCTAGGGAAAACCCGCAGGCAGCAATGAAGACCCAATGCAGCCAAAAACAGTAAATAAATAAAGACTGCTGACCTAATCATATATTTTATTTAATAGCTCCTGAATGACTATGACATTGTGATAATAGAAATGCCATTTTTCATCTCCAGTGACCAACTCTTGTATCTTAAGAGGGTGTCAGGCTGTTCCCTGATTTGGTAAATACTGCATATCAAATCTTTTGGAGATTTTACAGTGCCGAGATTAGGAAAAATGTAGTGAATAAATGGACCCAACTTTTTTCAACCCGGTATCTTCCAAACATATTTGTCCACGTTTTTATCATGTCATGCCACTTTAAATTAAGTTGAAGCAGTATTCCATGCACACATTTTTTAAATGTTGTTTTATAGAATGTGTGCTTATGTTTTCTCTTATATGCAGTCCTGTTCTTACATACTCTCAGCTTGTTGACCATAGTTCTCTAGACTGAATCTTTTTATTGTACTCTTATTTTTCTCAGCTGTTTATCATATTCAGGAGAGAAAAGACAAGTGTTTCCAGAGATAGACTTGGCCATTTCTTCTGATAGCTGAACTGTGACCTTGGCACCCCTACCCTTAGAGGTCAGTAAGGGCTCCATGCAACTATCCGCAAGCAGAGAGTCAGCTAAAGATGGAGATCATCCCTTGCTCAACGGGTCTTGGTTGAGAAGCTTATGGGGAGCAAAGGAAGTTCTACCACAAGCTGAACAAGTGCATCTAGGGTCAGCATCATCAAAAAGAGTCAGCTAATCAGCATTCACTCAGCAATTAGTGATTTGAAGTGTGGCAAGAATGCTAAAATTATATGTATCTTGTTGTCCCTTAGATCTAAAGTTGACACATCAGGAGGTGATAGCTCTGTGTTGTGAAGCCACTTGAAAATAGCTCTGTGCAGACCTTAGCCCTGGCCCTGCTGCAGTCTCATGCCCTTCTTTGCAGGATAACCAGGCCATTTGTGGTTTACTGTCATTTGTGTCTCTCCTGTGCCGACTCCTAGTGTGCTAGTTCCTGACCACTTAGCAAATATCAGATGAACAGTGAACGCTTGTGCTCAGAGCTTTTAGTGAGAAGGACCTTCCTTCATTCCACCACTCATGTGTCTCCTGAATCTTCGCCACCGTCCATCAGAAGAGATCAACTACAGAGATACCTTCGGGAATACTTACCTGCCTGCTTCCTCATCCTTATGCTCTCATAGGCGGACTTAACGGCCAGACAGCTCAGAGAGTTGAAGTGACTTGCCCAAGTTCACATGGCTAACAGTTGGTAGATGTGACATTGTATCTAAAATCTTAGCATAGGCTTTTAGATAACATGTTTTTCAGTTAGCATGAGGCCGTATACACATCTGAGGAAGAAGAATTAAAGCAGAGATGACAAGGATGTATTAGAACAGGAGCAGGACTAGGGCAGGGCAATTGGCATAAGTTTGTTTTAAAGAGAATTTAGAAGGTAGACTTTGAGAACAGATTTCCGGAAGTCACCATACAACTGGCCATTGGACACTTGTTAAGATTATATAACACTCTTTAATACTACGTCTATTATCTAATTGTTCTGTTAATCAGGATCCTTTTGGTTGCAAGGGCCAAAATCTAAATCATACGGGCTTAAACAAAAATGAGAACCTGTTGGTGTAAAATTCCCATTAGAGGCAGCTAGATTTTACTTCTCTAATGATAGTGTTAGGAATCTGTCTCTCCATCTCTTGGCCTGACTTTCCTCAGAGTGACTCTCACTGCATGGTAATGCTAGCAGAAAGAGAATGCCGCATTCCCAATAATTTCTGCAAAATTTAGCAAAAGTTTCAAAAATGCCTGTGATGTGTCGCCTTGAGTCATATGGCCATCTCTAAACTAATTAGGATAACTGGAGGGTTTTGAGCAGACCTAGAACACATGCCCATTCCTGGAGCCAGGGTGAGGATCGGCCCCACTCATATAATAACATCTACTGAGAGTGGGAGGAGAAATAGTTCCTGATGAAAAATGGAGATGAGGGTACCTGGTCGGGGGAAGCGAAGCAACAAGAACAAATGATGTCCAGTTGTTACCTTATTCAAACGTAAGGTTACAGTTCAGGATCCCATCCTCAAACAGTTATTGCAGGATGGAGAAAGTGAATTCCATGAACCACAAGATCTACAATCCTGGAAACATGATCAGGATTTGGGAAATCTGTTTCCCGTAGAACTGTACCCCTGCTATATATGTCCTGCCATATCTGTAGTGCCTAGATGAATGCCTGCACGTAGTAAGAACACATTAAATATTTGTTGAATGACAGACATAATAGATATAGAGTTTAGATAGATATAGATATAGATATAGAGTTTCAGTTTGGGATGATGGTAAAGTTCTGGAGATGGATAATGGTGATGGTTGTACAGCAGTTTGAACATACTTAATGCCCTGAACTGTATACATAAAAGCGGTTAAAATGGTAACTTTTATGTATATTTTGCCACAATAATTTTTTAAAGAGAAAAACTTAGGCATTAAGAGAGGCAAGATTTTTTTCTTGAAGTATAGTTGATTTACAATGTTGTGTTAATTTCTGCTGTACAGCAAAGTGATTCAGTTATATATATATATATATATATATATATATACATACATTCTTTTTTATATTATTTTCCATTATGGTTTATCACAGGATATTGAATATAGTTCCCTATGCTATACAGTAGGACGTTGTTGTTTATCCATCCTATATATACCAGTTTGCATCTGCCAACCCCAAACTCCCAATCCATCCTTCTGCTACCTCTCCTCCCCCTTGGCAACCACAAGTGTGTTCTCTAAGTCTGAGTCTGTTTCTGTTTTGTAGATAAGTTCATTTGTGTCATATTTTAGATTCCATATATAAGTGATATCATATGGTATTTGTGTTTCTCTTTCTGACTTCCTTCACTTAGTATGATAATCTCCAGGTCCATCCATGTTGCTGGAAATGACAGTTCATTTTTTATGGCTCAGTAGTATTCCTATATATATATATATATATATATATATATATATGTGTGTGTACCACATCTTCTTTATCCATCTATCGATGGAAATTTAGGTTGTTTCCATGGCTTGACTATTATAATAGTGCTGCTATGAACATAGAGGTGCCTGTATCTTTTTGAATTATAGTTTTGTCTGGATATAGGCCCAGGACTGTGGTTGCTGGATCATATGGCAACTCTATTTTCAGGTTTTTTGAGGAACCTCCAATCCATACTGTTCTCCATAGTAGCTATACCAGATTACATTCCCACAAACAGTGCAGGAGGGTTCCCTTTCCTCTACACCCTCTCCAGCATTTGTTATTTATAGACTTTTTGATGACAGCCATTCTGACTGTTGTGAGGTGGTATCTCATTGCGGTTTTGATTTGCATTTCTCTAATAATGAGCGTAGTTGAGCATCCTTTCATGTGCCTGTCAGCTATCTGTATGTCTTCTTTGGAAAAATGTCTACTGAGGCTTTCTGCCCATTACGAAAGGCAATATCTTGATGGCTTCTTCCCTTTAAGCTTGGCCTAGTCAGTCGCTGGACCTCAGGAGTTGTTTAGTCACCAGTGAGGGCAGAAGCAGTTACCTGGTGCTGGTCCACCAGAGTCGGGCACAGGTATTATTAGCTGCCCCCTGCTTCACACAGAAAACCAGCAAATACAAAGTGGTTAGGACTGAGAGAAGTCAGGAAGGTTTATTTTATGAATGCATGTGATGTATATAAGAGGTTCAGCCAGATTTTGAGAACTCTTCTGTCTTTAAGCCCCAGGCATGTAAGAATGTCAATGAATTAGATAATGTAGGTCTGGCCAAGATTCATGTGCCCCACTCAAACAGGCCAGCAACTGCTCATCTCAAGCCAATTATTGCCTTGAAGAAATACAGGCTTAGTATTGCCTGGTCTTAGGATTCTTCATGAGAAACCATAATGTGGAATTCTATATGAAATATTTCAATTTTTGTCTGTTCACAATCAATTTTTAAAAATTTATACCATAAGCATGGAAAATAGAACACAACTATTATACAGATCTGGCCCATGGTCCAACAGCTTGAAATAAATGTTGTCAGGGCTACTGTCTTTTCATTTATTTTCAGTTTCCTCCAAAGGATAGAGTATTATTTACTTTCTCACAGATGATACTAATGATACCATGTATTTTGTACATTTTACAGTTGAGGGTGACATGTTTGGGTAGGATAGATACCATCATCCCAATTTTACTCTTGAAACCACTGAGCTTTAAGTGGAAGGACCTCAACTTGTACCCAAATACCTGTGAAACAATGCTCTGTATCATGTGACCTCAGGTGATTGCTTTCAAATCTCCCTCTCCGTCTCTTTTATTTATCACTTATCCAGATGAATTCTTTCTCCTTCACATCGGAGAAAACTGAGTTTCTCAGTTCCCCAAATTCCTTTTGTTAGTCAAATGGGAGAAAATAAAAATCATTACCTGTGCGACTTATAGAAATAGGCTTGTGTGTTTAATAAATGCTATAAGTAAGGAACTTAAATCATATAGTATTTTCCATCTTGCCAGAGATGTATAGATTTTTTTTTTTCCCCCATGAGGGAACTCTTAACTTAAGGAAGAATGTGTTTAAATCCCCTTGGCATGTTAGAATAATCATTAATGTTTACAGTTGCTATAGCAACTAGAAAAGCTGGCAATTGAGTAGGAAAGGAGCCTGAGAGAGGAAGATAAGCTATGTCAGTTATTGAACATCTGTCAAACATGTAGCCAATTTAAAGTGACAGGCAGAAAGCTAGAAATTGAAAGTGGGCAAAATCTTTTTACTAACATTCACTTAAGAACGTCAGTTTCATATTGTTTTGCCTGTATTATGGAGGGGTAATTAACTTTTATTTTCATACACATAAAGGAGGTATTTTCTATGGGTAAGATATGGCTGCATGCATAATTTTTTATGCTATAATAGTATTAATCCATCTCCACTGGAGGTTGCTTGGCAGTTTCTTGAGCTCTTTTGCATATACTATTTAATTGCATCTTCAAGACAACACTGAATTTGGTAATTTCCATTTTACAGAATTTTACATTTTATGGGAAAGGAGAGGTAAAGAAAACTATGCCATAGAACATAGTCTCTTAATTTAAGACTTTCCCCTCCCCATCCTAGCCACTACTCATTTACACAGGGGCAGCACCCTAAGTATTGTTACCTGTGTCCCCAGTTCCCACTCTTGTACCTATAGGAGCATCCCAGATCTATCATGACTCCTTTTTCCTGTGGGTCCCAGTGCATCCTCAAAACCCTAACAGCATTCCAGATCGCCAATACCAATCAGGCAGGGCTCTGTAGTCAAGTTGAAATCTATTCGCTATGCCCGTGAGATAATGATTTCTCACCTTGGCTTGGTGTTTTCTTGTTTACAAATCCTTTTCACATAGATGTCTTATTTGGTCATCAAGCCTCTAAGGTAAGGGTTATCCCTTCTTTACATTTGAGAAAATTGAGGCTTAGAGAGATTAAGTGATTTGGCCAAGATCACAAAGTTAGGTGGAGGACACCTCCTCCCTTCCCGCCTTTCAACTACACTGTATGAACAGAGAATAGGTATAAAGATTAATGTCATGGATACCAAGTCCTACCCTAATCACTTACTAACTACAAGCAAAACAAAACAAACAAGCAACAAACATGAAAGTTATCTAATGCCCCTCTAGGTGCCTCTCTGTTTTTCTGAAAAGGAAAGTGTTGGTCAGATTTTCTCTAGAGTAATTCCAGCTAAAATCTGTAATACATGAGCTCTGATTTTAACTTTATTGCTAAGTTTCCCCAGTGCAGTACTTATTACCCACAGAGCTCTGTTTGTCATTGCTTCCCCAGCTTCTCTCTGATTCCAGTTTCTAGAAAGCGAGAGAACATATTAATTTTGAGTTATGATTGTGCTATTTCCACTTATTGGCATAAGTATACTAGCACTGTACAAATGGTCAGAATATTTTATTTTCTGGGCTAGCTTTGTTTAATGCTAAGCTTTAATAAGTCATTTTTCTCTCTGTTCTTCACTTTCCTTTCCCGAAAGCAGATATTACCTCCTAGAGACAAATCAAATGACTAACATAAGTGAAAATAATTTCAGAAAAAGAAAGAATACACTGAGATGTCAGTGTAGCTTTATTAATCATAAATCCTGATCTGATTTGTTAATATAAGTGGATGATTTAGAATAGATCTTTAGAGTGAATTTGAATGAATATATAATTTATCAGACAGTTCTAGTCACCATCTTTGCCTTATCCGTAATAACAACAAATATTAACTGACATTTATTGAATGCTTGTATGTGCTGGACATTGTGCTAATTGTAATTAAGCACTTTGCTTACCAAGTTACCCTTGATCCTCTCAAATCGTTATGAAGTGTAAGTATTATTATCCCCACTTCTTCAGATGAGAAAACAGAGTCATAGATCAGTAACTTTCCATGGTCTCATAGAAGTGGCAAAGCAGGGTTTCAGGACCAGGTATGTCTAACTCCAAATACTAGGGTAGATACTTGACCAGTTATAGAAAATACTCTAAAACACCTGAGGTAAGAATATTTATTTTAAAAAACAAACACACACAGAGTTGCTTAAACATCAGATAAAGGGCAGTGATCATCACTTGTTTTTTTCCCTACTGAAAAGTTTTCTTGAAGCTGCCTTTTTGCTTGCAGGTCTTTGTTTTATTGCCTTAAAAGAGAGAAGTGTCATTGGTAAGAATCCACAGTTCCTAAGAGTCACTAATTTAAAGAAGAGTTTTAAGTGGTAGTGGGTAGATGGTAGATTAGTAAACAAGTATTTTTCAAAGAACATTCTGAGGGGACTTAACGAAGGATAGGAAGAAGAAGCCATTACTAAATGGGGGAAAGGAGGGATGGTAAATCTCTAAGAAGGAAAAGAAATGACAAGAGTTAATATTAGCCAGGACACTTGATAGCAGGGGACAGGAATTCGATATCCCTAGGGAATTTTTCTTTTTTAATGAACAATTTATTGATTTTTAAGAAAAAGAAGGTTACATGAAGGGCAAGAATGTTTCCTCCGAGTTGATTTTTCTCAAGGAACTCAACAGCACGTGCACTCACTTGCTCTGCCTGTGAGCTCTGAATCTTCCTTTCATCCTTTCACACCAGCTTGTCAGGAGCACGGGCATGGAGGACTCTGCTCACAGACTGAGTCTTGAAACGTGAGGGAAAAAAGCCCTTCATGCTCAGATTGAATTTTATAAAATTCTGCTTGGCTGGCTTGTGTCATATGACCCTTACCGGGCCAGTCACTGTGCCTTGGGAGGTGAGGTAATATGATTGGTTGACCTCATGACTCACCCTCATTCCTAGAACCAGCCTTTGGGGAATGGTGATTCCATACTATGAGAACCAAGTGAAGAAGCATTGCTAAGAAGAAGAAAAGTGCGTGTCATGGCAAACCAGATAATGAGCTCTAACTCATGGGTGATAAATCTTTCATCTGGTCCTGTCCACCACGCCTCAAGGCAAAACTTGACCATTGCAGTCAGTACAAAACTTTTTTTTGTTTTTAAAGGTCCAAATAAAAACAGAAAATACTTCTCTTTGGGGAAGGACAGATTCATTTTTAATAGACCACCAAACCAAATGCTTTGGTATGGGTTTCACTTCAGCATTGGCAAGATAAAGGGAAGAGACAAGAAAAAATATCTTGGATTCCAATGATGAATAGTATTTTCTTGATAAATTTGATTGAGTTAAAGTTAATTTATGCTCAGAATTTAAATGTCAGTTGTTTGAATTTTAGATCACATCTTTAACTGAGGAGGGTGTAGAACTGTTTAATATCTGGTGAAAAGGCTGTGTATTGCTGACTTGTGTGGGAGTTGATATTGCTTGAAAGCTTGTTCAGCTAACCATATTACTGCTTGAATCCTTTTAAAATGTAAATAATTATAGTTTAATTGACTTCTTTTTTTATCATTTACTCAAAATTTTTCATCATTCTTGTGAATGCATTTCAGTTCCCACATTGAATATTTCTTATTCCTCTTTGTCACCAGAAATGGCTTAGCTTAAAGTAATAACACAGATTTTGATTATGCTGTGACAGAAAGCTCAAATTCTATTAATGATGATTGGTGCAGTGTTTTCTTAGAACATGTCTTTAAATTCTGATGATACACTTGATGTGTACATCCTGATTATTTCAGGATTTAGCTGTTCAGCTAGTTCCCTGAAATTCTGAGCATCTCCTGAGTGCCAGCTCTGGGATTAGGTACTGTGGAATACAAAAGCAGTCAAGATTGTCACGGTCCTTGCCACAATCCTTACTGCACCTCTGTCAGCAAAGGGGGTGCAGTATCAGTCATGATAACCCCTGGACCACCACATTACTGCCTCAGTTAATTGGAAGGTTGTGGTTGTGATGGTTTGTAGCACAGAAAAAGAAATCTCTGCCACAGTCTTAAGAGATGTCTGTTTTAATCCCAAGGCTAATTCCACTGGTTCTCTCTGTGGTCTAGGAATAGATCCCTTCACTTTCCTGTGTCTTACATTTCCTCTCTCTCCAACGGAACTGATCTTTTTTTTTTTTAACAGCAATTTTTAAAAATTTATTTTTGGCTGCATTGGGTCTTCGTTGCTGTACGCGGGCTTTCTCCAGTTGCAGCGAGTGGGGGCTACTCTTCATTGTGGTGCATGGCCTTCTCATTGCAGTGGCTTCTCTTGTTGCAGAGCACAAGCTCTAGGCATGCAGGCTTCAGTAGTTGCGGTGCGTGGGCTCAATAGTTGCGGTGCACAGGCTGTAGGGTGCGCGGGCTTCAGTAGTTGTAGTTCGTGGGCTCTAGAGCGCAGGTTCAGTAGTTGTGGCGCATCGGCTTAGTTGGTCCACGGCATGTGGGATCTTCCCAGACCAGAGCTCGAACTCGTGTCCCCTGCATTGGCAGGTGGATTCTTAACCACTGTGCTACCAGGGAAGTCCCCGGAACTAATCTTTATCCTACTTTTTTCCAGAAATTGTCAGAGTCAACAAATGAGATAATAGATACCAAAGTGTTTTAGAAATGTAAAGAATTAAGCAAGTTATGGTTCTGCTAATGTATCGGCTTACCTCATTTTATTGCACTTTATTTTACTGCACTTCACAGATATTTCATTTTTTACACATTTAAGGTTTGGGGCAATCCTTCGTCAAGCAAGTTCTATTGGCGTGATTTTTCCAACAGCATTTGCTTTTTTCTGTCTCTGTGTCGTATTTTGGTATTCCTCACAATATTTCAAACTTTTTCATTGTTATTATATATATTATGGTGATCTGTGGTCAGTGATGTTTGATGTTACTCTTACAGAAAGATTACAACTCACTGAAGGCTCAGATGATGGTAAGAATTTTTTAGAGATAAAGTATTAATATTTTTTAGTTTTAAAATATGTACATTTTTTTAGATATAATGCTATTGCAAATTTAATGGACTACCGTGTGGTCTAAAGATAACTTTTATATATACTGGAAAACCAGAGCACCTCATATGAGGTGCTTTATTGCAGTGGTCAGAAACCAAACTCGCAATAATCTCTGAGTTAAGCCTGCACTTATAAGATGTAGCCTTACTTAAAGGTAGATGGGAAAATCTGGCTCACTGGAGCCAGGTTTACCTTTCTTGTGCATGTAAATATCTTAGTTCCAGGGATTCCTGCTAACTTCGAGTATCTGTAATCTGGCCAGGGCACACAGGCGCCATTTGGTAACTCAAGTCATTTTTTCAATATATGTCATTTAGCCTGTTAAGTCGTGTAGGCCAGCTTCACCCCTGCATGCTTCCCTCTCTGCTTTTCCTAAGTCTTTCTCACTCTCGGATATTCGAAAGACTGAATCAGTCATCTTTTCTTTCTGCCGTTTTGCAAACTTAGTAAACTGCATCCGAGAGTCAGAAAAAGAAAGCTGTTTTAGGGAAAGGGCTTATGGATTCTGATTGAAAACATATGGACTCTGATATTACAGAGTTTTTGCCCTTCTCTGATTTCAGTGATTTTGATTTGCCGTCAGTGGTCTGGTGAAAGTCTTGTAGCCTCTTATTTGCAGTTAACTTACTTCTCACTAGCACTCTGGGCCTCGCGTTCAGTAATGAAATTGTGGCTCCAGGAAACTTCTGACATTTGGAATTTCAGTTCAATTCAACTAGTGTTTACCTGAGTTGCTTCCAGAATGTGAGGCACCAAAGAGAAACCTGTGTTCTCCTGCCGTACGTATTCTGGTGCACAAGTAGTACTCAAGTTCGGTAGTCGGAGAGGAGACAAGCAATTCAACCATTCTCATATGGGAAAAGCATTTTAATATGTGAGAGAATGTGCAGTTGCTATGAGGGAGAAAAGACACACATGCTTATTTGGTTGTTGAGGAGAGATCACTTCTATTTCCCAGGCCAGAAAATGGCTTCTTTTGCAGAAGGCAGTGGTTAAGTTAAGCAGAAGTGGGAAGGGAATCCTGGGAAGACAGTGCACTGGCCTCGGTAGGGAGACTCTCTCAGGGGAGCAGTGACTGTTTTTCCATGTTACCTTAAACAAACCTACTTAGCAGTATGAACCTTCCTTAAGATACAATTTTGTTGAGAAGTGCAAATCACACAAAAGATTTACAACAGAGCTCTCTACTTAAAGCCAAACAGGGTGGGCAGAGCCTTCCCTTGGTGCCTCATCTTTGTATCGAAAAGTGATCCCTGAGGGAATAAGGATGTATTGTATGAATAAATTAATCACGGCCGCCCCTCCTCAGCCTCCCTGGAGTTTTGTAGAGTTTAGCTTGAGGAATCCTCTCCCAAATATAGATGTACATGTAAGGAAGTGTGGAAAGCTAAGACTAGATAATATGGAGTCCTGCTTCGGAAGGACTTGAATACTAGCTTGATGCATTTTACTTAATCCAAGAGGCATCGGGGCTCACAAAAGACTTGTGTGCAAAGGAGGGGCCTGATTTAGAGTGGTTCCATAGAAGGATTAATCTGGCAGTTGTGTGTGGGTTGGCGTGGAGTGGCAGGCAGCCTGAAGTTGGCAAAATGAATGTCCTTAAGCCAATGAGAGGTAATGGTGAGACAGCCATGGGAGCAAAAAACAGGACTTGTTTGCTGACTGCATTTGCCCTTCCCCCTGCAATGGGAAATTTACACCTTCTAGAGATGTCTCGGATCTGGGGGAGGGCATTGTATGAAGAGGGCATGAATAGTAAGCTGCAAGAGTTTTGTCATCTGATGTTCTGTTCTCCCACTACCCCAGGAAAAGTGGTATTCGTTCTAGAATTGGGCAATGAGCTCGTCAACTTTTATATGGTTTTCACATTTTATACTTGGCTTTTGAAGTGTATCTATGCTTCATGGGATTAATACTTTTCAAATGAACTTTGGCTGTTGTTTGAGCTCTTCATAAAATATGATGCTACTTTGCTTTAAATGCTAAATATTTAACAAATAACTGAAAGAAAAATCCCCCAATGAACGGTATTTTCATCTCTCCATCATCGTCCACTCAAGCTGTGCTGTGGCCTTCCTAGTTTGACCACAGTGAGCAGGCTGGACCATTCCCTGTTACAGTCACACAAAGCTCTGATATTGATTCTGTGTGGTTTCAGCACCACCTCCACCTTCATCTCGTCAAAATACTCAGGTTGGCTTGTGTTTATGGTCTCCAGTACCATTCTCATGCTAACAAAAGCACACAACTAAGGGTCACTCCCATATCTAGATTTGTCTTTCCTTCTAGATACCAAAGCAGAGTTCACAAGCTAAATTGCCTACTGAGTAATATGGGCCTGGGGCACACTAGGGATTGGTAGAGACTGTGGCAAACAGAAGACCGCTTGCCTGCTTCCAAGTAGGAAGCTGGTGCTCAGCTCTGCCAGTTGTTTCCCTGATAGAATGAGAGCCTAATGTACTCAGCCTTTTAAAGGAGTGTTTCTCCAAGTGTGGTCTCCAGACCAGCAGCACCAGCAGCACCTGGGAGCCTGTTAGACATGCAGATTCTCGGTCCCCATCCCAACGTCCTGAATCAGGAACTCTGGGGGTGAGACCCAGCATTCTGTGTAGTAACAAGCCCTTCTGATAATTCTGGAGCTCACTCTAGCTGGGGACCCACTAGAGCAGTGGGTGCTCTGTGCAACCCCCTGATTCCTCTCGAAGCCTGATATTTAAGAACTATGTTTGAGTTTCAAGAAAACCCTAATTATCTAGATGTCTATTTGATTTTCAGTGTTTTCAAAACAGTTTAAGCCGCAAAAGACACACACACTTTTGTAAGCTAAATCCATTTCATGTGCCATCACTTTCCTACCTCCACTCTTGACTATGCTAACAGAAAGGATGCTATTCTGTCTAAAAATTATAGGGCTTCTTCCCTTGGAGTATAAAAGTTTGCTGACTCCAGGCCTAGGCAGTATTTCTCAAACTTTTTTACTGATCCATTTCTGAGAGCAAAGGAGAGTCAGCATCTGCCCCTGGGAATCTGGGAGCATATCCTAAAGCAATCCACTGCAAAGTACAGATTTTGTTGAAGTTTTTCCTTTTACCTTTAAATTTGTGTGAGTTTTATGCCTATTCCATCATATACTCGTTTCTGGCTTTTTGTCAGAACAATGTGTTAAATTGCCTTCAAGTTAAATTCCTAAACTTCCACCTAAAAATGTTTAAAGAAAATTTATACTCCAGAAATATGTGCAATTTCCCAATAAAATAGAGACAAAAAAACAAGAAGTCACCCATAAAATGTGGGAAATTGTGAGCCATACACAAGAGCAATATTCAAGAGCTGTATACATGACTAGAAAATACTCTTTTTCCATCTTACTTCCCATACCTCCAGTGCCACATCTGAGTGAGTAAAGAGCATGTACTAAAAATCATTGAGTGCAGTGAGTGGTCAGGAGGCTTAGTCAGGAGGCTTATTTTTAGAAATGCTTGCCACGAGCTTGGATGAGTTTTAGCACTGGGTCTTATCTAATCCTTGCCTCACATGGTCACCATTTCATTTCCCCTAAATCACTTTTGCAAAGATGGTAAAAAGGTTTGACTTCATGTGCCAACATGAATTGATTGGAGGTAACAGCCTGAAGTGCTGAGTTGAGGATTGTGGATCTGTGTCTGGCATAGTCAATTTTCAGTATCTGCCATGAGAGAAGGCATGGCACCTGCTGGTCCAAGTGATACATACATGCCATCCCTACTCCCTCAGCACTAATGAATAATGCAAAACAGTGTCTGAACCCTGGGAGGTCCTGCTTGATGATGGGCTCCTTGTTTAAACCCAGTTCTCTGGGACACGGAGCATCTATAACGGGGGTCCTTTCAGCCACAGCCATGATTTCAGCAACCTAAGTTGTCAAGAGCTGTGGCCATTATCATAGGTGTTAAACACCCATAAGTCCACCTTGTATTTAACAGAGGTACAGTATGTGTCCTATTCCAGCCCTTCAATTTCAGCTCCTCAGACACCTCCCCTCCACTCCTGTTTCCCAAGATGCTATTCAAATGTACTTATATTGATCATTTAGTGTCTTAGTATTAGAGGTGTCATCCAGAGGCTTCAGCTTTCAGAAGTCAGAAGTCTATCAGTCACCCCCTCTTGGGATATCACTTCAATATAGAAAAACACCTCTTTTCTTTGACTCTCCCACTACCTGTTTATGGTGCATAATCACTAGGGCCGGTTTGTGTTTAAGGTTCCTCGCTGAGTTCTTTTTTTTCTGGAATTGATGAGATTACTCACAGTTTATAATGTCTCCCTTCTCCTCAGGTCAGAGGAAGACAAATGACTTATCGATCAGTTTATAAGCAGAAACAAACAAAGCAAAACAAAAACAGAATCTTTAAAAAACTGACTTAAATTAACATAGTTGATGTCCACCTAGCAGGACAGGTGTTCTTTTTATTATCCCTGTTTTTCAGATGAGAAAACTGAGAAGTAGAAATTACTTTCTAGCTGAGAAGCACTGAAGGCAAGACTCAGTCTATGTTTCTTGACGCCAAATTCAGGGATCTTTCCTCTGGGTTATGCTCTCCGCCCCTTTGCCCACACAGACTACCCACTGATTGAGATCCCTGTCTTTCTAGCTGCTCTCCATTCCAGCCCTGAGCTCCATGCTTTTGTAAATGGTTAATGCCGGGTAAATATTTGGCCAACAAGTAAACCAATGACTGCATTCTCAAAACCTGTTTCATTTGTAGAATCATTTAAAATACATTTTATCACATCTACTTACTTAGAATCATATCTCGGTTGAAATTTAACCCCACAAGACTGTGCAAAAAGTGGGAGAGGCACGTATGAATCTATCTAAAGACCAGGAGGCTCTCATGCTGTTGAAACAACTGTCAAAGCCCAAATTGGTTGCAATGCAAGGACTAGAAGCCAGGTCTCCTGACTATCAATTCAGTTATCCTTCTACACAGCACAGCTTAACTCAAATATAAGTGTGTATGCCTGTTTGTTTGTGTGTGTGTGTGTGTGTGTGTGTGTGTGTGTGTGTGTATAAAAGTTCTAGTTCATGACCTGCCAATAAACTACCTGTGTGAATCTTAGCAAGTTACTGGGTCTCTTGGGATCCCACTTTCTTCATTTGTCAAAACAGGGTGTTGGATTTGATGGTGTGCTTATAGAATCATGGGATTTTAATGCTGGAAGATACTTAGAGGTCATCTAATTTTACTCTTTAAATTTACACATAAAGAAAAGTGATCTCTTCTAGCTCCAGATTAACTCCTGAAAGGAACATATGGCTTGCTAACAGAACCAGCTCATCTGAATATTGCAACTACCCTATCATCCCATTTCTGCCCACTTATCAAATGTGTGCCTGTCATCCAGGCACGGAATTTCTCTAGGCCTCAGCTTCCTGATCTGTAAAATCACAGGGGTTGGACTTAGGTCCCTTTCAAATTTAAAACTTTGAGGATTAAGAAAGGTATCTTTGAAAACTGACATCTTTGCTACCCCTTGGGATATGACTCAGAATGTCATGCAACATAATATAACTCTAGAAAGAAATTAGGCAGCGTCAAGGTGAAGTTAAGAGCATTGATCTTGAGGACTGTGATCAGAGGGTAAACTTGCTCAATGAGTACCTGAATTTGAAAATTCCTTGATTGATGTCTTCTTTTAAAAATAATAAACAGACATCCTTTGCTGCTGGCCCGAAGATATGGAAAAAGGAACCAATTAAGAGGGTGATGTTTCATAGTTAATTTCCTATAGACTTAGATGCTACGAGTTAGAAAACCATCCCTAGGTCCCTCTGCCTTAATAGCTATCACATTCTAACCAGTCTCAGTATTTTTTCAGTTGAGCATCAGAAACCTCACAATCTATTAAATATTGCATTCCAAGTATCTGTTTACTCAGTTGATAAAAATTGCCAATGGGACAGGAACTCTGTCACTTCCAGAGCAATTAGTGTGTGAAAATTTATCAAAAGAAATCTGTCAAGTTTGAACAAGTATAAATATTGCATGAAAGTCCCTAAGGAAATCAGATGGAGTGGGATACATTTTTGCAGCACATGAGCATTTATTTTGTTTTATTTACTTGGCTTTATTTTTTCAGAATGTGGATAGCATTTCATGTAACCCCGTGAATTAATGTTCTGCTCTGATAAAAATAGACTGGTTCTTAGGGGAAAACTGCATTGTCTCGTGAGTAATATAGCAATTCTAACTCCTTGCTTTCAAACTTCAAGAGCTTTTACTGCTTTGGGAGGGGGCATTGGAATGGGAGTGTAGCTAGAAGGACTAAGATGTAGTCTGTTTTGCCACTTTCTGCCTCTCCCGTCTTACCTTTTCTAGGCCTCCGAATCGTCGTATTTTTTGTTTGGTTGTTGTTGGCTTTTTGCTTTGTTAAAAAAAAACACTTTTTTTTTTGGCCGCCTCGCGTGGTTTGCAGGATCTTAGTTCCCTGACCAGGAATCAAACCTGGGCCCTCAGCAGTGAAAGCACTGAGTCTTAACCACTGGACCACTAGAGAATTGCCTTCTTTATTTTCTTTAATAATATTTAAGCTATGGTTAAAATAATGAAAAACCTACAGGTATATAGGCAAGAGTTGAAAAGGTATTCCAAGCAATAGCTATCATTCTGTTGAGGTAATGGAATTGATAGGGAGTTTTGTTTTAACATTTTATAAATTGAGTTTGTTTTTTACCTTTTCAGTGCCCTTCACCCACTGCTCCTACTACCTCAACCCCTGCCTCTGACAACTACCAATCTGTTCTTCATATCTTTAAACACGGTTTGTTGGTTTGTTGCTTTGTGTTTTAGATTCCACATATAAGTAAGATCATGTGATAATCATCTTTCTCTCTTTGACTTATTTCGCTTAGCATAATACTCTCAAGGTCTATCCATGTTGTTCCAAATGGCAAGATTTAATCCTTTTTTTAATGGCTGAATAATATTCCATTTTCTGTATATGTGTGTGTATGTGTGTGTGTGTATTTATATTTATATATGATTTTTTATCCATTCATCCACCAGTGGACACTTAGGTTGTTTCTATAACTGGCTATTGTAAATAATGCTGCATTGAGCATGGGGGAGCAGATATCTTTTCAAGTTAGTGTTTTAGTTTTCTTCAGGTAAATACCCAGAAGTTGGATTGCTGGATCATATGGCAGTTCTATTTTTAATTTTTTGAAGAACCTCCATACTGTGTTCCATAGTGGTTGCACCAATTTATATTCCCACCAACAGTGCACAAGGGTTCCCTTTTCTCCACACCCTCTCCAATGCTTGTTATTTCTTGTCCTTTTGATAATAGCCATTCTAACAGGTATGAGATAATAGCTCATTGTGATTTTCATTTGCATCTTCCTGATGATTAACGATGTTGAACATCTTTTTATGTGCCTGTTGGCCATCAGTATGTCTTCTTTGGAAAAATACTTGTTCAGATCTGCGCCCTTTTTTTTTTTAACATCTTTATTAGATTATAATTGCTTTACAATGGTGTGTTACTTTCAGCTTTATAACAAAGTGAATCAGCTATACGTATACATATATCCACATATCTCTCCCCTCTTGCATCTCCTTCCCACCCTCCCTATCCCACCCCTCTAGGTGGTCGCAAAGCACTGAGCTGATCTCCCTGTGCTATGCGACTGCTTCCCACTAGCTATCCATTTTACATTTGATAGTGAATATATGTCCATGCCACTCTCTCATTTTGTCCCAGCTTACCCTTCCCCCTCCCCATGTCCTCAAGTACATTCTCTACGTCTGCATCTTTATTCCTGTCCTGCCCCTAGGTTCTTCAGAACCTTTTTTTTTTTTAGATTCCATATATATGTGTTAGCATCTGGAATTTGTTTTTCTCTTTCTGACTTACTTCACTCTGTATGACAGTCTCTAGGTCCATCCACCTAACTACAAATAACTCAATTTTGTTTCTTTCTATGGCTGAGTAATATTCCATTGTATATATGTGCCACATCTTCTTTATCCATTCATCTGTCGATGGACACGTAGGTTGCTTTCATGTCCTGTCTAATGTAAATGGAGCTGCAGTGAACACTGTGGTACATGACTCTTTTTGCATTATGGTTTTCTCAGGGTATATGCCCAGTAGTGGGATTGCTCGGTCGTATGGTAGTTCTATTTTTAGTTTTTTAAGGAAACTCCATATTGTTCTCCACAGTGGCTGTATCAATTTACATTCCCACCAACAGTGCAAGAGGGTTCCCTTTTCTCCACACACTCTCCAGCATATTTATTGTTTGTACATTTTTTGATGATGGCCGTTCTGACCTGTGTGAGGTGATACCTCATTGTAGTTTTTTTTTTGAATTTTTGAATTTTATTTTTCTTATACAGCAGGTTCTTCTTAGTCATCAATTTTATACACATCAGTGTATACATGTCAATCCGAATCGCCCAGTTGATCACACCACCACCCTCGTGGCTTTCCCCCCTTGGTGCCAATACGTTTGTTCTCTACATCTGTGTCTTAACTTCTGCCCTGCAAACCAGTTCATCTGTACCATTTTTCTAGGTGATACCTCATTGTAGTTTTGATTTGCATTTCTCTGCTAATTAGTGATGTTGAGCAGCTTTTCATGTGCTTCTTGGCCATCTGTATGTCTTCTTTAGAGAAATGTCTATTTAGGTGTTCTGCTCATTTTTGGAATGGGTTGTTTGTTTCTCTAATATTGAGCTGTATGAGCTGTTTATATATTTTGGAGATTAATCCTTTGTCCATTGATTCGTTTGCAAATATTTTCTCCCACTCTGAGGGTTATCTTTTCGTCTTGTTTATGGTTTCCTTTGTGGTGCAAAAGCTTTTAAGTTTCATTAGGTCCCATTTGTTTATTTTTGTTTTTATTTCCATTACTGTAGGAGGTGGATCAAAACAGATCTTGCTGTGATTTATGTCAAAGAGTCTTCTTCCTATGTTTTCCTCTAAGAGTTTTATAGTGTCCAGTCTTACATTTAGGTCTCTAATCCATTTTGTGTTTATTTTTGTGTATGGTGTTAGGGAGTGTTCTAATTTCATTCTTTTACATGTAGCTGTCCAGTTTTCCCAGCAACATGTACTGAAGAGACTGTCTTTTTTCCATTGTATATCCTTGCCTCCTTTGTCATAGATTAGTTGACCATAGGTGCGTGGGTTTACCTCTGGGCTTTCTATCTTGTTCCACTGATCTATGTTTCTGTTTTTGTGCCAGTACCACACTGTCTTGATTACTGTAGCTTTGTAATATAGTCTGAAGTCAGGGAGTCTGATTCCTCCAGCTCCTTTTTTTTCCCTCAAGACTGCTTTGGCTATTTGGGGTCTTTTGTGTCTCCATACAATTTTTAAGATTTTTTTTCTAGTTCCATAAAAAATGCCATTGGCAATTTGTTAGGGATTGCATTGAATTGGTAGATTGCTTTGGGTTATATAGTCATTTTCACAATATTGATTCTTCCAATCCAAGAACATGGTATATCTCTCCATCTGTGTGTATCATCTTTAATTTCCTTCATCAGTGTCCTGTAATTTTCTGCATACAGGTCTTTTGTCTCCTTAGGTAGATTTATTCCTAGGTATTTTATTCCTTTTGTTGCAGTGGTAAATGGGAGTGTTTCCTTAATTTCTCTTTCAGATTTTTCATCATTACTGTATAAGAATTCAAGAGATTTCTGTGTATTAATTTTGTACCCTACTACTTTACCAAATTCATTGTTTAGCTGTAGTACTTTTCTGGTAGCATCTTTAGGATTCTCTATGTGTAGTATCATGTCATCTTCAAACAGTGACAGCTTTACTTCTTCTTTTCCAATTTGGATTCCTTTTATTTCTTTTTTTTCTCTGATTGCTGTGGCTAGAACTTCCAAAACTATGTTGAATAAGAGTGGTGAGAGTGGGCAACCTTGTCTTGTTCCTGATCTTAGTGGAAATGGTTTCAGTTTTTCACCATTGAGAACGATGCTGGCTGTGGGTTTGTCGTATATGGCCTTTATTATTTTGAGGAAACTTCCCTCTATGCCTACTTTCTGCAGGGTTTTTATCATAAATGGGTGTTGAATTTTGTCAAAAGCTTTCTCTGCATCTATTGAGATGATCATATTCTTTTTAATCCTTCAATTTGTTAATATGGTGCATCACATTGATTGATTTGTGTATATTGAAGAATCCTTGCATCCTGGGATAAACCCCACTTGGTCATGGTGTACGGTCCTTTTAATGTGCTGTTGGATTCTGTTTGCTAGTGTTTTGTTGAGGGTTTTTGCATCTATGTTCATCAGTGATGAAGGCCTGTAGTCTTCTTTCTTTGTGACAGCTTTGTCTCGTTTTGGTATCAGGGTGATGGTGGCCTCACAGAATGAGTTTGGGAGTGTTCCTCCCTCTGCTATCTTTTGGAAGAGTTTGAGAAGGATAGGTGTTAGCTCTTCTCTAAATGTTTGATAGAATTTGCCTGTGAAGCCATCTGGTCCTGGGCTTTTGTTTGTTGGAAGATTTTAAATCACAGTCTCAATTTCAGTGCTTGTGATTGGTCTGTTTATATTTTCTATTTCTTCCTGGTTCAGTCTCGGAAAGTTGTGCTTTTCTAAAAATGTGTCCATTTCTTCCAGGTTGTCCATTTGATTGGCATAAAGTTGCTTGTAGTAATCTCTCATGATCCTTTGTACTTCTGCAGTGTCAGTTGTTACATCTCCTTTTTCATTTCTAATTCTACTGATTTGAGTCTTCTCCCTTTTTTTCTTGTTAAGTCTAGGTAATAGTTTATCAATTTTATTTATCCTCTCAAAAAACCAGCTTTTAGTTTTATTGATCTTTGCTATCATTTCCTTCCTTTCCTTTTCATTTATATCTGATCTGATCTTTATGATTTCTTTCCTTCTGCTAACTTTGGGGTTTTTTTTGTTCTTCTTTCTCTAATTGCTTTAGGTGTAAGGTTACATTGTTTATTTGCGATGTTTCTTGTTTCTTGAGGTAGGATTGTATTGCTATAAAGTTCCCCTTAGAACTACTTTTGCTTCATCCCATAGGTTTTGGGTCATCGTGTTTTCATTGTCATTTGTTTCTAGGTATTTTTTGATTTTCTCTTTGATTTCTTCAGTGATCTCTTGGTTATTTAGTAGTGTATTGTTTAGCTTCCATGTGTTAGTATTTTTTTACAGATTTTTTTCCTGTAATTGATATCTAGTCTCATAGCGTTGTGGTTGGAAAAGATACTTGATATGATTTTAGTTTTCTTAAATTTGCCAAGGCTTGATTTGTGACCTAAGATATGATCTATCCTGGAAATGTTCCATGAGCACTTGAGAAGAAAGTGTATTCTGTTGTTTTTGCATGGAATGTCCTATAAATATCAATTAAGTCCATCTTGTTTAATGTATCATTTAAAACTTATGTTTCCTTATTTATTTTCATTTTGGATGATCTGTCCATTGGTGAAAATGGGGTGTTAAAGTCCCCTACTATGATTGTGTTACCGTCGATTTTCCCTTTTGTGGCTGTTAGCATTTACCTTATGTACTGAGGTGCTCCTATGTTGGGTGCATAAATATTTACAATTGTCATATCTTCTCCTTGGATTGATCCCTTCATCATTATGTAGTGGCCTTCATTGTCTCTTGTAATAGTCTTTATTTTAAAGTCTATTTTGTCTGACAAGATAATTGCTACTTCAGCTTTCTTTTGATTTCCATTTACATGGAATATCTTTTTCCATCCCCTCACTTTCAGTCTGTATGTGTCCCTAGGTCTGAATTGGTCTCTTGTAGACAGCATATATATGGGTCTTGTTTTTTGTATTCATTCAGCCAGTCTGTGTCTTTTAGTTGGAGCATTTAATCTGTTTACACTTAAGGTCATCATTGATAAGTATGTTCTTATTACCATTTTCTTAATTGTTTTGGGCTTGTTATTATAGGTCTTTTCCTTCTCTTGTGTTTCCTGCCTAGAGAAGTTTCTTTAGCATTTGTTGTAAAGCTGGTTTGGTGGTGCTGAATTCCCTTAGCCTTTGCTTGTCTGTAAGGTTTTAATTTTTCCATTGAATCTGAATGAGATCCTTGCTGGGTAGAGTAATATTGGTTGTAGGTTCTTACCTTTCATCACTTTAAATTTGTCCTGCCCACCCTTCTGGCTTGCAGAGTTTCAGCTGAGAAATCAGCTGTTAACCTTATGGAGATTTCTTTGTATATTATTTTTTGCTTTTCCCTTGCTGCTTTTAATATTTTTTCTTTGCATTTAATTTTTTTTTTTTTTTTTTTTTTTTTTTTTTTTTTTTTTTTTTTCTGTATGCAGGCCTCTCACTGTTGTGGCCTCTCCCGTTGTGGAGCACAGGCTCCGGATGTGCAGCCTCAGCGGCCATGGCTCACAGCCCTAGCTGCTCCACGGCATGTGGGATATTCCCGGACCAGGGCATGTACCCATGTCCCCTGCATCGGCAGGCAGACTCTCAACCACTGCACCCCCAGGGAAGCCCTAATTTTTGATAGTTTGGTTAATGTGTGTCTTAACATGTTTCTCCTTGGATTTATCCTCTATGAGACTCTCTATGCTTCCTGGACTTGATTGACTATTTCCTTTCCCATATTAGGTAAGTTTTCAACTATAATCTCTTGAAATATTTTCTCAGTCCCTTTCTTTTTCTCTTCTTCTTCTGGGACCCCTATAATTCAAATATTGGTGTGTTTAATGTAGTCCCAGAAGTCCCTGAGACTGTCCTCAATTCTTTTCTTTACTTTTTCTTTATTCTGCTCTGTAGAAGTTATTTCCACTATTTTATCTTCCAGGTCACTTATGTGTTCTTCTGCCTCAGTTATTCTACTACTGATTCCTTCTAAAGAATTTTTAAGTTCACTTATTGTGTTGTTCATCATTTTTTGTTTGTTCTTTGGTTCTTCTAGGTCCTTGTTAAACGTTTCATGTATTTCCTCCATTTTATTTCCAAGATTTTGGATCATCTTTATTATCATTACTCTGAATTCTTTTTCAGGTAGACTGCCTATTTCCTCCTCATTTGTTTGGTCTGGTGGGTTTTTACCTTTCTCCTTCATCTGCTGTATATTTCTCTACCTTTTCATTTTGCTTAACTTACTGTGTTTGGGGTTTCCTTTCGCAGGCTGAAGGTTCTTATTTCCCGTTGTTTCTGGCATCTGCCCCCAGTGGGTATGGTTGGTCCCATGGGTGTGTATGTTTCCTGGTGGAGGGGACTGGTACCTGTGTTCTGGTGGATGAGGCTGGATCATGTCTTTCTGGTGGGCAGGACCGCATCCAGTGGTGTGTTTTGGCATGTCTGTGACCTTATTATGATTTTAGGCAGCCTCTCTGCTAATGGGTGGTGTTGTGTTCCTTTCTTGCTATTTGTTTGTCATGGGGTGTCCAGCACTGTAGCTTGATGGTTGTTGAGTGGAGCTTCATCTTAGCATTGAGATGGAGATCTCTGGGAGAGTTTTTGCCATTTGATATTACATGGCTCCAGGAGGTCTCTGGTGGACCAATGTTCTGGACTCAACTCTTCCACCTAAGAGGCGCAGGCCTGACACTCGGCAAGAGAACCAAGATCCTGTCAGCCACACAGCTGCTAGTGTTGGAGGGTCTCCTGCATAGGTGGGGCATGGCTGTTGCTCAGTGCAGGGACAAGGACACTGGCAGCAGAAGTTCTGGGAAGTATTCCTGGGTGTGAGCCCTCCCAGAGTCCACCATTAGCCCCACCAAACAGCCGGGTGTCATAATGGGAGAAATTATTTGCAATTGAAGCAACTGACAAACGATTAATCTCCAAAATTTACAAGCAGCTCTTGCAGCTCAATGTCAAAAAAACAAACAACCCAATCCAAAAATGGGCAGAACACCTAACTAGACATTTCTCGAAAGAAAATATACAGATTGTCGACAAACACATGAAAGGATGCTCAACATCATTAATCATTAGAGAAATGCAAATCAAAACTACAATGAGATATCACCGCACAGCAGTCAGAATGGCCATCATCAAAAAATGTACAAACAATAAATGCTGAAGAGGGTGTGGAGAAAAGGGGACCCTCTTGCACTGTTGGTGGGAATGTAAATTGATACAGTCACTATGGAGAACAGTTTGGAGGTTTGTTAAAAAACTAGAAATAGAACTACCATACGACCCAGCAGTCCAACTACTGTGCATATGCCCTGAGAAAACCATAATTCTAAAAGAGTCATGTACCACAGTGTTCATTGCAGCTCTGTTTACAATAGCCAGGACATGGAAGCAACCTAAGCGTCCATCGACAGATGAATGGATAAAGAAGATGTGACACATATATACAATGGAATATTACTCAGCCATAAAAAGAAACGAAATTGAGTTATTTGTAGTGAGATGGATGGACCTAGAGACTGTCATACAGAGTGAAGTAAGTCAGAAAGAGAAAAACGAATACCGTATGCTAACACACGTATATGGAGTCAAAAAAAAAGAAAAAATGGTCATGAAGAACTTAGGGCCAGGATGGGAATAAAGACACAGACCTACTAGAGAATGGACTTGAGGACACAGGGATGGGGAAGGGTAAGCTGGGACGGAGTGAGAGAGGGGCATGGACATATATACACTACCAAATATAAAACGGAAAGCTAGTGGAAAGCAGCAGCATAGCACAGGGAGATCAGCTTGGTCCTTTGTGGCCACCTAGAGGGGTGGAATAGGGAGGGTGGGAGTGAGGGAGATGCAAGAGGGAAGAGATATGGGGATGTATGTATATGTATAGCTGATTCACTTAGTTATGAAGCAGAAACTAACACACCATTTTAAAGCAATTATAGTCCAAAAAAGATGTTAAAAAAAAAATAAAAAGAGCTGGGTAGGCTCCAGTGCTGAGTCACCTCAGGCCAAACAGCCAACAGGGAGCTTCTGCCCATTTTTAGTCAGATTTATTTTTTTTGCTGCTTAGTTGTAGTTCTTTGTATTTTTTGGATATTAACCACCTTATCAGATACATGATATGTAAATGTTTTCTTCCATTCAGTAGGTTGCCTTTTCAATTTATTGATGGTTTCATTCACTGTGCAGAAGTTTTTTAGTTTGATGCAAGTCCCACTTGCTTATTTTACCTTTTGCTTTTGATGTCAGATTCAAAAAATCATCTCTAAGCCCCATGTCAAGGAGCTTACTGCCTATTATTTCTTCTGGGAGTTTTATGGTTTCAGGTCTTACATTCAAATCTTTAATCCCCTTTGAGTAACCTTTTGTGCATGGTTCAAGATAGTGTTCTAGTTTCATTCTTTTGCATGTGACTGTCCAGTTTTCTCAATGTCATTTACCAAATTATTGTTCTTCCCCTATGGTATATTCTTGGCTCCTTAGTAGTAAGTTTACTAACCATATATGTATAGGTTTATATCTGGGTTCTCTATTCTCTTTCATTGATCTATGTGTCTGTTTTTATGCTAATGCCATACTGTTTTAATTACTGCAGCCTTGTAGCATAGTTTGAAATTAGTGAGTGTGATGCCTTCAACTTTGTTCCTCTTTCATACCTTTAAAAAGAACAGATAAGACTAGTGATATGTTGCATAACTTTTAGTGTTACTACATATTTCCCTGCTTTGATGTCTGCATTATCATTATATTACTCATGCTCCTTACTCATTGTTGTGGACAAATAAAAATACAGCATTCCAGGTAGTGCTCTTTACTGTGAAGAAAAATAAATTAATAACATTTTTAGAGACTTTCCCCCTTCAAGGGGCTCAGCGTTTAGCTCAATGTGATCTCACCAGTGTACCAGCCAAGATTCTTTGGCTAACCTTTGCACTTTGGGACTCAACAGTATTTTACAAAGGTTGCATGTTGAATTGATGTTAGTTACCATCCTTAGCACAATCCATTTGAGGCTTGTCTTCAGAACTATGGTTTGTTCCTTTGTCTACAGCATTGGAAATGCTTACAGTGTTATATTACTATTACAATTTCAGAAACTTATTTCAACTTTATTTCAACGTTTTGTTGTTTTCTGTTGTTTATTGTAACTTAATGACTTTCCCCAGAACTGAAGTAATACAGTTAATATTCTTTATATTATACTTACCATTTCTTGAATTGAAATCATTGCATTAGTTCAGGATTTCCCACCCTAGGTTTTGTGACATCTTTTTTTTTTTTTTTTTTGCGATACGCGGGCCTCTCACCGTTGTGGCCTCTCCCGTTGCGGAGCACAGGCTCCGGACGCGCAGGCTCAGCGGCCATGGCTCACGGGCCCAGCCGCTCCGCGGCATGTGGGATCTTCCCAGACGGGGGCACGAACCCGTGTCCCCTGCATCGGCAGGCGGATTCTCAACCGCTGCGCCACCAGGGAAGCCCCATGACATCTTAATAAATTTTTAGAAAAGTGGTGTGTGGCTGGAGGGGGTGGGAGGCAGTTCTATATCAAATAAGTTTGCATGGCTTACATACTCTCTAAGAAATTTGAGGAACATTGGCGTGTTAAAAACCTCTTGCAAGTCCTGAAAGGAAAAAATTTTAAATCAGTTAAACTTTACTTAATCCAGTGCTTCTTAAAGTCATTTGGTCATGTAACCTTTTTACATTTGAGGTAGATGGGGGTATAGAGAACTTCTGTTAACAGGGAATTAATATTTCAAGGACAACAGTTTAGAAAATCCTTCAGAATATGTTTACGGTTGTTTGCATCTCCTACTAAAGCACTAAGTAACAAAAGCAGTGAAATCAAAATAACTTCAATAGATCAACAGCATGTTAATTGACTTTTGTTTTTATATTTACTTTAAAAATGATTAAATTTTAATGATACAGATGTGCTTATGACTCAGAGGGCTCTCACGTAACTTGATCGTCTCCACATACCTGTATCACATTTATTAATTATCCCCTTTTGATGGATTAAGAAATTGAACAGGAGAGTGTTTAAATTTAAATGGCTTTCTTGATGGAATACAGGTTTGAGTTTTGGTTTTCTCGTCATTTTTTTGTTTTTACTCCAATTAGGAAAATAACAAAGCAGATGTCTTTTTTCCTGATATCCATGATCCATACAACTTTCTAGTTACTAAACTGTCCTCCTACAAAATTAAGAAAGCCTTGTGGCACTAGCCACTAGCAACAGTTTTGAAAACTATCTTCAGGAAAAAATATATATACACAGTTTATATATTTGATTATAACTCTCCTTGGAGAAGTGTGTGTTAATATTTTGCTGGTAAATTACTTTCTAACTTCTACCTTGTGACTTTGGATATGTTAATTTATTCTTAAAACTCTCTTATAGTTAATTAGGGGATAAGCAGTGTTCTCTTCATTATTCATATGAGAAAATTGAAAAGGTCAGAGATTACTTTGTTTTCCTGAAACTCACATACCAAATTGAGAGAGGAGTACATTGCTCTGTGCTGTTTGTTAAATCTCCTGTTTTTATGGGAAAATTGCCTTATCACATTGTACTTCTTCATGACCTATTAGAGGGGCCTTTCCTCGCCCAGATTTTAGTTTCTTTTTTTTTTTTTTTTTTGTGGTACGCGGGCCTCTCACTGTTGTGGCCTCTCCTGTTGCGGAGCACAGGCTCCGGATGCGCAGGCTCAGTAGCCATGGCTCACGGGCCCAGCCGCTCCGCGGCATGTGGGATCTTTCCGTACCCGGGCACGAACCCGTGACCCCTGCATCGGCAGGTGGACTCTCAACCACTGCGCCACCAGGGATGCCCCAGATTTTAGTTTCTTGAGGAAGTAACTAGCTTTTTGGGAAGCACTTGTTCATTTACACTTAGTATCTTCTTGACATCAGCATGGGGTTATTTATAATTACATGCGCACGTGTAAATAAAATGATTAGCTATTCTCATATAAACATAATTATATCTCTCTAAAATAATGCATACGGAAATGTTACAATCAGTGATAAAGGGAAAGAAATCTGCATGACCCCTCCTTTGTATGTAAACAGTGGGTTATTGAGACAGAATATGTTTCCTGTGGCACATTCAGTTATTGAGGCCAATTTCAACTGGGGACTCATTGAAGTACTAAACAACAAGTGCCTTTTCCAATAGTTAGTATTCTCTATACAAAGCTGAGGTGACCTTTCTGCCATTTTCCAAGGACACTCCTTACATTTAGAATTTAGGCCAGGATCATATTAAAGAGCAGCATACAAGAACACAGCCAACTAGTTCTGAAACCTGAGATAGTTGCTTCCTCTTCCTGCCTAAAATAACTTTTGAAAATAAAACAGGTCATGTTGGCTAATCAGTGCCCGTGGGTACTATATCACTTCTCCAGCTTTGAACAAATCTGGGGATCACACTTTAAAGAGAGGAATCATAGAATGCCTGGAGCTAAAGAAGTTTGGTTTCCTCAGAGCACAGTAGTTCACTGCAGCAGATCATTTAAACTCGCTGTCAGTTAGGTTTCTTTTCTGAAATTGAAAGCATGAGCTAACGTGTTCGTTCACAAAACATTCACCTAGTTCTTAAGAAGAATTAGATCTTTCAGAGGAGTATTTTCAGGTATGACTGCCTATTATACCCATCCCACTGGCATTCTGGGATGAATAAGTGTTTGTGAGAAGTTTGCTCTTTGATGGCTACTTCATAGTCACGCCCTTATGTATGTAATACTTTTTTCAGCTAATTTTTAAAAAATACAGATTTGCATTTATGGGACCAGGCAACCAGTCTTTGTATGTTTAGTGAGTTTTTGCTGCAATATTAAATCCCCATCTCACTAAAATAGTGAGAAAGGAGTTCAACCTCACAAGTGAGAAAAGAGTAAGAATTTGCATCAAGAGTAAGAGGCATTAGGAAAAGACTGGATTGAGACTCAGAATTGTCTCTAACTAGGGCTGAGTTTAGATTCGTTACTTTGTTCCTCTGTGCCAGAGTTTCTCAGTTAATGGAAAACTATAAAATATATTGGAAACCCACAAAGTACTATGCAAGTATGTGGCACCGTGTTGTACTGTTATGATTATTATCTATCAAATGAAAGAAGTGATCTAAATAGTTTCCAGGGTATATCAAGATTGTAGACTCTCTGGGTCTGTAATTTGAGCATTAGCTCTGTAAGTAATTACATGGTGCTTGCTTGGCACATGCTTAGCAAACTATAAATGCTTACTTACTCCCTTGATTTAAAGAGATTGGACTTCTCTTAATCGGCTATCAGTGTACCTTCTAGTCATATAGGAATAAAACCTTACTGACTGATGGTAGGAAGACTATAAATGCTTTAAGGGACTGTAATTACTTCCTACTGATATTTAGCCCACAGAAAAAAGGACCATTGGGCAGGAATATGAATTTTTAACTTGACCAGTTCTTTCATAAGTACAGTAGAGTTCTTACAAAAGATATATTTGTAATGATGATTCCTTTTGCTTTCAGAGCTGAGCTATGCCTGGATTTTCAATGAATACCCTTCCTATCAGGATAATCGCCGCTTCGTTTCTCAAGAGACTGGGAATCTGTATATTGCCAAAGTAGAAAAATCAGATGTTGGAAATTATACCTGTGTGGTTACAAATACAGTAACAAACCAAAAGGTCCTGGGGCCACCCACACCGCTAATATTGAGAAATGATGGTGAGTTTTCTAAGGGATTTTCATAATTCTGCTTTTTGTGATCATAGGTTGAGTTCAGGAGGTTGTTATGTTATTGGCATGCAAAGCTTGACTGTGTCAATTAAATTTAAGAAAAATTTAATGCTTTTTACATTCAGTACCTATATTTCCTACACTAATATAAGATATAAACCCATGAATCCATTTTGGAAGGCTAATTAGAAATCTAATTGCTAATCTCAACAGGAATGGAATGTGGATTTAGGTGACTATAAATAACAAAGGAATCTATTTCTTGTTTCTTTCCACTTAAGTTGTGTACAGAGGCAAAATGAAATGGAAGGTTGAACAATAAGCTCATTAATCAATTCTATGTAATTTAATATTCAGTGTCCAAAGAGAAGTTCTAAATTATCCACATAACTTCTGGATTTATGATACTGAAGACATAGTTCCAACCACAGTGAAATGCAAGAATGTCAAGTCTTATCTGAGATAGAAGTTTTAATTTCCCACACTTTGGTAAGAATATTTCAAGAAAATATATGAATTTCACTTTACTTACTTAGATGGATGATATAACAGTATATGGTAATTCATCATGTGTGTTTTGAAGACAGTCTTGCAGATTTGTATGCCAAATTGTAATAGCACCATGCCTTTTCCCCACCATGAGTCCTTGTACATTCACAATGAGTCTTTATATGTATTCTGTTCCCTCTTCTTGAAATGCTCTTCCTTCTCTTGGTCTCTTGACTAACTTATACTGGTCCTTCCAGTTTCTTCAAATATATTACTTTCTCCAGGAGGTCATGTCTGTGTGACCCCTCCCCGCCAGCTATGCTGTATCGGGTGCCTTCTCAAACCACCTCTGCAGAGAAACTCTGAGCATCCTTACAGCATAGACCAAGCTTGAATTTTTGAGCAAATAATGTAGATTTCAATCATTCATTTACTTATTCATGCATTTAATATATGTTTATTTAGCACTTGCTATGTGGCAGTCACTACTCTGGACACCAGTGAACTAAAACCATAAGATCCCTTCTCATGGCATTTACATTGTTCAAAGGATACAGGTACAAACAAACAAACTTAAACAAAACCCAAAATGCAGTATTTTAGATAGTGCTAAATAAATGAGTATGATGAAACAGAGGTTCTGTGGGGCAGAATGTCTACTTTAGACAGGATTGTCATGCAAAACCTTTCTGAGGGGATGACATGAGCTGACACCTGAATGATAAGAAGTCTGTCCTGTGAAGATCAGAGGGAGGAGCTTTCCAGGCTAAGTTAACATCACATGCAAAGGCCCTGAGGCCTAAAAATAAATCACTTGGCATGTTCAGAGAGCAAAGAGAATGCGAGCCTTATAGAGCATAGTGACCAGGGTAGAGGGTGGTTTGAGTTGAGGTTGGAGACTGTATTTTATTTCAAGTGAAATGAAAAGCCATTCGAGGGTTTTATGTAAGAGAGTTATGTATGTTTTTAAAAAGATTGCTTAGCTACTGTGTGGAAAATGGACTTTTTAAAAATTGAAGGTCAAAACTGGAAGTCCAGTTAAAGATGATGGCCGTAATTCACTCAGTAAACGATGGCAGCTTGAACTAGCGGGTGGCAGTGGAAAGGAGAGAAGGAGATGGATTCAGGATATAGTTTGCAGTTTGCTGCCAGGACTTGCTGATGCATTGGATGTGGGAGGTGGTGAAAGAGAAAATCGAGGATGACACACAGGTTTCTGGCACAGCAGCTGGGTGGATGGGAATGTCATTTACTGAAATGGTTTTACTGAACAGGTCTACAAGGGAGAAATTCAGAATATTATTTTAGTCATTATTTATGAAGCCAAAAGCATGACTTCTCCCTTGGCAACAGAAAGAATTGTTTGTTTTGTGCTTCTTGGTCCATCTCTCTATCATAACAGTCACCTGGTATATTCATATTTACTTACCAGCCTGCCCTCCCCCACCCTGCTGACACTGACACGTGATCAAGCACAGACCACAGTTTTCATCCAGTTTGGTGCGAGGATGCAGCACAGTACTTGGCACATGGCAAATGTTAAATGACTATGTTGCATTAGGCTGAGTTACATGAAATAAAACTGAACAATCTCCTCAGTTTAACAAGAAAGGTAGGCAAAGGATCGATTCTGTTAAAAGCTATCAGTGCCATCTCTCTAGATCTAAGGATAAAAAAGTCTGTTTCGAGGTATGTGTTCCAGGGGCATTCTGTACTGAATTATTTAAAAATACAGCCCCTCTGGCCTCTGTCCGTAATACGCTCATGCCAAAATGTCTGTTCAGTGGTGTTATCCATTTTGGTATATCAAGGAGAAAATGTAGTCAAATATTGACTTTGATGCACTAAGACACAGCCCAGGAGAAACATCACCAGGGTTGCTGCTTCAGAGAGAAGGAACAGAAATTCAGGAACACGGGAAGTCCACAGTCTTCCTAGGTGACACAAGTTGGCCACAACTCTGCCTTCTGCTTGGCTTTTAGATTTATCTCGACTTGCCTAGTATATCTTCATAGAGATGACAAATGTGTTTTATTAGAATATTTTATCACAAAATTAGCAGACTAAGGATCTCATCCTTCAGCAATTAATGCCCCTTCTTTCCTAATTTCCATGAGAGCTGCATGGTGAAAATTCATCATATGTCTTTCCCATTTCG
Source organism: Kogia breviceps (assembly GCF_026419965.1). Taxonomy (NCBI): domain Eukaryota; kingdom Metazoa; phylum Chordata; class Mammalia; order Artiodactyla; family Physeteridae; genus Kogia; species Kogia breviceps. The sequence goes on along the minus strand of NC_081319.1, from coordinate 13,327,977 downwards.
GCTGGAATACATAAAATGGCTGCTTGAACTGTATTCCTAAGCACAAAATAGATTATTCAATTAGCTGTTGGCTGGAGGTAAGAGAAAAGGGGAAATATAAATCAGGAAGAGATTGCAAAATAAAAATGACATTCTTGTTAAAGTGTACACTGTGAGAGTAAAATCAATGAAATTATCGTTCTGCACAGTCTGGTGTTTAGTGACTGTATATTAGACTGCTAAGTGCAAGATGAGTATAGAATTTGTACAAGCATCTCGATCATTGAAGCTCACTCAAAATTTCATAGCCTCCTTCCGCCTCCAAAATGTGTGGTTAAGCAAGGCAATGGAGCTTTTTGCCTGCACTGAACCAATTGGCACGGCTGATCATTTCCCTTGCTAAGTGCAGATGTAGCTTAAAGAGCTAGGTATCCTCAATATTTAGGTTATTTCTTTAGAGTTTCAGCTAAGCAGTCTGGACTATGACTGTTTCCAGCCCCAGAGGTTACAGTGAGTCAGAAGTGAACGTTAGTCCATGTTCCTATCAGGAACCAAGGGCAACGTGCTGCATGGTGACCCATGGCACTGACCCACTCTAGCTCTCTCCCCCAACACACTGTGGTTCTGCGAGACCTTCATACCTGCTGTTCCATTTTCCCCAGCTCTTCACATGGCTCACCCGTGCCTACATTGCAGATCATGACTGAAATGTAGGGCAGGGTGTTGAGGAGGTAAGCCAGGTTCCCTGGGTGGAATCCAGCCCCACCACTTATTAGCGGCGTGACCTTGGACATCAGTTTAACCTCACCTCACGGTGTTCTCATCAGTCAAATGAGGATAGCGGTACCTACCTCAGAGGCTTTCTCCGTGTGTGAAATTATAGGTAAACTGCTTTGAACAGTTACAACACAGCAGTACTGTTTTGTACATCAATAACTTCCCTACCTAAGATATGCTCCACAAATTATATTTTTAAAAAACAGATTACAGAGTGAGTGGATAGTGTTATCCTTGTTTTGTAAAATGTATGTGGAGAATGACAGAGAAAGCTGGAATCCTACTCTCCAAAATGCTAACAGTGTTAAACTTTAAAGCAGTTAACTTTCAGTGGTAAAATGTTCCATTCTTAATTTATTTTCTTTCTGCTTCTCTGTGTTTTCTCATTTTTCTTCAATGATTAGAGGTTTTTTTTGTTTTAGAAAAATGTTTGGTGGAAGGGATATTCACATTTTATTGGATCTAGAAGGCCCTTAGAGATCACCCTATTTTACACCTTTATTCTTCGAGAAAGAAGGGAACTAAGGACCAGAGAAGTAAGTCAGGACAGCAGTGGGATCAAGTTCTTGGTCTCCAGTTACCATGCTATTTAACTGAGGTCCAGAAAAGATTTTTTGGCCTCTGGATTTACATATTTACATTATGATTTTGCAAATTTTATTTTGGGAATTCTCCTAAAAACTGTATGTTATTTGTAGTGTTCATCATGAGGAAGTACTAGAAAACTGAGAGCTGGACAAATGTGAGAGTATTTTACATTAGAGTTAATATTTATTTATCTAGGTTTTTTTCCACACTGCACGGCATGTGGGATCTTAGTTCCCCAACCAGGGATCGAACCCGCGCCCACTGCAGTGGAAGTGTGGAGTCTTTTTTTTTTTTTTTTAATTTGTTCATTTATTTATTTATTTTTATTTTTGGCTGTGTTGGTTCTTCGCTTCAGTGCGAGGGCTTTCTCCAGTTGCGGCAAGCGGGGGCCAGTCTTCATCGCAGCGCGCGGGCCTCTCACTGTCGCGGCCTCTCGTTGCAGAGCACAGGCTCCAGACGCGCAGGCTCAGTAGTTGTGGCTCACGGGCCCAGTTGCCCCGCGGCACGTGGGATCTTCCCAGACCAGGGCTCGAACCCGTGGCCCCTGCATTGGCAGGCAGATTCTCAACCACTGCGCCACCAGGAAAGCCCAGAAGTGCGGAGTCTTAGCCACTGAACCACTAGCGAAGTCCCTTAGCTAGGTATTTTCAAATCTGCTTTGAAATGATAATAAAACTCATTATGTGGGAAAGTGCACCAGTTGCATTGGTACTGTGAAAGAAAAAGATTTAATTGAGAAAAATATATCATAATTACTTTTACCACAGATACTAAAGTAGTCCAAGGATCAATATTAACCCAGTTGCTGGTTATTGATGATGAGCTTGCTCCATTGTGTGCTTCCTTCACAGATTTCAAAGAAATGTACCTATATTTCCATAAGCAAAGGTAATGGACCACCCATGGAGCATGACCCTGAGAGAAATCATAGATTTTGATGATAATCATAATGGCTACTTTTTCTGTCTTTAGTTATTACCCCTGACTTGCTCTAAAATGGCTAACGATGAAAAAAATTAGCAAAAATTAGGACAGTCTTGGGAAAATGAGATCAGGTCTGTGAGGTTGTTTATGTACTTTACATAAACAGGTACGTAACTGAGCATGAAAAATTACTTTATGGCCTTTGCCTTTTTTCTGTGTTTTCCTTGAGACTGGCTGGGGATTGGTTGGGCAGTTCCTTATTTTGCTTATTAGAACCAAGACAAATGTTGAGCAGTTTACAGCCAGTGTGTGTCAGATGGTTCTTTGTTTTGCACATTGGTTGTTAAATATTTTTGAATATTACCGCTAATTAGAATTCTCAATAGAAGAGCTACTAGGGAACAGGAAACAAAGGATTTATCCTATCTTAGAATTTCACATTCTCTCTCTCTCTGTCTCTTTTTCCTTCCTCCATCGCCATATTTTTATACATTGATAAGCATATATATGTAGGATGTGTGTGTATAAATACACATGAATTTATATACACTATATATATTGTCTTTGGAAGTTAAAATGTAAAACACTTTTCTGAATGTTTATTATACTTCATTGTAAATTTAAATTATTAAAAATTTGTATTCTCAATATAACAAAATAACTGACCATATTTTTCTAAGTCCTGACCCATTTCCCCAAGCCTAATTTTATTTAGCCATGACAACATTGAACAAGGTCAGCATTGAAGCATTTAATCTTCTCAACTTAAATCAAATTTTAACCTACTGGACAAGAGACCACCTGAGAACCCTAGCAGCGTAGAGTTTCAGAGCAGTCTAAGGTGGGACAGAAACAGACGTGCTGAACATAGGATTGAGAGTGTACATCATCGGTGCCCACCAGCTTTGTCTTGTTTGCTTTGGTGTCACCTAGGATGCAGTAAAAGTAGGGTAGCACTAAAAGTCAAGAAGAAAAAAAAAGTCATAGGCTTCTGAGGTGTAGTCCCAGATCTACCACTAACTCATGTGAGACAAATCCTGCCATTTCCTTGCTCCTCAGTTTTCTTAGCTATAAAGATGAGTGATTTATAATAAGTTTTATCTAAGGGTCCTTCTAGTCGTTTTCTGAGATGCCAGTCACAACTCTCTACCTTACTTTACTCCAGTCTCAGCATTTGCACAGGCCACATAATATCAAACACAACTCACCATACAGATGCTGTTCATTGGATCAGATTTCTTCTTAGTGCTAACAACCAGTCCTAGATGAATGCAAAACTAGGTGCATTCACTCTTTCGAGCTATCACAGGTCATTTTGTGAACCTTCACCTCTGTGGCCATTGGATTTCCTATTGGCTCAGAAGACTACGTTCCCTTCAATGTTCCAAATTTAAGACCAAAGACTAAAAAATTCGAAAAGAGAAAACTAGAATATTCTAGAATATTCTGGATTATCAATGGAATGTAATGTATTCTTCATTAAGATACTACCATCTGTTCATAGTAAACTTTCCTAATATTGCCCCAGATTGGGTTAGATCCTCAAGTGAGCATTAACAACCACAGTGGGTCTTCTTGAATAGATCAGGTTTAATTGTAGGTCATTTAATTAACCTAGCCGTCAGATTAAAATCCTAGTCATTAAGAGGATCTCTTTTTGATTGTAAACTTGATCTACAACCTTTTTTTGATGATTTAGCCTTTAGACTGGCAAGGATGAAACTTCTGCCTGGCAACAGGAAGAGATGTGCCCTTGACTTGCACGTAATTTTATATTACCTAAGATCTAGAGTTTGTCCCCAAACACGTTGCTTTATTTTACTCTCGCTTCTGCTTGCAACTTCTGTGTGGCTTTGTCACAGCAATCATGTCTTTCATTTAATTCTCTGACAACATCACATTTGAGGATCTGTGGGCATAAAACTTGTTTTATGAGAAGAACATCTGAATGACTAAAGGATGTGAGATATTTTGCTAAACTGCCATTGCTAATCTCGTTTAATAGTGTCTCAATGATGTGGATATTTTGAAACCTTGAGAAGCTTAGGAACTTGTCAGTCAGCTTTAGACCTCTAGCATAGTCAGATTCATTTCAGGTCCGTGGGAGCCAAAAGGTCTTAGATGGTCATTTCACTCTTCAGTTAGTGAGCATCTGTTAGGTACCTGTTGTGTATAGTACACTGTAAAATAAAATGATGTGATCAGAGCCCCTGGGAGCCTGCAGTTTTAGAGAACTGCAAATTAATTGAAGGTCTAAAGTTTCATCCTTATTGGAATTATTGAATTGAGTTCTGGGAAACACATTTACAGATGGAGGGATTTGAAATGAAAGAGGACAGGAGAGGTGTCCAGCCTAGAATACAGATGACTTGGGCATTCATTTGATCATGCATTTAAGCAAGAAATGTTCATTGAGTGCTTGTTGTATACTTGTCACTAGGGATACAAAAGTCTTCTATGTCCTCATAGATAATAGTCTAGCTTAGGAGCCTAATTACAACCTGAGGCAGGAGTGGAGCCAGACTGGGGATGATGGAGAATTAAAGCAGGATTATTTAAGCTTCGGTTGTGGTAAGAGCTACCAAGGAGCAGTGAAGGTGCAGTGAGATTATGCAAACGATCAAGGTTTGTGTGTAAGGAAGCCTGGCCTGGTGTTGGGAATCAGCTCAAGCTTCTGTAAAGAGTTGGCCAATCTAACAGGACGGATAAGAATTCCAGGCAGTGGATAAGTATTTTTTTAAACCAGGAGCTGGCAAATTTCCTCCTGTAGGCCAGTCTTGCCTGTGGCCTGCTTTTATAAATCAAGTTTAGCATTTTTTCCATAAAAATATTGAGTATTCTTAGCTAACTCCTAGATTCTCTGTAATTTTTATTGCTACTGTAAATGATATCTTATTTTTAATTATATTCTGTATTTTACTTGCAAGTGATTCAGCATTTGGCAAGCTTGCTGAATGAAATCTTGTTAGTTCTGTAGTTTGTTGATGCTGTTGGCTCTCTCAAACTTTGCTATCTTCCCCATTTCTTCTAAGCCAGGACTTAGCCAAACCTTAGTTCATGGGCCACATATAACCCACCACTGTTTTTGTAAATAAAATTTTATTGGAAAGTAGCCATGCTTATTTGTTTACATATTGTCTCTGGATGCTTTTCAGCTACAATGGCAGAGTTGAATCAGAGACTGCATGACTCACAAAACCTAAATAAAATCCTTGCTATCTGTGTCTATGCAAAAAATAACTTTGCCAATCTCTGACAACAGGGTAATATCTTTAAATATTTTAAGACTGTCCATCAAGACTTGTTCTTTGTGGCTCCAAAGACTTGAACTAGGACCACCATGTACAAATTAGGGGGAGAGGGACTTCCATGGTAGTCCAGTGGCAAAGAATCCAGCTTCCAATGCAGGTGATGCGGGCTCGATCCCTGGTCAGGGAACTAAGATCTCACATGCCACGGGGCAACTAAGCCCATGCCACAACTACTGAGCTCATGTGCCTCAACTAGAGAGCCTGCGTGCCACAAACTACAGAGCCCACGTGCTTTGGAACCCACACACCATAGCTACAGAGCCCGCACATCCTGGAGCCTGTGCGCCACAACTAGAGAAGAGAATACCCGCATGCCGCAAGCAGAGAGGAGTCTGCGTGCAGCAACGAAAGATCCCGCATGCCTCAACAAAGATCCCGCGTGCTGCAACTAAGACCCTATGCAGCCAAAAATACATACATACATACATAGATAAGAAAGACATAAAAAGTTGGAGAGAGAGTTGTTTAGCTCACAATATGAAGAACTTTTTAGTAGGATCAATATAAAAGTACTTCATCAAAAAAAGACAAAAGTCGGCTTTCTTTCACCTAAAAGATGGTGGCTTTATAATTAATTGCCCAAACTGGAAACTATTAGCAAATTACTTCAGGACTTGTAAACCAGGACTGTCCCAGGCAAGCACGGATAAATAGTTACTCTACCTTCATAGGAGACACCTTTCTGGAATAGCTCAGGTTATCTCTGCACTTTAACTATTGAGTAGGAAGGAAAGAAATGTAGGTTTGATTGAGGTCAAATAATGGGGTTTGTTTTCACCTCCCACAGCCTTCTGAAGTCACATTAAAACCCCAAGTGTAAGTGAGATACAACCCGCAGGTGTCTTATTCCTCTTTTCCAGCACTGGGAAAGTTCTTATTTGCACAATTATTGCCTCGAATGGGAATTCACTGATTAGGGGCTGGGTAGTGGTGGAGATTCCATGGACAGTCCCCTAGATCCTACAATGTCTCCTTCAACCCAGAGCAAAACAAACCTTTCTTAAAAGAGTAAAATGGTGAACTCATCCAAAGAAATGTGTATGACTAATCAGATATTTCCAAATATTTTTAGATAAATGTAATATATATCATATGATTCATTCCTCAAGAAAGGCCATGTGGGAACTTTCCATAGGACAATTTTTGCCATTTTTCTTCAGTAGAAAATCTCACTCTTTAGAAGTTGGTAAAAGTCCCTTCTGTGGTTTAATTTACAACTGCAGATTCCAGCTAAGGCAGGTGTTGGCAAAATCTTACGGCGCAAAATTCTGCAAACTGGCCTCCTTCTGCCAAGACAGCTGTCTGCAAATTGTAGTTAAACAAGAGTGGTGTGTGGCTGATTTCTCTTTTATATTCTATAATTTGGCAGTTATTCTGTCACCTTCTAGTTCTTACAGACATCAGCATCAGCCTTAATAATTTTTCAGGCTTTGAAAGAGAGATAATCATTGCCACAAGGTCGTCTGCAGGATCCAGGTTCTTGATTGGCGTTGTGACTGGTGCGACTCCGCGTTAGTAGTCATCTCCCAGTGACTAGCCCATGATGTATGTTACTCTTCGGTGCAACTTCTTGCTTTGGCTCAACACCTCCTGGTTGCTCCAGAAGTTTTTAAAGTACATCCCCTGGACCAGAAGCATCAGCATCACCTGGGAACTTGTGAGAAATGCACATTCTCAGGCTCCATCTCAACTTACTAATTCAGAAACTCAAGCCCTCCAGGTGATTTAAAGTTTAGGAACACTGGTTTTGGAAAAAAACACCTAGAAATTTGTAGCATGTCTTCTTTAGGAAATAAACTCAGTTATTCCATAAACAATTAATTGTTCCCTGCATATGCCACATCACTATGCAAGGCACTGGAAAAGAGTAACTACAAATGTCATGAAGATAATGATCAGGTCTGTGATATGCACATCGTAACCCCATTGCTATAGTTGGTGTTAAATCAATATTTATTGAATTCATTGGAATGTAAATACATCTAAGCCCATGACTCCTGAAGACTTTGATGTATGAAATTTTAAGTGACATAACTTTCACTATTGTTGTAGCAGCCGGTGCTCTCACTCCAATGAATAGAAAACATTGACAATCCATTTTAATGAATTAAGACTTTTTTCACCTTATGTTTAAAATTATAGATATAGGTATCTCTATTTAGAATTGAAAGCAAGAGTTTTCTCTATAGTTAATGTATATATTTCAGTCAGGAGAAAGGAAATATTGCTGAGATTATAAATCTTGGTTAATCCTGACAGTATTGTATGCACTTTTACTTCAGCTGTACCTTGGTTGTGTAGACATACCTAGTCCTTTATGTCTTCCCAACTTCCTAAATAGTTTGAAGATGGAAAAAGGATTCTGGAGCAGTTCCATCACTGGCCTCACCCTTTTTGCCTAATTATTATGTAAATCACTAGAGCAGCTATAGACCAGTTAAGTTCAAAAGTGTACAGGTGGTCAGAGGAATGACTTGAAAAATGTGCTTCTCTTTTAAGGGGCCTTTTGTTTCTTCAAAAATAAAAGGTAGGGCTTCCCTGGTGGCGCAGTGGTTGAGAATCCGCCTGCCGATGCAGGGGTCACGGGTTCGTGCCCTGGTCCGGGAAGATCCCACATGCCGCGGAGCAACTAAGCCCGTGAGCCATGGCCGCTAGGCCTGCGCGTCCGGAGCCTGTGCTCCGCAACGGGAGAGGCCACAGAAGTGAGAGGCCCGCATACCGCAAAAAAAAAATAAAAAATAAAAAAAGGCAACAGCTTTTTAAATTTAATGTAGAAAAAGGCAGAAATAGTTGACATGAAAGAAATAGTCAAATAAAAATGTAGCCTGTGCCAGATGTAATCAAATTAAATGGAACGCTTCACAGGTGTTCCAAAAAATGTTCATAATGTAGTTGAAGAAAAAGGCTTCCTTCATTTTTTTATTACTTAAATACTAGGACAGTCTTTACATACAATAAAAATTCTTTAAAGTGCAGTGAAACACATGCCATTCCATCTCTGATTCCTATCTTTATGTCCTGTAACTACTGCCATAAGCACCCTTCAATCTTCATCATTACTGATAACTCTGTTACTCGGTTCCTATAGCCATAAATATAGATCACTGTGTGTCCACCCAGAAATCACTCCATGTGACCACATAAACAACCTACACAGCGCATTTTAGAGAAACATGATCTGAAGTCAGTCAACTTGGACAAGAGCCATGATAGTACTTAAAAACAACTTCCATGCCCTGGAAGACTTCCATGTTTGACTTAATGGCTATTATGTGTCCCAGTATAAAGAGCCACATTTCTACATCTTTTCCTCCCTTTCACAAATTCCTATGTATCACAGTTTTTTCCATATGCCTTGTACTGAGCTAAGATTTGTGAGGAACAGAAAAAAATCAGAAGTACTTCCATTCCTCAAAGAAGTAAAAGTACAATAGAAGAGATGACAAAAGTATAAATAGCTATAATGATGATAGAAAACAGCAATGTTATTCGAGAACACCCAGAAGTTTATTTGTAAAATGTTTCATGGCAGTTTTTTACTGAGCACCTATTAAGTGCAGAGACAAAGATAAAAGCAAGCACGAAAAAGACGGACATATTACTTGACATCATGGGGCTTACAATCTGGATGGAAGACAGAACTAAACATGAGAAGTATACGTTGTGATGAAGGCAGAAGTCACAAATAAAATATTTCAGAAATTTGAAATCCTTGAAAGAGATGTTCTTTAAAAAATTTTTCAGTGAGGAGCCAACTGGTGGGCAAGACAATATTGCAGTTAAGAAGAACATGGCTATGACCCAGCAATCCCACTCCTAAGCATATACCCAGAGAAAACCATCATTCAAAAAGACACATGCACCCCAGTGTTCATTGCAGCACTGTTTACAATAGCCAGGTCATGGAAGCAACCTAAATGCCCATCAACAGACGAATGGATAAAGAAGATGCGGTACATATATACAATGGAATATTACTCAGCCATAAAAAGAAACAAAATTGGGTCATTTGTAGAGACGTGGATGGACCTAGAGACCGTTATTCAGAGTGAAGTAAGTCAGAAGGAGAAAAACAAACATCGTATATTAACACGTATATGTGCAATCTAGAAAAATGGTACCAGTGAACCAGCTTGCAAGGCAGAAATAGAGACACAGATGTAGAGAACAAACGTATGGACACCAAGGGGGGAAAGCAGCAGGGATGGTGGTGCTGGTGGGATGAACTGGGAGATTGGGATTGACATATATACACTAATATGTATAAAAAATGGATAACTAATAAACTAGAACCTGCTGTATAAAAAATAAATTAATTAAATTAAATTTTTAAAAACAGAAGGGTTTAGATAGAGGGCCTGGCCCAGCAAGAGAGCTATTACCAGAGATAACTACAAAGAGTATGGCCTAGGTGTGGTAGACTGGGGAGAACTCAGTGGACCTGTTTATTCAAATTCTTCACTCTATCCTATTGTCTCTGCAAGCAGAACAAACTTTGTTTACCAAACATTTGCTTTTCCCATATTTCTGTGAGTTGTCTTCCTTCCCTTTGAAGACCCATATCCCTACCCCCTCCTCCTTAGCTCAGGATGGCCTAGAAGCTTTAACTGCCTGCCTGTCTTTGACCCTCTGATGCCTGTGTGAGGCTCCCATATGGAAAAAATTAAATTTGTCTTTTCTCCTGTTAATGTCTTAATTAATAAATAAGCCAAAAGAATTTTAGAAAGGTAGAGAAAAAGTTTTTCCTCTCTTACATTCCCAGTTGTATTCCTGGCATCTAGGGCAGTAAAGAAAAAAGTAAGAAGCCGAATGCAAAAGACCACACATTGTATGATTTCATTTATATGTAATGTCCAGAAAAGGCAAATCTGTAGACAGAGAAAGCAGGTTAGTGGTTGCCGGGGGCTGGGATTGGTTCTGGAATTAACTGTCAACAGGCATGAGGGGTCTTCCGGGGTGATGAAAATGTTCTAAAAGTGGGTTATGCTGATGGTTGTGCGACTCAGTCAATTTACAAAATCATTACATGTTTTTTACAGTAAGTCATGGGAAACAGTGAGGACTGAAGCAAAAGAGATTTGATACTTTCTTGTCATTTAAAGACTGCTGTGGGCTACAGAGTGTAGGGCGTACTGAGGAAAGGGGTACAGGAGGCTGGAGGAGGGGATTTTGAGTTGGGGCCATAATAGGTGAGATTTTAGGATGAGGAGATAATAGCTGAGGGGACCTGGGACACTGAGCAGTGCTCTTTCAGTTGCTCAGGACAAGGATGTGTGAGACGTTTTTGATCCTTGATGTATCTTTCATAGTTGGATTACAGAAACCAGGTTTATATGTAATGTTGATAGAACGAGGGGGTAGGGGGAAAACCTGATCATGGCTGAGACAGTCTTGACCCTCCATATTTTAACCTTATCATTTCATCTCCCTTCCACTCACGATACACTGCAATGTAGTTCTTTTTATTGGAGTATAATCATACTTTATTGGAGTATAATTGCTTTACAGTGGTGTGTTAGTTTCTGCTTTACAACAAAGTGAATCAGTTATACATATGCATATGTTCCCATATCCCCTCCCTCTTGCATCTCCCTCCCTCCCACCCTCCCTATCCCACCCCTCTAGGTGGTCACAAAGCACCGAGCTGATCTCCCTGTGCCATGCGGCTGCTTCCCACTAGCTATCCACCCTACGTTTGGTAGTGTATATATGTCCATGCCACTCTCTCACTTTGTCACAGCCTACCCTTCCCCCTCCCCATATCCTCAAGTCCATGCTCTAGTAGGTCTGTGTTTTATTCCCGTCCGACTCCTAGACTCTTCATGACATTTTTTATTTCTTAGATTCCGTATATGTGTGTTAGCATACGGTATTTGTTTTTCTCCTTCTGACTTACTTCACTCTGTATGACAGACTTCAGGTCCATCCACCTCACTACAAATAACTCAGTTTCATTTCTTTTTATGGCTGGGTTTTATTCCATTGTATATATGTGCCACATCTTCTTTATCCATTCATCTGTTGATGGACATTTAGGTTGCTTCCATGTCCTGGCTATTGTAAATAGAGCTGCAATGAACATTTTGGTACATGACTCTTTTTGAATTATGGTTTTCTCAGGGTATATGCCCAGTAGTGGGATTGCTAGGTCATATGGTAGTTCTATTTGTAGTTTTTTAAGGAACCTCCATACTGTTCTCCATAGTGGCTGTATCAATTTACATTCCCACCAGCAGTGCAAGAGGGTTCCCTTTTCTCCACACCCTCTCCAGCATTTATTGTTTCTAGGGTTGTTGATGATGGCCATTCTGACCGGTGTGAGATGATATCTCATTGTAGTTTTGATTTGCATTTCTCTAATGATTAGTGATGTTGAGCATTCTTTCATGTGTTTGTTGGCAATCTGTATATCTTCTTTGGAGAAATGTCTGTTTAGTTCTTCTGCCCATTTTTGGATTGGGTTTTTTGTTTTTTTGTTATTGAGCTGCATGAGTTGCTTATAAATGTTGGAGATTAATCCTTTGTCAGTTGCTTCATTTGCAACTATTTTCTCCCATTCTGAGGGTTGTCTTTTGGTCTTGTTTATGGTATCCTTTGCTGTGTAAAAGCTTTTACGTTTCATTAGGTCCCATTTATTTATTTTTGTTTTTATTTCCATTTCTCTAGGAGTTGGGTCAAAAAGGATCTTGCTGTGATATATGTCATAGAGTGTTCTGCCTGTTTTCCTCTAAGAGTTTGATGTAAGGCCAGGCGCAATGTAGTTTGTCTTGATTTCCCAGGAGGACAAAAGACCTCTTTCTCTCGAGGCAGTTGTTTTTCTAATTAACACTGCTCTTGGGGAACACAGCCTCACACACAGCACTAAAAGGTGTTAACTTGTTCCTGAGCTCCGAGTCATACTACTGATATTTATGGGATGGTGAGTCAACTGTATGGGTTGTTTGTTAGCAAGTTCAGCAGAAGTGGGCGAATGCGGGCATTAGCAAGCACTGTCTCTGTATGGTCCTGCTGTGAGGGCACATGCTCAAGGGAAGGCAAACCCAAACGTAAGTGCAAGAGGACTCAGAGACTGACCAGAAAGGGGGGAATGTTTTTGTTCCTGAACGTGTCACGCATGGATTTAGTGTATTGGAATTTAGTTTAGGAGTGTTACTCCTGCGGTGGTAAGAGGCCATAGTAAAAGATTAAGATGAGGACTCAGGGACCAGAGTTGCAACTTGAACGTTAAACTGTTTGTCTTTAGTCGTTCTGTTGTGGGACTAAAGACAAACAGTTTAACCCCTTTGAGATTACAGACTTGCTTGTGAAAGGCAGGGACAGACTAGAACTGTGGTTTTCATTTTGCGGGGGTTAAGGTCCTTTCTAGTATGGTTTGCTGGGTATGGGTCCTTTCTGCAGAAAAGTATGCATCCATGAATGCCAAGATTAAGAATACTGAACCAAATTAACTCAAAGGTGTCTTCCAAATCCATTCCTCCCTGTCAGTCTATGAAAGGATAAAAACGAACAACTATGTTCAACTTTGCGCTTTTGATGACATATGTCACAGCAAACCTAGCTAGAGTCATCTGTCACTTGGGGTTGATTTCTTTTTTACACATTGAGGAAATCCCATTGCTGCTTCCGAAACTGTGAAGCTGCAGATAAAGAGGGTCATCTCTGCAAAATGAATGGAACTGTTTCTCTTAGTCATTGTACCTGTCCCCATCTGTTCCTTACTTTTAACCTTTCCATCTGAATCCTTCAGTGTCTTTTCCCTCTAACTGTGGGAAGCCTAAAGAAGAGATGACACGGAGGGTCCTGTCATGTTTTAGCAAGCTAGATAATTTCAAACTTTATATTGGCACAGTTGAATCAGAGACCACAGGAAATGACTAGAAATTGAATAGAAATAAATGTATTAAAACAATTAGAGTAGTGGTAGACAGTGTCAAGAATGTATTGATAAGAAATCATTCATAAGCATTTAGTTATAAAGCGTGGACTTAATTTGTTAGGCTGTGCCGCCTTGGCTGTAATTGTACAGTAATTTTCCAGGATATGGGAAAGTGGGAGAATGTGACCTTCAAGGTAAGCGTGCCATTGCTGCCTTTGGCAAGGTGGGTATAACTTAAAGGTTGTTTCCAATGGTTACTTCGTATTGTTCTTTTGTCACCGTTTCAGAATATATTAAAAATATAAGAATTTTGTGTTACCTTGCATATACCAATTTATGACTAATTCAGGTTGACCTTCAAAAGTGAAAGAAAAGTGATTTCTGGTGACAAATTGATTACTCAGAAATTGTCTTTATATAGACACAATAAAGCATGAACATTTTTTTAATGTATTTTAAATTTTCTGCAGTATGTTTCCAAAAAAAATAATTAATATATTCCTGGTGACTAGGACTTTATACCCCTTCCTCTTTTTCTTCATGACTACTTTTTTAAAAAAGTATTTTCAAGAAGCAATGGGGTACGCATGGAGAATTTACTCCTAGGCAGATGGTGTGGTGCTGTGATACAAATTTTTCTGTAGCAGTAACTGGGAGAGAAGCCATGATTCACGGCTGTTAAAGAGATAGGAGCCGCTTTAAATGAAGGAATAAATTGCACACACAGTGATGTGTAGGAGCATCCTACGTTAACAGAAAAACACTTGTGTATGTTTTGAAAGAATCTCCAAGACTTAGCTCCTTTGTTTATTCACAGGGGTGATGGGTGAATATGAGCCAAAAATAGAAGTGCAGTTCCCAGAAACGGTCCCGACTGCAAAAGGAACAACAGTGAAGCTGGAATGCTTTGCATTAGGAAAGTAAGTTCTGGTTCCTCTTCTCCCTTGTCCTCCCTCCAGCTTGGGCAAGTGTAGAATTTTCTTTGCACCGCTCGCCTTGATTGTTTCTGAAGTAACTGAAAAGCAAGCCAAGCCTCTCTCGCTGTGATTCCGCCTGCACATCTTTGATTTCGCCCTCTCATCGCGGAGAGGGGATGTGTCATGGAACGAGAGAGATTAGGCCACCACGATGGACATGGCCACAAAGGAGAGGAGAATGGGCAATTCTGAAAAAGTGCTTTGTTCTATTACAATGACCTGTAATGTACCTGTTGTCTAATCCAGAATGACAGGAAAACAATGGCTTTCATTTGAGGTACAGTGAAGTTGACTGTTTGGAAAAATGTGGACTTTCATTCGGGTCCCAGTTTATGGAATATGCATCAAACTGTATTTCCTTTTAAATTGCCCATCTCTTCTTTCTACTGTTCTGAAAATTTTATTTTATTGCAGTATAGTTGATTTACAGTATTGTGTTAATTTCTGCTGTACAGCAAAGTGAGTCAATTATACATATATATATTCTTTTTCATATTCTTTTCCATTATGGTTTATTACAGGATATTGAATATAGTTCCCTGTGCTCTACAGTAGGAGCTTATTGTTTATCCATCCTCTATATACTGCTTTGCATCTGCTAGTCCCAAGCTCCCAATCCATTCCTCCCCACCTCCCTCCCCCTTGTCAACCACAAGACTGTTCTCTATGTCTGTGAGTCTGTTTCTGTTTCATGGATAAGTTCATTTGTGTCAAATTTTAGATTCCACATGTAAGCAATAGCATCTTCTTTCTACTTTGGATTTCGATTTCCTTCTGCTTTGGCTAGAGATTGGTAAGACCTGATATTCTCTAAGAGAGCCTTTATTTTACAGAGTCATCTGAAAATTATTCACAATTTTATTATTCAATCTGTGGAGTCTTCTTAGATAAGCCTACTTGGGAACCAGTTAGATTTTCCATTACAGTATCTGTCAGAGGGCATAAGGGAGATGAAAAGCAGATCAGTTAAGATTTTGCCAGTAACCCTGCAGGAAAGATTTGGCATCAGTGATAAAAAGTGTCATCTGAAATAAGAATTTTTTGGTCATCTACGTACTTTAATGATGCACGTGAATCTCTCTGCCCAGCCCCACCTATCTGGCTAACCCATTGCTAACTCCTCATCCTTTTCCTGTACCCAGATGTTGGCTGAGGCAGCAACACTAACTTTTGCTCAACCCCTGTGTCAGCATGTAATCTATATTCACATGATTTTGTGTTTTACAGCAACCATGGAAGAAAGCTGTTCCCTTTTTTTTCAATTTTATTTTTAGCTCTAAAGGAAGGATTCTTTTGGTTTTCCTGTTTTCAAGTCATGGCAGTATACGCTGCAGTAGTATCTTTACTTTGGTGCTGAAAAATACAGTGATCATTTTCTATGTCCTGAAATCTTACCCCGTTAAATAAATTATGATATTGCTGTAGGATTGAACACTGTACCAACATTAAAAGTCAAGTTGTAAAACAACATGTGAAACCTAGAAAATGCCCCTGGTTTATTATTAAGAGACTAAAAGCACATTGCCAAACAGTAGTAGATGGTCCTGTTTTTTATTGTATATAAATATATATTTATATATATATTAGGAAACGTAATTCAAAGAAAAGATGAGAGAAGGTAACTGGTTAGACTAGAAATGTGTTTGCTGAACTCTGCAAGGTGAAACCTTGAAAAATCTTCTGTGGAGGAAGACAGCAAAATTTTCGTTGTTCCCACTTCAAAGGGGGTATGAATTACACACTATTCACGCTGCTTGAATGGCACTAGAGTGAAAACAAAGGACCCAAATTGGGCTCCTCCATTCTGCACAGAAATGTTTGGGTATGCACATCCAGCTGTGGAAACACATCATCATGGCCCGCTTAAGAGCAGGAAGACTATCTCTAAGTACGGTTATCTGTAAAGGCACGTATTAAGTGTCTATCTCATCGCATGTAAAGACACCCATAATGTACTCTTGATAGAGCCCTTTCTGCCTTTTGAGTTAGTGTCTGCCGAATGAACTTAAATTTCTCTAAAACAAGTATAGTAGAGTTGATGGCTCTAATTTTTTAAATACCATCTCAGGTTTTCCAGAGGAGATTTAGCAGGTCTTTAGTGTAATTACTTGTCTGTGTATGTTTTTGTGAAAAATAAATATGTAAACAATTGTATCCCCTGCTAGGAAGCCGCAGTCTTAAAAGCTGTGGTTAGCTCACTAAACCATTGATTTGCAGATTCAGTGAAGCTCTTGCAATTTAAGATGCATTCTAACAGTTTCGGCTGGAGGATGCTAGATGTCTTGAGAGTACTTAAAAGACCCCACAGATTGTTTCTTTCCTTATCTCACTACTTAAGTAAAGTTTCCTGAAACCACCCTCCTAATGGACTGCTACAAGTTGATGAGGTTCCACAGAGAGTGTCCCAAGAGGCAGCAAGTAGAAGCTGCCAGTTTCTTATCCCCTGAGCCTTGAAACCGACTCATCACTTCTGCCTCATTTCAGTAATCCAGGTAGCCAAAGAACCCACCAGTTTCAAGGAGAGGGGCGCCTGGACCTCATCTTAGTGGAAGGCATCTTTAATTCTCCACATTTGTGCATGGACATTTTTATTTTCATATTTATGATTTTAAAAGAAACAGATGCACTAGAAAAAATAGAACAAGCATATAAAAATCTGTTTTTATTTCATTGGTAATATTGCATACGATATAGATTAACTTATTTAAGGTTAAGAAAAGTTATTTGATTTTTAAGGAAAACACTAAGTATATAATAATACTGGAGATGTGGATATCAGTAAAACCATAATAGTGATACGTGAATAAATGACATTTGGGGAACACTGTCTAGTGCAAGCTTATAATGTTTAGACACAGGAAGGAAGGGATTGTAAGAAACAGTCTCTCTAACTTGATTCACTCCCATTTTTTCTTGCTCTCAGTCCAGTACCAACTATTATCTGGAGAAGAGCTGATGGAAAGCCGATAGCAAGGAAAGCCAGAAGACACAAGTCAAATGGAATTCTTGAAATCCCCAATTTTCAGCAGGAGGATGCTGGTTGGTACGAATGTGTGGCTGAAAATTCGAGAGGGAAAAACATAGCAAGGGGACAGCTGACTTTCTTTGGTAAGACTGTGATTCCAGTTTATCATTGGTTGACCTTCCTGGTATTAACATTATAAGCTGGGAAATTTGCATTCAGGTTTTTTTCAGAAGGATTGTTTGAAAAAGGATGGTGTAAAACACTTGGTTTGCTGCTTAATTAGCATGCCCTGGGTGATTCTGGGTGGGGAGAGTGAGGATGGGGGGCAGGGATGGAAGATATAGGCTGATAACATTTGGGGGATACACATTAGTGTGAACACACTTGCACAGGACCTATTTTCTCTCCTGCCATCAAGCTGTAAAACTGACACAGGAAACGTTTTTTTTTATTCCTGCTCCTGTTATTTTTTTTGGTTTTTTTTTTTTAAAGCTCTCTGCTTTACTTCATTCGAATTTTGATTTGGAGTTCATGTTAATCCTTTGTAATTGCTCCTATTTGGTAGTGATTTAATATGGTACTATGAACATTTCAAAATGCCCATTGTCCAAATTTAGTTCTTACCAGAGTGGAGCATGACAGATCTCTCTCACCCCAAAGACTTTTTCTGCACAGCTGCTCCTATTCCAATTGAATCATCAGCATTGATCCAAACATAATATAAATGTAAAACCTCTAGCAAGTGATCATCAATTGAGCCTATCTTGGAAACCCTGTTAGGGTATTGATTTGAAATCCAGAAAGGGATTTCATTGGATAGGCATTTTGAAAGCAAATTGAGTTCTCCCAAATTGGAATATGCCTCAATCCCATCTGTCTGGGGTATTGAAAATAAATATTATAGATTGATAAGTATTCAACAATGGCTTAAATAAACAACAGTGTATATTAGAAGGATGAGAGCAGTTCTTTAGGCAGGGGCAAGTTGTAGCAAAGGCTTTAAACCTTCCTATTTCTTGCAGTAACTAATACCACGAAAGTGTATTTATTTCATCACTTCTTCTTCCAGAGCGTTTTGGTTTTAAGATATGGGGAAAGAATTTTGTTCAGTAATCATGTAAGGTTTTATAGAAGCATGATTAGAAACTGGGTGGAGGTTTTGGATATCAGCTAGCCTTCAGCAACCTCCCCCATCTGACCCTCAGCATTTTGGACTCATACTTCTGACAGTGGCCACTTGGTGGAAGAACACACATGATTTTACCAAGTGCTTTACGTGATGACTTCAGCACCAGTTGTTTGAATAAATATGCACTTTTTGAATCACCCATCTTCCTTCAACAATAAAGGAACAACTGTACTCATGCCAGGTGACAGACCTGATGCTTGATCTGTGCTCTTTCATAAACTGTCATGGTTGATACCTTATTTGATTGTTTGAAAAGCAAAAGACATCACAGTTCATTGGCTGGAAAAACATAAGAGTGAAGGTTACAGATTTGTTCAGTGAGATGCACTTGCTGTCTTTTTTAAATGTTGAGGGTACATTTTTCTCTCCAGTGTAATAATTATTTCTCCTGTATCAGGTAGGAACAACCTGAAAATATTCAGGTAAATGACCAATTTTTTAAAAAATTAGTTGGATAGATATTTCCATCCAGTGGCGGTGGTTCCTAAGTGTTACTTATGTTGCTCGAATAATTGATTGAAGTCATTTTGCACTTCCATGATTTTCTTTGAAGTGAAATATCTGTTTTCACTATGTTAACAAGGTGTGAAATAGTCTGTTACCAGGAGTTGACATAGTGCTTTCTAGTAAGTCAAAGGTTTCCTGCACCAGAAATAGAAGACTCCAATGTTACTGTTGTAACATTGTAACATAATATACAGGCCTCCGGCCTTGTATAGTGAAAGGGATCCTGCCTGGAGTTGAAAATCAGGTCCTAACAGTGTTTCCCTTTTAAATGAAGTTGTCTGCATCCGTGCGTGGCGAAAAAAGCAGAATGAAATTTGCCTACTTTCTGAAGGTAACTCCGCTTTTTCCTCTGTTGTCAACCACCCTTGGTGTTAGAAGCTTGTCTAATAAGTTGACTTTCATAGTGCTGGGCTTTTGCACCTATGTTTATTCTTTTGTTTATCCTCAACTAGCATATCAGCTAGTTGACACAGAAATTATCAAATTGTTTTCATTCTCACAGGAGAGCTTAATTATACAAAAGTGCTTGGCTGTCGTTTTTTTTCTTTCTTTTTATATATTTTTTCTGGTCTCTAGTGGGTTTTTCCAGTGCTGTGTTTCTGATATGCAGCTGCCTAGATCTCCAAGTTAAATGAGTTATTATCATTAAAGTCACCATATATTTCACAAAAGGGGAGAAAGTAGCCCCAGTCACTTATCCATGAACGTTCTGTCCTTGTTAACAAGAAAATTTCTTAGAACATTAAGATGTGCTGTGCTCGGATATTATAAACCATGGGTTTCAGCTTAGAAACCTGCTTCTCCTTCTTGGTTCCAAGTTGCTGCATCCTATTCATCAACTCTTCACTTCAACAACCACGGGCAGGTGTGCTCACTTCTGTTCTGGCCTGACAAAATGGCAATTTTTCTGATCCTGTCCTAAAACCCTTTCACCTCCAGAGGCCCGCTGGGCATTGTTCCATTGCTCCTACGTTCCCTGTGTCAGGATGATAGAAGCCTCTGTTCCTGGTTGGTGTGTTTCCGCTGTGTCTGTGTCTTTAGGTTAGCATGTGCTACTTGCGGTTAGGATATGGGCAGAACTGAAACTAGTTCAGACGTAAAACAGTTTTACCCATCTCCATTCTCCCAGTTTATTTTAGTCATGACCTATACCTGTCTGTGGGGTCTAATTTTAATCTCCCCTTTCAGATATTTTTCAGCATAAAAAACTTCCTAAAAATAGAACTGTTATATATTCAGGGTTCAAATACCACAGATCTTTGTTACTTAAAGGTTGACATTTTCTAAAATGACTTTAATATACTATTAATTTGTTCAAAAGAAATTTTTATTGCCTACCACATGGCAGGCAATGTTGAGCACTTAGGGTTGTAAGACAAATCCCTGCCTTCAAGGAGCTTGTCTTTTACTAGAAGCTGACGGGCAATTTACTATTAAGCAAATAAATGAACTAGAAAATTTCATAGTGTGGTAAGAGTTGTGAAGAAAATGAGTAGGATGATAGGATAGCAAATAACTAGTAGCAGAAGAAAGGCTTCATAAGATAAGGTAGTCAGGGAAGACTTGTCTGAGATTTGACCTTGGAGCTGAAACCTAAAGGATGAAAAAGAGCCAGGCTTTCAAGGAGTGGTACATTCCAGGCAGAAGGTAAGGAAGTACAAAGGCCCTGAGACAGAAAACTACTTAACATTGCAATTAACACTGCATCGTGAGATGTATCCAGGAAGCTAGTGTAACTTAGTCATAGTGAGAAAGGGCAAAAGGTTTGGAAACATAGGAGGGTGACAGATGATGCAGTACCTTGTAAGCCAGCCACAGAGTTTGGGGTTTATTCTGATCATAACGGGAAACCGGTGGAGGATTTGAAGCAGGGGAATGACTCAATCACATTCATGCTTTTAAAAGACCACTCTGGTTGTTTTGTGGTGATTAGATTATAGGGAACCAAGAGTAAAAGGCAGGACAACCGGTCAAGAAGCCAACCAGGTGAGAGAGGTTGATGGCTAGGACTCAAAGAAGGAAAATACATGGAGGCTTGACATATATTTTGGAGTTAGAATGAGTAAGACACTCCCAAGTCATTCCTACACTTAGCCATTTTAGAGATAAGGAAATTGATTCCCAAAGAGAAAATGTTACTGATTGAAGTTACATGGTTATGTAGAGCTAGATTCCAAATGCTATGCCTGTTCCTTCATGCTAGAGGTTCTGAAACTTCAGTGTGCTTTAGAGTAATCTGAACATTCTATTAAAATACAGAATACTGCATTCTATCCCTAGAAGTTCTGACTCTGTAGAACTAGGGTGGGACATGAGAATGTGTATTTCTGTTAAGTTCCCTGGTCATGCTTATGCAGCTTGTCTGGAGTCCACAGTGTAAGAACCATTGCTCTCGTGCTAGGCTGTTTTCAAGTGGTAGAGTGAATCCTAAGATTAAATTACATGCAAGCAGAGGTGTTTCTGCTTCCCATGAAAGCTCGCAGCTTGCTGTCACATCAAGCATTATGGCCAGTCTACATAGACAAAGTAGGAGGGTGCTAAAGTAATTATCTTTGAAAAAAAGAAAGGGACGTTTAAAATGGATTTAATTTACTTGATAATTATTCATCTTTCCACCTCATTATACCTGTATAGTCACTTCCTTTTTGCACAAATAGACCAATAGAGTAACATCATTTAGAAGAATGAAGCATGAACTAAAGGAACCTGGTATTTAATGCCTTTTGTTCAGTTTCTCCTATATATAACAGGTGTTAAGAGAGTAAAATCATCTTCACCGTGAGGAAATAGGGAATATAATATTTGAGCGGTGAGCAGGCTGTTGTTCATAGAATCCTATAATGCTTGAGCTGGAAGGATCTACTGGGACCAACTCATTGATTTTTTAAAATTTATTTTATTTATTTTTATTTTAGGATGTGTTGGGTCTTCGTTGCTGCGTGCGGGCTTTCTGTAGTTGCGGTGGGTGGGAGCTACTCTTGGTTGCTGTGTGCGGCCTTCTCATTGCAGTGGCTTCTCTTGTTGCGGAGCACGGGCTCTAGGCACGTGGGCTTCAGTAGTTGTGAGGCGAGGGCTCAGTAGTTGTGGCTTGCGGGCTCTAGAGCGTAGGCTTAGTAGTTGTGGCACACTGGCTTAGCTGCTCCACAGCATGTGAGATCTTCCTGGGCCAGGGCTTGAACCCGTGTCCCTTGCTTTGGCAGGTGGATTCTTAACCATTGCACCACCAGGGAAGCCCTTCTCTTTGATTTGTATAAGTTAAAAGAAAAAGAAAAAGAAAAAAAGCCCCAGAGACATGAAATAACTTACCCAAGGTGATAGAATGAGCGAGAATCAGAGCTATGACTAGACCTGTGCTTTCTGTGTTCCTTTTCCTGCCAAGAAGACATTTTAATAAACTAGGTAAAGGGGAAAAAAATTCATCAATCATCCAGATACTTCTTCTGCTTATTTTCCACAACCAAAGTCATAAATTAAAACATCCAGTTGAACAGTTGACTTATTCACTTCCTATTTTCCAAGGTGATCACCTGATTATTGAGTCCAAAAGAGCTCTTTTTTATTTTCCTCTCCAACTTACATCTATGGCTATATGTCTAGACCTTTGTGGGCCATGGTCCTTTGGCTCTAAAGGCAAAACTGTAGCCATGATGACACTGCACATGGTGTTGGATTATCTCTAAGGTCAGAATACAAAAGCATCGTGTAGCATCTCATACTAATTTCCCCACAGATGTGCTATGTATATGTGATCACTAGATAATATTCAGCCCCACAAAGTGGCTTAAAGGATTGAATGACCAAAAAATGAGCACAGAAGATAAGGTAATTTTGCAGTAAAGCTGTAGTCTGCTTAACTGTCCTAGACAGAACTGATATCAAGACCCTCAGTTTCCTTGAGTGTCGCTTCAGATAGTCAACAATTTTTGTTTCCTTCACTTCAGCTGGTAGTTCCAATTAAGTGGGTTGGTGCAGTTTTTCAAGGGGTGCACGCTGAAACATTTTGTAAGTAATGGTCAGTGGGAAGTAATACAGGAGTAGGGTTACAGGGTCCTTACCCCATGAGAAGCTTCAGACCAGAGAAGAAAAAGTCACATCAAAGACGACGTAGTGAAATGCAGTTCCTTCCCTTACTCTGTCATCACAAAAGGCAGATGTAACTGTTACAATCTTTATCTATCAAGGAATATTGTTTAAATTTACTAGTAGCAAGTTTTGCAGACATGGATTCATTTATCTGAAAGTTTCTGTGCTTCTCTAAAGCTGGAGTCCTCAAATTTTGGGTTTCAGGTCCCCTTTTCACTCTGAAAGATTACTGTATACTCCAAAAAACTTTTGCTCATGTGGTTTATTTCTACCAATATATAGCATATTAGAAATTAATCCCAAGGATTTGAGTACTTTATTTTAAAATGACAAAGGAAAATCAGTGCATATTAACATAATTAACATATTTTAAGAAAACTGTATTTTGCCAAACAAAAAAGAGGGATGTTGTTTAGGTTTTAGCAAACATCTTTAATGTCTATCTTAGCAGAAAAAACTAGATTCTGGTACATGCTTCTGTATTTAATCTGTCACGATTGTTGTTTTGGGTGAAGTGTACGAAGAAAATCTGATCTCACACAGATGTGTAGGTGGAAAGAAAGGCTCTCATGGACTCTCTGAAAGAGACTTGGGGAACCCCAGTGGTCCTCAGACCACACTTTGAGAACCATGGGTTCAAAAGAATACTCCCTTTTCCATTGACAGTAGGGGCATAGTTTGAGAGCCTGTCAGGAGAGCACAGATATTGAAGCCAAGCAGGGCCTGTGTACCAGTCCTAACTGAGCCACTTTCTGAATCTGGGCTTTAATGTCTCTGGACCTCATCTGTAAAATGGGGACAATGACACTTAACTTGCAGGTTATGATGAGGTCAAGAAATAACATATATAAAGTGATGCTGATTGAGATATTATGTAAGTACTTTACTGTCTGTGATCGGTAGTACTCTACTCAGAAGGTGAATAGGGGATGGAGAAAGGAATGTATTTAACCCAATAAGAGCACATTCAGAGAAACAGTAGGCAGTGACCGAGTTGAGGATTAAAAATAAACATAAAGATGGGCTTCCCTGGTGGTGCAGTGGTTGAGAGCCCGCCTGCCGATGCAGGGGACGCGGGTTTGTGCCCCGGTCCAGGAAGATCCCACATGCTGCGGAGTGGCTAGGCCTGTGAGCCATGACCGCTGAGCCTGCGTGTCCGGAGCCTGTGCTCCGCAACGGGAGAGGCCACAACAGTGAGAGGCCCACGTACCGAATAAATAAATAAATAAATAAACAAACAAACATAAAGAAATTAGTTTGTGTTAAACTAGATAATAGCTTGGTTTGTATGGGTGGCAGTGGGCCTAGTGAACCAGGCTTAAGACCTTTTTCATGAACATATGGCTAATTTCCAATCCTTTTTTATTCATTGATTCATTTCTCAAGTTCTGAAATGACTACAGCACATCCAGGAAGAAAAGAGAAAATGTATGCTCTTTTAGAAATTAGGTAGCAGTAAAAGAGTTAAACCAACCCATTCAAAAACAATACACGTGATGGCACAGAACAGTTTTGCTGTTTGTGCCCTGTGAGCTGTATGTGTTCAGAAGAATAGCAGTTGACAGATCAGGGAAGGCTTCTTGGAGGAGGTGTTTCCGCCGAGTGAACACTGGGTAGGGATGAAGGGGAGGAGAACATTCCAAAAACACAAGTTGTTTTGAACAAAGATATGAGGCAGGAGCTGGCTTATTGGATTTGAGAACAAAGACCCTCATTTGACAGGAGCTGTGTGTTCACTGGGCATACTTGGAGAGAAAGTGGGAGAACTAGGTAGAACCAGATGACAGAGTACTTTAAATATTAGCCTAAAAATACGAAATGATGGCAATGTTCTCTTAATTTGTACAACATTTACAGTGTGCAAAGCACATTTGCACATCCTATCTATTATCTCATGCATGGATTACTTCCTACAATCATATCTGTTTTATATATTAATGAGTACCTATTAATAGAAATGTACCTGCCTTTGGTTACCCTTAAGTGTGCCTTCACATAGTTGGTTTTTATATTCTTTGTGGCTTATCATTGTTACCTGTGAGACAGTTGGCCTGGTGGCACCTCCTCTGCCATTGCCAGGAGTAAAAGTACAGTGCAACTTACATAAAGATGAAGAGATCACAAATAGGAAAGTCTGAGTGAAGCACTAATTAACAGAGAACCCAGGAGATCCGAGAATTCAGATGGTTCAGGAGGTAATTAAAGGTTTAGCACATTAAAGTCAGAAGGGACTTTAGACACCATCAAGTCCAGCCTCCCCTTGAATCAAATGAGAAAAGGTACGCACTCAATCTCCAGGTTCCAAATTCAAAGCTCTTTCTACAAAAGGACAAGATTTGGATACCTCAGGATAGTACTTTTCAACACGTATGTATTGTTAAATTGTCACGTTACTTTTTTAAACATGAAATCTTCAATATTTAAGACAAAGCAAGGCTGTCCTAGTTGAAGGACGTCCCTCCCAAGAACTCTCTGAGCATCATAGAACTGAATTTGAAAACCCTCATTAGCAGGGATCGCCAACCCCCGGCCACGGACCTGTACCAGTCCGTGGCCTGTTAGGTACAGCAGGAGGTGAGCAGCAGGCTAGTGAGCAAAGCTTCACCTGTGTTTACAGCCGCTCCCCACCGCTCACGTTACCACCTGAGCTCCGCCTCCTGTCGGATCAGCATAGGCAGTAGATTCTCAGAGAAGCACGAACCCTACTGTGAACTGAGCGTACAAGGAGTCTAGGTCGTGCGCCCCTTACGAGAACCTAATGCCTGATGATCTGAGGAGGAGCTGAGGCGGTGATGCCAGTGCTGGGGAGCGGCTGCAAATACAGATTATCATTAGCAGAGAGGTCTGACTGCACAGAGACCGTAAGAAATCAATCGCTTGCAGAAACACTATCAGTGAGGCAAGTGACAATTAAGCTGCATCTTATGGAGTAGACTGGACATAAGCAACACACTTTGGGTGTCACTGTCTCCCATCACCCCCAGAGGGGACCATCTAGTTGTAGGAAAACAAGCTCAGGGCTCCCAGTGATTCTGCATTATGGTGAGTTGTATCATTATTTCATTATATATTACAATATAATAATAATAGAAGTAAAGTGCACAATAAATGTAATGCGCTTGAGTCATCCCATAACCATCCCCCGCCGCCAGTCCGTGGAAACATCGTCTTCCGCAAAACCGCTCCCTGATGCCGAAAAGGTGGGGGACTGCCGCCCATTAGGACATTGATTGCTGGTGTCGTGTGGGGAGTCGATGAGAGGCTGAAGTCAGAGGACTGGAGATTCTGAGGGGAGATCAAATTTGGACCCTAGCACAGAACACAGCATTAGTATTTCTTGTGAAGCTCGTCCTTCCTTTTAGTGACTTCTGCAAATGAGAAGTTGAGGGTTTAAGAGGAAACTATAACAGTAAATTGCAAGACTCTCTACAGTAAGGTTGGAAAATGAATATAGTTCAAGTGCCACTACTGGGAATGTTGGATTCAAGGTAAAGATATTGACAGTATCTCAATGATTCTGTCAACAGTATAAGAATTCCAGCTGGAGATAAAGATTTGGAAAGCAACTCTATATATGGTATACTGAAGCCAAGTAATTATCTTCAGGCTCATAGAGCTCACTATCAGTATAATTCTTAAGCAATGTTAGCCAAACCTCTGCATTCCTTGGACATGATTCATCTTCTCCAAGACTGTGTAAGCAACCAGAAATAATTTTGAATGCCTACAGGTCATCATCCTAATAGCAATTTAAATTGTTGGTCCCCATTATATCCTTTCTTTAAAATGTTTAGCTTTCTAAGGTCTAAGGCTCATGATGGCATTTCTTTCTACCAGAAATTTCTGGTTTTGGACAGTCAGAGAGCCAGATATGTCTGAGAATTGTTTGACCACTAAGTTCAAGTTATATCTGTCTGCAATATAAATTGTTATTGGATAAGATGCTTGCGTGATTCCAGTGGCTGGAATACACATTGACTTAGGTCATTTCTGGCAGTTATTGAACTAAAGATTGAAATGAAGAGCTTGTTCATTTATCCAAGAGACTAACAGTGTCATAGGGTCGAATAAAACACAACCATTTAACCTTATATTTGAATTTGTATCTTGAGAACAAGACTTAAGATGTTGTAGAGGAGAGATTCTTCTGTTCAAACCTTGAAAGAACATGAATGGCCAAAACAGATGGTTCTGTTTTAATATGTGGATATGATTAATTCTGTTTAGTATTTGGGGTCTATATATATAATGCCCCAAAAGGCATTTAGACATAACCTTCTTTCTGAAATAATAGGGCTGAATCAACCTGTTCAAGCCTTCCTTGGAGCTATTTTTCAGACATGGAGTTATAAAATGTAGTCGAACCTAGATATTAAGTGATAAATACAACGGACCCAAATACATTATCAAAAACAAGTTACAGGAAACAATATTTTCTATTATGCACTAAAATGGACCATTTGTCATCCAAGGACTTTGAACTGGGTGACCCGAAGAGCTGTGTAGAGATATGAATAATTTCCATCAGGCACAGGACTATTCTATTACAAAAAACTCACCCACTTAGAGATGATTCATCCAATCTAAGTGAGTGGCAGAAGATCTGCACTTTTCATGTTAAAAAAAAAAACCATTATCTCATTCTTTGCCATTTATATATGATATTCCAATCCTGATCCCCTTGGGCCCATGTCCAGATATTGACTTCAAGAGGAACATGTTAATATCATTTCAAATTTGACATATATGAATTCATTTTACTTCGGGAGGAATAGGTTTTTAACCATTCAAATTTGGTTTCCACGAATTAATTTTACTTAAAAAAAAAAAAAAAAGGAAAATACCTGACGATGTCTCGCAAAGGCTGAATTTGCTGTTGATTTCACCTTGACCAGCACAAGTCACTACCACTGAGCATTCCTGTTGAGCATCTTAACCTCCATAAACCTGTTGCAAGAGACAGAATGAGCCCTCAGAAGTGTTTAATTAGTTAGAACTTTGCAAGGTCTTTTCAAAATCCTCTCAAGGCCCTCCCTTCCCTTCCCCATCTCCTTTTTGAGATTGCAAGGTCGTGCTTCCAGCTTTCTGTATTTTTGAAAGAAAGCCATGAATAAGCCCAAGAGTTACAGGAAATCTATGACATTGAAATCTCTGTCTCTGCACATGGTTTTGATGTTTCCTTTTTGAACTTCAACTTGACATTGCTTCATAAGTTACATTTGCCCTTCCATTTTTTTTTCTTCCTCACTGTCTTTGAATAGTTTGGCTTAGTTGTTAATATTCCACACAAATTTCTGTAGCTTTTCTTTTTTGCTTTGTTTTCATAAACTCTGTGGGGGGTAAATATTCAGCAGGTTGAATGTGAAATCAGGCAGACAACTGCCGTTAGCCTTATCAGGGTTACACATCAGATTTTCCAGGCAGAGAACTAAAAAGGTGTCTACCTTTTGAGCTCCTTTGCATTAGCAGCCGGAAGATAAAGAACAATGGTAGGCTTGCAGCTCTTTCAAGGATAAAGGTTAGAACCCTTCGTTCAAGTTAAAACTTGTTGATGTCATACCTTTTTTGAAAGTTGACCCTTTCACCCTCTCCGCACAGGCAGCAACGCATCATCCCCATTAGCAGAGGATTTGTAAAATTCTGTTTTGCTCTTTGAAAAACTTGAAATTGCTTATAGATGCATAAAAGGAGAAAGCAGCATTTATTCAGGGACCTAGAGACCTCTGCTGGTTAAGTGACGTGTTAGTGTTTTTCCAGTTGCCTTTATTGCTGGGAAGATAAGATAGCTTGGCCTCAACACTAGTCATTTCCTTTTGAGTTAGATTATGGATGGTCAGTAGCCTCACTGAATAAAGATACTGAGGTCAAGTCAGCAAAGAGACGAGTTAAGAATATTGAGTAGCATCTTCTAATTAAATACCGATACCAGTTCTGACTATTAAGCTTACATTGGTAGGCATTATCCTATGGAAGTGCCTTGTCAGAAGATAACATTCCAGAATGACAGCTGTGCTTCTCTCCTGCATGAGCTTTGTGCTGAGGGTCTTCTGCCTAAATATGTTTGCCATTATAGTTACCAATGGCACGGATTGTGCTTTAGGGAAGGCTTGATATTGATGCAGACTTTTTAGGGAACGTAGCTTAACCTTGTCTTTATCTCCCTTAAGAACAAGGAAAGAAAATATGACCTTGATTGAAGCATGAAAAATTAGGCGTAATTTTGGTGGGGAGAGTGGAAGAGGACATTGGGCAGTGTGGGAATCAAGTGGTGTCTTGAATTCCTGTGTAAGATGGTGGGCAGGACTTGATTTCCTGAGAAGGTTTTGGTAAAAACCAGGACTCATTCAGAGATTTGGAATTCCAGGGCCATACACTTGTGGATAACATTCTATCAACATGAAAGAAGTCAATAATAGAAAATGGTGATAGCCTCGAAGGAGAAAGGAGTCACAAAAAGTATGCATATGATGTGTGTGAGAGACACCCAGGAATATAGTGCCTTAAATAAGAAGTTTATTTCTCTCACATGTATCTCTCCAAAAATAGGCAGGTGGGTCTGGTGCTGCTTTACTCCACAAGGTCATTCAAGGTCTGAGGCTGGCAGGGCAGCGTTTTCATCCTCCTTAGCGCCATCTCTGAGCCCAAAGCTGTTTCAGTTGTTACTTTTTCCAATCAGTAGGGAAGGGCAGTGAGAGTCCAGGACAAGTATCTTTAAGTCAGTAACCTGGAAGGTGCTCTCATCACTTTCACACACAGCACATATCATTGGTATGAACTTAGTCCCATGGTTACCACCAGCTGCCAAGGAATCTTGGAAATGCAGTGTGTAGCTAGAGAAAACATGAGCCCAGCTAAAAGTAGTAGGCTGGTGGTGGGAGAGTTCTCTTATTAAAAGGAAAAAAGGATGAATAGATATTTGGGGGGAAGGGCAGTTACTTTTACCATATGACTCATGGTAGTGTTATTCATTCTGCCTTTAGTAATGAGAAAACCAGCCACGTGGGCTGCAAAAATACGACGTTCAGAGTTGGACATAGGGTGGGGTGTTTTCTAAAAGCACCCCCTGAACTTCTACCCAGCTTTGTAATTTGCAAAACCTCTGGAAAAGGAATTTTATTATAAGCCTATTTTTGTCCCTTGATTGCATATGATAAACATGCATTGAACATACACTGAATGTATGTCTTTGCTTTGTGAACTGCTATAGCTCAACCTAACTGGATTCAGAAAATCAATGACATTCATGTGGCCATTGAAGAAACTGTCTTCTGGGAATGTAAAGCCAATGGAAGGCCCAAACCTACATACAGGTGGCTGAAAAATGGTGAACCACTGTTAACTCGGGTAAGCAAATGGATGGTAATTGTGTCTTAATATTTACTGTAATGTTGAATGTGGTGTTGTTGCTATGGAAACAGAAAAATGACCAGTTGTCTCCAAAATAATATGCAACCCAATGCCATAAATAGTGGAAAAAGTGAAAGCGAATGCAGTTGATAAATACAAACTGTACATAAATCTGACCCTCCAGCCTTGTTCAACCTTGTTAAGCCTCTGTTACTGATCTTTGGTCTTCAGAGTTTAACATCTCTGGCTTTACAGTTGGAAAGTTATGCTGAAGGTCTGGAACATGTAATTGTACTAAGACACAAATTTGCGTGTATGCTAGACAGGAGTGAGTGAGTAACACCTTTCAGCATCCACATTCTCCCCTTCAGTGTGGTTTTATTATTGTCTTCCTTCTGAGGAGACTAGTGGACAGCATGGTCCAGTATGTTCACCAGCCACATGCCCACTGTGCCTCAGACGTTCAGCAATGCCATGTGCAGGCTCGAGACTACCATCTCTAATGCAACAGAAATAGAAGAAAAGCTAAACGTGATGAGTGAGGCCAGAGGCACCAGCCTATAGGCCCTGAAGCAGGCAGTAGCAGCTGCGAGCTCAGGTATAAAAGAATCCTCTCTGGAGACAAGGATACAATATCCTTGTAGCTAAGGCTTAAGTGCAAAAGCAAAGAAACTGCTGCCTGGCTTAATAGGACTCTGTGACGTAAGTGAGGTAGAAGGTACCAGGTTATGCCCCCTACTGGCCCTGGACGGGAATTGCAGTAGTCCCACCGTCCTCCCAGATCAGGACCTGAGAGAAGCCATGAGTAGTTCTGCTTCTGGACCAGCGGCCCAGGGGCTGAGGTGGAGGCAACCACAAAACTGCTAAATAGAGGGGGAAAGACAGACAAAAATGACTCCTTTTCAAAACAAGACTGCACACCAGTGTTCCAAACCATATACAAAAAAATTTTTTTAGAAAGATAACCAACCTGTAGAACAGTCTAAGACAGAAATCAGAATAAGTCTGTTAAGGGTGCTCAAAGACATAACTGAAGGAATAATGCCCATAAAAATAAGTGAAGGTGGGACCTTAGAATGAGGAACAATTGTGTCTAGTTTAATTTTCCTTATGTATCTTCCTACTGAAGTCAAATGTTCGCTGAAATTTGACATTTTCCTCAGGCCCCAAGTTGAGAGCCGGTTTTTTGTGCTCAGGTTTCCTCCCCCGTCAGCCCCCAGAGAAGAGCCACTGCTCTGAGCGCTGGCCAGGATGTCAGTGTGGTGTGCGCAGCCCCAGAGACGGGCTGGTGTGATGAGCCTCGTCCACACCCTGCCACCCACGCCTCTGCCTGTCACTGCTGGACTCTTTTTGGTCCCGTGATTCTCTCAATTCTAAAAGCCAAACTCAAATCGCTAGAGTGTAAGTAGCCTGGTAACTGGCATTTTCTTCCCTTTATTTAATGTGAGAGAACATGGATGCTTAGATTCGATCAAAGCCTAATACGGTGTCCACCCAACTAAATCACAGCCCTGGGGCGAACAGAAAACCCGTATGTCTTTATATATTTTACTTTCTTAAATGGCAGGTCTTCTGGAGAAGAGGAGATCCTATAAAAATTGACCCCTCAACTTACGTAGCCTCAGGCTGATGAGTGAGGATGGTCTTTTGTTCCATACACTAACTTTGCTTTCTTCAGATTGGCTACCAGCAGTAGCCAATGGTCCTAAGCTTAGATCGTGCCAGCGATAGCAGTTGAGTAAGGGAACATTACATTATTATTATTTTTTGTGTGTGTGGTATGCGGGCCTCACTGTTGTGGCCTCTCCCGTTGCGGAGCACAGGCTCCGGACGCGCAGGCTCAGCGGCCATGGCTCACGGGCCCAGCCGCTCCGCGGCATGTGGGATCTTCCCGGACCGGGGCACGAACCCGTGTCCCCTGCATCGGCAGGCGGATTCTCAACCACTGCGCCACCAGGGAAGCCCGGGAACATTACATTATTAATACCTACTCTTTTTCTTAGTAAGTTTTGGCTGACAGTAAATATTTGTCTTTACAAATATTTAATCCAAGAAGATTACAATCCTGTTAACCTTCAAAGTGTTGCCTGATCATAATCTGAGTGTTTTAACTACTCTAAACGGTAAACTTACTTGTATTTCCCACTCCTCATGCACCGTTAGCACAAAGCCTTGGAGTAAAAAAAGCATTTTAAATTTCAAGTTCATCTGTTTAGAGGGGATATTAATCTGAATGGTTTCACTGTTAAATCAATGAGAGCTCAAGAGAGTGCTACAATTTAAATTCCATTTACCAACTGATGTACGGGTTGTTCCATTTAGCATCTGACCTGCCACAAATTTAGTTGACAGATAAATAGATCGTGGTATGTAAATTGCTTATGTGATAGCTATTTTCTTCCCATTAAGCCCCTTTGATATAACATGCGGCAAAATTGCCTTAAGGTCTCTGTTGTAGAAGGTCATTGTTTTGTGTTCCTCTTTTCTTTCACAGGATAGAATTCATATCGAGCAAGGAACACTCAACATAACAATAGTGAACCTCTCAGATGCTGGCATGTATCAGTGTGTGGCAGAAAATAAACATGGAGTTATCTTTTCCAGCGCAGAGCTTGGTGTTATAGGTGAGTCTTTATACTGGAAAGAAAAAAAGTAAAAATTCTTAAAATCACGAAACTACCATGTCCTCTGCCAAACATAAACGTTCAATCCAAGAAAAAGGGGTGAAGAAATCTTTAGACCGAAGATATGGCTCGAGAAACAAGGAATGACTTCTGCAAACAGTAAGAAGAGACCATTTGCTAAATCAGCTTCTCCTGATGCTTCCAATGGGTGATGCGGTCCCCTTGGCACTCATTTTTATTCCTCTGTCAACCCCTCTTCTAAATTGAGTGAATTTTATGAAATGCTTTGGCGTCTGTTGCTATCACTCTGATTGGGCTTGGAGAGAGGAAGAGCGGACTTGGTGTGGAAAGGTGTATTTGAACAGCCAGCAAAGTGCATCTTGTCTTTCACCTCTGAATTTTCCAGGCTGTGCACTGGTGGTCTCTGCCCCTCCAGCTCCATTTTTCACCGTGTGCCCCTTTCCTCCTGCTCTTCAGCAATGACGAACTCTCTGTGCTGCATGTTCACCACCCTCCCTTCCTCCACAGTCCCCTGGTCCACACTGTTTCCTCTGCCTAGAGTGCTTTTCTGTCCCCTCTTCATATATCATGCTACTGTTTCATTTTACATTTGGTTATGTGATTTTTCTGTCTTTTTCTCTAACTGCCCTTTAACTTCCCCATGATGTCATAGACCATATTTGGTTTAACTCATCATTTAATCCTCAGGACTTAACACAATGTTGAAGCACAAAGTATGTGCTCAATAAATAATGAATGAATGTAAGGATGAATGACTGTACTAAGTGATGAAGGAGGTGAGAGACTGTTAAAAAAATGAATTAATGAGTCAAGTAAATCATTGAAAACACAAGTTAAGTGAGTTAACAAACATATGGGCATTAAAAAAAAAAAAAAAGAAAAAACAAGGAAACAAGAACTCCAGGCCATCAACTTGCATTTGTCTTGTAGAAAAATCTTGACCCTGACTTCAGAATTTATCTTAAATATCCAAGCAGCAGTTCTTCTTAGAGAGAACCTAATAGAAAGATTATAAATAAGAGAAAGGCAGCACACAAAGGGAGCTGATTCCATAAGCCCTGATAATTTTCCCAGATTCAGAGACCTGACTTGCCCTTCTGTTAAGCACTTCTTGGTGCCTGGCATGTAGATCTGACATGCATAAGTAGCTGCTGCCGAATTGAATGTCTTCCACCCTCTGCAAGGTAAAAACGGATGGAAAAGCTTCCATAATTGTTTTTCTCACCAAATTCTTTACTTGAACCAACATCCCATCAAACACAAGAATTTGTGAGAGTTCACGAGGCTGCAGTCTTTCTCAAAGAGGTCTAGGAGTATCCTTTTCTCCCGGAGTCATCATCAGCTTGGCTTAGCCTGCTGTAAGGATGACCTAAACACACGTATCTCCCACCCTATAAATATTGAGAACGATAATTCCAACTTTCTCCAGGACAAGTACAGTGATCCCACGGTGGCCAAGTGGGCTCTGATTATTGGTAGTTAGAGCCGATTCTTGTGGAACGCAGTTCACGAAGGTAGATTGCTTCGGATGTTCTTCAGAAAGAAGTGTGTTCTCTGTTAAACACTATGTCAACTGGTTAGAAGAACAGCTAAAACTGAGGGGGTGTGGCCTAAGAAATGAATCACGTAGTCCTGAAACCTTCTAAGTGAGTGCTGGCCAATTGCTAAGTCTGGGGATGCCGTGATAATTTTAAAAGATTTTGTAGGTCCCTTAGTTAAAATGAGAAAATTTGACAGTAACAGATGACTGGAAATCATGGGACATAGTCATGGGATAAAGATAGAGGATGACTAAAGTCCCAAAAGCAGAGCCAAAAGTGAGAAAGGCTGTTAAATGATTTTTATCAAGAGCACGTACCCACAGCTGAACATAACAGTATGTAGAGATATGTATGTGTGTATACGTCCATCTCTATATATCCATATCTATATCTATATATATGTATGTTATGGTTTACATTTATATACCCCAAGATCCTCACCAAATCCTTTCCCTTCCCCCTACCCAGGGTTCAAGGCCTGTGAGGTAGTAATCACTGCTTCAACTCATACATTCAGAGGTTTATTTCAAATCATTTCCAGTTGGAACTAATTCCAAATGAATTCTTGATCTGAGTCCTTTCTTAAGTCCCTTGAGATCAGCAAGCAAGGTCAGTAAAGATAACATAAAAATGCCTGAGAGGTTATTTAACCCCTGATTTCAACCTTGTTGAGTATGAGAATGGTAAGGCATGTCAGTAAATGATACAGGCCAAGCAAGTGGTGAAAATAGTAAGTCTTCCAGAAATTCAGGAAAGAGTTTAGCTAATGGACTGGGCTAGTCAGGTGAGCTTTGAAAAATAATTTTTGTACAGGCGAAAAAAAAAAAAAAAAAAAAAGAAAAGGACCAGGAACATTGCAAAATAGAGTGAAATGGCCTGAGCAAAGGTTCAAAGTTATAAAACATCTGGATAGTTTCTTGCCCATAGAGAATCCTGAATGTTTTTCAGAATTTTTGATTCAAATACATAAAGCGTACAGGCAAACTTTAAACTTGAAAGAGAAAGATGGAAAAAGTAATTAATGGCCAATTTTAGAGGATCTTAAACAACAAGTTTAGAAGTTCCCTCTTTAATATCCCATTTTTCCTGCCCCCCCCCCAAAAAAATCATGCTAGTGTATTCCAAGTGACTTGAAGGGCATTTAAGTATTGAATGGGTGAATCCTAGAGCCCATCTGAAGTGAAGGAGGGAGAAGACATTTGACTATTTAAAAATACACATAAATTAATATTGCTTGAGTTGGATAAGCTCTAATACGATTGTGTTTCACAAGTCACTTTGTTTCTTGTCGAATGGTAATAGTTTGACTCTTATGGATCAAACAACTGAGTAGTTATTACCTGTATTAGAATCTTAGAGAGATTGAATTGCACAAAGAAACAAAATGAAAACAAGATACTTCAGTATGAGGAAGAAAAATGGAGGTTGGTTCCAGCTATCGATCAAATTTCAGCATCCTCCAATGCTGGAGAGGAGATTCCCTTTCATGCTGGGTAATAGCCCTAAAGTCATGAATAAGAGATGGTTAGGAAGCATATATTTAATGGGCTTTTCCCTTGGTCTTGTTTTATGTGTTCTGGCTGGGTGTTTAATGTATATGTAACATATCTATAATTAATGGGTTGAAACTGCTAAATAATTAACCTAGGTGCTGGGTGATTTATTCACCGGGTGGGTGAATGTCGTAGAGAGACTTTTACCTTGAGGTCAGTTTATTACAGTAGGCTTGGTTATGAGTACATCAGATAGAAATGTCCTTGTTTGTGACTGACCTATTGCAATCGATAGTTTATTTTTCCTCAAGGCAACTGTTCCCAGACTTTTTCTCCTGTGTTAGCCTAGGTCATGGATGAGATTCGCTCTTGTGACATATGCTCGTGGGCATCCCTGAGGTGCTACACAATTCCCTGGGTCACATACCATCATCTCTCTCTCCACTCATGAAGGCCTGTTGGACTTAGAGTGAATAGAGTCTTATAATCTTGGGGAAATTTGAGTCTTTTATAAAAAATATAATTAAAAACACCAAACTAGGTATTTTATTGATTTAAAAGTAACTTTCCTAATGAAATATTTCTATTCATGTTTAATGTTTGTGTCCACTTAGGTAGGTGATCATACTGGTACTAGGGAATGCTGACTGAATTGCTAAACTTGAAATTTTCTGTGCTGCTCCGACAGAATACTATGTCATTCTGTATATATCCTGATAGAGGATGCCTAAGCCCTCAAAAGCGAAGGCAGGGATTCAGGTTCCTATGAGTCAGGGGAGGGGTGTCCTCTGGGAAAAACCTGGAAGAGAAAGCAAGCTAGGGAGGGGATGGAGGGCAGCTGAGCAGGGACATGGTCTCAGGTGAAGTCTCGCCTATATCGCATCCTGGATGGGGATGTCTAGAGTATAAACTGCATCTCAGAGCTATTCCTACCTGAGGCAAGGAGGCTGGCCTTTTAGAAAAATCTCTGTATCAGTTATTCATTGGACTGCCCTTTAGGTGGTGGTAGCAAGATCAGGGCAGATGGAGGAACGCCTCCCAGTCAATTTCCCAGAGAAGTGGGCAGCTGGAGGTAGTAGACAACCAATGCTCGTAGCAGCTGGGGCCCAGAAAAAAGAATCTGAGTGAGGGTACCAACAATTCTGTACAGAAGACAAGTGATTTGCTAGAGCAAGGTGCTTGGGTACTGGGTCCAGTTTACCTGGGTCATAACCAGCAGTGCCACTAGAGTGTCTTTGATTCTGAAATGGGATGAACTATCCCAAAGAGCAAGTGGGTGTCTTCACATTCAAGTGGTCTTGAATGTGACCTGACTTTGCCAAGACAGTATAAGGGATAGAAGTAGCTCCACCCTGAGGAGTTTCCGTCTGATGGTTCAGAACCGTGGAGATTTTCCTGGCCCGTGTGGTGGAGAACATCAGGCCCTGGCAGAACATTCCAATGCCATTAAGGAACTGATGGTCCAATGAAAGTGAGGTGCAAGCTTGAGCGATTTTGTGGTGAATTTGGCATTTGTCCAAATGATTGGCTCACAAATTAGAAAAACATTAAGGCTAAGCTGAAATCTATTTCACAGGGACTTCCACAAGTGCTCATCTGCATAAGTCTGATTTCTCAACTGCCTCGTTGAGCCAGATTACAAAATAATCAAATGTGCTGAGTGTGATCAGCATCCAATGAGAGGACGGACGCCTTTCTTACCCACATGTCATCTAGGCAGGAGCTTTGCGTAACTCGTCATGAAGAGGGGGAGCTACGCGATTGGGTCTCAAATGCAAATTCGGTATCTTTTAACAAGTTGCTAAGCCCGCATTTATCAGTATAATGAGGGTGCTACTGTCAAGACTAAAAGAGGTCACATGTGAAAACTTCTTGCAAATCTAAAAGTGTAGCAGTAGGGCTTCCCTGGTGGCGCAGTGGTTGAGAGTCCGCCTGCCGATGCAGGGGACACGGGTTCGTGCCCCGGTCCGGGAAGATCCCACGTGCCGCGGAGCGGCTGGGCCCGTGAGCCGTGGCCGCTGAGCCTGCGCGTCCGGAGCCTGTGCTCCGCAACGGGAGAGGCCACAGCAGTGAGAGGCCCGCGTACCGCAAAAAAAATAAAATAAAATAAAAGTGTAGCAATAGAGCAAGATGTGTTTTGTTTGTTTGTTCGTTGCTGTTTTTGACTAGTATCCGTACTGAAAGCTTATGATGTAGACAGCTGCACAATCACCAGAAAACCCCATTTTAGTGGTTCTCAAATTGTGCTGCCTATGACAGTCATCTGGGGAGTTCTCTAAGAGCCCAATACTCTACCATCCTCCCTACCAACTAATTCAATCCCTGGGCCTGGGACCCCGGGGCCCTTTATTCCTTAAAGCCGCCCAGGTGTGATTCCAGCGGTCGGCACAGTTTGGGAACTTCTGCTGTAATTGATCAGATCAGAAGGTAATTACGTTTTCCCATGGTGTTGATTCTCAAACTTTACCACGCATCAGAATCTCTTGGAGGACTTGTTAAAACACAGATTGCTGAGCGCTACCTCCAGAGTTTCTGACACAGCAGTTCTGGGGTGGGGCCTGCGGACGTGTATTTCTAACAAGTTCCCAGGTGATGCTATGCTGCCGGTCCAACACTGCGCTTGGAAAACCACGATCCTGAAATAGGAAATCTAGCGTGAACAGAGGGTTTTTTGTTGTTGTTGTTGTTGTTTGTTTGTTTGTTTAAGTTGAATATGGTCTACCTGGCAAACCTTCTGATTTGGATCAGGACTGTGAAACTGAAGTCCTTCTGCAGCAGAGAAATAGCAAGCATCAGGGATTCCAACCATGTCTTAAAGGCCCCATTTTACCAAGATGGTGAGTTAGCATTAGGCCCACAGAGTGACTTTGGCTGCCATGTGAGGTTTATACTTAGATGTTCTTGGCGTCTCCCTTCAGTGGCTTAAAGCCAACTGAAGGGAGACTTTAAAATCTGAAGGATAAATATTATGACAATTCCTTATGTCATTTCCCCCGTAGAAATGCCTTCAGTGAGTTAGAGTTTAAAATATAATTCAGGAATGCAGCCTAAGGCATCACCGAGTCTTAATCCCATGTACTGTTGGCCCACTGTATCTGCAAATTCAGTGTTGTTGGATTCAACCCACTGTAGACTTCGGAAGCTATGGATACTGAGGGCCGGATGTCCTATCCTTCCAGCGAAGTCTGAGTTTTCTGTAAAAGTTCTCTGAAGGCATTATCCATTCCAAAGTCCTTAGTCCTTTACATAAAGGGATTTCCAGTAAACTGTTAAGGTTAGAATCAGGTGGAAAGTTAGCCTTCTAAAAAAGTTTATGGTTTGGTTTGGTTTTTTTTGTTTGTTTGTTTTTTATTAGTTAGAAAGAAATATATTCTTTTTCCCTCTCTGCCCATCACGTTGACTTGTCTGTTTTGGCTTCAAAGTAGCTCACTTTATTGTACTAAGTCTAGTAAGATAGTTTCCTACCTTACCTATGTTTGACATCAGCCATATTTTAAACGCATTTATTACTTTATGTCTTTTACCATTATCTGCTACAAGTGTCTGTGAATTACTGAATAAATAAATCAATGAAATATTTTTTCTCTCCACTACTTTCTGGCAGCAAATTGATTCTCTTTTAGTAGTCTGATGCAGGGAGTGTTAGAATTGGTGTTCACAAAGATTTAGCAGTGAGTTTCAAACCTTGTTGCATTTTAAAACTACTTGGGGATCTTGTTAAATTCAGATTCTGATTTCAGATCTCGGGTGAGGCCTGAGAGTCTGCATTTTTAACAAGCTCCCAGGTGATCACCAATGCTTCTTCTCTGAGGGTCACTGTTTTAGTGGCAGACATAGTAAAATTTAAATTCTCAGGTCCCCTTTCATGGTGGGTGGAGTTGAGGAGGACCTCCAAGTGATTCTTGTGATCAGTTAAATTTAGGTGCCCCATCTAAGATCTGCTCTATAGAACCCTTTGTTATCCTATCTTAAGCCATCCCAGCGGAGGAGCTAACTTGTAAAAGCAAGTAGGAGTTGGAGGGAGGAATAATGATTGTTGGTATGACCATTCTACTTCCAATTAATCCATGCTTCCATGATTGAACCTAGTATTGACAAAAGCTCTATTAATCATGTGAGACAATTTCTTCTAGAAACAGAACGTTTGTACCAACAACATTCCAGCTTTATTTTTCCCAACATGAACAGACATTGGCTCTTCTAGGCTCCTGAAGAAATTCATTTGTACTTAGTATGAGGCACGTTGCTTTTAATAAAGCCTTTTGAATGTGGTTGAAAATAAGCATAGCACAAAGGCAAAAAAAAAAAGCAACAAACCAAAAAAACAAAACAAAAAACTCCTTCAGTTAAGTGCCTTATTGAAGGAACGTGATACGCAAGAGATCAGTCACTGCTGAGCTATATAAACATCGGTTGTCCACCTTGCAGTATGTTTCTCTTGAGCCCACATGTCTAGGTCAGGGCACATGTACCTGAAGCCCTTAAAACTGCTGTGTTATTGTCACTCACGAAGTGTCGGGATACAGATTCTTTAAACAGAGTGAACCAATCAGAGGAATTGGAAGAGAACTGAAGTTCCTGTCTTCTCACCACTGGGTTGTCTGGGAGTACCAGGGAGGAAAGGGGAGACGGTCGTGTGTTGCCTCAGAGAAAGGCCCAAATCTGGGGAAAGCTGAACTCCCAGGGCCCACTTGCCCTGTACCCTTCCCCTAAGTACGTGCTTTAGGGAAACAGGGCAAGGATATTATGTGCTGGAGCTAGTTCATACAGGCAGGAGCTGAGTTCAGCTTTCAGTGACTTCTTGCTGGTAGCCCGAACTCGGCCTTAATGGGAGTATTTAGACCACAGAACTTGGCAAGCACCGAAAACCAAGTTCTTTGGTGTTTTGTTTTGCTTGGAGAGCTAGTTGTTGAACATCTACCATCACACCAGTTCACGTGGTGTGAGAATACAGCCAGCACTCTGCATCCGCCAGTTATGGGGAGCTGGCTGTATTCCTTGCACTATGCTATCCAAATGAGGGGCTATAGTATCTGCAGATTTTGGGACCTTCAGGGTCCTGGAGCCTGTCTCCCTGTGGATAGCAGATGCCAAGGGACAACCGTATCAACAGCTTCAATTCTGCTTCATTTGACTGAGGTCCAGAGAGGACAGAGTATCCTGTACACAAGCCAGGAAGTTCAGGAAGCCATCTACAACCCCACTTGGATAAGAGAAAGGGCTGTGATATCCGGCCAAAGCATATTGAGAAGGGAATTTCCTGTTTGGAACTGAATTCCTGAGTTTTCTCCTACAACACACATTAATTCAGCACATACTGATCGAACATCTACTTCGTACCAAGGACTGTGCTAAGTCCAAGATCCATAATTCATAGTCTCTGCCTTCAAGGAACTGATGAGCTAATAATTGCTAATAACAAGTACTACCATTTCTTAACCTCTGGAATTCCAGGGCTTCCCTGGTGGCGCAGTGATTCTCACAGTCTAATTACTCTCTTCTGTTAAGTCAACAAATAGGGGCTTCCCTGCTGGCGCAGTGGTTAAGAATCCCCCTGCCAACGCAGGGGACACAGGTTCGTGGCCTGGTCTGGGAGGATCCCACATGCTGCGGAGCAACTAAGCCCACGCAGCACAACTACTGAGCCCACGTGCCTAGAGCCCGTGCTCTGCAACGAGAGAAGCCACCGCAATGAGAAGCCTGCACACCGCAATGAAGAGTAGCCCCTGCTCACCGCAACTGGAGAAAAAAGCCCATGCGCAGCAACAGACCCAACACAGCCAAAAAACTTTTTTTAAAAATAAATAAAATTCAACAAAGATTTCGATCTCATGACAGAGTTACTCGTAATCAAATGTGGCATTGTACTGCCGTACACGGCTTGTTTAACCAAGGACACAAATATGTGTGAGTGTTTAGGACATTGTGCCAAGTATAATG
This sequence comes from Kogia breviceps, assembly GCF_026419965.1. NCBI lineage: Eukaryota > Metazoa > Chordata > Mammalia > Artiodactyla > Physeteridae > Kogia > Kogia breviceps. The sequence continues at coordinate 13,285,835 of NC_081319.1, read as the reverse complement.
GAATGTCACTAATTTGGACTGATATAGCAAGGTCAAGTGCTTCCAGATATTTAAAAACGCATACTGTCTTATGATCATCATACAGATAGGGTAGCTCAAGGGAGGTTAATAGTTTAGCAGCTAAAGCTTTTAAAACATGTAAGAATGATTTTCAATCAACATGTTAATTATTGTGTAAGAAATGATGTTCTAAAATGGCTTTAAAATCTTTTTTCTTTGAATAAGAAAGATTCCACCTATGTCTACACAATTAATTTTTGGCTTTCAAATCTTTTTTTTTTTTTTTTTTTTTTTTTTTTTCGGTATGCGGGCCTCTCACTGTTGTGGCCTCTCCCATTGCGGAGCACAGGCTCCGGACGCGCAGGCCTAGCGGCCATGGCTCACGGGCTTAGTTGCTCCGCGGCATGTGGGATCTTCCCGGACCAGGGCACGAACCCGTGTCTCCTGCATCGGCAGGCGGATTCTCAACCACTGCGCCACCAGGGAAGCCCTCAAATCTTTATAAAAAGAAAAAAGGGCTAATCTGCATCCTACTTGTTGACAGAGAAAATGTTGAAAGATCCTAAAATGGTTCCTGTGCTTAAAAGCATTTGGCAGTTATCATAGTGCCTGAAATGCCAACAGTAAAGATGAATTTCTCATCTGTACCAGGATGGGTAAGATATAAGATATGACTACTCAGCAATAGAAAGGAACTCACCTAACAACCTGCGTGGATCTCAAGAGCATTATGCTGACTGAAAAAAAGAAATCCCATAAGATCACATAATGTATGATTTTATATATATATATATATATTCTCAAAACTATAGAGTTGCAGAACAGATTGGTGGATTCTAGGCATAGGGAGGACAGACAGGAGGGGGTTGGATGTGCCTCTAAAAGGGTAGCATGAGAGAGATCTTTGTGGTGGTGGAAACATTCTGTATCTTTATTTCAGTGGATGGTACAAACATCGAAGTATTTCATAAAATAACATAGAACTCTGCACCCTGTACCCATGATCAATTTCCATGTTTTGATGTTGTACTATGCTCACATAAGCTGTAACCACTGAGAGAAACTGGGTAAAGAATACACGGGACCTCTCTGTATTATCTTTGCAACTTTCTATGAATCTATACTTATTTCAAAATAATTTTTTTTTCTGTTTTCAAACAAAACTATATTTCTTTAAGCTTTTCAGCTTAAAATGCTCTAAAAATGGTGGTGATGATAGTAGAAATAGCAGAGGATAAGAGTTGGTATAAAGGACTTACTCTGGGAAAATATTGAACTAAGTACTTTATGTACAATACATGTATTTTATTGAATCTGCAAAGCAACCTTGTGACTGTAAATATTATTTGTTTGGTTTTATAATAACTTTCCCAAAAGATCAGGAGCCCATAAACAAGAGCTACCATGGTAGGAGGCGCCCTGGGGAAACGGGACGTTCAGTGAATTAGACCAAAACCAGCAGGGCAGAGTATTAGAGACTTAGAAGGAACACATTATGTTGATGTTAGAACAGAAGACTCTTACTTCAGCATTTCTTGACAGTCTCCTTGTGAATATCATCCCAAATCAGAGAGGCTGATTTTGCATCAGCTATTCTGAAATGATGGACCTAGAAAGAAGAATATTTCCAGTATAGCTAGGTTTCTAGTTACCTACCCAGCAACCAGGAGAAGTTTGGGGTTTTAGTATCAGATACCAGCACTATCTCTTCAGTGGTAGAAATACTTGAATGAATATATGTACTCTGGGTTTATTTTTAAGGAATGATGAGGTAATAAGGATAATAAAAGTTAAAATAATATGAAATTCTGAACTTCTAAAAGAGCCATCCCTTGCAAGAGGGAAGAGATATGGGAACATATGTATATGTATAACTGATTCACTTTGTTGTAAAGGAAAAACTAACACACTATTGTAAAACAGTTATACTCCAAAAAAGATGTTTAAAAAATAAATAAAAGAGCCATCCTTAATAGTCTCCATCAACTGGCAATGTTCCCAGTATTGTGTCTACAGACTATGGTAGAACAGGCACACATAATTATCCTTTCCCCTTCAACAATAGAGTAACACATCACACCCATGTACTTCCCAGATGGGACTGCCACTGCACATCCCATTAAGGAGTTATCGTTCTTACTATCTCTCTTGAGAAATGATCCTAAAGCACAACTTCCGTTTTCAAGGGTTCTGTTGGCCACTTAAAATACGCTTGACATGTGACCAAGAACCATTTAATTAAGTAAAAACAAACAGTTGAGAATTGCATAGAAGGCTTCTCTCAGCCGGATGATGCTTCTCCTAGGTAATGTAATGTTAATGAATTAAAGATCATTGATGAATAATAAAAAGTTGATTTCCCACAGGGAAGAGGGCCTGTAGTGTGGCTTATTCCAACCCTGGGTGAGCAGCGCCCCCTAGTGGTCCATGTAAGAAATATTGTCCTCGAAGTGTATTAGATTTAGCAAAAGAGGATCTCCCAGGATTTGTGCTACTCTCAGACTCAAGTGGGTAATTTGACAATTGGTTTTATCTTTTCTGAACTACTAGGAACCCACTGAAATCTCACCTTCAAAGTGCACTCACTTTCTCCAGTGCCAGCAAATGTTAGATTCTAACAGTGCCCTATTGGGACCTTACCAATAACTTTTAAAACCTGATTCTCTGTGAATGTCAAATTAACAGGGTCCTTTTATTTTGCCTTCAAGCCTCTCCTCTCCTGATTACTAACTCTCCTGGTTAGTAATCAAAATAAATATAAGGTACAGACATGAAAGTGCGTCATCCCACAAGCGTTAGGGTATCTCAAGTGTGAAAGATGGTCACAAAATGGCAGAGTATTAAGACACCCATTAATGGGTCAAGTATTCAAAAAGAGATGAAGGTCTAACAGTTTTGCCCTAGGAAGCATTGCAGCTTATGGTGGCAACTGATAGATTTGCAGAGTTAGATAACACTAGAAATAAATTAAGCAAACAAAGTAGACAAAGAGAAAAGATTTAAATTTATAATTCCATTTTTATTAGTGAAAGACATTCAAAGGCAGTCTTATCTCTAGGATATCCAAAAGATAATGTGCACATACATAGTACAGTACAAATTCTTTTGACACTGGAATGTGTGTTTTCTGCCTTCTGTGTGGCTGATATCATGCTATTTCAAAGCGTAAACGCAATATATAGTTTTTTGGCAAATACACCCATGTGCTGTGCATGGTTTGATTAATGTAACTCATTTCAAATGCAACTGCAGAATTCCTGTTGAACAGATGAAAAATGTCTGCCTAAAGTGATAAAAATGTGTGTAGGAAGATATAGTTTTAAGAAGGGATTTTCATATGTTACAGTTTGTAACTCTATTTCACACAGTACCCTTTTAAAAAATCTTCTAGAAACTTGATTTTTTTTTTTTTTTACATTAATGTGTCAGTTCAGATGTTTCCATAAGATGGGAGTGAGTCTCTTGTGATACAAGAACCTTTCTGTGGGACTTCCCTGGCAGTCCAGTGGTTAAGACTCCGTGCTTCCACTTCCAGAGGCACGGATTCCATCCCTGGTCGGGGAACTAAGATCCCACATGCCATGCAGTGAGGCCAAAAAGAAAAAAAACAAGTAACTTTTCTGGGTTGAAAATTAGCATGTGTGGGAATGGCAAATGAGGAAATGAGGTCAGTATAGCAGATGCTGGCTTTGTCCATGTATGTCACTAGTTCCAGCAACCGAGAACAAGGCCCACTAACTCAGGTCAACACAGCTAGCCAAGGCAGAAAGCACATTGACCGTGACTCCCACTCAGCCCACATTTTCCTCTTGACTGAGTTTGGTCACGTACTCTAACATAGCAATGTTCAGAGCGTGGTTCTCTTCTGCACTTTGTACTTGTTTTATACTTTACCAATCTCAACTCTTCTCTCTTCCAGCTTCCTTGTTTCATCAAGCTGTCTTCATACACACACACACACACACACACACACTGAAGTCCTGTATTTTTTGTAGTATTTATCTGTTAGGAATTTAATCTGTCTTTTTAGTCATGCTAACATATTTACTAGAATGATTATTGTTTTTATTAGTATTCCTGGTACATAAATATCGAGTACATCTGTCCTGACCTTATCTTTTTCAGCACCCTGTAATTTTTATTATGTGATTTTGCAGATCATACAAGGAATGCATTTATCTAATTATAGCAAAAACATTTATACTTGCACTCTACTTATTAATTTCATTTATCATTATGGAATTACTCTTTGAATTATAGATTCCCCTCATAAATCCAAGGAACACAGATTGAAGTATCAGTAGCCTGCTAGATTCATTTATTTAGTTTAATCTTCACATAGTAAAACCAGCCCCATGTATACATTGCATCACCCCATTAAAAAGTAACCTTTCCATCTTTCTTTCTTTCTAGACACTGAAAGTATTTCCATGACAAAAGCACTTAATAAAGGTTTACCTTGCTTCTGCTGAAGCCTGCTTTTATTTTTTTTAATCACCAGCTTACGGTTTGGGTACGTTTAAAAAAACTGACCCCCGTCCTCCCCACCTACATACATACACACTCACTACCTGTCCTCTTTTAAGTAATATGTGGTTAGCATTTAAATTTCACATTCAGCATGGTACAAAATCTTAAATTCCATCAGGTCAAATGGCAGTGAGTTAGGGATTTTAAATATGATAAAATTAAGATTCCAGGAGATGAATCTGTGCTCACAACATATCCTAAAACATGTTAATTCAATTAATGCAGAAGAAAATAGAGATGTTTCAGAAAGGCCCCTTCTACATTTCTGTAAGGATACAGATATATATCTTTTGTTTTAGGAAAGAAAGAATTATTTAATATTATATCCTATAACTACATATTTGGTGTCAACGTGAATGAATTTTTAGAATACTGGCAGTGAGGATGGAATAGAGTTTTGTAAGAGCAAGTCACAATTTATCCAGCAAGAACCAAGCATTGCATTTGGCAGTAGTAGTGGAAAGATGAACAAAGTCATTGATTTTAAGGAGAAGCTTCACAGATGGTGATGCTGTAGACATTTCAGCACATCTTCTGATGGAGACATGCACAGAGTGCTATGGAAAAGAGCAGAGGTGGTAACTATCAATGAAGGGAAGCTTTAGTCTACACAATCAGAAAAATACCTTATGGGTTTTTGTTTTGTCTCTCCCTTTTGCTTCCCTGAAATTTTTAAATTTATCTTCATTTGAACATGGAATATTTTTTTTTAAAGAATCACTCAATAAGGTGATAGAATGTTCTATATTTTAATCTTCATGTTGGAGTATACCAGATGCATCAAGCTGTATGTACTTAAAACTGGTATATTTTACCATATACAAATTACAGCTCAACTTTTCATAATCTATCAAAACTTCCAGTGCTACTCCCTTTACTTCAGAAAAAAAGGTAGTATCCTCCTTTTGATGCCCAAGACAGCAATAAGTCCATTACAGAAAAAAAAAAGCTATAAAGAATGATCTAGTGGGTTTTTTCTTCCATAATAATTAATTATTCTATTTTCTATATTCTCTACCAGCTGTGGGCCCGGATTTTTCAAGAACCCTCTTAAAAAGAGTAACTCTTGTCAAAGTGGGAGGTGAAGTTGTCATTGAGTGTAAGCCGAAAGCCTCTCCGAAACCTGTCTACACCTGGAAGAAAGGAAGAGACATGTTAAGAGAAAATGAAAGGTATTATCTTGAAATATTTTTAATATTTGATTAACCTGCAATAATTGATAGGTCTGTTATTAATAGTCCTAGAGGGAAGAATTTACTCTCTGCTGTTTATGAACTAACTGTTAATCAAAGAACTGAAGCTTTGGAAAAGGGTGGTAAATTAGTTGGTCTTTATAATCCTTCTTGATATTAAGATTCTAGAAAGACCTTCCTGCACAGAGAGGTCACATGATGCCTCTTGAAGGCTGTTGGAGCTGCTCAAAGATGAGCAACTAGAAATAATCTTTCTTAATTTTGGCCTAAAATTTATTTGTAGGTTTGCCCACTTTTCTCCATCCTACCTCCTTTTTGTATAAACAAGTAAATCCAGTTCTTCTTTGCAATGACAACCCCTCAGATATTTGGCAGTGGCTAGTATGTCTCTTGTTAGTCTCCCCTGTTTTGGAGCTAAATGTTTCTAATTCCAAAACTCATTCTCAAATAGGATGGTTTTGATCATTTTAATCATGTCTGTGAAACAGAGTTCCAAAAAGAAACTTTTTTTGAAAAGCTTTTTTTTTCTTTCTGATATCTAAACTCGTCACCTGTGTTTCCTATTGTAAGGGAATTACGTTTAGAAAGCATGTTGTTTATACAGTGTAATTACAGGGGTTGTTGGGGTTTTAGGTCACATTGTGACAGATGGCAAGTATTTCTTAAGACCTTTTCTTGGCCGTCACCTCCATAAAATATATCCCCTACCCCTTTCCATAATCTGTTGGAAAAAGATAATTGCGGCATGAGTCCATGTGACACATCAGATCACATTAACCAGCTCTATACATAACGATTTTCATGGATGCTGAAGGTCAAGTAATCAAAGATGCAATTGGGGAAGGCTGTAAAAATGTGTATGTATCAACTTTATACCTGTACACCTTTGGATTTGCATATGCAAAGTAGATCATTGCACTGATGATGTCGTCCTTATTAAGGATTTTTGCAAACAAACCTGATATGGTTTATAGATGTTGTATTCACATATATTAAATTTGTAATATACATCTCTCTCTGATTTCTATCATATCAAGAAAGCAGTATAGTTTACAAATTATTGGCATGGCATTTAAATCTGGAGCCAAAGTCGGAACTTGAGAGCACCGTTTCTTATTTTATGTACCACATGTATTGCTTAGATTAAGGCTGCATTTTTAAAGTTTTTAGATAACCATGATATAAAGAAAAAAATTTTTAATAATGTGGAGAAGAGACAGACGTGTCAAAAACTGTGAATGAATGAAGCTCGAGCAACATGGTAGATCAAAATCCAGGAGAGGCAAATAAGCTTTGCTACTGTCAGAAGCAGTCTGCAGTATCTTAAAACAACAAAAGGAAATTTCTCATCCACACTGCACCCGCACCAGGGGTCTGCTGGGGGCTTTGCTGCCCTCTAAAGCATAGGCTGGTAGAATAGCACTCTCTGGAACATTCGAATTGCAGAAGGAAAAGAGGATGGCTAAACATGCATGGGCTCTTAAAGCTTCTGCCCACAAGTGAAACACTTCTGATTCACTCATGTTTCAATGGCCAAAACAAGTCACATGGCTCTGCCCAAATTCAACCCAGCCCGGAAATACAGTCTTACTATGTGCCTAGAAGAAAAGGGATAGCCTAACATTTTGAATAGTATTAATGATTGTTTACTACTGCTATAACTTAATCATTGCTCTAAGTTGATTAAATTAACTTTGGGAAAATGATATATCAATATCAAGAATTATTTTTAATAAGTGAACTTAACTGACTGTTTCTGCCACTTAGCTTACCACAAAGCTTATCTCTCTCCAATTTTTGTTTTTTCTTCTGACTTGATTAATGGGGTTCAAATATTGCTTCAACATTTATGTGGCACTAAAGGTATCTTTAAAGCAAGGGAACTCCCCATCATTACTCAAGTCTTGGTATTTATCACCTCCACCTCCAGTGTCACCAGGCATGACCCAAACTGTCAGTATTAGCACTTTTTCTCTCCATGGGTGCTGTGTTCTCACAGTTTTACTTCTCCCTGCTACCTCGCTCGCAATGTATTAAACAGATAGGTTGATTTCCCTAATGTAAATGAATCCAGAAGCTGGCCAGGTGTAATTTAAAGGGGAATGGTGGGGACTTCAGTGTGTGCCCCATCCAAGGGAGACAACTGCCACTCAATTCTAGCATATTTTTCCACCAAATGGAGATGCAGGTCCGTTGCCTCCCCATCATCTCATTTTTCAAAGGAAACTAGAAATTAGGAATTTAATTTGAACTATCTTAATTTTTAATCATCAGCACCTTTTTAAAATTTTAATGTTAGTACAATATGGTCCACACATCCATGGACCAAGTGTACTCCATGGGCTGCTGATTTTTAAGTTACAAGAAAGACTTAATCTCAGCTGAACATCCTGTACTTTCTGAAAAGTGTGAAAAATAAGAAAGATATTACCATTATTTTCTCATTGGCAGAGAAGAAATTCCACCATTTTCCTCTATTTTTTTCTGATAAAGGAGAAGCATAATTAAGTGGATAAGTGAACAAAAGCAGTAATATGTAGAATTTAGAAGTGAAAAAGTTTAGAATTCCTAGTTTAGGAAAAGATTGATATTGTTAGAACAGCACAAAAGGAAACATTCTTTGACTGTGTCCAGAGTTGAGTAATACTTTCTAATATACTGACTTGTTAACCCTAATTCTTTTTTGAGATGTGGAATCCTAAGAATCAAAAGGCAAACCTTTAACATTTGAATGGAAGATTTTTGAAAATTTTATTGAAGTACTGTTGATTTACAATGTTGTGTTAATTTCTGCTGTACAGCAGAGCGACTCAGTTGTACGTATATATATTCTTTTTCATATTCTTTTCCATTATGGTTTATCACAGGATATTGAATATAGTTCCCTGTGCTATACAGTAGGACCTTGTTGTTTATCTATCCTGTATATAATAGATTGCATCTGCTAATCCCATACTCCCAATCCATCCTTCCCCCACTCTCCCCTCCCCCTTGGCAACCACAAGTCTGTTCTCTATGTCTGTGAGTCTGTTTTTGTTTCATGGATATGTTGGTTTGTATCATATTTTTAGATTTCACAAATAAGTGATATCATTTGGTATTTGTCTTTCTCTTTCTGACTTATTTCACTTAGTATAATAATCTCTAGGTCCTTCCTTGTTGCTGCAAATAGCATTATTTCATTCTTTTTTTATGGCTGATTAGTATTTCATTGTATATATGTACTATGTCTTCTTTATCCGTTTTTCTGTCAAAGGACATTTAGGTTGTTTCCAAGTCTTGGCTATTTATTGTGTGCTGCTATGAACATAGGGGGTTCGTGTATCTTTTCGAATTATAGTTTTGTCTGGGTATATGCCCAGGAGTGGGATTGCTGGATCATATGGCAACTCTATTTTTGGTTTTTTGAAGAACTTCCATAATGTTTTTCGTAGTGGCTACGCCGATTTACATTCCCAACAGTGCAAGAGGGTTCCCTTTTCTCCACACTTTCTCCAACATTTGTTTCTTGTAGACTTTTTAATGATGGCCTTTAACATTTGAATAAAAGATTATTCATCTCAATTACAAAATATCAATATAAACCAAATTTCAGTGGAACAAAATTTATGGTCAACCATCACTTTTTATTAAAGTTCTCCCTAGAGCTTATGTTTTGACTTTGCCAAATGCTACTTAAGTGATTTTTAACTAATTTAACTAATCAACTGCTTACTAATGAGTTTACAATAAAAGTATAAGAAGCAACATTTTTAAGTGTTTACATTTTGATCTTATGTGGTGGTATTATAGTTATTTCAGTGGGTATGGATTCAAAAATGTTGATTTAATGTTAACATGTGAGCAATTTTTAAAATATGTTTATATGTCCTTATTTTGGTTTTTCAAGGCTTTAGAAATTTAAATCATATTTACACTGGCCTTATCTACATTAAACCAATCATCTAAATGAAAGATTGAATCTTCAATTTTTATAGCTTTGCTATTGTGTAGGCAGAATAGCCATAAATATAAATCATTTCTTGTTTTCTTGTATATTTATCCAGCGATCAGAGTGTAGACAAGAGCAGACATTTAAAACAGGGATGACTTGTCACAAAGGTGCAAGTACTTTACTTCTCAGGAGTTGCCACCAAAGCAGTGGCATCATTTGGATTAATTGAGCAATTAAGCCAAGTAACTGAATAAAGTTGATAATTTTGTTTACTTTTAGTTTCTAGACAGAAGGCACTTGAGGCAGATGAGGTTGAAGTTGATCTGTTACAAACAAAAACATCAAAATATAGAAATAACAGAATCATTAATAAAAAACCTAGGCTCCTAGAATTATAGGGAGCCGTTAAACCAACCTGGATGGACTCTTGATTGCAAGTGACAGAAACCCAGCTCAGAGCTGGCTTCAGTACAAAAGGGAATTCATTGGCTCCACATTTGAGAAGACCAGGGATGGGCTGTGACTTGAGGTGTGACCAGGTTCAGGTGCTTACACGGTGACACCAGGACTGGATGGCTCTCTTCATCTCTCACCAGTGCCTTCCTCTTTGTTGGCTCCATTTTCTGATGGGTTGTCCTCTCCTGGTGGTAGGATGGCTGCCAGCAGCACCATGCTTGCCCTCTCTTCTAACAGTTCCAGAATAGGTGTTCATGAAATTGAATAAAGCTGCCTTGGTCAGTGATCTTCCCTGAACCAGTAACATTCAGGGGGGTGTGATGCACTGATTAGAAGCACATGATCGTGTGCTTATCCTACGAGGCACTTGGAGAAGCGCCGCCTCAGACCTCATGGACTGAGAATGCGACAGGGGTTTCTCCAAAGAAATGTAGGGTCCTACAACCAGAAAAAGAATAAATGGATGCTAGGCAGGCAGTAATGTCAAATTCCTACTCTAGTCATGGAGCCTAGCCTCCATTCCAAGACAGGGATCCCCAGAATTGCTGGACCCTCACCTTCCCTGGTTACGTCTGTTATGGAGACCTAACTAATTGTTAGATTATTTCTTTATAACCAGTATCCTTGTAATTTCCACTCTGAAATTATACTAAACAATCTAATTCTTTTCCACCACCCCTCTTCCGCTTATATTCTAACAAGCTATGCTCAAGTCCTCTTTCAATTATTTTCCAAGCCCAAATGTCCCTGATCATCTTCATATGACCTTATATGGCATCCTCTCACTGTCTTAAGCATTTCTTTCAATGTCTTTCTGAAAGCCAGAATTAAATCTGCCATTCAGAATTAAAACAGTATTAATAAGGGAATAAATATCTTTCTTTATCTCTGTAGCAAACAATGACAATTATTGTTTTATTATGTCCCTAAAGAGGAAAAATTATCTTCAGTGAGCTTAGATTAGTAAAGCAGGTGAGTGTACATCATAGAAAGACCACTCCCTCCCAGTGATTATTTTTAAAAATTAACTTAGTGCTTAAAGGGGTCAATCTAGTTGTCTGGAAAATTCACATAGAGAAAATATTTTATTTCTCACTGAAGCTGAAGAAATGAGTGAAATGTTACTCTAGTTAACAATGTGTGAATAATGATTTCTTATTCTTACTCATCCTTGAGAATTTCTCTGCTTCCTTTTAGACATTAGGCTAATACATTATATCAAGCTAATGGATAATAACTAAGTAGAGATATGCTGCTGAATGTTTCCGAAAAGAATCTGAAACTTATAGCCTGCATGTCACAGGCATGGTTTCAGAACAGCAGCAGAACTTTTTTGTCAAACTAGCCAACACAAATTTTGATCAATGAATGAAACATTCATTGGATGCTTGTCACATGCTAAGCCCTTTGCTTGGCACTGAGGACAGAGAGAAAGCGGAGACATAAACGTAGTCCTCAAGATGCTCTTAGAGGACTTCCCTAGTGGCTCAGTGGTTAAGAATCAACCTAGCAATGTAGGGGACACAGGTTCGAGCCCTAGTCTGGGAAGATCCCACATGCCACGGAGCAACTAAGCCCGTGCTCCGCAACTACTGAGCCTGCACTCTAGAGCCCCCGAGCCACAACTACTGAGCCCGTGTGCCACAACTACTGAAGCCCACCTGCCTAGAGCCCGTGCTCTGCAACAAGAGAAGCCACCGTAATGAGAAGCCTGCTCACTGCAATGAAGAGCAGCCCCACTCGCCACAACTAGAGAAAGCCTGCACGCAGCAACAGAGACCCAACACAGCCAAAAATAAATAAATAAATAAATAAATTTACTTTCAAAAAAGATGCTCTTGGAACAGTGCAGGGGGCCCAGTAGCAAAATAGCAATATGTTTTTCAATAATCCTAGGGTGTATGTTATAAAGGTGATATACTAAGATGGAACATTGGAAAATGTAGGCCAACAATAGATTGTGGAAGCTTTGAATTTTATGTCTGTAGAGTTTAGACTTGAACTCTGGGAGAGAATTGAAGGATTTTATGCAAAGGAGTGCACAGTCATACACGTGCTGCAGAAAGGTTGCTCTCCCTGTGACATGGAGAAAGAATCAGAGTAGTACAAGATTTGGCAGGTAGAGAGACCAGTTGCAGGCAGTAAGCTGGGACGGAAATCAAAAGGACTTCAATGATGTCAGTCTTCTGAGAGTATAGGAGAGAAGACAGATAGATGAGCTATTAAAGAGGAGAATTTAAATTTAAGTAGAAAGATTTTTGAAAGAAGGCAGCAAAAAAGAAAATGACTCCTAGGATTCTAACTTGAGCAGCTGGTAGATGGCAGTGCCATTTACCACAATACTGAGTACAGAAGAAACAAGTTTGAGAGGGGAAAATAAAGACATTAGTATTAACATGTTAAATCTGAGGTGCCTGTAAGTGGCGATGTCGCATTCAGATTGGAATTCCCATTCAGTGCTACCTTCTCAGCAAAGCCTTTTCCCAACTAACCTATTTCAAATTGTAAACACCACCCCCATCCTCTTTCCATGTTTTATATTTTCTATAGTTCTTATCACCATATAACATGCTGCATATTTGCTTTTTTGTTTTATTATCTGTTTTCTCCACCCTCCATTTAATCATAATGTAAATTCCATGAAAACAGAGATGTGCGTGTATGTTTGCGTGTGTGTGTGTGTGTGTGTGTGTGTGTGTGTGTGTGTGTGGCTTAAACAATACAAATTTAATATCATACGTCCTGGAGGTCATAAGTCTGAAATGGTTCCTCTTGAGCTAAAGTCACGTGTTCCTCCTGGAGGTTCTAGGGGAGACTCGGTGTCTGGCTTTCTATAGGTCACCTGCATTCCTTGGCACATGGTGTAGAGCTAACAAAGTCAAGTGCAGTCCAGTCGAGTTCTCACAACACAGCACTTCAACCTCCTCTTCTGCCTCTCTCTTCTACTTTGAAGGACCGTCATGGTTACATGGAGCCCTTTGTGTTTTGTCCAATTCTGTAACACTAGCATCTAGGACAATGCCTGGTATAGAGTAAGTTTTCAGTGAATGAATGTCTAACAAGAGCTATGGGTCTGAGTTCAGGAGAGTAAAGACAGAGACCTAGATGTCACCAGTAGATAAGAAGCCATGGAGTGGAGAAGTGAATCCAGAGAGCGTTTCGTAGAATGAGAACACCTGTGAATCAAAGGAAGGAACCTTGAGGAATGGCCACATGCAAAGAATGGGTGGAAGCAGAGCCCACTGGGAGGACTGGAGAGGGAATTCAGAGACGTGGGGGAACAACGAGGAGAGCGTAGTAAACAGAAACCAAGAGAGCAGAAAGTTTCAAGAAGGAACAAGCGCTTGGTGCTTCCAAGCGGTCCGACAAAATAATGGCTCAAAAATGAGTGCTGGACCTAGGAACCTTAACATCACCTTGGGCAAGCATGTTGAGGCCACAGTGGACACATTCTGAAGACAATAAAATGGTATGACTACCCATATCCTTAGGCCTTCCTTCCCAGACTGAAATATATGTTTATGTTTGCCTGACCCCCATGGAATAATCAGAGCAAGTCTAACATCCTATGAGACTCTTCAACCCAAAGAGGAATAAAATACATGTGTCTTGTCTAGAGACATTGAAGTCTTCATCCAAGGTGAAATTAGATCATGGCTCTAATTTGCCTCTCTTCCCGAAGGCCTTTGGAAGAGTTGAAATGCATGTAAAACGTGGAGGAAAATCCCAGCACAGGGCAGCAAAACTCCATGTTGTCTGTAAGGTATGAAACTCTGGTCTGAAGACACTGGCAGTCTGGGAGGCAGAGCAAATGTGATGGCAGGTATTTGCCCAGAAGGCTGATGCAATCCTTGCATGGAAAGGAAAGTTTATTGCTTCAGGCGATCTGTTTTCTTTCTGGAGGCAGCTGTCTGTATATGTGCTCTTAATGAGAAACGTGCCCTCAGGATATCTCTTACAGGGCTGCAGAGGCATACAGCTCTGTTATTAGGAATTCTGCCCTGGGGAACAATTATGTTATTGCAATAATTAGAGGCACTTCATCTCCATAATAATGGAAATCCTGTCTTGGAGGCAAAACAACATCAAAGCAACTTGAGCATCATTGCTCTAGATATAATCTGTTGACTTGCTTATTGGCAGTACTATATTATTTAAATTTTGCCTGTGTAGTCATGGAAATAGGCAGAGCTTATCCTGCTCTCCATTTCAGACCTGGAACTTGCCCCCATTCCTTCCGTCTGTCTCTCCTAGAGCCATGCATAAAGTAGTTATGGGTTTGGGTTCCCCTGAAGAGCAGTTGCAGAAGCGTTTAGAGACATTTGTTTTTCAATGTCTGTAATGGTACACAGACCCTGTCCTGTGGAGACTCCATGAATTTAACCCTCGGCCACCGGCCTTTCCTACCTCAGTATAGTTATGTCATATTGTTTTATGATCAGGATTTAAAGTGATATCCAAATTGAGGCAGGGACTACCTGCCACCTGTTCTATTCATATGCTCACAGTGTTGGTTATGCCTCAGGCTACGCTGGCAAGAGAACTGAATTTTTATGTGGAAGTATTTAAAATAAGGTCCCCAATGTAAAGGCAACACCTGATAAAATCCTTCTAGCTGTCTCCCACGTTCATTGTTTCTTTGTCAGTCAGTCCTCTGCCCCTGTCCTAGTTTCTACCCTTATTATCTCTTGTATAGATTTTGCAACTGTTAAACTAACCTCTTGAGGATGGCCATTCTGACCGGTGTGAGATGATATCTCATTGTAGTTTTGATTTGCATTTCTCTGATGCTTAATGATGTTGAGCATTCTTTCATGTGTTTGTTGGCAATCTGTATATCTTCTTTGGAGAAATCAGGGAGATCAGCTCCGTGCTTTGTGACCACCTAGAGGGGTGGAATAGGGAGGGAAGGAAGGAGAGAGATGCAAGAGGGAAGAGATATGGGAACATGTGTATACGTATAACTGATTCACTTTGTTTTAAAGCAGAAACTAACACACCATTGTAAAGCAATTATACTCCAATAAAGATGTTAAAAAAAAAATGGTAGAAATAAATAAAAAGATCTTTCTTTGAAAAAAAAAAACCCACTAACCTCTTAACTGGTTTATTTGGAACCAGTCCTCACTCAAATCTTCCACGAGATCAAACTTCCCACATCACATCCCTGATATATTCAATTCAGTAGACATCTATCACACCCTTCCTCTGTATAAGACACATTTGAGATTATGAACATAATTTAAAACAGGATTCTACAGGTGTCATTTTTTTTTTATTGGAGTATATTTGCTTTACAAGGTTGTGTTAGTTTCTGCTGTACAACAGAGTGAATCAGCTATATGTGTACCTGTATCCCCTCCCTAATGAGCCTCCCTTCCACCCTCCCTGTCCTACCCCTCTAGGTTGTCACAGAGCACCGAGCTGAGCTCCCTGTGCTGTACAGCAGTTTTCTACAAGCTATCTATTTTAAAAATGGTAGTGTATATATGTCAGTGCTACTCTCTCAAATTGTCCCACCCTCCCCTTCCCCCACTGTGTCCACAGTTCATTCTCTACGTCTGCATCTCTTTTCCTGCCCTACAAATAGGTTCATCAGTATCATTTTTCTAGATTCCATATATATGCACTAATATATGATATTTGTTTTTCTCTTTTTGACTTCACTCTGTATGACAGACTCTAGGTTCATCCATATTACTACAAATGACTCAATTTTGTTCCTTTTTATGGCTGAGTAATATTCCATTGTATATATGTGTGCCACATCTTCTTTATCCATTCCTCTGTCGATGAACATTTAGGTTGCTTCCATGTCCTGGCTATTGTAAATAGTGCTACAGTGAACATTGGGGTACATGACTCTTTTTGAATTATGGTTTTCTCGGGCTATATGCCCAGTAGTGGGATTGCTGGGTCGTATGGTAGTTCTGTTTTTAGTTTTTTAAGGAACCTCCATACTGTTCTCCATAGTGGCTGTATCAATTTATATTCCCACCAACAGTGCAAGAGGATTCCCTTTTCTTCACACATTCTCCAGCATTTATTGTTTCTAGATTTTTTGATGATGGCCATTCTGACTGGTGTGAGGTGATATCTCATTGTGGTTTTGCTTTGCATTTCTCTAATGATTAGTGATGTTGAGCATCTTTTCATGTGTTTGTTGGCCACCTGTATGTCTTTTTTGGAGAAATGAATATTTAGGTCTTCCACCCATTTTTTGATTGGGTTTTTTTCTTTTTTTGATATTGAGATGCATGAGCTGCTTGTATATTTTGGAGATTAATCCTTTGTCAGTTGCTTTATTTGCAAATGTTTCCTCCCATTCTGAGGGTTGTCTTTTCCTCTTGTTTATGGTTTCCTTTGCTGTGCAAAAGCTTTTACATTTAATTAGGTCCCATTTATTTATTTTTGTTTTTATTTTCATTACTCTAAGAGGTGGGTCAAAAAGGATCTTGTTGTGGTTTATGTCAAAGAGTGTTCAGCCTGTGTTTTCTTCTAAGAGTTTTATAGTGTCTGGCCTTAAATTTAGGTCTTTAATCTATTTTGAGTTTACACACAGAAATCTCTTGCATCCCTATACACTAACAACAAAGAATCAGAAAGAGAACTTAAGGAAACAGTCCCATTTACCATTACAACAAAAAGAATAAAATACCTAGGAATAAACCTACCTAAGGAGGCAAAAGACCTGTATGCAGAAAACTAAAAGACACTGATGAAAGAATCAAAGATGACACAAACAGATGGAGAGATGTTCTTGGATTGGAAGAATCCACATTGTGAAAATGACTGTACTACCCAAAGCAATCTATAGCTTCATTGCAATCCCTATCAAATTACCAATGGCATTTTTCAAAGATCTGGAACAAAAAATATTACAGTTTGTATGGAGACACAAAAGACCCTGAATAGCCAAAGCCATCTTGAGAAAGAAAAACAGAGCTGGAGGAATCAGGCTCCCTGTCTTCAGACTATACTACAGAGCTACAATAATCAATACAGTATGAGACTGGCACAAAAACAGAAATATAGATCAATAGGAACAGGATAGAAATCCTAGAGATAAACCCACGCACCTATGGTCACCTTATATTTGACAAAGGAGGCAAAAATATACAATGGAGAAAAGACAGCCTCTTCAATAAGTGGTGCTGAGACAACTGGACAGCTACATGTAAAAGAATGAAATTAGAACACTACCTAACACCATACAGGTGTCATTTTGAAAGGGAAAAAAATGTCTACAGTGGTTTAAAGGAAAGAGACTTCTCATCTTTTACAGGTATAAATTTTATTTTTTAACAGTATATAAAATATAATTCTATAGTCTCAACATGCATATATATATACATTTTCATATTTTGATATACATGCAAAGAAAAAGCCTGGAAGGAACTCCACCAAAATATTAGCAGTGGTTTGCCTGGGGGTTGGGAGTATGGATTTCTTTCTTTCTCCTTTCTTCCTTCTTTCTATCCTTTCCTCTCTCCTTCCTTCCTTCCCTTTACAGTTATAAATTTTGTGTTTATGGGTATGATTATTTTATTAATGTTCATTTCCCACAACGGGCTGAAATGACCATGAGCAAAGATGCCATGTGTGTTTGAGCACACAAGTGTCCCCACTCCTGGTACTGTGCCTAGAATACCGTAGATACTCAGGATTTCTGTATGAAATAAATGAACCAACCATCCTGCATCATCTGATTCTTACAGGAAATCAGTGGAGAATGTGGTGATGGGATATTTAAGTGAAAGGAGCAGCAGGAATAAAACATATTCAAAAGGAAAGTACAGAGGAATTTTTGAACAGAGGGAGATCAGGCTGGAAAATTTCTCAAAAGCAGGCTGAGGAACTGGTACTTCACTGGGGAACAGAGTTAGGAAATGATTTGGGCATGGCTCTCCGCACTCCTTTTAAATTGTTTCTTATCCTTGATCAGTTGTGTTCGATGTGTGTATTCAGAAAGCATCTGCTGGGCCTTCTTGTGCACCCATCTGGGAACTCACTTGACCTTCCTAGGGTCTCTCCGTCCCTCAAGCAGAGGTCCACAGGTAGTTCCTAAATTCAGATCTGCAGGCTGGTGCTGAGCTAACTGCATTGGGACCAACAGAGGTACATTTAAAAATACAGGATCCCACTCTCTGTCCCCAGAGATTCTTTCTAAGGAATTCTAGGATGAGACTAGGAGTCTGAATATGTTTTTAAGTTTCCAAGGTGATTCTAATGCACAGCCAGGTATGGCACTATATAAGTGGCTTCCCATTAACCTCAGGACAGACAGCCCATCACATGACCAACGAAACCCTAAACTGGTCATGCTCCAGCCGCACTGTCCCAACTGCTCTCTCTTACTCTCCCTGAATCTTACTTAAGCCACATGGACCTCCTGTCATTTCTTCAGATGGCCTTATTCTTCCTGCCACAATACTTTTGAACAAACTGTTCTTTTTGTCCAAAACTCTCTTATCCAGTGCTTGACAAACTACAGCCCCACAGCCAAATCCAGCCCTCCACCTGTGTTTGCACAGCCTGCAAGCTTGAGAATGGTTTTACATTTTCAAACGATAGGAAAAAAATAAGAAGGAAAATACCATTTTGTGACACATGAAAATTAGATGAAATTCGAATTTCAGCATCCACAAATAAAGTTTTATTGGACCCAGCCCCATACTCATTCATTAACAAATTGTCTAGGCTGCTTTTGTGCTACATGGGTGGCAGGGTTGAGTAGTTGCAACAGAAACCATCTAGCTTGCAAAGCCTCAAATATTGACTATCTGGCCCTTTACAGAAAAAGTTTGTGTCCCTCGATCCAACTCATGGCATGTTTCTAGAAATGAGGGGTTTTAAAACATCTTCCAGTAACACAGCTCTCCCTTTGCCTGGCTTTTTAATTTTGGTTTTATTTTGGTTTGCTGTCTTTTAACTGTTTTTTGTGACTTACGTTTTGATTAAATTGTTGCTTTTACTGGGTCCATCAAATGCAAAGTGAAGAGGAAGTAAATTTGGCTGGAGGCCTAAATGCTGTCCCTTCTGTCTCTAGAGCAGTGGCTCCCAAATTTTGCTAGAGGGAACTTCTTTTCATGCCCCCAAAGCCTTGAACTCCCTGGAGAAATCAGCAGAGGGGAGCTTGCAAAGTGAAGACCTGGAAGGTGAGAGATGTTGGTGATGGAGAGGAAAGTGTATTTCTGGATCCTCTTCCCCAAATTTCTAGAAAACCA
Source organism: Kogia breviceps (assembly GCF_026419965.1). Lineage (NCBI taxonomy): Eukaryota > Metazoa > Chordata > Mammalia > Artiodactyla > Physeteridae > Kogia > Kogia breviceps. Next base: position 13,266,495 of record NC_081319.1, on the reverse strand, counting down.
GTAAAAGAATGAAGCGATGGGAACTCTTCATCCCAGGTTAAGCATATGTGGTTTACACTGACAGTTTTGCAGAGGGGTTTTCATTTTCACTTTATGATTATTGTAAAAATTATTTTTAAAATGATAAATGGCCTATTTCAGTTGAAGGAGGAAGGAGGAGATAGAAACCCCAAGACTCGCTTCCTAGGGTTTTATAAACTTCAGCTATTATGACAATATATACACACATGAAAAAAATTGGAAACCACCAGTGAAGTACAAATTAACATAATATCTTCCAAACAAAAACAGGCGGCAGTGCTTAGGGAACACGCAGAGAAGAAACTCTCAGAGTCAGGCAGGGTCTGCCAGAACTGGCTGCCAACTGGAGTTTAAGCAGTTGTGAAAGAAAGTGGTTTACATAGGCAGAGGGGAAAGCGGGAGTTCTCCGTGTGGGAGCTTGTGTATGTGCAAGATGAAGGGACAGATGTGAGCAAGTCAAGAGGGATCCAGCCAAGTGGGAGACTGGTGTCGGTCGAGTTTAGATAGAAGAAATGGAAGAATAATCAGTAGGGAGAAGCTTCAGATTTCTTAACAAGAGATGATTAACGTTTTGAAATAATGTTGACAGATATAAAATAATAGTGACAGAAACACTGTGAGTCGTCTTGGCTCTGAAGCAGCTCAAAAATCTCTAGTTATTAAGTGGAAATGAGACTTTGATCTCCCTTTATGTCACTAGTACATTCACGAATAAACCTTGTGCTTTAGGAATCCTTGGGGATTCAGGATACTGATTACTTTGGCTCTTTTCCTGTATTTCCTAGTTATCTTGTGACCATCACTTTTCTCCCATTTGTGAATAATATTGCCTAGCTTTTTTCAGTCTTTACTATGCCCTCTGCTAAACACTTTAAATGTGTTTTCTTTTAGTCTTCAGAAAAACTTAATGAGATCAGTCCTATTATTAACCCCATCTTTTAGATAAGGAAATCTAGGCCCAGAGGGGATTTTCACCCTACCTAAGGTTGCAGAGCTTGGTAGTGTTAGAGTTGGGATTCAAATCCAGGTCTCCCTTATTCCAGAAGCCATATCTCTACCAGCTTTGCTTGAAGAAGGAGCAAGCATTAGATGCGTCTCTCTACTTAAAGAGAGCATGGAAATCAAGTGAGGTTTATTGCGGGAATGCAAGGATTCTTCAATATACGCATATCAATTAACGTGATACACCATATCAACAAACTGAAGGAGAAAAACCATATGATCATCTCAATAGATCCAGAGAAAGCTTTTGACAAAATTCAACACCTATTTATGATAAAAACCCTGCAGAAATTAGGCACAGAGGGAACTTTCCTCAACATAATAAAGGCCATATATGACAAACGCACAGCCAACATCTTCCTCAATGGTGAAAAACTGAAACCATTTCCACTAAGATCAGGAACAAGACAAGGTTGCCCACTCTCACCACTCTTATTCAACGTAGTTTTGGAAGTTCTAGACACAGCAATCAGAGAAGAAAAAGAAATAAAAGGAATCCAAGTAGGAAAAGAAGAAGTAAAGCTGTCACTGTTTGCAGATGACATGATACTATCTATAGAGAATCCTAAAGATGCTACCAGAAAACTACTACAGCTAATCAATGAATTTGGTAAAGTAGCAGGATACAAAATTAATGCACAGAAATCTCTGGCATTCTTATACACTAATGATGAAAAATCTGAGAGTGAAATTAAGAAAACACTCCCATTTACCATTGCAACAAAAAGAATAAAACATCTTGGAATAAACCTACCTAAGGAGACAAAAGACGTGTATGCAGAAAATTATGACACTGATGAAAGAAATTAAAGATGATACAAATAGATGGAGAGATATACCATGTTCTTGGATTAGAAGAATCAACATTGTGAAAGTGACTCTATTACCCAAAGCCATCTACAGATTCAATGCAATCCTTATGAAACTACTACTGGCATTTTTTACAGAACTAGAACAAAAAATTTCACAATTTTTATGGAAACACAAAAGACCCCGAATAGCCAAAGCAATCTTGTGAAAGAAAAATGTAGCTGGAGGAATCAGGCTCCCTGACTTCAGACTATACTTCAAAGCTACAGTAATCAAGACAGGATGGTACTGGCACAAAAACAGAAATATAGATCAATGGAACAGGATAGAAAGCTCAGAGATAAACCCACACACATATGGTCACCTTATCTTTGATAAAGGAGTCAAGAATATACAGTGGAGAAAAGACAGCCTCTTCAATAAGTGGTGCTGGGAAAACTGGACAGCTACATGTAAAAGTATGTAATTAGAACAGTCCCTAACACCGTACACAAAAATAAACTCAAAATGGGTTAAAGACCTAAATGTATGGCCAGACACTATCAAACTCTTAGAGGAAAACATAGGCGGAACATTCTGTGACATATATCACAGCAATATCCTTTTTGACCCACCTCGTAGAGAAATGGAAATAAAAACAAAAATAAACAAATGAGACCTAATGAAACTTAAAAGCTTTTGCACAGCAAAGGATACCATAAACAAGACCAAAAGACAACCCTCAGAATGGGAGAAAATATTTGCAAATGAAGCAACTGACAAAGGATTAATCTCCAAAATTTACAAGCAACTCCTGCAGCTCAATAACAAAAAAACAAACAACGCAATCCAAAAATGGGCAGAACACCTAAGTAGACATTTCTCCAAAGAAGATATACAGATTGCCAACAAACACATGAAAGAATGCTCAACATCATTAATCATTAGAGAAGTGCAAATCAAAACTACGAGATATCGGGCTTCCCTGGTGGCGCAGTGATTGAGAGTCCACCTGCCAATGCAGGGGACGTGGGTTCGTGCCCCGGTCCGGCAGGATCCCACGTGCCGCGGAGCAGCTGGGCCCGTGAGCCATGGCCGCTAGGCCTACACATCTGGAGCCTGTGCTCCACAACGGGAGAGGCCACATCAGTGAGAGGCCCGCATACGGCAAAAAAAAAAAGAAAACAGGACTATGAGATATCATCTCACACCAGTCAGATCATCAAAAAATCTACAAACAATAAATGCTGGAGAGGGTGTGAAGAAAAGGGAACACTCTTGCACAGTTGGTGGGAATGTAAACTGATACAGCCACTATGGAGAACAGTATGGAGGTTCCTTAAAAAACTACAAATAGAACTACCATACGACCCAGCCATCCCACTCCTGGGCATATACCCTGAGAAAACCATAATTCAAAAAGAGTCATGTACCAAAATGTTCATTGCTGCTCTATTTACAATAGCCAGGACACGGAAGCATCCTAAGTGTCCATCAACAGATGAATGGATAAAGAAGATGTGGCACATATATACAATGGAATATTACTCAGCCATAAAAAGAAATGAAACTGAGTTATTTGTAGTGAGATGGATGGACCTAGAGTCTGTCATACAGAGTGAAGTAAGTCAGAAGGAGAAAAACAAATACCGTATGCTAACACATATATATGGAATCTAAGAAAAAAAAAGTCATGACGAGCCTGGGGGAAGGACGGGAATAAAACACAGACCTACTAGAGAATGGACTTGAGGATATGGGGAGAGGGAAGGGTAAGCTGTGATGAAGTGAGAGAGTGGCATGGACATATATACACTACCAAACATAGGGTGGATAGCTAGTGGGAAGCAGCCGTATAGCACAGAGAGATCAGCTAGGTGGTTTGTGACCACCTAGAGGGGTGGGATAGGGAGGGTGGGCGGGAGGGAGATACAAGAGGGAAGAGATATGGGAACATATGTATATGTATAACTGATTTACTTTGTTGTAAAGCAGAAACTAACACACCATTGTAAAGCAATTGTACTCCAATAAAGATGTTAAAAAAAAAAAGAGCATGGAATCTGGTGGTAAGCCAATAAATTATTAGTAAAAGTAAATCTCTGCTTTCATTACTTCCCTTTTGAAACTGGAAAATTGCTGATGCCTTTAATATAGATAAATTGGCCAGAAGCAACTTTTACTCTTACTGATTTCATATTTTCAATAATAAATTGGCAGCCTTCAGAACGATGGCTTTCTAGTTTCCTGGGGAAAGAGGCATAATGGTCTGATTTCAGGGCTTGGGTTAGAACCATGTAAGTCCCATGGAGAAGAGGTAAATTAAGTCCTCGAACTACCTCAGCAGTGCCTTTGTTCAGAGAAAATAGCTCTGTATCGTCAAATGGATTTACATGATCATGAAAATATTCAAACCAAAGTGGCATGTAATTAAGAGCAATTAGAACTGAAGTGATGTGACTGGATATTAAAACCAGAAAGGCAATATTTGTGCCTCCTCAGTAGAGACAAGGCAGATAATTTGGATTCTTCCTAACTTTGTCATCTCTAGAAATAGTATCTGCTAGACCGTGTAGATGCTGTATAAATATTGAAGGTCTAGTGTCATGCACTATGTTTGACCCTATATTTCTATAGTGCAGTTTTATCCTCATATTTCAGTTACAGATATGCCAGTTAATTAGATCTCTACTAGTAAATATCCATCATTGTGTTTCTAAATCCCTTTTGCCAAATGATCTAATTAGAGCAACATTTGGCTCTGTATATAATTACAACATATGGCACCTAGAGGGTACATATAGTAGAATTATAGGTTGCTTGATGCGAAACCCAGGTAGTGGAGAAAAGACTCTATTAAACAAAGTTGCTGTGTGTGTGTGTGTGTGTGTGTGTGTGTGTGTGTGTGTGTGTGTGTGTGTGTTTTAATGCATACAATTCCTCGTCCTCTCCCCAGAATAAGAAATAGGTTGTAATTCAACTGTCCTTCCCACATGAAACATAATTATGTCATAGGAGTTTTACATTTTTTTAAGCAGATATTCATTTTTAATTAATTAATTATTTTTGGCTGTGTTGGGTCTTCGTTTCTGTGCGAGGGCTTTCTCCAGTTGCGGCAAGTGGGGGCCACTCTTCCTCGTGGTGCATGGGCCTCTCACTATCGTGGCCTCTCTTGTTGCGGAGCACAGGCTCCAGACGTGCAGCCTCGGCAGTTGTGGCTCACGGGCCCAGTTTTCCACGGCATTTGGGATCTTCCCAGACCAGGGCTCAAACCCGTGTCCCCTGCATCAGCAGGCAGACTGTCAACCACTGCGCCACCAGGGAAGCCCAGGAGTTTTACATTTTTAAATAAAATCATTGATACTATTAGCATAAATTATTTAACCCTCCATACCTCTAAAAATTATCCTGTGAAGTAAGTCAGCAATGCTGGAAGTGGCTCTGTATAAGATAAGTTACTTGATGGATGTATTCCTCCCTCCAAGCAAAATAACCTACTCAAATGGCTGCAAAATATATAGCAAAAAATGGCCTGAATCCTTTGACCAATAATAAAAAAGGGGTTTTTAATGCCTATTTATCATCTCTGGAAGTAGACTAACCAGTTTGGTAGATGATGAGTTCAGCGTCAGTGTGTTGAATTTGAAAGGCTTATCATGAGAAGGTATCCTGGACTCCACTTGGACGGGCTTGTAAGAGCCAAAGGTGCACGTATCTCCTCAGGACCATGTTCAGTGATGTCACCTGGGTAGCTTGACACTGACCATAGTGGGAGTATTTACACCATGGAAATTAGCACACATGGACATTCTTTTCCATAGAGGACCAGTTGTTAAACATTAATCAGCACATCAGTATTTGCGGGACATAACACAGCTCAGAGTTAGCAGTGCCAGTTTGGAGTTCATGGGAGAGCTGAAGACTAGAAACACAGCTTTCCAGCTCATCTTCTTTGAAGTGATGATGGTGATTAAGTTTAATTGAGAAAAAATGGGAAAACAAAAGATTTCTGGATAGATTCTTCCAAACTGTCAAGTGCATGAAAGAGAAAAAGAAACCCAGAACATTCATCAGAAGACTAAGGAGAATCAGGAAATTGGGGTGTTGTAAAATCCCAGGTAAGAAAGTATCATAAATGGCAGTATGTGACACTGTCAGCTATCACTGAGAGGTCATAAAGAATGATGACCTCAAACTATATTTGGAGTGGTGTCAGTGAAGTGAAAAGTAACCTTGAAATAAACACTTTCAGTAAGAGCCAAAGTGTTGCTGGCCGTACCAGCAACTGGATGCAGTAACTGATTTTTGCAGGTGTCAATAATGAAAAGAAGAAGATCAGATACACTGAAGGGAAATGACATGTTTGTGGCAAGGACGTTATTAGGATGGAGGACATTGGGGCATATTTATAGCCTGAGGGGAATCACGCCAAGGTAAAGAAGGAGTTAACGAGGTAAGGGAGGGGAGATATTCTCAAGGAGACAGGAGGCTGTCGGACCTGAAATCAATATTGTGGGAAAGAAGGATGAATCTGTCTCTTCTGACTGTGGGGAAGAAGGGAGGGTAGGTGAGGGCACAGAGAAATGTGTGAAAGAGGGAGTGGAGGAATTTCATGGAGTATGGCCTTGACCATGGATCTCGATAAAATGAGAGTCAAAGTCATCTTATGCAAGTGTGGCCATGGGAGGTGCTTGTGTGCTTCAGAGAGAAAGATGCCTAGACTGTCATCTGTGGTCAATGTGATAGAAATTAGATAAGGTTTGGATTGTGCTTTTTATGTTTTCTGTTGCTTCCACACACATTGACTTTCCCATATATTGATTTGCTCTAAAGGGTTTTATTCCAAAAGAGGTGGTTTGTTCCAAAGGATGCATAAAATTGTTACAGAAAAAATGAAACTGCCTGCTCTTAACACCAAGAAAAATGTTTTTCAGCTGAATTCAATATGTTCTGCCTCAGAAAAAACAATGCACTTTAAAATTATTCTTCCCCTTTCTCGTTTACTCAAGGACTCTCACACCTTCAGTCACCCCTGTTCTTTCCTTCATCATCACACTTTCCCTCCGCTTTCACTTTCTGTTGGATCTTTCTGGTCAGCGTATCTTCATCTTACTCATCTACCTCCTCCCATGGCTTTAAACTCCACCTGTACTAACTCCTGAATGTACATCTTCAGTCTAGGATTGAGCAATTTGGGCTTGACATGTTCCAAAGAGAACTCATTGCAGCCTCCAACCTCCACCCTAAAACCCATTCTTCTCCTGCTTACCCCATCTCCCTCTGGTTGTTCCAGCCAGAAACCTAGAAATCATCTCTGATTTTCCTCTTCCAACGTCCCACATATCCAATGCATTAGTAAATTTTGGTAATTCTCCTTCCAGATAATATATAGAATCTATCTCCTTTCCATCTGCTTTGTCTGTGCCCTCATCCAACCACCATCATGTCTTGTTGGATTATTCCAGTAGCCTCCGTCTTAGTGCATTCGAGCTACTATAACAAAAACACCATAGCCTGGGTGGCTTAAACAACAAACACTTATTTCTCACAGTTCTGGAGGCTCTGGGAAGTCCAAGATCAATGTGTCTGCAGATTCAGTGTCTGGTGAGGGCCTGCTTCCTGGTTCATAGACAGCGGTCTTCTCTAACCTCACGTGGCAGAAAGACGGAGGGAGCTCTCTGGAGTCTCTTAATAGGGTGTTGGTCCCATTCATGAGGGCTTCACCTCATGACCTAATCATCTTTCAAAGCCCCACCTGCTAATGCCATCACACTGGGGGTTAGGATTACAACATATGAATTTCAGGGGGACACAAACAGTCAGTCCATGGCATCCCCTAACCAGTTGCCCTGTACCATACTCACCCCCTTCCAGCCTGCTCCCTGTACCACGGCCACAGTGGTCTTTTTGAAACATAATTCAGATCTTATCACTAACCCTTAAGACAGAAGCTGCTGACCAGGACCTTAAAGGCACTGCACGATCTGGTTCCTTATTGTATTATTTTTGTTTTTTGTTTCAGTATCCTCCCCTTCACTAATCACAGTGACAAAATATCTAAGACCATGTGTATCTTGTTTTTCCTTAGATCTCCAGTGCCTCCTTTCCTCTTCAATTCCTCCTTGCATTTTTCTGAATTTGAGGTTACATATTTATGTCTGTTTTACCTATTATCTATCTTCCCAGACTGGTGCGTAAGCTAGGTAGGACCGGACCTGGTTTCATTCACCACTGTTTATCCAGCACTAGTACAGAAATAGTGCGGAGGAGTTGAATCAGTAATTGTTGAATAAATGGAGAAAAAAATCAGTAAACTTACAGTGTACCTCATTTCACAAAGGATTTGAGGCTGCTTTAAAAAAATACAAGCAATTGGGCTTCCCTGGTGGCGCAGTGGTTGAGAATCCGCCTGCCGATGCAGGGAACACGGATTCGTGCCCGGGTCCGGGAAGATCCCACGTGCCGCGGAGCAGCTGGGCCCGTGAGCCATGGCCGCTGAGCCTGTGCGTCCGGAGCCTGTGCTCCGCAACGGGAGAGGCCACGACAGTGAGAGGCCCCCGTACCGCAAAAAAAAAAAAAAAAAAATACAAGCAATAGAAAAGATAAAAGTAATTTAGAGAGTGGGAATAATGGGAAATCAGTAGAAAAAAAATGTCAGAAGTGATATTAGAACATGGAAACACATTCTGTGTCATTCACAGATTTGGATGTACCTGTCTTACGACCTAAGCAAAGAGAGAAACATAATTAGTTAAAAGAACTGTAGTATTTGTAAGATTTAAAGTAGTTGCTTTGCCTGATAGTGAAATCTTAGAAAAATATTCCCCATGAGACACAATTACTATAGTAGATACAAGATTTCATAGATGTGCCTTATATTTTTTTATACATTTGTCGAGTTATGTAGTGATAACAGGCAAGTTAGTAAATTCAGTTCTGTGAGATGAGGCCAAGAATGAATGAATGGATAATTAATTTATTCTTCCTTTTAAATGGAGAGGCTTGACCCAAGGGTAAAGTTTTAAGTATCTACAGCAGTATTTTTCAAAGCTAGTTCTTGGGGTGGGGGGTGGTGTGTGACACATTTTATATAAAGCAGTATTCTGTGATCAAGCAAGTATAACATCTATATTTCAGACCTTCTCAGAGCCTTTACTATGCTATTTGCACTGAGAATCTCCAAGAATTGTGTTCCCCAAACTTACTTGGAGTTGAATCTTATGACACACAATACCTTAAGGGGCTGGGACTTCAGGGGGAAAAAAAGTTTGGAAAACTTTGATCTAAATGAATGTATGGTTTCGTTTATTAAGAAATTCCATCATTAATTCTAATAGAATGATAATAAAGGTTAGTTAGTTAGTTAGTTAGAAGAAATTTCAAGATTGTAATTACTGTCAAGAATATGAGATGCAGCTATTCTGTGTGTTACCAGTTTTGTGTTATCAGTTTAGACCAGGTCTATGCTATAAAATAAGTCAAGAGAATCATTAAGACCAATGGCAGAATGCTACTTTCAGGATGGTATGCAGATGCGAGTGGACAGGGATTCTAGCATAACTCTTCCAGTCCAGTGTCAAAGACGAAAAAATCTTGGTAAAAGCTACAGATACGCACAAGTTTTTCCTGACATATTTTTCCACAAGGGTGTTAGTCGTTACAATGAATAGCTGTATCAAAAGCAGACCAGCTCTTTCTATGTGGAATAAAAGCATGAATGACTCAAGCCTACAATTAACCAAAGAAGAGCAGGGCTTTATTCCTGGTTATTTCCTGGCTGAAAGTCCAAGCACCGTTCAGGAATATGCAGCAACTTCTTAGCAGTTTCCTCATCTTCCTTGTTAATTTGGCATCCAGCAGTGTATGTTGATTAGTAAATACTTGGTTATAAAGACATAGATATTATTCATATCATTATATTACACAGTTTTAGAATCCTAGATACTTATATTGGCCACAAACAGTTGCCTACCAATTGGCTTGAAAGTGTTTGCTTTACCCAGAAGGACTGCCCACTTTGCCTACAGATGTATGCATTTGTGTATGTGATTATATAACAGTGGAATTGTGGTACCATTGTTTTTAAAAAATCCATTGGTAAGTTATTCCTCAGAAGTTCTTAGTATTTAATTCCTAATTACTTTTACCTTTGTCCTTCAGACAGGCATAGTCACAAGGCAAGAACATGGCCTAAAGAAAAGTGGATTTTGTTTTGTCTTGCTTTGTTTTGTTTTAGTTTTGCCCTGCACCTTCAAACACTCACAGAAACATCACACCTGGTTTATTAAATTTTATATTAACATCAACATTTTGAGGTAACTAGAGTAGAAATTGTACTTTTCCATTTTATCACTGGGAGCACTAGAGCACAGAGTAAAAAAAAAGAATCCAAGTAGCAGAATTTTAGAGCTTAGAGTAGTATCTAGTTGAGAACTTCTTAAACTAGATCCTCCTCTATAATGCCACATTCGTTTGCTTTCTAATAATTATTCAAAGCCAAGACCCATGATATTGCTGATCATATCTGCTTCTCTATAAGGCCATTTAATATTTAGTTCTAAATTTATAATGTGTTTTGTTTTGTTTGACTACTGAGCTCCTAAAACACTTATCAAAAATGAAGCAAAAAAAAAAGAAAAGAGCTTCCCTGGTGGTGCAGTGGTTGAGAGTCCGCCTGCCGATGCAGGACACACAGGTTCGTGCCCCGGTCTGGGAAGATCCCACGTGCGGCGGAGCAGCTGGGCCCGTGAGCCATGGCTGCTGAGCCTGCGCGTCCGGAGCCTGTGCTCCGCAACGGGAGAGGGCACAACAGTGAGAAGCTCGCGTCCCGCCAAAAAAAAAAAAAAAAGAACAGTTTAAAAGTTTTCAATGATGACCTCTATCCTTATTTAACAAATATTTGAGGCCACTGAATTGAAATAAAAATATAATATGAACACTCCCTTTAAGTTTGCTGGAATCTTGTATAAGACCGGTATCTTAGGTATTCTGGGAACAAACTTATCATGGGAGGAATGCTTGGAACTGTTCATCTTCAAAAATATGTCTTATGTTAGCCGATCAGTCTTACGCAAGATGCTCAGAAGAACCTGCTCTGCGTTTCGTTATGGTCAAAGCCTAAGCTGAAACTGATGGAGAGTCTTTCCCGAATGGGAAACAACACATGAATCCTCTGTCTGATTATATTTTTCCAACCCTTTCCTCAAAAAGCAGATTCAGGGAGTCACCTACACAGTATCGCCTTTTCCATACCCTTGGGGACTCTCTCTCCTCTGAATTATTTTCTTCTTCTCTCCCACAGACCCCTCTGTCTCTTAAAACCCTCTGTGTGCTTCCACCTCCCTATCTCTACCTCTCTTCCTTGACTTTTGTCTGAGATTGTCAGTCATTTCATTTCATTTTTTTCTTCCATGATGAAGGTGTAAAAGATTTATGATCCATATAGAAGGAGGAAGAAAGGAAGAAAATCAGGAGGGGGGGTAAAATGAAGGGAGGGAAGGAGAGAGGGAGGGAAGGAAGGATGGGAGAGGGAGGGAGGGTGAGCAAACCTTTATCCAACTTTTACACTAGACCAGTAAGAGCACCTTTTGGCCTAGTGCCTGTGATTTTTTTAATGCAAATAATGAAAACTTTCCGTGCTTTGAGTCGCCTGAGAAAAGACCCCTTTAGTTAGCCTAACTTGACGCATGCCCTTGCCCAGAAGGTGCATATGTGGCAAAGCCTAAAAAAAAAAGTATTAAAAAAAAACACTTATTATACAAATATGACTTCATATATTCATTTGAATTGATCTTGGAATTTTCAAAAGTGAGGTAGAAGATTTGAATGCTGGAACTATTCTCTATAACTTATGTAGGCAACTAAGAGTAAGTACATTATGTATAGGGTCCAGAGATCCCCCTGTTTTCTTTGAAGGATGGATTTCTTTTCATGTAACTAGTGTCATCTCTGATTATGAGAATTTTAGGGTTAGATGAAGGTTTAGAGATCAATAGGCCAGTGGTTTTCAATCTATTTCTCTTTTTTTTTTTTTTTCTTTTTTTTGTGGTACACGGGCCTCTCACTGTTGTGGCCTCTCCCGTTGCGGAGCGCAGGCTCCGGACGCACAGGCTCAGCGGCCATGGCTCACGGGCCCAGCCGCTCCGCGGCATGGGGGATCTTCCCGGACCGGGGCACGAACCCGTATCCCCTGCATCGGCAGGCGGACTCTCAACCACTGCGCCACCAGGGAAGCCCTCAATCTATTTCTACCCCGCGGCATACCTGTGGGCTGCAACATATTTCTACTGCTTGAAATGGTTCATCACACCCTGATTATGGGAGGAACAGGGGATGGAAAGCAATGGAGGGAGGGAGTCCAGGAGCATATGATAGATAAGAATCTCAGGCAGGGCATGATTTGAAAAAAATCCCTTCAGAATATGCTGTCATGCATGGCTTCCCAATCTATGGGAGTCACTGGTTCCCCAGCACCAGCACTTTTGATCTACGTTTATGAGAACACAGGGGTTAGGTGACTCATAGCAGGTCCCACAACTAACTGTTGGCACACATACATGCTCATGTAATAGTGTGTCCAAACTAAAGAAACCCCTTCCCATTCTTGGTTTGGTGATAAAACTTTATAGCAAGAGTAGGATTTAGAATCCCAGAAAGATATCGTCAGAAGATCCCAAAAGTCATCTAGCCAAGATTCACTGAATTCAGCTTGCAGGAAAGTTTTCTTTGGCCAACACATGACATTATCCAGCATTATGTTTACATTTTTAAATTAGATTCTAACCATTAAAATTTGGAATATGTCATGTAAATCAGATTTGTGATTTATTTTTGAAAAAACTAGATGATCTATATCAGCCAGCCTGCATTTCTATAGCTGAGCTGGCCAGAGGTGAGAAACAATTATCCTTTTAGCAAGGGCATGAAATCTCCTGTTAGCCACACAACCCTCGTACCCCATATTAAGATGTAATGTCAGTTGGCCATTTATCACTGCTCTTGAATTATTGTTTTTCTTACAGTAGACTTAAAATAAAAGTAATATATTGATGGTATCTATTTCTCTATCAAAAATGAGAAAAAGAAAACTTGGCCAAAAAAGCCACACACTTCAAATAAAAATAGAAAAAGAGTGTGTTTTCTTATGCTCGTAATTAAATTCTTGTTTTCAAATATAAGCAGAGTGTATCATGAAAACATTCTCACAAACTTGATCCGTGGGTATTACCCACCTAAACCCTATAGGTAATGGCATTTGTAAATCTAGATCTAGTTCTGTCCCTTTATGTTAGCAGTGATAATTTGGAGGAAGCAGATGGTTTGGAATCACTGAGACTAGCCAAAGAAGCCTGGACAAGAACCTGCTTCCTGATATCTAGCACAGTGTTATTTTTATTTTCCCATGAATGGTTAAATAATAGAATCTCTGTATTTTGTCTTCCCTGGTGATTCTGCTAATCCACTGGTGTTTTTCCCTCCTGTTTTTGTCTTTGTTCCCTCTGTCATACTGACATGTGTGACAGGTTCTCAATTATCCCTGTTTCCAGAGTATATGAAACTTTGAACGTGAAAGCTGCAGTCAGACCTCTCTTCCGTTATAAATATCAGACATCTAACAACCCCCCAGGTGAGGGTTTTTTCGGCTGCTTTTCCTGAGCAGCTGATTGTCAGCCTAACTTAGTGCCTCATAGATAAAAAAGAGAATTAAACTTGCCTTTTAAATAGGAAATTATTCTATTCTAACATTATTGCTCATGTTAAACTCCTGTGCCGTTAAATCTGTCTCTTTTAAATGGATGGACACTGGGTGCATTGTTTATTCAATTTAACTGTAGGAAGAAAAAACAAACAAACAAACCTCATACAAGGGAAATGGTTTTTATCAGTCTCGAGCCTTGTGAATGAGTGTCCAATTAAATAGTGGCTCACTAGGACTCGTATAATAGTAACATCTGTTATCTTAATTAAACAAGTTACTATATAAAGGAGCTTTCATGGCTCGCTTCGTTAGAGTAGGTTCTGACCCAGAAACTCTAGAAAGTCTTGTTCTCTTTGGGGGATTTGGTTGTCGGTGGTGTTCCCAGTTGGTCCCATTATGTTGTAGACCTGACAGGCAGGCTCTGTGATCTGCAAACCTACACATTTGTTCGAGCCCACAGAGCCCAGGGATAGGAAGGAGCTGAAGTTCCTGATGCAAAGTGGAACAAATAAGGAAGAACCCTCAGCAGGAGTGCTACATTTTCACTCTGCTCTACTTGGGTATTAGGACTTGGAGGGAGACAGGGGGGTGGGTAAGTGATGGAAAAGGGAAACTTATCAAGAATGTATTGACTCTCCCTTAGTTCCAGGACCCAGGAACACCCTTACCTTCAGGCATGGAGCCACAGTCCTGTATCTGTATCTTGGAGATCCAAAATGCTCTGAAAACAGAAAGGTTTTGTTTTGTTTTTCCTTTTTTCTTCTTATTTGACTATTTTTGGCAGTTTTGTAGCAAACTTATCTGGTGGCAAAATCAAACTGAAGCTATAGACTTTTTTTTATCTTGTGTTTAATTGTTTTTTTTTTAATCTTGTGTTTAATTGCAGAAATTGTGTTTAAATCATGTATTGGATGGTTAGGTGCCACATCAGACTTTTGGGGGAATGTTACCTACAATAAACTATGTGCCATAGTATGATTCTTAATATTAGAAATCCTGAATTCTAAAACACAACTTTCCCGGAGAATTTTTGGGTTATGTACTAGACCATTGTAAAGAAGATCTAATTAACTGAGATTCAGTGATATTAAGCGTCGTGCTCAAGGTACAGGTGTACCTTGTTTTATTGCATTTTGCAGATACCACGGTTTTTTTTTACAAACGGAAGGTTTGTGGCAGGCCTGCATCAAGCAAGTCTGCTGGTGCCGTTTTTCCAACAGCATTTGCTTACTTTGTGTTTCCGTGTCCCATTTTGGTAATTGTCACAATATTTCAAATTTTTCATTATATTTGTGATGATGATCTATGATCAGTGATCTTTGATGTTATTACTTGCTGAAGGCTGAGATGAGGTTAACATTTTTTAGCAACAAAGTGTTTTTATATTTTGAGGTATGTACATCTGCCAGCTCTTTCACTTAGTTGTAATCACCTTGGATTTGTAAATAGTTTATCAAAGACATCAAGCTCTTCTCTGCCTCAGGGCCTTTGCACTTACTTTTCCCTTGCACTGAAATACACCTCGCTGATCTTCAGTGTCTGGCTTGCTCTTGTCCTGCATGTCATCTGACATGCTACTTCTGCAGAGAGACCTTGTTCCTGTCATGCAAACCAAAAAGAGTGATGGTAAATTAGGCAGGTTTCTCTTGGGTTCATAGATGAGATAACATCAGAAAGAATTTGGATATTATGAAAAAAAAGCATAATATCTTTTCAGGAAGTACCTTTTCACATTCATGCCATCTGCCTACTTTATTGATCCCAGAGCTCTGCCCCCTCTATCCAGTGGATGGAGGTATGAGCAGGCACAGCTGAGCCAACCAGATTCTCTCCCTCTTCAGGAATTAGAACTTCCCTATGGGCAGAACAGAGTTAGAGCAGAGTCCTTTGATGGCAGCTCCCTGGGGATACTCCTCCTTAGATTCTACTCCCTACATCCCCAGAGCTACTTACTATTAATTTCTATCCTCTCCAAGCCATTTTTGTTCAGTTTCTTCTCCAGTTTGTGAGCTACTCCAAATCCTTCAAATAAGTTGCATAAGTTGACCAAGGTCTGTTTTGGTTACTTAAAACCCTGTATCCCTAACTGATATAAGCAAACAGATGGATCATGTGTAACAAGATTTTTTTTTTTCTTTAAATCTGCCTTAGAAAAATAAGAAGCAACCCTTTAATGTCATTTGGGTATTTACCTTCGTTCTTAAAAATGTTTATACCTTATCCCATTGGAACTAGACAACTTATTATCTTGAATATCTAAAACCTAGGAGGGGCAGTTTGAAGCACTGTGCTTCGCAAAGGCATTTGCATTCGACTTAACTATTTGCCGGCCTGATTCAGTACGTTGTCCGGGACGAATGGCGTTAGTTGAGTGTGTGGAGTGGCAGGATTCTGGAATTAAAGCAAATGCGTGCCCTCCAGGGAGCTCTTTTCTCTAGAAGGAGAGCACGCACTGGAGTGTGATGCTGCCCACCCCCGTGGGCACGTGCTCAGCATTCTGGTTCTTACAGTGGCGTCTCTGAAGTTCTTTGGATTGAACCTTTTGGCTGCCTTTGTGCAGACTCAGGTTGTCTGGCATCTGTATCCTCCCAGGATAAGTCATTGAACTTCTGTGCTTAATTGATTCTCGCTGAAGGAGATTTGGACAGTGGGGTTGAACATGCCAAATGAGTTTGGGAAACCCCTAACACGTCAGTATCTTGTTATAGAAGCATTTTGTGCTCAGCAGTTACATCTGCCATTGTCTGTGATGATGAGCAGGTTCCCGTCCCAGTGACATCCCGATACGGTACTTTGCCCATGTCCGTGCAGTATACTCGAGCCCAGAGACGCTGAAATAGACCCTCTTTCAGCGAAATGAGTGCCCGTTGCCCTGACAGCATTCTGATGGCATTGGGGCAGAATATCAAAGGCAACATGGGACCCCTCACCTAGGCTGTAATTTGAGTCCCCATGACGGCACCTTGTGGGTTTGGAGGAAGAAGAGTTACTCCGGTATTCTTGGATGAATTGATTTCGACTCTGCATGGAGACCTTCCTGAATCCCAGGATGGTCTAAATCCCTATTCTCATAGCTCATGCACTTTTCTTTTAGAGCATTTGAAGCTGCAATTAGTGGTTTAGAGTCCATTTCCTACACTAGACTATAAGCCCCATGAGGGCAACATTGCCTGCTTTGGTCATTGTGGTATCTTAAGTTCTTAACACAGTATTTGTCATATAATAGATACTAAATGAATATATTTATTTATAACTTCCCACAAAGTTTCATTCCTTCATATGTATATCAGAACAGCAAATGTGACTCATCTCTCTGTGACAGTTCTGTTTACTTCCTTTCATTGTAACTCTTTTTTTGCAAGAGTCAGAATCATAATATGTGTGAATGTATGCCTCTAGTGACTTCACCTTCTAAACACTATTTTAGAAAGTAGTTTTGTTTTGGCATGCGTGTATTTTAATGCGCAAACTAGCTACATATGTCACGGATCCCTGTGCTGGGGGCACTTAGATGACTAGGTGAACTAAAGGACACTTGACAGGTTTAACAACAGCTACAGCAAGACCCAGGAGACTTCCAACCCTATACCCAGGT
The DNA here is from genome assembly GCF_026419965.1 of Kogia breviceps. Taxonomy (NCBI): domain Eukaryota; kingdom Metazoa; phylum Chordata; class Mammalia; order Artiodactyla; family Physeteridae; genus Kogia; species Kogia breviceps. The sequence goes on along the minus strand of NC_081319.1, from coordinate 13,249,390 downwards.
GTGGTGGGTTCTGGAAGTCACCCAACACAGAAAGGCCTGGAAGCCACCCCTGGCCTGAAGCCCCAAATCCTGGAGAGAAATCCTGCTGCCCCTGTAATAGGGAGCTTCTACTAAAGCAGAGGCAAAAGTCCTCACAAAGACAGAAGGAAGGTAAAGAGCCTGAGAACTACTTTTTCCCAGAACAGCCTTGTCTGCAAGCCTCAGAGGGTTTTGCAGATGTACATGGAGCCTGTCTGGGCTCACAGCTTCCCATGTATGTTGAACTCTTAGTCCCAGAGACTCTCGGAACTTGAGGCTACTGCAGTGACATGATTTGATATGAAAAGGACTAGATTTGGGGAAGGGAATCAGTGGCCAAGTTTTACCATCTCTGTGGCCTTGAGCAAGTCACTTAATTTCTTGTCTTTAGAATAGACTTAATCATAAATACCTACAGTGTTCTGGTGAGACTTCCTTAAAGGGGAAAGTGCTTTAGAAATGGTAAAGCACTGTGGAGATTTTATGCTATAGATTTTAAACCTATACACATTTTTACAAAAATGGCACTCTCTCATACTTGTTTTATAACTTGACTTTTCGATTTAACACATACAGTCGATATCCTTTCATAATTTAAGTATAGAACATATTTTCATTTCTTTCGTTTTTAATGGCTAGACCCTGTGGCATTATGTGGTTTTGTCGATTCATTCAACATCTTTTTAAATTTTAGGCAACTCAGTATCTTCCTGAGAAATGCTGTTTAACTCACTGCAGTTCACATCAGCCACTTCAAATCTCTAGGATTGTAATGAGAATTATAATAATCACCTTGGGAACTTCCAAGCAGTCATATTTTGGGCATCTCCACCAACATGACTACAGTAACAGCTAGCATTTTTCAAGTGACTAATATGTGCTAGGTGTATGCTTTATATAAATCTCTCCAGAACATTCCAGCTCGTTATTATTGTGCTCTTTTACACCTGAAGGAACTGAATGACGCTCATCAGCATTAACTAACTTACCCATAGCCTTTCAGATGAGTAAGTGGCAAAACCATAGTTCATCTGTAGATTTATTTGACTTCCAAACAACATGATCACAATCATATCAGTATCCTGTGTGATCTCAAGCTCACCACATCTATAGCTGATCTCACCATCTCACCCTTCCCTTAAATGTGTCCCCCAATGTACCCCATTTCTATGTGGGACACCATCACCTACCAGGCTGCCCTCACCTTCCCCAACATGCCCTGAAACCACTCTTGTTAAGGTTAGTGATCCATAGATTGTCAAATCCAATGGCCAGGATCCATTCTTCACCTTGCTCTCTCAGTCGCATTGGACACAGGTGTGGGTCACTCCTCCCAGAGTGAAACTCTTGTTTTACTTGATATCCAGGACCCTGGTTTTCTTTCTACACTGCAGTCACTCCTTCTTAGTTGAGTCTGTTGTATACTCATCTCTACAATCTCCAGAGAGACCCAGGACCCAGTGTTTAGGCCTCTTATCTACCTCTTGCTAGGTGTCTTATCTTCATCTAATTCACAGCCTTATAAGCTTAGCCTCTAAATGCTAAGGGAGTCCAAGTTTTATCTCTAGCCCAGACTTCTACAACTTCAGAGTAGTATATTAAGTAGCCTATTGAACGTCTACCTCAGTCTTTGCTTACTTGCCGGCGGTGCAAAGTTCTGACTCCAAAACGTGAACCATCTTTCCCCTCAGTGAAAGGTGGGGAAAGCTGTCAAGCTTTGTTGGGCCTATTGATTTAGAAGACAAATGTTCTCCAAACCACCTGCAGGAATTCATTGATTAATGGAGCCATTAATTCATCAATCTATTCATTTAAATGTTATTTAGCAACAACATCATGTGCCAGGTACTATGCTAAGACTCTAGATAAAAATGTTAGAGCCGTTTATCTAAGCACTAAGTAATTCCAAATTAAATCGATAACTTTAGAATCAGCTTTTAGTTTCCATAATACACAGTGAATGGAGGATTTCTGAATCACTCATCCCTGCATTTCCTTTTCTAAAATAGATATTAATTCTTTCCAAAATGGAGATTTATTTGGATGTCATACAAGATAATTGCACCCTAGTAAGGCTGACCTAAGGGAGATTGAGTTTTCATTCAGAAACCTTATCTTGCTTGCCTGCACATCACCCAGCCTCCTCTGGTCCCTCTGATTGATGTCATCATGTCAGCTTGTCTTCTAGAGAGAAAGAGGAAACTTCACCAAAATGAACAAGGTCTTTCACCTTCTCCCTTTGGGTTACATGAAGCAGCTATTTATGAGCATTGTCTCCCTGTGCCCAGTGGGAACTTGCAGAACATCAGTTACTACAGATGGACAGTATGTCTGGTCTTTCTCCCCTTTTTCACATATTAAATTGTCAGAGTGTCAAATGTCTTGTCACCAAACATGGTGCTGCAAGGAAATTGCAATTATATTTATCTTTTTTTTTTTCTCTGACCTTTGGATTTCATTCAGTCTACGGAGAGTCCCTCTGTGTGGTTCAGAGAACATGTGTCACCCAAATCAATAGGGCCAACAGTGCCTGACTCCTTCCTCCTCTTTGCACTGAGGGGAAGGACCATTCATGAATTGGAGTCGGAACGTTTCACGCCTAGGATGGATAGCAAAGACCTATAGCTTCAGTGCGTTTAATCTTGCAATGTAATAATGTTATAGTCATGCAATCTAGGTCTAGTAAGTAACTACAACAATACCATATGGAATTTTCTAGTGCTTTCATCCTCTGTTCCTGATACTAATTTTAAGCTTCTGTCTCTGGACAATTTTGTTTAGATTTTAAAATCTTGGCTTCTGTTCTCTGATCTTTTTCTCTCACCATAAGAAGTCCTACTGTCAGAATTAAGTAGGCTGTAAAACTAATGTTTAGTCATAGTGCCTTCTCTACCTTCCCATCACCTGGAATATTTTGAAGGGGCATGTGGTAGATAACAGCAGGCTGATTCTCTAGCAGTGCAATCTTATTTTAATGTTGGCTAAAGCAAAACTAATCAAGAAGGCAAATCTGCCATGAAAAATCTTATAAGACATTCCAAAGTTACAAGGACCATTAAAAAATAGTAGGCAGAGAAGACAGCCAGGTGCTCACCAAAATGTAAGAAATGAAAATTAAAAGTCACACATAATAAGCAAGATAATATGCAAAGTCAGATTTAAAGATAAAATATTTCCCAGGACTCAAGTCTGAAATGCATATAAATATTATTTGTTAGCATGACTCAACCATCATCAGAGTAAGTGGTATTTGCACGTATCAATCAAGTGGAGTGTATTAGGCTTTTCTCATTGCAGGTAACAAAATAAACACAAGGTCAGCTCTTCTCTCCACCATGTTGACTCTTTTCCTTCTCTGGGCCAAAAAATAGTTGCAGCAGTTCCAGACCTTAAGTCTTTAGATATTTAATTCCAGAAGGAAAGAGTGAGAATCATTTTCCAGAAAGTCCCAGAACAAGTCTCATTGCAGGTCATTGACTTAGTTGGGTCATGTAATCATCCCTAATCAATTCACTGTGAAGAAAATAAATTCTATGATTAGTATAAGCCTGGCTTCCATGTTTCACTCAAAGGTTTAGTAGTAGAAACCTAACAACATGATGTGGCTGAGGCTGGAAGAGGGATGGCTTTTCAAATGGCCATTATTAGGTATAGGACTAGTGGATGCTGGACATAGCTGTCTATACAAGAAGGAAGGGTCAAACTAGAAGATAGTGTGGAGAAACTGGAACACTCGTGCACTGCTGGTGGGAATATAAATTGGTGCAGCCACTATGGAAAATAATATGGAGATTTCTCATAAGATTAAAAATAGAATTACCATAGAATAGCACAGTCTCACTTATAGGTATATCCTCAGAAGAATTGAGAATAGGAATTTATAGGTTAACTAAGAAAAAAAAATAGAGAGGATACAAATTACTAATATGAGAATGAAAGAGGGGATATCGCTACAGATCCCATGGACATGAAAAGAGTAATTAATACCTTGAGGGACTCTATGCCCACAGAATTGATAAACTAAATGAAGTGAGCCCATTCCTTGAAGACACAGTCTGCGAAAACTCACACAAGAAGAAAACAACAATCTGAATAGGCCTGTATCTGTTAAAGAAATTGGATCAATAATTGATAACCTTCCGAAACAGAAAGCACATTGCCCAGATGCATTCACTGGTCAATTCTACCAAAACATTTCTGGAAGAAATTATGCCACATACCTACAATCTCTTTCAGAAGACAGAAATGGAGGGGATCCTTCTTAATTCAGTCTATGAAGCCAGCATTACCCTAAAACTGAAACCACACAAATACATTACAAGAAAAGAAAGTACAGTTGACCCTTGAAAAACTTGGATTTGAACTGTATGAGTCAACTTATATGAAGATTTTTTTCAATAAATACTACAGTATTACATGGTCCATGGTTGGTTGAATACACAGATGCAGAACCATGGATATGAAGGGCCAACTATGGGACTTGAGCATCCATAGATTTTGGTATCTATGACTGGTCCTGGAACCAATCTCCCATGGTTACCGAGGGACGACTGTACAGTATCTCATGAACACAGACATAAAAATCCTCTCCCCACTGGTGCATTATAGGGGTAGAGGATTAAGGGGTACAAACTATTATGTATGAAATAAGCTATAGGGATACATTGTACAACATAGGGAATATAGCCAATATTTTATAATAACTACAAATGGAATAAAACCTTTAAAGATTGTGAATCACTATATTGTACACCTGTAACTTGTATAATATTGTATATCAACTACACCTCAAGTTCAAAACAAATTTACACCTTATAAAAAAGAGAATGAGAAGACTAGCCAATGACTAGGAGAAGTTATTTGCAAAAGACATATTGATAAAGGACTGTTATCCAAATATAAAAAGAGCTCTTAAAACTCAATGATAAGAAAATAATCCAATTTTTAAAAGGACCAAAGACCTTAACATACAACTCACCAAAGAAGGTGAGTTGCAGCCAAATAAATAAATAAAATATTTTTTTAAAGAAGAAGAATAGAATAGAATCCTTAGAAGTCCTTTTAGGTCAATGAAATTAGCTTCTAGGGGAAATATATTAAAAAGAAGGAGGTGGGTGATATTTTCAGAGCAAGTTTTCAGAAGGCAATATATTTTAAGTTATGTCTGTAATATCTGTAGAGTTTCTGTGGAAAGCTCTTTAAAATTATAAACATCTAACCATATTTCAGTGTGATGAAACCAGAAAGTCCTCAAGTCTATTCAAGGTGTTTGTGAATTCTTCAGATTGATTGTAACTTTTATAGCCCTTTTCATATTGATACCTCTCAACCTATTGTGTGAAAATCACTGAGGAGGTATCTCTTGTTTTAGAATTGGTATAGACAGTCTAATTATTATTTTAATTTCAGTTGTTTCCTTACCATTAAATTGAATACCTAGCCCATTCTTCATTTAATTGGGAGAATTCATCCTTTATTTTCAGATTCACATTGATTTGTGACTGATTTATCACAAAGAAGTCTTCAACTCATCAAAAATAATTTGGAATCTGTAAAAATCCTCTGGTGTCTTCCAGTGGTAAATTCCCCCAAAGACTTTGAACACCTATTAATGCTTTGTCTCACTAGCTTTGAGAGTTTGCTGTCAATTCAGAGGAAATATATTTAAAAAAATGTTAAAACCAGCTTAAATAACTTTCTAGTTCTATTTAATGTTGGTACAACTTCAATGAAAATATTTCAAGTCAGCATTTCAAATTCCACTGCCAAGGCTCAGGTAGTATTTCCTGGACTCAATCATATGGATATGAAACACTGCCGCTGTATCTTCAAAGTCCTTTGAAAATCTGTCCCATGATATCTTTAGAGGAAATGTTCTAAAATGAAATGAAGAACTTCATTTTTGGATGAATTTTCTTTACATCTGTCACCTTCTTCGGTGTGAGTTCGGAATTTTAAAATACCTCTCTTTTTGAACCTGTGGAGATTGTAAAAGGCTACATCCCTAGTGGAAATTGGTTTGAGGTAATTCCCAGAAAAACTTCTGTTGAGATGTATAGCTGTCACTTTGGTTCACAGTAGAACCAGGAGAATGTAATATGTAATAATGACTAAAGCCCCTTTCAAAAAGAAAGCTTCTCTCCTTTTGTCCACAGATATTTTGATGTCTATAGGTACTTAATGGACAATGACCATATATTCACTTTTTGTTAATATACAATCTCTCTCTGAAACAAATAAAAAAATACTTGAAGTAGCTTGCAAGTTATATACAATTAAGACTGTTCAAATAGAACAGTTAGACGTGTACAAGAAGGGAAAAGCATATATTAGTAGTGATTTGGATAAATAAATATTAATATTTTGAGCTTCCTAGTAACCTAAGCCAAAAGAGAAATCAGTGAGCTACTAAGGTTCATTGTCCGAAAAATGCTATTGAAAAGAGACAGCTTTCTCCTGATAGCCAATTATATAGCCAGTTCAATTATTACTTGAATCCAGTAGTAGATTGGTTGCAGCAATGTCCCCAATTTTTTGCACTTGCCTACATTCATGCCCTTTGACATCCATTGCCTTCCCACTTTGGCTCTGGGCTTGGCTATGTGACTTGCTTTGGCCAGTGGAATGTTAGTAAAATTGATGCAAGCAAATGCTTTAAAAGTGGTTGCCCATTAGAGCTTTTCCCTGGTTGCTTGTCACTACCCTGCAAATAAGATAAGGGCAGTCTTCTGGATGAGGAAAAGACACACTTCCCAGTCACCCCTGTCAGTCCAGCCAACACTTAGCCAACGCACAGACTCATAAGCAATAAAAATGCTTGTTGTTTTAAGCAACTGAATTTGGTGGCTATTTGCTATGCAGTGATGGGTAACTGATACAGAGTCTCATATGAGAGATATTTGATAATACAAGGAATAGTGTCTTACACAGTAGTTTTTCAGCAACTACAGGAATATCTTCATTATAAAAAATGACAACCCTTGAGGGCATACCTTATGTAAAAATAAAAACACTTTTTATTTGCCTCAGTGCCTACTACATAGAATATTATTGAATTCCTGCTGAAGGTAACATGCCCACCTCTGAACCAAACCATGTCATTAGAAACCAGCCATCCTTTCAGTCATGCGAAGCTACCCTGTTTAATAGCTGGGGAAGCAAAGGCTATTATTACTCTCTCAAACACTTAAAATGTGGGTTGGAGAGAATGAAATTACCAGGCTGCAGTTTAGCTATGGTGTCATGCTTTGAGGGTGAAAACAAAGCCATGCGCACAGCATAACCTTTTTTTGTTTGTTTGTTTGTTTTTCAGAATAACCTTGGAGAAGCATTTTGTATAGGGAAATTGGTCTAGAAAGCATGGCCTAACTTTTTCAATCCATTAGATACTTGAATTTTTTGTATTTTTGCCTTTAATTGCACTTCCTATAAGAATCCATTGCCTTTTTGTTTCTCCATCAAAGTCTGTTTAAGCTTGGGGAGAATATACTGGCAAGAAATATGCCAAAAAAATTACATTTGAAAATTTAAGTTATATGACAGATGTCATTTGAACCTTGAGAATTATTGAATCTCTGGACCTTATAAAAATCATTTCAAATATCCACCCCCCCAACCCCTGCTATTCTTGAAATCCCTCTAAGAAAAGCCTAACTTGTTTAGCTCTCTTCTGCTAAAAATACCTCAACTAATAGAACCTGGTGGCCTTTCCTGGAGAATTGTACCCCTTAGGGAAATTTTATTTATTAAGATGTTTATCCATAAATAGAGTTTTTATCATTGAGTTCTAAGCCAGCTTCCTGGTATGGTGTAGGAGAAATCCAAGCTTTCTTTTCTGAAACAGCAATGTTTGGAAACAGCAGCTCTCCTGTCCCTAGGTTCACCCAAGTCTTTTGTTCACCAAAGCTAAATGTATCAGCGTTCTTTGTTTGTAGTTAACAAAAATAACTCTAGCTAACTGACGCAAACAAGAATTTTACTGGGAGGACATGGGGGACGTAGAAAATCCATGGAAGAAGCAAGTTTGAAACTAAGTGGGCCCAAGTTGGTTCTCTGGGCTTAGGAAACAGGAAATGCAGAAGCTGTTTCTTTATGGGGGTAGTTTGATCAGGCTGCCACTGCTGAGTTTAATAAATCCCAACCATCTCAGGCTCTTTGTCCTGCTATTCTAGGGGAAAGTGGTTGTGCGTGACCATTGTAGCCTAGGTCCCAGGCCACGGGGGAAGAGAGAGCCCCTGACTGCAGCCCCACCAGGTCACATCCAATGGGAAAAGATGTCCTCAAAAGAAAATGTAGGGCTTCCCTGGTGGCGCAGTGGTTGAGAGTCCGCCTGCCTATGCAGGAGACTCGGGTTCGTGCCCCAATGATCCGGGAAGATCCCACGTGCCGCGGAGCGGCTGGGCCCGTGAGCCACGGCCGCTGAGCCTGCGCGTCTGGAGCCTGTGCTCCGCAACGGGAGAGGCCACGGCAGTGAGAGGCCCCTGTACCGCAAAAAAAAAAAAAAAAAAAAAGTACGTGCTATTATAAGGAGAGAAGGATGATAAGTAGTCAAGAAACAACAACAAATGTTGAGCACCGTTCCTTCATTTTCATGTGAAGAGGCTTAGAGTTCCATCTCCCTTCTTCCCACGCATCCTCGTTATGTCCTAAATAAACACAGTAAAGTTTTTCAAAGGCTATTGAATGATGGTGCCTTAGCTCCAGCTGCAGTCTGATCAGCACAGAGTAGAGCCGGGCTATTCCCTGCGCGTTCTGGATGCCATATATCTATTCATGCAGCCCACGACTATGCTCACAGTTTTGGCAACCTCCTCATTCCATTGTATCAGACTGAGTTTAGGTCACCTGAAATATAGTAAGTAATTTCTTCGCTGTTCCTCTAATGTACACCATGTCTCCCCTGTTGTGATCATCTCTCTCCCCTCTATCTAGAATACGCTCTCCTGCTTTCTGTTTTTGCCTAGTTAACTCTTACTTTTGCTTCAGATTTCAGTGGCATCATCACTTACTTAGACTCAGTTCCTCTGATTATTAACTCTTATAATACTGTGTACTTCTCCTTTATAGCAGCTATTATGATATAATTTTACATTTCTTCATATGACTATTTAGCTTCAAATTGGTTTAGAAATAAAATCTAAATTGCTTACTACACGGCCTGGCTCAAGCCTTAGCAACCAAAGTCATATCTTACCCCCTCCTCTCCCCTCCCACTAGCCTTCTTTCTGTTCCTGGAACACACAGATCTGTCTTATTAATGATTGTATTTTATTCTTGGCACATATTACTGATCTAAATTACCACATTCATATATTTGCTTTATCGTTTCTTGTTTCTCTCCTTTCACTAAAATGTCAGCTCCTGGAGAGCAGTGACATTCTTTGTCGTATTTACTGCTGTGTACTCAATACCCAGAAGAGTATAGGGCTTCCAGTGGATGCTCAAGACATATTTGTTGAATTAGTGAATGTGACAATAGTCATCCACCGAATAAATGGTCTTCTCCAAAAGAATTTAAGTTCCATGAGGGCAGAGACCTCATCAGCTTGGCTCACCAAGGCTTTTCCAGTACATTGCCTGCCGCACAGTAGTTTCTTATAACATATCTGTTTAATGAATGAAAGAATATCATATTTTCATTATTAATATTTTTGAACCTTCATAGAAACATTTATAATTACCTCTGTTAAACGTCATGAATCATTATCTTCAGCCCAGCATTCCAGATGGTAGAGATCATTTGGGAGTTTAATTCTGTCATGCATAATGTGGTTTCTGCCTTCTGATTGCACCCTGACTGATATACGATATAGGAGGTCTCCCTCTCACCTTTGTATCGTCTGGAGAAGAAGCCGGTGTGTTATCCCTGTCCTCATCTAAGTAGTCAGCAATCTCATTGGAGAAATTTAGCCACCACCAAGACGGCACCTACATAAGAAAATTAGACTGGAGTCTAGCAATTTTCTAGGGCCATCAATTAGCTATGGACATCCAATGTGAATAAATCACACTTCAAGTACATTTGTTTCCCACTAAATTGGCTTAGTAATTGTGTTGATGCTTCATTCATTGTCTTCTAAGAATTGGAAGGCTTCAGTTGAAATACCAAGTCTGCTAGTAAGTAGTTCAGTGTTTCTCTGACTTCAAGAAGCATACAAATATCTAGGAATCTTACTAAAGTAAAGATTCTGATAGAGACTATCTAGGCTGGGGACTGAGATTCTGCATTACTTACAAGAGCCCAGATATAACAGCGTTGCTGATCCACAGCCAGACTTTGAGTAAGGAACTAGATAAGCCTGGATAATAATATTAAGCAATCTTATGCAAGTGAAGCTCTTCATAGTTTTAAAAGCAATATTTTGTAAGTTAGTTTTTTAATCCCTACAGTGACCCAGTACTTCATTTATAAATGAGGAAATCAAGGTTTAGAAAACTTATAATTTCCCTATGATTCAATATCTAATTTATAACACAACTGGAAATTTAACCAGGTTTCTCGCTTCAGGAACCACGATTATTCCACCTTATATACTGCTTCACATCACGCCTGGGCCTCATTCGTTCACAGTGAGTTTATTTATGCTCCTCTACACATCAGGCATTATAATAGGGGCTGAGGATATCACAGTGAACGAGACAAAGGTCTCACTTTATTTTCTGATAGGTAAAATGAATGACTGGCCTCTCCCAACTCCAATGTTCATTGATTCTATTAAACTATACCATATTTACAAAATGTAATTCTAGAATTAAGGCATTATCTTAGACGTCATCTTCTACCTGCATGGTCATAATTAATAAACCTAAATGCAGCAGGTCATCACCACCATACAAAACATCTTCCCACATCCTTTGTCTCATTGCAATCAAGCTCGTCTGAACCTTTGTTCACGCTCCTTCTCATATCCATTTCATATGTTTGTTCACATAATTCTCCTCTGAAATGTTCCTCCTGTGCTGTTTTTGGCCATCCTGGCCACAGCTGCCTAGTTCAGAGCCACTTCATCTCTTGTCTAGTCCAGCAGCATCCAATAGAACTTTCTGTAATGATGGAAATTTTCCATATCTGCCTTGTCCAGTATGGCAGCCACTCAACCACACGTGTCTACTGACCACTCACAAGGTGACTAATGCAGTTGAGAAGCTGAAATTTAAGTTGAATTTAATTTTAATTAATTTAAATGTAAGTAGCCACGTATGCTTAGTGGCTATCTCTTGGACAGCACACACCTGGACTCTTGCAGGAGCTTTCTTCCTGGTTCTGCTGGCTTCCATCTTGTACTCAGATTCATTTTCCTTACTCATTCACTAGCGTGATCTTTTTAAAATGCAAATCCAGTGGTATCCTTCCCATGCTTGAAGTCTTTGTCCGCAGGATAAAATCTTTGTTTCAAGCAAGACATACAGGTTCTTTGTGACCTGGTCCCTTGCTGAGTCTTCCAGCTCCCTTTCTTCCTCAAGTTAATGCCTGACAGTGAGGTTCTGTTATCACATACTGTCCTTTCCATGTGTGTATCTAATTCCTACATATCCTTTAAAAATCAGTTTCTCTCCATGAAAGAACTCTCACAATTCATTCCCTCTCAGCACCTCTGCCAGATGTTCTCAGTATATCCTACAAATATAAATATCCCTTCAGGAAAGAAACCACATTGTCTAATCTCTTATTTTTTGATGGTGATGGTGAGATTTTCATTTATTGCCAGACTGTGAGTTTCTTGAAGGCAGGGACTATTTCCCATTCAAATGTATTGCCCAAGAACCTACCACGATTGGTAAGCACTCAAAGACATTGAATGAATGTAAGATAGAAAGGAGAGAGGAAAAAAAAGGAAAGAAGCATTAAAACAGTAATATACACAATTTTTTAAAATCTTGGCTCTTCATTATTTGGAAAGTAGAAATTTCTAGTTAACTCTATTTTCTTATCATTAACAGCTGGGATAAATCCAAGTTGGACATGGTTTTTGGATGGCTTTCCTAAAAACAACTGATATTTTGAATTTAGTTTAAAATGGGCAAAATAAAAGACATTATGTCCTCCACATAGGCAGATTGTTTCAATCAGCCAAATCGCTTTTCCTTTCGCTAAAGCGTCTGAATCTTTTTATTGACTGGCAACACGATTATGAATGTTTCAAGCCAGAAAACACTAAATCAAACCCCATCATTTTTCGGAAAAGGAAATTGTACATATGCCCATGGTAAGTCAGTAAGTGAGTGGTGAATTCAGTCAAACTTTGTATGTACGTGGACACATTCTAAAAGGCTAAGTTTGGGAGGAAAGGCATTTTGTTTTCTACATACCTGCTTCAGAGAAGTTTATGAAAAACCATGACAACGATTTTGATGAGATTTATCTTCAAATAAAAGTTACAAAGTTGTGCCCCCTTTTAAAAGCAAAGTCCGTCATCTGTCTTTGAACCATGCACGTTTTCAGTTGGAAGTTGGGGAAGTCTGCCTTATCTCAAAAGGCCATGCCTTTAGGCTTCTCTTCAGATGTTATCAGCCGGAACAAATTAGCTGAGATTGCATTTGCTATTTTTCTGCATGAATCTCAAGAACAGTTCTAAAAATGTTTGTCAGCAGCTGAACTGAGTAGAGAATCTGTGGGCATGCATGTATTTTTTCTCACAAGAAAATCACTTTCTAAGCTTCTTGGAAGTTGATTACAATATGCTTTTTTTCTCCTCCTTCCTCCAAAGTAAGATAAATATCTGAATCTATCATTTCATACTTTGGGATGTGTTCCTAAACAGCTAAAGAAATGCTTCAGTGCTGAGAAAAAATGTGGAAGGACCAACCTAAATGTATTGGGTATATAATCTCTCCAAAGAACTCTGTCCCCAGGTAGACAAAGCAAGGTGAAAATTTTAGCAGTTATCCAGGGAATTTGCCCAGTTGGGAGGATGAATTTGCCTGAATTTTCTGGGAAGCAGACATAGAGCTAACGATAAACTTTGACTGATTTTGTTTTAAGGCAGAAAAAGCGTTTTCTGATGAGGTACCCAAAGGAAAGCCAAACACTTCCTCTTGTGTGTCATACAATCAAGGTCATTTTGAATTCACTCTCTTTCCACAAGCCACTTCTCACAAGAATAGCTTTCCAGCAGCTCCACTGCCACTACCACAGAACAAACGTGTTTATAGTGTCTCTGAGTCATCCCTGCCCTAGGTTTTGAACAGAGAGAGGAAAAGAACTATAATATTTCTTGAGCTCAGAGTCTGGTGAGGAGGTAGATAAGGAAGTGGACAGTTATAATCAACCTAAGCACCCATAATGACCCCTTCTGGTGTTTCACCATTTGATGCATCATGTCTCGCCATACAGATATTTCCTCTCTGTCCACGCTCTCACCAGTAAGACTGTGTATTTGTCGCAACTCCTTGGATTGCAGGTAACAGAAACCCGACTCAAACTGGCACACAATGGATGGTTAAACTTTATGGAGGTGTAATTTGCATACCATAAAATTCACCATCTTAAGTGTAAAATTCAACGAGGTTTAGTAAATTTGCTGTTTTGCAAGTATCACCGTAATCGTGTTTTGGAATATTTTCATCACCCTTCAAAGAGAGTTTACTGGTTCACGGACCTGAAAACACAGAGTTTGGTCTCTGTGCTGGAGGAATATCTTCAAGACTTGATTTCTCTTGGTTTCTTTCTCAGGCAAGCTATTCCCCAATATGAATTAGAGGTGACCCTTACCAGATCATCTTCCATTTTAGTAACTCCAGTAGGAAATGCTTACCTCTTTTCCATTTGTTTTAGTAAGTGTCTTAGCATAACACTCGTTTACCCTGATTGGCCTAGAGTAAGTCACATGCCTACCCCTGAACCAATCACCTTAACCAAGAGCATGGGATACTCTCATTGGCCATGCCTGAGTCACATGAACAACCTGGTACTCAAAGGACGGTGTTATAACCACCAAACTCTGTGGTCTGAGAGTAGGGAGACATGGATCCCCAAAGGAAAATAGAGGTTATTGATATTACTAGACAAACAGGAATGGATTCTAGGCAGGCAATACGGTAGATGTCCACTCCACAGGAGAACTTGTTGATCAGAGAAATGCCGCTGCTTTCCTTTTGAATCCCCTGTAGTGGTTATCACAGTGCCTTTTATGTAGCAATTGCTCAGGAAATATCTGTGGCCTGATTATATTTAGGCTAAAACAGAGCAGACCAAGAATGAAGGACTCTGTGTTTCCTTATTTTATTGCTTGAGAAGGCTACCAAAATTAGGAAGATGACTAGTATACTTAAAAGCTGATAATTTAGGGCTATTCTGCGAGGCTACATGGGCAAATGATAGAGAATGGCTGGATGTGTGTAGAAAGTCAAAAACAGGTTGCAACCAGATTCTTCCCCTGTGTAGAGCCTCTCTTAACGCCCTTTTCTCAGAAAAGTGACCCTAGTGAATGACCTGGAATCATTTCAGTGGTATAACATAAGCCGGCAAGGAACCCCACGCGTGTTGTAATTTATACTCAGCAAACATTTTTCTTCCAAACTATACAAATCTTTACCCGTAACATAAAAACAATGCAAAATCGCGGAATGTTTGGAATAAATAATTTAGTACAATAAATACCTTGGAGTATATTGTCTGTAGAAAGAAATGAAGTTGAAAATTGCAAAGATACAACTTATATTTTAAAAGTAAATTTTATACTTAATTTCAAAAAAGGAACATTGTTCGTAGTAAATTTTAGCATCCAGAGAAGCTTTATTTTCCAGTGCCTTTTAAAGTTTTATTTCTTGACAGGATCTTCAGAAATGGCAACCCTATTTCTTTCTTATCTGCAGTATAACTATTAAGATGCTGTAAAAACTTGCAAATTAGGTTGTAAATAGCAGCAATGGAAGCGTCAGCTCTTTTAGCCACATTTCCTAAAGTGCACTTTACATTATGCTAGAGATCGATTTTTAAAATTAAGCCTGAGTGCTTATATAAAAAGTCCAGTTTCTTATTTTCCAAGCATAGTAGTATAATTGTAGCTCTAATTTATGGCATACTTTGTAGGATTGCTGATTAATTATACAGACCTCCTGATGTTTTATACCCTTTTCAAGTTGTTTCCCTCTGCTATTTGACCACTACAAAGCGAATATCCTAAATCACTTGTTATTCAGGTTACTTCATTTTTAAAAATGAATTTTCTCTTCACATCAGTTTTCTCATATATCACTCTAACTCATAAATATTAATCATCATTCTCCTCCTCATTTCTGGACCGAACTCATAGATGTACACACACATACACACACCCACTGATTTATTCACTCCCAGGCACACAATCAAGAAAAAGCTTCTAGTAAGTTCTTTATCTGAATCTTATCATCTCCCCAAGGCAAACATGTCTAACAATTCTGCATCACTGAGATGCTGGACACATAAGCAAAGCAAAGCAAAGAAGCATAGATGCAAATGTAAAAATAAATATGATAAAAACATACCTAAGATATCACATTCTAGCTTATCTGCCAGGATGCTGAGCTGACAGCCTGCTTTTTCTTTGGCAAAAGAGGTATTAAGCAGGATTTCAAAAGTGTTGGGGCTCATATCAACCAGTCTGATTTTTTAATGATTAGAGATATCCAATTTGAATAATTCACCATTGTGAATTCTTTGAAAAAGAATAGTAGCACATTTGGTTTGTTGCTTGAGATTATCAGTATTTTCAAGGCTACTGTATTCCTTTCATCATTCAAGTTTAACATTTATGCAAAAGCCTCATTTACCAGATTTTCCAAGAAATGTGGTGTGCTGATTATTAGAGGAGGATTTGCCAGAAAACTCTTTTGCACATATATACAGTACAAATATGTTCAGATATTATCCTGTCTTCACTTTAAGTAAGTCAGATTCACGATGATCTGTTCTCTTCAAAACCCGCCCCAGCAATATCCTTATCGAACTCCCCTTATCACTGGCATATCTAAATTACTATCTTCTGTCCGTCCCCAAGACACCTTTAATCATAAGAGCTTCCTGCTTCTTTCTTAAGCTCTTCACTTCTGTCATCAGCTTCCCCTTGGAATTAGGGAAAGGTCCTTGCAGACTTTGGCTATTAAGTAGAGGCGGACCCATATATCAATTCCTTAAATGTTCTGTCATCATGAGAATTATTTATTGGAACCCATTACCTATGTGACTTCACTGTTCTTATTTGGTGGTTTGTTCGAAAAGAGTGAACACTCTTCCTTGAAAAGAAATCGCTTTCTTTTCCAGCCAGGGAGGAAAAAATAGTATAACCACCAGGTTCCTGTGTACACTTTTCACATGACACTTGGTCGAATATTTGTTGAGAGAAAAGAAGATTGGGACAAGGACTCGGGTTGATCGTGGAAGTTTCTCCAATGCAAAATAGACTTGCAGGTACAGGGCAAACACAAATGACTCCCCTGGAAAAGAGAATATCCAATATTAACTTCAGCATGTAGAGTCTTTTTACTGAGCTTTATAGAAAACAGTAATACGGTTTACACACTTTCATGACTAAAATTTTTATGGCATCTCTGTTTACTCCAGGGCAATGAGTTCTCTTTAATTTTGTGACATGGGTCAGGGGGAGCTTTAGGAGGCTTATGAACTTTCAAAAACAATGTACATAGTTGGCTTTGGGGCGGGGAGGGAGAATGTTATAATTTGCTTCCTATTCTTAAAGAGATCTCTGACTTCCGCCTACCAAAAAACGTTAGAAATCAGGGTTTTTATCCAAGGAGGTGTCACTAGTGTCTCTGCAGTTCTCGAGACTGAATTTTCATCCAATTATCAATATATTTACTGTCTACCTCTTTGTACATAAAAGGAGTATATGAAATAATAAGGGGACAGAAAGAAGTGTAAGACCTGGGCCCTGATTTCTGGAAATTCTTTGGGTAGGTGGGGTGATATTGAGGCAGTATATGACAAATGCCATGTGGGTAGATTGGACAACCTTGCAGTGTCATGAATTTGCAGTAATGGGACCTGCCCAACACAGGTTGATGGCCCACTTGGTCGTAATATTGTGAAAGGAACTTGATCCTGGGAACATGGTTGAAATACATGTATGTTTCGCAAGGTATAAGACTTGCGCCTCTCCAAGGACGGTACACAGTGTACAGACATTGAATGCTAGTGAACCATGTAGTTCTCTGTCTTTCCTGAGTCCACCAGGGAGAAAGTCAGTCTGGTCCTGCTGTGACTGAACACTTTTGAAATCCTGGTTAATACCTCTTTTGCCAAAGAAAAAGCAGGCTGTCAGCTCAGTATCCTGGCAGGTAAGCACACCCAGCTAGAATGTGATGTCTTAGGTATGTTTTTATCATATTTATTTTTATCTTTAGCATCTATTTATGACAAGTGATACTGGTTTCCTGTATTTAATTACTTTAATTTTAAACTTTGAGCCATTTAAAGAAAATATTGTGACTATTAATTATGATAATGATACAGAAAATAATAATAGTAAAAATGATCGTTGCAGCTAACATTTATTAGGTATTTACTATGCACCACCACAGTTATAAATGTTTCATGGGTATTTTTACATTTAACCTTCTCACAAACCCTGTGAAAGGGAGGTGCTGTTAGTTTTATTTTAGAGATGGCAAACTGGAGCCCGGAGAGGCTAAGAGACTTTCCCAAGTCACGTGTCTAATAAATATTGGAGCAAGGCTTCAAGCCATCTGGTAGTACATGAATGTGACAGAAGCTGGGCGCATGCTGGGGAATCTGGGAAAGTTTGGATTGTACGACCATTACTGTGTTTATGTTTACGTACGGAGTTTATGTTCTTTTGTAGAAGGCAAAAACTGATAGGTGCCGCTCTTGTGCAGGGCAGTGGGAACTTAAGGAATTGTTGCTGGGCCCTGATAGTTGGTTTCTGGCGTGATATTGCCGGGACAAGGAGACTCCACTTTGATTTTTTCCCTTAGCAGTTGTTATAAAGTCCTGGGTTGAGGGGTTGAAGCCCATAAACCATGATCCTGCAATTCCCAAAGGGTTGAAAGTTGGGTACATAATCAAATTAAAACATTTTTTTCTCCAGCATAGCCAGTATAGCTATTTGTGCTGTAGAAGCCTGTTCTCCTTACTAAATTACGTAATCTGTATAGTGACCCTCCCTTTCTAATTAATAATTAACATTGTCTTCCAGGCATTTTAGTCACTTGCCAGTAAAGGAACCTTCTGTGATTACAACTTTGGCCTGTTTTTATACATTCTTTTCTTTTGCTTCTGCTTTGAGGCAATAGTGTGAACACACAGTTCTCAATACTAGAAAAAGCAATTTCAACCAGTAAAATGAAAAAGCCAAAAAAATGTATGTAATTATCATCAAAGATCTAATGGCAAATTTAAGGAGAACCTCTCACACATGGTTATAATGTTCTTCTGCTGCTTGTTTCGTTTCTTTCCTGGGCCCTCCAACCCTGCAGGATGGCTTGGTAGAAAGAGGGCAGGCTTTGTAGTGAGATCTGAGTTAGAAACTATACTCCATCCCTTATTAACGAAACTTGGACATTTTCATTCACTTCTCTGGATTTCATGTTTCTCAACAGAAAAATTGGAATAATAACGCTTCTCAGGATTGTTGTGCAGATTAAATGTGATAAGTGCAAGCACTCAGCAGTACCCAGTAGTACACTGTAGGTGCTTAATAAGCTTTCTCACACCTCGCCCTGCCCAACACTCAACTGAGTCTATTTACAGCTCTTCCTCTGGGTCTTTTGGTCCATTTCTGTGCATGTCTTCTTCTTTATTTCCAATGATTTCTAAAGACAGCTGCACTTAGTTATTAAACTATTCTAGTGCCCTAAGAGGTTGTTACATAAAACTTCCTGAGTGCCTGTAGTTTAATAATAAGTTTTTTCTCATTTTCTTGCTTTGATAAAAATACATAGAGGTACAGAAAATAGAATATTATATTACCTTCCTGTCCCCACCTCATTTATCTTCCCAATGCCTTGTAAATTTATTTGAAATCATCTCAGGTCATAAGAAACTGGAAAAAAGCAATTCTAAGTCGTATATTAATAAAGACACAGAGAAGTACTACCTGAATGAAAGGTAGCAATTTAAGAAACAAATTTTAGACAAAGCCATGTCCTGTATTTTATTTCTTCTCCCCCAAACATGGTATTTTTAGTGTTATTTGTAATACAGAAAATTACAAAGTTTTACCTGCCCAAGAAATGTATTTCCTACGTTCATCCACACACCATGTCATAAAGAATAATTCAAATGAACTTTACAATTTTAAATACTTATCTTGCCCTGGGCAGATAGATCCTTCAAGTTTATTTTATGAATCATTTAAAACTGTTGTTCAGAGAAAGTTAGAGCCGGATCAAACCAGGTTAAACAAACATGAGTTTATTTTCTTTTTCCAGCAGTGCTGCAGGCAAGGGCAGCAGCTCTGAACTGCAAGTTGTTCTGCAGGCAGAAACACACAGGTTGCTCACTGGTTTATTAAATTTGAATCTGACGACAGAAAGCAAATTATCTCTAAGGGAACTTTATCACCAGGGTGTCTGTTCAATAGCGATGTCTGTTGCTGCCTTGGACATTACACAGAAAGATCAATGACAGGCTGGCCTGAAACCACCCTTAGAGTAAGTCACTTCCCACTGATCTCCACTTAACTTGGTCATCCAAACATCCTTTATTCTTAAGATGGGGGAGGAAAGCCGTCTTCTAGAGCTCTCAGTTGACTCTTTATAAATTGTGCATTACCATGAAACAGTCTTTCGTTCACAAACCAGGATAATTCATTCTCCCCAATCAGGCTGAGCATTTCCATGTATCTTTTGAAATTAAGTATATAAACTCAAGCAAATTCCAGTTAAAAGTCATAGTAGCCAGCATTCTCCAGAAAAGCTGAACCAATAGGATATATAGGAGAATGTTTATTGTAGAAGTGGGCTCACACATTTATGGAGGCAGGAGGTCACACGGTCTGCTGTTTGCAAGCTGGAGAAGCAGGAAAGCTGGTGGTGTCATTCAGAGTTCGAAAGCCTGAGAGTAGGCATACGTCCCAGTCCAAGCCTAAAGGTTCAAGAATCAGGAGCACGGACCTCCAAGGTCAGGAGAAGATGGGTGTCCCAGTTCAAAGAGAACGAATTCTCCCTTCCTCAGCTTTTTTATTCTATCAGGCCTTCTAAAGATTGGACGATGACTGTCCGTATTGGCAATGGCAATCTGTACTCTCTCCACTAACTCAAATGCTAATCTCTTTCAGAGACACCCTCCCAGACACACTCAGAAATAATAAAATAAATACTAAATAAATACTAGCTATCTGGGCATCCCGTAGCCCAGTCAAGCTGACACATAAAATTAACCATCACAAAAATTAAAATACCTTTTTAATTTTACGAAAATAGATAGCCAAATTCCAACCCAAACAAGTCCTGTTTTTTTTTTCTTCAGAGCAGTGTTTCGGAGTGTTTTGCTGATGTCTACAGCATACCAACGCCTGTTAACCTGCCAAGCATTTCCTATTTCTCAACTGCCACAAAGCCAGGGATAGCTCTGAGTCCATATGTCTTCAGGTCTGTTGGTCACAGGCTGATTCTCTAGTTGACAGGTTGAAAAGACAAAGCTTTGTCTCTTCCTTACCACCTCTCCACTCCTTCAAAGTTTTGACTACTTCATGGGTGTCGTATTCTAAAACTATTTTGTATTGTTATTGCCTCAAGGACAAGTAAAGATACGGCTGCTCTCCAGCAATTTGGCTTCTATGCAGAACTACTTAGAAAACCGTAGGTCACCATTTGGTAGAGATCTCCTCTACCTACTTTTGACCATAATTTTAACATCAAGATAAACACTAATTAATTGTCTACACAACAAAGAGCAGATAGAATGGAAGTTCTACTTGATTCCAACAAATAAACTAGGTTAATTAAAGAAAAAATTGAAATTGGAGGTAGGCCTTAATCTTTGTTTTCCTCTTGGACTTTTACCCTTCTACGTATTATCCATTACCACATCAAACTGTCCTTCAGACTCTGCATGTGATTTTTTTTTTAACATCTTTATTGGAGTATAATTGCTTTACAATGGTGTGTTAGTTTCTGCTGTATAACAAAGTGAATCAGCTATATGCATACATATATCCCCATATCTCCTCCCTCTTGCGTCTCCCTCCCACCCTCCCTATCCCACCCCTCTAGGTGGTCACAAAGCACAGAGCTGATCTCCCTGTGCTATGCGGCTGCTTCCCACTAGCTATCTGTTTTACATTTGGTAGTGTATATATGTCCACCACATGTGATTATTAGTTTATTACCACCTAAAGAGCAATAATTTCCAGTCTCTGTTAGCTACTATTGTGGAAAAGGGCCAGGCCCATGGAGAAGGGAAATGGATGCACTGGGGAGACCACGTGTGATGGTTCTACCCCCATGGAAGCAAACACACTCCTGCACATCACCCCTTCTCCTCATCCTCTTATGGCTGCAAAGTAGGCCCTGAAGCTGCTTGCTCAACCCAGACCAACAATCTGGTGGGTTTCTGCTCTTAACACTTATGGTCAGTTGAAGGATGTCCTTAAGTTTCATATCTACCTGAAGTTCAAATGAAGTCATACAAGATTAGGATGGACCCTAAACCAATGGCTGGGGTCCTTGCAAGAAGAGGAAAATTTGGGTACAGACACCTGCACAGAGGGAAGACGACATGAGGAGACACACAGTAAGAACTATGTGTGAGGACGGAGTCAGAGATTGGAGTGATGCGTCTATAAGCCAAGGAGCACCAGGGGTGGCTGGCTGTCACCGGAAGCTCAGAGAGGCAAGAAGGACTCTCCTTCAGAGCCTCCAAAAGGAACCAGCTCTGCCAGTGCCTTCATTTCAGACTCCTGCTCTCTAGAACTCTGGGACAAGAAATTCCTCTTGGTTTAAGCCACCCAGTTCGTGATACTTTGCTATGGCAGTTCTAGGAAACGAATACAAAGCCCAATTTCTCCTCGTACTCCACTGCTGTGTTCTGTGTGGGATGTCTGGGGTGGAGAGAGTCCAAGAGGGGAGGAAGTGTGGCCTTAAACCTAAAGGCTGCCCCCCAGCCCTATCCCATTAGCTCAGCACATCGTGAAGGTTTAAAGTAATTTCAAAAGGCCACAGGAGTGAGGTAGAGACATTAATGAGCTGTTCAAGCCAGGGATGGTGGGAGCTAGAAAGCCCACCAGCTGCTTAAAGCAGTTTCCTCTCCTTTCCTCTAGCCCACTGGTGCCCTGAGGGGAAGTGTTGCAGGACTACCCCATCTTCCCATTTGCCACAATTAGCCAGGAATGAGTTTTTACATGAACTCTCCCAATTATTTGGCTTAAAAGAAAATTCTGTTGCAGAAGGAAGCACACTCATCTATGGCTAGGCAGTTCCTCATTCTAGGGCATCACCTGTGGTTCCTGGAATCAGGGGTCCTGTGACAGCACCCCACTATCCTGTCAGTTTGCTTGAGCTGAGACGTAGCAGTGCTTCTCTTGACCATGTTTGAAGTTTTTTCGTTTGTCTGTTTAATTTGTTTTAACTTTTTATTGTATATTGGAGTTTAGCCGATGAACAATGTTGTGATAGTTTCAGGTGTGCAGCAAAACGACTCAGCCATACGTATACAGGTATCCATTCTCCCCCAGACTCCCCGCCCATCCAGGCCGCCACATAACATTGAGCAGAGTTCCCTGTGCTCTACAGTAGGTCCTTGTTGGTTATCCATTTAAAATACAGCATTGTTACATGTCAACCCCAAATCCCCTAACTATTCCTTCCCCACAACCTTCCCCCAGTGTTCACTCCCCGTGTGATGTGTAAACCGATTCTTCGACATTCAGGCTTTCAACTTCCAAACATGTTTTCTGGAACTCGTCATGTGTAAAAGAAAGGGGCAACCTGTTGTGACCCTTTGAGGTTTTGTTTTGGTTTTTTTTAGTTATGTAAAATGTTAAGTGAGTCATGATCTAACAATATTAAAGATAATATTAAATTTAACTTAACAGTTTGATACTTCCATTGTTTGTTGAAAGGAAATTATTAATCCATAATTCCTCCCTTTGCAGAAGGGGAGAAATGATTTTCTAAGCTGCACTTTAAGGGATTTACTTATAAGGGAAGTGTTTCCTTATGACTCAGAGGCAGGCGAGGACATGCTGCCTCTGTCATCAGCAACTGGGCTTCCATGGAGAATTACCCAGAAAATCATAGATCGCCGTTTTAGAATAACCCTCCTCTGTAGGGTGATAGGATATTGTGGAGTTGGCAGTTTTTGTCCTCTGTTACTAAAGCCCCCCAAAAGAAAAGATCAGCATGTTTAAAGGTCCAATGTCCCCAGACAATTTTAGATTTATAGGACTGACAAGGTCAGCTCTTCAATGGCTGTAACCCAGAGCCTCGTACTGAGAGATTCAATTTGTCTCATAATTCCAAATATGCTCCCAGCCACTATGGGTCTGAAGTCTCCAAATGACAGTGGAGGAACAACCGCTTCTCTGTGTGATTGGTAATTTATTATGTTGTGAATTAGATGACCTCTTCTCATGTGGAGAAAGTTAAGTCCTATGTCATACCTTTATTTTTACTGCTTGCTCATTTATCATCTTTGACTTTTCTCTGATACTTATCAATGTTTTAAAAAGAGCCTGCAGGTAGGTCAAGGTTAACCTTTCTGTTCTAAGCCAGAAACAGATTTACATTTTCAATTCTTTTTATCTAACTCCATCCCTATGCGTGAGTATTAGGAGGAGCTCAGAGTTCAATATCAAGCTAATAGCTACAGGTCAGTCAGCAGTCTGAAATAGGAAAACAAAAATGAAGTAGAAACTTTGAAACTTCATGAAGAAACAGACATGAAAATGAAAATGTCCTTGAACTGGATTTAGGCACTTTATTCATAGAACAAAAATGGATGCAGTAGTATTAGGTGAAAAATACTTTTTCTAAGTTGGTATAGGATCCAAATTGAAAGGAAGAGAGTATCTAAATATTAGTATTGAGGTGCATTTCAGAAGTTCCTTGAGTTCATGCAAATTAGCCCCCAAGGCCAAATGTTAGCTCTGTAGCTAATTCATCCCTCATTAAATTCCCAAAAAGCAGATTCAAAGCAATAGGTCATTGTATAGTTAGCTTTTATTTGCAGAAATAAATGGTATATGTTACAGCTGGGTTTGAAGAAGATGATGTCAGTTTGTTCATACTCAGAACCCCACGGTTATTCCTCCATAGTGGAGTTAATCAGTCTTCTAGCAACAAGTTCTATGGAGGTGGCATCACAGAATCATTTGCAGAATCCGTTCCCTCCTCTCCACATTCACTGTCTCCATCTCCTGAACAAGTTCGGTAATTTCTTTAAGAGATTGGATTCGTCCAGTTATAAGGGCTTAGGACCCAATTTCTAATATCTTAAATTAGTGACTCGTATGACCGGAGCATCCAAAGGAAACTGCAGCCTTCAGGCATGGACGGAAACAGGGGTTCAAAGGTGTCATAAGGTCTCTACCTCTCTTTTTCTCTGTGTCTCTTGGGCTCTATTTATCTTTGCTTGGCTTCTTGAAGACATGATTTCTATGGCAGGCAAAATGACTGCCAACGGTTCTAGACGCCCATCTCCAGACTTAACAATTCAGCAGAAAGATGGTTTCCTCAAATAGCTCCTGATTTTGGTGAATTGCCTATTTCTAAACCAATCACTGCAGAGAGGGGAATAGTGTCTCCTGATTGGCCAGGCCTCCTGCATCCTTGCCCATCTTTATACTCTAGATAGTATGGGAAACAGCTTCTCCACTGGAAAAAGTAATGCCCCTTTTTCTATACATTTATAGAAATGTGTGCATTATGGTATATAACACAGTGGAATCATTTCTAGTTATATAACCATCTAAGGTCCTCCTGATTTATAGAGGCCTGGTATACAGGAAGTAGATAGTAGATATCTACAAGTGCATGAGTCCAGTTTTTCATCCCCTTCCATGACAACTGGTGGTCACCCGTGTGTTCCTTAAGCATAATCATGTGTTGCCAGACTTCAGAGGGAAAGAACTACTGCTTTCTTAAGAACTAAGAGTAGTCTTAGTCTTAACAGAGGCCTTTATCAATGCTTGAAACGATGGATCTAGGAGGGAACAGAGCTTTAGTTAATAGAGCATTTGGCTAGTGCACTTACGTGTTGCATTTTATGTGCCATGCACTGTTCCGAGCACTGCACATCTCTACAACAATCCTATGCATATAGTTACTTTATTATTACATTATCTCAAATTTAAAAATTTAGATACAGAGACATTAGCTTACCCAAAGTCACATAGCTTGTAACTGGTACGAGCCTGATTTGAGTCTAGACAATTGAGTTCCAGATCATATGTTCTTATTCACTACACTGCATTGCTCAGATAAGGAAGTGGTTGAATTTCCCAAAAGAGCAGTTCTCCCAACTTCATATTGTGTCCACAATTGGATTATCCCTAGGAAGAGTAAGCAGTCACAGAAGTATGATGTGATTTAGTGACAGCTACTAAAAATTACAAATTCTTCTACAAATTTTCTCCTTCACTGATCTTCTCCATTGTCTGGAACTCTAGCACTGGAGGCTTAGCTCTTTGTTCAACTCTTTGTGAAAACAGTGGGAAGATTAAAGTACTAATCCCCTGTGAGGCACTGAAATCTTGAAGGTGGGTAGTACAGTAGTTTGTAAATTTCCTTTCTCATTCCATGAGACCCATAGGAAATTGGACAGGGAAGTTTTGAGGAAACAATGGATTTCCATAAAGGGAAAGAAGAGCCTTGTGGGAGGTTGTGAAGAGCTAGCTGAGTCCCATAGCTGAGTTGCCACAATATGTTGGGTGCCTTTTGTGCAATGGAAATACCAAAATTAGGGAGGCACGGGTGGAAATGACACGGGGAAAAACATTTGTACAGCACTTTACAGTTAATAGAAACTTTCACGTATATTATCTATTGCATAAGATAATCATCATAATATCCTGTGTAATTAAAAAATAAACACTGATGTAGATCAGTGGCTCTCAACTTGGGGTGATTTTGCCCCCAGGGAACATTTGGGAGATATTTTTATTTGTCATGACTTGGGAGGAAGGGCAGAGCTACTGGAGTACAGTGGGTAGAGGATAAAGATGCTGTTAAACATCCTCCCCAGGACAAAGACTCCTCTGGTCCAAAATGTCAGTAGTGCCAATGTTGAGAAACCTTGTCTTGGAGCGTAAGTCATTTGGCCAGGTCATACACTTAACAAGCATCAGGGCCAAGGCTAGGACCCAGGTCATCTGGTGACAAATCCTGTGCTTGTTTCCTTATTCATATCCTTTGGCATTATACAATATGCAGTGTGATACAGGCTTTTTAGGTTTGCGGAATTTTAAATGGTATAAATTTGGTGCTTTAAAAGAGCTCACCCCTCAGAGTGTTTAATACACCGTAGGCCTATGTTACTTCATGGAAGATGACGCCATGTTGAAAACACAAATGTCACCTTCCTTATTGACTTCTCGTATGCCAACGTTTCACAGTTTCTAGCAAATTATTTTGTAAATGGGAATATGATTAATTCCTTTAAAGCTATTTTTGTGATTATTGAGGTAATTAGGATTTAATCACCACTCTATTTTTGTAAATACATTCTGCACTTTGGCTAATGGGTATCATATGTTCTTTATTGAGCAACTGTTATGTGTATATGTTATGTGTATATCTATGGTGTAAATGAACAAAGGGCCTCCTTGTCTGTATCCTGTACATTGATTCGGGATGACCCAGTTAATTCGTATATTGCCTTCAGGTTGTCACATGTGATAGGTGGAGTGCATGAAGCAGGCTGATTTAATAACTATGTTAAGAGAATGGTGTCCCATTTTCCCCATATAAACTGATGATTAAATAAGAGGACAGTTTTGAAGATAAAAGAGAACTACTACCTAATAAATACCAGGAATCTCACTGACCCTCTTACATAATTTTTTACTGTCATCCTAGAAGATTGGTACTACGGGCTCTATTGTATAGATGAGGAAGCTAAAACTGAAAAAGTTAAGCAAGTTGTCTCCCTCCAGTCACACAGCTGATAGAACTGGAATTTGAACGCCCATCCTTCTGAGTTCTCAAACCTTCATACTGTCTCATCAGCCTGAGTCATAGATCCTGGAGTGGGTCGTTAGGAAGCCTGTCACTTCTCTATCCCTAAGAGCCTTTTTTTTTTTTGCGGTACGCGGGCCTCTCACTGCTGTGGCCTTTTCCGTTGCGGAGCACAGGCTCCGGGCGCGCAGGCTCAGCGGCCACAGCCGCTCCGCAGCGTGTGGGATCCTCCCGGACCGGGGCACGAACCCGTGTCCCCTGCATCGGCAGGCGGATTCTCAACCACTGCGCCACCAGGGAAGCCCCCCTAAGAGCCTTTGAGAAAAGTATATGCAGCATTTATGACCCAGTGCATCTAAATCCCTTGAATTGAAAATGTTCAGCCAAAATTCTATTAAGTAAAGCTGTGCCCATCCTAGTCCTTTTGTAAAGGACTCTGTTAAGGTTGGAACTAGTGCCAAGTGGTTCAGTGACTCTGAATTCCTACAGCATAGTATTGATTTTTCTCTTATGATATTTATTTACTTATTCACTCCATCACTTAACAGATGCTTACAGGTTATCTACTACATGTCGGTCCTGTGTACTAGATCCAGGAGATTGAGTCCTCAAACAAACACAGTCCCTGCCCTCAGAGAAGCTGATATTCCATGTGATAGGACAGTTAAGTAGTAAACAAAACTTCTGGATTGTGTTGAATGGGAGGAAATAAAGTGGCTGCAGGAAAAGAGAATGACAGGAGAAGGGGAATTAATTCACTTTAGAAATGTGAGTCAGGAAAAGTCTATAAGGAACAGCTAGCTATCTCCAAGTTGAGGTCCCGAGAGGGTGTGAAGGTGACAGCTGTGCCTTGATATCAAGGCAGACAGAACAGCAAACAGAAAGGTCTTGAGGTGGGAAAGGGGTTCAGATACTCTAGGAACTTGCAAAAGACCAGTGTGACTAGAGTTCACTGAAGGGTAGAAAGATTAAGATGAAATAAGGTAGGCGAGGGAAGGGCAAAGGCCAGATCCCTTAGGCTTTGTAGGTTCTAGGAAAGAATCTCTTCTGAGTGCAACTCAGAGCCAAAGAAGGATCTTTAAGCCTGGGCGGTGATGTAATCTGATCTATATTTTAAAAGATCCCCTGGCCACTGACTGAAGAATGCATTTGAGGGGCAGGAGTAGAAACAGACAGATCATTTAAGAGGCTGTCGTGAAGGGTTGGGTGAAAAAGAGGGGGCAGAAGAGATAGGCAGAAGTGGGTAGATTTGAAAGATACAATGAAGATTCAACAGGCATTTACCTTGAATGGGCCATCTGTGTACATTTCTTATTTCTCCAACTAGCCTCTAAGCCATGCTGTATGTCTTATTCATCTTTGCATCTCTCCCTTCAGCTGTAGTTAAGTTTAAAACAGGGTTCTCTCGAATCCTTCCTGTTCCAGTTTTGTGTCTGTCAGTAAAAGTATTTCCTTCCCACCTGGTAGTAGATATTTGTCCCTAATTGTGGGCCCTGAGATGTGCCATCTACATTTGCTATTTTGCCAAAGTCATACCATGTTGTGGAATATTTTAATTTTTTAAGTTCAGTTTTTGCATCTTTTTAAAAGTGTATTGTCTGGGCTTCCCTGGTGGGGCAGTGGTTGAGAGTCCGCCTGCCGATGCAGGGGATACGGGTTCGAGCCCCGGTCCGGGAGGATCACACATGCCGCGAAGCAGCTGGGCCCGTGAGCCATGGCCGCTGAGCCTGCGTGTCCGGAGCCTGTGCTCCGCAACGGGAGAGGCCACAGCAGTGAGACGCCGGCGTACTGCCAAAAAAAAAAGTGTATTGTCTGACATATTTCAGAAAGAAATATGCTTAATAATAACTCATTTAATTTAAGCCTTCTCATCTAGAAGAAAACACTTTCAATGAAAATGCATAAAGTGGCCAATCAAGGGATTTTTTTTCTTATTCTTCCGCAGTTGTAAGACTAACGGTGATCTACAGTAAGCCTCTTTGCATAATGTGGTTAGAGCTGCCGAAGAGAGAGAATGGTTACAACCTGTCTCCTATTTCTTTTTTTTCTTTTTTTCCTTTTCTTTTTTTTTTTTTTTTTGTGGTACGCGGGCCTCTCACTGTTGTGGCCTCTCCCGTTGCGGAGCACAGGCTCCGGGTGCACAGGCTCAGCGGCCATGGCTCACGGGCCCAGCCGCTCCGCGGCACGTGGGATCTTCCCGGACCGGGGCACAAACCCGTGTCCCCTGCATCGGCAGGCGGACTCTCAACCACTGCGCCACCAGGGAAGCCCCTGTCTCCTATTTCTAATAGTTATTCCAACAGACTGTTGAGACCATATTAGCAAGAAAAGTATTAAAAATACTAAGTCATGCATCCTAATCATGTGTATGTAGATGAATATCCTAAAGATGAAGCTGTCAAGTGATGCAGCCATGAATTGATAGTTTGAAAATGACAGAATGACAGAAATAATTTCCAGTTGGTCATATGGGATAAACTTACCATTTGGGGTTTATTTGCTTTGATTTCAGAATTACCATTTCTGAAGATGGAAGCCTCAGAATCGTCAATGTGACTAAATCAGATGCTGGAAGTTATACCTGCAT
The DNA here is from genome assembly GCF_026419965.1 of Kogia breviceps. Classification (NCBI taxonomy): domain Eukaryota; kingdom Metazoa; phylum Chordata; class Mammalia; order Artiodactyla; family Physeteridae; genus Kogia; species Kogia breviceps. The sequence continues at coordinate 13,219,713 of NC_081319.1, read as the reverse complement.
AGCCACTAACCATTTTGGAACTGCTAGCAGTACTGGAAACCTGGTAGTCAAAGGTAATGACTAACCCAGAGAACGTATAGATTAATATGTGAGTCCTCATTTCAAATAATGAAATCTATTGAAGTGACATCCTTCATATTAATATGTACAGATATCACTGTGTTGTTAAATTAATTCATCATGGCAAACATGATATGATTAATAATTCTTAGAGAACTGTTGGTAATGCATATGATTGAAAAGCTATCTTATTTCAGAATCATCCAGTACAATTTTGAGAATTATAGCCATTGTAGCTATTATAGTATTGTAACTAATATTATCTTCAGTCCTTTAATTAAATTTCTTTCAAGTCTCTATCGATTTGGAATTCATGTCTAGGGACACTGTGCTAACAAATTAGAAACCCACGACTCAAATACTAATTTTAGCTAACATTGTTTAAGCAGTGACATGGGTGATTTTTTTAAAGAGCTGCTTTGGTTATTCAGAGGTATGGATGTGGATTATTATACTAATAAAGGGCTTTGACCTCCTCTGTGCTTTGCTTCAGTCACCCAGCCAACCCTGTCAGCTTTAAAGAAATGAAATCTTCCACATCCCTTAGCCTGGGTGCTTTATAGTAGATACAGGAAGTCCTTTATGCTCTTGGCATGGCACAGGATGTAAGTCTGTTCCAACACCAGGGTGATGGGATAGGCTGAAAGTACCAAGTAAGAATTGTGAAAGATGAGATTTTAATTTACATTTCATTCGCATTTCTATCACTTTATGTCTTGCCCCGGAGTCAGGGACCTTGGCAATGATCTGACTGAGGAAGATAAAGCTTAGGCTGGTGAGTTTCTCAGGGTCACCAGTAGCAGGAGAGGAATGTGAACCCAGGAATCCTGCATTCCCTCTAGTTCTTTCTACTGTGCCAGGAAATCTTACTCATTTTTCCTGTTTCTCTATAATAGATACAGATGTGTTATAGCATATTTATTATTTCCCTCTTGCCCATTTGTAGCTACCTCTGTGAAGTAAGATAGCCTAAGGCAAATAAAAATATCCCCAAAAGAATAGTTGCCTCTATTTTAATTTAAAGAAGAAAGCTTAAAATTATCTAATTACATATTTCGGAGTCATTCGAAGTTGGAAAAGTACTGCCACTTATGGAAGCCTTTTTATCATAAACATACTTGTCTATGCAGATAGAAAACTCTAAGTTCAAGAGTCGAACGTAAATCTGTATTTGGATGGACTCCAGCTATTTCATCCTAGTATTCACTCAGAGCAATAGCGTGGATATTTGACTATGTGTTTGTTCTGTTTCACAGGGCAGAGGAAAAAGAAGTTAGATAATACTTGTAAAATAAAATTTCAGCTAGACGTCTTTGCTGATGTATAGCCTTCTCAGCTACAAAAGGAAACTTAGTGCTGAACTAGGACCAGGAGGAACCCCAAGGTTTCAGAGCTGATTAATGACAGAGCTGACACCTAACTATAGATGATTTGCTAGTTATGGAGATAAAAGGGAAGAGTAGGCAGAAGTCTTCAGTAGTAATGAAGAGGCTGGGCTCAGAGTCAGAGAGATCTGACTTTGAATCTCATTTCTCCCACTTACTGGCTCCGTGACCTTGGATGAGATAATTAACCTGTGTGGGGATAATAGCATTGCTGACATCTTCAGGTTTGTTTGTTTGTTTCTTTGTGGTACGCGGGCCTCTCACCGTTGTGGCCTCTCCCGTTGCGGAGCACAGGCTCCGGACGCGCAGCCTCAGTGGCCATGGCTCACGGGCCCAGCCGCTCCGCGGCATGTGAGATCTTTCCAGACCGGGGCACGAACCAGTGTCCCCTGGATCGGCAGGCGGGCTCTCAATCACTGCGCCACCAGGGAAGCCCGTTCAGGTTGTTTTGATGACTGAGATTATCCATGTGAACCGCTTAACATGGTGCTTGGCACTTAGGAAATACTAGTAGTTGCTTTGCTGTTGTTGTTTGTATTTTAACAAAATGGCTATACATACCTTCTAAATCTTATTGAAATGGAAATTCATGAAGTTTCCACCCATTAGGAGAATCAGTAAAGACAAGGGAGCCTGCCACAAACACATGACTGAGACTGTGAAAGACTATGAACACCTGAGTAGAGACGCCATATATATGCCGCTACGTATTGTTGAAACTGGGGTATTTTCACATGTAGGCATAAGTTAGGTCCTGTGTTTGGTTACTATCCTTCTTATAAACCTGACTTCCTCAGCTCTCAAAATACTTGGCAGAAAGGAAAGTCCTCTCTTTCCCATCAGAGTCCGTCTCCCAGGAGTACCACCAGCCCCGCGATAAAAACATTCTTAACCATGCATGGAGTTCCCCGCTGCTCCTCTTGTAGTGAATTATGGTACAAAGCTTAGAGAGACATCAATGGTGAAACGCACAGCAATCGCCTCCTTTCTTGGGTGGATATAAATGTTGCTGACATAGTAACTTCTACCTATGTTTAGAAACTTAACACTTCATTTTTTGCCTTCTAGTAAAATGTAAACAGTGATTCTGTATGTATGATATAATAGATTATTTTAGGTAATCCAGAGTTAAACTGTTTTTTTAAATTTAAGTAATTATTTTTTTCAGTGTATATTAGGAAAATGCTAGTTGTTTTTTTTTTCTCTTTGTTTCTGTGATTTGGTTCACATCTGCACAAATTTCTTTTTTTTTAAATTTTATTTATTTTTTTATACAGCAGGTTCTTATTCGTTATCCATTTTATACGTATTAGTGTATATATATCAATCCCAGTCTCCCAATTCATCCCACCACCACCCCCACCACCACTTTCCCTCCTTGGTGTCCATACGTTTGTTCTCTACATCTGCGTGTCAATTTCTGCCCTGCAAACTTGTTTATCTGTACCATTTTTCTAGGTTCCACATATATGCGTTAATATACGATACTTGTTTGTCTCTTTCTGACTTACTTCACTCTGTATGACAGTCTCTAGATCCATCCACCTCTCTACAAATGACCCAATTTCGTTCCTTTTTATGGCTGAGTAATATTCCATTGTATATATGTCACATCTTCTTTATCCATTCCTCTGTCGATGGGCATTTAGGTTGCTTCCATGAGCTGACTATGGTAAACAGTGCTGCAACGAACATTGGGGTGCATGTGTCTTTTTGAGTTATGGTTTTCTCTGGGTATATGCCCAGCGGTGGGATTGCTGGGTCATACGGTAATTCTACTTTTAGTTTTTTAAGGAACCTCCATACTGCTCTCCATAGTGGCTGTATCAATTTACACTCCCACCAACAATGCAAGAGGGTTCCCTTTTCTCCACCCCCTCTCCAGCATTTGTTGTTTGTAGATTTTCTGATGATGCCCATTCTAACTGGTGTGAGGTATCATTATAGTTTTGATTTGCATTTCTCTAATAATTAGTGACGTTGAGCATCTTTTCATGTGCTTCTTAGCCATCTGTATGTTTTTTTAGAGAAATGTCTATTTAGGTCTTCTGCCCATTTTTGGATTGGGTTGTTTTTTTAATATTGAGCTGCAAGAGCTGTTTATATATTTGGGAGATTAATCCTGTGTCCATTGATTCATTTGCAAATATTTTCTCCCATTCTGAGGGTTGTCTTTTCTTCTTGTTTGTAGTTTCCTTTGCTGTACAAAAACTTTTAAGTTTCATTAGGTCCCATTTGTTTATTTTTCTTTTTATTTCCTTTACTCTAGGAGGTGGATCAAGAAAGATCTTGCAATGATTTATGTCAAAGAGTGTTCTTCTTATGTTTTCCTCTAAGATTTTTATACTGTCCGGTTTTACATTTACGTCTCTAATCCATTTTGAGTTTATTTTTGTGTATGGTGTTAGGCAGTGTTCTAATTTCATTCTTACATGTAGCTGTCCAATTTTCCCAGCACCACTTATTGAAAAGACTGTCTTTTCTCCATTTTATACCCTTGCCTCCTTTGTCATAGATTAGATGACCATAGGTGTGTGGGTTTATCTCTGGGCTTTCTATCCTGTTCCATTGATCTATATTTCTGTTTATGTGCCAGTACCATATTGTCTTGATTACTGTAGCTTTGTAGTATAGTCTGAAGTCAGGGAGTCTGATTCCTCCAGCTTCGTTTTTTTCCCGCAAGACTGCTTTGGCTATTCGGGGTCTTTTGTGTCTCCATACAAATTTTAAGATTTTTTTTCTAGTTCTGTAAAAAATGCCATTGGTAATTTGATAGGGATTGCATTGAATCTGTAGATTGCTTTGGGTAGTATAGTCATTTTCACATATTGATTCTTCCAATCCAAGAACATGATATATCTCTCCATCTCTGTATCATCTTTAATTTCTTTCATCAGTGTCTTATAGTTTTCTGCATACAGGTCTTTTGTCTCCCTAGGTAGGTTTATTCCTAGGTATTTTATTCTTTTTGTTGCAGTGGTAAATGGGAGTGTTTCCTTAATTTCTCTTTCATATTTTTCATCATGTATAGGAATGCAAGAGATTTCTGTGCATTAATTGTGTATTCTGCAACTTTACCACATTCATTGATTAGGTCTAGTAGTTTTCTGGTGGCATCTTTAGGATTCTCTATGTATAGTATCATGTCATCTGCAAACAGTGACAGTTTTACTTCTTCCTTTCCAATATGTATGCCTTTTATTTCTTTTTCTTCTCTGATTGCCATGACTAGGACTTCCAAAACTATGTTGAATAATAGTGGTGAGAATGGACATCCTTGTCTTGTTCTTGATCTTAGAGGAAATGCTTTCAGTTTTTCACCATTAAGAATGATGTTTGCTGTGCGTTTGTCATATATGGCCTTTATTATGTTGAGGTAGTTTCCCTCTTTGCCCACTTTCTGGAGAGTTTTTATCATAAATGGCTGTTGAATTTTGTCAAAAGCTTTCTCTGCATATATTGAGATGATCATATGGTTTTTCGTCTTCAATTTGTTAATATGGAGTATCACGTTGATTGATTTGCATGTATTGAAGAATCCTTGCATCCCTGGGATAAATCCCCCTTGATCATGGTGTATAATTCTTTTAAAGTGTTGTTGGATTCTGTTTGCTAGTATTTTGTTGAGGATTTTTGCATCTATATTCGTGAGTGATATTGGTCTATAATTTTCTTTTTTTGGAGTATCTTTGTCTGATTTTGGTATCAGGGTGATGGTGGCCTCATAGAATGAGTTTGGGAGTGTTCCTTCCTCTGCAGTTTTTTTTCAAGAGTTTGAGAAGGATGGGTGTTAGCTCTTCTCTAAATGTTTGATAGGGTTCACCTGTGAAGCCATCTGGTCCTGGGCTTTTGTTTGTTGGAAGATTTTTAATCACAGTTTCAATTTCATTACTTGTGATTGGTCTGCTCATATTTTCTATTTCTTCCTTGTTCAGTATTGGAAGGTTATACCTTTCTAAGAATTTGTCCATTTCTTCCAGGTCATCCATTTTATTGGCATAGAGTTGCTTGTAGTAGTCTCTTAGGATGCTTTGCATTTCTGCGGTGTCTGTTGTAACTTCTCCTTTTTCATTTCTAATTTTAATGATTTGAGTCCTCTCCCTCTTTCTTAATGAATCTGGCTGATGGTTTATCAATTTTGTTTATCTTCCAAAGAACCAGGTTTTAGTTTTATTGATGTTTGCTATTGTTTTCTTTGTTTCTATTTCATTTATTTCTGCTGTGATCTTTATGATTTATTTCCTTCTACTAACTTTGGGTTTTGTTTGTTCTTCTTTCTCTAGTTCTTTTAGGTGTAAGGTTAGATTGTTTATTTGAGATGTTTATTATTTCTTGACGTAGGATTGTATTGCTATAAACTTCCCTCTTAGAACTGCTTTTACTGCCTCCCATAGGTTTTAGCTTGTCGTGTTTTCATTGTCATTTGTCTCTAGGTATATTTTGTTTTCCTCTTTGATTTCTTCAGTGATCTCTTGATTATTTAGTAACGTATTGTTTAGCTTCCATGTGTGTGTGTTTTATACGTTTTTTTCCCCTGTAATTGATTTCTAATCTCATAGCATTGTGGTCAGAAAAGATGCTTGATATTATTTCAATTTTCTTAACTTTACTGAGGCTTGACTTGTGACCCAAGGTGTGATCTATCCTGGAGAATGTTCCATGCACACTTGAGAAGAAAGTGTAGTGTGTTTTTGGATGGAATGTCCTATAAATATCAACTAGATCTATCTGGCCTATTGTGTCCTTTAAAGCTTGTGTTTCCTTATTAATTTTCTGTTTGGATGATCTGTCCATTGGTGCAAGTGAGGTGTTAAAGTCCCCCACTATTATTGTGTTACTGTGGATTTCCTCTTTTATAGCTGTTAGCAGTTGCTTTATGTATTGAGGTGCTCCTATGCTGGGTGCATATATATTTATAATTGTTATATCTTCTTCTTGGATTGATCCCTTGATCATTATGTAGTGTCCTTCCTTGTCTCTTGTAACATTCTTTATTTTAAAGTCTATTTTATCTGATATGAGTATTGCTACTCCAGCTTTCTTTTGATTTCCACTTTTATGGAATATCTTTTTCCATCCCCTCACTTTCAGTCTGTATGTGTCCCTAGGTCTGAAGTGGGTCTCTTGTAGACAGCATATATAGGGGTCTTGTTTTTGTATCCATTCAGTGAGCCTGTGTCTTTTGGTTGGAGCATTTAATCCATTCATTTTTAAGGTTATTATCGAAATGTATTTCCTATGACCATTTTCTTAATTGTTTTGGGTTTGTTTTTGTAGGTCCTTTTCTTCTCTTGTGTTTCCCACTTAGAGAAGTTCCTTTAGCATTTGTTGTAGAGCTGGTTTGGTGATGCTGAATTCTCTCAGCTTTTGCTTGTCTGTAAAGCTTTTGATTTCTCCATCGAATCTGAATGAGATCCTTGCTGGGTAGAGTAATCTTGGTTGTAGGCTCTTCCCTTTCATCACTTTAAGTATGTCATGCCACTCCCTTCTGGCTTGTAGAGTTTCTGCTGAGAAATCCACTGTTTACCTTATGCGAGTTCCCTTGTATATTATTTGTCATTTTTCCCTTGCTGCTTTCAATAATTTTTCTTTGTCTTTAATTTTTACCAATTTGATTACTATGTGTCTCAGCATGTTTCTCCTTGGGTTTATCCTGTATGGGACTCTCCATGCTTCCTGGACTTGGGTGGCTATTTCCTTTCCCATGTTAGGGAAGCTTTCGACTATAATCTCTTCAAATATTTTCTCGGGTCCTTTCTCTCTCTCTTCTCCTTCTGGGACCCCTGTAATGCGAATGTTGTTGCATTTAATGTTGTCCCAGAGGTCTCTTAGGCTGTCTTCATTTCTTTTCATTCTTTTTTCTTTATTCTCTTCCACAGCAGTGAATTCCACCATTCTGTCTTCCAGATCACTTATCCGTTCTTCTGCCTCAGTTATTCTGCTATTGATTCCTTCTAGTGTAGTTTTCATTTTGGTTATTGTATTGTTCATCTCTGTTTGTTTGTTCTTTAATTCTTCTAGCTCTTTTTAAAACATTTCTTGCATGTTCTCCATCTTTGCCTCCATTCTTATTCTCTCCATCATTATTCTGAATTCTTTTTCTGGAAGGTTGTCTATCTCTACTTCATTTAGTTGTTTTTCTGGGGTTTTATCTTGTTCCTTCATCTGGTACATAGCCCTCTGCCTTTTCATCTTGTCTATCTTTTTGTGAATGTGTTTTTTATTCCACAGGTTGCAGGATTGTAGTTCTTCTTGCTTCTGTTGTCTGCCCTCTGATGGGTTGGGCTCAGAAAATACTAGTTTTTGATGAGGCAAATGAGTACTTTATTTTTTTTTTATTTGAGTATAATTTCTATACAATGTTGTGTTAATATCTGCTGTATAGTGAAGTGAATCAACTATATGTATACGTATATCCCCTTCCTCTTTGTCCTCCCTCCCACCCCACTCCCATTCCACCCATCTAGGTGGTCACAGAGCACCAAGCTGAGCTCCCTGTGCTGTATAGCAGGTTCCCACTAGCTATCTGTTTTACACATGGTCACGTACTTATGTCAAACCTAATCTCCCATTTTGTCCCACCCTCCCCATCCTCCCATGTCCACATGTCTGTTCTCTACATCTACGCCTTTATTCCTGCCCTTCAAATAGATTCATCTGTACAAATGAGTACTTTAAAAACTGAGATTTTGTAGTAGACGGGAGAGTGGGAAGGATGGGACTAAAAGAGCCCGGTGGCCTATGAAAAGAGGAAGGCAGAGATCTGTAGGCAGGAACTGTGAAGTCAAAGTATGGTGTTTCCCCACCTGATTGTGGGGGGAATTCATTTGTTTCAAAGCGGAGTTCTTTCTGGTGTTCAACTGTAGTCACTTTCTCCACAGAGGCCCTCTGATTCTTATATTATTCTTCCAGGTGAGGTGGGACAAAGAAATATGAGCTTTATCTGGTTAGTATGTTCACAGGGTTAATCCTGTTACTTGGGTAAGGTCAGAAGATATTTGAGAGAACATTTATTTCCCGTTGCTTGGTTCTGGCTCCCATTAGCATTAATGGGAAGTACACATGTGTACAGAGGGGCACCCAGACCGCCCAGTCTCTGGGAAGGACATTAACATAAATGGAGAAATACAATTTAGAAATCTGCCCCGTAAAGCACGATAAAGGCAGAGAAAACCATTCTGAACCCCATATGAACTGTGCCAGGTCCTGAATCTCACATCAAAATACTTGAGCACTGTACCTTTAACGTAAATGTAGCAGTTTAGTCCGAAATAAATGGAGCACTGTGTTGTAATTCAATTTAGAGATCTACAAAGGGACTAATTTATCAGAGAAGTTGCACTCTAACCTTAAAATGTGCTTATATTCGTTTTGATCTCCTCCAGTGTCTCAGATTAAAACACTGCGAAGGTCAGACATGAGAACACATCTCCTCTAACCTTTTTACAATAATTCTGTCATTAACAACGCTTTTAAAATCCATTTCTCTTTCCCCCGACCCCCACCCCAGTGTTTTGGAGAGAAGCTGAAGATACTGTCAAACACAGGGACAGTAAGTAGAGGCAGGGAAAGAGGGGACAAATCCACTACAGCAGGTACAGTAGGTTTAAAATACATCTCTAGCAGGCAACCACAAAATGGAGAAATATTCAGAGTATGCATGAGCAGGCTTCCAAACTGCAGAATTCTGACAGGTGCCCAGGGGGCTCTTGATTATCATCCCATCATCTGAATTTCTAAATTTGACTGATTTTATATTTTTAGCTAGTTAGCATCTATTTGGAATTTTGGTTTGCTATTTCATTTTAAGCAAGAAGAGTTCTCAAGTCAGACCCTTGGATCCTAACAGAAAGCATCATATTTGACCTTTCATGGAAGAAGTGCTTTAGAGATTGTGAACATTGTTAAGAACTATATGGAAGGCAGGCCACATTTCCATGCAGTATTTTACTTACGAATTCATTTTTATCTCTAGAGCAGAGTTAAAGGCATGCCATTTTGCAAGACACAGTGTCTTTACTGTACAGGTTTCCTATAATGGATATTTCTAAGTAGCAGTCCTCAAGATGAGTGACTTTTCTTTGTCTTGGATATAGTTCATCAAGATAATTATGGTAATAGCAACCCTAGGTCTTATTGATCACCTCCAGGGCTCAAAATGAAATGCAGGGCTATAAGCTTGCTGTTATCTAGCTGAACTACATCCAAAGTGACCTTGAGGAACTCTGTGGCTGGTGGTTCCAGACCATACTTTGAGAAACCATATCCTACGTCAAAGAACTTGGTACGTGCCACCTACTAAGTGGAAGTTCAGTGGATTCCCAATGCCTCACCCCTAACCTAACAAATCTGTATCTTTAGGGATGAGACCTGAAAACACTACATTTTTAATAAACTCATCATACACACCAAAGTCTCAGAAGACTGTATTTTCGGGGGTTGGCAAACTATGGCCCACGGGCCAAATCCAGTTAGCCATCTATTTTTGTACAGCCCAGCATCTAAGAATGGTTTCCACATGTTTAACTGGTTGAAAATAAATCAAAAGAATAATAATACTTTCAGATATGTAAAAATTTTATGAAGTTCTTACTTCAGTGTGCATAAATAAGATTTTAATGAAATGCAGCTGTGTCATTTATTTACATATTAATGATGGTGGTTTTGCACAGCAGCAGAGTTGAGCAATCATGACAGAGATCATATAAGTACCTACATAATATCCTCAGTTTCACCTCTTGACCAGAAAAGCCTAAAACATTTACTATTCAGCCCTTTACAGAAAAATACTTACTAATCCTTTCTTTTGATAACCTTTTCCTTCCTCAGACAAATCATCAAAATTTGTTCCAAGGTGTAGCCTAGTCAGATGACAACACAACTGGAAATTTTCACATCTCCTTGAGTCTGATTACAAGCTGGAACTGGTAGGGAGATTTCTTTCCCAGGCCCTTAGCCCCACCCCAGTATCAAAAAGATTGATCTCAGTACTTGGATATAAGATGAAAATCCAGAGGAGAGGCAATTGGATCACTGATTGAGAAAGTGGAGGATAAAACCGCGGCAGACACTGGAACAGTGTACTCCCTCTGACTCTCCAGGAATTGAGAAATCCTCACACCGCTAGAACCAGACTGTTATGCCAGGGAGAATCCTAAAGTGTATCAGCTGGGCATATAAACATGTCAGCTGAGGTTTTTCCAAGATATTAATCTCTTCCTGAACTTCCTACTGTCACCAGCCTAAATCAGTTGAGCTGTCCAACATGTGGAATACACATCTCTCAGGCTGCAAGTTGTTCTTTTACTAATAATTTGTTCTTTTTTTTTTCTTTTGAAGTTTTTCTGTATACAAATTTTATCCTGATTCCATCTGGATTTTAAAAGATTTCTTAATAAATAAATTTAATTTAAATTTTTAAAAATTTTGAATAAATGTATAAGTGTTTTTATTTTAATTTTTATTCAGTGAACAGAATTACTTTTATTTTAAGAAAAAAATAAACTTGTAGTTTAACTGTCTTTGATAGAAAAAGGGTTCTCAGTAGTGTTTAACTAAGACCCTATATATTCCTACTATGAGATTATTTTGTGTTCTCATTCTGTAACCCTGCAAAGTGAAGATGTTCCTTTGGCTTCCTGAACATTTAATTCATTTTTTCCTTGTCAGAATTAGTCCTCATTGTCCATTCCATCAAGAGTTTACTTATGTTTAGAAGACAAGATACTATCCTATACATACAGGTAGCAGACAAAAAGGAATTTTCTTACCAACACCAAAGGGTTTCTGCAACATTACTACAGTGCACTATAAAAAATTGTTCTTCTATTTTAACTGTAGGAAATTCAGAAATATCAGCCTTTCCTTGCAGGGCATGACTGACACGATAATGTAGCGTCTTTTCAATTGGAACCTTTTTTGAAAATGAGTTTGAAGCAGCCTACATCTTCTATGTAAAGTTATTCAAGGGTTTATCCATATTTGACTGATGATCAATCAGAAATCAGTAACCAGCAATGACATTTGGCTACTAACCCACAACAAAAGCTTTTAACATCGGGCCCTTATAACAGAATACGTTTCAACCTAATTGGATGTCTTCCACTGGAACCAATTATTTCGAGATGATAATTAAGGGGCTTTTTAATAGGATTGACACAAATTCTGACCCAAGGCATCTAGAATAGGAAGGAAAAGTTTGTTGTTAGAAATGCTAAATGCTAAATACGTTAGATTTCCTGGTAGAAGAACAGTGGGCAGAACATTTCAGTACTAGATCCTGTTAGATGTGAGAAGACCTACCACACTGGAGTTTGCAGCAACTAACTCAAGTAGCAGAAGCCTAAAGAAAGGGTAGATGATTGTGCCTCTTGTTCTTCCTGGGCTCACGGAGCATGACATAACCTAGAACTCTCTTTATACAAAGACACGAAGCCAACATTTCAATGAAACAGAGCATAATTATTTCCCCTGAGGTTCTTGTGAGCCCTAATGAGGGCCACATAGATTTAGTAAATAGTGTGCCTTTAGCAGTATCAATCATGGGTATGATGGTCCTCTTGTCTGATCCTCTCTGTAAAAGAGCATCTCTCCTTTTATAATGTTGAGATTTAAATTTATTAAGACTGTGTGTCAGGACAGTCTACCCTGACTCCATCCTACCCATCATTTCTCCATCCTTGGTCCCGAGTGAAGACATAATTCCTTAACTATTGTGCTTCTCTACGCCAACTCTGCCCTTTTCCTAGGAAGGCCTCTATGCTGAAAGCAGCTTTCACATGCTTGCCTTTAGTATAAAAGACATCGTGTGGATCAACAAGATTTTGAAGAATTGTCCGCCTCATTAGTAATAAGGAAAATGCAAATTAAAGTACCAGTGTGGTATGACATTTTATATATAAAACTGGCAAAAGATAGACATCTAACCAAACCTTTTGTTGGTAAGAATGTGAAGAAAATGATAATCACACAGTATGAGTAGGAATGTGACCTGCCATAGACTCTGGGGAGAACAAGTAAAATTGGCCCAGCAATTCTATTTCAGGGTATTTACTCTAGAGGAAATTACACGTGTTCTGAGGAAGACTTGCAAAGATGTTCATTATGTTGTTTGCAATGACTGAAAAAAAAAAATGCAAGCAAATTAAAGAATAATACATATGGTAGTATTTCATATAATGCATGTAATATGATTTAATAGAGAATTCGTAATAAAAATAATACCATATAATGTTTAAACATACAAATACATGCTCAACATAGCGCTAACTCGTGATTATATTTGCGAGAGAAGGAATCTGGAGTAAGGTTACATGAAAGGACTTTAGCTATACTGATAATATTTTGGGGGGTAAATTTTTAATGTATATGCAGAGGAGGAAAAGGCTGGAGATCTATGGGAAAAATGTTGAAGACTGTTAATTCTAGAAATGGGAATATGAGTATCGGTAAACATTTTTTGTAGTTTTACATGTGTGATATCTCTAGTTAAAAAGAAAACGTCAGGTCAGAATTCCTCTACATGGTCAGATATTATAGTCAAAATCATCCAGAGAATGGTTCTGATTTTCTCCTTCTCTCCTAGACATTGTAGAATAGAGAAGACCTTATTCCTAGTGATATGTTACCCATTTAATCCAAGTATTTTCTTTTAAGGGAAAAACCCAACTGTAGAATGAAATAAATGGTTATTTCCTAATGAGTACTTACCAATCAAAATACACAAAACAAAGAAAAAGGCAAACAGAATATGACTCTTTGGCTTCATTAAGTGTGAAGCACATAATTAATTTCTTTCCCCGCAATTCAAAGAGACTTGTGTTGTACTGATTCAGTTTAATTGAACTTATTACCACAAGCAGATAATAAGAAGTATATTGAAGATATCCATCTGGCTTGCCCTGAAAACCTCACGTTTCATTCTTCACGGCTGTCATAGGCCCTACTAATTGTCTCATTTCAGCTGTTTTACAATCAGTATGATTTAGCTATTAATATGATAAAATCCTTACTTGAGAGGAGGTTGGTATTAAAAAGCATAGATCTCTGACCTACCTCTGCTACCGCGTCTGAACACATGCCCAGCATTATTAAAGTTATATACTTTTCAAATACGTAAATAAAAATCCCTCTCTTTCTCACGTACGTCTTTTTTTTTTTTTTTTTTTTTTTTTTTTTTTTTTGCGGTACGCGGGCATCTCTCTCACTGTTATGGCCTCTCCGGTTGAGGAGCACAGGCTCCGGACGCGCAGGCGCAGCGGCCATGGCTCACGGGCCCAGCCGCTCCGCAGCACGTGGGATCCTCCCGGACCGGGGCACGAACCCGCGTCCCCTGCCTCGGCAGGCGGACTCTCAACCACTGTGCCACCAGGGAAGCCCACGTACGTCTTTTTAAGTTCCGTCTGTCCTCTTGTATCTTGCCATACAGCTAGTCCCCTACTGAAGGAAAAAAAATGGTTTACATTGAGCTTTTCAGTGATAAAATGTTTCAAGTTCCATGTGGTTTGTTTTCAACTATAGCGAGTTTTCTTTTTTATAATGTCCAATGTTGAAATGGATTTTGAATGGCTAATTGTGTTATAAATAAGGAGGAAAGTAAAATTAAGCACTTTTATCTTCTGTTCCCCAATATTGAATCTCCCTGTGGTTTGAGAATAATGTTTTGTCATGCAGACTGGTTTGACAGGGACGTGCTCTCTCATAAGCAGAGGGGTGTGTGTGTGTGTTTCACATCGTCCCTCTCCTTGTATTTTAGAGGCGGCCCCATGGGGGAAGCCAACACTTGGTTCCCAACCTTGAATAGGAAAATTTGGCCTATTACAAACCCTGAACCAGAAAAGAGATGTGTCAGAATAATTCATGAGTGACTCTCACCTACCTTCCTTTCTTGGCGTTTGTTCTCTATGCCAGAGGCAGGAGGGGTATTGCCCTCCCAAACCAGTAACCTCACCACACCATGATTGACTTTCTCTGGCTGTCATAGGCAGTCAAATCTGAGAAAACCATCCAAAAGACTGTGTAGGCCTATAGGTTAAATACAGAACCTGGCCAAGATGAAAGCAAGTTAATTAACATTTCCATCAACTCTCTGTGATTTACTCTAGCAAGATCCATTTCTACAAGGTTAAAATGGTTGTCTCTTTTATGCAGCCATTTGAAGAGCTGAAAGTAGGCTACTGGTTATGGGAGACGAAATGTAGCAGAACATTTAGAACAACAGTGGATTTTTACATGGCCTTCTAGCAGTTCTATAATCAGTGTGCAAAAGTGCAAGACATGTTCCTTAGTGAAGATTCGCAACATCTGCTTTGAAAATTTCTCAAACTGGAAAATATGTCCCCTTTTATCATATTAACTCCCCCACCCCTTTCTCTCTCTTCAGCAGTAGAACTGCTTATAAATATAAGTGAAGCTTGGGCTCGGCCTAAACGAGTGGGATCCAAAGGGTCCAGTCAGAAGTGCCTTTTCTTCCGTACCTACTCTTCTAAGCCTAGCCCACATCTCTTCTAATAGAACATCTGTCTCCACTGTCTCTGCCCACAGCATAAGTAAAACATCTGGTGCTGTTTGTGCTAATACTTTTTGATGGATAAGAAAAAAAGAAACTAAGTTATAAAGACTAGTATAGATGATGAGGGGACACTGATGCAGTCTGAATATGAGGGAATAGTCAAAGACACAAAATACGTAGCCATCTCTCTCCCTCTAGGACACTGTGAGCCTTGGACCACAAGCCACAGAATTGTCTAGGGGTTTTGTTTGTTTGCTTGTTTTTTTAATAAATGCACATTCCTGGACCGCTGACCTGATGAACAAAAACCTCCAGGGTTGCAACCCAGGAATTTTCATTTTTAGTAAGTTCCCCAGAGAATACCTTCATACATCAAAGGTCAAAAGCCTAGGAGCTCACAATCTAAGGATGCATACCAATAGCCAAGAAACAGAGCTGTGTTCAAACTATGGAAGGAATAGGAAGGGAGGAAGGGAGGGAGGGAGGGAGGGAGGAAGAAAAGGAAGGAAGGAAGGAAGAAAACAGAGCGAGTGACTAGCTAGGGGAGCGAAGGTAATCGCTGAACTGGGCATTAACAGATGAATAAGAGGGGCTTCCCTGGTGGCGCAATGGTTGAGAGTCTGCCTGCCAATGTAGGGGACACGGGTTCGAGCCCTGGTCTGGGAGGATCCCACATGTCGCGGAGCAACTAGGCCCGTGAGCCACAACTACTCAGCCTGCGCGTCTGGAGCCTGTGCTTCACAACAAGAGAGGCCGTGATAGTGAGAGGCCCACGCACCGTGATGAAGAGTGGCCCCTGCTTGCCGCAACTAGAGAAAGCCCTCGCACAGAAACAAAGACCCAACACAGCAAAAATTTAAAAAAATTTTAAAGATGACTAAGAGTTCACCAGGTTAAAAAATATAAAGATAATTGCAGGCAGAAGAAATTTATCTAATGTTTGAGAGGAATGAAAATCCCCAGCAAGTACAGGAAAAATACATTTGAAAGGTGAGATGAGAACACTTCCAGAGAGGCCTGGAACACTATGGATCACATTTCAGCAACTGTAGACAATAGAGAGGCAAACATTTTGATTTTCTTTTTAATGCAAAGAAAACAGTTTCCATCTACTGTATCTAAATGATCTTGACACCAACTCCAGGGGAAATTTTACATCTTCTAAGATAATTTAAAAAGAAAAGCAGTTATCACCAACATAGGATTTTTAAAGTATGTGATAATGCATATTATTTATAGAAATATTAGGGGAAAAGATAATCTCATCATTCAGAGAGATCCGCATAATCTTTCTGTTGTCTTCCAGAATTACATCTAGGCATGCATATATATGAAACGTGTATGTGTATATACGTGTGTGTGTATGTTTAAATCTATGTCTGTCTTTTTTTTCTTTTTTTTTTGATGTGGACCATTTTTAAAGTCTTTATTGAATTTGTACAACGTTGCTTCTGTTTTATGTTTTGGTTTTTTGACTTCGACGCATGTGGGATCTTAGCTCTCCAACCAGGGATCAAACCTTCAACCCCTGTACTGGAAGGCAGTCTTTACCACTGGACCACCAGGGAGGTTTCTATGTCTGTCTTCTAACCTGTAAATAAATATCCTCATTACTAAAAGATTATACTATACACACTGTTTTATAGCTTCTTTTGTCATTAACAGCTTTCTGCCTACATAGATTTTTGAACAAGAAATAAGTACTAGCCTTATTTTCTTATAAATATGTTTCTTTCTCCTGCTAGTCAAAATGGCATCAGGAAGAAACCTTTAAAAAGACTCTCTTGTGATACCTGTGTGAGCAAGATGGAGAGAGGATACTGGAGGATAATTTGGAGGACTGGTTAAAATGTTGATTAGGGCATTCATGTCAACCTGGAGGGGAGATCCTGAACTATCCCTCTGCACTCTTTCCTCAACCTTTCCTACTGGAATTTCTTATCACTGACACATGGTTTTACTAATAATGTGCTGAGTACATTTTCTGATCACATGAACCATTAGGGAATAGATGAAATGACAAAGTCAGTATCCAAATGACCTTGAAAAGATAATCATGTGAACCAAATGTAGCAAGATTAATTTTAATAGTAAATGTAAAGATTTTCACTTGTCTCCAAAAACCAGGTTGAAAGAGTCAAATTTTAGGGTGAGGCTGTGTGTTAAAGGTGAGTTAACGATATTCTATGCTTTAAAAAAAAAAAAAAAAGCAAATTACATCTATACCTTAATAGAGGACCTGAAACAAGAGAGGGACAATCTAAAAATCTGCATTAGACCTGATGAAAGTATAACTGGAGGAGGACTGTGTTTTTATTTTGAGACTGACATTAAAATTTAAAATCAGCCTAGAGGAAGACAACTGAGCCGATGATAGGAGACACAGATGAAGGAGGTTAAGCCAAAGAAGAGGATTTAGGTGGGGTGAAAGCGGAGGGATAATCAATGTTTTCAAACATTTAAAGAGCTATCAAACTCTATGTGGTATCAAAAGACAGTCCCTGAATAGATGGGTGATAAATGTTGAAGCAGAGGACATTATTTGTGTTCAATAAGATGAAAAAGTTTCAAATAATTAGACCATGCAGAAGATGAAACTAATGATTTTTCTATTGTCAATAATGTTCATTTCCAGACTGAACAAGTACTCCAGGGAAACACTGCATAAAGAATTCATGCCTCAGGTGGGAGTGTGTGGTCTGAGTGGCCTGTAAGGGGCATTTCCTAGTCATTTTAGCATTTTCATGGTCTACTTAGGTGACCTTGTAAACCTGGATCCTTGTGAACCTCCCAATTCTGAAATGTTATCCTTCTTTGATTTTATGGTTTTAAAAACTTATTTCTGCCCTGTGTGTTTTTCTAGCCCTGAGCAAAAATTTTGCCACTAGGTTGAATTCTGTCATGTTGACTTTATTTTCTTACGGCAGACTCTGTTTTTTTCTCCCAGCATGAATTTATCCATAATCAGCAGTGCATCATGGGTTGAAAAGGTTATTCTGCTAATTATGAATAGTATATTCTTAAAATAGAGTCCTATAAAAGAATCAATTTTCTCTTTAATTATGTATTGCAATTTGAGAGTGTTCAGTAAATGATACCTTTGTTCATTGCCCGAGTTTTGAACCGTTTGAGAGGTAAGCCAAGGCAGTCAGGCAGATGGCAATCAAGTGTCAGCTTTGTAACTCATACAGCGTATAGAAAAGGATGTGACTGGGTAAACAGCAATGGTGGGCTTCCTAAAACTGAACTCCAAATTGGGTAGACTTGTGCCACTGTACAACGTCAGATCTCTCTCGAAACTTGCAACATGGAGAATCAAACCACTGTATGTGCTTCCTTCACACTTGCAGGATAAAAAGTGGCATGGAGCCAGAAATTCTTTATTGCTTTTTCCCAGACTCACCACTCAATGAGAAGGACTGAGGCAGGGGAGGAGAGAGAAGAGGAGTATTAGGAAACATCAAGAGTCTCTGAAAGTCAGCAGTAGACCAGAGGTTGCAAACTGGTAGCTCTCATGGCTGACTTTACTTGAACCCACAGACTGGTTTTCTTTGGCTGTGAGAGTGTTGAAAACTTTTGAATTGGAATGCTTTTAGACAGGGGAACATGTGTTCTCTACATTGACCCCAGACCTCAATATTCCTTATTGTCTCATATCTCTAAATCACACTTTGGTGATACTACCAGGACCTCTGTAAGCATTTGACATGCAGTATTAAGTGGGTCTCATGACTCTGGGGGGAAGACTAGCCTTTTGATTATTTCCGATTATTAAATTATTAAGTCGATATAAATTGACCATGGTGGGAATATAAGAGAAAGAAGACTGGAAAAGGGAATGTTTCAAATCTTTCTATTTATAATTCTGTATAAGATTTTACTCCAAATCTGCATTTCACTCCCATATCTCTACTAGGAGGTTATCAGTGGGAATAGAAACTCAGGTATCTGAATGGACACAATCTTCTCAGGAGCAGCCAGTGGTTAATTGGGACAGGAGAACATAAGTCATTATCTTTGAGAAATCTGAAGCAAATTGAGACAGGTTGTCACCTCTCACCGGAAAACAAATTAGCCCTGTCTTTAAAAAGACTCTGCTTTCTCTAGCTGCTGACTGAGGATTCCTGTCAACTGCCAAAGAAATAGGGAAAGCGTGGCTTCATGGTACTAAAATAGTGGTCGTGAAATACCTACAAACTCATTTTCTCATGTTAATGAATGTTTGTAATTGATCTGACTACTGGGTTTGAATGACAAAATTGGTGCTAAGCTTCAGCTCCAGAAAATCGGGGTGCCATCGTCCAGCTGCAGTCATTAATGTGCCAGTATGTTTGGGAAAGCTCTGTATGTATAAAGGAAAAGCCATAAATTATAGACAAAATAGCTCTTTCCCTTGGTTAACTTGTCTTTGTGGAATCCCTACCAGCCTGGAGGTGGATTAGAGTTCAGCTTTAGCACGAGCAAAAGAGAGAGAGTGAGAAAGAAGGAAACAGTAGACAACGTTCTGGGTTATAAAGGTTGTAAACTGTAAAAAAAAAAAAAAAAAAAAAAACTTGAGAAGGTATGGCTTACTTTTTCTAAATTTTGTGAATGTGGGAATGATTGCCATCTAGTGGAAAGAACCGTGAGCAAGGTCCTGCCCACCTGGGTTCTGGTCCTAGATCTCTTAGTGGCCAATTGAGTGACACTACTTGGATCTTATTGCCTCAGACTCTACTTTTCTCACCTGTAAAATGAAGAGCCTCGAGTAGAGAAAGTTAAGGCCTCCTCCAGTTTTGAAGTTCTGTGGTTCCATAAAGAAGTACTTAAGTTGGAATACAGCATGAAAGCCCTCTAATGTCCAATTTCTTTTTTACTCAGTGGCAACAACAAAAAAAATCTATCCAGAGGTGCTCTCACTCAGACTCTCAAAGAAAATGAGATCACATCTTCATGCGCAGGAGATTTGCATTGTATCAACATCTATTTTCTCTTAGTTCAGGCTGTAATCCCTGAAGGAAAGAGAAAAAATGAAAATTATGTGGTGTGAGCAGTTTTATCAACCAGTCCATCCACGCATGGTCATGAGGTTGGGATCTGAAAGGACCCTGGGCTAAGTGTGCCTCAGTCTTCATATACATCTGAAAATATGATCACTTCACTGAACTGAATGGGATTCCAGTGTTTGACTACATGTTGATTTTATACATTATGGCCACCAAACACAAGCCAGCCATGTCAACAGGCTCATAGCCAAAGAGAGAGCTGGCGAGAAAACTGGCTCATTTGAATAATGTTTTGATTTTTAAGGGCAATTTTCAGTATATAAAACTTTTGTTTTATATACTGACTTTAAAACCGAGCCCTGCGTAGATGTATGAGAAAGCAATGAAAACTTGTACATGAATGTTCATAGTAGCATTATTCATAATAACCAAAAGTGGAAACAACCCATATGTCCATCATCTGATGGATGGATAAACCAAATGTGGTTTATCCATACAATGGACTATTATTAATCCATAAAAAGAGATGAAATACTGATACATGGTACGGATACATGGATGAATCTTGAAAACATGATGCTAAGTGAAAGAAGCCAAACACAAAAGGCCACGTATTGCATGATGTCATTTCTATGAAATGTGGAGAACAGGCACATTCCTGAAAACAGAAGATTAGCTTTTGCCAGAAGATAGGGGAAGGGAGAATTGGGATTGACTCTTAATAGGCACAGGGTTTTGTTTTGTTTTGTTTGAGGTCATGTAACGTTATGGAATTAGATAGTAGTGATGGTTGCACAAAAGTAAATATACAAAAACCATTGAATTGTATACTTTAAAAGAAGAATTTTATGTTCTGTGAATTATATCTCAATTTTAAAAGGAAAAAAATAAGTTATGATCCATTTTGGACACTGAAAAACAAAGAAAGAAAAAGACAAGGGACTAATAAATATACCAACTCTGATATCCAGGTGTCATATAATTCCTGGAGCTTGACACCTTCTTAGGGATCACCAGCTTTATGATTCTCAGTTACTTAGGTGATTCTCCCATTCCTGCTTCTCCTCTGGTCACAGCCCTCCACTCTGCTCCTGAAGACCTGATTGGAGAAGTACTCTCACCACGTCTTCCATCCGCCGTAGCTCTGCAGAATCTTGGGCTGTTCCTGTCTATTGCTGTGACACCATGCCAGATATTAACAGCAGAGTAACTGGGTAGAGAAGGTCTCTGGTATGTCCAATATGGTCCACCTCTTTCCTTCTCTACTAATATATGAAAGGGGGATGAATACAAGCATTGCAGAGAGACAGATGAGATTCAAATCCCAGCATTATCATTTCCAGGCTGTTCAGAGTGAACTTCTGAAATGGGTATAAAAGATCCTATTACACAGGATTGTTGGGAAGACTAAATTCGATATGTATTTCCATTCACTAGTACATATCAGCCTTCAAATATTTTTTTTCCTCTTCTCTCTGACTACTGTTCACAGCCCACCAATTGAGAGCTCCAGCACCTGGCCAGTCAGCCACGTTCTACAAACATCTTGTCTATGCCTCTGCGTACTTGGCTTCACAAATAAAGCATTTCTGCCATGTTAGCTCTCTTTTCCTCTCCCTTAGCTCTAGCACTTCCTCCTGAGTGCTCTATCTCATTTGGTCTCAGCGCCATCCATGGGGAGTTATCCCTATTACTCCCTGATACTACTCCCATATTTCTTTGTGAACATCTCTCTCGTTTCACTTATCACATTTTTGTAACAATCTAGTTATGACTCCCCCTTGATTACTCTTCATTTTTGAATCTCTAATGCCAAGCATACAGTTCAGTAAATTTTGATAAATCAATGAGACATGAGGCATAGTTCATTTTTCTGGTGAAGAAGTAACTCCCAACTCTTTGACAGCCAATAATGATGGGTGCTTATTTCCCTTGGATGTTTGTAACTCATTTTTTAATTTTTTATTACTGTATTAAAATAACAAATATCTATAGGCCCATGACCAACTTAAGAACTAGATTATTATCAGAAACTTCAATCTACTTCTGTGCTCCTATCCTAGTCCATCCGTCTGCCTTCCTTCCCAACCATTATCCTTTTTGTTTTTTG
Source organism: Kogia breviceps (assembly GCF_026419965.1). Classification (NCBI taxonomy): domain Eukaryota; kingdom Metazoa; phylum Chordata; class Mammalia; order Artiodactyla; family Physeteridae; genus Kogia; species Kogia breviceps. The sequence goes on along the minus strand of NC_081319.1, from coordinate 13,197,663 downwards.
TTTTTTTTTAAGTTGAGAGTTACATTTTATTCAGCGGACATTCTTAGGACTTTAAGCCCAGGGAGACAGCGTCTCAAATAACTCTGAGAGACTGCTCCAAGGAGGCAAGGGAGCCAACCGCTATCCTTCTTTAGCACTTTGACTGACTTAACATTTCTTAGATCCATGCCCACTGGGTCCTGTAGACAAACTGCACTTATAGGCTTTGCTCACACAGTTTAGCTTGGGTGGTTTTCTGTGTCATCTGCCACTAATATTCTGTTCAAATAAATGAAGAGATGAATCAGTATCTACAAGAAAATAATACTGGCCACTTCACAGAACACACACCATGTTGACTGAGTGAGGCAAATAGAAACTAGTTTTATTTCCCCATGTTTTAAGGAAATTGAGGAAACTGAGGCTCAGAAATGTAATGTGACATATTTCAGATACCCAGCTAGCAAATAGTAATCCTGGGTCAGAATCCAATCCTAAAATACAATGTCCACTGTTGTTTCCATTGTACTCTACTATCTCTGAGTCTTTGAGTCAGATAAGCATACAGTGAAAATAAAAATGGTGCCTACCTCATAAAGATGTTGAGAAAATTAACTGAGAGTTCTTTCAAGTGCTCAGTACACTACCTGTCCATGTGGTAAACATATAGTAAACATTAGGTGTCATTAGTATTGTCATTATGGTATAGACTGGCAATTTAAAGTTTGAAGCCTCTAGAAAAATCTCCTATGAAATCCCCTAAGCTAGCCTGGAGCAGTAGCTAGCATTGCTGGCTGTGTCACTGGGTTGAACTGATTACCTGAGGCCATCTTGGTGAGACACAAAGAGAACTTGTGTGTTGGACTCTGGGTATTATAAATCCCACCAGTTACGTTGACTGAGGCAAACCGTAAATGCTATGGTACATGGTAGAGTCTGCTCCCAGTGGGCTTCATTAAACAACCTTAACTTTTGTCTATTTAGTTTCTCAGCCTGGGTGACCTGGACCAAAATTCACCATCTCTCTGAGCTTCAATTTCCTCATCTAAAAGACAAGGTGAATCCATTTCATTTATTTATGTATTTATGTGTTTTCTATTGCTTTTGTTTTTGTTTCGCCAGTGGGCTTTGATGATGTAAATACCTACCAGAAGTAGGGTCTCTTTGTGTGCATGTGTGTGTGTGTGTGTGTGTGTGTGTGTATGTGTTCGTGCAAGTATGCCTGCATGTTTGTCTTTGTCTTTCTTATAATAATATGAGATATTTGGATCATTTTTCTCTATATCATAAAGTTCTCCTCCTACCACCTCACTTCCTAACTCCATTTTGCGGCTGACTCCTTGTCATCCTTCAGAGCTCAGATCTCCTTCAGGAATCTCCTCTAACCATCTTATCAAAAGAAGTTTCTTCCTATTCTCTATCATGGTCCCTATTCATTTATTTCATAAACACTTTTTCAACATCTAAACATATTCTTTTGGTTTTGTTTACTTATAAACCCATCATCCATCACCCTACCTAGAATGTAAGCTTCATGAGGATCAGAGCTACTGACCCATAACCACAGTCTTTAGCACCTTCCTTGCCCATATTAGAAGCTCTGTAATATCTCTTGAATGAATGAATGAACAGACGAGCAAAGGAATAGACCACATTAACTAAGACTCCTTTTATAGCATGTTAAAATCATCCTATTCTCACAGTCTGTTCCTGAATTGACCCAATTGAAAGAACCTGTTGAGATCCTTGGAAGAGATTAGATCATCTCTGCCAGCCCCTTCTTTTTGTAGAGGAAACTAGAAAGGGGAAATTACATATCCAAGCTAAGGCACAATAGCCTGTTCTTCCTTCTACTCTTTCATGTTGCCTCCCAAAGGAGCTCAGCAAATTCTTGTTATTAAAGCAATGGCTGAGGACATTAATAAGCAACAGACTAGGGGAAAATAGAGGCCGATGGGGCACAGTGAAAGGGATATGGGCTTTGGTGTCTGAAAGTCTGGTTTCATGTACCAAGTCCAACACTTCTGGGCAGGTCTCTGACCTAAAAAAATAAATCTTTAGGAGTGTTAGTGTCTTCTTTATAAAATGGAAAGTCCCTCTGTGGTAAGGATTCAAATTCTCTCTGTAAAGCAGGGCACAGCCGCTGGCATTTAGTAGGTGCCTTTAATTGACAGTCAGTAGCATTGTGCTTATGTATTCCTTTCACTGCCTGCCCCCCATCAGCTCCACTACAGTGATTCAAGAGCAGTGTCTCCAAGTGCTTAAATTTGTGTCTTCCTAAGGTTCCCTAAGACTGTGCCAAAGATCCAGCAGTATTTTTGTAGCAGCACTGAGGTCCGAGGGATTTGTCACTCTCTTCTCAGAACAAGTAAATCATTATTTTTATCTACTTCTTATATTTATGTTGTTTACCATGGCACATGTATTATAAAACCCACAAATCAATGCTCTCAGCAGGCAAAACTGTTCAGACCTGCAGAATGTTTTGTTTTGTACTAGGTGTTTGACAAACCAGGATCCGCCTGCCTTGAATTCTGTTTTCTGAGGGCTGGTGGCGGTGCCTGGCGTCTGACTGCTCTCTGCGTGAGTTGTACTTTCTCGAGGAGCAGATGTGATTTCCCATGTATCTGATTAACCTTCTCTGTAAGATTGCCATCATTTCTGCAATGCCAGAGGATTATTCTGTGCTTGGAAAGATGGATATCAGCTCCTTTTAATCAATACCTTACACAGATGTCACCTGGATCTGCCCGTGGTTATCTGTAACATCTGACCAAAACGGTGCTGTCGTTTGTCATATTTAGTTTAATTTAAAGCATCTTGGAAGTTAAATCAGATTTATTTTAAAACAGTATGTAGAGCAATGCATTAAGTTAGGAAAATGCGTACTTGTTTTCTCGTTGATACCCTGTTAGAAAACGAGAATACCAAGAAAGTAAGATGCCACCTTGTCCATCTCCATTACAAAGGACTGGCTTGGTAACACATGCATTGGCATGGGAGCAAGAAAAGAGTAGCGGATGCAGTCGATTCAGTTCCCGCATACAAAAATGGGGGCAACAATGAATTATCTGCAGGCTATTATATAGTTTTTCATCCAAAGTAGAATGCTGTTGAGAGACTGGACAACACAGATAAGCCAGAACTGACCCTTGTAATGTTAAGTAACTGGGATGTTTGGGGTTGATGATGTTTCTGTGGTGTACTCCTCCTCTGGATTCTCGGAGGAGAGTCCTTGGTGATATAAATTAACCATCACTTACTATTCAGCCATGTAGAGAATGTGTGTTTTTCCGTATTTGAGACAATGGCTCCTGTTAGGAGAGGAGAGCTGTTAATTCTTGGGAAGGATGATCTTATATCAAGTTTGAACAGTTTTCTGCCTGCACTAAGATCCTTTTCTGTTGTCAGTGTAGAGAAAATGCAAATGTGTCACACCGAAATCTTTGTTTGGAGGTATAGTGAGTCAAGCAGAAAACTGCCTTTCTCCTAAATGAACGTTAGGTGACAGAATGAGAAATGTGTCAGGTAACATTTTAGCTGGTACAGATCCTCCAAAGAAAACAAACACATCAGAGTTGAAATTTTGATTCAAAAATAGCTGGTCAAAGAAGCAGGGCTTACATTGAGAACACTTTAGGAATATTACATAAAGACTGACAATATCCCCAACTTACTCAATGTGATGGGAAGGATTAAAATATTCAGTGCTATGGGCTCCTTAGCATGGGCTTTGAAACTTCCCTTCAAATCCAGATTTCACCACTTCCTCTGGAAGCTTCTGATTCTGCCTTTGTAAAATGGGAAAAATACCCACCACTCCAAGTTATCGTGAGCCTAAGTGAGGTACATTATGCAGAACACTTAGCCTACAACCTGACGCATAAAAGAAAATCTGCAAAATGATGGGTCTTTTCCCTCTAGAGGCAATTAGGTTCACCATACTAGTTAAGAACAACCACAGATCCGGGTTACAATTTCCCCTTTGCTACTTACGAATTGTGTGACTTTCTGAGCTTCAGTTTCCTCATCTTTGAAATAGGCATAGCAATGTCCACCTGACAAAATTTTGTTTTCTCAGTTTTAATTTTTTTCTCCAGGGTTATATATGGAGTATTAATATGAGAAAGATAAACTCTCCTGTTCCCTTTTTTCCCTTTCCTAGATGTAAACACTTTCATTTGGGGGGACTTTTTTTTTTGTTTTGTACGGCTTTTTATATCTTTAAATAACATGCTTGCTTTGCTATGGCTTGATTTTCCCATTTTAGGGATTATTTTATGACTTACTATAGAAAATGAGTGTTTAGCTCTCTTTCACACACCCCATACCTACATAATACCCTTCTTATTGCCCATGTCCTCCTAATATAAACAAATCATAATCATGGTTAGATGATGAATCTGTGATTACATGATTATGACTATGCAAAGCTATTCCCAAGTGAGCAATGGAACAAACCATGATTAATTTCCTTTTATTGAATATTTTCTTTCCACATCTTTTTTATTTCTCTACTATCTCTGTGTTTATGTACTTAGTTTCTATACATTAATTTCTATAACATAAATTTGAACCCAAAACTTTTGGCCAGGTTTCAAAAAAAATTTTAGATGTGATTAAACATTTACTGTAAACTATCCTTCTAGGATGTTACTTCACCATCCTCTATCCTCCTGGAAACTTCTATCATCTCTTTCCTATTTTGGATCACCTATTTCCTGGATCTCGTGTATTCCTTCATTTTTTGAAGCATATCCTACCCTGGTTTCCTGAAAAACAGCTTGCTTTTCTCCAAGTTTCTTTCTTTTACTCTCACACATGATGATACTTTGGCTGGGAATAGAATTCTAGGCTAGAAGTCGTTTTTCTTCTGAATTTTGAAGGTATTGATTCATTGCCTTCCAAATTCCAACATTACTGTTTAGAAGTCCAAAACAGTTCTAATTTCTATTCCTTTGCATGTGACCTGTTTTTGGTTTTGTTTTTCTCTGTCTCTCTCTAGACGCTTACAGATTGTTCTCTTCATTTCCATTATTCTCAAATGTTACAGTATAGTGATTTGGTGTGAAATCTAATTTTCTCTTTTCTGTTTGATACTCAATGGGCCTATTTAATTTGGAAACAGATGTCCTTTTCTTCTGGGAAATTGGGGGTTTTCTTTTATTAAGAATTCCTTTCTCTCCTGTCTTTTTCCTGTAATTCTCTCTTTCATTCTTCCTATGTTTTATCTCTTTGCGTTTTTGCTCTATCCTCCAGAAGCCTCAGATTTCTCTTCCAACTAATTTTCATCTCAGCCACTGCCAGGCTAACAGAGGCAGATATCCCGGCTGCACACACATCACACGTGCTGAAGCAGCCTTCCCAGGGAGAAATTCACGGAGACGTGAGCACTAGTAGGAATACAAGTCCCCCGTTGTCCACAGCGTTGTAGGGCGACCTGCAGAAATGAAGTAAGCCGTCACGTGACAAAAGGGGGTGCTGAACCTTGGGCTGTAGGGCTTCAAACTGCACGATTATGGAAGCATGGCTTCTTACTTAGCACAATTTGCAGAACAGAGGCCAAGCCTTGTGGTTCCTAGTGTGTGAGCTAGTGCAGGAACACCACCTCAGTGTTCACAACTGGGGAAGAACACTGACATTATCGGGGATTAGAGGCCCAGTGTTAGAGTTGACAACGCTTAATTGCCTTAAACGCTAGGCCGTGGCTACTTTCCATGGAGCCTGGCAAGAAAATCTCCTCCTTTCCTGGAGGCCAGCCCACAGGAGTTAGTCTTAGACAAGTTACCCTTTACCTTTCAATTATCATGGCTTAAATTTCTAGCAACTCTCTTTTAGTCTCTGAATGTTCCTTAATTTGTGATATTGGAAGTTTTTTTTGTCTATGCATGAATTCAGTCTCTCTTGTTTCTCTGAAGATATTGGACTTGCCTTGGACTTGATCGTTGATGTTAGAAGCTGTCCTCAGATGTCTAGTGATTCTCAGTTGTTGGTTCATATGGAAGGGGGAGGCACTAACATGCTAACTTGAAGCCAGGAACCTATGGGTCAAGTTTATTGACTCTGAGTTCAACATGACTGAGCCATTTGGGGGAGAAAACCCCTCCCCATGTCAGTATTTTTAGGTGTTTGCATTTGAATTCATCACAGTCCCTAGAGACAGATATCTCATTGCCAGTGTTTGGGGAGCCGTATTGAGGAAGGGACCTGGGAACCCCAACATTCACAGGACACATGTTCACAAAATCCTTGCTACCGTCATTTGAACCTGGTATCCTCTGGCTCAGAAACCTTCCTCTGTTATCTGCTTAGAAAGTAAAATCTCGGCATCCTTCTGGGGCCAGGAAGCTAGTCATCTGGCTGCATGGAGTAAGGAAAAGTAACTGGGGACTTAGCTAATTCTAAACAGCATTCATCCGGTGCTCCATCACCTGCACTTCCGGTGGCAACTGAGGGCACCACTTCCTGGATCTTGGGGGGATAAGTCTAAAGAGTAAGTCAGGCTGCTCCTTCTGTTTCCCCACTGCCAGCTTAGGATCAGGGCTTCTTGTCTGCTGACCGTGCAGTGGCTTCCCAACATCCCCAACCATTCTTCTGTCCTTACAGTTTACGCCCTTTTGTAAACAATCCCTGTACTACTGTTTAAAGAGATTTTAGAGAGGTCCCAGAATCCTAACAGACTTCTTATGAAGAGGAAATAAGGTCACTTACAGAGAGAAGCTAGCACAGTAACTGACACATAATCATAGTGATTACTTTTTGTTGCTCTTTTATTATTCTGTTCTCATAAAATCATCCCAGTATGTAAATTATTTTTGGCCAGCTCTCTATTGTCAACTAGCATGGAAAGAGAAAGCCCTGTGAAATCAAGACTTAAGTAATTTATCTGATTTATTCAAGTCCCACTTGTCACTGTTCTTAGGCTATCTGTATAGCCATGATGATTTAGACTGAGCTTGTGAAAGAAATAGGGATTGAGTGTATGACACTCAGCCACTAACATGATGAGGATTCTAAATCTGTGTTTAGCATCATGTAAGTCCATCTCTGGAATGGAATCCAGATCTCTTAATGACTAGTTGATTCTACTGACTTCTGTCGAAGAGTGGAACTCCCTCGAAAGTTTAGTACTGCCCCTCCCCACGTGTATCACTTGTACAGAGTCAAGCAGTGTGCCTCAGGGTGACCCTGTGTGGTGAGCACTCTTACGGCGTCTTTGGGAGTTTGTGCTGATGCTTAGTCCTTGTGTGATTCCTGGCCTCTGGAAAATTATGAAATAGAGGACAAGAGGAGAAAACAAAGATTTTTAAAGATTCTGTTTTTAAAAGCTAAAGATGGCACTCACCTAGGCTTTGCTCAGACCTTTCGTGTCCCCCAATAAAGTATATTTTTGGCCATGGCCCATAAATTACTCAAATAATCCATTAAGATAGCTGTAGAAATCAGCATATCAAACTATCAGTGAGCTAGTTTAGTTATTCACCGGTTATTAATCTTCTCAGCTCAGGGTCATATCGTCCTGTCTTCAGCATTTTTCACAGTGTCTGATGATGTCCAGAGAGTTAATGGAGGTCCTGGAATGTGAATACAGCAAGCGTGATAATCTCTTGACTTGATGTCATTCCGGGGAACGTCTTCAGCCTCGGTGTGTGGCCCTGGCAAGTGAACAAGACAGCACCTGTGCTATTTATCTGGGTGTTTGTACACTGTTCTGGCAAAGAAATGTCTTTTGTACAATGATAATTTCCTTACGATACTTCCACTAGAAGCAAATTGTTTTGAGCATCTGTTATCATTTTGAGTAGCTGTCAATTTGCTTTCTCTTTTGCTTCCGTGTAAAGTTGAGGCAGATTTTTGTCATAACTTAGACACCCACCGTATTGCTTTGGAGGTTTATGGGGACATTTTCTCTCACTAAATTTGGCTCTCCCCCTCCCCAGTCTCTACATGTTAGAGGAAGCTGATACTCTCTGAAAGTTCTTGCAGTTACAATGCATGGAACCCAGGCACAAATAAGCTCAGTGATGAAGATGGTGAAGATGATGAGAGATAGCTTGTATCACACACTTAACATGTTTCAGTCCTCTTACACGTAGCCACAGGACTACTAAAGGTAGGAAACCAATGAACTGACTTACAGTCAAGTGACCTACCCACAATCAGTCACCTAGTAAGCGGTAGACGTAAAATTTGCATCCAGATATTTCTGACTCCGCAGCTCAGTTTCTTAACCACTTCTTGTCTGTACGTGCAGCTGTATACCTAGAACCTGCACCCTCTTTTCTTGTCTGGAGTCTACACAGCAGTTTTCATTTTGGATATGCATGGTACAGGTATTTATCTTTACACCTGAAAGAGGTTCTTCAGATTTCTATCTTCAATAAAAGTGTCAGTTGAGGTCAGGTAGGGTGTTGTTGCCTATGATAAGGATTTCAGCATTTACTCAGAATGAAATATGGAGGCATCTTTGTTTCTGCTAGAGTCTTACTAATAGCTAACGTTATGTGGCAAGCTCAGTTTCCAAATCTTTATATTAACTTACTCACTTAATCCTCAAAGTATCAGGTATATGTTCCTATTCCCATTAAATCTGAGGAAACTGAAGCTCTGAGAAATGAAATAATTTTTCCTAGGATCAACACAGTCAGTAAGTGATTGAATTAGAATTAAAACTCAGGAAGCCTGGCTCCACTCTTCACATTTTTAATCTGTAAATAAAATTGCCCATCATGCAAGGGGTCCAATTTTCCAACATATAATATGTGGCAATGATTTTTTTTAACTTGGAAATGTTTTATATCCATATATTTTTCCTCCTCTTGAGCTGAGCCTTCATTTATGGAGCTGGTTTCCATAAATATCTAGGACATTACTACCTTTCAGAGCATTTGAAATAAAGCATAATGATTCCTTTCTGGCTTTTCCAGAGCTGATACTTGACGTTCTTCTCTTGAATCCTTTTCTCACCCCATCACACTGGGCTCCGTTGGATTTCCTTTCTTTCCTCCTCCTTCTTATGACTTCACTCCTGCACCCACCTCTAGTTCCAACACATCATGTCACACTCTATCAGAATAAAAAGGGAATGAGGCAAAGCTCATATATACCTAAACATTGGCAGCTACCCAAACGCCTCTTTCAAAATGAATTAAAGTGAGCAGTAAGCAGCAGTCATATTGGAATGGAAATCAGTAGTAACGTATACGGCTTTCCAGTCAACCAGCCCTGGGGTTGAATACCTATTTTCTCCCTCTCATTAGGTCTGTGTCCTTGGGAAATATATTTAGCCTCTTTAGGGAAGCCTCAAGTTCATTGTATATTAAATGGTGATAATAATGATAGCTATCGTAGAGTAGTGAGGTTTAACTGCTGGTGATTCATTTAACTGCTACAGATGATATTTATCGGGCACCTATTTTGACATTAACTGTGCTACATACAAGGTATCTATGCTGAACAAGAAAGGTATGTTCCCTGCCCTCACAATGCTTACATTTTAGTGAGGTCATAAATGCAGGTGTTTAGCACAGATCCTGGCACGTGGTAAATAGAATGTTTGTCATTATGTAAATATATTCCATAATGTACGTAAGCTGCAGCGATGATGATGATGGTGGTGTCCAAGGGTGGTGCTGTGGCCAGCATGGATCATCACCATTTCACCAAGAACCTGAAATGATCATTCCAGCCAACAAGAACGAGGCAGCATAATACATCTACTTGCTTTCCTTTTTTTCCCCCTCAGATAAATTATTTACCAGATAACCACAAAGCAAAAGGGAGAAGGTTGCATTAACACATTACTTATCACCTTGATAAATACACTACAGTCTTAACTTATGGTTAGAGTAATACAGGTAAACATTTTAACAATTTCTGTTAGGCCGCCCACATTAAATCTTCCGTTGACAGATTTCCAAAAATCTTTCCAAAAATCATAAATGAATGTAGCCTCTTCCAGCATCGAGAAGGATGGTCATCCTCATCATTAGAAAACAGCAGTGTTATCTTTTTTATCACCCAACACTATAGATGCTGCATTTTCTCTATTCATGTTTTTTAAAATATTTATTTATTTTTTAATTTTTAATTTTTTTATTTTATTTTGGCTGTGTGGGGTCTTAGTTGTGACATGTGGGATCTTTCATTGCCGTGTGCAGGCTTTTCATTGCAGCGTGCAGGTTTTCTCTTCTCTAGTTGTGGAGCGGGCTCCAGAGCACGTGGGCTCTGTAGTTTGTGGCACACGGGCTCTCTAGTTGAGGCGCATGAGCTCATTAGTTGTGGCGTACGGGCTTAGTTGCCCCACGGCATGTGGGAACCTAGTTCCTCGACCAGGGATCGAACCCGCATTCCCTGCATTGGAAGGCGGATTCTTTACCACTGGACCACCAGGAGAGTCTCTCCCTATTCATGTTTTACTTCCTTTTCTAACCAGTAGTTTAATGATTCTTGTGGAATTTGCCATCTTTCTCATCAGTTTCACCATTACTCTTCCTCCTGGGTAGTTTTCCAGTGACATCCTTTCCTTTTGGGATGTGCATTTATGCAGTGCTCTGACTTGAGAGGCCAGGATATTGTTGTTGCATGAAATGTTTTTGGTGTCTTTGGATTTAGCTGCTAGCTTGAAGCATCTGGCAATTGAACATAAACTCCTGTACTTGAGCATTGATGCTTGAACCAGAAATTACTTTGTCATTTTCACTGGCTTTTATTAAGCAACCAGCAGCTGTCTTGGAACTATGACTTACAGTGAGCTCTTTCCCTTAGAATGTCACCCTCTTTTTATCCTCAAAATAGGTCTCTCCTTTTCCTTTATTAACCAAGCAAATCTTCGGCATCAATAGTAATGGTAACTGGGCTTCCCTGGTGGCGCAGTGGTTGAGGATCCGCCTGCCGATGCAGGGGACACGGGTTCGTGCCCCGGTCCAGGAAGATTCCACATGCCGCAGAGCGGCTGGGCCGGTGAGCCATGGCTGCTGAGCCTGCACGTCCTGTGAAAAAAAAGTAATGGTAATAATAGTATCTCACACTCAGGTAGAACTTTATGGTTTATGAAGCATGTGAAAATCCATTAACTCCGTTTGAATTTCATAGTCATCCTGGGATGCCAAATATCATCACTTCGAAATTACAGATGAGAAAACTACAGCTCAGATGTCGAATGACTTTTTTTTTTTTTTTTGCGTTACGCGGGACTCTCCCTGTTGTGGCCTCTCCCGTTGCACAGCACAGGCTCCAGACACACAGGCTCAGCGGCCACGGCTCACGGGCCCGGCCGCTCCGCGGCACGTGGGATCTTCCCGGACCGGGGCACGAACCCGTGTCCCCTGCATCATCAGGCGGGCTCCCAACCACTGCGCCACCAAGGAAGCCCTCTGATGACTTCTTGATGGTTATATACCTAATCACTGATGTATGGCCAAACCTGGAAACGAGATTTTTAAGGCACTAAATAAAGTGTTTTATACATTTTATCACGCTGACATTTTTAGCCAAACCTATGTCAACATCAAAGAATCACTCAAACAAGGTATTTTACTCCATGAGAAATAACTCCCAGGTGCCATTTCTGAGGCAAGCTCTGGGATTGGGCATATTTGCAGTGAAATGAGCATCCAGCTGGAATCTGGTCCTCCAACATTGTTTGGGAGCTTCCAGACTGGGAAGAAATGGCAGGGCATTCTTTTGGCTCCTGTGTTGCACAAGGTAACATTGCAGAAATGCTCCTCTCTGGAGTTAAGCAAAGTAGTGTATCCTGGTATAGTGGCCAAATGCAAGACTATCTCTCTGAGCTTGTTTGCTTTTCTACCTAATACAGAAATAACTCCCAGTGGAGTCTAAGTTAAGGTTCAAGAGAGCTGTGGAAATGGGTGAGAAACTGTTTTGTAAACTGTAGAATGATCTCCAAATGTAAAGGGCCATGTGCTTTATATATCTTGCTTGCTTGGATGAATGAATGAATGGATTTTTCTTATTTACCTCACTGTGAGTTTTGGTCTATTTGATGCTGCAGCAATTTGCAAAACTCTGTTCACTCTTTTGCACCACAGCCCAGAGAGACACCCTCAGGACTTGGCATGAGTCATACAAATAATGTGTTTGTATGTTATAACCTGTGCTGGGGTCTTGCCGTACTATCTTCCCTACCAGAAAGGAGCTGTTAGATTCTAATGGATAGTATAGGAAATGAGTACATTTCCTGTAAAGTCTAAAAGGATTTGAAGAATGGATATTTGAATGCATGCACACACACATATATACTTTTAGGGGGTTTGTTTGTTGGTTTTAATTCAAGTAATTAACGTGTTTCTGGAATAAGGAAGTAGTTAATTTTTTTTTTTTCAGTTAACCAAGACCTAGCCAGAAAACAATTTCTTTTTTTGCCCTTAATAAATCCCTTTCTAAAATATCTCACCAATTTTTTTTTTTTTTTTTTTTTTTTGCAGTATGCGGGCCTCTCACTGTTGTGGCCTCTCCGTTGCGGAGCACAGGCTCCGGACGCGCAGGCTCAGCGGCCATGGCTCACGGGCCCAGCCGCTCCGCGGCATGTGGGATCTTCCCAGACCGGGGCACGAACCCGTGTCCCCTGCATCGGCAGGCGGATTCTCAACCACTGCGCCACCAGGGAAGCCCAATATATCATTTTAAAATGAAAATACCACCAGGGAAGCCCTCACCAATTTTTAATGCTGATCATGACTCAGTATATTTAGGTGGTATTAACACTGTGGTGCTTCATGTAATCATCACGGCAAAGCCCAGTTGTCATTGTAGAGGACAGTGGGATTTGGTTCAAACTAGAACTCTGACTTAAATTCCAAGCACACTTTAGGTGCAACTTTCAGGAAGGAAGACATTTTCCTCCAGACTTTTAGGTTCTTCCAGCTGGTCTAGGAATTAAATTGACATGAGACAGATTAACAGGAGAAAAATCAAATGAAAGTTTAACCATAGGTATACATGGGAGAGACCCAGGAAAACTGCATAACTCCCCCAAATGGCCAAAACCCTCACTTTAAATACCATCTTCAGATAAGAACAGAAGAGGATGTTGGGGGTACTGGTTTGGGACTCAAAGAGGAGGAAGGCAATGGACCTAGAAACGGAAAAGCAAATGTTTGGTATACAGATGTTTGCTGGGCCAGGCAGAGACACCGGGACACAGAGCGGCTCTGATCTCTAGGCCCTGCCGAGTTTCCCCTACCACACCTAGCCCGTATTCTTGGTAGATATTTCTGGTGATGGCCCTATTCTAGAAACAGGCGCTCTATCTAAATTCTTTAGGCAGCTAAGGTGGAGGTAAAAAGAAAGATTTCTCTGGGACTTCCCTGGTGGTCCATTGGTTAAGACTCCACACTTCCTGTGCAGGGGACGTAGGTTCGATCCCTGGTCAGGGAACTAAGATCCCACATGCCGTACAGTGCAGCCAAAAAAACAAACAAAAAAAAAGACTTTGTGAGTCTTCTGTTTCTTGAAAAGAATTAGCCTAAATTTATTTTCATGCCAAAGAGACACATTTCAGGGTAGCAGATTTTGCTCCCCTCCAGAACTTATCTGTAAATGACTAAATTTACAAAGCTGCATCTTTCCCAACAAAGGTTTTCTCTGTTGATAGCCTAAAAACCAAAGGATGGAATATTTGTTGCTCCACAAAAGACTGCTATTTCACTTTCCAAAAAATTTTTTGCCTCTGCGTGCCTTCCTCTTGGTGTTTGTGTCCTTTATTCAGCGCAGTCTCTTTGGTGTTTGTGGAGAAGGCGAGTCTTCCACTCTCTACCTCTGTCTCTCTTGCTGTTTCTCTGTATTTTCATCTTTTCTCCATCTCCCTGCCTTCCCACTCGCCCTTATCTCCACTATCCTTTATAGATATTAGATGTAAGTTTTAAATTATTTGATGTACCTTTAGAGTTTCATGTTCCCTGTACCTAGTTGAAAAGACAAGAAAAGTTGTAAACATCTCTCTGAAAATAAACTAAATTAAGTTGCTTTCTACTTCGCTGACCCTCAACTGATTTTTTTTCCCTCTTTGGGTCAGCAACTCTCAATAGAAAGAAGAGTTTCCCTGCCTCTGGTGTGGAAGATTGAACTAAATGTGCAGTGACCCTCAAAATCTACCCCAGAAATGAGTTCTTCCCGACAGGAGTGTGTTTCCCAGCCAGTTGCCTCTTTCTCCTCCAGGGAAGAGCAGTAACGAAATCTTCATTGAGGACTCTCCTCATTTTCCCTCTTCTTCCTTTAAATTTCATTAAGGTGTATACAGATCACACTCTGAAGCAGGCAGTGCAACAGGGAGAGGAACCTGTTAGTTAGCTCAGCTCAAGGTGTCTTACCTGCCATTCCCACAGGAGATCTCAGCAGTTGAAGGGACCTGGGCGCTATTAATAGTTGTCCATCCTGAAGGGTTTCAGGAAAAAGTTCACTTAGAATTATGGACAAGCCTCCAAACACGCTAGACAATAGTGGCCCAGGTGCTAGGGTGCGTGGTTTGTTTGATTCTGTTGTGCAGAAAGCTTTATACATCAATCCTTCCTGTACCACATAGAGGGAGGGGCCTAGTCATGTCCACAAAGATAGTCATGCTTCTTTTTTAAGCATCGTCTACTCCTCGGTGACTTTCTCTCACATCGGTAGGCAAACGAAGAAATACCACTTTAGAGTATGAGAATTATTGCCTCTTTTCCAAGATGCAGAGTTCTTAAATAGAGGAATTTGAAAACACGTAGAAAATTGCTGACAGGAGCCAGATTAAACAGAAAAACGCAATGCTTTTTCCTTCTGCTGTGGTTTTGGCACCACCTACTGACCAGATCCTAATTCTTCCCCGTGTAGCAAACTGCAAGAATGGGGCACTAGTTGTTATTTTGCATATAATGACAGTGGAATGCATTGTCTGTGGAAGTCCTTGCCCTTGCCTCATAATGTACGTTTCACTTCTTTTGTAGTTTAGGTAAATACTCTCTTACCTTGTATCCATAGATACAGCCAGATGCCCATCAAGTACAATAATATATTCCTTTAATCAGCAAAGACCTCATTACGCCATTCTTATGCATGGCATGCGATGGGATTTACTTTTTTTCACTGACACTAATGGGATTTCTTTGTAACTTTTTGCCCAGTGATTCATAAGGGAGAGTTACTCATGTGTAGTAGCTGCAAAACAACAGGCCTATAATCCCTCCATCTCAAAAAGAAAAATTCTAATTATTATATAATGAACATGTTTCTCCATCGTTAAAAGGTACCTGTAACTCCCATTTATCATTCTTTTTCATCGTCAGTCACGGTCCCAAAAATGTCATAGAGTAATGTTAATTATATCTTGACTTGAAGATGCAATTTATTTAATTTGTCAATGAGAATTGTCTTTTCTAATAGTCCGTTTAGATCATTCCTTTTAAATCTTAAAGAAAGCTTCGCAAAGAAAATATGAGAGGGCAAATTTAGCATATCCTACTCTACCTCTGTTATGGCTTCTAGTTTGCTTCTTATTCATAGTGGACACTTAGCACCTGCAGACAATTCTTTCCATTTAGAAAGACATGCCAACTGAGAATCTTGCTACTAAAACATGGCACAGATACAAACCCAGGAGGTTGGTTTGCCCTGGTGGCAGGTAAAAAAAAGCAAACCAGATGACCATGAATGATTTTAAGATAAATGATAATTTGGTTATTTAAAACAAAACAAGACAAAACAAAAAGTCATTATTAATCGTTGTAACTGACTTGGAAGCCTGAAAGGCAACCGGGTGGCATGAGAGCGGTCTGCATAATTAAGTAGGTTCTTTATGCTACACATTTTGACCGGGCAAATCTAATAAGTTTGATTATCATTTGACTGCTTGTTTCCCATGTACCTATACCTGGCCACCCTCAATTGACTCGTGCGTAGCACTTTCCATTTATGGCAGTCAGGCTTATTAAACAGCTCTGCTTTGTGTTTTTTCCCTAGTCCTTGAAAACAGATCCGTAAGCATTCTTCTCAAGGGTGATTTGTAAATTGCTTTACAGAAGGCTGCAGTTTCGGCTCAATCCGACTGGGGGTCAGAATTTGCCTTATGTTTTCTTCCATTGTTGTTTGTCAAGGTGCACAAGCTGTTCAAAGAACCAGGTCACAATACTACATGTCAGTGCTTCTTGGCATGGATTGCTTAAAACCCTTGACTCGTTGAAGTGCCCTATGCTGTTGCTGTGGTTTTTCCACCACCAAAAATGGGAAAGTTTCCTTGTCTTCAGCCAAGATAAAATCATTGGTTGTTTTTCAACTGGTGCCCTTCACTTCTTCACTCAACAAAATCAGATTTAAATTGTGTTAACAAAAAGAGAGGTAAGATAAACAAAGAGAATTGGCCTCCATTTGTCTTAAAATTTTCTAAATTCTCATTTCACAGGCCTAGTTGCTCAGTACAAAACAAATCTAAGTGAAAAGTAATTGTCTAAAAGAAATCAAGTGTCTAAAAGATTTCCAAAAGAGTAGGAATTATAACCAAAATGGAGACTTGGAAACAAATACCAAATACATAGATGCCCGATATTATCTAGATGATTATACACTGAATATATTTTATTTCATAAGGGTATTTTGGCAGGTAAAGCTTCCTAAGCCTAAAGTCAGGGCCTGGATCTTGACTCCCTGCCAGGAAACAGGGGTGGGGTAGGGGAGAGGGAATTCTCAGATTTAAGAACTTTTAAAAGGAATTTATTTATGGCCAGAGTGAGCAGTATGGCCACTTAAGGAAACAAGAGCCAGGCCTGTACAATATAAGGTGGGATGCCCTATATTTTGCTCCCCCATGGGGTGTAAAACGCAAACCCTTCCCATAACCTGTTCGGGGCTTTACAACCACACATAGGGAGGAATGTTCATGAGGAGGGAAAAACTCCCTTATAAGATGAACTTCCAAACCAAAATTAGAAGGACAGTGAGAAGGGACATCCCTGGTGGCGCAGTGGTTAAGAATCCGCTACCAATGCAGGGGACACGGGTTCGAGCCCTGGTCCGGGAAGATCCCACATGCTGAGGAGCAACTAAGCCCGTGCGCCACAACTACTGAGTCCACGCGCCTAGAACCCGTGCTCTGCAACAAGGGAAGCCACCGCAGTGAGAAGCCCGCGCACTGCAACCAAGAGCAGTCCCTGCTCGCCACAACCAGAGGAAAAAAAAAAAAAAAGACAGTGGGGAAGTCTGCCACCATAAGAGATAGTTGGCAAATGCAACAGAGAGAAGAATTCACACTCTCAAAAGTAGCAATAATGGAGCAATCTGAAAAGGACTTTTAACTAAGTAGTGTAGATTTCTCAAGGATAACCTTACCTACCCCATCCTTCCCTGCTTCCTACCTGACTCCCTGACAGAATGGATTTCTAAGAAGTAAGTCAGAGAAAAAGAACAAACCGGAAGCTATTCTGTTGTTTTGTTTTGATAGCTGCTCTCAAATGTAGAGCCAAATGACCTAGCAGAGAAGAATAATTAGAATATTAATCAATTTTATCCTATTTAATAATGAATTATTTTCTACAAGCTTAATTAATTTTTTTTTTTTTTTTTTTTTTTTTTTTTTTTTTTTGCGGTACGCGGGCCTCTCACTGTCGTGGCCTCTCCCGTCGCGGAGCACAGGCTCTGGACGCGCAGGCTCAGTGGCCATGGCTCACGGGCCCAGCTGCTCCACGGCATGTGGGATCCTCCCGGACCGGGGCACCAACCCGTGTCCCCTGCGTCGGCAGGAGGACTCTCAACCATTGTGCCACCAGTGAAGCTCCCAAGCTTAATTAATTTTAAGTAATTCCTTGTTTTTTGGACTTAAATCTCTGTTGTTTGTTTATTTTTTTCATTGGAGTAAAATTGCTTTACAGTGTTGTGTTAGTTTCTGCTGTACAATGAAGTGAATCAGCTATGTGTATACCTATATCCCCTTCCTCTTGGACCTCCCTCCCACTCCCCCCATCCCACCCATCTAGGTGGTCACAGAGCACTGAGCTGAGCTCCCTGTGCTATACCACAGGTTCCCAGTAGCTATCTATTTTACACATAGTAGTGTATTTATGTCAAACCTAATCTCCCAGTTTTTCTCACCCTCCCCTCCCCCCGCTGTGTCCACATGCCTGTTCTCTTCATCTACATCTCTATTCCTGCCCTACAAATAGGTTCATCTGTACGATTTTTGTAGATTCCACATATATGCATTAATATAGGGTATTTGTTTTTCTCTTTCTGGCTTACTTCACCCTGTGTGACATACTCTAGGTTCATCCACATCTCTACACATGACCCAATTTCATTCCTTTTTATGGCTGAGTAATATTCCATTGTATATACATACCACATCTTCTTCATCCATTCATCTATCGTTGGACAATTTAGGTTTAAATTTTATTCTATTTAATAATGAATTATTCTCCCAAAGATTAATTAATTTTAAGTAATGCCTTAGGTATTTTATAAATGTATTGACTTAAATTTTCACCCAGGTGTGAAATGCAGAACTCAGAGTGTTTCAATTTTAGTAAAGTGATACATTTTCTATATTCATTCTGCAGTGGAATTGCAGAGTCCTAATCCCTGGACTGCCAGGGAAGTCCCAGGAAAGCTCTTTTTTAAAGCAGAATGTCATCTAGTGTATGTAGAAGAAATGATGGAGATTTGCCATTTTGCAACATTGGAGAAGTGGTTGCTTCAGGCAGGAGTCTTCAATGGATCCTAAGGCTGGGAGGTGGAGGTTTGATGAGCATCAAAATATTGGTGTAATTTTGGAATACCTCCTCACAAAATGCTAATCAGTTGCAAGGGGGAAAATGCTAAATACAAAGTAGAGAAGCCAGGCAGACGCCAGCATGAGCCGTGATTAGAGTTATCATGGTCATTGGTCAGTGTTGAGATGAGTTCACATCACATCACACAGCTCCTGATTTGACACACTTTGAAGGTACCACAGAGCGTTTCAGTGTTGTTCCTGCTGAGAATACAGACCTAAATCAGGTCATGAGGAAACATCCGATGAATCCAGGTTGAGAGTCATCCTATAAGATGTAAGGTCTGATCTCTTTAAAGCTGTCAAGGATTTGAAAGATAGGGAAAGACTGAAGAAGTGTTCTAAATTGAAGGAGTCTAAAGAAGCATGACAATTAATTGCACCATTTATTCCTGGGTAAGGTCCTGGACCAAAAGATAAAGAGACATTACTGAGAAAGTTAGCAAGTTTTGAATGGGACCTGAATTGCGTAGTGATGATGTGCCAGGGTTGATTTCCTTATTCGGAGGATTTTGTGCTGGTTATTAAGAAAGTGTTCTTGTTTGGGGAAATACACACTGGAATGTTTAAGGGTAGCATGTCTACCCATTAGATAGCATGTCTGTAGTTGCTCTCAAAAGGTTCAGAAAAAGACTAATGATAATAGGTAAATATAAATTATAGATAATACTATATATATATTACATTATCTTTATTATATAAGAAAGAACAGGAACTAAGCAAATGCAATAAAATATTAACAGTGGAGGGGTCTGTGCGAAGGTGAAAGAGTTCTTCGTACTTTTCTGGCTACTTTTGTATAAGTTTGAAATTATTTCAAAATAAATTATTTTTTAAATTACTTTTCAAATGAATTATTTTCTAAAAGCAAGAAAAAATTCTAAATGTGGCCTTGGAGGCAAAAATAAGCAATGAGCACAGACAAAGGGTCAGAGTTTTGCACAGCGATTGAGCCCTTAGGTAGCTACTTTTTTCTGATCAGTAGTCATTGTAAGTCAGGATAAATAATAAGAAATACAGCACAACAGCTTCCCAATCTACATCATGTCAAGGTTCAAGTCCCTCCTTTGGTTATTCACCAACACTACCATTCATGGGTCATCACCCAATTAATCTTTAACCGAGTCTCATGAGTAGGGACAGAGCTAGGTCCGGGGGATTTATAAAAGTGTAAGATGTGGTCCCCGACCCCCAGGAACGTGATTACAGGGAGAAACGGGATATATGTCAGTGATACTCCGCAACAATGCTCAAGCTTAATGTTGAAGAAACAGAACAGACAGTTAATGCTCACAAGCTTCACACAAGGAAAGGATCACCCGTGAGGAGAGTGGTCAAGAAAGCATTGGGAAAGTGGTTTGGATTCATACACTCTTCGGAGAAATAATAGGCTTCATCTACCCTGGCTGGCTTTCAGTGTCTCCTGACACACCCTCTCTGATGGAGCCCACCTCCACTTGAATACTTCTAGAAATGGTGGTGCATGTTCTCCTGAGGCAGCCCACTTTCCTGTTGATAAGATCAGATTATTTGGAAAGTTCTCTTTTATGTAGAGCCAAACTGTGCCTCTTTGTTACTGTACTGTTGCCTTCTACTTCGGGACAACACAAAATAAGCTCAATTCATCTTCTGCCTATAAACCCTTCATATATTTGCAGACCCGTCTCATGTCTCCTCTCATTTCTCTTACTCCTGTCAAACATTTTCATTCATTTTAACTGTTATAGATTTATTAGCTCTGTCACTAACCTAGGTGGACTAATCAGTCAGTGAATCCAAAGGATGTTCCTAGTAAACTGTGGTCTCGTTAATGAAGAATATAATGGGATTTTTACCTCTCTAAGATGGAATACCACATGCAGCCTAAGATTGCATTCGCTTTCTTTGGCAGCGGCATGGACCGTGTTGAGACTGAAATGCTCAAGTCTTTTCCATGTGAACTGCCAACCCAGTTTTTCCCCAGCCTGAACCTATGTAGTTGATTTTATAAGTGTAGCTTTTTGCTTTACCCCTACTAGATCTCATCCTAAACTAAAGAACTGGTCCAGCTTGAAATCACTGGGAATTTTGAGTCTCATCTCACGTGTAGGGTATCCCTTTTTTATGTGTGTTTTATGCAAAATCGATGAAAAATAGTACATCCAGCACTGGTTTTGTTTTTATTGAAAAAAATATGACCAACCAGAGAGAGCTTAAATTCATCCCTAGAGATTCTCCCTCCAGGTTGATTGTGATCATTAATCAACTGTCTTTGTTGTGGCCTTTAACGACTATTAAAAATAGTTCTCTATCCAATCTCCCTTAGTGTCATTTGAGGTGAGTTGACTGTCAGCTCTTTCACTAACTCTTATTTTTGAAGGATCCCATTTTTTAAAGTTTCCCTACAAAATTTAATATAAAAAAGAAGACACAACCTGACTGCAAGGCATCATCAAAACCATTATGGTTAAGAAATTCACTAACAAAAGGAGATGTATACCTCCCATGAATGAAGATGACTAAAACACACATTTTAAACACTTTCCTTGATAAGCACCGAGTGAATATCTTGGCACTGTGAGGAAAAGGTAAAGAAATTATAAATTGAAATGGAAGGGTTGGTGTAATAAAAGGCAAACAATATCAAAATGGAATTCTTATGCCATAAACTACAGGCACTTGTTGTTACAGATAATAAAAGCCTGAAATCAGAAAGCTTTTCTTCCAACAGTGAAAGTCAGAATATAATATGACTTGAGTAATATGTTATAATTTATGCATCTAATTGGCTTTTTTTTTCATGCTCCTCAGAATTGATCAATGTTAACATCTTGGAATATGTGCAGCCAGATTTATTTTAAGAAAAAAAATTGTTTTTACAAAAGTATACATGTTCTCCTTAAGCAATTTGAGCAAAGCAGAAAACATAAAAATGAAAATTAAACATTAAATTTTAGCTAAAATTAATAGGAAAAGAAAGTACAGTGAACACAAAGTGTTTCTTCAATATGAGAGATAATTTTCTTTAAAAAAAAACTTCTAAATTTAAGAGATTACAAAAACATTAAGATGTTAGAATCCACATTTTTATTACATGCTTTAAATGTATGTGAGGTGTTTTTTTTACTTTTTTTAATTGAAGTATAGTTGATTTACAATGTTGTGCCAGTCTCTGCTGTACAGCAAAGTGACGCAGTTATACACATACATTTTTAAATATTCTTTTCCATTATAGTTTATCCCAGGAGATTAGTTATAGTGTCCTGTGCTATACAGTAGGACCTTGTTGTTTATCCATTCTACATGTAATAGTTTGCATCTACCACCCCCAAATTCCCACTCCATCCCTCTCCCTCCCCACTGCCCCTTGGCAACCACAAGTCTGTTCTCTATGTCCATGATTCTGTTTCTGTTTTGTAGATAGGTTCATTTGTGCCATATTTTAGATTCCACATATAAGTGATAACATGTGGTATTTGTCTTTCTCTTTCTGACTTACTTCATGTAGTAGGATAAATACACTGCACCTTCTTTTTCCACTCATGTCGATGAAGTGGAAATCGTGCTGCTATGAATATAGGGGTGCATGTATCTTTCTGAATTATAGTTTTGTCCGTGTATATGCCCAGGAGTAAGATTGTTGGATCATTTGGTATTTCTATTTTTAGTTTCCTGAGGAACCTGCATACTGCTCTCCATAGTGGCTGCATCAACTTACATTCCCCCCAACAGTGTAGGAGGGTTCCCTTTTCTCCACACTCTCTCCAGCATTTGTTATTTCTAGATTTTTTTTTCTTTAGATGTTGGGGGTAGGAGTTTATTAATTAATTTATTTATTTTTGCTGTGTTGGGTCGTCGTTTCTGTGCAAGGGCTTTCTCTAGTTGTGGCAAGCAGGGGCCACTCTTCATCGCGGTGCACGGGTCTCTCACTATCGAGGCCTCTCTCGAGGCCTCTCTTGTTGCAGAGCACAGGCTCCAGACGCGCAGGCTCAGTAGTTGTGGCTCACGGGCCTAGTTGCTCCGTGGCATGTGGGATCCTCCCAGACCAGGGCTCGAACCTGTGTCCCCTGCATTAGCAGGCAGATTCTCAACCACTGTGCCACCAGGGAAGCCCCTAGATTTTTTAATGATGGCCATTCTGACTGGTGTGAGGTGATACCTCATTGTAGTTTTGATTTGCATTTCTCTAATAATTAGTGATGCTGAGCATCTTTTCATGTGCCTCTGGCCATCTGTTATTCTTCTTTGGAGAAATGTCTGTTAAGGTCTTATGCCCATTTTTCAATCAGGTTGTTTGTTTTTCTGTTGTTGAGTTGTATGAGATATTTGTATATTTTGGAGATTAAGTCCTTTCGGTCACGTCATTTGCAAATATTTTCTCCCATTCTGTAGGTTTTTTCATGGGTTTTGTTTTTTGTTTTTTGCTTTGTTTTGATTTTGTTTTTTATGGTTTCCTTTGCTGTGCAAAAGCTTATAAGTTTGACTAGGTCCCATTTGTTTATTTTTGGTTTTGTTTCTATTGCCTTAGGAGACTGACCTAAGAAAACATTGGTACAATTTATGTCAGAGAATGTTTTGCCTATGCTCTCTTCTAGGAGTTTTATGGTGTCATGTCTTATGTTTAAGTCTTTAAGCCATTTTGAGTTTATTTTTGTGCATGGTGTGAGGGCGTGGTCTAACTTCATTGATTTACATGCAGCTGTTCAACTCTTCCAGCACCACTTGTGGAAGAGGCTGTCTTTTCCCCATTTTATAGTCTTGCCTCCTTTGTCGAAGATTAATTGACCATAGGTGTGTGGGTTTATTTCTGAGCTCTCTATTCTGTTCCATTGATCTATATGTATGTTTTTATACCAATAACACACTGTTTTGATTACTGTAGCTTTGTAGTATTGTCTGAAGTTTGAGAGAGTTGTGCCTCCTGCTTTATTCTTTTCCTCGGGATTGCTTTGGCAATTCTGGGTCTTTTGTGGTTCCATATAAATTTTTGGATTACTTGTTCTAGTTCTGTGCAGAATGTCATGGGTAATTTGATAGAGATCACATTAAATCTGTAGATTGCTTTGGGTAGTATTGCCATTTTAACAAAATTAATTCTTCCAATCCAAAAGCATGGGATATCTTTCCATTTCTTTGAATCCTCTTTAATTTCATTCATTAATGTTTTATAGTTCTCAGCATATATAGTACTCAGTTTCACATCCTTGGTCAGGTTTATTCTTAGGCATTTTTTTGGTATGATTTTAAAAGGTATTGTTTTTTACATTCCCTTTCTGATATTTCATTGTTAGTCTAAGAAATTATGCATCTAATTGTTGACCTAATCATTAACAGAGTGGTTAATAATTAAATCTCCCTTCCATGGTTGTTTTGACCTTTAGAACAAAGCATAGTTTACTTTCTGACCTCTCTATATTATAGAAAACACTATAAAGCATAAAAGATTTTTTTTTTAACTCTAGAAGAGTTAAATGCTTGGTAAATATATATATATATATATATATATATATATTTATATTTATATTTTGAGCATCAATCTTCTGGAGTTCTGAATTTATCATTCTCCGTGGGATGAACCAACCACAAGCTAGAAAGTTTAGGAGTGTTGTTGGTCCTATTTATTGTTGCTGTTTAATTACATCCAAACCCAGACATCAATTCACATCTTGAGTTCTAATTGCCTTTGAGAGTTCTGTGCACAGAACAATAGCTGTAGTGACTCTTCAGAACAGAAGTCGTAAACATAGGTTCTTCCTGATCTTAATGAATTAAAACCAAAGGAGGGGAGACAGTTTTGTTTTAAAGAAGCCATCTCTTTATTTGTGTACAGTGTTTGTATTCAAATTTCAAGAAATTCATCAAGTATAAAGCATCAGAATTCATAACACAGAAAACAGGAGTACTGAACAAGCATACAATTTGAGAAAACCAAGTAGGTAATGAAGTTTTGAACCTCTTTAGTTTAATCTTCTCTAGTCCCAAGGAGACGTCTCTGGTGTGTGTACAGTGTTTGACTTCCTTTGCATTGATTCTTGGTACTTCAGGGCTCAAAATGTGAATTGGTGACAAGTGCTAAGGTAATGAATTAGCAGCTGTCAGCACAGCAACTGTACCAACATAATCCTTGATTTAGAGCACTTCTCTGGTCGTTAGTTAACAGGCAGCTGAGTTCACCAGTAATAAGATCTGTCCCAGATAGCTATATGTGCATAAAGGGATGAACATTTCTTTAGGAAACAAATGTCAATTTAAAATGTCAGCCAGAATTGTATATGACTCTAGGCTTTAGGGTAGGTGCCAACTGCAAGACATTTTTAAGGACTTGAACCTGGACATTTGACTCTGCACTCATCAGTGTGATGTGTGAGCTTATAGCTAGCGCCAGCATTTTAGGCGTAAAATCAACACTGCTTTTTACCTGTCTAGGGCGGTAACTTGATTATTCTTGCAGTGAAGCCCTCTGAAACCATCTTCACCCCATGGCCTTCTTTGGATTTCTTCTACATTTACATATCCTCAGCTGACTACACATCATCAAGAGTGCAAATTGCTATATTATGTCCTTAGCCTTGTTGCATGGATGATTTGTGAACGAATATCATGTTTTCAGCTAAATGAAGGGAGTCAGCTTAGCACAATAGATAATTCCTCAACCACCCTTAGGTATCAGTTTCCCTCATCTGTTAAATAGGGCCGATAATACTATGTATTTGTTGAGAATAAATGAAACAATCTTTGTCAAGCGTGTAACATGGTATCTAGAATGTGAGGGGCTCAATTAGTTTTTACAAATAAGTTTTATATCTTTCTTGGTACTAGGGCACTGTTATCCTTATAACACCTAATGAGTGCCTGGTAGATAGATCAACAAATGAATGAAGGTACATTAAAATGAAAAGCTAAATTGTGAAATCAGTGGACAGCTATTTAAAATAGAATAAGGTGACATCTTGCTAAATACAAACCATAGACATATATCATTTTGCCCAGGAATTATATGTTCCAATCTTCATTTTATAGGTGAAAATTTAAATTAAAAAATGATAAATGACATGTTAAGTCAAATGGAGCTATTCCTAGATTTTCTGCTTAGCATTATTCTAAGGTGATTTGCTCTCAACTCCTTCGCTCATTTTAAAAAATCTCAGTCTGTATCTTTTCCTGTGGGTCAGTTAACCAGTGGAGTATATTTTGATCATGTGACTTGCAAAAAAGCCTCAGGTTTTGTGGGTTTTTTTTGTTTTTTTGGTTTTTTTTAACATCTTTATTGGAGTATAACTGTTTTACAATGGTGTGTTAGTTTCTGCTTTACAACAAAGTGAATCAGTTATACATATACATATGTTCCCATATCTCTTCCCTCCCACCCTCCCTATCCCACCCCTCTAGGTGGTCACAAAGCACAGAGCTGATCTCCCTGTGCTATGCAGCCGCTTCCCACTAGCTATCTATTTTACATTTGGTAGTGTATATATGTCCATGCCACTCTCTCACTTCATCCCAGCTTACCCTTCCCCCTCCCCATATCCTCAGGTCCATGCTCTAGTAGGTCTGTGTTTTATTCCCGTCCTACCACTAATCTCCTCATGACATTTTTTTTTCTTAGATTCCATATATATGTGTTAGCATACGGTATTTGTTTTTCTCCTTCTGGCTTACTTCACTCTGTATGACAGACTCCAGGTCCATCCACCTCACTGCAAATAACTCAATTTCATTCCTTTTATGGCTGAGTAATATTCCATTGTATATATGTGCCACATCTTCTTTATCCATTCATCTGTTGATGGACACTTAGGTTGCTTCCATGTCCTGGCTATAAGCCTCAGGTTTTGAAACAAACAGTTTTGTCTCCCATTACCTCTTAGCTAGAAGTACCTGTTTTTCAGTTCTCATTTCATGGACATCATTCGTTCAGCAGTGACTAAAAGCACACCAGTCCACTCATCATGAGCTTTACCTACTTTCAGAAGACAGCAAAAGTATGTCCCTCCACTAGATTATAATCTATTTATGGACACAGACTTTCCTTTTTTAATGACCTGAGATGTTTGCTTTCCACAGTTGGATAAAAGGGTAGAAAAACTGTTTTACATACTATCTTTAAAAAGGAAATTTTAGTGGGTGGGTTGTTGGAAAAAAAGACCAATCAAAAGTCTTCTATGAGACTCCATTACAAAATTCTCAGCTGAGATTTTAATCTAAGAGCTACATTCTGTAAATGTTTATGTGACACAGAGCGTGTGAAACACAATCCTGTGAATGTTGAAGGGGATTAACCATTGTTCTTATATTGTTTTTGTTTGCTTTTGATTTGTCTTCTTTATTATGGTTTGTTTGGTTGGTTTTGTTTGACTTGGTTTAGTACAGAGAAATTTCTGGAATATGGCTGAATTCATAATTTTATTCTTTAGGCCCTTATATGACCTTTTCATTTAACTCAAATTGCTTTTCACCATTTTATTCTCTGACACCATTTATGAAAGCCTATTTCAGTGAGAAATAAGAGACTACCTATGTGTGAATGTAGTTTTAGAGTTTAGAAACTCTCTTGGCTAAGCAAGTCCTTTCTGTTCCCAATTAAAACTGTAAGGTAAAGGGTGAATTTTAAAATGAATTAGTAGTCCTTATTTTAAAGAAGTAATATACAAGTAAAGTCAGACAGAGAAAGACAAATATTATTATATCATTGATATGTGGAATCTAAAAAAATGATAC
This sequence comes from Kogia breviceps, assembly GCF_026419965.1. NCBI lineage: Eukaryota > Metazoa > Chordata > Mammalia > Artiodactyla > Physeteridae > Kogia > Kogia breviceps. Next base: position 13,170,236 of record NC_081319.1, on the reverse strand, counting down.
AAATGAACTTATTTACAAAGCAGAAAGACTCAGAGACATAGAAAACAATCTTATGGTTACCGAAGGGGAAGGCGGGAGCTACATTAGGAGTTTGGGAGGAACTGATACACACTACTGTATATAAAATAAACAAGGACCTACTGTATAGCACAGGGAACTATATTCTATATCTTGTAATAACCTATAGTGGAAAAGAATCTGAAAAAGAATGTACACATATGTATAACTGAATCACTGCTGTACAGCAGAAACGAACACATTGTAAATCAACTATTGTTCAATAAAAAAAAGTTATATGTACATTCAATTTTGTCAGTGACGTTCATTACAGCATTATTTATAATTATAATAAAATTTGCTAAAATGTTTACTACTTTCAAAGTGATTGAAACTATTAACAGCATATTATGCAGATTATAAAAATATGTGGATATAGGTATAAGCCTATATTAAGTAGAGATGAAAGGAAAATCACATGTGTAGCATGCTTACAATAATGCAAAACAAGACAACTGAAAAACTGTGAATCCAAAAGACGGGAGGAAATTATACTAAAATGAAAATAGGGGCTTTATCTGGACAGTCAGAAACTAAGTAGGATTTTGTTTTGTTTTGTTTTGGTCCCTTCTTTCAAATTCCCTGAATTTTCTAAATTCCCTATACTAAACATGTATCACTTTTATAATAGAATACAACCCCAACAAACTTCACATTAACATGAATTTTCCTGTTTGCACTCAGCTGCAGTATGGCTTTCTAGTGAAACTGGGGAGATCTAAAAACCTTTTTGAAGAGATAATTGCAGAGCAGTCTGCCAGAAGTAGGCCCTTCTATAAGTGTCTTAAGAGAGCTAACCCCAGTGTTCCCCAGCTAAGTTCTGCTTTTCTGTGAAGGTTCACATAATAAGTGTTTTCATCTTTTCATATTAAAAATGACCTCCTCGCCCGACTCGAAGCTTCCCAGATGACTAAGGTTTGCCGGGCACAGACTAAGACAAAATAAAGCCAGACTCCTTAGTATTTCATCCTGCACTTGGATTCTCCATTTTATTTCCACACCAGCTCACAGGCTTTGTTGTTTTGCTTTGTTTTCACTCTCCAGATCCAACAAGGGTAATGGTACCCCCTTCCAGTATGGATGTCACTGTTGGAGAAAGTATCGTTCTGCCATGCCAGGTAACCCACGATCACTCGCTAAACATCGTGTTTACTTGGTCATTTAATGGACACCTGATAGACTTTGACAAAGACGGGGACCACTTTGAAAGAGTCGGAGGGGTAAGTATTAATATCAAACTATCCACAGGAAATGCAGTCAACAACTAAAGGTCTCAAAACTGACTCAAACGAGTTGTTTAGACTAACTTTTGTTCAGACACCTTATTTCCAAAAACTCTTGGTTAATATATGCTCCTTTTTGCGTGATGAATGCAGCCCTGCTCATTGAGCCACCTACAGGCCATGCCTTTTCTTAATCCTCATAATCCTTAACCCTATAGGTTAGTTATTCATTACTGTGTATGAATGAGAAAACTGAGGGTAATGGGAGATATATGGCTTGCCTGGCCCTCACTGCTACTAAATTGCAGAAATCAGCTTCAAACTTCAAATCCCAAGTTCTCTGCCCCATACTATACCATATGCCATTGAACCTGATGAAGAAAATAGCTTAATGACAGTTTACTCAGATGCTTTTAGGCTGCTGATTAAACACCCTTTGGCTCTTGTAGAAGACTTATCATTGTGAGGGCTCTCTTTCTTGAATCTGAAAGTCTGATCAGAGTATTTAATATCTCCAGATAATTTGAATTCTAATTATTGAATTTTCAAAATGCCTTACTTTCCATAAAATACACATAGTATCATTGAACTCTCACACCAAGAAGAGGTTAACTCTGGAAACAGTTTGAATCTATCACAATCATTCTCAAAAATAATTTTTCTGCCCTTGGGACTTCCCTGAAGCTCCAGTGGTTAAGACTTTACCATCCAATGCAGGGGGTGTGGGTTCAATCCCTGGTCAGGAAGCTAAGATCCCACATGCTTCACGGCCAAAAAAACCAAAACATAAAAAAAAAAAAACCCAGAAGCAATATTATAACAAATTCAATAAAGACTTTAAAAATGGTCCACATCCAAAAAAATCTTTAAAAAACAAAATTGTTCTGCCCTAACATAGCCCTACTCTCCTGAGTAATGAAGATTCAGGGGGGAGGGATAAATTGGGAGATTGGGATTGACATATACACACTACTATACATAAAGTAGATAACTGATAAGGACCTATTGAATAGCACAGGGGACTCTACTCAATACTCTGTAATGACCTGTATGGGAAGAGAATCTGAAAAAGAGTGGATATATGGGTGTATAACTGATTCACTTTGCTGTACACCTGAAACTAACACAACATTGTAAATCAACTATAGTCCAATAAAAATTTTTATAAAAACAGGTTCATTCTGGCTGCTATTATCATGGAGGGTCCAATCAAAGACAGCAGAATATAAGCCTGAGTCTGTGCTGAAAAGCCCTCCCATCCCTCTTGCTCACACAGGAATCTGATTTACTCACCTCATCTCACCCCCATCCCTTATGTTGGGAATAAATGGACTAAGGCTGACAAATTATCCGTATGATAATGTGGAGGGCCTATGTTCCTCTCAAAGATAGTGCTGTTCCTCTTATTTACATTCTTGCTGCCTTTCTCAAACAGTACCTCTCCACTGAATTATAGAATATCAGAAATGATTTGAGTATTTTCTCAACTCTCCCAAGGATCGCATACAACTGGTACCATTTTAGATGCGTGAGACAGAAGTTAATTCGTTACATCAGTGGATGACTCGAGTCATTAGTAATTCTCTCTTGGAGTCCTGGTTGAGGAAGGCTGGATGAAATTGCCATTATTAACCATTCTGAACCACTTTGATACGGTTCAGCCTAATAACTTTGCCCAAGTGAGAGTGATATTAACTACTTCACAAAGGCACTGAGGATATTAAATACCTTCAGGTCTAGAAAACTACACAGCCCAATGCCTACCACAAAAGAAGTATGTGAGAAACATTAATGATTGTATTCATTGAAGGAAGGGTAACATTAATTCTAATAACATGAGCATATATACTGAGAAAACCTTCATAGATTAAGCAGAATATCTGTCTTCAGGCTAGAATAAATGTCTTAGGCATAAGAGATAATAAAAAATAAAAATATTATCTCTCAGAATGGCACAGGCACCAACCAATCAGAACAGATGCTTGGGCAGTCAAAATAGAAGTCCTGCCAATCAGACAGATACGCACTTCATGCTGGACGGGCTGCACGTCAGCCAGGGCTGAGGCACAGGTGGAGATACCCGTGATGGAGCCAAGCACTAGTGACCGCCTTTTGTCGAGACCTCTGTCCATGGAATCACTCTCATGAGCCTTTTGTATGGGAAGTGTTTGTCTCTTTTGTGATACCAGTACTAGCACCAATCAACCATTGCTGAGAAGTAACTGCAAAATGCAGGACAGCGCTACAAATTGTGAGAGCTAAGTGTATTAGCCACCAGGATCATTAGTGTCTATAGGGTTAGCGCTGGATAACAGAAGAGGTGAGGAAGCAATCCTGAGGTCAAGCCCGTTTCTCAGTTTCTACTTCCTGTGTCAGTATGGTACAGACGATGCTTGGGAGAGCCGACCTATTGCAGTGTTTGGAAGAGTTATTATTTCATTGTCCTCTGAGCGGCTGAGTGTTCGGTCAGGAACAGAGCAGACAACAGGGCTGTTTTGTTCTCTTTGGTAGGAACATAAATGTAGATCTCAGTGAACAGTTTGGTCTGTATGACTTTGAAGGGAAAGAGAAAGTTATTGGGGTCTCCTTCTGTGAGACTCATACCTCAATCCCGAATTTATTTTTTTCTTTGTTTCACTTTTACCTTAAAAACACAAATCTGGTCAAAATCTGCAAATAAGGAGAGCACGCTCCAAACCACACAGTCATAAAATTCTGTTAATGGAAATTAACAGAATTTAATTAATTAATTAAATTAATTTCAGTGCTCTGAAATCTGCTGGCTACAACTGGTTTCTCTGACCTTCAAGCCCTTGTTGAATAAAACAAATTATTGAGATAGTGTAGCCGTTTCCTTTAAACCACCATGACTTCTCTACTTTCCCTGCACATACCCCCTTGTGAGGCATATTTTTTGTTTAAGCCTCTGTTCAAAGTCCTAGCACATGAAATGTCTTACGTAAAGTAGTATTAATAATCATGATGATGATGATACCTTATATTTGCAAAGTGCCTCATCATTTATCAAGCACTTTCATATATATCAGCTCTTTAATCCTCAGAGAATCTCTGTGAAATATGGTAGCAATTATCCTATTTTACTAGCAATTATAAGACTTGATTAGTAAATAGTAGAATCTGGATGAGAACCCAAGTGTTATAAATGAAAAATAGATTTCAGGTTTAAAAAAAAAATCACAGGTCTCCTTGAATTAGATTTAATGTCTTTGACATAATTGTTTCACAAAGAAAACTGATGGTAGCCGCCCGTAATACTAGTTTAAATTTACTCTGTGCTTCACAGTTTTCAGGATTTCACATACACATACAATCTCATTTGATTCTCACAAGCTAGCACGGTAGGCAATGCATCCTTCTTTCACAGGTCAATAAACTAAGGCCCAGAGGCATTAAGAGACTCACAGGAAGTCACACAGCAGGGATCAGCTCCAGACAACTAAGTCCAAAAACTTCAGCTCTCTTGACGATATGCTTTTGCCTTTCTTCTAATCCTGTTTACAACTATTGGCAGTTGTGTGTCTTTCACTGCCGTGGGTAAATATGTAATATGCTGTACTGAAACCAAGGAGGGAAACTAAGTACACATTTAGAATGAGAATAAGATCTTTCCAGCTGATAGTACAGCAGTCTGGTAATGAGTGGGGACTGGAGCCTGAAACTGTGTGCGCTCACATTCTGGTTCTGCCACTGACCAGCTACGTGACTCTAGGCAAGACGAATAACCCCTTTGTGCTTGAGTTTCCTCATCTGTAAAGTAGGGATAATAAAAGTACCTACCTTGGGCTTCCCTGGTGGCACAGTGGTTGAGAGTCCGTCTGCCGACGCAAGGGACACGGGTTCGTGCCCCGGTCCGGGAGGATCCCACATGCCGCGGAGCGGCTGGGCCCGTGAGCCATGTTCGCTGAGCCTGCGCGTCCGGAGCCTGTGCTCCGCGAATGGAGAGGCCACAGCAGTGAGAGGCCCGCATACCGCAAAAAAAAAAAAAAAGTACCTACCTCACAGGACATGTCAATATTTGGTGTAATATATGCCTGCCAGATATTAAGTATCATTAAGTATTATCCAATATTATTGTCATTTAGAAGAATAACAATAGGGCCAAAATAACCTATGTTATCTTGTCATCCATCAAGGTTTAGAAATAAGCACAGCTTCCTGACTCTGAACCCTTGGGTGTTCGCTTGCTCAAGCAGCTCTTCTCCAAGCTTTTGATTAACAGAGCTCTGAAACCAAACTCCAAGGTGTAGCAGTGTTCTTCAGTTAAAATGCCAGCTTTGTGATGGCCTGTGGAGGCATCTCCTCACATTTATTAACAGTACTGTGCTGGTGAATGATGTAGAAATATTTCTAGGGCACATAGACATCCGTACCGGGATGTGATGAGTCCTATTCATCTGCTGATCAAACATATATTTGGCATTGGAAAACAAATTAGCACTGTTCCACACTAGGTGATGCAAGATTTCCTTGGAGAGTCTGGTCCTCATAATTCATTAAATCAAACCTGGGAGCAGTCAGAATGATGGCTATAAGACAGGGGTGTGCAGTAAAATACAGATGATTCCAAATGTGGGCTTGCCTCCCCTTTCCAAATAAAGAGTTCCCAAGTACTGCAGTGCCAGCGAATGCTGTAGGCTGAGGGCATAGCTGAAGAAACCCACAGGACTAGGTCAGCAGCTGCTTTATTACGTAAGTTTAAGTGCTTCCAACATGATGGCAAACTGCTCCAGAGACATGGAGAAGCCAGACACCTGAGGTCTTGTCCTAGGTGTGTTCTGAAGATGTTGCTGTTCTTATCTCTCAGGCAGGCTCACATATTTTTAATAGGCCATGGCTTGCATCACTAATGTTTTCATCAGCCGGTGTAAAATAAATCCATTAGTCACAGTGTCCTTCATGTGATAATGATATTTAGAGCTCATTAAAAAGTAATTGTAGCCACTTTCCCCTACTTTATCAGCAGGATTCAGCTGGTGATTTGATGATCCGAAACATCCAGCTGAAGCATGCTGGGAAATATGCCTGCATGGTCCAGACAAGTGTAGACAAGCTGTCTGCCGCTGCTGACCTGATTGTGAGAGGTATGGGAATTTTGGGTTTTGTTCTTAAAATATATTTGTGATATCTGGTCCTGCACAGAGTTCTAAAAACCTCAGTGGTTTAGAATTACAGGGGAAAAGACGACGGAAGGTAAACATTGTAAACAGTGGTTAAGAGTCTACAGAAGTTTTGTGTGCAGCTATTTCTCGTAGGAGATCAGAAAGTGCAGAGCAAATTCAGTTACTCTGTACTGAAAATAACTCCTATAAATGCTCCCAGTACTCTGATTTATAGTGTTGGAGTTCAACACCAGAATAACTGGAACAGAATAACTCTAGATTAAGAAAAGCAAATAGGGGCTTGCCTGGTGGCGCAGTGGTTGAGAGTCCACCTGCCGATGCAGGGGACACAGGTTCGTGGCCCGGTCCGGGAAGATCCCACATAACGCGGAGCAACTGAGCCTGCGCGTCCGGAGCCTGTGCTCTGCAATGGGAGGGGCCGCAACAGTGAGAGGCCCGCGAACCACAAAAAAAAAAAAAGAAAAGCAAATAGCTTAAAGAAGGGTCAAGCTTTGCCTTTTGCTGTTTCATCTGGGATCAACCAAATTACAGTAAGTCCCCTACGTACGAACCTTAAAGTTGCAAACTTTCAAAGACGCGAACTTGCGTTCCATCAACGTCAGGCGTGAGTGAAATTGCAGCTCGCCCTACATCTCCTGTTGTTGACAATCCTTCAGCTCTACCATCTCCCACCTCCTCTTCCTCCTCCAGTCAGTAACTCTTCTTGCCTGTTGACTTGATGCCAGCCCCTGTATGCCAGCTGTTATACTGCACTACTGTACTTTTCAAGGTATTGTACTGTAAGATTAAAAATGTTTTCTTTATTATTTATGTATTATTTGTGTGAAAAGTATTGTAAACCTATTACAGTACAGTACTATATAGCTGACTGTGTTAGTTGGGTACCTAGGCTAACTTTGTTGGACTTAGGAACAAATTGGACTTAACGAATGCGCCCTCGGAATGGAACTCATTTGCATGTAGGGGACTTACTGTAGTGAGTTAGGTCACTGATGTTAACAGTGGCTTAAGTAAAATCATCACCAGTTTTTCCCATTTTTTCCCCCTAAAGTTAATAGTTCTGTCCAGTTTCTAAAATATGGCTTTAGAAGGAAGTAGTTCCTGCCTGGGATATAATAAATAAGCAGGAAGTTGATGTCAAAACTGACATTGGTGAGATTCTCTCGCATATGACAGTCATGGCCTAACTTCATCCAAATGGCTGTGAATGACTTGGCTGAGCCTCACCAAACCGATGTTTAAAGGAACAGTAACTGGACTTTTAAGCACTATTTTTTAATTAAAGTTCAAGTCTTTGTGAACCAGTGTACATGCCAGAATCAAACTGATGCATGCTCAGGGGTTTGCTAAAGTTAAATGTAAAGCCAAATCAGAACATCCAAATAGGGCCTCCCTGGTGGCACAGTGGTTGAGAGTCCGCCTGCTGATGCAGGGGACACGGGTTCGTGCCCAAGTCCGGGAAGATCCCACATGCCGCGGAGCGGCTGGGCCCGTGAGCCATGGCTGCTGAGCCTGCGTGTCCGGAGCCTGTGCTCCGCAACGGGAGAGGCCACAACGGTGAGAGGCCCGCGTACCGCAAAAAAAAAAAAAAAAAAAAAAAAAGACAAAAAACAAAAACAAAAGAACATCCAAATAATCTCTTAGCCAGTGTCTCCTTCATTCGAACCCTAACTATTGGTGTTTAGGAATCTTTGGCCAGCAGAATTTTGAGTGCAAGCAAACAAATCCAGGGGGTATTAGATTTGGAGGCAGGATGAATCTGACTACACAGAGAATAAGATATTATTGGAAGCCACAAAAAATGTTACTATATCCTGTGTGCATAACATGAGGGGGGAGGTGTGTGGAAGTTAGCAACTCAAACTGATTGTCAAGAGAGGTTAAAGAAAAATAGCTTTTCCTTCGAGTCTGCTTTGGTTCCCCTTTAAATCGCCTTAAAAACGTTTTTATAATGGAAGGGATAAGGGCGAGAGAAGAGAAAGAATTTCCAACCTGGGTAGAGCTACCCATAGTATAACCTACAGGACCGGGTTTATTTCCATTTAAAAATATACCAGAGCTGGTCTGCTCTCCCACTGGGGACCAAAAGAATTCTGTTGTTGAAAATGTATCCTCTATTTCATTAGGATAATGTTCAGATCAGCAGTTTAAACACCAATAAATTAGACTAATAAATATTTTAATTAGTAATAGTTGAATTTCTTAAATGATATTGTATACTTCATTTCACAGAAAATAACATTAAATACCAAGTGGAATTTGCAAATGTGGTCTAAAAGAACATCTAGCCTGATCAGTTAATAAAGCCAATAAATTAATATGCCATTTTAAACCATAATCTTTTGTTTTACCTCCTCCTAGCTCTGCCCTTTCTGCTTTTCTGCATGTTGCAGAGGCAAGGCTGATATGCGTTTCACTGACCTGTAAGAGATTTTTGTATCTGAAACTAGTAAAGCTTGGAGTCTTGGCTCTGGCTTCCTTGATTCTCTGGTATCTGCTTTATTTATTCTAGAGCACTCAAACAACAGCTAGAAAGGCCACCCTTCCCTGAGAAAGAAACAGGGATGCAGGTGTAACACCTGCATTCCCTCTGCTTTTGCCTGTGACACAAACTGTTTGAGCCCCAGACCATGTTAACACTTGGCTCAGAGGATAAACATTTGCTCATTTTGTCATTTTGAAAGAGAGAGACCCAGCTTCCCCAAAACAAAGGTGGTAAACATTCTGTAGGGTGTAGCATATCTACACTTAGGTGGGGCTGGTAGCAGGGACATAACAAACAGCAAACCGTGCTGTGAAAGTACCATCGTACTCCCAGTGGCCAAGTTCATGCCACCCCTTCATGTCCTTCTTCCTAGTTGCCTACAGTGGGCTCAGGTCTTCCTCTGTCAATTAAATTCATTGAGCAATGTGGAGAGGAACACTTTTCTCCTTGTGGTACTTTGATTCTAAAGGCCGTAGAAGGAGCATCTGTTTTAAAAAAGGATGGGAATGCTAGGATGAGAAAGATGGTGAGAAAAAAAAAAAAGATTATATTGTCTTGTGGACTTTTCTCTGGTTAATAAGAGTCCTGAAGACCAGAGGTTACCTCAGTCCTATCTAGGTGGCATTAGACTGACATGCTGAAATGCCACTGTGGAAAATTAATCAGTGCCAGCATACAGACTTGCAGACCTTTGATTCAGGAGTAGGAGGGAGAAGATAAATTTAGTCTCATCTGTGGGTCTATAAGAAATGATTTTTAAAAAAGGAAAGAGAAATTTAGGGCATCACTTAAAGGGTACAGAATTAAGTCCCAGAACAAAGTGTTACTTCCAGAAATTGCCATTAACTTCTCAGCACTCTGTGAAAGGTCTCTTTCTTCCCTGCCCCTGCGCCATGGCCCCGTAGTATTTTGGAAGAACATGTGATTGCTGTCCCGGGCCTCAGCACATCCCTCCCAGGAAGATCTCCTTACTCCTGTCTGATGGACACAAGTCGTGTCGTTATATGTCCCTCACACTCACCTTCTCTGCCCAGGTGGTCACTTGTTAGAAGTGCCTTTAACCGCCTGCTAAGAGCGTTTTGTGTTGGAATCAAGGACAGCTTTGAGTCTTTGCTCTGGCTCTGCTGTTTTTTTGTGTTTGCTTACCAACAACTTTCCAGCCCTCTGTTTCTTTGTGATTTACAAGCCTTCATTTAAAACTGATTTCCTCCCGTTTCAATGGTCTAAGTACAATGGCAGAAACAATGCACATCCAGAACAGAAGGAGGAAAATACAGGTATGAAACTTACAGAAAATGCCAATGTGGTCTTTCGACTCCAACTGGATTTTGAAATCGCTTTGAAGAAGGTGCAGTCTTGGGGCTCTTGCACACAAGCCACTTTCACAGCAGTTCCCTGGCACACAAGCGTGTGCTGGCATTTTATGTGGACATTCCAATGCAGCTGGAATGTACAGAGCAGCACTGAGACCCCCAAAGTTCTAAAGTCATTTTCTCTCACATCATCAGGGCTAGAAATGACCATTTCCAGAAGGCTCCAATCTTCACTTACCACTACTGTATCCCCAGATAACAGTGTCCAACCCGTAGTAGGAAATTGTAATATATGATGGATGGATTAATGAATTTGGGCCCTGGTGGTACCCCAATATTCTCTCTTGACATCTAGAACAAATATTCTATTGTAATTCTTTGTATACCCACTGCTTTTTCCTATTATATTGTGAAGCCATGGAAGGAAGGGGCCGGGACATGTCTCGCTCATCTCTGTAGTTTCAGAGCCTAGAAGAAATCCAGGCTCCTAATAGCTATTCAAAAAGGAATTGATGGGCTTCCCTGGTGGCGCAGTGGTTGAGAGTCCGCCTGCCGATGCAGGGGACGTGGGTTCGTGCCCCGGTCCGGTAAGATCCCACATGCCGCGGAGCGGCTGGGCCCGTGAGCCGTGGCCGCTGAGCCTGAGCGTCCGGAGCCTGTGCTCCTCAACGGGAGAGGCCACAGCAGTGAGAGGCCCGCGTACCGCAAAAAAACAAAACAAACAAACAAAAAAACCACAAAAAGGAATTGACAAGTGATGAATCTGTGGGTGGATGAATCAACGGTTGAATAGGTCAGCGGCCCGTTCAGCAAAGGGGTCACATCCTTGGACATTTGAACGCTCTGCTCAGCTTCTGAGGGTCTTGCTCTTTCTCAGGTCCTCCAGGCCCCCCAGAGGCTGTGACCATAGATGAAATTACAGACACCACTGCTCAGCTTTCCTGGAGACCCGGGCCTGACAACCGCAGCCCCATCACCATGTATGTCATTCAAGCCAGGACTCCGTTCTCCGTGGGCTGGCAAGCAGTTAATACAGGTACCATGTTGGATGCCTGGAGCTGGTGTCTCACAGGGGCTTCTGAAACTCCGCAGAATGGACACAGCTCTGTGGCAGAGGCCGAGAGGCGTCTAGGTTCTCATTCAGACGTAGCTACAGATGAGACTTTATGGCAGTGTTTCCTATACCTCAACCAGTATACTGTTGTTTGATATTTTTCTTTCTACTGATTCATATTTGTTTGTTAATTTGTTCTAAGCAATAAGTCTGACATGATAGTAGGTCTGTTGTGTTATATTTTTGACACACATTTTAAAATACATTTGTTATAGAAATAAAATGCATCATCTATCCGTTCATTGCCTAAAATCATATGTGTACCACTAGTGGGGCACTTTGAAAAGCAGTGGATTACGTTACTGTTTATTCACAGTCTTTGTAAAGTTTGTACACTGCTTTCAAGAAACCCGTATCTAAGGGCTGCGTGGAGCCTCTTGCCTTGCTGCCCATTTTTTTAGGTGGATGTATTTGGGCATGAGGAGACCTGAGATTTTGTAAAATTAAAGAATACATGGGTTGGCCGTACCCTCCCTGCTGCTGTCTATACCTCCAAATTGACTCGTTTTGTTATTTTATTTAGGTTTCGTTTGAGGAAAATATGGACAAACAAGTAGTTATTGCAAGCAAGTTACACACTCTTCTAGTCTTTCCATTTCAGCTTATCTCACCTCTGAAATGGGTTTCTGTGTTTCCAGCTCAATCATTGACTTTCTTCTGAGTCACAGGAGTGATTTAGGAAGGAAGGAAAGGAAAAATCTGGAAGTTAAGGAGATAAGAATTCTAGTCGTGACTTTGCTCATCAGCAGATTTCTATACATCTTCATTTTCCCTCTTCTGTTGAGTGGGAATAATAAGAATTGTTATGACCCCATACAGAAATGATTGTGATACTTAAAAAAAATAAATTGCTGCAGAAACATAATGAAGGAAGGCAGTGGGATGAAGATGCCGATTCTGATGACGATAATAACGATGGTTTACCAAAGAAAACAGCAGGAATTGGTTAAGCCCTCACTCTGTGCCATATGTTCCGCTAAGTGCTTTTCTTGAGTGTTCTCAACTGCACTGTGAACAGATACTGTTATTAGCCTTATTTTATGGTGAGGAAACCAAGGCATCGAAAGGTGAAGCAACTTGCCCAAGGTCGTTTGGCTACTGAGCGTGGAGTTAGGGTTAGAATCCAGGTTGTCTGACTCCAGAACCCAGTTTCTTCACCTTTGGAGGGAAGGGCTATATAAGTGAGGCCCCAAGGAGGCTAGAAGCCACTGAAGCCTCGTCACAGGGGCCTCAGCTGTGTGTGTCACAGGGACGTCCCTCTGAGTCTCCTGGGCCCACTGGGAAATCTGCATAGTAATTAATTCAAAACCCAGAAGGTTGTGCAGTAAGTATAGACGCCAAGTCCAGAGCTCCATGGCTTGTGGCATCAAGCAGGGGGCCCTGTGCTCTGTGAAGGGAGGCCTTCCCCAGATCCTGCTGGATGAACACTATCACATTCTGCCTCTCTGACTCTTTTTCTCTTCTTCAGGGGCCATTCCGTTTATTTTTACAGATTCTTTCTTTCGATATGCTAATATAGTTCATTAACAGTAGTTATGTGGATTGATAACATTATTACTCCATCGTTATAATAAGTTACAGAGCTTGAGCCATGCAGTCAGACAAAGGTGCAAATCCAGTATGACCTTGGGCGAGTCACTTGACCTTTATGTGGTACATTTTCCTCATCTGTAAAAATGAAGAGAATAATTTCACCTTACTCATAGAATAGTTGTAAGAATTAAATAATATGCCCAGCCCGATACAGTAAATGCTGAAAAACATGCGAGGCGGGAACAATAGTGATTATGGTCAAGTAGCTCTGGGCTTTGAAGACTGTCTTTTGTGATGCCATATGCTGGTGTGTGATTTGAGTGTATTAGTCTGGCACAGAGAGGTCTGGGATTACCTCCCTGCAAGGGCTGTTTGTGCAGCTACCCTCAGACCTGCAGCAATGCCCCAGACACGGTAATGGTGATGATGGTGGATAGAAGTTCCTATCTTCCTAGCATGGAGTCCCATGAAACGTGCTCTCCTTTTGATGTCTTTCAGTCCCAGAACTCATTGATGGGAAGACATTCACAGCAACTGTGGTGGGTTTGAACCCTTGGGTCGAATATGAATTCCGCACAGTTGCAGCCAACGTGATTGGGATTGGGGAGCCCAGTGAGCCCTCTGAGAAGCGGAGGACAGAAGAGGCCCGTGAGTAGCACCAAGGATACAGGAGCTCCTGTTCCTTCGGGAAAGGCTTTGAATCTCCCCGCTCTTCAGCCCTAACGAGGCTCTATGCTAGCCCACCCTTCCCTGGAGTGACTGTAATCATCAGAAATCAGACCAATAGATGCTCAGCTTTACCACCAGGGAGTTTCATTATTTTGTTGGTGTTTTTGTTTTTATTTATTAACGTTTATTGCAGTATAGTTGATGCACAATATTATATAAGTTATAGGTGTATAATATGGTTATTCACAATTTTTGGAGGTTATACTCCATTTATAGTTATTATAAAATATTGGCTATATTCCCCTGTGTGCTATGTCCATGCAGCTTGTTTTGTACATAATAGTTTGTACCTCTTACTCCCCTACCCCTACATTGCCCCTCCTCCCTTCCCTCTCCCCACTCGTAACCACTAGTTTGTTCTCTCTCTCTGTGAGTCCCAGCAGTGAGTTTCAATCCAGAGTTACGTTCTCACTCTTCATTGGGTTCCCTGGTACAGGGCAAGACACTCTGCTTCGTTCTCTCAAACACCACGTCTTTCTTCACTGGTTCTTTTCTCACCAAGACTCTCCTACCAGGATTATTATTTTTCCAAATGCACACCCACACTTCAAATGAAATCAACTCACAGAAATGTCAAGTGGCAAAGAATAAGTTCTTCAGAAATGTTCAGTAAGATTTTCTTAGGGCATAAACCCCTCCCAAAAGCTAAGATTGGGAACATCCTAGTAATTCACGCAAGCCTGGTCGGCAGTTTGTAGGAGCTTCTCTGTACGCAGCTTGGGTGAGCACGGTGAGAGAACAACATAAATTCATCTGCATCCGTTGTATTTGTCTCACATGGAGTGGGAGGCCCACTGTGTGTGTGTGTGTGTGTGAAGGTCCCAGCTGCGATGAGGCCAAATGCTTACTGAAGAGCAAGGCCCCAGAGCAAATGGAAACTCTGACCCTACTCTTGGACACAAATCCATCTGACTCTATTTTGTTGGCTTTTTCCAAGGGGACATTCCCCGTCACCAAATCTATACCCCAGCTGGACATTTTTAGATTCTTTCATTTACAGGATAATACTATAGCTAACCCCATGCTTCCTTTTCCCCTTCAAAATTGCAATTTAATGAATTCCTCTCAGCAATCCTGAGGGGGAAGCTAGCATAATTTGCTCTCTTTTACAGAGGAAACTGGGAGTCAAAGAGGTTAGGCACAGTGAGCCAAGGGTCAACCTCTGTCCACCACTTCCTTCAACACCCAGCTCAAAACTCACCTTCCTCCGAGAAGCCATCAGCCCAGCCTGCGCTTCAGAAGGCCTCGGCACTCCTCCATTCTGTCTGTGCTGCACTGTTGTCGGTTGTCCACATTGCTCTGTAATCGTCCTGCATGTGCTTCCACCCTCCAACTAGACTGTGAGCTCTGCAAGGGCAGAGTGTGTATCATCACTTCTTTGTGTGCCGCCACACGGTTCATAAACGCCTACCCAATCCTTAGAACCAGAACCTCAGCCCTTTCCTCATCCCCCTGAACTTTGGCCTCTAGGGGTGGAGCTGAATCGTTGTTCAGTCACGTCAGATAACATGCGTGCCTCTTGTTGAACGGGAAAGAGGTAACTAATAGCAATTTCCTGGCTATGTTTCACTTCCGCGAGCTGATGCTTCGGGACCCTTGACCATATGATTTCTGATCTCAGAAGACAAAGCTGTGTGCATCCGAGTATCTGTTTAAACTGAGTCACCTCAGCCAGGCAACCTTGCTGGCCCTCTTGGCCTTTGCCACCTGACATGACTTGTTTTTTTGTCTCCTGAACAGTCCCCGAAGTCACCCCAGCTAACGTCAGTGGAGGCGGAGGCAGCAAATCTGAGCTGGTTATAACCTGGGAGGTAAATGAATCTCAGAACAGAAGGAACATACATTAGCCTAGGCTATTTTACTATTTTACTCTGTGTTAAACATATATGGGAAGTTGCCTTCTCTGGTTTTAACAGCAAAAGCCTTCTGAGTGCAAACACTCCCTCTCACATGAATGGCTAGCAGGAAAAGATGGCGCTTGCCCATCAGCTGTGGAGTCAAGTTCTAATTCAGTTAATCACAGGAAAAACAATCATGAAAGGGAAGACAACATAAGAAAAAGTGTATATATGTATAATACGCACATTAAAGAAGGCTGGTTTAGAGAAAACCAGTTTTTCTTTTTTTCCTGAATTACTGCAAGGCCAATTGATTTAAAACATCTGCCCACAGTAGACTCCGTGTACCAGCACAATTTCCTAAGATTGGCTTTGCTGCAGGAGTCCTCTTGTGTAAAGTATTTTTTCGCCAACGTAGAGGTGTGTTAGTCACCACTTTATTAAAAACTGATTTTGAGAGAGGAGGTCAGAGTTTCAGAAAGAGTCCACAATGATTTTGAAGGATTGTAGGCAACAGTCGCAGAAGTTCAAATCTGTCATTTAACCAGAGCCCCAGCAGTGAGAGAAACCACTCACCCCTTCCCGCCCAGCACTTCCAAGCTGAGACGGAAGATCTTGCCTGAGCCAGGATGGTCCTCACTTCTTTGGTGAGAGCTCTTTCAATGAGTGTCCATGTGACACTGCAGGAAGGATCCTCCTAGATGGTGCATGTTGGGAATGTTGGTTTTTAGATCAACTCTCCAGTGTCTTCCACAGTCACTTACTACAGTTTCAGAGCTGGGTCTCCCCCATCAGGAAGCCAGGCTCTCCACTGCAGGTTTTCATTGATTTTTTTTTTTTAACCCTGCTTCAGTCCCCCCTGAATATCTCTGGTAGACTGATGGCAAGTCCCAAACTGAAGACTCTCGACAAAGCCCCCAATAAGATAGCGTGAACACAGGGGCGCGTGTGGGGGTGGGGAGTGGAATAAAACAATGTAGCATCTGCATCAAAGTAGTGTGGCCTCTGAAGACCGCCTCCCTTTCTTCCCAGACGGTCCCTGAGGAATTACAGAACGGCAGAGGCTTTGGTTACGTGGTGGCCTTCCGGCCTTATGGCAAAATGATCTGGATGTTGACCGTGCTGGCCTCCGCGGACGCCTCCAGATACGTGTTCAGGAATGAGAGCGTCCATCCCTTCTCTCCCTTCGAGGTTAAAGTGGGCGTCTTCAACAATAAAGGAGAAGGCCCTTTCAGTCCCACCGCAGTGGTATATTCTGCAGAGGAAGGTATGATGTTTCTTCAATTCTGAGATGTCGACTTTAGGACGTACAATCAACTTAGCACTCTACCCATAAACTGAAGGCATATCCTGAATCAAGAAAAGCGTAATATGAAAAATATGATTCATTATCTACCACCAATCTCTTAGAAAGACAGCAACTCCACGGTATATAAAAACAAATGGTTAGGGCGTCCCTGGTGGCGCAGTGGGTGAGAATCTGCCTGCCAATGCAGGGGACACGGGTTCGTGCCCCGGTCCAGGAGGATCCCACATGCTGCGGAGCGGCTGGGCCCGTGAGCCATGGCCGCTGAGCCTGCGCGTCCGGAGCCTGTGCTCCGCAACGGGAGAGGCCACAACAGTGAGAGGCCCGCGTACCGCAAAAAAAAAAAAAACATAAAACAAAAATAACAAATGGTTATCCTTTATTCATTCCACTGCTAAGGACCCAAATCTCAAGTACCATATAAGATCTTCATGTCTATGTATATATCACATTACTTTCAACAGAATTCTATTTTATTTTATGCCTTTAAGTGAATGCCAAAATATAATTTTTATTTCCTCTCAGTATGATTTTTCTCGTAAATCATATTGTACTCAAAAACTATTCTGTTATTAAAGAAGAGAGTAAGTCACAAGGCAGTGCGATTGCTCTCATTGCCGTCCCGGTGCTGTCATGTGTAGGGCTTCTCACTCATTTTTACTGCGTCTGTGCTATCCCTGCTCTCAGAATACCTCTCCTAATGGTCTTCATTTCCACTGGAGTTCACCTTCATTGTTTCAAAGGTGACGTTCGGAATGAGACCATATTAAAAGTTGAGTCGTTGACTTGGAGTAAGTGAAGATGCAATCAATTCTCCCGTCCAGATAAAGAAGTCAGCCCCTTACACTCGGTGGTCCTCCATGATCGAGCCCCCACCTCTCTTTTCTGCCTCAACTCCTGCCCCTCGTCCCTGCATACTCCATGTTCCAGCCATAGCCAAAGGACTTGCAGTTATCCAAACAAGCTTGAGCCCCTAGTAGATGCTTCACCTTCTCTTAATGTTCCCTGCTTTGCCCACCTTGTGACCTCATGGTCATCCTTCAAAACTCAACTCATACACCCAAGGCCTTCTCTCATTTCCCCAGGCCCATGGAGTGAGGTGCTTCTCTTTTTCCTTGTGTCTTAACATTGCTCTGTTATAATTCTCATCTCAACGTATTATGAATTTTGAATTTTAGTTTTATATTCTCACTAAGGTGTGTTTCTCGAGGGCCGGCTATTTATTTTTTACCTCTGTGTCACCAGTGTCAAAACGTGTATGACACACAGACCCCTAATAAATACTGAATGAATTAACACATAAATAGAATCATACATTGTTATAAATAGACAAAACCTTAGGGGTCTCCATGTACACCATTTTCTGGAACATAATGTGCATTCTAGAGGGAGCACACAATTTGACTGTAAATGGTACTAGATGAACCTTTTAAATTATTTAATACTTATATATTGATTTGAACTGCATCAGAAAAAAATACAGCTATCAAATCAAAACCAGGATTTCATTTATGTTACAACTCACAACATGCCTAGGTTGTTCATTAAGAAAGACCACTGAGGGCTTCCCTGGTGGCGCAGTGGTTGAGAGTCCGCCTGCCGATGCAGGGGACACGGGTTCGTGCCCCGGTCCGGGAAGATCCCACATGCCGCGGAGCAGCTAAGCCCGTGAGCCATGGCCGCTAGGCCTGCGCGTTCGGAGCCTGTGCTCCGCAACGGGAGAGGCCACAACAGTGAGAGGCCCGCGTACTGCAAAAAAAAAAAAAAAAAAAAAAAAAAAGAAAGACCACTGAAAGGAAAATCTTTACATAAAAATGGTTCACAGCTCTGGCAAAAATCTGGCAAAAAGAACTGAAATTTAGGGGACAGACTGGCTCCAGACTCTCCTTTGCAGCTGAGGAGGTTGAGGCCCAGAAAGCCTAAATGACTTGTACAGCCAAGCTTGTAATACATGCAGCTGGCTGTGCAGAACTGAACCGTCACCCGGCCCTCCTGAAACGTAGTCAAGTCAGCTGATTCTCCTTTTTTCTGTCTAATTTTCGTAACCAGTGACTACGACTCTCACCTAGGACAAATGCTAATTAAGAAGGATGTGTGTTAAATAAATTGCTGGCTATGAGACGTGATGCTTAAACTTAAGTGTCCTGGGTTACTTCCCTTCCACCTACCCCTAAATTTAGAAGCCAAAGATTTTGAAAAAGTCTCTTCCTCACCATCTCCATCACCATCCTCTCCCAGCTGTTAATGATGGTTTGTTTCTCTGTAAAATGAGGGTTTGGATCATAATCACTAAGGACTACTCTATAATCATTGATTCTTTGCCCATATGATGCCTTTGCATCTAGAAGCCTATTCTGATGCAGCTGATAGAGTCATAACTTTTTCCATACTTACCTGCAGAACCCACCAAAGCACCAGCCAACATCTTTGCCAGAAGTCTTTCTGCAACAGACGTTGAAGTCTTCTGGACCTCCCCCCTGGAAAAGAATAGAGGTCGGATACAAGGGTATGAGGTAAGCAAGAGATAGGTGCCTTGGTTCTGGGAAAGGGTCCCTCCCCCTCGTTGAGAACTTTCTAGACACCCTCTGATGGGAAAAAGACCTAAAGTTCCATTTAGAGGCATTTGTTTTAGAGAATAGTTGTTTCTAAAGGAGCAAGAATGGAAGCCCTGAGCATTCCACTGTGAGATTACCCGTTTCCATGGTACACTCCAGAGAGCTCTGTCTAAATACATGCAGGTCTAAGCATGTATAAGATGGTTGGCAAATTGAGCTTTGACTTCTGATACACCGAGGATCACTTGGGCTCAAAACAAGGTGGGGAAAAAGGGAGAAATACCCAACCATGACTGTGCCAGTTTACCATCTCACTCTGAAGCTAAGAACAAAAAGGGGGCCTTTTTAATTACCGATAGTTTCTCAGCGCACACAAAGCTCTTGGTTCTGAAAGCTCTGCTTACGACTAGCTGTATAGAAAATTAACTCTGTCGTAAGAATCTTGTATTAAAAAAAAAAAAATCACCTGATGATGTTGGAGATCTCCCCAGTAGGTATGACATCCAAGGTCTTCCTTTTTATTTTCTCAGGTAAAATATTGGAGACATAATGACAAAGAAGAAAATGCTCGAAAAATACGAACGATAGGAAATCAGACATCAACAAAAATCACCAACTTAAAAGGCAGCGCTCTGTATCATTTAGCTGTTATGGCATATAATTCTGCAGGGACAGGCCCCTCCAGTGCAACGGTCAACGTGACAACCAGAAAGCCACGTAAGAACCTTCTTGCTCAGAAATATTTTAGAGATTCATCAACCATATTCCAAGTTCATTCCCCATCCCCACCTCGCAGTGATCATTTGCATACTAATTGGTATCATTATGGAAATTCAGATTTACCTTAGCATTTTAACTGAACCTTTCCGAATACCGTGCAAAATTCATTGCTCCAGAGGACAGAAAGATAAATGTTTTCTCCTCACTGGGAAGGGCCACTTCTTTTAGCTATAAATGTTAGGCGACCAACTGAATCTTTTTCCATTTGCAGTGCTGTATCTCATCAGATTTTAGTGACCTTGAAGACACATATTAGTGAAATAGCCCGTTAAATTGCCTCCACTCTCGATTTCTAGGAAGGAGATATTCCTCAGAATCCATTGAGACTTAATAATCTGTGACTTCGTATATCTTAATTTTTTACAGCGCCAAGTCAACCCCCCGGAAACATCATATGGAATTCATCGGACTCCAAAATTATCCTGAATTGGGATCAAGTGAAGGCCCTGGATAATGAGTCGGAAGTAAAAGGATACAAAGTGGGTAATTTCTTTTTGCAGAGGCACCTACTCCTGCTGTTAGTGGGGACAGACCGTTCTCACCAATCTTAAGAACCCTGTCCCCACTCTCCCTGACAGTGCTCTCGCAGCCTCTTTCTCCGAAACACCAAAGTGGTTTGGTCTGAGTTTCTTCAACAGCCCATGACAGCTGGTCAGAATTTAGAGAATCGCCTATACTTCGGGCTCAGGCAGAGACAAGCAGAAATAGTTAAAGACCCTGTGGTTGGGACTCCAAAAAATCATGAAGAACCACATTTTAAACATTTCTACTGTCAGTTTTGTTCTGTGCTTATCTTGATTGTATTTTTAATCAACAGTAGGAACTTCTCCCTGTTACTAATGATTAATCTTTTTTGTTCATGTTCCTATTGTTAGGGGTATGTATACACACACACACACACACACACACACACACACGTATGTACGTACGTACGTACGTATACATACATATACACAAGGATTTTTTAGGACATTCGTTTGCCTGATCCCATAAATGTTAGCCTGACTTTAAAGAACTAGGAAAGAAAATGGATGTAGCCCTGGTGCCACAATTAAAGGGCATTTTAAGTATCTTGTTTTGTTTTACTTTTAAACAACATTTGAGGCAATGCAGGCCAAACAAAACTAGTCTGCAGGATGCATCAAGCCTGCAGGCTGCTATTTGGTGACATTTTGGGATGCAACTGTTGAGAGTAGCATAGTGACAGAGCTGTCAGGCACTAGTTACAGTTAGTAAAGCCAGGGCTGGAGTTGGGAGTTGACATAGTTGGCCATAGAGCCGTAGGTGATATGATTAGAGAGGGATTCGGAACCCCTCACTGCTATGGACTATTTTTCCTTCATCCATGTGGCACAGTGATTTGTATTCTGCCAACAGAGAAACATTCCCTAAGAACTAATCTTCAGACCTTTCACTGGATCCCTTTGTAAAAGCAAACTTTCTGGAAGGGTCTTACAGAATAGAGCAAAAATGACCACATTTTGGGGCTCTAGTCATTATGTGACTTTAGGTTAATCATGTAACCTCTCTGGGACTGCATTTCTCTTTTATTAAAGGAGAAATCTTCCAGTATCTTCATTTTCCCCTGAGCCTTTGCATCTCTATTCCGTCTCCCTGGGGCTGCCACCTCTTACATCTGCATCCTTAATCAGCCACTCATCTTTCAGGTCTAAGATGAGAAGCCTTCCCTGATGGCCAGAGCTCTCGCGATTTGTCAGATTTTTTTAAAGTACTTTCCATCCTCTTGGGTAATTGTAATTGGCTGATGACTCATTGTGAGTCCCCAGACTGTGGGCCACACGAGCACAGTGCCTGAACGGTCCCCATGATTTCTCCAGCTGAGGATGCGTTCACTACGGTGGTATTAAAGGGAGGCCTCATTTCTTGAACTCCTAAATCATTAGTCTCTTAGTGTGACATAATGGGAAAGAGTTCATCTGATCAGTTTTTTGCAAGACAAGAGAGATGTGGGGTTTGGTAGGCTGGAACATGAGAGAGGAGAGAGTAGACGCAAAGAAAGAAGGCAAAAGAGAAGACAGACCTTGCAACTTTGGGGTCTGACCCAGGCTAACACTGCTGGGACCAAACACAGCACGAGAGAGATGCAGATGTGATCTGGGACGAATTAATTTAACCAAACCAAGGAGGAGAGTAAAATAACAAACAAACAAAACAGGAGCGAGAGGGTCTTCCTCCCTGCTTCCAGTGTCTCCCAGTAGAACAGAGAGAGAAAACCCAATAAAAATTCAGAAAGCTTTAGGAGTCCCTGTGGAGGGGCGCAAGTTCCATGAGTGAACCTTTTACTAGATTTTAAGCTCATGTTGAAGCTGGTGCTGAAATAAATTTGAAAGGCAGGGAGCTGCCTAAAGTACTTCAGGGAACCAAGCAAAATGTTAGCCGGGCAAGAAATCCTGAAGATCATGCAGCCAAAGCCCTTCATTTTGCAGGTGCGAAAACCGAAGGCCATTGAGTAAAGTGACTTGGAGTGCCCTCAGCTTTCACAGGGCAAGGATCTGTACGCAAGCTGAATTTCACTTCAGTGAACTGGGTCTAAAAGATTGTAGGCGTTTTTAGAAGCAAACTTGGAAAATGAGTATCATTTAGTTGCTACTTCTTAGTCTTCCTGCTCCCTCTCAGAAACTCTTATATGAGCTTGTCTTGGTAGCACTTTTCCAAGGAGGCCCTGCTTATATACTTTTTAAAAATTTAACAGACACTTTTGCAGACATTTAGAAGATTCCCTCGAGCAGCACAGAATCGGGCAGGTGTGGTAGAATCAAGCAGTATAAGACCAACACGGCAGTATTCAGCTCCCAGAAAAGAACTGGGGCTTCACGGAGGATTGGGGAAACTTTTTATTTCTATAGAACTAGAATAAAGCATTGGAACAAATTACAACTAGAAAGCATGGAACCTTTTCAGATGTGAGCAGCAGATCGGATGATATAGGCTAATTTGGTGTGGGAGGGGGATCCAAAATGTATTTATTTAATATATTCATCACAAGGGCTTAACCACAGACTTAATTTTTTTAAAAAGAAAGAAAAAGAAAAGAAAGAAAAAGGACACCACAGCTTAAGATAGAGTCCTATCCAGAAATCAAGGAAAGAACAGACTATCTCAGGAAAAAAATAAAAAGACAATACAACAAGAGCCATGGATTTAGCCTTTTTTTTTTTCCCAAATATGGGTTTTCACGTTGGATCTAAACTATATCTGTGAAAAATAGAGTGGCACCTCCGAGTTGGGAATTTCATGCCTTAGGAAGCATCACTCATGGCTGGGTGTGAAGTGTGTGAAATGCTGCAGAAACCACATGTGCTGACAGTAGAGGAGAGAGGATTAACAAGGTTAGACCAGGTGGTAGTAAAGGGCCCTTTCCTTTGTGACTTCTTGATTTCCAGTTCGACTCAATTCCTTCCCTGCCCTTTAGGGCTGGGACTGGAGGAGCCAGACTCCCTACACATCCTCATTTAGATCCCAAGGAATCTCACTGTAACTGGTTATAGATATTGAAATGCTACATATACAATGTTCATGGATGTATATAGTTCTGTAAAAATTGTACATCTGTGTGTATGTGTGCGTATTTTTGGTTTTCTACCTAAATTGTTGAGATTTGTGGGATTTCTGCTTGCGTAAATAGTCTCAAAAAGAAGTTGACTTTAGAAAGTTTAAGGCACAAAATATTATTTCAGCACAAAGTGTCAAGCTACTTTATGATACTTGAGCTAAAAAGAGAGCGTCTGGTTTCAGTATCACAAACTAAACTGTCTACAGAGCCAGGCAAGTTATGTAAAGGGATTAAGTTAACTTAATCCTTTCAATAAATACTGTCAGTATACGTGCCAAGCACTGTTTTAATTCTTAATTTTGTAATAACCCATGAAATAGGTGCAGTTTTTAGCCCTAGTTTTACAGATGAAGAACTCATGGCATAGTTTAGTAACTTGCCTACTTCGCACAGCTAGTATTTTTTTTTACTGCTTTATTGAGATACAGTTGACATATCACATTGTGTAAGTTTAAGGTATACAGTGTGTTGATTTGATACATTTATATATTGCAAAAAAGATCACCACCATAGCATTTACTAATGCCTCCATCCCATCACATAATTACCATTCCTTGTTTGTGGTGAGAACATTTTAGATCTACTTTCTTAGCAACATTCAAGTATGTGGTACAGTGGTGTTAACACAGCTAGTATACTGAAGACCTGTGCTCTGAACACAGGCCGTATGGATCCAGAGTCCCACCTTTTAACCACTCAGCTCTTCTGCCTGCCATCAGTAGACAAATAGATCAAGTGGTAATAAAGTACTACCAAGAGAAATAACTCAGAGTGAGGGGGATAGGCAGTGCCATGGGATAGATAGGAGAGACATTATTTTAAATAAAGCACAGGGAAAGCCTCTATCAAGAGGTGACATTTCAATTGGGCCATGAAAAAAGGAGAGAGTAAGATAGGCAGCTCTCTGAGAGTGTTCCAAGAATAGTGAACAGGATGTGCAAAGGTCCTGAGGTAGACACATGCCACTGTGACACAATAGGAAGTGTTAGAGACTGTGATAAGCTACAGAGCTTGTGATGGTCCAGGATAGGCAGCAGCTTCTCAGCTCCAGCCAATTATTGCCAGACAGGAATGTAGACCAGTGTGGCCATATCTTCCAGTTTTTAGTAGAACCCAAAACTTTATCATGTACAGTTTCTTGATTTTTACATGTTGACATCTAACTCAAAAAAAAAAAAAAAAGTAAACCCACTAAGGGCCCAATAGTTAAAATATGCAGGCCAATTATTACCCATGGGCCATGAGCTTTCTACTATCTAACCCCCCTTGTTTTGCATTCATGAAGACAGAGACGAGAGAGGGGAAGCAAGTTGCCCACAGTGGTAGCCAAGCTGGTCTTCGTCACGAATACAGGCTTTGAACCCAGACTGCCTGGGTTTGAATGCTGGGTCCCCCACTTACTGGCCATGAGACCCTGGACACATTGCTAAACATCTCCAGGCCTCAGATTTCTCATCTTTAAAATCAGAATAATAACAGTGCCTACCTCAAGGGGTAATCTGTATTAGCACATAGAGTATAAAGTGTTCCGACACATAGTAAGCATTCAATAATGTTTGATTCTATTATCATTATTCCCACAAATTCACTCTTTCTCCTTGTCTCCCACCCTGGATTATAGGAAATGCGAGCACAGCCTTTAAGTCAATCAGCTGAACCAAGTGTTTAGTGTAAATAAAGGTTTTACAGGTCTTAGGTGCCACTGCAGTCCCCATCATTAGAAGACTGATAAGCGATGCTGATAAAAGGGCAGTTTTTTTCCTGGAAGTCTTTCTTTTGGATTTACAGTTGAAACGAGGTGAATCCTCTGTGCTCTGGCAGAGGTAAATCAAAGAAGCAATTTATTCCTCAAAGCCAGGTGTGCCCTTGCATCCCATCAGCCAGCTCACGTTCCTGCAGGGCCGTGATGAGATGCTCTGACAGTCCTGAATGTGCCTCAGGATTTATTTGAGCCTGATCATTAGTGAGGGGATGCTGAGTTTGATACAACTGATGCTCTGAGAAGGAAGGGGGACACTTATGAATCTTTCCACCTCAAGGAAATTGTGTTTTTCACTTTGTATTAGAGAGACATAAATAAAGGTGATGAAATGCCAGGAAACAAATGGGATCTAAACCGTTTTAAGGGAATTTTATGAATTTCACTTGTGTTTGATTTTTTTTTTTTTTTTTTTGCAATGGTAGGGTAACCCTATGTCTCTGACCTCAGCCAATCAGAATTTACAGTGGGTCTTAAGGAAAGAGAGCCAGTCCTGTGGTTCTCAAAAGGTGGTCCCTGGAGCAGAGGCAATGATGTTACCTGGGAACTTGTTAGAGATGCAGATTTTTCAAGTTCCACCTAAAACCCACTAAATCAGAAACTCTGGGGTGGAGCCCCGTGTTCTGTGTTTTAATAAGCCCTCCAGGCGACTCTGATGCAGGCTCAGGTTGGAGAACCCTGATCTCATTCATGATTCCCTGAATGAACATCCCCTGAAGATCTTTCTTAACAATGTGTCACGGCCTGGACCCTCCTGCTATGGAGCCTGACTCAGGAGGGCTGGGGCGAGGCTGGAGCTGGATGTCTCAGCCTCCTCACTGTTGCCACTTTGAGCTGGATAATTCTCTGTTGTGGGGACTGTCCTCTGCATTATAGGAGGACCCACCCACCCGTTGTGACAACCGAAAATGTCTGCAGACATTGCCAGATGCCCCCAGGGACAAAACTGCTCTTCCCCCCTCCCGCCCGTGTTGAGAACCAGTGGCCTGCAATATCGGTATTTTTTTGTTTTTCGTTTTGTTTTGTTTTTTTGCGGTACGCGGGCCTCTCACTGTTGTGGCCTCTCCCATTGCGGAGCACAGGCTCCGGACGCGCAGGCTCAGCGGCCACGGCTCACGGGCCCAGCCGCTCCGCGGCACGTGGGATCCTCCCAGACCGGGGCACCAACCCGCGTCCCCTGCATCGGCAGGCGGACCCTCAACCACTGCACCACCAGGGAAGCCCAGCATCGGTATTTTTTTACAAGCTCCCCAGGTGCTTCTAACACACAGCCAGGACCAGAACCATTCATGTTACCCAACTCTTCTTTTTTTTTTTTTTTTTTGGTCAAGAGAAACGATGGGTTATGGTGATTTAAGAGTACAGGCTTAGGAGCCCTCATCTTACCAGTCGCCAGCTGTGTGACATCTCTGGGCCTCAGTTTCCTCATCTGCAGAAAAGAATAACGGTGCCTGTCCTGTCAGGTTGTTGTGACAGTTAGACATGGTCATGTCAATAGAGTGCCTGGCTCATTGTAAACATCAGAAAGTATTTGTGGGACAGTTCTCATCACAATTATCATGTCCAGAAAGGCAGGTGCACCTCTCTGGGCCTTTATCTTTTGTTCCTGGTGGGAATTGTTGGTGACCAGAGTAGGTAATGCCAGGTAGTGAAGGTATTTTCAACAGAGCTAGCTGCCCATCTCACCATGTGAACTACCAGCCTAGTCTCTGACCCAGAGGAAACCAAGAAGGGAAACAAAGAGTGGCACTGTTGAAGCTACAGACGCTTCTAGAGTGACAGTAATTGCCCCATAACTTCCCCTCTTTTCTACGTAGCTCAAAAAGGGGGTTATAGCACTTGTCTTTCAGAGATGCTCTCCCTGTTCTGAAATGTCCTCTTCCCAGAGGATTAATAATAATGATAACTTCTGGCCTGTTTTGTAGCTTCTAACGTTGGCCGTGTATGTTTGTACCTTTTGTTCCTTTTAAGGCTTCATAGGTACTGTTTCTTACATGCTTCCTTTGAGCCCTTCATTTTATTCAATCCTGTGCAATCGTAAAGACTTCCCAGAAAAGTGGGTGTTATTGTCCCCGTTTTACAGATGTGGGCAGTGAGGCTCAGAGAGGGAAAGTAAGTGGACCGTGGTCACACAGCCGCCAAGTCTGTCCTCAGGCCAAAGACCCTCATGCGTAACTGAGCTCTGTACGTCCACCTTCTCCATGTGTGTTAACTGACCTTCCAGAGGTTACATGAGGCCACACAGCACGTCGTTAGACTCATGCTAGCCCCGCTGCCATGCTGCACAACGCTTTAAACTCTTTCCTCCTAATGAAATCAATGGTGGCTGCAGACATGCCCCTCGCTATTAAATGAGCCTTCCAAATGCAAGTGGGCAGCCTGACAACCTCGGCGTCCCTGCATTTCACTGGTGCCCAGAGGTGAAAGTGAAGGAATGCTCCATCCTTGGGGCCCTTGTGAGGACAGCAGGTGATACCTGTTCTTTCCATATTGGCAGGTCTTGTACAGATGGAGCAGACAAAGCAGCACATCTGTCATTGAAACAAATGAAACATCAGTGGAACTTTCTTTGCCTTTTGATGAAGATTATATAATAGAAATTAAGCCATTCAGTGATGGAGGAGATGGCAGCAGCAGTGAACAGATTCGAATTCCAAAGATATCAAGTAAGAATGTCTTTTTTTGCCTCCTTTCTCCCTGTCTGCCCTGTCTCCTAAGCTTCCCAGTGAGTCGGGGCTAGGGTGAAATTAAGCCTGAAAAAGGGCTAAAATAAAAATGGGCCATACTATCCCCCTTCCTCAGACCACTGGTATTTGCTGATCTCAGGTAGTTTTGTACAGAAGACAGTTTGACTAGTTGTGACTGATTTAATCAGTTGGCAATCAAAACTCAGGTCAAAGCAGCCCCAAATCAGTCACCCAGGCTTTTCCATGTGGACCCATGTAGTTTGCATCTACAATAAGCCCAAAATTACAGCTTAGAAAGTTAAAAGCATGACTCAGGAAGAACAAGCAAACCGTCCTTTAAAATGCTCTGGAAACCTGTCCATAGTGACACAATATAATGTCTTTGGCTGAAAATATTTTGCACTTGACACTTTATTTTGAACATATGTATGTAACATATGTACATAAATGCACATGTCTACCTATAGTCAAGATTATCTTTGTTTAGAAAGACTGTTGAACAGTGTGTTCTTTTTTGAGCCAAATACATTCCACTTAGTTTTCAAATACTATGTTTGCAAATATCTCAGCAGCATATTATTTTTTGGGTTTTTTGGTATGATTTTATTTCTTTGAAATTAAAAGAAAAAAAACAGAACAGGCAAATCCATAGAGGCAGATTAGTGGCTGGTAGTGACTGGCCAGCGGTGTGAATTGAGGCTTAACGGGTACTGGGTTTCCATTCGGATGATGAAAAAGTTCTGGAACTAGATAGCAGTCCTGGTTGTACAACATTGGAGTGAACTTAATGTCACTGAAGCGTACACTTTAAAATGGTAACTTTTACGTTATGTGTATTTTACCGCAATAATTTTAAAAAAGTAAGATTGCCATTAGGTATCTAAGTATAGATTTTCATTGGCCTTTGGATTTAATAGTCTAGAGATAAGGGGTTCAGTGAAGGCTGGAGATAGGAACTTTCAAGCCATCAGTGGAGATACGCTATTTTAAATCATGGGCAACCCTCACTACAGAGTTCTGAGCTTCAGCCCCTTTGCCAAGTGTCTGTCCATCATAGTATTTTTCAGATGAGGAAAGGGTCTAGTATTCTTGCTGATATCAAGTTTTAGTAAAGCATCCACTAAGCCATTTTAATTACATCTATAAAATTTGGATGCCTCAAATCAGAAAACAAAATGTTTAATGGTCCTCTCACCCTTCTTCTGAATAAGCACTTGTTAACGTTAATGAACGTAGAACAGGACTTCAGGTGGGAAACCAAGGCTGCACCAAGACATGCTCCGAATTCAGGAGTAATTTGCCAGTTTCCAGATGAGGTTTATATTTACTGCACCTTTTTGGCATACAAACACTAAAGGCATTTTTGTCTTTTAAAACACTGGGGAGAATTGGTTTCTGCATATCAGAAGAGGACTCTTAACTTCTGTGGAAAGGTACCAGATTTATGGTGAGATGTGGAAATAATCTCCAGGCCAAAAAAACACAAGATGAGAATTTGTTTGGGGATTAATTTATCTCACTTTCTTTAAATCTGACTTCATACTTGCTTATCATTGCCAGGATTTTTTTTTGAAAGACTGACTGATGATTCTTGGTTTAATTCATTACAAAAACATTTTAAGCAATTTTATTGGTAAAATTATTAGATGATAAGGATGTAACTGTGAGCCAAACATGATCTCTTTCTCAAGAGGTTTTCCATTTTGTTGGTCAGAGGTCTTATGATCTTGATAAAAGCTCAAATGACAGTTGGTAACTTCTGACTGTGAAAAAATGTAAGATGTATAAGAAAAAGTTTTAAAAGGATTGAGATTATCTTGTTGGGCAAAAAAAAAAAAAAGAGTTAGAATTCCAATTCAGCTATTTACTAACTGGGTGATCTTAGACTTAATCTTACTTCTCTGGGCCCCCATTTCTTTACCAGTTAAATGGTGTGATAACCATAGAGGTCCTCAGGGTTTTTTTAGGAATTAAGTGTCATGTGGCTCTGTGCCCGGCATTAAGCTTGAATTCGAAAGGGAACATCAGTGTTTATTTTGCCGCATCATTGATATCATAGTGTTTATCAGTAATGTTACCAGTCATATTGAAGTTTCTTCTCATGTTAGAGGGGGACACCCTCCTTTTACAGATGCTTAAACAGAGATCCAGAGATGTCCACCCCCTGCTCCCAGGTTCATAGCTCGAGAGTCAGAGAACTGAGACTAAAAAAGTCAACAAGAGATGGTCATTTCCGCTAGACTTCAGATAGTTCTTCCGTTTCCAAAAGCCCTGGGGCCCCGCCTCCCTTGGTCGCCGGGGTGAGTAAATTTCTTCTCTCTCCAGATGCCTATGCAAGAGGAGCGGGGCCGTCCACTTCCAACGCATGCGCGCTGTCGGCCATCAGTACCATCATGATCTCCCTCACAGCCAGGTCCAGTTTATGACAACAGTTCTCTAAAGGACTTGCTGTTTATAATATAAGCAACATTTAGCTAGTTGTTTTGAAGACACCCAGTACTAAGTAATATTGTTGTTCAAGTACATCTTATTACTGGAAAAAAAAAATGTTTTTTGCTTCTTTAGGAATGGCATTCTACAGTACTTCCTCAAAGCAAATCTAGCTTTGTCTGAAGTTTCTTTGGAAACTCTGCAATGCACTGAAGACATCTGTAATATGATGTTACCAAAGCAGTTTACATATGTCCTTATATGCATATTTTTTATTATATATTTAGTGTTTTATAGAATTTTTTAAAGTTAACATGAAATGTAGATATTAATTTTTTTCCTCTGCTGTAAAATGCTATGGGCAACACAATCATATGGTTATTATTTGGAAATAGTTCCTTTAAAGACAGAGTTGGAAACTCACCTTGGTAATTACATTGCAGATCCCTTGTACAGTTTTATAAGGGTCTAGTGGCAGAACAGCTGAAGACTTGGTCTGTAACTCAAGGCTGCTGTATGGAAATGACTCTTGGGATGAGTAATGTCCTATATCAAGTCGTTTTGCCGTGTACAATATGCTTTCCAGCCCTGTTGTGAATTCTGTTGTTCAACACAACCTGAGGTGGTTTCAGGAATGGCTGCAATCTCAAAACCTAAACTAACTGCCCAAGAGGCACCTTGTGCAATACCCCCATCCCTGAATTTAGCATCCTACGGTAAGAATTTCTTTTCCCTTGACTCAGTTAACGTTGTCTTTGTAGTAGTAGCATTATCTTAGACATGACCTTGGAAGTTAAATATCCTGTAGTAACATAGACCAAAAGTTAATAGTCAACCATGTCTTTCAAAGGATAAAAGATAATTTTACTATCTTTAAATGTATCTGTCTTTAATGTACATTTAACAACAAAAAGGGTAATTCTCTGTTGATGGATTCGTAACTTCTTTACAAAATTTCTTCTAGATAATATGTGTATCTCTTTAATAATAGAGCCCTTCTTTTGAATCACAATTATGTATGGAGTCTAGCAGATTTCTCCTATTTCAGCAACTAGCTGCCACAAAGAATTTTTTTTCTTGACTCTGTAAAAGATCTTCAGTACAATGGTGTGGTATCTCGATGAGTCTCCTGTTTTGCAATAGGTAACCTCGCTGCTTTACAAGCTTCATCTTCTACGTCTTAAAATCACACGTTGGAAAATGACAATATCAACAAAACTGTATTCTTATGAAAAGAACTATTTGTAATAATGGGGGAGGTTTTGTAAGCTGACAATAGTGGAACAGTGCATATAAAAGGCAATGAAATTTTCTATAAAAATTTTCACATGTAAACACACTGCCACCTTTTCTTCTTTCTCAGAGAGCTCAAATTTGCCTGTAACTTGTCATTTTTCCTTAACTTTTCAACCTTCTAGCTATATTTATCCAATAAAGTCATAATCAGGATTCCACTTGTGTAAAAACTAGGGTGGTAACTGGAAAAAAATATTGTCAGTATTTCAAGCTGTGTTCCTTTCTTAGTTTGATATAGTTACTTCTATGTTAAAATAAAACAAAATTTAAAATCACATGCAAAAAAAAATCAACAAAATAATAAAATGAATGAAAAAAAAATGATACCCCAGGTAGTTCCCAACCCCAGTGTAAATGATATTTACCAGTGATCTAGCATATGTAACCTCTTTTTAAAGGTATTGTTAATAAATATTCTGTCATTTGTAAAGATACTTGTCTTTTGGGAGCATTTTTCCTGCCTGCCTGTCAGGGAATTTGTTAGCTCACCCTTGTGCTAGTTATAATTTAAGATCATAGAGGGACTCAGAAGTCTCTGGTCACGATCCAAAGCTAGGTGACCCAGAGCTCTTCCTTTGGAATTGACAACCCTGAAAACATCATTGCAAATCCTCTTTGGAGGTAGAGAGGGACAGAAGTCCACAAATAAATGTCCTGAAGATCAAACTTGAATAGATCCTCTGCATTAGCTAAGTCTTTTCTGTATTTAATCTAAGGCCATCTGTTGTTTTAAGGTTTCCCCAACCCCGCTGCTAAAAGGATAGAATCTAAACTTGAGGCCCTTCTTAATCTAATAACAACTTAACTCTGCACCCAGCCACACAGAGTCCTCACTGGCCCCTGAACACTGCTTGCTTTGGGTCTCACCTCTGTGCCTTTTGGGCACCTGGCTGCCCCTTCCTGAAATGTCCCCCACTGTCCTAGGGTAGGCTTGTCTGTGAAGCCTTTCCACACTCCAGTCCTCGGTGACATCCTTCCTCTGAATGAGCTGTCAGCCCTGTCGATACCCCTCATTTAGTAATTAATCAGGTACTACTTTTGGAAATCTCTTGTACTGTTCTCTTGCATTTTAACTTAACTCCTGTACTGTTACTTAATTTTCCTTGTATGTATGCCTTGTCTTCCCAACTAGATTGTAAGCTCCTTGAGGGCAGGGACTTTGGTCTTATCTTCCATGTACTCTCCATAGTGCCTAGCACAGTGCCTTGCAATAAATAATCATTGATTAATTGATCGAAGGGGTCTTTGAAGTAGCATTTTGCATCAGTTGCCTACCTGTGTGCCCTAGTGAACCAATCAGAGGAGACTGTGTCACTATTTTGCAAGGTGGCAGAAAGTGTCAGAAGGCCTGACTTCTGACTCGATGCCTTGAAAAAGTCCTCTAATCTCTTAGCTTCATCATCTGATAAATGAGGCCCTGGATTAGCTGAGTCTGACCGAGCTCAAGATGTTTTTTAAAAGTGCCCCGTAGACACCTTCACCCAAACGTGTCTGATTCGTTGGTTTCCATGGTTGTTGCAGGTTAGGCTCACTGGTTGCAAGCAACAGAAGCAACTCTGGATAACCTAAGCAAACAAAAAGGAATGACCCTGGTCAGATAACACGAACCAAGGAGACACTGAATGCCCAAGCCTTGGCGAGAATAAGAAGCAGGCCACTCTGAGGATCAAGCCTGCAGGAACTTTGCAAAGTCTTTGGGGGGAGCTATTGTGGGGATGAATTGGCTCTGTTTCTGATTGTGATGCCACTCTGTTCAGTATCCAAATCCCTAGAAGAGTCTGACCGATCCACTTTGTGTCATACCACCAGCATCTCGATCATGCACTCATAGGGGAGAGAGAGTTTGTTAAAGGAAAATTTGAGATGATGTTTCTAGAAGATGGGATAATAAACGCTAAGAAGGTCTAAGCAGCACACTTCCTATGTTTAGCCCCCCAGGCAGGATTCCCCAACCCCTAGTACCAGTGAATATGTGCAGGGGGAATGTATTACTGCTTGGGATTTTTGCCCAGTGACTCTGAAGGAGAAGCCCTAGAAAAGTGCCTATTTGCTTTGCTTATTTAATCTTTCCCAGCACTTACTCTGATGCTCATTTTGTGTGTGGACAGTCCACCTGTGATTTAACTGTATAAAAGGAGATTCTGTTTTGCCAGATAAGTGGATTCTCTCAGCATCCCCGAGTGTTTATAAAGCCCACAAACCCTGTGTACGGAACAGCATCTTTCCACGGGGGCAGAAGACATGGGTGATAAATTTCACCTTCAGGTGAGCTTGGAATTCTTCCAGCCTGAGGTGGGAGCTGCCGTAAGCTTTTCTCTTAAAATAATGATTGAGTTATTCCTACCATCAAATTTTTGGTTATTTACATCTGGGAAGCAGCCTTCAATCCTGATGAACCTTTTCCCAGTCTCTCCCACCACCCGTACCTTACTGCAAATATGCTGCAAGAATGCTGAATTCTAAAAAGTCATAAATAGTACATAATTAGCTACTAAAATGTCATGTAATTTTTAAAGTATTTTAATGTAATCAACCACCAGGTGATTTTTGCACACCATATCAGATTATCAATGCTACTGTTCACCTCCATTAATACAGATAATCAAGAATTGGCTGTATTTTCTTTTTTTTTCATTTTATTTTATATTGGAATATAGTTGATTAACAATGATGTGTTAGTTACAGGTGTACAGCAGGGTGATTCAGTTATACCCATACATGCATCCATTCTTTTTAAAATTCTTTTCTCATTTAGGTTGTTACAGAATATTGAGCTGAGTTCCCTGTGCTAAACAGTAGGCCCTTGTCAGTTATCTATTTTATTTTATAATTATTTTTTATTCAAACAGAAAGTCACACAAATTATAGTCATCCTCATCAATTCACTCAGTCCCATGTAATTAATTTTTTTTCACCTTGATCTTTTGTTAGCACTTTTATGAGTTCATCAGTTTTCCATTAGAGTTCTGAAAATGCTTATTCATTCAGTTCAGCAGTAGAGTCAGTTACCAGAAACCTGTACTTGTCAGAGTCTTTTCCATGAATAGTTATCTATTTTAAATATAGCAGTGTGTACATGTCAATCCCAAACTCGCAATCTACCCCTCCCCCCAACGCCACGGTTTCCCCCTGGTAACCATAAGTTCATTCTCTAAGTCTGTGAGTATTTCTGTTTTGTAAATAAGTTCATTGGTATCATTTTTTTAGATTCCACATATAAGTGATATCATATGATGTTTGTCTTTCTGTCTGATTATTTACTTCACTTGGTATGATAATCTCCGGGCCCATCCATGTTGCTGCAGATAGCCTTATTTCATTCTTTTTATTGGCTGAGTAGTATTCCGTTGTATATATGTGCCACATCTTCTTTATCCATTCGTCTGTCGATGGACATTCAGGCTGCTTCCATGTGTTGCCTATTGTAAGCAGCGCTGTAATGAACACTGGGGTGCATGTATTTTTTCAAACCACTGTTTTTTCTGCATATATACCCAGGACAGGACCGGGAGTGCTGGATCATATGTAGCTCTATTCTTAGTTTTTTAAGGAACCTCCACTCTGTTCTCCATAGTGGCTGCACCAATTTACATTCCCACCAACAGTGTAGGAGGTTTCCCTTTTCTCCACACCCTCTCCAGCATTTATTGTTTTTAGACTTTTTATCATGGCCACTCTGACTGGTGTGAGGTGATATCTCATTGTAGTCTTGATTTAAGAATTGGCTGTATTTTCCTTGGTGACAATTGAAGAATCCTCTGGCCACCCGTAGTGATTTCAGGTTTCAGGAGCAAGCCTTTTAAAAATCAAAGACTTAGAGTCCATCTCTGGACCTATTCCAAATTATTCTATACAAAATGACACACACGGGGGCCTTCCATAGGCAGCCTAGTACAGTGGCTAAGAATATGAATGGAATCTGATCACCCAGGATGCATTCAGACAATTGCCACTTATTCGACAGGATAACGTTTGTAAAGTTCTAGAATCACAGCTCTCCAAGTACTAGCAAATTATGCTATAAATCAGCCATTGTTCTTTTTCCCAAGTGACTTGAGACAGTCACAAAAAACCCGACATAGAATGTGGGTACGTTCCATCACCAAAATGAGTTGAACTCACCTGACACACATCCATTATCACCTTTTTCTTAAGTATTTTCACTTCTTAGTATAAATATTAATATTTAATCATTTTAATAATAAAATTAATAAAATAAACATATGTAATAAGTTAATAAAAGAAGTTAGGCAGTAGGGTCCTCCATCAGATGCCAGGTTTTCCACAAAGCCTCTCTCAGTTTCCGTATCTGGCACTGACCTCTCGTTTCTCTGATTCCAGAGCGTGTCATGAATACTCATGAGTGTCTATCTATCCACTATCTGGTATTTAAATCACTGGCATTCGTGCCTTCTTCCTCCCTGTAGACAGAGAGTATCTCAGGGTTAGAGTTTGGCTATGATTCTTGACTTCTGTTACCAGGCTCCTATGCCCCCATCTCTGACCCTAACAAAACTAGAAGGTGGAGAATCCCTGGCACCATTTGGAGTGATTTCCCCAGGCTCTGCCCTCCTGCCAGGATATGATTACCATGTGCCAGTCAGACTGCCCATTCCGAAAGAAGGCCCCTTTCCCCTCACGCTAAATGGGCCATGCAGAAGAAATGATCCAATTCCACAACTCAAGGATAAACTACACACTCAACAGAGCTCACAATTTCAAAAAAAATCAGCCTCTGTTCTTTATCACCAACAGTCTGCTCCGTTGTAGATGAGAAGCCCTCCAATAATATAGACAACATGGAGAGAAAGCAGTTTTTAAAAAAATGTCAACCAAATGATAGAGCTGAATGTCAGGAAACTGCAAAGCCGAAGTCATTGAAATGCGATATTCCCAATCTCTGTAAATTGGGTTTTCACTACATATTCGTACCTGTTGTTAGGAATAACAAAACTATCCCAGGAAATGTGTCTATCTTAGGATTTTAACTAACAAAGAGTAATAACTCGAATAGTTTTTCTTGTGTTCAAAGTGCTCCTTTACACCAAGAAGCAGCAGATGCAGGTTTTATCCCTTTTTTACTCATGAAATGGAGGCAAAGAGGTGATACGACAAGCCCATGGTAACACAGACAATTAGTAAGTCAGGACAAGAATTTAGAACTCTCAATTCAGTGCATTTGAACACCTAGAAATAAGGATTTGCTGCGAGGAAGGACAAGAGAGGGTAAGAAGCTGGTCTCTTAAATTCAACCAGAGGGCAGTCAGGACACTGAGTCAGCAAGAAGACAGTGGTGAGGCGGGAGGGGAGGTGTGTGAGGTTGAGGTTGGGAGGTGGAGGGGTTCTGAACTAGGACAGGCGCAGGACAGCCATTCAGAGGAACCTGGTGCCCTCTGTGTACCAGGCCCTGTTCTAGGCACGGGGGAGCGGCTGGCAGTCAGGAAGGGGGACCGCACAAGGGCCACGCAGTGGAGGAGATGGGGACACCCTAAGGCTAAGGCTGGTGTGAAATCACCTAGTTTGGAATGAGACTGGGTGGAAGCCAAGGGACCGGCCACGGCGTTTGTCACAATACAGAGAAATGCGATGATAATAATAATCGTGGACAACGATACTCTTAGTATGTGCCAGTCTCTGGAAGTCAACCTGCTGGTTTAGTTCCCACATAGTATTCGTATTCGGTACATGGGGGACCAAGGCTGGGAGGTTTACAGGTTTGTCCCAGGTCACACAGCTGACCAGGGAGGCCAGGAATTCAGATGCTGGTGGCTTGTGACTCCAGGCCTCTCTCCAAGAAGTTAGATATTTATACCAATAGGGAGGGAGGGAGGGAGGGAGATGACAGAGAGAGAGAGAGAGAGAGAGAGAGAGAGAGATTAGATAGATAAGGATACCTGTTCCCAACAAGAAGGGTAGTGAGCTTCCTAGGAAGTTGTACACAGGGTTGTTGAAAAGTGACCAAGGGCATGGGCGGGGCTCCCAGGTGTAGGGTTCCTGCACGGAGAACCCATACAGCTCAGGTGTGGTCAGTTCTTCGCTCCACAGTGGTCCAGCTCAGCTGCTTGGACTTCTTCAACTACAAAGCATGGTCTTTGCTTATTTGTTTTACTTGGCTTCAGGTGTCTCAGAGTTACTCACACTCGGGCTATCCTACAAGATCAGGGTAGCCAGATAAAGTACAGGAGGCCCAGTTAAACTTGGATTTCAAAACTAGCACTTTTTTAGTATAAGCATATCTCATGCAACATTTACCGGAAATTCAAATTTAACTGGGCCTTCTCTATTTTGATTTGCTAAATCTGGCAAGTTTATGCAGGGAAGAAGTTGCCCGCTCATTGAGGTAATTCATTTCTAGTGCTAAATTCCAGGGTCTTGCTGATGTGTTCTTTGAAGGTTGATGCCTCTGACGGTGCCAGCACTAGGTTTGCTGTTTTAAGGTCTCTTTGGTTTGCTGAACTCTCTCACCCTCTTTCCGAGGATGCGGTGTGTGTGTGTGTCCAGGGAGCTAGGCCCGGGTGGCTCGCACAGCTGAAAAGGTTTACTATCGCGAGCCCTTTAAGAGGAAGCTGGCCGACCTTTGAACTATGACACTAGTTGCTTAAGTGTTGATTTCTTTCCCAGTTTTCCCCCAGGCTTATGCATTCTTTCATTTTATCACCTGGCAAGGACAAATCTTGGGTTTTCATTTTAATAAGTGAAAAAAAAAGAATAATACACCTTCACGGGAAAAAGAGCCCACCGGAAGTTTAACAAAAGGCACGTGAGTCACGTGAGCAGAAAGGGCGGTACGGGCTCGCGGAAGGTCGGTGGGCGTTGGAGGCTCTGGGAGCCCGGATGCAGGCCCGCCGCTGAGGTCGAGGCAGGCGTTTCTGAAGGGAGAGACACGCCAACCGTGAGTGCTTGTAACTTCTTTGTTAAACTCTAGTGGTATTTCTACTGTTCACACAGCGTTAATAAGTGAGTGTGCTGCCTACAGCTCGGTTCTTTCGATCTGAGCTGAATACAGT
The DNA here is from genome assembly GCF_026419965.1 of Kogia breviceps. Classification (NCBI taxonomy): domain Eukaryota; kingdom Metazoa; phylum Chordata; class Mammalia; order Artiodactyla; family Physeteridae; genus Kogia; species Kogia breviceps. Next base: position 13,131,409 of record NC_081319.1, on the reverse strand, counting down.
TGTCTAGTCTGGCTTACACTTAAACTGGCTTTCTTTTTCATGGTCGAGGTTCAGCCCGTTCCTACGCAGTTGTTCGGGGCACAAAGATAAACAGGGCCGGCCGCCTTCTTGATTTCGGAGTGTTTCCCCTTTAAAGGAGACAACATTTTTAAATAATAAGCGATAGAATGCCACAGAAGGTACTTGGGGAGGATAAGACTTCCTGGTGGCAAAGAGCCGAGATTTAGAAGCTAAACTGTCTACAAGATGGAAAAAAATGGAAAGGGCTTGTCCATCAGAGAAAGCTTCCGCCGCGGTTTGGAGGGATGAGGGACATGGTAGTTGTGATACAGGGGTGCTTCCCAGGGACATGGCTGGAGAGCTAAGGAGAAGCCAAGTCAGAGGGGACTTTGTTTTAAAAGGAGCTTGAACTTTAAGGTGCTGGAGTTATTTAAGGGTTTTGTGCAGGGGTGATCTAGGTAGATGTGCTTCTGCTGAGATGCTTCCAAGTCAAGGAAATACCGGAGGCCAGGATACTGTGAGGCTGCTGCGTTGGTCGGTCGTAGCTGAGTTATAATGCAGACGGTAGTGTGGACAAAGAATGAGAATGTTTGGGGGGAAAATGAGAAATGTGCTCCTGTTCAACGTGCAGACAATTCACTATCAATTCTGTTCGGCGTTTCTCGTTCTGAACTGCATTTACATTCATATCTGTTACCTAAAAGGGGGATCCTGGGGGGAAAAACAAGGTTAATTCTTTAAAAAGAAATAGTTTGTGAAAACTTGGTACTCTGGAACTCGGTCTGTAGGCTGTGGAAGCAGGAATAGCAGCTGCACCGGGGTCGTCACGGAGACCTTTGGGCTGACACGAAGTCCTATTCTAATTAGGTTTTTCACCTTTAGCCGTGCCCTCAAAGACTGTTTTCGGTTCTCCGTTCTCGCTTCCAGATAGCTACTTTTTCTTTAACAAATTAGCACCTAAGGATTGTTAATTCCACCAGCAGATGGTCCTGACACATACAAGCCTCCCCCATGAAAACGTTTGGATTTTTCATCAGGATGTTCTCGGCCCGCACGGAGTTCCTCCCCGTACTGCAATCATTAGCGTCAGGCCTTAAGGCATTTCGGTGAAGGCTCAGGTGGCCGAGGTCTTGGCGAAATGCCCTTCCCCCTCTGGTCTCCCCGGCGCGTCCCCTGCCGCGCTCAGCGCTTCGCAAACACTAAATTTCAGATGGGGCTGAAATGCTTATTGGAAAGGCTGTCGTTCAGAACCACTGTGTGTTCTGAGCCTGTGACCGTGAAGGGTCTGGGGAGGATGGTGGCTGTCCACCGTGTCCTTGTGGGAGATGGGAAGGGGTGGGTGCCTACATCTCAGCAACCTGCTGACGAGGGCATTTGCTGTGAAGCGTTCACACTCCGATTTGCCAGGACAGGGCAGTGAAAACAGGACCCACCACTCAAAACCCAAGTCCTTTTTTATAGTAATTTACACATTGCAGCATAGCCACACCATCCGCAGAAAGAGACCCAGGCTACACCAGCCAGATGGCCAGGCACCCGAGAGCCTCCTGGTTATATCCAGTCATGTTCTCACTAGACACCCGTCTTCTTCTCCGTGCTTTCCATGTAGACCTTGATGATCTCTGCCAAATAGCATTCAGTTCCAACTGTTTGCGAGGAGCTGTGCCGGGGTGGGAGTGGGAAGAGGGTTTAAGAGGCTCCAAGAAGCATTCATCCCTTGTAAGAGTCAGGGACTGTCGCAGAGGCTGCAGATAAAAATGCATTTCACAGGAGCTCATCGTCCTGGATGGCCCATCCTACAGCACAGCCTCTCCAAGAGGGGGGCTGAGGCCCAGCAAGAGGCGTCAGAAGCAGGACCAAGCAAGCTCTGCTTTGGAAGCTTTCACGTAGGAGGAGACGTGGGGTACACGTTCCCAAAGACTGAGTGTGAGTTCCACAAGCCAGAAAAGGAAGGGCCTAACCCTCTAGGGAGACACATGGGCTGCTCTCTGCTGCCCTGACACTCATATCCCCATATCAGGTGGTGGGTCGGGCCCAGTACCAGGGTGACGTCTGCTACTGAGGTGGAGGCAGGTGGTGGGTGTGAAGCCAGCACCTCACCAAACAGAAAGAACTGGCCACACTGGGGACAGCTCTCTCCTTGTCGTCCAGCCTCCTAGGCAGAGGCAGTTTTCACAGTCCTAGGTTTCCGGCCCCCAGTTTGAAAGAGGTCACATGTGGAGTAGTAAGTCGAAAAAGGGGTAGGGTTTTTGTTGGGTTTTTTGGGGTTTTTTTTTTTTTTTTTGCAGGGCTCTGCCTGCAACAAAACAGTTGGTTTTCAAATTTTGATATTCACCAGAATCACCCGGAGCAGCTGTTCTCAAAGTGGGGTCAGGAGATCAGCATCACCTGAGAGCTTGGGAGAAAGCAGATTCTCAGACCCGCCCCCACCCCCGGACCTACTCGGCACAAGCTCTGATCTGCTTTAAGGACCCTGCCAGGTGATTCTGATGTGCTCAAGTTTGAGAATGCCTAGCCTAAGACTCTTACAGATTCCTAAATCCCATTCACAGAGCTTCTTGATCAGGCGATCAGATATTGTGCCAGTCATTGCAGCCGTGCCCTCCTGGTCCCAGTCCCTCAGCAGGCTTCAGCTTGTTTCCTAACCGTCCCCCCTACATTTCCGGGGTCACTAGTGCCTGTATTCAACCTCTCTCTATCCATTTCTTATCTAACATGCTCTCTGAGCCACAGTGATTGCATCTGTCAAACAGGGGCAATAGTATCACGTGTGCTTCTCAGGATTCGAGGTGATATCTGGGAAGCATCTGCTGCAGCTCTTGACATTTGGTGTCTTAGCTCAGGCTGCTGTAACAAAGCACCACAGTCTGGGGGGCTTATAAACATCAGAAATTTAGATTTCAAAGTTTTGCAGGCTGGAAGTCCCAGATCAAGGTGTCAGCATGCTGGGGTTCTGGTGAGAGTCCTCTTCCTGGTTGCAGAAGGCCGACTTCTCATGTCATCACATGGGGGAAGAATTACTTGGCATCCCTTTGTAAGAGCGCTAATCCCATTCATGAGCATTCCAACCTAGTCACCTGCCCAAGGCCCCACCTCCAGATACCATCACACTGGGCTGTAGAGTTTCAACACGTGAATGGGGGGTGGGGCGCATTCAGTCCATAACTCTTGGAAATAGGCAATAACTGACAGCTGCCAGACTGCTGTCCCTACTGTCCTGGGCCCAGGTCCCTGCTATTTGCAGTGGATGGTTATCAGGAAAACAACCCCTGTGGACTTCCCAGTGGTTAAGAATCCACCTGCCAGTGCAGGGGACATGGGTTCGAGCCCTGGTCCGGGAAGATTCCACGTGTCGCGGAGCAGCTAGGCCCATGTACCTAGAGCCCATGCTCCGCAATGAGAAGCCTGCGCAGCGCAGTGAAGAGTAGCCCACCCTCGTTGCAACTAGAGAAAAGCCCGTGTGCAGCGACGAGGACCCAACACAACCAAAAAAAAAAAAAAAAGGAACACAACCCCTGGAAGTATTTGGTAGTCAACATGCCCCATTCCTCGATCAGACTGACTAATAAATCAACCGTGAAAAGCAGGTAAAGAGTCTTCCATGGTGGAGGTTCGTTCTGAGCGCTGTGACCTTTCCCGGTCCTAAGCTTCCTGCTCCAGGGCCGTGTACAGTCAGCACTGTTGGGACCCCTTCAAGTACCAACTGTCCCTCCTAATCCCTCTCTGCCCAGGCCACACCTGTACTTGGTTCTGCCTGCAGCCCATGGCCCATCACAAGGGCCACCGATCTAGCTGCAGACTCGTACAGGAGGATGTTAGAGGAGGGATTCCTGTCTAGATTGGCATGTTTGTTGGGACACCTGTAGGGCCCCCTCCAAACCCCCAAGGCCGGCGTTGACCCGGCAGTACTTGACCAGCTGCCCGACTGGCTGCTCTGCAGTCTTTGCAAGCAGACGCCTTCTCAGAAAATTCATTCTTAATTAAGCGATCCCCTTCCAGCGCAGTTCCACCCAATGCTTTGCTCAGTATACTCCCAGAATATCAAGGCTAGCTTTAAGAATATAATCTCCAGACAAAATCCCGTCCCCTCCTTTGGTGTGGACTGATACGTTAGCTTCTTATGTTTTGAAATTAGTTTGCCTCAAATGATGCTAACTTGATTGTGTCCATAGAACTTGAGATTCTCTCCCTCTCTCTCTCCCTCTCTATCCCTCCCTCTCCCTCCCTCCCTCTCCCTCCCTGTCCCTGTCCCTGTCCCTCTCTCACGCGCACACACACACACACACACACACACACACACAACTTGAAAGAAAAAGTATTCCAGAACTCAGAATAAAAACACCATGGCTCCCACTTGCTTTAGGGAAGATAGTCTTCAATCCAAGTTCCCTATTCACTCCAGGATGGTGCAAAATGCTTTCTTCCTGAGATTTTAGCTGATCGTTACTACTGGCAGCTGAACCAGTCGATCTGGCACTACCAGAGTAAACACAGTTGATAACTGTCGCGCGCAGAAGTGTTTGAGGTGAGTGATGCAGATCAGGAGGCTGGCAGGTGAGGAGGTGCTGCCCTGTGCAGAGATCAGACCTGGCAGGACAGTCAGATGAATCAGTCAACCTGTGTGAGTTAGGGATTTGTCTGGGTGTTTTTCCTCTTGCAGCTAAATTGAGCGTCCGGTAAACTCCAAACTTCTCTTAGTCAAGAAACAGTTGTTCCCATTCTTATCCCTGGGGCTCCTGAGCGTGAGTTGGTTTATTTATTTATTTATTTTTTTGCGGTACGCGGGCCTCTCACCGTCGTGGCCTCTCCCGTTGCGGAGCGCAGGCTCCGGATGCGCAGGCTCAGCGGCCATGGCTCACGGGCCCAGCCGCTCCGCATCATGTGGGATCCTCCCGGACCAGGGCACGAACCCGCGTCCCCTGCACCGGCAGGCGGACTCCCAACCACTGCGCCACCAGGGAAGCCGCATGAGTTGGTGTTGACAATGCTCCCGGTGCAGTCAAAACACGGAGTCCTCCAGGGTCTCAGATCCAGCCTCCTCCGCGTGGCTTATGACTTCAATTTCTGTTTCACTGGAACCGGTTTTCTGCAAAACAAAGCACCCTTCCTTAGATGTCTTTTAGAGAACTTTGAGTCTTTGAATTTCTTTACAATTGGTTTCAAGTCCGTTTTGCTTATGAAAATAGTAAACGGTCCCTGAAGAAAATATGGAAAATAAGTAGGAAGAAAACCAAAAAATAGTGATGAACTTAACTCCCAAGCACCAGCCCACTGTTTGTTTTCAGCCCTTTTTTCTAGACAGTTATCTTTACAGTTATTTGAAGAGCTTTATAAGTGGATTTCTTTCTGCGTAGCATCACATCCTATTTTAAATTACAAACAGCCAGCCCTCGGTATCCACAAGCTTCACCCTTTTACATAATGGACTCGAGTGTCTGCGGATGTTGGTGCTGCCGGGTCTGCTGGAACCGTGCTCCCTGCAGATGCTGAGGGGTGACTGTATGTTCTTTGGCTGCTTCATTTTGAAGAGTTGCATCGTAGGCCATCCACAGTTGAGTATAGTCTCCCCTTAAACAGGGGTATTATGTCTAGTTTTGGCTATTATAAATAATGCTGATACCAATTACAAAATTCATGACCAATAAAATGCCTCCTGTAAGAGGCTGTATTCCTTGACCCCCTTTACTCATTCAGCACTTCTTTTTCCTGTTTTTTTAAGTGAAGTATAGTTGATTTACAGTGTTGTACTGGTCTCTGCCGGCCAGCAAAGTGACTCAGTTCTACACATATATATTATTTTTTTATATTCTTTTCCATTATGGTTTATCACAGGATATTGAATATAGTGTTCTGTGCTATGCAGTAGGACCTTGTTGTTTTTCCATCCTATATACAGTAGTTTGCATCTGCCACCCCCAATCTCCCAGCCCATCCCTCCCCCCCACCCCACCCTTGACAGCCACATGTCTGTTTTCTGTGTCTGTGAGTCTGTTTCTGTTTTGTAGATAGGTTCATTTGTGCCATATTTTAGATTCCACATATAAGTGATATTATATGGTATTAGTCTTTCTCTGTCTGACTGACTTCACTTAGTATGATCATCTCTAGTTGCATCCATGTTGCTGCCAATGGCATTATTGCATTCTTTTTGGCTGAGTACTATTCCATTGTACTGTATATACGTATCACGTCTTCTTTATCCACTCATCTATCGCTGGACGTTTAGGTTGTTTCCATGTCTTGGCTGTTGTGATCAGTGCTGCTGTGAACACAGGGGTGCATGTATCTTTTTGAATTATAGTTTTGTCCAGGAGTGGGATTGCTGGATCATATGGTAGTTCTATTTTTAGTTTTCTGAGGAACCTCCATACTCTTTTCCATAGTGGCTGCACCAACTTACATTCCCACCAACAATGTAGGAATCATTCCACGCTTTTGTTTTGTTGGCTGCGCTGGGTCTTAGTTGCAGCACGTGGGATGTTTTTTAGTTGTGGCACGTGGGCTCTCAGTTGCAGCATGCATGTGGGATCCAGTTCCCTGACCAGCGATTGGACCCGGGTCCCCTGCATTGGGAGCATGGAGTCTTAACCACTGCACTGCCAGGGAAGTCCCAGCACAGTTTTTGCACTGGACACCACGTGATGCATTGAATATGCAGTGATGAACACGGCAGCTGTGCTCTCTGCCTTATGTACTTTTAATAGGTTGTTGTCTACTTAATCTCAGAAGGAACCCTCTCCGGTTACCAGCGTAGAAACAAAGAATGGCTGGAAACCAGTCTGTAACAAATGGAAAGCTCAGAATAAGAGTTTTTCAGCGAGTCTTTTTTATCACTAAAAAGCTCACCCCCTCCTTCCTCCCTCCCTGTCCTCCCACCAGAACCTGTCTCTTGAACGTTACGGAACAATTTCTCACTCAGGCCTGGACAAGCAAAATATGCTTAACAGCCTCTCTGGGTTGGCAGCTACCCTCTGAATCCCAGGATTCTGGGCACCAACATCAAGCTTGGAGGTGTGAGCGGTGATGAAAAGCACAGGGTTTCCTTTCCCACCAGCGGGAGGCTTCCCGGCGGTCTGCCCATAACTCTCATGGGCCCCCTCTTGTCCTTGAAGCAAAGCCCCCGAAAGTGGGTTGCACAGGCTCTGCCTTTGAAGGTAGAGGCTGGGGCACTGCCACACGTGGCCCAGCTGTGGTCAGCTCTGTACTGAGGCACCTAGTCCTCCAAGTGGAGGTGGTAGAACTGAGAGCAGGAGGTGACCCTTCATTTCCCCAATTCTCCCTGTTCAGCCCCTCCACCCTGCGGCCCTCCCACCCCACCCCGTCCCTCTCGCTGATCTGTTTTTCCTGACCCGCTGCAGCGTGAGAGGAGAGTGCGTTGTCCGGAAGAGCTTGGTAGTGATGGGTTTTGACATGAATCCTTTGCTTATTCTGAAACCAGCCTGTCTGCCCCAAGAGTTGTTTTGCACTCATGACTTGATTTTTTGGGGGGCTGCATCGGGTCTTAGCTGTGCAGGCTTCTCTCTAGTTTTGGCGTGTGGGTTTTCTCTTCTCTAGCTGTGGCTTACAGGCTCCAGGGCATGTGGGCTCTGTAGTTGGCGGCACATGGGCTCTCTAGTTGAGGCGCTGACCTCAGGAGTTGTGGCGCTGGCTTTGTTGCCTCGTGGCATGTGGGATCTTAGTTCCCCAACCAGGGATCAAAGCCACGTGCCTCGCACTGGAAGGCGGATTCTTTACCACTGAACCACCAGGGAAATCCCCATGACTTGATTTTAATTAACAACAAATCCCAAACTTACACAGTAAGCTGTTAAGCCAGTTTCTTTTACCAGCCTCCGAATGTGCAAGGACGTCTTTGCGGGCTGTGAAGGGACGTGAGATAGCAGCACTAGGATGTGCTATGAAGAGGCTGGGACAGATGCCTTGAGTCTGCTGCTTACACCACAGGCGCTTTCCAGGCATGAGCGTGCCGGATCCAGGAGGGATCCACAGCACGAAATCACAGGAAGAGAAACAAGTTCCACGGTGGGGCACACTTTCCTTCCAGAAAAGCTACGGGTTAGCAAGAGCAAGCTGGCGGTCCCCCTGATAAAGGAGACCACGAGGGTGGAACTGAGGGTAGGGGTGACTCTTGGGCCAGCCTCGATTCTCTGCTTCAGTAGGTCAGTAACTGTCATCCGCCAAGTCAGCCCAGACACCCGAACTGCAAACTCTAAAGAAAGGTCACCGCTTACTGCAGTGATCCATTTTGGTGAGTGAGTGACCGACCCAGATGCCCCTACAACCAGTCACCAGTTGACTCGTCCTACCGTGAGTAACTTTATCAGAGAGAAAATGAAATTTGTTGAGAAAATGGCTTGATGAGGGTCTGCAGTGTGCAGCGTGTGGGCCGAGTCTGGCTCGTTGCCTGATTTTGTAAATAAAGTTTTATTGGCCAGAGCCATTTGCATACTGTCTGTGCATGTTTTCCCACTACAGTGGCGGTGTGATAAAGCATTTGGCCCTTGAATGTTTACTAGCTGGCTCTTTACAGAAAGTCGGCCAGCCCCTCATCTAAGTAACCATTCAGTTTAAGGACAGGTTTGACAAGCAACCTGCAATACACTGAACATCACAAGACCTTGCTGACAAAAATTAAAGAAAACCTACAAAAATAAGGTGAGATGTCATGTTTACAGATCGGAAGACTCATTATGTTTAAGATGTCGCTTCTCCCCAAATGCACCTATAATACAAGACAATCCGGATCAGGATCCCAGCACAGCAGCTTTTTTTTGTTGAAATTGATAAACTGGCTCTAAAATTTATGTGGAAATAAAAAGGACCTAGAATAACCAAAACAACTGTGAACAGTCATGTTTGGGAGCCTTACACTACCTGGCCTCCAAGTCTACAACAAAGCTGTGGTCATCAAGACAGTATTATATTAGCATCAGGATAGACAGGTAGATCAATGAAACCTAATAGTCCAGAAATAGACACAGATATACATGGATGACTTATTTTCATCGAAGATGCCAAGGCATTTCACTAGGGAAAGGATGACTTCTACCATGTGATGCTAGAACAATTGGATGCCATTGGTACGTGAGCGTTCAGTTAAGCCTAAGTGCCCTGAATGGTTAACAGCGCCTAAGAAAACGTATTTGGGGAAATCATTTGCCTTTTCTATGGTTCTTTATACTAAGGAACTAGGAAAAATCCCGCTGAAAAACTTTACTGATTGGGGTACCCACGTGTACAAGCATTGACTGTTAGAACGTCAGAGCTAAACAGGTCATTGGACCATCTCATCTGTGCCCCTTACTGTGCGGAAGTGGAAGTCGGGGCCCATGGGGTTGAAGGAATTGCCAAGGTCAGTTGAGAGCTGGGTGATAGAAAATAAAAGTTCAAGTCTGACTGGTGAGGACACTCATAACTGAGCAGGACCCTTGCAATATTCAAAGACTGTAACGAACATATATTAAAACAAACAGCCGAAGCAACATGAAGGCACCTGGCCTCCTGGGTAAAGACCCTGCCTTGTAACATGGAAAACGAATGACCCAGTGACAGATCCCGGGGGACCCAACCCTGGGCAGATATGACTTATCATAAGAACCTTCAATAGTACCTCATAGTTGACGGTTACAAAGAAGTCTTTAATATTGCTCTTTGGTGCGGGAACAGGTGGAAACAACTTGGTCCACAAGTGGCATCTGAAAACAGAGTAACGGAGGGAAATGGATAAGCAAGAACAGCCTTGCTTGTCCTTAAATGTCTACTCTAAAAATTGACCTAGTTAATCCCTGGACCTGCTGTTTTATAAATTCAAAATCTTCATTGACTAAGACTGACAAATATCTACACTGTAATAATAGTTGAAGACCTTGTGGGTACTGCAAGGCTCTGATGTGACTTCTGGATCATCCAAGAAAGGCAGAACGGCAGTTGCTTCATGTTGGTGCGTGTTACCAGGCCTGATTTCTGCAAATGATGTACATCAAGCGCGTGGGGCCCCAGGACTACCCTTGACGCTGGTACGCGGCCCCTTCCCCGAGGCACCAGCTCCCAGGGTTTACTGTCTTTTTCCTCTCCTTTGAGCTGCCAACCGCCCCCCAGCCTATAGATGCCATCTGATAAGACATTTATAATAGTGAAGCTGTTTAAAATAAAAGTCACTTTCTAAATTATGAAAAAGCTAAGACAGAACACGTTCTGCAGCCTCCTTAGTGGCACTTGGCCTTCCTGGACGCCAGAAGGGGTGAGAGTTCTTATGGGGCCGTTTGCAAGCTCTAGGTTTGGCCACCAAATCTGCACGACACTTCCAGAATCTGTGTCTGACCTGGGAACGATCAGCCGGTAAGGGACTGGATGACCGAAGGGCCAGGGCAGGAGTTGGTACCTCATAATTGGGTCTCATAACAAAGGAGGCACCATAGTGAGTTCAGCATCCAATAGGATGCCTCCCTTTACCCGAGACGTCACGAGCATGCCCCGGGGCCTCAACAGAGGCAACCAAGTACGGAGTGGAAGGCAGTCAGGGCGTCAGAAAAACACAAATGTAAAAGCCTTCATAGAGGGACTTCCCTGGCATTCCTGTGGTTAAGAATCCACACTTCCACTGGAGGGAGCACGGGGTTGGTGCCTGGTTGGGGAACTAAGATCTCTCATGCCACGCTGTGCAGCCAAAAAAAAATCCTTCACGGAGGTGACTAGACGGTTGGCAAATTCAGGACGGGGGCATCTAATGACTGAGGGCTGTGTTATGCTCTGTGTCCAGTTTCTGTAAATCACCTACTGTTTCCAAGTTGTTTACTTGGTCCACACTCATCTTGGAAAGGCTGTCCAGGAAGACACAAAAATGTCGTAAATTCCACCTGACAACAAGAACCCTCCATCCAGTGGATGCATGGCCAGAAGGTAAACATCTAATATTTAGATCCCAGAGAAAGCACCCAAATAAAAAGAATACCTACATTCTGCAGATGAGTGAGAAAATTAACAAGATAAAGCAGATGGTCACCGTAGCTGCAATAAGGAACCATTTTGTCCAGGGAGTCTGCTCATCCTTTCCTAATGGAAAAAACAAACAAACAAAAAAGCAAAATGAATCAGAACTAGAATCATCAGCAGAAAAGAGAGATGGCTACACTAGGGCATAAGGGGGCTTGGGTTTGAGCTGACGGTGCTGGGTGATGCTGGGAAGGTAGCTTAACCTCCGCGAGCTTTAGATTTCTCAGCTGTAAAATGGGGCAGGGAGAGTCCGTCTCACAAAATTGCTACAAGAGTGAAATGAAATAACGGCGATGGCAATGAGGCCACTTTTAATCTTGAGGCATTATTTACTCAGTGAGCAGATATTTATGGAGTATATTCTAGGTAATATGCCAGCTGGCTCTTGGAGCTTAGCAGCTTTTGGTGACTACTAAGGTTTTTAGATGAAAAAGGTACAAAAATGTAAGCCTACTCAGTAACCTAATTGCAGTACAATCGAAACATTTTACAAAGTTGGACTTTTAGAGGAAATACGGTGTGGGATAATAATACTCATACAGTTCACAACAAAGGTATCAGACTCGGTTGTAAGTTTACAATCTGAATTATCCTCACAGCACCTCTTAGGATCATACCTGTTTCACAGATGGGAACGTAGATGCTAACTTGATTCAGTACAGAAAGTATAAATATGCCACATGCTGCCCGACTATCTAGATAAATTTGCTTCTAATCTATACTCAAGGATAGATTCTTCTGTGGGCTTTGATGATAGCTTTGGGGTGTGTGTGATTTTTTTTTTTTTTTAAGGTACTGGAAATACCTTCAAGAAAAGCCCAAGGCCATTTACCAAATGGTGTTTAAAGGGTAACCCGCTTGCTAGACTGTCTGATTCATTTTTAGAGAAGAATGCAAATCTTGAGTTATCTCCCTGAATGCATGGGTCCTTTCCGTGTTCATTCATGCCTTTATTCACCCATTTAGCCAATATTTATTGGGCTCCTATTATGTGTGGGACATTATACACGTTGCTGGGAGACAGCGTTAAAAGAAGGCATGTGAACCCTCCCTTCCTGCAGTTGAGGGAAGAAGTCGATAAGCAAATAAAGACACAGATAACTTAGTGACGGCAGCTCTAAGTACAGAGGTGAGATATACACCCCACAACAGGAGAAGCAGGTCGTAATCCTCGGTTTGCCATTAACGGTTTCTATTATAAAATGAGAAGTGAATGTAAGTGGAATTTTCAAGTCCCTTGTAAATATCTTAAGACTTCCCAAAGCCCCCAAAATACTTAAAAACTCAAATCTTTCCAGGTATCAGGATGGAGAGATGTCTTGAGGATTTAATGCTAGTGATTCCAATGTTGGCTTGATCTTGTGCACTTTTTTTGTTTGTTCTTCTGGCCTCCTGAGAACTCTTACCTGAGGTTTATCTTCTACCTCCCAAAAGCTTTAATCTCTCCTCCTTCATCTCTTCCCTTCTGCTTTCAAATATTCACAGAGTCCTTTATCTTGAATAAGCCATTACTTTGCCATCTCTCCCAACTATCATCCAATGCCTCCTTGCTTTATTTCCCAGCCTCATTTCTTGAATAAGGGTTTCAGGCAGCTTCATTTCCCCATCTCAGAAAGCACTTTAAAAATTTGCTGGTGGCTTCCTCCTGGTTGAAGCCAAAGGATGGTCAGTTTCTTTTTCCAACTTTATTTTTCCTGACCTCCCTCCTGAATTTCAGATTTGATGGTTGCACCCACCTGGAAACCAAGCCACTGGCTCCTTTACCCCAATACTCCTCTTCTTCAATATCATTTCCTTCCCCCCTTTTAAATTTCAGCTGCCCCTCACTGCTCAGCCTTAACCTTTTGGTATTTTCCACTATGGTCTATTCTTTGAACTTTGAAATGTTTGTCGAGCACAGCTTCATCTTTTAGTTCCATGGCATCCTCTCCCGAGTCTTTGTCCCTGCCAGCTCCCGGTCTGGATCTGAGACTGCCTGTAGGTGGAGCCCACTGGGATGTGTCTCAAAGCTGACAACATTCAAAACCAAACTCACACCCTTCTTCACATCGAAACAACTTCCCTCATAACTTCCCCATTCTCATCTCCCCTCTTCCAAGGTCCCAAACTGGAATCCTTGCAAGGCACTTGGATTCTCCTCTTTCTCTGTAGCCCCTCCCTCCTTTCCTCATCCACTTGTTTTACACCAGTACGTCACACCCAACCATAAATGCAAGAGAACCAGCCATTTGTATACACGTATCCCCTCCCTTTTGGATATCCCTCCCATCCAGGTCACCACAGAGCCCTGAGTGGGGTTCCCCGTGCTCTACAGCAGGCCCTCGCTGCTTATCTGTTTCGTACCCAGTGGCGTGTATATGTCCATCGCAACCTCCCAATTCATTCCACCTCCCCTGTCTCCCCGCCACCGGTGTCCACACGTTTGTGCTCTACATCTATGTCTCTTATTTCTGCTTTGCAAATAGGTTCAACCGTACCATCATAAATGCAAGATATGCATGCTTTTGTCTCATGACTTTGCCTTGTCTGGAAACCTGGGTTCTATTCTTAGCTTGTTGTGAAGGTGGCTGTTCTGGGCCTCAGTTTCGTCATCTGCAAAAATGAGGAAGTTGATCTCTGACCCTTAAGAATGCTCTCAATCCAGCACATTTTTTAGTACCCCCTGACCCAATCCACGGCATTGTCATTTGGTGTATACTGACCTCTCACAGAATTGACTGTAGTGTATTTTCATTGGTGAAAGTTGGAGAATTGTAGAAAAGAACCAAAAATAAAAGTTATCAGAAACCAGCAGTCACCAATAGCTTGTCTTCTATCCATGTTTTGACATTCCCTTTTTAGGAACGAGACACTCGGCGGCGTGCTCCCCTTGCACTGTCACTTGAATTCTCACAGCAGGGCTTCAGGGTGGGCGCTGCTGCCCTAGTTTGATGGATGGAGGAGCTGTCGCAGAGCAGGGTGGAGGGGTCAGCTGAGGGCCACAGCTAGTAGCTGGGGGTGAAGCCCAGGTCGTGCTGAGCAGACGTGCTCTTAACCACGGTGCCGGGACCCCGTTCCCCTGCCAACCGCCCCCAAACCCAGGACCCGCTGCATGGCAGGCGCTTCACAGAACACATCCTAACCATTTCTCTGTCACGGGACACCCTCCCGAGCGTCCTCTTCCCAGCTGGATGCCACTGCCCTCCAAGGCAGCCCTGTTTTGTTGTTGTGTCTCAGCTGTTGGGCGTGGCTGGGTTTGCAGCCTGTGTCTCCAGTACAAGGGGGCTGCCTTGTAAGCCACCACTCCTCCTGATGTTCCCTAGGCTCTAGCCAGGACTGAACCCCTTTATTTAAAATCTCTGGCCATGGTGTTGAAATAGAAGTTTCACGTATTTATAGCTGTTTTACAAACAGGTGGTAGCCACACTTTGGCTCTCTGAGGCTCTGCTTTTCATCATTTTACAAACCTTTTATTGTCTCAAATCCCATAGACACTCACTGGTTGTAGGATTAGTATTCAGTTTTCTGGATTGTCACCGAGTGTCCCGTTAAACCTAGTTTTTACTGCACTTGCACGTAGCTAATATAAAGAGCAACTGGGACGAACTAGTACCGTGACATCAAATACCAGCTCGCTTTATTTCCCACTCTGATTTCCTGCATAAGGGGTTCTGCCTGCCTCATTGCCCCACCTCTGAAACTCACTGTAGCACACTCTGAACCATTATGCAAGTCCCGTAACAAGTACCTTCAGAAACTCTAGGCTCATATACATGGAACATAAATGTAGCAAGGGTTACGCCAGTAGCAAAATTATTCCTGTTTACAAGTAGGTTAAACAGGTGAAGCTTGAGTCCTGCAGAGAGAACGAGTGGTGTTATCAGTATTATCAGGGTGGCACACTGGGTCCCGTTGGTGTCTCAAATTGTGCAATTAATTCTCTGCAGGCTGGTATGTCAGGTCCTGATAAAAGTGCCGTTCACTTCTGAGCGTGCTTACACAAACCTTTTCAGTTAAACCACTCGCTAGCTGTTCACTTGAGCGCTCACATTGATAAGTGAAGATTCTCTCTGAATTAACAAAACCTCTTTGGAGAGGCAACTGATCTTATTTCTTTTGATCAAAAAAAAGTTAGTGGTGCATGCAAGGTACTATGTGGAAAGCAAAGCCGCCGTCACTGCCTGGAGGAAGGGGGCACATGAGTCATTGCTCCCCGCCTGGTTTCTGCCGTGTCCCACCTTGCTTCAGAACTACTCCCCTACCGCCACCTGAGAACAGAGCTAAGCCCCCAGACAGCAGAGCCGAGGTCAGCTTTACTGCAAAGAAAGCCTAAACTGGCAGGTAAATTCAGTGCAAGAAAAAGGTTTCACATGTTCACTACCAAATGGAAATTGATTGGGGATATCTACTGTTACGTTATTTATTCATGCAAAAACGAAGTTGAGAGTCAATTATGTAAGTAAAATGAATTAAAGACAGCACCTCCTCTGATTTCACTGAAGGTAGAACAGGGGTACATTTCCCACTGACAGTGTATATCCTTCTGCTCAAAATGATTAAGAATTTTAATTCTGTAGCAGTTGGGAGGCCCCTCGGTACATCATTAATTTGAATTCTGGGGTCTCTGACGTTGGACATTTTCTTTTTTTTTTTGCGGTACGCGGGCCTCTCTCTGCCGTGGCCTCTCCTATTGCAGAGCACAGGCTCCGGACGCGCAGGCCCAGCGGCCATGGCTCACGGGCCCAGCCGCTCCGCGGCACGTGGGATCCTCCCGGACCGGGGCATGAACCCGTGTCCCCTGCATCGGCCGGCGGACTCTCAACCACTGCGCCACCAGGAAAGCCCTGGACACTTTTTTAAGAACAAGTGTTTCAAGGTAACTTGAATCTTTTCTCTGACTCAAGAATGAGTTTTCTGCCGTTAAAACGGAAGCCACAGATGTTTCGATTCAAGAGATTGATGGGCACCACTGTTTGGTTATGCAGAGATGAGCTTTAGAAAGACGAAGTCACAAAGCCTGTCCTGCCAAGGAGAAGCAGCCCTTCAGACTCTGCACCTCATTTTAGGACGTTCTCCCAATATCGACAACTTGGAGCATTTGGGAGCTCAGCTGTCTGGTTTCTCGGTGACCTTGGCTTCCTCAGTTTCTGACGTCTTGACCATTTAACCTTGAGAATTAGCCAGCTAATGAAAATTCTGCTCGTGCTGTATGTCCTGGGAGTGCATGGTGGGGAAGGGACGGAGGGCGAGGAAGAGCATGGCGGTTAAAGAGAAGCAGGCCCTGACCTAGTCCCAGCTCTGCCTCTGGCTGCCCTCAGAGCTTTGTCAAATCGTTTTCCTCCTGGTGCTGCAGCCCCACTTGTTCTAGAATTGTATGATCTTTGTAGTTCAGACTAATAACTCTTAGAAGGCCGATTTGGTTTGGAGGCTTGTTCCACCCTTAAGCTGTTCATACAAGTATGGCTTTTAGGGATTCCTCATTGCATTTGAATCTAATTTCAGACTCAACAATAGGTTCTGCAGGAAAAGAGCTCAGTAAATTGACGGGGCTCTTCCAGTGAGGCAGCCGTACTCTGTGAAACCAGCAGGCGCTAGGAGGAGTTCTGAGGGCACTGACAGGGCTGGATAACTGAGAGGATGCAGGTGCATTCGTCTACGAGGCCTCCTGTACTTAGGTCTCTCATTAGAGCAGGAGGCCGCGGCGTGGTCTGTGAAGGGACCCGCCAAGCCGGTCACAGGCTCACAATGCAAGCAGAAATCATAAGCGAGCCCTTTGGGTGGGTGAGCTTTCTAAGGCAGCTGTCAAGTGGATTGTGGGAGGGTTTTTTTTTTTTAGGGAAAAAAGATCCCTTTACCTGATTTCGGGAGAGTGAAAGAGAGGGTTCGGCGAATGCAGCCTCAGTGGACAGAACATAGGTAGTCCAGGGTCCAGAGCAAAATGCACAAAACGTGTTGTGTGTTCATCTGGGGAAATTGGGCTCAATGACCCCAAATATGGAAAGGACATGGAGGTGCTTGGGATGGGGTGTATGTGTAGGTGTACCCTCACGCGCTCAGGATTCCCTAGAGGGATCACTCCCGTACTGTTGGTCTGCATTTGTCCCCAGTAGGACACGACTTGATGAAACTAAATAGAGAAACTCCTCTTTGCCGTCTTCTTCTTCTCTGCAGACTTTTGCACACAGCACCAAGTGGTGTGTGCTTTCTGGGGCCCTAGGCAACCCAGAACTTTCTTCCCTGTAAGGGGTTTGCTGGCCCTGTTCTACCAACCTGCTAAAGCAACTGAAAGCTGGCTGCAGAGGCTGCAGTCTTCACATAGAAGTAAGAAACAGGGGTGAAGCGCTTTCATCCTGGTTCTGCCGCTTACAACAGAGGTGACCCCGGGCAGGGAGCCCTCAGGAGCTTCCATCAGCTGCTTGTTCAATGGGGGTAAGAACTGGCTGAGTTATTTCTGTAAAGTGATTGGCCCGGTACTAGTTCACAGTAGGTGTTCGGTGAATGCTATTATAACTGGGATTACGATTAAACACATTGTGTCTGCAGTTAGGCATCAAGATAATTTCCCTAAATCATCAAAGCCAGACTAAGACTGGAGCCCTTTCAGAATCCGCAGAGGGCAGAGTCATAAGCTCAGGCCTGGAGGGAAAGAAAACACCAAATACTCAAGATACTAGGGAGTAGGAAAGGGCATAAAGTGTGATGGTCCTCAGCTTCAAGGAGGTTTGTATTAAAATGAACTTCATGGACAACTCGTAAGGGGATATTTAGACTAGAGTAGCCTGAAGAGGTCAATGAAAATGTCCCCATTGCTTGGGCTCCATGGAGGCTGACCAGCTCATGAGCTGGCAGGGCACCCCTCTCACTGCCGCCAGTCTCCACAGCCGACCCTCCTGCCTCTGTCTCCCTGGCTGGCACTGTCCCCCACGGGGTGACACAGCATCACAGAAAGAGCATGGCGTGGACCCAGTCCTGTGGCTGTGTTCTAGGTCCGGGTCCATCACTTCCTAGCCCTGTCACTTGGGCTAGTTCCTTCACCCCTCTGCGTCTCTTTGCTCATCTGTAAATTAGGAAAATCCTGCGTCTGTGAAGATACTTAAGACAACATAGGTGAACACGCCAGGCACAGTGCCTGCCCCAAGAGCGGAGTCCCACCTTCCCCCCGTCATCTGGCGGGCCTGTCTCGAGGCAGAGGTCACGAGTGGGCAGTCTGGTGTGGACACCGCACCTCCAGGCGGCCGGGCCTGAAAGCACAGGGGAGCTCCCCGCCCCTGACATGTGGGGACAGAAGCTGAAGGCTCCCTGCTGGCCCTCCCTCAGGCCACGGGACTGAAGTGGCCCTGCTCCCCTGCTGGGAACGAGGACCGAGTAAGCGGTAGGGCTGCCAGGCGTGGGTCTACCAGCCTGGAAACCACAGGAGCCTGGGGAAAAGGAAACCGGATCAAAGCGGCCGCCACGTTCACCAGCCCGAAACCCCCCATTTACAAAGAAAACCCAGCTTCGTCACAAGTTGTATCACCCTCAGGGAAGCCAAGTGGGTTTTTCAAGTCACTGACTGGGTCAGCTTTTTATTCCCCGGATCAGTTTTTGTCTCTAATGAGCCAGAAGCCCCGCCGTGTCTTCACAGAAGCATTGGAATTTGCAAACTTCATTTGGAAGACCCAGGGAACGTGGCCCCGAGCCCTGTGCAGTGTCGCCCCTTCACCTTTCTCCTTCCTGGTTTTCTCCCTTTTTCATGGCAGTGTGAGGATGTAAACAGCAAGATGGTGGTGAAAGGAAAAGGAAAAGAGCGGGGTCTGAAGGTGGAGCTGGCCAAGTGGAAAGTGTCGGCGGTAGGCTGGAGGATCTCGAAGGTGACAGCTAGCCCTCCAGGTTTTGACTCCACGTGCCCTGGGGCCGGGGGGCCGGGTTTCCTCACTCATTCACAGCCCATGAATGTCAAGTCCGAGGAAAAAGGCCCCAGAGTTTCCCTGCGGGAGCCTGGCTTCCAACGCAGCCCCAGTTCTTACTTCCCGCCCTGATTTTCTGCTTCCAGCTCTTTTCATGAAGTCCTTACCGATTCTAGAATGTGTGATGTGGCTCTAAGGCTCCCCCCACCCTAAACACACACCCAAGCAAACGAACTGTGACAGAAAGCCACGGCTAGGGTTTCCTGTGAGTAACACGTCTCGAGGAAGATGCCCCGAAAGGAAGCCGCCGCTCGTGTCGACCTTGACCGCACAGCTGAGCCATCTGAGAAATGCGGTGAACTTTCCCCTACTCCCCGGGGTGTAAGTGCTACACACCTCAAGCCTAAAGCAATATATGTTTTTGGTAAATACATTTTAATTGGTACCTGGTACCATTATCGAATAGATCCTGGCATTCAGATACGGCCTTGCGCGATGTCAGGGCAAAACCCAATTGTTTGTTTGAGGGGCAGGGCCTGTGCTGGGGGGGAAGACCCGTCACTGATACGCAGGACTCAGAGCCACTGAGCCTGACCAGCAGCGCGGCTGGGTGGACGCATGTGTAACAACACTCTTTTCCACGGGGAAGGGCATTATTGTAGGAAACTTTATTTTCATTATTGCTTGTTTCCTGCATGATATTTGAGCTTCCGGGAGGGGGGAGAGAAGAGAAGATGACGGACTTGAGAAAAGGAATATCTTCTCTCAGACCAAAAACCACTCAGGAGACACCGGGTTTTGGTAAACAGGAGATGGCCCAGATAATAAGGGAACAGACGAGTCCGGAAGTTAAGAAAGTTGCAAAAGGAGGAAGAAGTGTGAAAAGTGGAAAGTTAGCCCTTCAGATAAGGCAGAGAAGGCAGCTGGTAATGAGGGCTGATAAGATGAAACTGCTCCTTCCATCTAGGAAAAAAAAAAAGAAGTATTCCATGTTCTGGAAATCCCAGTACAGGAGGGCAGAGTTTCAGGGCAGGTGAAGAGCACACTGTGACTGTCTGGACCCCCGACGGCTGCCCCTGTGCCCCTCGACTGTCCGGGGACTTGCCAGCCGGAGCAGGACAGCCGTCCTGTCTCCTCCGCCCTCCCTTTTTATCAGTCAAAACTTACTCATGTGGTGTCTCTCTCTTGATTCAATAACGCTGGGTGATGATGGGTTAATTAGTAAATTGAATCTATTCTAGTTCGCTGATTGACTCATATGTCACCTATTGGAGAATATTATCCATTAATAGCTACTTCTTGGCTGTTTGGTAACTACTGAATTATTTAATATCTCTGGGCCTCCGTTTCCCTCAAATAAAGGAGGTGGACTTAATAATGTCTAACAAAGAGGTGACAGATATGTGAGTCGGGCCTTGGTGTGAAAGTGGAAGGGGAGGGCTCCAGGGTGCCCCTTTTTAGACAAGGTAGGAGTGGAGGAAGGGTGTCTAGAGGAAGTGAATGGAGTGGGAACGCTGCCTGGTAGGCTGCAAGCTGAGAGCATTATTATTGCTGCATCCTCGCCGGGTAAGGAAGAGCCCTGTGGAATGTCCCAGAGGAGCCAGAGCTTCCTGTGATGTTTATTCATCATCCTGATGACAGTAGAGAGCCTGCACTGATTAAATTCAGTAATGATCCTAAAGTGAGCAGGGAGGTCAGTTCCAGAAAGGATGGATTTCTAAGGTGCGTGGTAATATTAATCAGCTCACCTTCATGACCAGGCTGGCAGCAGATGAAATGGGATTTGCCGTGGAGGACGGCAGTGGGGCACACCTGAGAGCAAGTGATAATGAGCCCGGTTCCAAGCTCCCAAGCTGTTATCGAGAAACTAATCATGGGGCGCCAGCTCTGAAGTGGAGAGTGAAAAATAAATTAAAAACAAGCTGAAACTCTCAGCACAGGTCAGGATCTCTCAGCCCTTTTGTTGGCGGTTGGGGAACGTGAAAGGCAGAGTAGGGGAGAACTTACAAGTGAGGAGACTCACATGTTACAGGTGAGGAAACTGAGAGCCAGAGGGGTTAGAGGTGACTGACTAGGTCGGGGGCAGCCAAACCCTGCCATGCCGGTCACCACTGTGTCCCCTGCAGGGGTGACAACAGATGAGCACGCCTTCGGTTGACCTAAATGTAATTTGAGACCCCCTCTCAACACGGCTGTGGCAGCAGTCTCCGATTAGTGGACTCATGAAGTATTATCTCCGCATCTCTAACTTCAGGCAGAGAGCGAAGCACTGGCAGAGCCACGACCGAAACCTAGAGCTCCCGATTTGTCTCTCGCTTTCTTCCGCTCTCTAAGCGCTAAACTCTCAACAGACGACACTGATGAGAATTCAAAACCCAAACGTTAAAAAATCAGAACCGGCTCCGTAGCCAAGGTTCCCACCTTGGTCTCCAAGTTAGTTAGTTAGTCCTCAAACGGAATTTTTAAAAAAGAAATAAGAAAAAAACCTCTGAAACTGTATGCGCAGTGATCTTGGGAAGACACTCAGAAATGTCCATAATTGGGGGCCAATGAGTTTTCGTTCTCTGGGGAACAACAAAGCATTAAAAAAAAAAATCCACCAAACGCGGGTCATGAAAACGAAGCTTGTGCCACAGGCATTTGAAGAAATTCACAGCCTCGTTGAAAATTCCCTGCGACGGAGTCACGTTCCTTCTGCTGGCCCCCTCTCGGGGCGTAGAGTGGATTTCGTGTGTGCAGATAAAGCGGTGTGGAAGGGGAGCCTGCGTGCGGTGGGTCTGTTTCGTCAGGTTGGGGCCTGGGCCTGGGGAGGATGCGGGCGGGAGGGGGAAAGACCGGCTTTGGCAGAAACATGAAGTAGGTGCAATTGGCCGGTTCTCAGTTCCTTTTGTCCTTTCGGTTTCCTCTCCCAGCAAGGCTTATGCTGGCCTCTGGGGCCCAGTGCGGTGATGTGGCGGCCGTGCCGTAAGGCAGTGCCGGTCGTGTCACACAGCTCTAGGGGCTCCTTTCCCCTTTGGAAACTCAGCGACTCAGTGAGACCAGTCCCCTTGCAGACTCAGAACCCAGCTCCATGTCTCGGGTCTCTCCTTGTCTCTCCCAGTCTCCCTTGGAAATCCCCCTGCTATGCCTCTGGTCTGACTTACATCCACATGGGCCCATGGGTCACTGCCCAGGAATGTCCTGCAGAGACACCCATTAGCCTCAGTGAATGAATGAAATGATAGAAAATCCTAGCATGTGCCAAAAGAAATCTCTCCTTAGGTACACCCTTCCGTGGAGCGTTAACTACCTCGTAGGATGAGGGAGATGGATATTCACGTGCTTGACCAGCCATAAGCACAGAGTTAGCTACCAGGATCCCTAAATACGTCTTTCATCTGTTCAGCTCTTTGCAGCTTGCATCGTCCCGGCCCCCATGCCATAGAGCTAAGGTCCCTGGTGCTGGAATCAGTCAACTTGGGTTTGAATTCCTTCTCCGCCATGCAGAGTTAAGAAAATGGTCTAAACTTTCGAAAGCTGTTTTCTCATCTGCAGAACAGTTTGGTGGATAGGATTAGTGAAGCGAGTGCATGTGAAGCACTTAGCACAGGGCTTGGAGGATAGTCAGCAATAAATGTTATCTGCTGTCATTGTTTGTATTTCACAATAACCTGTGAGACAGGAGAGGTGGATATTAATTATCTCCTTAGTCCTGGGAATCCACGGATGGGCAGAGAGAAGTGGTTAGTTCAAGGGTATATAGTCAGTACGTGCTAAGGCTGGCATTAAACCTGAGCTTTCTGTGGAAGACTCCAGAATTCTTCCCCCCTCTTTGTGTCCTCGTAGCTCTTATGCAGCACTTAGCCACATAGGTCTGCATCCCTAGGCTGCATGTCTGTGGCACATACATGAGATACACCAGTTGTGTTTTTAACTGGACAAGATATGCAGATAATAGCTAACACAGGGTGTGCGTGTTCTAGCATCATGGTGCAAGGCCACCTGTCCAGGTTATGGAATTGCCGTCTGACATAAGAGGAGAATGGAAATTTGCCCTTTCATTCAAAACCACCATCATCACCCTTCTCCAATCCCACAGACAGATACAATGATCGTATTATTTGCCAAGTAAGCTATAGTCAGTTTAATCATAAACAAAAACAGCTGCAGAACCAGTGCAGGAGCCCAGGTGATGCCCAGTCCTTTGGATCCTCTAGGTCTGTTATGCTGAGGGCCCAGGGCTGGATCCAGATTTTGTGGGCCCTGAGCTTATTCAGTTTGGGAATCTTCTTTATGAAATGAAACAAAAGTATAAATTCAGAATTAGGTATAGGAAAATTATAGAAATGGAGAGCAGATTAGTAGTCGACAGGGGTTAGGAATGGAGGAGAGGAGAGAGAAATGAAAGTTTAAAAAAGGGCAAAAGGAAGGACCCTTGTGGTGACATATCCATGAACCTGCACATGGGGTAACATTGCATAGAACTAATACACATGAAATCGATGCAATCTGAATAAGATCAGTGGGTTGTAGCAGTGCCGCTTTTCTGCTTGCGGTCTTATATTACAGTTTTGCAAGAAGTTACTCCTGAGAGAAACTGAGTTAAAGGCTACGTGATCTCTCTTGACATTCCTTACGACTGCATATGAATCTACAGTTATTTCAAAACAAAAAATATTAATTTGGAAAAACTGAATAGAAGTAGAACCAGGTAATCTGGAAAAAAAAAAAAAGTACTAGACTTTGGAAGGGCTCTTGCTAGTGAGAAACTTGAACACTGGGGCTTCATTGGCCTCACGGTAAATCCACCTCTGGTCACAAAGGCAGCAGACTGACAGAGGATGAGGCTCAGTAGGGATGTGAAAGCATTTCAAGACTCACAAGTGAAGGTGTAGACTTTGCAGGAGGATCTGGTATAACCACAAGTAAGGTCACTTGCTTTAAAATAGACACGAGATACTCACCCACATAAACAGGCTGGCTCCATTCACCGGAGGGTCCCACCGCCCTGCACACAGAGCTCACTGCCGCGCGCACTTGAATGGAATACTCAGAGATACCATCAATCACAGAGATGAATGTATTGGTCGTCGTTTTTTCTGTCTAAATGGGAAAAAAATAGCATTGTAAGAATCCCCGGACGCGCAATTTAAACTATGGCAGTCATCAGGATGGGAGGTCGTGTGTAAGTGATGTGACTCAGTATTCAGTGACTCATTTAAAATCAGTGAGACCCGCATCGATTAGTTTATTCTAGGCCTCTTCACTATGGAGGTGTTGGCAGTCACCCTTGGGGGGAAAGCTGTGTAGTAACCAAAATAAATAAAGCAGGCAGTTGTAAGATCTAGGTGATCCTTCGGGGTCCAGCCGATATTTCCAGAGTGAAAGACTGGAGTGGTACATAGCAGAATGCATAACCTCCCTCATCTTGTCCCTGGATATTCTCTAATCAACTAACAATACCACATAGCTTCCGTCATGTTCAACAGGATCCAGCAAACTACAGTCTGTGGCCAATCTGGCCTGCCACCTGTTTTTGTAGGGACCGCAAGCTAAGAATGACATATATTTTTCAGTGTTTGAAAAATATAAAAAGAATAATATTTTGTGACTCATGAAGAGTACATGAAATTGAAATTTCAGCGTCCGCAAACACAGTTACGCAGTTACTGGAACGCAGTTATGCCTATTTCCTTGTACTGGTGGCAGATCTGAGTAATTGTGACAAAAACGGTATGACCTGCAAAGCCTAAAATACCTACTATCTGGCCTTTTACAATGAAAGTTCGCTGATCCCTGATACAGTGTCTCACCCCAAGCCAGGGGGCAAGGAGCAAGGGGTGGAGGGGGCATAAGGAAGCAGAAAGAGCAAGGACCTTGAATCTAGGAAGAAGGGGGTTTGAATCCCAGGTCTACCTCCAGCTCACTGCAGGGCAATTTCCTTGACCTCTCTGAGCCTCAGTTTTCTCATCTGTAAAATAGGAACCATACCACCTAATGGATTATTGAATTAAATGGAATTAACTTTGTAAAGCCCAAGTTTAAAGATATATTGGGTTGAATCACATGAAAACTGATAATATTCAACAACCCATTTTTGACCTGCAAAAACAGCCATTTGGGGCAGTTCAGCCTAATAATAAGCACTTAGTAAGTGCCGGTTTGCCGTAGGCGACACAGGCTCACCTTGTCTAGTGTTGAAATGAGGCTGTTTTCTCACAAACAAACTCTTCTTCTATATTCTCTCAACTGATCAGTGTCCCCACCATGCAGCTACTACCCCAAACCCGAGATGTGTCCCCCTGGCTGCCTGTATCTTACATACTCCTGAATGTGTTTCTCCCTTCTTCGTCCCGGCTCCAAAACCACTGCCATTTTAGGTCTCATCATTTTTTTTGCCTGGACCGTTGCAGTAGCCATGAAACTGGTATTCCATGTCCACATGTCCCCTCTCCGTCCATACCCAGCTTTCACGCAGCTACCAAAATAATTCTGCGATTCTGCACATTTTTCTATCAAGCTGAACACTTCAGTGGTTTCCATTGCCTGTGACCACGGTTTTAGAAAGAGAAAACCTTTCTTTTTTTAAACAAAACCTTAGAGCCATCCTGGGAGAAGTCCCAGTGTAAGAGCTAGAGTTACGATTCCAATGTTGGCCTCGTGTCCAGGCTGATGAAGTGACTGCCACTTGGCTGAAGGAAGCACGCTCACGCCTCCTGCCTAGAACCCCGGCCACGCCAGGTGTGGTTGGAGGGCTGGTGTGAGTCAGGAGCTGTTGGTTGCTCGTCTTTGAGGAGATAAATGTAGAAATGGAGACAACAATTTGGGAGATTTCATAGCAACCTGGCATTGCCATGGCGTCCGGCTTGTCTTTGGCTATATGTGATTTTTCTAGCAAATCATTTTTATTGTATTTTACAGAAGTACCAATGTAGGGTGGATTAGAAATTTTAAAAAGAAAGCCAGTCTTTCACCATGTGTGCTTAAGTACATGGGGGAAGTGCTGGCTAAAAAAAGTCCTTCTCAGCTTCTCCCACTAAGCAAGTTTCTATTCATTCTTCAAGGTTCCGTTCAATTCCCCTCCCCTGGGTGGAGGCCCTGGCAGCTTGTTTTGTCCACTCCCTCCTTTGTATCCACATTTACAGTGTATCCACGTTATGACACATGGCTGACATTTAGGATGGTCGGGCAGCTCTGAGGCTGAGTGAGTGCATCCAGTAGACCAGGTCTCTTGATAGCAGAAACAGTACCTATTGATGTCTGTATATCCCACAGAGAAGCCAGCTTGTAAATATTTATTAACCCGAATTGAACTGAATTGAATTGAATGTGTAAGGCAGAAGTGTGAATCCTGACTTCTGTTCTGCTCTTGCTTTGTGACTTTGGGCAACTTACTTAATCTCTCTGTGCCTCACTTTCCTGTAAAATGAGAATGATCATTACATAATAGAGTAACTGTGAGGATAATGAAGCATGGTGCATAGTTGATGCTCAATAAATAGTGACTTTCGTTCAGGTCCTTTCCCCTTGGACTTTCTGTCCATTAGGGCTAAGGAGGCAGGTTGTTTTTAAGTTGTGGTGAAATGCACATAACACAAAAGTTACTGTCTTAACCATTTTTAAATACACGGTTCAGTAGTAAAGTACGTTCACATTGTACAGCCCGTCTCCAGCACTCTTTTCATCTTGCAAAACTGAAACTGCTCATTAAACAAAAACTCCCCATTCCCCCCTCACCCCAGCCCCCCAAAGCACCATTGTCTCACCATTGTCTTGATGAATTCAACTCCTCTAGGTACCTCATGTAGGTGGATTCATACAATATTTTGGCCTTTCAGTGACTGGCTTATTTCACTTAGCATAATGTTCTCAGTGTCCATCCGTGATACAGTACATGTCAGGATTGTCTTCCTTTTTAAGGCTAACAATATTGCATTGTATGGATAGACCACATTTTGTTTATCCATTCCTCTGTCAATGGACACTTGGGTCGCTTCCTTCTTCTGGCTATTGTGAATAATGCCGCTGTGAACACGGATGGACAAAGCTCTTTGAGACCCTGCTTTCATTTTGTTTGGATAGGTACCCAGAAGTAGAAAGGTTGGGTCATATGATAATTCTATTTTTAATTTTTGAGAAATCCCCGTACCGCTTTCCGTAGCAGCTGCACCATTTCACCAACGGTGATGCTAATGAACTTTTATCTGATCCGTTGCATTCTTTTCAACCAAAAGTAATAGATCCTTTCAAGACAAAAAGCCAGTAAGGTTTGATTTATTTTCATAAAACCCAGGTAGATTGAGATCAGATTACCTTTTTGGCCTTGTTAGTTCCAAGGTGTAACCGGAGCAGTCACTGACAATAATTTTTTAAGTGTCCCTTAAAGAAATCTATCATCGAATATCAGAATGAGCTGAAGCATTACCTGAAAATACCCCTTCCTTGTGTTGTAAATTTTCACTTCGTAATCAAAGCAATGGACCGGAAAAGCAGAAACTGGTTTCTCCCATTGGATAGAGAGACAGGTTCCTTCGATCTCTGCTGTGACTTTTGCTGGAGGATTTACTCGATCTATGTTAAAGAACCGAGAGGTCGGTGATCACGGTTGATAAATCTAATCCACCCACATTTCTCAAGGCATTTCTAAGCTGCGTCTTCTCCAGTACTGTACACCAGGATTTAATCAACGAACTTGCAAGCCACAGGACTCCAGCGGCTCACATCTGACTCCTGTCTTGTGGTGCTAAAGGAGAGATCTCGCCCGTAAACCTCAACGATTCCTACTTCAAACGGCATTGAATGGTTAAATGCCTTTTCCTTCAGCTTACTGCAAGACCCAGCCCACCATCCGCTTTTACTTCTCGAGTTGGACCGATCTGAGGGCAAACCTGATCCCGGAGAGAAAATGCCCTGGAGCCTCCACTAAGCCCTGCTCTATGAAGCAGGTGTGTGGCTGGACTGATTATCTCCTCTTCCTGGGCCTCAGTTTTTATTTCATTTTGTTTTGTGTATCTTGTTGTGGTTTGTTGTGAGGATTTAGTTTTCTCTTACAGAAAAAGAACGGATTGGGCTAAACTTGTCTTTACATATAACTCCACAGTTCTTTCCCCTGAGATCTCACATGATTGTTTTATGGCCGCTTGATGTGGATAGAAATTATCTCTAAGTGAGTGGCCTTCTCTTAAGTTATGTGACTTAGATCTCACAGTTACTGAGTCCGAGGGACGAGCTAAGAATGGGGCCCACTGACTCCAGAGCCTACCATCCCCTAAGCCAAAAATTTTTTCATCAAAAGAGCATTTATTTCTTTTAGTAATCTGAGAAATTGGTCTCAATAAAATGAATATCACACAAGAAAAGGCCCATGGTCTGTCCCAGGCTGTGTCCATTGGCATCTTAATATCATTGTTTCTCAGGTCCCCTTAGCATTTTTTATTACCTATTGTCATGAAAGTGATATCCGTAGGTCGTCTAAGTAATACTGTATCGAAGAGAATTATATAACCTCTTTAGCACGTGCTGTGATTCCTTAAACAAAGTTATACTCCATTTGATACACGTATAGATAATAGAAACATATATAGATGTCACCTGCCAAACCGTGTCCTTTAAATAATAACATTTTGTGTATTTATTGGATACTTAGGCCAGGCACTCTTCTAAGCACTTTGTAATTATTAACATACTTAATTGTC
This sequence comes from Kogia breviceps, assembly GCF_026419965.1. Classification (NCBI taxonomy): domain Eukaryota; kingdom Metazoa; phylum Chordata; class Mammalia; order Artiodactyla; family Physeteridae; genus Kogia; species Kogia breviceps. The sequence continues at coordinate 13,102,878 of NC_081319.1, read as the reverse complement.
ACAAAGACCTTGTAGGAAGTATTGATTTCTTCCCATATTTCAGATAAAAAGACTGAGGCCCAGAGAAATGACCAGCTTGCCTAAGGTCCCTCAGCAAGTCAGTAGAGGAGCCAGGATCCAAGTCCAGGCAGCCCAGCTCCACAGCCCACGCTAATAAGCAGAGGCCACCACTGAAACCTTGAATGTTCAGAACCAGAAATGTTACGTGCGAGGCTCCTGTTGAACTGCATTAATACAAGTATCTAGGATGAAGGAGAAGGTCTTCAGTTCTGAGAACTGAGCAAGTGAAAGCTTAAATAATAGGCTTAGATCTGAGAATCACATGGTAAGGGGGACACTCTAACTCAAGAACACCCAGAGGAGAAAGTCCAGAAGGGTGGAGGATCCTAAGAGGAATGCATGAGAAATTGGGGGCCCGTAGCCCAGGGAAGAGAGATCTCAGGATGGGAGACCTGGCTGCCTTTGGATAGCTGAGGGACCATCTTGTGGGGAGAAGAATCAGACCTGTTTGGGGGTGGCACCAGCCCATCACAGGACCCATGGGCAGAAATGTTTCCAAACCAGCCAGAGCTGCTGAGAGATGATGCGGGGTTCTTTCAGCAGTGAGTTTACTTTCCCTGGAGCGGTGATTCTCAGTGAGGGGAGATTTTATCCCCTAGGGGACGTTTTTATTGTCACAGCTTACGGGGGAGGAGGTGCTACTGGCATCTAGTAGGTGGAGACCAGGGCTGCTACTGAACACCTGGTAAGGCACAGGACAGGCCACACACAAGAGTTCTTTCGCCAAATGTATCAGGAGCGCGGAGGCTGAGAAACCTTGACACTGTGGTTCTTAAGCAGCGGGCAGATGGTCACTTAGCATCAGACAAGTAGCTAGACAAGGTGTTCCTTAGAACCCCTCCCAGTGCTGAGATTCTGCGATTCGGTTATTTTGGCTTTGAGTCAAGCCCATCTTACCAATAGCATGAAGGGCAAAGAGCTCATCGAAAGGCTTGATCGCAGCTTCCTCGCTTGAGCCGTTAACATACACTCCAAGCAAGTCGCGCCCTTTGCTATTGATAAAAGTCCTGGGAAACCAGCAGGCGATATTTCTCTGCAAGGTGTCTTTGCTGTATTCTTGGCATTCTTCAGTCCAAGAGCCATACCTGAATTGGGACACTCATAAGTTTTTAAGGCTGGAGGAAACAACCCATTCGCGAAAGTGAAAACAGATACTAACCTATAGTAGAGAAAATACTGCGTGTCCTCAGGGGCGTCCTTGCCAACAAGCCAGGTGCAGTGAAGAGAGACTTGGTACGGCCGTAAGTGTGTGTAATTATTTGCCTTGGTGTTCGTGGTGCAAGTTAAATTCACAATTGAGGTTCCAGGAGACCCTAGATGGTCAAAAAAAATTGTTTTAAAGAGCGGATGTATGTATATGTATAACTGATTCACTTTGCTGTACACCGGAAAGTAACACAACAGTGTAAATTAACTATCCTCGAATAAAAATTAAAAAAAAAAAAAAAAGAACAAGACATTGCCATGACAGCTTCTGATTGTTTCTTTAGAAAGGGTGGTGATTGGGAGCATCAAAAAGGGCTTCACAGAGCAGGTACGATTTGATTTGGGCTATGAAGTATAGGAAGGATTCGGAAAAGCAGTCAGGTGAGCCCAGGAAAGCGAGGGCTCCGAGGCAGGACTGTGCTGGTGTGCAGGGGTCATGGCTGTAAACCCATCTGAGAAGAGCGCAGGAATCCCGTAGGGGGTGGTTGGAAGGATGTCCTGGAACCCAATTATGAGAGACCTTATTGGCCCAGATTTTGTTTATGACCCTCTGTCTTTTGAGCTGGGGAGTGAGAAATATCCGCAATGCTGGCAGGGACGTGCCAGGCAGAGTTGGCTGGGTTATGACACTGAGAAGTGATCATGGTCTTGGTGAGGATGTTGATGAGGTAGAAGAATACCGGGCAGGAACTGGTGACTAACAAAAGAAGAGAAAACTGAGGTGTTTGTTTTCTGACTTTCCTGTGTTTACAAAGCCCGAAATATAAAACTGGGCGCTTAGAGGGCTGCCTTACCTGGTGGGGCTTTAAGTTCCGCGGAAACCCAGCTGCTTGGCTGGAGGGAGCGGTCGTTCCACGGGACCGTCTGCACACTTGCTGAAAAGCCTTTATGAAGGATGGTTACGCGTCTGCTCTCAGTGTTCCTGGTTTCGTACTAAAAATAAGACCCACAAGTCACGGTATGCAAAGGGGAAGTGGCCTTGAGAGAACTATTTTAATCAACTAGGCGTTTTCGTCTACTTTTAAAATGGCACGTAAACATAATGCAATGAAATCGTTTTGCTAGAAAAAATTAAACCCACTGTTTCAAGGTAATGTCCTTATCCCTAAACTCATCAAGTTGTAGACATTAAATAGGTGCAGCTTTTTACAGGTCAGTTATATCAAAATAAAGTGGTTTTAAAAATGAATAAATAAATTACCCAATTCGAGATGTGTACATGTTTTAAAAATACATAATAAAAATATAAAAATTAATTCTTCGGTCTTCCCTGGTGGCGCAGTGGTTGAGAGTCCGCTTGCCGATGCGGGGGACACGGGTTCGTGCCCGGGTCCGGGAAGATCCCACGTGCTGCGGAGCGGCTGGGCCCGTGAGCCGTGGCCGCTGAGCCTGTGCGTCTGGAGCCTGTGCTCCGCAATGGGAGAGGCCACAGCAGTGAGAGGCCCGCAAACCATTAAAAAAAAAAAAAAGTAATAAATTCGTCAAAGATACCTGCATAAATGCTTCTTATAAAAACAAAATGTTACAATGAAGGCTCCAGTTTCCTTTGACCACCATCTCTAGTTCCACTCTCCTCACCAGATGTAACTTTTGACGGAAAATTCTCTAGAATGCCATATTGACTGGAATTTAATTTGTTTAATTTTATTGAGCATCTACTAGGTACCTGGTGCTTTAATATATGCCTGCAGTGAAGTTGGGGCTCTGAGAGGTTAAGTGACTGGTCCACGATTCTAAAGGCAGGAAGTAGCCGAACTGGGATTCGAACTTGGCCTCTTTGATTAGGTACCCTGCCCTCCTCTTTTATTCGGCTTTTCTGTTCTTTTGGCTATTTTAGAGGAAATTATATAAAACCAGTATCTGAACCATTGTACCTCAGAAGTTACTAAACTTGATTTTTTTTTTTTTTTTTTTTTTTTTTTTTTTTCCGGTACGTGGGCCTCTCACTGCTGCGGCCTCTCCCGTGGCGGAGCACAGGCTCTGGACGCGCAGGCCCAGCGGCCATGGCTCACGGGCCCAGCCACTCCGCAGCATGTGGGATCTTCCCGGACCGGGGCACGAACACGTGTCCCCCGCATCAGCAGGTGGAGTCTCAACCACTGTGCCACCAGGGAAGCCCAAAACTTGATTTTTAAGTGGAAGAATTGTCCCAAAGTTAAAATGTTCCGAGCTGCCGTTTAATGCAGGTGTAGCACTAGTTATCAGTCATTTCAATAGAGACATTGCTCTACTGGGAATATAACAAAAAGCCCTTTAGTGGGTTTGGTTTTCTTTAGTTAAAATTTCTTTGATAAGGAAAATGCAGTCAAAGTTAAAATTTAAATAAGGTTTGCCGTCAGAATAAACACTTACATCTTCTTCTTGTGGAGCATTTATTTTCACGTGATACCCTAGCTGGACATTTCTTTGTTCTTGATCGGTATTTGGTTCCCAGCGTAAAAGAACTTGAGCTAAATTGATAGCTTTAATGGTGAAATTGACAGGTGGGAGAAGTAAAACTGTAGATCAAAAGAAAAAAGCCACGCAATGTTTAATTATACATAGCATTTTAAAGTTGTTAAGTATTTTTTTGTGTAGTATAGTATTTTATTATGGCTATCAGAATGTATAACACTGAAATAATCTTGGGAAAAGTTTCCTTAGAAATGTTTTTAACTTATTTTCTTTTTACTTTGTCCAGTCATTTACCTGTAACATCTACAGGTACTTTATTGAAATCTGAATATTTTACTATGTCATTTCTCAATACAAGCATAATTTTCAAAGGGTCATTATCCATTAATGGACTGCAATAATGTATTAGTTTGTGGGTAGCAATGTGTTTAATGACATGGAAGAAAATAGAATAGAAAATACCAGGTGCATCAAATATATAAGAAGTACTGTTTCATGAACCTCTTGTTTCTATTATAAGTGTACTCACATATTTGCATATGTACTGGTTCATGATGTTAAAAGGATTTATTTCCTATTATGATTCAAGGTCAGAGAAACTTGTGAGCAAAATTGCTCAAATAGGCATTTATAGAAAGAAAAGTGTTCTCTTCCCCCTGTTAATGAACCGCTCTCTAATGTTGCCTTGCAAATAAAAGCTTTCACAAAATAAAAGGTTTCATTGAAATTACAAAATCAATGCCTGTTCTTTTTAGAAATCTTGGAAAGCACAAATGATCCAAAAAAAAAAAATTACCCACACATTTCTATCACTGAGAGTGACATTAACATGTGATACATTCATTATCTTTTTTTTTTTTTTTTTTTTTTTTCTTCTGCCATACGCGGGCCTCTCACTGTCGTGGCCTCTCCCGTTGCGGAGCACAGGCTCCGGACGCACAGCCTCAGCGGCCATGGCTCACGGGCCCAGCCGCTCTGCGGCACGTGGGATCTTCCCGGACCGGGGCACGAACCCACGTCCCCTGCATCGGCAGGCGGATTCTCAACCGCTGCGTCACCAGGGAAGCCCCATTATCTTTTTTCTTGGGCATATGTTTATACAACTTTATAATTTTTGCTAAAATTACAATATTGTACAATTGTGAAACCTCCTTTGATTAATTTACTACATGTGAGGATGTTACCACTGACCTTTAATATTCAGTAGCCTTCCCCGACTCTGCTTCCACACCTGCCACATACAGTGTTTTGGGGCTCTGTCTGTACTGCACTGCCCGTTATGGTAGCCACTGGCCACATGTGGCTATTTTATTTAAATAAAATCAAATGTTCATTGTCTTCATTGCATGAGCCATATTTCAAGTGCTCGATAATCACTTATCAATGGACAGTGCAGATACAGAATATTGTATTGGTCATAGCAAGGTCTCTTAGGCAGTGCTGATGGGGGAACCATGTGGCAGTTCTTTTTTTCTTAAACCCATTGATCAACAAGTTTCTGAAGCAAAACTACTGGAAGCTTCTTATTCTTTGGTTGTGAGGACTTGGAACCGTTCCCTTGCCTGGGAAGACGTTCCGGATATGGCCATCAGCTGCAGCTTTATTCTGAGTGCCCGTTTACCCACACTTGGAATATGAAGTGTGGGTAAACTGCAGCATAAAATGTGCATTTCAGCCGACTTTGCTTTCTTAAAATATAGCATGTTTAAAGAGTTTGTATTCTGATAAGAATAAATGTTCCATCCCTTTTTAAAAAATCATAATTTCCTAATTATTATTTAGGAGAAAATAATGCTATCCTTTTTGTAATGTACTTTTTTTTCCTCAAAAATGAAATATTATTGAATTTAATAGACGGTGCTTACATTTTTTATCAGGAAGTAAGTCTGCTTGCAGTATCACTGTGGCCCCCAAAAGAATCAGTAATGCAGGTGCCATGATGATCACGTCCTACAGAAAACAGAGACAAAAATCCAAGTTGCCACCTGCTGCCATTTTAAAGAAAAACTGGCAGCTCCTTTCTTAAGAAAAATGTAGTCATTTTGCCATTTAACGAACATTTATGAACTTTCCGTTACGTGTTAGAAATACCAATATGAGAAAACCTTGGGCTTTGTCTTGCCAGGGTGGATCCATAATCTGAGGGGCAAAATGAAGTGTAACTCGATCGTTGTAATTCCAGTCGACAAGCTGCTCCCATAAAGATGTTTATGGGGCACAGTAGGAGCAAAGGAACTTCTGAGTTGAGTCCTAAAGGATGCACTAGAGCTCTTGACACACACACACGTGAGCAAAGGCATCTCTGGTGGCCTTGCACACAGCCATGCAAAGCCGGAAGAGAAGAAAGAAAATAGAAGAGGATTGCTCTTCAGTGGGAGAACAGAGCAGATCTTTGAACAGTAAAAGTTCTAGGCAGAGTTAATCAAATTGAAAGTAAATACCATTGCCAGTTTCATTAATAAATATTTAAATATGAGCCAACATGACAAGAAACTTAAATCTAAAACAAGTTTAATGTGGGAAAGAGAAACTTGGTATCACAAACCTAGAATGTGTGTGGTACTTAGAACTGTGAAGAGGCTGAACTTTTTGATGAAGCCAGAAAGGAACAGGCTATAAAAGAAAATGAAGATGTAGTTAATAGGCCTGGAGAAGATAAGAACAATATTTCTATTTATTTAAAGTAAGTGGACAGTGAAAAGGAATCTCGAGTAGAAAAGTTAGCATAACTCAAGTGTGGTTGTCTGAAAAAGTGGTTAGGTCATTTCAGCAACTTTTTTTTTTACATGTGAAAGAGAAGAGTGGAGGATCTCTTGTTGGGAATTGTAGATTAGAAATCTTGAGTGTTTCCTCCAAAAATTTCGAAAGGCATTTTTCATATGAAGTTAAAGAACAAAAGTAGCATTCCACCTGCTGTGTGCTGCCCTCGCTTTTACAAAGCAGTTCTTCCTGTTTTCTTTCATGAGCTACCTCCCGTGCCTCTCCACCGGTGAAATGGTGTGTGGTTATTATCCAATTTACAAGGGTTAAAAGGTGTCTAAAAAGTTTAATGATTTGCCAGAAATCACCTGTCCAGTAAATCATGGAACATAGAACCAATCTCAGATCTTCCAACCATAAAACCTTTGTTCTATACTAATTTAAATGACACGGATTTTCAATTTAAAGATTTATTTAAATGGTTTGGTGTTTTCCAAACATAGTTCTGGTAGAACCACAGAAGATAGTACGTTCAGGAAGTACAACAACCACGCTTTCTTCACTTTTACAACTTAACTTACTGTTATACTGCTTAACTTGCTAATGAAATTAGTAAAATGTCACAACATAGAAAACAGAAACAGCATACACAGCATTTAATTCCTTTTTCAAACAAAGTATTACTAATCAGAGTTATGCCGCTTTTGATAAAAATAATCCTGTTTGTTTCTCTCTGATTTCACACCATGTAGAAAAAGAATTTTTAAAACAACAGTGACAATAAAAGCAAGTATACTAGTATTTTTAAAGGTTTCAATAAGTGAGAATGTTAAGGAATTAAAGGGAATCATTAGTAATTTATTAAGCCTGAGAAGCAAAAATAAAAAATCCTTAACAAACAACAAAGATAGCTTCCTCTTCAAGTTTAGAAGGTGATGTCTTTGAAATGTCAGCATTTCCGGAAATAACATCACATATGTTCTGACTTTGCAGTAATCATCATTAACAGGAAGAATTCTAGGTCAGAAAAAAATGTAACATTGATATTCCTGAGTGACTTTTACTGCCTGGCAGAGTAAGTAGTAAGTTATAACCATACTTGTAAAAATAATAAATATCTATCCTTTGCAAGTAAATTGTTGAAGTAATAAACTATTGAATGTCTCAGTGGGGAGATAATTGAATATTTAACACAACCAAGCAGTCTCCCCTAGAATTTTCTATGTGTTCTGCTTTTATAGCTGTTGAATATAGAATTATTTTTCAAATTTGATCATTCAAAAATTTTTCGATGATTAATTTTTTGGCCATAAAACACCCAAACACTGTTTTTCCCCATCTTACTGTGATATTTTCTCTTAAATAGGATGATAACTTTGACCGAAAAATGGTTGTCTTATAGGCAACATAAGATACGCAAGTGGGAGTATAAATTTTACCAAGAATGACAATTTTTTGTGGGCCAGATAAATTCCATACAAGGTTGCGTATTACTGGAGTTTTGACAATTGATCCCGTATTTTCTATAATTCTGTTTGCTCTGCTTGTTCCCTGAAAACCTTCAGCCTTTGCTCATGTCGCCTTAATATTTCTGGTTCCAGACATAGCAATCACCCTTACTGGAAAAAACAACTTGAATCTCTTGGGGTTGTCTCTTTAATCCAAAGATATACTGCTATATAGATGTCAACTGGGTAATATTTCATTGTGCAATAGGCTATTTCACTCCCTTAAAAATATATCAGAATGACATGTTCAATTCATTCTTTTCATGGCTACCAATTAAAATCCGGCAGAAAACCATTACATTGTTAAAATAAGGTTCAAATTCAGCAGAGTGCAGCAAACATGGGTTTCCTACTTACGATTGTCAGAAATGCATGCTCAGGCTTCCCTGGTGGCGGAGGAGTTAAGAATCCGCCTGCCAATGCAGGGGACACGAGTTTGAGCCCTGGTCTGGGAAGATTCCACGTGCCGTGGAGCAGCTGAGCCCGTGCGCCACAACTACTGAGCCTTCTCTCTAGAGCCCACGAGCCATAACTACTGAGCCTGTGAGCCACAACTACTGAGCCCGCAGGCCACAACTACTGAAGTCTGCGTGCCTCGGACCCATGCTCTACAACAAAGAGAAGCCACTGCAGTGAGAAGCCCGTGCACCACAAAAAAGAGTAGCCCTGCTCGCCACAACTAGAGAAAGCCCGCGTGTAGCAACAAAGACCCAATACAGCCAAAAAAAGAAAAGAAAAAAAAAAAAGCACACTCAGTGTCTTAGAGAGCCCGTGGGCTACCTGTTCATGTGACATTTCGTTGAGTCAACCAAAAATTTCTCGAGCGCTCTCTGAGAATCTGGCTTCAAGTAGGTGTTAACATTCTTTGAAATTTAGAGGAAACCGGAGCACCATGTCCTGCACTACAGATGTTTCTAGAAAGTTGGGTGAAGTCCTGACAACTGGTGACAAATTTCCCCAGTGTTCCTGAGAATTCATCAGATTCTACTGAAGTTCAGGCAATATTTTCCCCGCTCTCTTTCCCACATATTTTGCTGCCCGGTACATTTGTTTTTTATAACCAAAGTTGAATTTACCCTTTTTAAAGAAACTTTTTGAGTCAACTGTGGTGACAGTGAATTCAAACTCAATCTCAGTGCACAGAAATTGAAAAGCAACTGAGAGGATTCATGGTCTGTTAAGCTCTTAAAAGTAGAGTTTACTTTTTACTTCCTCTTTTCTTTTTTTTTTTTTTTCCTGTACAGTGTAATCAGCAATGAAACCTATCTCTTGGGGGATGAAGAATAAATAAATAACCCAAGGTGTAAAGTGCAAATGACCTGTTTAGCTAGGTAGCTAGGTATGTTGCCTTGCCCCCAAAAGAGACATCTACACACTCCTAAAAATACAAGTGGGTAATAAGGACCATATATAAGGCAGGCAACTTTTCTTTTTTTTTTTTCTGCTACGGAACTTCTAATTAATTTTCTGAAATAGTCCTGAAATGTAGCTGAGGGATTCAAATTGTTGCCACAGTCATAAACATTCGTTAGCCAAGGCAGAAAAGGCGCTGCCACCCTGAGTATTTGGAAACTGCTGGCAGGAGTTTGCTGCAAATCTCCCAGTGGTTGGATGTCTTTTAGCGAATTGCACGTGGTGCCCTGTCATCCCACATCCATGCGTTCCCTTGCCCAGACTCACCCCCTTCCCCGGGCTTACCTGTCTCCTGCGGTCCTCCTGTTCCCCACGACTGTACTCAGTAGCAGGAAGCCAGGACCATGTCCATCAGCACCTAGCACAGTGTCAGGTGCAGGGCAGGTGCTGCACATGCTTGGCCCTATACAGAGTAAAGGCAAATTAACACATAACCCTTAACATGTCAAGCCCTGTAGGGTAAAACCTAGCATAGGGACAAGTTAGATGAGAGCACAGCGGGCTGGGAACATGTAACAAGCCTGGTATGTTTGGGGGGAGGTGTAATACTTTTGGTAACTTGCCTAAAAATTTCCCCAAGCAGCATTTTAAGTAATGCAAACAAATGAGGTGGTATGCATTCCAAAGCTTTATTATGTTTGAAATGCAAACTTTGAACAAATAGCTACAAACATTAACATATTTTTCAATAACTATGAAAGAGGGCATACCCTTTCACAAGAAGTAGAAGTTGTACCAGGTAATGGAATTTTCAGCCTGATAATTCATTAAATTAGGTATCAAATACAGTAATCAATATGGCTATAAAAGCAGTCATTTTACATGTGTTGATGAATTTTAGGCTAATAGATTAATAGGAGATTGTGATTTTTCTTGCTTTTTTTCATTCCATTCATCTCTTCTGTATACATGGAAATATGTTTACATTGCTTTGGGTGAAAATTGAATTAGTGAACATACAACCAAGTGGTACATTTCAGCAAGTTTTTGTACATTTTATGTAAAATCAAACAATTTTGAAAAAATGGTTTGAAAATCCTAGAACCCCCAGAAGAAACAAAAAGAAGAATGCCTTCAGTTAGAGACTGTTGTAGTTGTTTCTTAATTTGTAGCTTTCTCAATTAACTGAAACTTCCTCAAAATATTGAGCTATTTTATTATATCCTGTACCCTATTTTCTAAATTCACATATTTCCTCAGAAATCTTGCCAGAACACATGTTCTCAATTTAATCGCTAAAGTATCTTCAACGGTGGGAAACAAGCCTCTTACACAAGCATCAACAAAAACTGTAGGTGTTATTTTAATGTGACTCACCTTCGCACGGATTTGCACACCTCAGTTACTTAGCCAACACACAGGAATAGAACACTACACCCAGAGTCTATATGACCTGCCTGATACCATGTCCATAGCACCAGTATTAGTTCTGTTCCTGCTAGTAATAGAGTTTCAAGGGGTTTTGTTTTTTCTTTTCTTTATTTAAAAGTTTGCCATATATTTATAAATCATTCTCTGTCACTTTTCCTATCCCCCCTCCACCCCCACCATGTAATGAAATTATTAGGAGGTGGATCCCAGGGTATTATTAGAGAGAAAGAGACATTTGCTCACTCGGAGATGAATCAGCCTTGGATCCCCACTTACTGAGAAGGGCAGTGCCATGTCATCAGAAGCAGCTGCAGGGCATTGAAAATGAACCTTATCTCTGGGTGCACTTTTTGACTTAAAGACGGATCTCCTTCGCTGTTTCATCATTGCAGCTGTAATGGTTAAAAAGTCACAGCCAGTTTCCTTGAGGATGGGATGGCAGCAGGGTACTCTAAGCAAATATCCAGGAGCATTTGTGAGCAGGCAGTTCTGGACGAGCCTTAACCAAAACTCCCTCCCGAGGACTAAACTGCTGTCAAGTGAACGATCTCTCTTGTCCTGATAGCCACTATCTGATAACTGTCTCATCTGCATTTTCAGTCTCTTTCAAGATGCTTTGTTCTATTCAGGAGTTTAAATGAACAGTTTGCTCCTGGGTGACAAGGTAATCAAGTTTTCTCTGGGCACTTTCCAGCACTGCGTTTCTGTTTTCTTTACGTGCTTTAGCCAGCTAGAGTATGTATAGCACCTCTGTTACTTACACAATACCAGGCACATGATTTGACAGAAAAACGGGGCATCCACCATTCCCTACAAGCTGAGCAGCAATTCTCAGTTTTCTGGGGTTGCATTAATCCTTCTGTGCTGTGTTAGCAGGTCCTGCGCCCTCAGGTAAATGGGTGTGTGCCATGGGAGGGGGGTAGAGGAGGGAGAGTCTCCGGGTGCCATCAGTTGCTGTTATCGGTAGCCTGGACACGCCCTGAACAAATTGTGACTGTGGCCTTGTCGGTCTGCGTGCACCCTGGGACCTTCCCTTTTCTGTCATCTCCCGGTTCCCAGTGTAGCACCTCAGCTGTTCTCTTCTCAGTACCTTCAATTTAAGTAAACCTAGCTGTGTTAACCTGTTTAACCTGTGTTAACCTTTGTTCCATTTCTCTCTGGGGAGTTTCCAGCCCACTGACTTGCAAAGCTGACTTTAAAAAAAATGTTGCCCGGGTGTGAATAGATAAGAGTGGCACTTAATGTATCAAGTGTCTGAGCCAGGTGGGAGTCTTTGCCTTTGAATGGGGACCTCCAGGCTTAGTCCAAGACGGTGAGTGATGGCAGGCCCTGAGAAGCCACTGCACAACTGGGAACCGAGGGGCCTAGGTCCCCACAGAGGAGATGCAGAGAGAGGTGAGGGCCAGGTGAGATAAGGGCTTCAGGTTGAAAGATGACAAATGATTGGGACCCTCAATGAGACATCCTGCAAGTCAGTGAATGTCATGTGCAAGGACAGCCATTGGGATCCCCAAGGTAATTGTTTTCGCAGTTGCCGAAAAGGAACCAGATCAATTGTTATTAGATGAGAGAGACCTTCAAGATGGCAGAGGAGTAAGAGACATGGAAATCACCTTCCTTCCCACAGATACACCAGAAATACATCCACATGTGGAAGAACTCCTACAGAACACCTACTGAACGCTGGCAGAAGACCTCAGACTTCCCCAAAGGCAAGAAACTCCCCACGTGCCTGGCTGTGTAGCTGACAGGGTCTTGGTGCTCTGGCTGGGTGTCAAGCCGGAGCCTCTGAGGTGGGAGAGCCGAGTTCAGGACATTGGTCCACCAGAGACCTCCCAACTCCATGTAATATCCATCAGCAAAAGCTCTCCCAGAGATCTCCATCTCAACGGTAATATCCACCTCCGCTTAACAACCAGCAAGCAACAGTGCTGGACACCCTATGCCAAACAACAAGCAAGACAGGAACACAACTCCAGCTATTAGCAGAGAGGCTACCTAAAATCATAAGGTCACAGACACCCCAAAACACCACCACCAGACACGGTCCTGCCCACCACAAAGACAAGCCTCATCCACCAAAACACAGGCACCAGTATCCTTCACCAAGAAGCCTACACAACCCACTAAACCAACCTTACCCCCTGGAGGCAGACACCAAAAGCAACAGGAACTACAAACCTGCAGCCTGCAAAAAGGAGACCCCAAATGCAGTAAGTTAAGCAAAATGAGAAGACAGAGAAATAAGCAGCAGGTGAAGGAGCAAGGTAAAAACCCACCAGACCAAACAAATGAAGAGGAAATAGGCAGTCTACCTGAAAAAGAATTCAGAGTAATGATAGTAAAGATGATCCAAAATCTTGGAAATAGAATGGAGAAGATACAAGAAACATTTAAAAAGGACCTAGAAGAGCTAAAGAGCAAACAAACAATGATGAACAACACAATAAGTGAAATTTAAAATTCTTTAGAAGGAATCAGTAGTAGGATAACTGAGGCAGAAGAACGGATAAGTGACCTGGAAGATTAAATAGTGGAAATAATTACTGCAGAGCAGAATAAAGAAAAAAGAATGAAATGAATTGAGGACAGTCTCAGAGACCTCTGGGACATTGAGTGCACCAACATTCAAATTATAGGGGTCCCAGAAGAAGAAGAGAAAAAGAAAGGGACTGAGAAAATATTTGAAACGATTATAGTTGAAAACTTCCCTAATATGGGAAGGGAAACATTCAGTCAAGTCCAGGAAGCACAGAGAGTCCTATACAGGAAAAATCCAAGGAGAAACATGCGAAGACGCATATTAATCAAACTATCAAACATTAAATACAAAGAAAAAGTATTAAAAGCAACAAGGGAAAAACAAACAACATACAAGGGAATCCCCGTAGGGTTAACAGCTGATCTTTCAGCAGAAACCCTGCAAGCCAGAAGGGAGTGGCAGAACCTATTTAAAGTGATGAAAGGGAAAAACCTACAACCAAGATTACTCTACCCAGCAAGGATCTCATTCCAATTCGATGGAGAAATTAAAAACTTTACAAGACAAGCAAAAGCTAAGGGAATTCAGCACCACCAAACCAGCTTTACAACAAATGCTAAAGGAACTTCTCTAGGCAGGAAACACAAGAGAAGGAAAAGACCTACAGTAACAAACCCAAATCAATTAAGAAAATGGTAATAGGAACATACATATCGATAACTACCTTAAATGTAAATAGATTAAATGCTCCAACCAAAAGACATACACTGGCTGAATGGATACAAAAACAAGACCCGTATATATGCTGTTTACAAGAGACCCACTTCAGACCTAGGGAAACATACAGACTGCAAGTGAGGGGATGGAAAAAGATATTCCATGCAAATGGAATGCAAAAGAAAGCTGGAGTAGCAATTCTCATATCAGACAAAATAGACTTTAAAGCAAAGGCTATTACAAGAGAGAAAGAAGGATACTACATAATGATCAAGGGACCAATCCAAGAAGAAGATATAACAATTGTAAATATTTATGCACCCAACATAGGAGCACCTCAATACATAAGGCAAATGTTAAGAGACATAAAAGGGGAAATTGACAGTAACATAATCATAGTAGGGGACTTCAACACCCCACTGGACAGATCATCCAAATTGACAGATCATCCAAAATGAAAATAAACACAAGCTTTAAGTGATACATTAATGAGATGGACTTAACTGATATTTATGTCCAATGAACAGATCATCCAAAATGAAAATAAATAAGGAAACAGAAACTTTAAATGATTCATTAAACAAGATCGACTCAATTGATATTTATAGGACATTCCATCCAAAAACAACAGTATACCCTTTCTTCTCAAGTGCTCTTGGAACGTTCTCCAAGATCATATCTTGGGTCACAAATCAAGCCTTGGTAAATTTAAGAAAATTGAAATTGTATCAAGAATATTTCCCGCCCACAATGCTATGAGACTAGATATCAATTACAGGAAAAAACCTGTAGAAAACAGAAACACATGGAGGCTCAACATTACGCTACGAAATAACCAAGAGATCACTGAAGAAATCAAAGAGGAAATCACAAAAGACCTAGAAACAAATGACAATGAAAACACGATGACCCAAAACCTATGGGATGCAGCAAAAGCAGTTCTAAGAGGGAAGTGTATAGCAATACAGTCCTACCTCAAGAAACATCTCAAGTAAACAACCTAACCTTACACCTAAAGCAATTAGAGAGAGAAGAACAAAAAACCCCCAAAGTCAGTGGAAGGAAAGAAATCATAAAGATCAGATCAGAAGTAAATGAAAAAGAAATGAAGGAAACAATAGCAAAGGTCAAGAAAACTAAAAGCTGGTTCTTCGAGAAGATAAATAAAATTGATAAAGCATTACCAGACTCATCAAGAAAACAAGGGAGAAGACTCAATAGAATTAGAAATGAAAAAGGAGAAATAACAACTGACACTGCAGAAATACAAAGGATCATGAGAGAATACTAAAAGCAACTCTATGCGAATAACATGGACAACCTGGAAAAAATGGACAAATTCTTAGAAAAGCACAACCTTCCCGAGACTGAACCAGGAAGAAATAGAAAATATAAACAGACCTATCACAAGCACTGAAATCGAGACTGTGATTAAAAGTCTTCCAACAGGGCTTCCCTGGTGGCACAGTGGTTGAGAATCCGCCTGCTGATGCAGGGGACACGGGTTCGTGCCCCGGTCCGGGAAGATCCCATATGCCGCAGAGCGGCTGGGCCCGTGAGCCATGGCCGCTGAGCCTGTGCATCCAGAGTCTGTGCTCTACAATGCGAGAGGCCACAGTGAGAGGCCCGCGTACCACAAAAAAAAAAAAAAAAAAGTCTTCCAACAAACAAAAGCCCAGGACCAGATGGCTTCACAGGCGAATTCTATCCAACATTTAGAGAAGAGCTAACACCTATGCTGCTCAAACTCTTCCAAAATATAGTAGAGGGAGGAACACTCCCAAACTCATTCTACGAGGCCACTATCACCCTGATACCAAAACCAGAGAAAGATGTCAGCAAAAAAGAAAACTACAGGCCAGTATCACCAATGAACATAGATTCACAAATCCTCAACAGAATACCAGCAAACAGAATCCAACAGCACATTAAAAGGATCATACACCATGATCAAGTGGGGTTTATCCCAGGAATGCAAGGATTCTTCAATATATGCAAATCACTCAATGTGATATACCATTTTAACAAACTGAAGGAGAAAAATCATATGATCGTCTCGATAGATGCAGAAAAAGCTTTTGACAAAATTCAACACCCATTTATGATAAAAACCCTCAAGAAAGTAGGCATAGAGGGAACTTACCTCAACATAATAAAGGCCATATATGACAAACCCAGAGCCAACATCGTTTTCATTGGTGGAAAACTGAAACCCTTTCCTCTAAGATCAGGAGCAAGACAAGGTTATCCATTCTCCCCACTATTATTCAATACAGTTTTGGAAGTTTTAGCCACAACAATCGGAGAAGAAAAAGAAATAAAAGGAATCCAAATCGGAAAAGAAGTTGTCACTGTTTGCAGATGACATGATACTATACGTAGAGAATCCTAAAGATGCTACCAGAAAACCACTAGAGCTGATCAGTGAGCTTGGTAAAGTAGCAGGATACAAAATTAATGCACCGACATCTCTTGCATTCCTATATACTAATGATGAAAAATCTGAAAGAGAAATTAAGGAAACACTTCCATTTACCATTGCAACAAAAAGAATAAAATACCTCGGAATAAACCTACCTAACGAGACAGAAGACCTATATGCAGAAAACTATGAGACACTGATTAAAGAAAGATGGTACAAACAGATGGAGAGATATACCATGTTCTTGGATTGGAAGGATCAACACTGTGAAAATGACTCTACTACCCAAAGCGATCTACAGATTCTATGCAGTGCTCATCAAACTAACAATGGTATTTTTCCCAGAACTAGAACAAAAAATTTCACAATTTGTATGGAAACACAAAAGATCCCGAATAGCCAAAGCATTGTTGAAAAAGAAAATGGAGCTGGAGGAATCAGGCTCCCTCACTTCAGACTATACTACAAAGCTACAGAAATCAAGACAGTATGGTACTGACACAAAAAGAGAAATATAAATCAATGGAACAGGATAGAAAGCCCAGAGGTAAACCCACGCACATATGGTCACCTTATTTTTGATAAAGGAGGCAAGAATACACAATGGAGAAAAGTCAGCCTCTTCAGTCAGTGGTGCTGGGAAAACTGGACAGCTACATGTAAAAGAATGAAATTAGAATACTCCCTAACACCATACAGAAAAATAAACTCAAAATGGATTAGAGACCTAAATGTAAGGCCAGATACTATAAAACTCTTAGAGGAAAACATAGGCAGAACAATACAACATGAATCACAGCAAGGTCCTTTTTGACCCCCCTCCTAGAGAAATGGAAATAAAAACAAAAATAAACAGGATCTAATGAAACTTTAAAGCTTTTGCACAGCAAAGGAAACCATAAACAAGATGAAAAGGCAACCCACAGAATGGGAGAAAATATTTGCAAATGAAGCAACGGACAAAGGATTAATCTCCAAAATTTATAAGCAGCTCATGCAGCTCAATATCAAATAAACAAATAACCGTATCCAAAAATGGGAAGAATACCTAAACAGACATTTCTCCAAATAAGATATACAGATTGCCAGGAAACACATCAAAGGATTGTCAACATCACTTATCAGTAGAGAAATGCAAATCAAAACTACCATGAGGTATCACCTCACACCGCTCAGAATGGCCATCATCAAAAAATCTACAAACGGGGCTTCCCTGGTGGCGCAGTGGTTGAGAGTCCACCTGCTGATGCAGGGGACACGGGTTCATGCCCCGGTCCGGGAAGATCCCACATGCCACGGAGTGGCTAGGCCCCTGAGCCATGGCCGCTGAGCCTGCACGTCTGGAGTCTGTGCTCCACAACAGGAGAGGCCACAACGGTGGGAGGCCCGCCTACGGCAAAAAAAAAAAAAAAAAAGAAATGGTTAAGAGAAATGTATGGCTTTTAAAGGTTGAAATAGGTGGATAGTAAAAGGAGTGTTTATCAAGAAGTTTTAAACACAGGGTATTATGGGAAAATGTTAATTAAAAACAACAGGAGTGCAAATATGCATATATAAATATATAATTGTTTTTCATAATCTCATTTTCTGTCAAAAGAGCAAACTGATAGGAGTGGTTATCTGTAAGTGGTAGGCGTTTTAGTTAGGTATTGCTACAGAGCAGCCAGCCACAAATGCTGTAGTGGGAAACAGTGATAAGCATTTATTTCTTGCCCAAGCCTCTGAGTTTTGACTGGGGTCTGGCTAAACTTGGCTGGGCTCCCAATCACAGAGTGGGTTCAGGATTGTTCCAAGCATCTGTCTTTCATTTGGAACATAGGGCTATGCAGGGCATATTCTTTTCATGTGATCCCCAAAGTGCAAGAAAGTAAGACCAGCTGTACAAGAGCATTTGAAGTGTCTGCTTATGTCACATCCACTGACATCCCAAGTGTCAGAGCTAATTGCATGGACAGGCCCAGGGTCAGATGGTCCACACTCACAGTACATTTCCCCCACCTTAATAAGGCTAGGGCATGTGTGTATATAACCACCAGAGAGGAGTCAGAATTGGAACCAGTAGCTTGTTCTCCCACAGGGGGATTGATATTTCCTTTTTTTTTTTTTTTTTTTAAATTTTATTTTTTTTGAATTTTATTTATTTTTTTATACAGCATGTTTTTATGATATTTCCTTTAAATTTCTTCTTATGCTTCTATATATACCGATGTTTTATTCTAAGCAAATGCCGGAATAAAAAATATTTTAAAAATATTAGAGACATAGAGATCAATGGAATAGAATTGGGAGTCCAGAAATAAGCCCTCACATTAGTTGTCAATTGATTTTTTTTTGACAAAGTTGCCAAGATGATTCAGTGGGGGAGAAAATCAGTTTTTTCAGTAAGTGATGCATATACATATGCAAAAGAATGATATTCAACCCTTACCTCACACCATATACAAAAATTAACTCTATAGGGACGAAAGACCTAACAGTGAGCTAAACCTATAAAAATCTTAGAAGAAGAAAACATACACATAAATCTTTGTGACCTTGGATGAGGCCGTGGTTCCTTAAATATGATGCAGAAGCATAGGCAGTGAAAGGAAAGAA
The DNA here is from genome assembly GCF_026419965.1 of Kogia breviceps. NCBI lineage: Eukaryota > Metazoa > Chordata > Mammalia > Artiodactyla > Physeteridae > Kogia > Kogia breviceps. The sequence goes on along the minus strand of NC_081319.1, from coordinate 13,084,010 downwards.
AAGATAAATTAAACTTCACCCAAATTAGAAGCTTAAGTGCTACAGATGACACCAGCAATAGTAATACCATTTGCAGCAACATGGATGGACCTAGAGATTATCATACTAAATGAAGTAAGTCAGAGAAAGACAAATATCATCTGATATCACTTATGTGTGGAATCTAAAAACATAATACAGATGAACTTATTTACAAAACAGAGACAGACTCACAGACATAGAAAACAAATTCGTGGTTACCAGAGGCGGTGGTGGGGAGGGATAAATTAAGAGCTTGGGATGAATAGATAAATACTACTTTATAGAAAATAGATAAACAACAAGGTCTCACTGTATAGCACAGGAAACTATATTTCATATCTTGTAATAACCTGTAGTGGAAAAGAATCTGAAAAAGAATATATCTGTTAATTACTTTGCTGTATACCAGAAACTAACACAACATAGTAAATCAAGTATACTTCAATTAAAAAATAAAAACAAAGCACACGAGCAAGAAAGTGAAAAGACAACCCACAGAATAGGAAAAAATATTTGCAAATCAAATACCTGATAAGGGGCTTGTATCTACAAAAAGAAAAATAAATCTTACAAGTCAACAGTGAAAAGAGAAATAACCCAATTAAAAAATAGGTCAAGGATTTGAATAGAAATGTCTTCAAAATAGTTACCAATAGCCAGTATGCACATGAAAAGCTGCTTGACATTATCCATCAGGAAAAAAAATGCAAATCAAAAGCACAGTGAAATACCTCTTCACACCCACTAGGATGGCTAAAATAAAAAAGATAGACAATAATAGCATTGGTGAGGTTGTGGAGAAACTGGAACCCTCACAGACTGTTGGTGGGAATGTAAAATGGTGCAGTCACTTCGAAAAATAGTCTGGTAATGTCTCAAAAAAGTTAAACATAGAGTTGCTATATGACCTAGTGTGATTCCACTCTTCGGCAAATACGCCAAAGAATTGAAAGCATACATCCACACGGAAATTTATACGTGACTGTTCATAGCAGAATTATTCATAACAGCCCAAAAGTGAAACAACACAAATGTCCATGAGCTGATGAGTGGGTTAAGAATATGTGGAATTTATGGTAACGCATGTATGTGGAACCTAGAAAAATGGTACAGATGAACCGGTTTGCAGGGCAGAAATTGAGACACAGATGTAGAGAACAAATGTATGGACACCAAGCGGTGAAAGCAGCGCAGGGGTGGTGGTGGTGGTGCTGTGATGAATTGGGCGATTGGGATTGACGTGTATACACTGATGTGTATAAAATGGAGGACTAATAAGAACCTGCTGTATAAAAAAATAAATAAAATTCAAAAATTCCAGAAAAACATCCAGTTCACAAAACACCATATATTGCACTGACATTTATTGTTTGGAAAAGGCACATCTATGGAGATAGAAAGTGGATTAGTGTTTTCCTAGGGCTGGATGGGGAGAACTTGGGTAGAATGGGAAGTGACTGCCAAAGAGTTCGAGGTTTCTTTTGAGGTAATGAAAGTGCTCTAAAATTGATTACAGTGGCAACTGCCTACTCTGTGACTGTACTAAAAACCATAGATGTATTTCATGACATGTGAATTATATCTCGATAAAATTTTTTTAAAAAATAGAAAGGTGCACTAACAGGGTTTAAATGGAATCCCCGGTGTTATTAGAACAATTCCAGTGTAAAATCAATCTGGATTTACCGTGTACAGCTAAGTTTAAAAGCATGTGTTTCTTCAGTAAGGCATCTCAGTAACCTAAGCTTTTTCAGTTTTTACTCAGTGATCAGTTTTATTGTACTATTTTATTTTTTCCAGTTTTATCGAGATCTAATCGACATGTAACATTGTATAAGTTTAAGGTGAACAACATAAGGATTTGATATAAGTATATAGTGTGAAATGATTTTGCAGGGGCCAGCTCTTTGCTCTCAAAGCCAGTTACAGGAAACGAACTAGAATGTAAAAAAACCTAAAAATTAAACTTACTTTACTAATGTAAATTAGTGTTCCCTTTTAGTCTAGAAGGAACCTCCTATGTGCTCGGGACCATTGATTGCTTTAGACACATTCCTATAAACCTATTTTACATATAAATAAACTGAGGCTCAGGGAAGTTACTTAGCACTGCTTCTTTATGGTGCTTTCCAAAGTCACATTGCCCAGGAAGGCAAAACCTTATATAATTGCCATAATTATTTTAAAAGGAACAGTATAACAAGTACTTAACTGGGACTAAATGTCTTATTTGGTGTTGGTGGGGAAGGGGGAGGAGATTCGACTCGAGAAAGTTTTAATTATTTTAGGTTAAGTCTGATTTCCTATGGGAAGACCTCTCTGACTCTACTCTCTTTACTTTGAGTGTATGTTCATTTGCTGCATTTACCTGTCAATTTTATTTTTATGCTGCAGTGAATATCATGTTTATATCTCTCTTTCTATCACTAGATGTGAGGACAGGTGTTAATTTTATCTAGCTTGGTCTTGTCAGAATCCATCAGAGTATGCAGTCTTAAGGAAAGAAGAGGGGGTTTGTGTAATTACAGTAGGGAATTCCATAGGAATTCCTGTATTTAAAAGTAATAAATGTGATGGAGAACATCACAAGAAAGCTGGTTTAGACTCCTCTTTTTTTTTTTTTTTTTTAAATGTTTATGTGTTTGTTTATTTTTGGCTACGTTGGGTCTTCATTGCTGTGCGTGGGGTTTCTCTAGCTGGGGCAAGCGGGGGCTACTCTTTGTTGAGGAATGAGGGCTTCTCATTGTGGTGGCTTCTCTTGTTGCGGAGCACAGGCTCTACGGTCACGGGCTTCAGTAGTTGTGGCTTGTGGGCTCAGTAGTCGTGGCGCACGGGCTTAGTTGCTCCGCAGTGTGTGGGATCCTCCCAGACTGGGGATCGAACCTGTGTCCCTTGCATTTGCAGGCAGAGTCTTAACCACTGTGCCACCACTCTTGGTTCTGATCTGAGGCTGCTGCTATGTCAGAATTTTGAAGGTGATTATTCTGTCTTTACCCTTGGGCCTCTGTTCTTTTAACTATTACTGAAGTCCCATCTTTTAAAACTAATGACCCAGTATGAAATTTCAGAACTGCTAAAAGTGATTTGTGTATTTACTTACCTGTCTTAAATGTAAAATAAAATTGCATTTGTGTGGAAAATCCCCTAGCACCAATGAAAATTGCAATTCTACATTTGCTGAGAAATAGCTTTATTTGTCCTCTGGGACATCTTAAACTTTAGTTGGCTTCTGTTAAACTTTTATGAGAACAAAACGAGTGAATGACTTTTTCTTCAAACAGGTACTTTTTGTTGTTTCAATGAAAGAACGCACTCTTGAAACAGAACTTGTTCTTTTAAACAAATTACTCAGTGTGCCTTACGAAGAAAAAAAAAAGAAAAGGGTGGGGGACAGGTTTGAGTAGATCACTACCACCACTACAAAACTGCAGAATATTAAAATTTGCTCATAATTCTGTTTTTATTCTGCCTTTGTCTACATATTGCCTCAGATATCTCCAAGAGGCCTAACATGCTTTCATTTTAAATTCATATCTTTAGGCAAAGCATTAGTCTCCCTTCTCTGGCCTATTTTAGAATGCAGATGCTCCTGGGAGCAGTGATTAAGGAGGGCTTTTGCTAAAGGGTCCTGGAGTGAGATGCTGCCAGGGGGAATGCAGAACTACGATCGGAACGCTATCACTCTGCCACTTAATAGCTCTACCTGTGTTCAGCCTTGTGTTTTTAACTTGAAATAAAACCACCTGCCTAAAGGCCAGAAAAGAAAAGGAAAAAAAAAAAAGAAAGTATTCTGCATTAAGATCCATGAAGTGAATGTCCCAAGTTGAACAATCAGTTGGCTTGTAACTTAATAATCCGTGGTGTTCCTATGTCTTCCCATTCCCCAGTCACTAAAGCACACACTTGGGGTTGCAGTAGGTTGATATATGGTCCCCCCTAGATATCCACATCCTAATTCCCAGAGCCTGTGAACCCATCACCTTACCTTGCAGATGTGAATAAGGTGAAGGTCTTTGGATGGGAAGATGATCCTGGATTATCCGGGGGGAGGGGGGGGCCAATGTCATCACCAAGGTCTTGTAAGAAAGTGGCAAGAGACTGAGAGAGGAAATAAAATATTACGCTGGTGGCTTTAAAGATGGAAGGAGGGAACTTCTAGAAGTTGGAAAAGACTAATAATAATAATAATAATAATTCTTCCCAAATGTCTCCAGAAGGAATTCAGTCCTGTGGACCCATTTTAGACTTCTGACCTCCAGAACTGTGAGATAATAAATTTATGAACCAGACCCTTCTAGCCATCCTCCATGCTACAGCCAGACCCATCCGGTAAAAACACAAATGGGTTTATAGAAAGCTCTATGTAGAAAAGCTTTAATTTCTTTGTATTACCATTAAAAAGAAACCAAATGTCATCCTGTGAAGTGACCTGCCCTGCATGATCTGGTCCCTGTCTGGTTTTCCACCTTGATCAGAGGACAGTGGTGATTTTTGAGTCAGGATGTCTGAGTTTGGCTTCAGCTTGTACCACTTACTACCTGTGTGACCTTGGACAAATTAACCTCTCTATGCTTCAGTTTCCTCTTTGGTAAAATACCTCATTGGCCGTTTGTGAGGATGAATGTGTTAATACAATGCCTGGCCCTGTTCTAAGCACAATATAAATAGTTAGGTAAACTTATCTTTATTGTGAGTATTCACGCATGTCATTGGTCATAGTAGACACTAAACAAACATTTGTTGGATGGATGAATGAAAGGAAGAAAGAAAACAGTATTACATTCATAACTGCTATACATACACCATTACTTCTCTCTAGTTTGCAGAAATGAATCCGTTTCAGAGGAACGCAACCGAAACTTAGATGAGTGAAGAGACAACTAGACATTTGGGAGCCAAATTTTGGCCACTTCGATATATAGACTGGAATCAAAGATCTGATTTCCTGTGAAGAAAGATGGAAGCTGTCTGCTCTTGAGAGAATCTTTAACCAGCACTGAACTTACATCGCAACAAGCATTAGTGAGTTTTCAAACGAGCATTGATAACTGTTAAGACCTGAAGGTGGTATATATAGTAAATACTGATACATGTTTCTAAACTGTTCTTATCTCAATTTATTGACCTTTCTTTTTAATAATACATTGCCTTCTAACTGCAGAATCATACTCATGGCTGTGGTGTTTCCAGAGTATAGGTACCTGCCGAACCCTGAAAGTCCTCTCTGTTCATAATGTTTACTTTTGGGTATTTACTATACAAAGAGAAAATTTCCTTTAGGATTTCAGTGTGGTAAACGTCAGCTCCTTGGCAGCTAATGTTTATGGTCCTTAGGATGGTCTGTATTAAGAGATGATAGTAAACATCCTGTGTGGAGGATAGAGGACTTCTGTAGAGCTGTGGTTGGCTTCACTGCACTGGGGAGGAGCGTTGAGGGGCAGTTTATCTACAGAGTTCTTTCCCCTTGAGTTTAATACCCTCAAAGTTCTTCCTTCTATTTTTATACGTCAGTGCTTTAAAAATTGAATCCATTTGAATAAGCATTCCTTGAGAGCCTTTAAAAATATATTTTTAAAAAACTTCACGTTCTAGGTGTTTTTTTTGCTAATATATAGAAAGACAATATTTTGGTCAGGTTTATTAAGGTATAACTTACATACAGGAAAGTTGACCCTTTTTCGTGTACCTTTCGGTGTGTTTTGACAGAGACACACAGTCATGTGATTGCCACGATGATCAACATACAGAGCCATTCCATCACCCCCCAAAATCCTCTCCTGCCCCTTTGTAGTACACCCCTCCCTCTGCCTCCAGTCCCCGGCAACAGCTGATCTGTTTTCTGCCTCTATAGCTTTGCCTTTTCCAGGATGTCATGTAAGTAGAAACATTCTGAGTGTAGCCTCCTGAGTCTGGCTTCCTTGATTGGAGTTTTAGACGTGTTGTGTGGATCAGCAGTTAACTTTTTTTATATTGCTGAGTAATATTGCTTTGTGTGGATCGACTACAGTTTACTTATCCATTCATCTGTTGGAGGAGAGTTGGCTTATTTCCAGGCTTGAATGATCATTGATAAAGCTACTTGTAGCCATTCACATACATTTTTTTTAAGTACGAACATAAGTTTTTATTTCTCTCAGGTAAATATCTAGGAACAGGATTGCTGGGTTGTATGGTGGGTAGTATATACATCACTTTATCAGAAATCATCAAACTGTTTTCCAAAATGGCTGCAGCGCTTTGTATTCTCACTAACAGTGTATGAGAGTTCCAGTTGGTCTGCAGCCTCATCAGCACTTGATATTACCAGGGGTTTTTTGCTTTGTTTCTTTTTGATTAAAATGTTCTATAGGTATGTAATGACATCTCACTGTGGTTTTAATTTGCATTTCCCGAATGCGTGCTGATGTTGAATTACTTTATCTGTGCTTGGTTACCAACCATATGGTTTCTTTTATTCCATTTATTTCTACTTTATACTATATATCTCTTTATATGTATATACTTTAGCTACTCTTAAAATTTGAATTTAGAACTATTTGCTGCTACTGTATAAAAATACAAATAATTTTTATTTATTAACCTTGAATCCTAAGACCTTGCTAAGTTCGCTTACTAGTTCTAGTAGTTTTGCCAATTCCTGTGATTTACGTGTAAATTATTATGTCATCTGAAAACAAAGACAATTTCGCTTCCTTCTCAACTATTACATCTTTTATTTCTTTGCCTTGCCTTATGTTAACGGCTTGAACTGTGGTAAAATGTTGAAAAGAGGTACGGAGAATGGGCATTCTTCTTGCTGATATTAGGGAGAAAGTAGCCAATATTTTACCGTTAAGTATGATATTAGCTGTTCATTTTTCAGAGATACCCTTTGCCAGATTGTGGAAGTCTTCTTAATTTTTGGAGTTTTTAATCATGAATGTGTGTTGAATTTTAAGTGCTTTTGATGCCAAAAACTCGGCCTCTGTGCACTGGTGCCGAGTCAAATCTCAGAGACAGAGTTTTGGGTGAAGTAGAAGAAAAGCTTTATTGCTTTGCCACGCAGAGGGGGACACAGCAGGCTTGTGCCCTTCAAAAACTGAGAGTCCCAACCCGGGAGGATTTGGTGAGGAGTTTAACAGCAATGGTTCAAGAGTGGAGCTGCTGATAAGGATCAGGGTGTGTGCAGGGCCTGCACCCCTGTAATCTAGCCTCAGGTGATCTCCTAATAAGCTTCTCCCATTCCTTTAATCTGGCCTCTTATGGTCTCCTGATGAGCTTCTCTGCAATGAAAAATGCTAACATCTTACATTTGTTGGCGGTTTTAGTTCTGTAAAAGAGCTCAAAGATATTGTTATGTGTATCCCTTGAGGCAGGATCAGGACCCTGCCCCAAGGCTGCACTAATGTTTCTTGACTGCTCCTCCCTTGTCTCTGCATCCCCTCTCTTCCCTGATTAGCAAGTGTTTGAAAGGCTTCTGTGCCCAGGAGCCCCACAAGGTCCTGCTAGGTTTCACGTTACCTGCATCTATTGGGATGATCATATAGTTTTTATTTTTTAGCCTGTAATATGGTGAGTAACATTGATTGGTTTTTGAATGTTAAACCCACCTTGCATTCCCATAATAAACCCAACTTGATCCAACTGGCTGGTTTCAATTTGGTAAGATTTTATTAGAGGTATTTCTTTCCGTGTTCATGTGGATATTGAACAGTAAATACTTTTTGGGTAATATCTATTTCAGTTTTGTTATCAGTGCTATGCTGGCCTCAGATGAGAGAAAGAGTGTTCCCTCCTCTATTTTCTGAACAAAAATTGTTCACAATCGGTGTTATTTCTTCTTTAAGTGTTTGATAAATTTGACCACTGAAACTATCTGGGCCTGGAATTATCTTTGTGGGAAGTTTGTTGAACAAAATATGATTTTTTTAATAGTAAAGGGCTATTCAGATTTAAAAGTTTGATCCTGTTTCAGTTTTGATAAGTAGTAGTTTTCAAAGAATTTGTCCATTTCATCTATAATATCAAATTGGTTGGCATACAATTGTCCATAGCGTCTCCTATTATCCTGTTAATGTCCATATGTCTTCAGTGATGGGCTTGTGTGTGTGTGTGTGTGTGTGTGTGTGTGTGTGTGTGAGCATGGTTCTTTTTTAAAAAAAAAAAAATTAATTAATTTTTGTCCGTGTTGGGTCTTCGTTGTGCGCGGGCTTTCTCTAGTTGCGGTGAGCGGGAGCTACTCTTCGTTGCCGTGTGCGGGTTTCTCATTGCCGTGGCTTATTTTGTTGCAGAGCACGGGCTCTAGGCACGCGGGCTCACTAGTTGTGGCTTGCAGGCTCTGGAGCGCAGGCTCAGCAGTTGTGGCGCATGGGCTTAGTTACTCTATGGCATGTGGGCATATGGGATCTTCCCAGACCAGGGCTCAAACCCACGTCTCCTGCATTGGCAGGCAGATTCTTAACCACTGTGCCACCAGGGAAGTCCCCATGGATGGTCTCTTTTACATTAAATGCTCTCTGTATTTTTTTCTTGGCCAGCTTAGTTAGGAGACGTATATATATATATATATATATATATATATATATATGTATTTTCATTACTGTGTTAAGGAGTTGGATTGAATCAATGCTTTGTCTCTGAGTGGCAACTTGGAAGGCTAGTCATATGTGCCTCAAAATGGGACACTTAACCCCTCTGAAGATGAGGTCTCATTGGGGAAGCCACAGAAATACCACAGCATTTGGATTTTTCTATGACAGTTTTAGGAACATTAAAGTTAAAGCAAAAAGACTACACTTACAATATTAAAACGACATTACACGATGCACATGTTAGTTATTTTTTAGGTTATTGGAAAACTTCTTGGAAGTTTCCCATGTTAAGAATTTAGGGCTGTCCTCCCACTCTTTGGCCACTTTCTTCATTCTTCTCTGCTCTCCGAAAAACGAAAGTACTGAATCAAATCCAAGTTCTTCACTCTACAGCTGCAAAAGTCTCCAGACCGTGAAAGCCAACGGTTACAAAACTCAGATGGGAAAATTAAAATATGCCCAGTAATTTCAACGGACCGGAGGCTTTTAATTTAAAACGAATGTCTCTCGAACCCTCTACCTAGGTCTTGTCGAGGTACGTGTATTTTAAAAAATGTGTTCTTACTCCTAGGTAGAGATTAAGGTATAGAATAGTAACATGAGTCAAGTGCGAACCGGGCAGCAGGGAAGAATAACAAATTCACATTTACTGAGCACTTCCTCTTTACTGGGGATTAACATGACATTTAAGCCTGGCAAGCCCCCGAGAGAGGTTCTAGTGATCGTCTCATTTTACAAAGGAAGCCGGGGTCACTCGACCGAGGTCACACAGGTATGCAGTGCAGATGGGCGCCTAACGACCTCAGGGCCAGAGAGAGGCGCGGTGAGATGTAATTAAAACAAACGTACAGACCCTGGTCCTTCGGGTCCCCCCGGAGCAGCGACTGGAGGCGTAGCCCTGGGAGGAGCAAGGGAACCGCGCTCCAGTGAGCTGCTTCCGCGGGGACGTGAGAGGGCCGGGAAGAGCCTGCACGAGCCCCGCCCAGGCCCTGCTGCGCCTTCCCATCGGCCGTCGACCGGCGCGCGTCAGTGACGTTTCCTCGCCTGCCGCCGGGAAGTGCGCGCGGCGATGACGGCGCAGCGGAGTCGGTGAGCGGGCGCGAGGGGTATCTGCGGGTGCGCGCTGCTGGGAGGGGGAGCGGCGGCGACGACGCGAGCTGCCTGCGGGTTCTCGCGCGGGCCGGGTCTTGGGGAAGGCGGGTAACGGGGGCGGTGAGAGGCCTCTTCCGCACTAGGGGACGGAGCCCGATGTGGAGGTTGCGGGGCCGCGTGTCCGCCACGTCTCGCTGACCGCGGGCTGATTCATCGGGCTTCCCCTGGGCTCTTTCCCTTCCTCGCGGCCGGGCCCCTGAGGGTCTCCCTTTTCTGTCCAGCACCTGTCGTGGGAGGGGCGGGCGGGACACGCCGTTTCAGGGCCCGGGTTCCCCTCCCCCGGGGTTTTCTGAGTTGAATCGGAGGTGGAAGGAAGCGCGATGTTTGTCTTCCCCAGTGGTCTGGATGAGGGGAGCTCGCCCCCTGGTGGGAAGCGCCGCTCTTTGAAATCTGCTTTCCAAGTAAAGGAGTGGTTCTTCTCTAGTGGTTTCCGTCGGGGGTCACTTGAGCTATGTTGTTGCCTCACGGAGGCCCACTTTATGTGGAAAGCGGGGTGGGAGGACGGAGGACGGAAGGCGGGGTGTGGGTGGGACTCAGGAGACGTGATGGGAGGGGCGGATGGTGAATGAGGAAGAAGCGGGCAGCAAGGACCGGTCATGGGGAAATACCTTATTTTACAGTGCCTAGGAAATATCCCCGGGTCATAAGTCTCAGGTGCGTGTGGGCAAGCATGTGACCGTGACTTGTTCTGGAGGAGACCAAGTATTCCTGCAAGTCTTTGAGTTACATTTTCTGGAACCACTGTTCTCGGCAGCCCTGTACCCCTCACGCTTTAAACTACCTCCCGGGAGAGCACCCTAACAGTAAAATACATATGCGGGTGTAGTATCAGTAGTGTGTGCTTCATGAGTGCAAGACCGGATAACGACAAGCGTAGTTCCAGCTGTAATTCTCCCTCCCATTGGCGCTTTTTTCAGCTTTTCACCTGAACAGGAGATGAATGTCTCCCTCTGTTGATAAATAAAATCGCAGAATATCCCCTTGTTGTCCGTCACTCGGAAGTTTCATTGTTGGGCCTGCTTGCTTGTCTTGTAGATGTGTGGTTGGTGACCTTCTCTCCCGATGCTGAGGTGCCTGGGTCCCTGGCGCAGGCAGTTGCTGAGCTGCAGCTGGAGTGCACTGTGCCTTCTGAAGCACTCTCTGTTTACAATGAAGTTGCAGTCTCCAGAGTTCCAGTCACTTTTCACAGAAGGCTTGAAGAGTCTGACAGGTGAGACATTAGGATGCCTCTTCTTGCTTTGGAAGCCTGTAAAAATGGAGAGGCAGAGGGTTAACGTGTTTTAGGCAACATTCATGGCTTTTTGTTGTTAAGCTAATGAAAGCAGGGTTTACCATGCATGGGTAATCCAAAACTATAGCCCGATCACGAGAAGAGGCAAATAATGATTGCAGTTAAAAAGCATGGCCTTTAGGTGTGTCACCCCAGGTATTTTATATGCATCACAGAATTGGGCCTACTAACTTAAGGAGTAGGTACTTTTTCTCTTGTTTTATGGTTGAAGAAACAGAGGCTTAGGAATGTGAAATGCTTTTCCAACGTTTTTATAGCTAATAAGTGGAAAGCTGGGTTTTGAACTTGTGCAGTCTGATTTGAGAACCCAGCTTGTAACCACTAAGCCATATTTCCGCCCCAGGTATAAGTGCTTTGTGAAACAACCGAAGGTAGAAGGAAGTGGGAGTTATGTCCCTTTATGCACATGCAAAACTTATCTGGGAGGAGCACAGGAAACAACTCGGGCTAAGTGCCGGATTACAGCAGCTTGCCGCAGTTCTGTCATTTCTTATTTTGGTTCTCAGTATCAGCTACCGCTGTTGCAGCGCACACAGCTGCATTTCAAAGCCTATGGTATCTTAGTCATGCCTTCAGAAATATATTCAGGTGTATGGATGTAGGAACACGACCTTGACTGTTGGTTTGCCACCCTGGCTGCCCATTAGATTCACCTGGGGAGCTTTTTATAACATACAGGTGCTGGTGTCCTGCTCCTGCCCTACTGAACTGGAATCGGAATGTCTAGGGAGCATGGGCATTTATAAATTTTGATGAAAACTCTACTCTCTTAATTCTCATGACCAGAAGGTGGAGGAACCATTGCTTTAAAATGACTTTCCTTGCACTAGCTTATTGACAAAGCTACTTTCCTATTCTTGAAATGAGGTGATTTTTTTTTTTAGGTGTATGTCAGAGGTAAATGGTCCAGAACTTGTTGATTTTTATAGGTTCTTCACGTAGTCTTGAAGTGGAGGGCCTAAAGCAGATGCTTTGCTGTGTTTTTTAATTAGAGTGAAAAATGCTAGAAACTCGCTGTCCCATAGAAGTGAGTCACATATGCTACATAAACTTTTCTGGTAGCCGCATTAAGAAAATGGAGAAATGGGTGAAATGAATTTTAATAATTATTTTTAGTACATCAACTTATTTAGTATATCTAAGATACCATCATTTTAATGTCAAATTTGTGTAAAAATTATGAGTGAGATAATTCCTCCTCTTGCTTGTAAATCTTTGAAATCTGGTCCTTAGCACGTACAGACCGTCTTAATTCAGACTCGCCGCATTTCATAGTGTTCAAGAGCCACGTGTGGCTACTGTTTGTATGGCTCATATCTAGAAGCTTCAACTCTGAGTTGAATTCTAGCTTGTTCTTTGTTTATACGCCTTTCCCAGTTCCCACTCTTCCTGTCTTCCATTGTAAGGGCCAAATGATTGGATGTAGGGACTTAACTCTTGGGGGCCTATCTCAGATCCTTCTGCATTTTTCTTTTGGAAACAAGGCTGTGGATATTGATTACTGTAGGTCCTTGAACATTTTTTATTGTAACAGTTGCATTTGGCTTGCTAACCCTGACTTCAAGAGCTGAATTTTCTCCACCTTGCGAGCTGACGTCCTAAGGAAGTTAGAGACGGAATAGTATGGTAAGAGAGCGGTAGTATTTGCCCAGTGGTCTGGGCCTCGAAAGACTGGCAGATGGGAGCATGGGCATCTTCTAAGATTGTGTTTTTCTAGGTTATAGTGGAAGGGCAAGAATGGAATCTTTTAGTGCGGTGCCCAGTGGTTAGAAAATCAAGTAATTAGTTTTATTTGCTCTTTGCTACTTTCTAAAGACTTGAGTGTCGTGGTAAAATATAATGTTCTGTATGAGAACAACGCACAAAAACACACAAAGGAAAAAAAAGATGGCTGTTGTACCGTGATGCTGTGCAGTTTCATACTGTACCAGTTCTTAAATCATGATAGCTGTTTTGCCAAATGTAAAATTAGTTCACAGTGTGCAAGAATTTGGGAGGTTAGGACAGCATATTCTGCTCATACAGCGTTTTATAATGTCAGCTTATGTCATGTAATTTATGTTTCCTTTTGCTTAAGGACAGCCATATAATAACCAGTGGCATATAAAATTATTTTTTCATTGTATACATGAGACGGAAGTTCCAAACCTAGTGCTTTTTGTGTAAGTTACACGGTTAGTGGACAAGCCAGGGTTGCTGGGAGATAGTGCTCCATGGTTAGCTATACCGCTGCTTAGGTATGTGATGTCATCAAGTCGTATTAACATTTGGGACAATTGGAATAGCTGATCACTCTTTTTTCTTTTTTTTTTTTTTTTTTTTTTTTTTTTGCGGTACGCGGGCCTCTCACCGCTGTGGCCTCTCCCGTTGCGGAGCACAGGCTCCGGACGCGCAGGCTCAGCGGCCATGGCTCACGGGCCCAGCCGCTCCGCCGCATGTGGGATCCTCCCGGACCGGGGCACGAACCCGCGTCCCCTGCATCGGCAGGTGGACTCTCAACCACTGCGCCACAGGGAAGCCCCCACTTTACTTTTTAGTAGTAATTCAAATTTACATCGATGACCTTGAAGCCCTGTGGAATTCTAAATGATCTTCTGAATTAACCTACAAGAAATTCTGCACGTTCCCTGCTTCTCATGTGTGTTAGAGGCATTCCGCTGTAGGCAGGTCACTTCATTGCTGCGGGCCTTGTTCTCATAGTTTTTGTGTAAAAAGGCTGAGTTCAGTCATCTCTGCTGTCCCAAGTAGATAGGAAAACTTGTACTTCTGCGCTTAAAAGAAACACACTGAAACAGAAAACTGTTCTTTTTCACCTCAGAGTTATTTGTCAAAGAAAATCATGAATTAAGAATAGCAGGAGGAGCAGTGAGGGATTTATTAAGTGGCGTAAAGCCGCAGGATGTGGATTTTGCTACCACTGCTACCCCTGCTCAAATGAGGGAGCTGTTTCAGTCGGTCGGCATTCGTATGATCAACAACAAAGGAGAAAAGCATGGGACGATCACTGCCAGGGTGAGTGAAAACTTTGACAGGAACTGCATTGCCTTTTTTGGTAAGTTAAAGAATTGTTACAGATCATTTCTAGTTTTTAAAAAGCAAATAACAAAAAGCCTAGGGAAAAAAACGTCAGTGTCCTCTACCCCCTATTAAATCCTGCATCTTCCTTTGCTGAAGGTCCTTTTATTTTTATAGTAGTTAGTTTTTCCCCCCACATTTCTAAAAAAGACCTTTCTACGCTCCAGTGTTTCATTTTCGTTTTTAATTTCCAGTCTAAAGATGTTGCTTGTTGACTTCCTGCAGGGAAGGTGATTGAGCCTTCTTATCACACCCTCCCGAACAGCAAGCACATACGATGCTCCTTCCCTCATCTTCTCGGTACATACATGCCATGATTTTTGGTTAAGTAAGTTCATAACTGTTGTCTGTGGCAGGATCGTGCAGTGTGTTTCGACTACACTCCTCGTGTTCCGAGCTTTGGGTTTTTCCTGCAGTTCACGGGGTAGTTCTGTGACACAGCTCTCGTGTGCTGCTCGTTCATTCATCCTGTGCTCTGCAGTTCCTCCCGGTGGCTTTCACCATGCCGCCAAGTTTCACTTCCTCTTTCTGGAACCCGCTCATCGGCTGCAGTGTGTCTTCTCCCATCTGTGCATCCTACGCCGGCTCCCCACTCCCGTCCTGGGATTTCCCCGTGCCAGATCTTGGGAGCTTCCTTGGCCTCTTACTTACCAGACCTCCTGGTTCCTGATCCCGTGTAGTCTTTCCTGGGTTATGCCCTCATTTTGGTAACCTGAGAGAGCTTTATGTGTGTGAAATGTTTTTATTTTACCTTCACACTGATCTGATAGTTTGGCGGTAGAATTCAAGGGTGGGAATTATTTTCAGGCAGAAATGTAAAGGCTTTGTTTTTCTACCTTCCAGTGCTGCCACTGAGAAGAAGTCTGAGCTCATTCGCATCTGTCCTTTGTTTGAGACCTGATTATTATTTTTTCCCCCTCTTGGAAGCCTTTCTGATCTATCTCTGGTGTTTTTAATTTCAAGATGACGTGCCTTGGCTTGGATTTATTTTTTCATTCATTGTGTAGGGCACTTGGGGTCCCCTTGTGTTCCCCTCATGATGTCATCCTCTTTGTTAAATGTCTTTTCCCTTTGGAAAATCCCGTGATGTTGGACGTTGGACCACAGGGACTCATCTCCTAGTTTTATCTTTTGTCTCTTATTTTATATTCTCATTTGTTTTGTTTTACTTTCTCTGAGATTGCCTTAACTTGATCATCCAATTTTCCTATTGTATTGGCAACTTTTGCTGTCTTCTAAATTTTCAAGAGGTCTTTCTTACAGTATTTTTGAAAGCTTCCTGTTCTTGTTTCAGATGCAGTATCTTCTCTTATGTCCCTTAGGGCATCAATTATAGGTACTTCAACAGTGTCTTTATTTCCTCTGAGCTTGTTCTGTCTTTGCTGTTGGCTTTCCTTCGGTGTGGGTATTTTTTGGTCTCTCTTTATGTTTGGGTGATCTAGTGTGTGCAGAATGACCTGAGCACTTTACTGTAGTTCTGTGTAGGAAGCATCAGCCAGTTAGTTATGGGACCACCACTGTCAGTATCAGGAGGACTTTTCATTAGGATACGTCAGAGGAATCCTCCAGTGTTAGTTACCCAGGTTAGAATAAGCCTGCTTGTTAGCATTTTGAAAACCAAGTGGGGGAAGGGATAGGGGTCATGTTGGTTTTTCTTGAAGTTATTTTCATTGTGGTGCATCACTCCCATGGTCATGTGTCTGGTGCTCCAAGCTCTGATTAATTGGGGGTCAGCCTTTCTGGTTAAGCTCTGTTTCTCTGCTTGGGTGAGGGAGTCACTCTGGAGGTCTAATTTTTTCTTACATGGATTTTCAACAGTCTTCATATTTCATACCCTTTTCTTTGGGATAACTCGTGCCTCAAATTCCTGATTCTGGAATTCTGTAGTGAGAACTAGTTTGTTTGTAGAGAAGAATATGCATGAGGCTGAGAGGAATTCTAGAAGAGACTTTTACTGATCATTAATGACTTTCAGTTCCTAATGAAGAGATTCCAAACTCCTGCTTGGCATGTACCACGCATTGCTGTCTTCCCCTACATGCTGATCTGCTCTTTGTCCAGTGTGCTTTCTCTTACACGTGTCCGTCTTCCTCTCCATTGTGCCTCTGGTCATCTTTTCTCTTCATGTGAATGTTCTTCTTCCCACATCTGCATGTACACATCCTACTTATTTTTCAAGGCTAAGACCACATGTCGCTCTAACATGAGGCTACCCAGCTTTTCCCAGCTGGAGGTAATCTCTCTTCCCCAGATACAGGTGGCACTGTATTTTAACCTCATTTGATGATTACCAGTAAAGGAGCTGCAGGATGTGGTACCTGTATTTCTTCCTCTGTCAGTCCTTTGCTCAGTGGTATATATTCTGTAAATTGATATTCAGCTCTTTGCAAACTGGAGATGTTAAAAAATATTTCAAAGAGTAGCCTGGTTTGAAATTGAAGGACCAGAATATACTATTTTTAAGGGCTCTTCCCTTCCGCCACATGATTTGTCAGACGTGCCATTTTTGTATGTCAGACTCATCTTTTTAAATTAAGATGGGTTTATTATTTGTTAAAAATATTCTTTGGGTCTATCTTTGAATACTATGGGTGTCTTCCTGTCTCAAGGTATATGTGCAGTAGCTGACTGTAAAAAGAAAGAAGATACCTGTCAGGACTAACTTGTTTTTTTCAATTAATCCAGTGACACTAAAAACGAATTTTTAAAACACATATATTTGCTTCCAGCTTCATGAAGAAAATTTTGAAATTACTACACTACGGATTGACGTTGCCACTGATGGAAGACATGCTGAGGTCGAATTCACAACTGACTGGCAGAAAGATGCTGAACGCAGAGATCTCACTATAAATTCTATGTTTTTAGGTAATATATGTAGATAATGTTTTAATTCAGTCAGTCCGAATGCCTTCTTTTTGAGTGAAACCTGCATCCTGGAGATGTTCCCCAGCTTGAGGGGTTGCATTAGTTTCTTCTAAGAGACAGCCTATTGGTTAAAGACGACCCTGGAGCTGAGATCCCTGGGTTCCTCGGACTCCATCATTCTCTCGCTGTAAAATGAGGAAGGTGACAGCAGCTTCCTTTGCAGGGTTGGTGTGAGGGTTAAAGGAGTTGGTCGTGGCGAATCCGCGGCACAGTGCCTGGCACCTTAGTAATCGCGTCTAAAAGTGTTAGGTTTCGGGTCAGAAATGTGCACACAGACACACACACGCTGCACCCCTTTTCCTCTGTCTTTCCTGTGCGCACGTTCCACCCTTTCCTCTCTGCCGGTGCCGGTGGTGCACTTGGTCAGTGACTTCACCTCTTCCGTTGCCTGTGGCTCCGTGTGCCAGCACCACTTCACAGGCGTCTGAGGCGTCGCGTTTCAGGAATTGTGTGTACTCTGTCCGAGGTGGCGCGTGAGAGGGAACCGATGTATCATCTCAGCTTAACTTGTTCATGAAAGGAGTGAGACTCATAATGGGAGTAGATGTGAATTAGGTTAGCGTTTTGGTGCACAATTGAAGCATTATTTTTTGTCCTTTAAATTTTAGACAAGCTCTTTAGGTTTAAATCTCTGGATTAGAAAAGAGAGATGGAGCATCCACTCTTCGTAACCTACTTTGGGGCACGGTAACCGTGAAAGGATGAAGCAGTGGGATCCACTCCGTGGGGTGGGGAAGGGGGCTGTAGGCCGAGATGGGGGTCTCTTGCTAATTCCATTAATGCCAAATAACATTTCTAGAACACCTCCTGGGTTCCAGGCGCATCAGTGCTCACTTGATATACTTTAGCTCATTGAATTCTCAGAAAAGTTCCATAAAGTGGGTATTAAACTCATTCGACAGATGGGGAAACAGACTCAGAGATGTTAAGTACTTGAGCTCAAGTCGTGGAGAGCCTTGATTGGTTTCCAAAGCCTGGGTGATTTATGACCAAAGGCAGCCCAGCTGGAGGCATGTTCTCTCTCCATTAGGGAGTGGAACTCCAGGTGTTAATTTCTTCTTACATCATTTTTATTTAAACTCCAACTAGTGTAGTGTATGAAAAATCTTACAACTAGCTTCTTATATGGAGACATAACTAAAAGAGAGAAACTAATAGCCTTTTTCAAGATACTATTATTTTATAAAAATAAAAGCTGTTCTTATTGGTACTACTGCTTTCTAACATTTGCTGAACCCTCGTAATGTGGCAGCCGCTGTTCTGAGCCCGTCGCATAAATGTAATCTTCCGACCAACCCTATGAGTCGTTCCTGGTATTTAACTCACGATAATTTGCTCCAAGTCCTGCGCTGGTAAATTGGAGAATTAGGATTCCAACTGAAGCAGCCTGGCTCCAGAGGTCACATCCTTAACCACCACATTATGCTCAGCAACACAGCTTTTTTTCTCATTTTTATTCATCATTTTTTTTAAAAGGGTATTCAGAGCAAAACAACGTACACACTGATATATACTCAGTAATCCCTACCTTTAGCCCATTTTCCCATCCAGACTGTTTTCAGGCCTTATCAGATAAAGCATTCCTGGTTCTGGGGGTGAGGGTTACTTTGCTTTTCAAACCCTTATTTTCCGTTTTGTCACACTATGATTTTTTCCTCCAAATTTGATCTTCCCTTTACTGAAAAAGATCTTATTATTTCTACATTCCCCAGGGAGTTAAGAGTCTCTTCATTAAGAGAAGTAACATGAAGAGACAGATACATACCACATTTATGTTCTACTTACTAATCGTTATCTTTGTCTCTTTACGTAGTTTTTTGTGTATTTGTTTTCATTTCCTGCTATATCTTTTTGAATCCGGAGACTTATAAATTGGCTCTAAGTGTCAAAATGCCACATCAACCAAAAGAGCTTGGCAAGTGTGAAGCCTGAGTTTACCAGTGTTGTTGCATTTGGGATAATCAAAGAGCATTCAGGTTCAAGACAATTAAAATGACAAGTGGTTATTCTTTGTAGTAGTGGCAGTGCCTCCTTTCTGTGAAGCCACGAGGTGAAGTCTCTTAGGCTCACAGAGCTCCCCGTTTGGGTGGTTGAATGGTACCTGTGTCTTTGCTCAGTGTTTCTTTTTCCTTCTTAGTTCTCAGGGTGACCATCTGTCTCAGTTTGCCTGGGACTGAACTAATTCCTCAGACCTGTGATGTTTCATTTTTAAAATCAGGAAAGTCCTGGGATAACTGGGATGAATTGATCACTTTATTCACACCTGAGGTTTTATGTGCTTTATATTAAAATTGTTAGGTGCTTTTCATTTTGTTCAACATGTGAGGGAGCATATTGTGGTAGAAATCGGTTTACGACATTTTGAATGGATATTAGATTCACATGGTTCAAAACTCACAAAGTTTAAAAGGCTGCACGGTGAAGCGTCACCATCAGATTTACTGTCCCCTTGCTGACAGTGTAATAAGACTTGGATCCTTGCCAAGCTGATACAAAGCTGAAAAATGGTATCTCATAAATTTGCATTTCTTTTGACAAAGGTTGAAAATCTTCATTTTTAAAGAGGCTTTTTTATTTCCTGTCATTTTTCCATTTATGTGGTCTTTTTCTATTTAAGAACTTTTTGTAGATTATTGAAATTAGCCATTTGTCTCTGTGATACAGACTGAAATGTGTTTTTCCCAGTATGTCATCTAAGCTTTGCATTGTGATGTTTTTTGCTTTCCAGGCATATCTGATATTTTATGTACTTGGATTTATTAATTTCTTTGAAGGCTCTGGTGTTGTGTTTTGTTGTTTCTTGTTGGTAATTTCATCAATAGAGTCATCCCTATTTCAGGATTGTAAAATTTTTTCCTATGGTTTATTATTTATTACTTGTAGTACTTAATTTCTCCAGAGAGGTTTTTTTTTTTTTTTTTTTTCCTGTACGTGGGCCTCTCCCGTTGCGGAGCACAGGCTCCGGACGCGCAGGCTCAGCGGCCATGGCCCACGGGCCCAGCCACTCCGCGGCACGCGGGATCCTCTCGGACCAGGGCACGAACCCGCGTCCCCTGCATCGGCAGGCAGACCCTCAACCACTGTGCCACCAGGGAAGCCCGAGAGTTTTAACTACTGTGTATTTTTTCCAGATTATTTTGGCAGTTCTCGTTTATTTTCCATTAGTCACTTGAAAATCAGCTTGTTTGATGTAGTCTCAGCCCCCTTCATACTGGCATAGGTCTTGTTTAGTTTATTGAGTGTATTGTCTTTTAATTGCTGGTGTAAATGCAGCCTTTTATTCCATTATATCTTCCATTTGATACTGGATATAGCTGAATGCTATTCATGTCTATATTTCAACCTTGTAACTCTTCACTTGGCTTACTTTTTACTGTTTGTGATAGTTTTTAGCTAATTTTCTTAAGTTTTCCAGTTTTTTTTCTCAGTTCCTTTTAATTTTTTGAATTGAGGTAGTAATTGAAATACAACCTTAGTTTAAGTATACAATATGATTTGCTACTTGTATATATTCAGAAATGATCACCACAAAAAGTCTAGTTAACACCTGACACCATACATAGTTACAGAATCTTATTCCCCTTGTGATGAGAACTTTTAAGGTCTGCCATCTTCTACGGAATACAGTATTGTTAACTGTCGTCACCATGCTGTGCATTACCTCCTCAGGACTTATTTACTTTATAGCTAGGAGTTTGTACCTCTTGACTCTCTTCACCCACTGTACTGGCCCCTGGCCTCAGCCTCTGGCAACTGCCCGTCTGTTCTCTATATCTGTGAGCTTGTTTTTTTAAGATTCTATATAAAAATGAGGTCATAGTGTATTTGTCTTTCTCTGTCTGGTTTATTTCACTTAGCATAATGCCCTCGAGATCCATCCGTGTTGTCACAAATGGCGAGATGTCGTTCTTTTTTATGGCTGAGTAATATTCCATTGTATATGTGCCATTGTTTTCCAGTTCTTATTTGTCAATAGTGATTTTTCTTCCCTCTTTTCTAATGAATAGGTTTCGATGGTACTTTATTTGACTACTTTAATGGTTATGAAGATTTAAAAAATAAGAAAGTTAGATTTGTTGGACAAGCTAAACAGAGGATACAAGAAGATTATCTTCGAATTTTAAGATATTTCAGGTAAGGATTTTTAGAAATCACATTAGTGATGCAGTTTTGAATATTATTACCAGAGCACAATTCTGATCATGTGAAATGCACAGCAGGTTACTGTACACAGTGGTGACATCCCAAATGTCTGTCTCCAAGAGACAGGATACTGTGACTCATGAGATGATACTTAGATACTTTCTCTTTTCATTGTCCAAAATAGTTATTTTGCTCCTTTCTGTGATGATCTTTTAAATAATTCAGCCTTTAAAAGGTCTTTTTTCTTTTTGATTGAATATTTTCTGCACCAATCATTCATTACACAGATATGAGGGCTTATCACAAGCCAACCCTTGTGCTTGGTACTTTGAACAGAGTAGTGAGTCAAAGTATGCCTTCATATGGCTTACCATTTTAGGTGGTCATGGGAAATCTGTCCGAAGAATTGGGAAGGTATGAAATGCATTTGGATGGTTTTGTGGGTAGCAATGCACTTTTTCAACTCTGAACTCTAACATTTAAGAAAACTATATATATAACTGGCTAATTTACGTCTACTAATATTAACTTTTCACTGGGTGGGGTCACTCTCAGAATACTCTTTGACAGAGTCTACGTATTTTGTCAGTAAATGCTATCCCTTTAGACTTCCGTGTTTGCAAACCGTCTCTCTTTACAAATAATACAACACAGACTGAGGCACACCCATAGCCATTTAGTCATTTAATTTAGATCACTTATGAACTGAATTTTGAAGATGCATGAGTGGTAAAAACAGGTATACTTTAATGCTTCCAGTTTTGAGAGTCCATGAAATATACTCCTTTGTCTGCAGCGAGATTTGTTTTCTTCGAAGCTCTTAATTAAAAGTATTGATGTGTACAGACAGGCAACCTTTGAGGGGTTAAGACTCCTCCCGCATGGCATTTCAAGTTTTGTTTTGGTGCCTGGACAAGACTGCTCTGGTTTCTGCATCCACTGTCAGTACCCATTCAGGGACCTCTTTTGATGGCCATTCTAACGTTTCCATCAGTGATGTGAAAGTGCAGTGAGTGAGGCGGGGGTCTGGTTCTTGCTGACTTTTAGAAGGTTACTTATACTTTATTGGACCTCAGGTTTTCTCATGTGAGAAAAGAGAGAAGGTGAACTGACCAGATGATTGTTAAGGTCCCTCCTAGACCTAACTACTTCTCTGTTGTTTCTCATTAAATAGACGTCTGCGGTAGTACCGGTGAAATGAAAAGCAGATTTTTCTGGTGAAACACCAGCATAGAGGTAGTACACTCTGAGACTTTTGCTTTGTAGGTTTTATGGGAAAATCGTAGATACACCTGGTGACCACGATCCTGAGACTTTGGAAGCAATTGCAGAAAATGCAAAAGGCTTGGCTGGAATATCAGGAGAGAGGATTTGGGTGGAACTGAAAAAAATTCTTACTAGTAACCACGTAAATCATTTGATTCACCTCATCTATGATCTTGATGTGGCTCCTTACATAGGTGAGTCCAACTTAAAAAATGTTTGCCTTTTTGCCCACGAAACACATCTGGTTTAAAAATTTCGTAAGAAAAAAAATGTTTAACAATTCTAAAAGGAAAAGTGGAGTATTTTAAAAGATGGTAAACTTTGAGGTCAGGAGTAGGACAGTTTTTTCACAGGTAGGGGACAGCTCAGAGACAGCACATTGTGGTGGAACAAAGTGGCCCCTGGAGTCGGTCCATCCTGGGTTTCAGTGAGGCTTTGCCACTTACCAGCTTTGTGACTTGGCGTTATTTCCTTACATGTTAAGTTTCTGAATCTAACCGAGGGGTATGAAAGTGATGGCATCTGTCTAATGGAAGGGCTGACAGCTTCTGGGAGTTTAACACACGTAAAGCATGGAGAAGACCTGCCTTATACATGGAACTAGTTCAGTAGGTGTTAAAATTACTATTCAGAAGCAACAGCGGGCTTTTGCGATGTGGGAGAGGACAGCAACGGTGTGCCAGTGGTTCATCTGTAAGACGGGGCGGCAGACTGGACCCATAGTGAGCCCTGGCGCCAGGGCATTTCTGCACACGGAAACAGTGTTTGCTTAAGATAAGAATTTATTAAATGTATCCTCCCTAAAAATGGGTGAAAAATGCTTTTGTCCCTACAGGCTTACCTGCTAATGCAAGTTTAGAAGAATTTAACAAAGTCAGTAAAAATGTTGAAGGTTTTTCCCCAAAGCCAATGACTCTCTTGACCTCACTGTTCAAAGTACAGGATGATGTCACCAAATTGGATCTGAGGTTGAAGATTTCAAAAGAAGAGAAGAATCTTGGTTTATTTATAGTTAAAAACAGGAAAGATTTAATTAAAGCAACAGATAGTTCAGAACCTTTGAAACCCTATCAAGACTTCATTATAGATGTAAGTATGTTCTAGGCTTGGTCAGAATATAAATCATCTTTGCTAATTGTGGAACAAATTTATTAATACTAAGACCCACAAAGTATTATGTGAATTTCTTTTATTTTAAATGAAAAATTTCACATTGAGCATTTATTTAAATTTTAGGATAAGATCATTAGCAAGTGTGGTAATGTTTGATTTTGGCCCTTAGTCTAGAGACTCTGATGCAACTGCTCGTGTGTGTGAACTCCTCAAGTACCAAGGAGAGCACGGTCTTCTGAAGGACATGCAGCAGTGGTCCATTCCTCCATTTCCTGTAAGTGGCCATGACATCAGAAAAGTGGGCATTTGTTCCGGAAAAGAAATTGGGGCTCTTTTACAGCAGTTGCGAGAACAGTGGAAGAAAAGTGGTTACCAAATGGAAAAAGATGAACTGCTAAGTTACATAAAGAAGACCTAAAATTGATGAGAGCTGGCTACTAAAAAAGCAGAAACGCTTTGGTAAGACTAGTTTTTTCCCGTCCCCCCACTTAGTGAGATTGAAGAGACTGAAATAAAAGCCAGCTTAGGGGATCTCTTCAGAAGAATAAAGGTCTTATTCTGTGAAACATAATTATATTTCAGGTACTAAAGGAAAGTCTACCTCCTCTTAATCTGATTTATATCACTGAACCTTGTAATTCTTTTGGAATAGTTCCTACTGAGGGAAAAAATAGTTGGCTTCGCTTGATCTGTCTAGGTTTTTTTTAAAAAGCGGGTTTTTTGGTTTGTTTTTGCATAGGGCAGTAAGTACTCAGATTAATCCTAACACGTGGTAACTGTCTTGAAAAAGATGTTTCTTAGTATTTGCAGTAGAAATACCTGGTTTAATTTTCTACAATGATTGTGCATGATAAGTGTCAGTTTTTATCTGAATTCCAGAATAAACTTGTGCTTGAAAATAGCTGACAAATTTGCATAAAGTATCATACGTAAAATGTGAAGATCCGATGTGTCCCAGGTGGCCGTCATTCCTATACCCAGGACTTGTTCTAGGGGGCTGAAGTTCAGCTGAGTATGTAGTTGATACTTTTCTCTGCCATAATGAAGGATTTCCATAACTTCCTGCTAAGCCGGGAAAGATTAGCTTGCGGGTTAGTCTTGAGCCTGTTATTTTAATGAACACTTCCTGTGCAATTGGAAGATAAATGTGGGTATCTGTGTGTGTATAAAAACAGGTGTCATGTATACATGGTGACAGTACTCCTGTCGCTTTAAAGTAAAATAAAGGTTATGGCCTTTTGCTCTTTTTTGAGGCCAGATGCTTGCAGTGGGTGAAGAGGTGTATGGCACAAAGTATTGTTTATTCTGACATTTTATAATTTTCCTTTCTGTGTAGCCAGTCATAGCATCTTTGTGCGCTACTGGTAAATAGCAATTTTGGACCTTGATAAAACAATATTGAAAAGCATATTTCTGTCAAAGCCCTGCTAAGAGGAAGTGTGACAGACAAACACTCAATGTACAAACAGGGGCTATGTTGCAAGAAAGGGAGCCTCAGAAACGACTGCACACAGGTCAGTAATTAAACATCTTATAAAATAACCCACTGAAATATTTAAGTATATTACGATATATATTTGGAACCAACACTGTAGAATTCCTACTGTGCTATATAGGAAGTATGCAGATTTAGGTATTTGAGGTCTGGTTTCATCATGTATAAAGAGACTTTTAAAAATAGTATATGCGTGTTATTATATACCGGGAAATTTTATTTGCAAGTGTCAGTAAATAATATAGAACATTCTGAGAATACACTCTGCAGGGGGCAAAATGTTCCCTCACTGCACCTGGTTTAAATATGAAGAGATGTGCCGTGCTGCTGAAAAGAACTCCCTGGAATCCCCTTTAGAGGACGTTTTAGTTCAGTGTAAGACTGACTATATGAACAAAGTAAAGGTTAGGCATATTGAATACAGAAGGGGCCTGTGCTAAAAAACCGACAGCGTTCTTGAATTGCTTTTCATTTACTCTCTCTTTACATAAACGTGCAACATGATACTCAGTTGCGGATTCCAGGCTAGGCAGTCAAAACCATTGCATGTTTGGAAGAAGAAAATATTGACAACTTCAAACCAACAGTCCGTTTTTGGCCGCATCCATTGTACTCGATTAGCTGAACTCTTCCCAATGAATTATGTAAAGCAGTGAAGGAACATCAAAATTACGCAAATGTAGAAGTATCCGATAAACCCCTTGAATGTATAATAAGCAAAGAGGTAGGTGGCAAATCAGTCTCTCTAGAACTTTATCTTAAGAATTATTTCTTACACCTAGATTATCTGCTTATGAGGAGATATTTTACATTATTTAAACAAAGAACATGTTTAATTTAGTTTTGCTCTTACAGTTTACTTACAGTTTCTTTAGTTTACATTGAACAAAATATCCTATAAAATAACATTAGCACATGTCACTTGTAGGAAGGGGACGTGTTTTAGCATCTGCGTTCCACAGTAGTCTAGGTTCAAATGAAACTTTGGAACAGAAATAACCAAACACTGAGCAAATACACAAAATACTATTTTCACTAACGAACATGTTGGGGCTCATACTGTGTGAGATGTAACTCTTTAGTTTCTCTGCGATACTGATTTATAAATTTTGAAAGTATTAAAGAAAATCAGAAGGAACAAAAGAAAGCCCTTTTAAAATAATACACACTGCCTTGCCTCTTCCGAAAAGGAACAGTACTAGTGCTTGGCACCCTAGCTTTTGGAAACTTCTGCTGTTTGGAGCACGGATCCAAACGTGCCATTCTGTTCCATGTATCAGGATCAAATGAGGAACCACATTATAAGAATTTACAGGAATTTCAGGTATGTTTTCTGCAGGAAATACTCTCACCAGTTTCACAGATGTCTTCCATGTCCTATCAGATCCCACAGAATAAGAGCAGCAAGCTCCTAAAGTAGATCACTCCCGAAACCAAGTATTCTAGACTGCTTTTCCTCCTCTTCAATAGTATATTTTAGTCTAAATCTTCAAATACCGTTGTTTGACTAAGAAACTGCAACCTTCCGTGTAATGTCGCTTTTTACTTGGGTATGCATCAAAAGTAGTAATTTCCAAAGCAGACCTGATGTTAGAATACCGATTTTGCTAAGGAACCTTATGCCTACCGTATTCGTTTATAAGCAGAGTATTATTTTGTCTGGGCTTATGTCATCTTCAGTGTCTGGGATCGTGGGCAGCAGAGCAGATCGAGTCAAACCCCAGAATTTTTGAGGTGACGTGTCTTTTTTGGTGGCTGTAAATTTCCATCCAATATGGCTTGCACAAATCCTGCACTGGGCAATGGTCCAGGCGAACCTATAAAATTAAGGAAAGGTATCAGCTGAGGCTGTGTATCCCAGCCTATCACCGTGTAAACCTGTAAGGAAGACAGATCTTAGAGGCACATTCTAAGGATAGGGAAGAAGGATACTTTAAGTTTGGATTTATACAGTTTCCTGAAAAAAAGATTTCCTACTTTGTATGGTTCATCCTGGTAAGTTACTTGATTGTGCTCCTAAGCTGTGCTTAAAATTTTTTTCTCCAATGCCAAGAAAGAAAAAAATAATCCTATTAATACAGATGTTTTTTTTTTTTACAAATTGCTGAGTGCCAGGACCACACTCTAATTTGCATCTGCATTTTCTTTGTTGGGTATTGCACGCAAGTTAGAAAACAGCAATCACCTGTAGAAATACGCACTTTTGTGTGAGTTAAAACTGGGGATGGGGGAGGTAAGTGTTCTTCTCACATAAGAAAGATGTCAGGACTACTCTTCTCAAATGAGAACGATTTGTCAGGTAATTCATCCAAAAATACCAGCCATGGCATTACAGAAAGAAAACCCAAACCATGTAATGGTACTTTTTCCCCTGGATATACCCCCATTTAGTATTTATATGTTAACACGGTAATTCTCGTTTTAGTCCTTAAGAAGGATGTCAAATAAGACTGGACAATCCAAGTGAATACGGTTCTAGGTCCAGAAGAGTAAGTATAAGCACTAATCCCTACTCAGCTTGCCGCTTTCAAAATAAAAAGGCTGAGCCAGTATTTGGACAAATAATAGGGGGTCTTGAAGATAATATGGCTCAAGGAATCTAACAGGTGGTGCTGTGGGTCCCAAAGTCATACTCTGAAGGGCACTGGGCTAAAGCAAAACAAAAGCCACACATGCAAACTAGAAGGAAAGCAAGCATGGTTTCTGTGCGTTTCGTGTCTGTCACTGCTTGGGTAACCTTCCCTAGTTTAACACTTCACAGAATATGATACGGATACACAGTGGACCCTCAGTCAACACAGGGGTTAGTTAATTAAATCCACCTATAATTTACAGTTGGCCCTCGTACTGCGGTTCCTCTGCATCCAAGGATCCAACCAACTGCAGACCACGCAGTACTGTAGTATTTACTGTAGTATTTTACTAGTGAAACACACCTGCATCTAAGTGGATGCAAGCAGTTGAAACCCATGTTGTTTAAGGGTCAAATGTAGTTTTACTGGGTCATACAACAGTTGATTTTCAGATTGAGCTGACAGGAAAATGAGTGTGGATTGATTAAGTGTATAGTTAATCGGAGGAGAAGTGCAGTGGCTGCCTTCTTTCTCCCTAACATTACTTTCAGTGAGACTGTGCAAGAAGAGGTTTTTCTAGCTGTTCATGAAATGAACATTTAAATAGAGCTATTCACTTCATTGTCTATTTCTGATTATAATTCTAGCAGCTCTGCTTAGTACTCAAACCCAACGAAGGCAAAACCAAAAAAAAGTGTCCACCACCACATTACCCAGGAAACCAGCTGTGCTCTGTAGAAGGCCGGCCGATCAGATTCAAGTTGCAAGCCTTATACACGGTAAGCGTCTCATGCACGTATCCGTGAGGATTCACATAAGCTGCCATCGGCCCACATAAGGATAAACTAAAACAGAGAATCAGCACAGAGGATAAGTCAAGTCAAAATGGGGTGGGGTGGGGGGAAATAACATATTTTACAAGTTCACCAAGAAACAAGGTTCTAAGAGCTATAATTTTGAACCTTTTAGTTAAAACTAATTAAGAGGTTGGCAGTCAGCCCAGTTTTATCTGGTCTAAATGTTTTCCATGATGACAAAAAGGAAAATACTGCTACTAGTTTTTTAAATCTTCCTCAAGATAGACATTGTAAAATATATGGACTCAACTTCCCTTAAAGGAGCCTGAGGGGGGGAGTCCAATGAAAAGTCTCTGTTTGGTCATTCTTGGGCATCTGAGTACTCTGCAAACAGCAGGTCTTCCCTTCTTGACTCATCATGACTTGGTCAGCAAATAACTTTCAAACAAACACTATCACACAGCATATCAGTACATGTTCAGAAGCATGTCCTCCTTTATCTTTGACGCTATGTGGCAAAACAGATACTTGAGGGAAATATCATGGTAGGTGGGTCCTTAAGCACTAAGAAGATACCCTCTAACTGACAGATTTTCAACAAGGAAGGGGGCGGGGAGGAGAGGACGGCTCAGCTGTTTTACTTCACCATGCTCATTACCTATGAAAAATCCCTTACATACCCCACTGGTGTCCTGGGTACCCAATCAGGAAGACTGTCTTACCCAACATGCGTAGTGAATTCCCCCCTATTTCATTTGCTGAGTATTTGTAATGTGATGGAGGGAAATATGTGGACAACAGAAACACGGTCTTACCTGTAATTGTTATGGCAGTTGGGAAAACATATTCAGATCTATACTAAAAATGTAATAAAAATCTCACCTGAATATTTCATTTTTGGTTGTTATTTCTGTTTCTTGACATTGTTTACAGCAAAGAGACGTACACTAAAAAAATTTAAGAGAAAATTAGTGGGGAAAATACTCCCAAGGGGCTGATGCCTCTGATTAGCGTATCTTCCTTCCAGCCCTTCAGCAGCACAAAGGTGGGACAAGAAGAACACCATGTGACATCCAACCCACATTCACTCACAAAACTTAGTCACCTTCTAGGATAGAGAAGCAGTGACTGACAGATAGATGTATAAAACCGTACATGGTTCATGTAGAAATCAAGTGTTCAAAGTCTGACTGAAGATCACATAAAGGTTATTATAGATGAGGGAGTGCAGAACAGTTCAAGTTTCTGTCTTATGATCCCAAATGAAATATATAAAATAATCCTTTAAAATATTCTTAATGCAAAACTAGTTCTCTAATCCCATGACTACATGAGTGGACCCTACAGATACTTCTGTTGGTCCTTAACATTGCACCCTTGCTTGCTAGACTGACTGAACATGGGCATCCAAACATTCACTTTACTCACTTTATTCATAATGTCTAGTTCA
The DNA here is from genome assembly GCF_026419965.1 of Kogia breviceps. Lineage (NCBI taxonomy): Eukaryota > Metazoa > Chordata > Mammalia > Artiodactyla > Physeteridae > Kogia > Kogia breviceps. Next base: position 13,054,136 of record NC_081319.1, on the reverse strand, counting down.
CAGCGAAGTCGTTGGATCGCACTACCAATTTTAAGGAGCTGAATTCTTAATACATCATCAATAGGAAGACAAGCAGCTACTCTGTAAGAAAAATCTTAAAGACATGGTGGGTTTTTCAAGCTTTAAACTTAGGAAGGAGTGAAGTATCAGGATACTTATGAAGGCGGTAACATCCTTTTGAAATAAACCCTTCTCTACAGGGTTCCCAAAGAACACATTTCACACAATTGTAAACAGTACTACAGTATACCAGCTCTCAAGTATATATACTCTTAGGAAGTTCTACAATGTAACTTCTTTTCCCATACTTGTTTTTGTAAATGTCTTTTAAATGAAACATGAAATCAAACCCATGTTAGAATAAAGTCACTTATTCGCTACAAGACTAGAAGAATAGCTGAACTGTACCTAATTAACAGATCTGTAAGTAAGGTAATAATAACTCCTGGTACTGCAGTCACTTTTCATGGCAACTTGAAGACCAAGGAAAGGAGAGTATTTACACTCAGTGTTTTTGGATGTAAGCCATTTGTTGCAACTTGAACTTTTTATGAAAACCTTGCCTAAAATAGTGCTCAGAGAATTTAAGACCTTTGCTACTATTAACTAAAAAATACTCATTTTTTTTATAATTGCTCAAAGCAAAAGAAGTGGGTATGCTTTTCAGAATACTAATTAAAACAATTTTTTTTTGGTTTTTTCATTTTCATTAAACAGAAAACATGCAAAAACATTTCTTTCAGTGAGGCGTCACAGGTCACAGGAAGGAAACTGATTTTTCATACCTATTGGATTTGAAGGAAGAGAATCCTCTTTCAGATTTTCATCCCATTCGTGTAGCTGTCTCTTGATTCTCTCCATTAAGGTTTCCTTGTTTTGTTTGAAACAAAAGTAGCCATAATAAGGTTCACAGACTTTTTACACTTTACTGGCAGCTTGTCAACTCCATAAACCTAATACATTAGCCGCAATTTAAGTCATCACTATCTAGTGAAATTCCGAGTTTAAACGTGTCTGTCTTCTTAGGCAGAAATGATGGAAGACCCAGCTTTGCCCAGCACTAGGCTGGCTTTCCAAGCCTCTCCTCCCACGCTCTGGCTCTCAGAGGCCTCCTCTTCCCTTTTCTAGGAAGCCTTTCCTGTCAGTCCCTGTAAGCTGCACCCACACTTGCTACCTACACACCTTCCTTGGCACTTACTACATAAGATGCTCACCGTCTTTTCACCGGTGGACGTAAAAAACACTCTTGTCTAGTGTGTGTGTAGTGGCTGAAAAGCTGTTGAAGGGCAGACGGAACTGTAGTTTCCTAGCGTTGCCCATGTGGTAAGTGCTCACAACCTGCGCGTTTACTCAGCCCAGGGCTCCGGACCTGTGGGCAGGCCGATTCCCCAAGCAAAAGGCCAACGTTTGTTGAACGTCTGCAACATCCCGAAGACAATACCTACCGTTATCCCCATTTTATAGATAATCAAGTTTTGCCCCACACCACAGGAAAAGTAACAGAAACCAGGCTTTGAACACAGTCTTTGTGTCCAAAAGCCAGATTCTCTGAACTATTCCAGTAGTCTCTTAATGAATTTTTCAAGATGTCATGATGCCTAATAAAAAAATCTGAGGTGGGGCTTCCCTGGTGGCGCAGTGGTTAAGAATCCGCCTGCCGATGCAGGGGACACGGGTTCGTGCCCTGGTCCGGGAAGATCCCACATGCCGCGGAGCAAGTAAGCCCGTGAGCCATGGCCGCTAGGCCTGCGCGTCCGGAGCCTGTGCTCCGCAACGGGAGAGGCCACAGCAGTGAGAGGCCCGCATACCGCAAAAAAAAAAAAAAAAAAAAATCTGAGGTGCAAAAACATTGGTGGATGCATCAATTAGTATCCTAGGGATCAGGAAATTGAAGTTAATATACTTGTTTAAGAAAACGCCAAAACATCGTTGAAGGACTCTTTGTTTTTCCTAAATGTAACTAGCCCTTGACTCAGCAAAATTTCAAATGCTTAATAAACCCTAAAATGCCTCAATATCTTCTCCTGAAGCTGCAAGCCACTATAAACTAAGGGAAAACTAAAAATCTATCAAATTAAAAGCCAAGTCTCTCCAGCAGTACGATTCCTGCCTGTTCCACTTAAATGTAACGAAGAGCATTAGTTCCAAAGATAAAACCCCACTTGGTATGAAAGCCTGTTTTGTTCTAATGACCCTTAATTATGCCATGGCCTTCCCCCAGGAGCACAGAGTTCAAGGTAAGTTACTTACAGCATCATATAAGGAATACAGCCAGCGAGGCCATGAAGTCAAATTTGCACAATGAAACTTTCTCTGAAAACAGAAAAAAGAAGGAATCAAGATCTTATAGTAGAAACACATTTAAAAAATGATCTTGGCCCAGGAAAACTTTCTAATTTCAAAAAGATGGAAAAGCTTACAGATAAGCCCATAATAAACGATTATTATATTTGACAATGATTTTTGTTGTTGTTTTTTGTTTGTTTGTTTTTTTGCAGTATGCGGGCCTCTCACTGTTGTGGCCTCTCCCGTTGTGGAGCACAGGCTCCGGACGCGCAGGCTCAGCGGCCACGGCTCACGGGCCCAGCCGCTCCGTGGCATGTGGGATCCTCCCGGCCCGGGGCACGAACCCGTGTCCCCTGCATCGGCAGGCGGACTCTCAACCACTGCGCCACCAGGGAAGCCCTGACAATGATGTTTTTACTTAAATTCCTGCAGCAGTTCAATGTTGCGAAGACCCAGTAATTAAGATGTCAGTCCTCAGAGTATATATTCAATGCAATACCAATGAGATTGGAACTTAGAAGTATAATTTAAAGTTCATCTGAAAGATGTGTAAAAACAACCAAGAAAATCTGGAAAGGGAAGTGTTCTACAGGACACGAAAACGGTTGGAAGGATGCACTGCAGTTGTAAGCAACCTAACCATCTCTCAACAATCGTTAAAAACAATAGAATACTTTGACACCAGAGAAGATTCTGCACCCGACCAAAGAATGTATAGAATATAAAGAATATCACATTTTCTTAATAAACAAAACAAAACCTAAATATGTACGCATCTGTAATTTTGTACACAAGCTGTCAATTGAGAGGGCATGACACATGAAACTGGGTGGGAAAGGGGTACGGGAGATCAGAAAGAACTATCAGAGTGGAACAAGACAGGCAAGATAACCTTTTAACAAAATAAAAGGGAAGTCCTACGCTTGCACCTGCAAGACTGAGTGGGTGCGAGATGAGGAACGTGGGTACACGGCACATGCAGAGAGGACTTGGGGTCTTAGCTGATGGTTGTAAACTAACCAATGCACTGCAGAGCTCACCCCCTATTCCCCGCCCCCCCACAATCTTACTCTAGCGCTATTAGAAGAAGACTAGGCACTAAGATGACACAGTAATGTTGCTCTTCTGTGAGGGTCACAAATGGGAAGTTTCACTGTCAGGGGCCAGGATGCTGAAGATAAGGTTTAGAGTTCACACTAGGGAGGGATGTGTGGTTTGGAGCTGCCTCTCAAGAGGATGTGATACTTGCTCACGAATAAATCAGAAACTCCTATGTGGATGAGGACAGACTTGCCCTCAAAGGCTCGTGGGCTACAGCTCAAACCAATGGATTCTTATTAAAGAAGAATTTTGGGCTCAATATAATTCTTATGTTTGAAGCTACCCAAAGATGGTGTGGGATGGCCTCTGAACACATGCTCAGGTAGTGACTTAAGCCTGAGGACGCAGACCAAAACCTAACGCTCATAAGAATTTCTGTCAGAGTCCAGTTACAGAATAAAACGTGCTAACAGCCCATCAGGTAACTGAATATTCAGTAACAGTAATGGCAACCACTTTACATGTCTTAACAGATTTTGATAAGATTGGCAGTATTATCACCCCAGTTTAAAGGTAAGGAAACAGGCACAGAAGGATGCTTGTTCAAGGTCACAGCTGGTAAATGGCGACTGGCTAGGATGTGTGTTCACGGGGACTGACTCCAACCGTTACTTATTCAACAAATATTGTGAGCACCTAGGATGTACCTGACATTTTTATGCATTTGGTGTACACCAATGATTAAAAGCACAGCAAAAGAATAAAATCATTGCCCTGTGGAGCTTACATTTTAGTGGGGAGAAGCTTACTTTCTAGAGGGGTACTTAGCATTACGAAATGACAAAGATCCGATGAAGTTTCAGTTTGGATGACTGACACACTCTGAATTCGGTCACTAATATACACTTTACACATCAAAATGATCACTTTTGTGATACAAAAGCAAGTAATTTGACACCCACAGAAAGATAAAAAGAAATTTAAATAATTTATATATAAACATTACTTCTCACTACAATATACAGCGAATAGGATATGAAGGGCAAGGCACCATCAGGGTCAGGTTCATGACCATCCGATCTGCCCCGACCAGGCTTTGTGAATGTGAACAAGCTGCAGCCTCAGGTCTCTGTTCCCTACTTTTCAACGTGAGACGGCCTCTCAAATGCTTTATCAGGATTACCCTGACAGGTTGCACAGTTCTATTTACAAATCAATTAAATATACGTACTACAACCTTAATAATATTACACCCTTTACAAAGTCAAGTATACAAACTGATGAGAAGTAAACCAGAAGAGATCAGCTAGCTTTTACTGAACTGCCAAAATTTAAGCCACTTCAATATCCTCAAATTTAAGAGTTCCATTTAGATTCTTGGCACAATAGGAAAGGCCTGACTTATATCTGGGTAATACTGGTGGTAAGTCCCAGCAATTTATGGGCATTCTTCAAGTCTATCAACACCATGATTTACTTCCTAAAAGGGCTATACTTCAAGAAAATTTTAATACTAGCCAAAAAGTTAGGTGCTTGAAAGTGACCAATGACTGATTTTTCCGACGAAGTAGTATACGCTCCATGATTTACTCCTGAAAGCGGCCAGAAGGGCCCTTCAAATGACTGTCTGTTACGTGGAGGTAACCCATCACGTTTTTTCCATTTTTAAGCCTCATAACTATAGCTTCGGCTTTGCCTCCCAACAATGTAGAATGTTCAAAAAAGGTCAAACTCCACTTAATGGTTCTCTGAAGTGCAATGAAACTGGAAGAGTAATGTAAAAGGCTAAGTGTGAATAGTAAAATGTTACCACTGGTTTACATGGTGATCAAAGGTGGTCGTTTGTTGTATTAAGACCTATCACAATCAGCAATGTAAATGATAAAAATAATTTATCCAGATAATTCAAGCTTCTGAATTTTTGAAACAAGTTTCTGTTTCCTTCCTTCCTTCATCAAATCCTACTTGCTTATAAGAACTGGAATTGAATGGCGAGCTTTTTCTTGATCCCGAGGCTTCTAAGCTCACAACGGCAGATGGACAGCTATAAGCTTAAGGTGTATGCCAGGGAAATCACTACTCTGGTTTGAGGAAGTCCCTGAATACACAGAGCCACAATTCAAAGACTTTTCTCCTTACGATAAAAACAGACAACAAAAATCACTACTCCTGCTACTATTATTATCCTGGAACAAGGCAACAACAGATTGTAATGTTCACGTGTGAAAGTTAAGAAGCAATAGTAGCCAAACAAACCTTAAAAAGAGAAGAGCAGTGAGGGGTTACTGGTCATATTTTTACTTACAAAATTATAAACTCAACAGTTATAGCAGTATCCTGGTGAGGCATAAACAAACTGATCACAGAGCAGAAGAAAAATAAAATAAAAAACATGAATCTGACCTATAATAAGGTAGCATGTCAGTGAGGGAAAATATGACCCTCTCAGAAAACAGTCAAAGGACAACCGGGAGCTGCCTGGGAACAGGAGCACTGAGATCATACCAGGATCACCTGCACGTGCATCAAAGCTTACATTCTGATCATTACAGACAATGAAATCAGAAGTAAAAGATTCCATGCTTTACTTTTCTTAAAGAATGAAGACTCCTCTGCACAGGGAAGTATTTCTAGTTATGATTCAGAATATGGAAGTATTAAAAAGATAAATTCGATGGAGAGAAGATGGCGGAAGAGTAAGACGCGGAGATCACCTTCCTCCTCACAGATACATAAGAAATACATCTACACGTGGAACTTCTCCTACAGAACAGCCACCGAACGCTGGCAGAAGACCTCAGACCTCCCAAAAGGCAAGAAACTCCCCACGTACCTGGGTAGGGCAAAAGAAAAAAAGAAAAAACAGAGACAAAGAATAGGGACGGGACCTGCACCAGTGGGAGGGAGCCGTGAAGGAGGAAAGGATTCCACACACTAGGAGCCCCTTCGCGGGCAGAAACTGTGGGTGGCAGAGGGGGAAGCTCCAGAGCCGCGGAGGAGAGCGCATCAACAGGGTGCAGAGGGCAAAGCGGAGAGATTCCCGCACAGAGGATCGGTGCCGACCAGCACTCACCAGCCCGAGAGGCTTGTCTGCTCACCCGCCAGGATGGGCGGGGGCTGGGAGCTGGAGCTCGGGCTTCAGTCGGATCGCAGGGAGAGGACTGGGGTTGGCGGTGTGAATACCGCCTGAAGGGGTTAGTGCGCCTCGGCTGGCCGGGAGGGAGTCCGGGAGAAGTCTGGAGCTGCCAAAGAGGCAAGAGACCTTTTCTTCCCTCTCTGCTTCCTGGTGCGCGAGGAGAGAGGGGTTTAAGCGCGCCGCTTAAAGGAGCTCCAGAAACGGGCACGAGCCACAGGTGTGGGTGCGGACACCAGAGACGGGTGTGAGATGCTAGGGTTGCTGCTGCTGCCGCCACCAAGAGGCCTATGTACGAGCACAGGTCACTCTCCACACCTCCCCTCCCGGGAGCCTGTGCAGCTCGCCACTGCCAGGGTCCCGAGATCCAGGGACAGTTTCCCCAGGAGGACGCGTGGCATGCTGGCCTCTGCCGCCACGGGATCGCCCCGTATCCGTGCCCCTGCCTCCCCCCGGCCGGTGCCAGAGCCCCCGAATCAGCTGCTCCTTTAACCCCATCCTCTCTGAGCAAAGAACAGACGGCCCTCAGACGACCTACACACAGAGGCGGGGCCAAGTACAAAGCTGAACCCCAGGAGCTGTGTGAACAAAGAAGAGAGGGGGAGGTCTCTCCCAGCAGCCTCAGAAGCAGCGGATTAAAGCTCAACAATCAACTCGAACTGCCCTGCATCTGTGGAGAACCTGAATAGACAGCAAATCATCCCAATTTGAGGAGGTGGACTTTGGGAGCAAGATATATTATTATTTTCCCCTTTTTTCCTTTTTGTGAGTGTGTGTGTGTGTGTTCTGCTGTGTGAGATTTTGTCTGTATAGCTTTGCTTTCACCATTTGTCCTAGGGTTCTGACTGACCCATTGTGTTTATTTTTAATAAAATTTTGCTTCTTAATAATTATTTTTTATTTTAATAACTATATTTTATCCTACTTTATTGTGTTCTTCCTTTCTTTCTTCCTTTCTCCCTTCTTCCTTCCTTCCTTCCTTCCTCCCTTCTTTCCTCCCTTCCTTCCTCCCTTCCTTCCTCCTTCTTCCTCTCTTCCTTGCTTTCTTCCTTCCTTCAATTCTTCCTTCCCTCCTCCCTCCCTTCCTTCCTTTCCTTTCTATTTTTTCTCCCTTTTAATTTGAGCTGTGGATTAAAGGCTCTTGGCGCTCCAGCCAGGCGTCAGGGCTGTGTCTCTGAGGTGGGAGAACCAACCTCAGGACACTGGTCCACAAGAGACCTCCCAGCTCCACATAATATCAAATGGTGAAAATCTCCCACAGATCTCCATCTCAACACCAAGACTCAGCTTTACTCAAGGACCAGCAACGTACAGTGCTGGATACCCTACGGCCAACAAATAGCAAGACAGGCCTACAGCCCCATCCATTAGCAGAGAGGCTGCCTAAACTCATAATAAGGCTACCAACATCCCAAACCACCACCAGACGTGGACCTGCCCACCAGAAAGACAAGATCCAGCCTCATCCACCAGAACACAGGCACTAGTCTCCCCAACCAGGAAACCTACTCAACCCACTGAACCAACCTTAGCCACTGGGGACAGCCACCAAAAAAAACGGGAACTATGAACCTGCAGCTTGCAAAAAGGAGACCCCAAACACAGTAAGATAAGCAAAATGAGAAGACAGAAAAACACACAGCAGATGAAGGAGCAAGAAAAAAACACACCAGACCTAACAAATGAAGAGGTAATAGGCAGTCTACCTGAAAGAGAATTCAGAATAATGATAGTAAAGATGATTCAAAATCTTGGAAACAGAATAGACAAATTGCAAGAAACAGTTAACAAGGACCTAGAAGAAATAAAGAGGAAGCAAGCAACGATGAGCAACACAATAAATGAAATGAAAAATACTCTAGATGGGATCAGTAGCAGAATAACTGAGGTAGAAGGACGGATAAGTGACCTGGAAGATAAAATAGTGGAAATAACGACTGCAGAGCAGAAGAAAGAAAAAAGAATGAAAAGAACTGAGGACAGTCTCAGAGACCTCTGGGACAACATTAAAAGCACCAACATTCGAATTATAGGGGTCCCAGAAGAAGAAGAGAAAAAGAAAGGGACTGAGAAAATATTTGAAGAGATTATAGTTGAAAACTTCCCTAATATAGGAAAGGAAATAGTCAATCAAGTCCAGGAAGCACAGAGAGTCCCATACAGGATAAACTCAAGGATAAACACGCCAAGACACATAATAATCAAACTGTCAAAAATTAAATACAAAGAAAACATATTAAAAGCAGCAAAGGAAAAACAACAAATAACACACAAGGGAATCCCCATCTGATCTTTCAGCAGAAACTCTACAAGCCAGAAGGGAGTGGCAGGACATATTCAAAGTGATGAAGGAAAAAAACCTATAACCAACATTACTCTACCCAGCAAGGACCTCATTCAGATTTGATGGAGAAATTAAAACCTTTACAGACAAGCAAAAGCCGAGAGAGTTCAGCACCACCAAACCAGCTTTACAACAAATGCTAAAGAAACTTCTCTAAGCAAGAAACATAAGAGAAGGAAAAGACCTACAAGAACAACCTGAAACAATTACGTAAATGGTAATAGGAACGTACATATCAATAATTACCTTAAATGTAAATGGAATAAACGCTCCCACCAAAAGTCACAGACTGGCTGAATGGATACAAAAACAGGACCCATATATATGCTGTCTACAAGAGACCCACTTCAGACCTAGGGACACTTACAGGCTGAAAGTGAGGGGATGGAAAAAGATATTCCATGCAAATGGAAATCAAAAGAAAGCTGGAGTAGCAATTCTCATATCAGACAAAATAGACTTTAAAATAAAAACTATTACAAGAGACAAAGAAGGACACTACGTAATGATCAAGGGATCTATCCATGAAGTAGATATAACAATTGTAAATATTTATGCACCCAACATAGGAGCACCTCAATACATAAGGCAAATACTAACAGCCATAAAAGGGGAAATCGACAGTAACACAATCATAGTAGGGCACTTTAACACCCCCCTTTCACCAATGGACAGATCATCCAAAATCAAAATAAATAAGGAAACACAAGCTTTAAATGATACATTACACAAGATGGATTTACTTGATATTTATAGGACATTCCATCCAAAAACAACACAATACACATTTTTCTCAAGTGCCCGTGGAACATTCTCCAGGATAGATCATATCTTGGGTCACAAATCTAGCCTTGGCAAATTTAAGAAAATTGAAATCATATCAAGTATCTTTTCTGACCACAACACTATGAGACTAGATATCAATTACAGGAAAAGATCTGTAAAAAATACAAACACATGGAGGCTAAATAATACACTACTTAATAACGAAGTGATCACTGAAGAAATCAAAGAGGAAATCAAAAAGTACTTAGAAACAAATGACAATGGATACACGACGACCCAAAACCTATGGGATACAGCAAAAGCAGTTCTAAGAGGGAAGTTTATAGCAATACAATCATACCTTAAGAAACAGGAAGCATCTCGAATAAACAACTTAACTTTGCACCTAAAGCAATTAGAGAAGGAAGAACCAAAAAAAACCCAAATTTAGCAGAAGGAAAGAAATCATAAAGATCAGATCAGAAATTAATGAAAAAGAAATGAAGGAAACAATAGCAAAGATCAATAAAACTAAAAGCTGGTTCTTTGAGAAAATAAACAAAATTGGTAAACCATTAGCCAGACTCATCAAGAAAAAAAGGGAGAAGACTCAAATCAATAGAAATAGAAATGAAAAAGAAGTAACAACTGACACTGCAGATATACAAAAGATTATGAGATTACTACAGGCAACTATATGCCAATAAAATGGACAACCTGGAAGAAATGGACAAATTCTTAGAAATGCACAAGCTGCCGAGACTGAATCAGGAATAAATAGAAGATATGAACAGACCAATCACAAGCACTGAAATTGAAACTGTGATTTAAAATCTTCCAACAAACAAAAGCCCAGGACCAGATGGCTTCACAGGCGAATTCTATCAAGCATTTAGAGAAGAGCTAACACCTATCCTTCTCAAACTCTTCCAAAAGATAGCAGAGGGAGGAACACTCCCAAACTCATTCTACGAGGCCACCATCACCCTGATACCAAACCAGACAAAGACGTCACAAAGAAAGAAAACTACAGGCCAACATCATTGATGAACATAGATGCAAAAATCCTCAACAAAATACTAGCAAACAGAATCCAACAGCACATGAAAAGGATCATACACCATGATCAAGTGGGGTTTATCCCAGGAATGCAAGGATTCTTCAATATATGCAAATCAATCAATGTGATACACCGCATTAACTAACTGAAGACCAAAAACCATATGATCATCTCAACAGATGCAGAGAAAGCTTTTGACAAAATTCAACACCCATTTATGACAAAAACCTTCAAGAAAGTAGGCATAGGGCTTCCCTGGTGGCGCAGTGGTTAAGAGTCCGCCTGCCGATGCAGGGGACACGGGTTCGTGCCCCAGTCTGGTAAGATCCCACCTGCCACGGAGCGGCTGGACCCATGAGCCATGGCCGCTGAGCCTTGGCGTCCAGAGCCTGTGCTCCGTGATGGGAGAGGCCGCAACAGTAAGAAGCCCACGTATCGCAAAAAAAAAGAAAAAAAAAAAAGAAAGTAGGCATAGAGGGAACTTTCCTCAACATAATAAAGGCCATATATGACAAACCCACAGCCAGCATCGTTGTCAATGGTGAAAAACTGAACCCATTTCCACTAAGATCAGGAACAAGACAAGGTTGCCCACTCTCACCACTCTTATTCAACATAGTTTCAGAAGTTCTAGCCACAGCAATCAGAGAAGAAAAAGAAATAAAAGGAATCCAAATCGGAAAAGAAGAAGGAAAGCTGTCACTGTTTGCAGATGACATGATACTATACATACAGAATCCTAAGGATGCTACCAGAAAACTACCAGAGCTAATCAATGAATCTGGTAAAGTAGCAGGATACAAAATTAATGCACAGAAATCTCTGGCATTCTTATACACTAATGATGAAAAATCTGAGTGAAATTAAGAAAACACTCCCATTTACCACTGCAACAAAAAGAATAAAATATCTAGAAATAAACCTACCTAGGGAGACAAAAGACCTGTATGCAGAAAAGTATAAGACACTGATGAAAGAAATTAAAGATGATACAAATACGTGGAGAAATATACCATGTTCTTGGATTGGAAGAATCAACATTGTGAAAATGACTCTACTACCAAAAGCAATCTACAGATTCAATGCAATCCCTATCAAATTACCACTGGCATTTTTCACAGAACTAGAACCAAAAACTTCACAATTTGTATGGAAACACAAAAGACCCCGAATAGCCAAAGCAATCTTGAGAACGAAAAATGGAGCTGAAGGAATCAGGCTCCCTGACTTCAAACTATACTACAAAGCTACAGTAATCAAGACAGTATGGTACTGGCACAAAAAAACAGAAATATAGATCAATGGAACACAATAGAAAGGCCAGAGATAAACCCACACACATATGGTCACTGTATCTTTGAAAAAGGAGGGAAGGATATACAGTGGAGAAAAGACAGCCTCTTCAATAAGTGGTGCTGGGAAAACTGGATAGCTACATGTAAAAGTATGAAATTAGAACACTCCCTTACACCACACACAAAAAGAAACTCAAAATGGGTTAAGGACCTAAATGTAAAGCCAGACACTATCAAACTCTTAGAGGAAAACATAGGCAGAACACTCTATGACATAAATCACAGCAAGATCCTTTTTGACCCACCTCCTAGAGAAATGGAAATAAAAACAAAAATAAACAAATGGGACCTAATGAAACTTAAAAGCTTTTGCACAGCAAAGGATACCATAAACAAGACCAAAAGGAAACCCTCAGAATTGGAGAAAATCTTTGCAAATGAAGCAACTGACAAAGGATTAATCTCCAAAATTTATAAGCAACTCATGCAGCTCAATAACAAAAAAACAAACAACCCAATCCAAAAATGGGCAGAAGAACTAAACAGACATTTCTCCAAAGAAGATATACAGATTGCCATCAAACACAGGAAAGACTGCTCAACATCATTAATCATTAGAGAAATGCAAATCAAAACCACAATGAGATATCATCTCACACCGGTCAGAATGGCTATCATCAAAAACTCTAGAAACAATAAATGCTGGAGAGGGTGTGGAGAAAAGGGAACACTCTTGCACTGCTGGTGGGAATGTAAATTGATACAGCCACTATGGAGAACAGTACAGAGGTTCCTTAAAAAAATACAAATAGACCTACCATATGACCCCGCAATCCCACTACTGGGCATATACCCTGAGAAAACCATAATTCAAAAAGAGTCACGTACCAAAATGTTCATTGCAGCTCTATTTACGATGGCCAGGACATGGAAGCAACCAAAGTGTCCATCAACAGATGAATGGATAAAGAAGATGTGGCACATATATACAATGGAATGTTACTCAGCCATAAAAAGAAATGAAACTGAGTTATTTGTAATGAGGTGGATAGATCTGGAGTCTGTCATACAGAGTGAAGTAAGTCAGAAGGAGAAAAACAAATACCATATGCTAACACATATATAAGGAATCTAAGAAAATAAAAAAATGTCATGAAGAGATTAGTGGTAGGATGGGAATAAAACACAGACCTACTAGAGCATGGACCTGTGGATATGGGGAGGGGGAAGGGTAAGCTGGGACGAAGTTAGAGAGTGGCATGGACATATATACACTATCAAATGTAAAATAGATAGCTAGTGGGAAGTAGCCGCATAGCACAGGGAGATCAGCTCTGTGCTTTGTGACCACCTAGAGGGGTGGGATAGAGAGGGAGACACAAGAGGGAAGAGATATGGGAACACATGTATATGTATAACTGAGTCACTTTGTTGTAAAGCAGAAAGTAACACACCATTGTAAAACAGTTATACTCCAATAAAGATGTTAAAAAAAAACTAAAAATAAAGAAGATAAATTCAACTATGTATCACAGCACACCAAAAACAAAAGACAAAAAAAATGACAAACTAAAGGAAACGTTTGGGACTCATTAATCACGGACAAAGGGATAAGCTTCGTAATGTGTAAAGAACTCCTAGCAATCAACGAAGGGCAAAGACTACGAAGACAATACCAACTAAACGAAATATGAATTGCTCTTAAACACAAAATGTCACACACCTCACTGATATTCAGAGAAATTCAAATTACACCTCCAACAAGATACTCATTTCACTTATTTCACTTATTTCACTTATCAGATCAGCAAAAATTAAGCTGGCTACTCCAAAGCCTTGGTCAAACACTGACAGTCAGGACACAGATAGGAACAACCTCCTTAGTGAGGTACTTTGAAAACACCTGCCAACATTACAAGTGCAGTTGCCCTGACATCCAATAACCCCACTTCTCAAAATCTGCCCTATATATTCACCTGTACGAAAGGTCACTTGTGCACAGCACTTAGTGCAGGTCTGTCATCCAGAGGGGACTGGTTATATAAATTATAGTGCATCCATACAGAGAATACTGTGCAGCTTTTCAAAAGAAGGAAGGAGTGCTCCAAAAACGAATACAGAAGAATCTCCTACACTCTTAGGGGAGAAGAAGGTGCAGGACAGTATGGATCCTTTTACAGAAGAAAAAGGAAAGAAGTTAGAATATTTATCTGTATTTTCATGAACAAACTTGGGAAGAAGACTGAGATGCTAACCCGTGAACTCCCGTTTGGGGCCTCCCCCTTCTGAGTCAGCGCTCAGTTCCTCCCTGTTCTGTACGAGAAGCAAGGAGCAACCATGGCTTACAAATTTATCAGAGACCAGACGGATACGCTTCAGTCACTTTCTTAATATGTTCCCACATTTGATTTCTTTCTTTCTTTTTTTTTTAAAAAAACAAATTTAATCATTATTTCTTTTTGTTCTGGCTGTGTTCGGTCTTCGTTGCTGTGCGCGGGCTTTCTCTAGTTGCAGCGAGCGGGGGGCTACTCTACGTTGTGGTGTGCGGGCTTCTCATTGCAGTGGCTTCTCTTATTGCAGAGCACGGACTCTAGGCATGCAGGCTTCAGTAGTTGTGGCACGTGGGCTCAGTAGTTGTGGCGTGCAGGCTCTAGAGCGCAGGCTCAGTAGTTGTGGCTCACGGGCTTAGCTGCGCCATGGCACGTGGGATCTTCCGGGACCAGGGCTTGAACCCGTGTCCCCTGCACTGGCAGGCGGATTCTAAACCACTGCGCCACCAGGGAAGCCCACCCACATTTCATTTCTTTTTTATACTTCATACTCAACTCTTTTTCTGATTAACATAGAAGGGCTTTATAAATGAACAAGTAGATAGATAGTCTGGGCAAGCAGGGAGTATACTTAGAAACATTCACATTGTACTCCAAGTAGGTGAAACAACACTTTCCTCTATTTCAGGGAATCCCACTACAGTAAACACAGTGAGGAGAGAAAGGCACTGTGATAAGGAAGGAAATAAGTAAACATGAGTTTCAAAGATCAAATCACTGAATGAGGAAGGTTTCCAGATACAAGTGGGTTTGGAAGAGTGCGTCCTGATAATACTGGCCTAACTCCTTAATCGTTAGGGACATCTTCTCCAATGTTCCCTTGTCAGGATGGAAGATAAATAACAGAAGTGTAAATAATTGTGTTATTTGGATTTTTAAGTTTTCAATGGCAAATGTTAAGAGAGGTGTGCGCACAGTTTCGAGGTTAACTGAATACATGTCAGGAAGGCAAAACTCCACTCCTAGACCCTTTAAGTATCTTTTCTGGTGGAAAAGTGTGTGGCAACCCGATTACTGCGAGTTGGCTTAAGAATCAACTAAGCGTCTCCCAGTTCTGGCCCCGTGAACCATTTCTCAGACCCAAAGATGCACAAGTCAGATGGAAATAAAGTCTGCAGAGAGGGCTGACCCGAGCCCCAGGCCTGCCTGAAGGCAAGCGCTGAGACGCGAGTTAGTGTCCGGCTACGGGTGCAGCAGGACGACCCACTGAGACGGGGCCAGCGGGGTTCCCACCGGTGTCATCCGCTGTCCCTTCCCTCTGCTCCACTCCACGTTCTGATGCTGGCAGGATGGCTCCCAGTGCTCTCTCTAAAGTAGAACAGAGCCTGTAGGGCACCTGGAGTTCAAAATAGATCAGCTAGCAATCTTTCTTGGCCTAGTGATCTAGATCCAAATTGCAGAACCTAAGAAACTCTACCCAAAGTTTAAGCGAGGGATCCCCTTGAACGATCTGAAAAATACACGGGATGAGGCATTTCTGTCTCTGAAAACCTTTTATGTCTCTCTCATTCCTTCACACCTTCTGTTTAGTTCTTGGCAACTCTGAATATGAAGGTAACTGAGGGCTCATGTTTGAGAGTCCAGAATTACTGGAGAAATAAGACAACAGGGAAAGGTCAAAAGATCTGGCTCCAAACCAAAGTGCGCCTCCTTGGCCTGTGCATATGTGTCCTTCCCTGCTGTTGTTGAGCCAGTGACAAGCCAGCTGCAAAGGCCTAACTGTGAATTCAATGTGGACACGTGGGGGTACTTTAACCACAGAACAGGAAGAGTCTAATCAGTAATCCACACAAAAACTACATGTCAAAAGTTTTATTTGCCTAACCCGAGTTCAGGCTTAAGATGGCAAGGACCTGCAAAGAGAACACAGAACTAGTCGTCCAGAGCACTTAAGTCAGAAATTAACTCCAATCACTCTCACTCCATGCTTAGAGCTGTGGAAAGAGTTAACTTACGATTTATAAGCGGTTAAGAGTTTTTAACAAAAATCTTGGTGTGGAAGAACTATTATATAAATCAAAATACTTACTACCTCCTGAAAACATATCCAGTGAGTGAAATACACAGCTGTCTAGATACTGAAAGGCTGTGGAGGCACACCCTGATGCGGTTACCCCACCAAAGAACCACGTCTCAGCACCACCCAGTGCCAGACACACTGTTAGGCACTAAACGACTCCCCACGCTCCAAAACCGCTCCATGGAGCCACGTACCAACAGAGCCGTCCGCCACGTGCTTATTTCAGCAGTTACACTGAAAATGACTATGACAGCAAAACCTTCCACTGTTCTACTGCTAAAATAAACAAGAGTAAAAGTATATTTCAAGTGCCTGTATCAAGTCTGAAAATACAAGTATGCCACAGCTGTACAAAAGCTACT